>NC_091835.1:31792371-33042371 GCF_037783145.1 Equus przewalskii | reverse complement strand
TGAAGTTTTGCTGATCCACCAAGTGGGAAAGTCTGGGAACCACTAAATTTTAGGCCATTCCTGACCTCCGAGTCAAATGGTCCCTGAACCATCCTGGAAAAATGGTAGCTACTCTTCTCCTCCGATCCTAGGCTCCTTTAAGGGTTCCAGAGGGGAAATCTTGAACTTCCGGCCTCATGGTAAAATTTATACAGTGTGGTCTCCTGGACACGGTTCTCTCTACTCCAGGAAGAAGGGGTACTTTAAATCTCGTTTGAATTGCATGCTGTGGCAGTTCTCTTCAAGCATAACTTCCTATTTTTCACAATGTAAATGGGGGAGATTTGGAGGATAGAGGCCCAGAGGCTGCAAGGGACCTCAGAGCTCCCCACACTCAGCCAGCTCTCTGGGGCTCTCTTCTGCTCTCCTGGGATTGACATTACGGTTCCTTTACCTGCCTAGAGGCCAGGCCAGGGGAGAGGGAAGAGGCTGGCAAAGAGGCTCAGAGAAAGAGTGTGTCTGAACTGAAAGCACTGCCTCTGTGTGGGGGTTCATGCACTACGGGCACGGGGTGCATGACAAAGAGCGTGTACCCAGATTTTTCTCTGGTTAAAAGAAATTACAAACAGGCCAGGGATTTTCCCCAATGTGCTGCAGCCCGTGGCACTCATCTGAGGTCTCTGGGCTGACTGCCACGCCTCTGCCACCACTGCTGGGCCTGGGCCACCCCTTGCGGTAGACACTCATCACGGGTCCTGTTCTTGAAGGCTCCTGGGCTTGTGCTGCCAGTGTGGTCTGATCAGGTCACCCCACCCTGGGTTTTGGCCTGTCACCTGTAGACAGAGGAGGCCATCTGCATGATCTCTAAGTCTCCTCCAGCTTCTTGTCCCAGGCCCTCCCATCCCCACCCTAACCAAAGGCAGCCATTCAGGGACGGGCTCTGCCAAGAGCACAGGACTTTACAAATCCAGTTGCAAGGTCCCATGTGGGGAGAGAAAGAGAGACAGAAATAGCCTTCAAAATATTTGTTACATTTAAAAGCAAAGTGCAGGACAATAGTATGTTACCATTCGGGATAAAATGAGTACATGAGAGAATATTTAACTTATTAGAATGCATATGCAGAGAACACCTCTGGAATGATATAGAAGAAACTGGCTCATCCTCGTTCCTGCATGGGAGGGGGCTGCGCTGGGGGGCAGGGATGGGGGGCTGCACTGGGGGACAGGGATGGGGGCTGTGCTGGGGGACAGGGATGGGGGGCTGCGCTGGGGGACAGGGATGGGAGGGCCGCGCTGGGGGACAGGGATGGGGGCTGCGCTGGGGGGCAGGGATGGGGGGCTGCACTGGGGGACAGGGATGGGGGCTGTGCTGGGGGACAGGGATGGGGGACTGCACTGTGGGACAGGGATGGGGGCTGAGCTGGGGGACAGGGATGGGAGGGCCGCGCTGGGGGACAGGGATGGGGGGCTGCGCTGGGGGACAGGGATGTGGGGCTGTGCTGGGGGGCTGCGCTGGGGAGCAGGGGGGGCTGCGCTGGGGGACAGGGATGTGGGGCTGAGCTGGGGGACAGGGATGGGGGACTGTGCTGGGGGACAGGGATGGGGGGCTGCACTGGGGGACAGGGATGTGGGGCTGTGCTGGGGGACAGGGATGGGGGACTGTGCTGGGGGACAGGGATGGGGGACTGTGCTGGGGGACAGGGATGGGGGGCTGCACTGGGGGACAGGGATGTGGGGCTGTGCTGGGGGACAGGGATGGGGGACTGTGCTGGGGGACAGGGATGGGGGGCTGCACTGGGGGACAGGGATGTGGGGCTGTGCTGTGCTGGGGGACAGGGATGGGGGGCTGCGCTGGGGAACAGGGATGTGGGTCTGAGCTGGGGGAGCAGGGATGTGGGACTGTGCTGGGGGACAGGGATGGGGTCTGCGCTGGGGGACAGGGATGGGAGGGAAGCTTTTGTTGCATAAACTTTTGTAACACAAGTTTTGAAGGAATCGAATTTTCGAAATGAACTTACAAAAACATCCTGGCTCAGCCGTTTAGTAACCATTGGTCTTTCAACAAGTGATCTAACTTCCAGTTTTAGTTCCTCATCCAGAAAGTGAAGATCATTGCCTGTAACGTTATGAGTGACAATTAAATGGGAAAATGAGTGAGGAAGAGCTGAGTACAGCGCCTGCCATTTGACAAGGCTTCACTAAGTAGGACCCAGTTACTCATCAGACACACAGGATTTCCAGCTCTGGGTGTTGAAGGAGCTCACAAACAAATTGGGGAGACCATCTCAGAAGGCGAAGTTACTCTCTGTACAGGGCACGAGCGTTTATAAGGGGACATCCTCCATCGGACAGCGTTTTCTCCTCCCACAGCCCGCTGGTGGACAGGGACGGCTCTGGAACTGGGACCTGACTTGGTGAAAGTCACACCTCTAGAATTAGGGCCTGACAAGCTCTGTCCTGACTTTGGGTCGTGTTTCCCTTGAGTGAATCCCATTCTGTATCATTTTGAAGGGTCAGGTTAAGAGAGAGGCCTGGAAGGCTCTGCTCCTTCTGCCTCGTCCCTCCCTTGTTGGCAGGTGGTTGAAGGCTGGCGGGCAGCAGCCCAGGACGGCATAGAGAGGCAGTTCTGCATGGCTTCATTACTTGAAAACAGCTCAGGGATTCCCTCTCTCACCTCTGGCCCACTATCATCATTTGCATTTCCTTCCTACAGCCCCTCCTAGTTCCTGTCTCCACTCTGGGAGGAACCAGCTCTGAGAGCTACATGGGTGATTTCCTCAACTGCACAGGAAGAGTGTTGGATTAATCAGAATATTGGGATCCTAGGATGCTAGGCTGCAGGGATATGAAAGGTCATCTAACCACTGGGCCCCAATATTACAGAGAAGGCCATGGAGTTCTGGAGGGTCACATACCACTTTGTACGATGCTGTGACTCTAGGACAAGAGGCAATAGAGGTTCTTAAGCTCTTTAGCTGCAGAAAACAGCACCAGAATGTTCTATGAGGATACATTTGTGTCTCTGCATGAGTATGAGGGGCTTGGGATAAACAAACATGTGCTCGTACCAACTGGCCAGGCAGGGTGCTGAGAACAAGTTGCTAAACCTCACTAAGATTCAGAGAGGTAGGCAGCACTATCCCCATTGTGTAAATGTGAACACTAGGGTTCAGAGAGCTTCCCAGGGTCTCACAGCTAGAAAGAGAGAAAACTAGGATTCAAACCCACTTTCGTCTGCTTTGAAGCATAATGTGCCTTCTAGTGCAGTAAAGTATGATGTTAGAAGCAGAGTTTTCCATTAAAGTCTCCTCACCGGCTTTGCGAATGAGATCGGAGCATGGTTACGCCAGTGGAGCTGCTAACTTCTTTGTGTCTGACCAAGATGTGGCGAGTCAGTCTCTGAAAGCCCAGGGACTCCCGGCGAAATCCCCCATGATGGTGGGCGTATGGGGTTCCCGGATGGGTGGAAGGTGAAACGAAAGACCGCCTCTCAGAACTGTATGGGGCCAAGGTGATCTCTGATGCTCCAAGGACTGCTGCACACCTGTCACGGACAGCTCCTTCTGCAGCCAGTGGTCACGCTCTGCACTGTGAGTTCTGCTCTCCTGGTCACAGAAGACTGGCCAACGGATTGGTGCCCAAGCCAGAGGTCTGGCTCCTTTCAGGTGGCTTGGCAAAAGACTCTGTCCCATGGGATGGTGACACTGTGACCCTATTGGATCATTTCTCTTGGACAGTGTGAGTACAAGAAGTGAGAGGTAGGTAGCTGTGAGCTGTGTCCTGAGCAATGATGAGCTAGCGGGTAAGTTCCCAGGACGCCTGATCTGCAAAGGATTGTGCCCCAGAGGAACCTCTCAGCACAGTTGCTGGGTCTCTGCCCGGGATTCTTCAGCTTCCTCATGAATCCTCACATAACCCAAGGCGCCCCACATTCTCAGCCTTCAAGGAGCACTCTTTGCTTTTGTGTTCCAGCAACACCAGCTGGAGTCCCCTGTTTCCTGGGGCTGTAGGGAGTTCCAGTGTTTCTGAGAAGTATCAAAGAATGCTTACACATTCCAGACACCCACCCGGGTGGTCTCTTGATACCTCAGCCAGCTGTCTTATGCTTCTCAGCTCATATCTTGCTGTGATAAAGCAAGGGAGGGGAAAGAAATCAAGGACGCGTGCAAGGGGGTGATCGTGACTGGCCATGGAATTTAAGGCAGGTAAGAAAGGAAGAGGGAGTGAGGCCAGTGAAAAGCAGGGATGATCAACGGATAGAAGGATCGGGTGGGGTCAGAGTGGAATTGAGGTTCTAGAGGGAGTAAGCTGGAAAGAGAGGAGGTAGAACTAAAGAGTGAGAGGCAAGACACTGAGATTATGGTGAGACTGAAATTCTTGTAATAAGGTCTAGTGTATGAGCATGGGGTAGGTGGCTGGGGTGGGGTAGGGACAAGATCATAGGAAAAGAGGTGTTCGAGGAACCACGTTCACTGCATTTTAAATCTTCAAGACTTAAGGGACAGGAGTAATGACTGGAGAGAATGACAGTGAGCTAGGTGATAAAATCATGGAGAAATGACAGAGCGTGAACTTAGTGCGTGTCCCTGGGACAATCATCTCTTTTCTGAATTCTGATTTAATATGAATTGTTAGAAAGGGCATGAACTTGCTATGAGTTTGTCTCTTGGACGACATAAGGTGACAGTCCCTTCAGTAGTTCATACTGATGCCCTGTCAGCTTTGCTCTTACGGGCCTCTTCTCATGGCAAGGCTTTTTTAAGGTGAGGTTGTTAAATAAAAATTGTCGTCATTTCTGCCCCTGCTCTAGAGTATATCTGAATTTAATATATCCCATGACAGACAAAAGCACTGCCATTTCTAACATGGAGCTTCAGTCTTAAAATCAATATGAATGAGACAAGAGCCCTGAGTAAGAAGGCTTCTCCTGATACCGAGGTTTGGTTGAGGCCCTTCTTTGGTGCCCCAGCGAGTTTGTACCTGGGACGTAGAAAGATGTAGGATTGGGGAGAGGGGCACCTTTCTTCTGTGAGGTGGGGGAAGGGCAATTGTGAAAGGAGATGGCAGGCAGGTCCGGATGGGACCGAACACCGTGGAAGTCGAGGGTCAGGAATTGGTTCCTTTAGACTGTCCTGGCTCACAGGCTTCTTGGGAAGTCTTCCTGTACCCCCCCCAGGAAGATCACTGGTCTATCTCAGACTGGTCCTTTGGGCCTCAGTTTCTGCATCTATAAAATCAAGAGGTGTGACCCAGTGATCCTTAAATTACATTGCAGCTTTAAGTATTTAATTCCAACCATCGGGCTGTAGTCTGTCCATCACTCGGTGCCTTTCCTGGGACCACTGCTGTCTCCTCGAGAGCACTGAATAGGCTGGGTAGTGCCCCCATCCTGAGCGAGCTGCACCCCAGCGGCCTCCCCCACTGGGAGCAGGTTGTTGGCCCTCTCTCTCGGTCTCGGTCAATCTCTCTCTCCATGCCACCAAATGGCTCTGCCGTCTCTTGGCTTGGTGATCTTGGGCAAGTTTACTCAACCCCTTGGAGCCTCAGGTAACAGTGTGCCCTCGATAGCAATCCTACTGCGCAGACTAACTACAATACAGCATTAACAAACCCCGAGCTATTAAAGGAGGCAGTTTTTGGAGGATGACGTTATCGGAACTATGTCTTTTACTTCTGCAGTGGTCCAGTTTTTGCTCTGAGAATGTGTATTGTTTTTGTGTATGTGCTAATACACTCGTTAGAGTGTATGTTTATTTTTGTATTTTTAAATGCTACATTTCTGTGTGTTTTTCTTAAATGGTGCTGACTCAGCATTGAAACAGCATCATGCGCAGCTCAGAAGCTTTGGCCATTGTGTGTGTCTGATGCATTTTTCTTTTTTTTTTAAAGATTGGCACCTGAGCTAACAACTGTTGCCAATCTTCTTTTTTTTTTCTTTTTCTCCCCAAATCCCCCCAGTACACAGTTGTATATTTTAGTTGTGGGTCCTTCTAGTTGTTCTGATGCATTTTTAAATGGAAGAATTGGTTCTTACTTAGTAAATGGAGTGAATGCATACAAGGGCGTGGGGTTGATTAGAAGGCTGGGTGTCAGCCCTGTATGCAGGTGTGTCTCCTACAGCACACCCTGCCTCGGACTTCTGCATGAGGGGGCGGGGGAGGGAGGGAGGAACAAAGTCCTTGGGGCCGTCTGGGCGGAGGTGGGGGGTGGAGGCACAGTGTTCAGTGAGGGGCAGGGTTTGGGCTGGGAAGGGCGAGGCCAGAGCGAGCCCTCCAAGACCGGGAGGCTTCGCTGAACTCAGCACTTGCTGGGGGAAGTGGGTATTCGAGTTTTACTTTCAGTTTTCACTCTGTCATTTCAGGATGAAACCCTCTTAACGGTCAGATCTCTCAACCAGATTTCTCAGCAGACCTATGCTCCACCCTGGACAGGTTGTTCGACTGGAGCTCAAGTGGGGCTGGGGGAGGCGGGTGGCAGGAAAGAGGCTTCCTGTGGGGTGGAGCCCTGGACTTGGAGGTGCCAGCGCCTCTGCAGCAAATTCTCACGGTGGAGGCCAGGTGTCAACTTCACCATCACGTTTGGGTGATGATGGCAAGTCACTTCACAAATGGGGCTCTAGAAGGGAGCTCTGAACCATCATTTAGCACCTAGTGTGTACCACGCTGGCACTGTCTTCAAAGATGAGTAAGACACAACCCTTGGCTCACAGGGTAGAAGGAGAGGAAGAAGGAAGTGAGGAGGCACAGAGTGATGAGAGTGGCCATTCATGGTGGCCCACTCTGTGCCAGGTGTTTCAGTCGTGTTATTTTCATGGTCCTTATCCTGACTCAAAGGCAATGCTTTCGAAAGGTTGAGCCATGCACCACCTATCAGAATGCAGATACCTAGGCCATGCCTCTGAGCCACTGGATCTGAATTTATGGGGGCTAGGTTGGGCGTCTTCGTTTTTGACAAACATCTCGAATAGCTCATGTGCTTCAAAGACCAAGATCCCCTGCCTAGGGGGTGGATATCGTACCTTAGTGGGTTTAACCCGTAAGAAACCTAAGCTCGAAACAATTAAACTGCTCAGGATCAGCCAAGGCACAAGTTGTGGAGACTTGATTCAAACTCTGAGCTAGGGTGATCGGTGTCCCACCTTGCCTGGGAAAATCCTGGTATATGCCTGTTGTCCCGTGTAATTTACAGCTCTCCTTTCACTCTCAAAAGCACCCTGGATTGCATAATAAATTATACGGCCACCCTATTGGGACCCCTAGCCGTTACACTGCACCATGCTACGGCCCCTTCAGAAAGGTCAGCCCATGTAGTTATGGGAACACACAGAAGACGGAGGAGATAAGCTGGCTGGGGAGGCAAAGTGGAGGTGGAGTGGGAGGCAGGCCGGGGAAGACATCCCAGTTGTGATGCTCACCCAAATGCCCTCTTCGCCTTTTGGACAGCATTGCAGGCTATAAGTAGTCTGCAGAAGGAGATCGAGAAACAATTGGTTTCCATCCTGGCTGAAAGCTGCAACTACAGCAGCAACTGTAACACATCCCCCACTTACGTGGTGCTCACCATGTGCCAAGCAATGTTCTAACCACTTTGCGTATGTCATCTAGATGAGCACGGAGCCTGAAGAGCAGCTAGAGGGATTAGGCTGGGCAGCAAGAACTTTCATGCCTTGGAGACTTGCGATCACAATGCACTATTGACCAAAGGCCCAGGGGTCCAGACATCCAGCTTAGTCACAAAGCAATTTCTGATGCAGCCTTCGTAAATTGTGACCTTTCTGGATGATGTGGGAAAAGTCAACACCAAGATCCTGAACCTAATATTCAGTGAAAAGGAGCTCATTTTTCCTTCTCCAGGGACCTTTAAGAACAGAGTTGCCTGCACATCTTGACTAGTTTAGATACAGCCCTGCCCGGAAGCAGGAGGATGGAGGAGGTGACCTCTGAGGTCCCTTGGAGCCTAAGGGGTCTGTGATCATTACAACCACATGTCAGGACCCGGAGACAGTCCCGTTTCCTGCCCCTTCACCTGGGCCTGGGCTGCAGGCCTCTTTGCCTGTGTCTTTAGTAGGTCATGACCTTTTCCCTCTAGCCTTCACTCCTTCCCCCTCCCCAAACAGGCCCCTTAGCACTTCCTTTTCCTGGATCTCCCTGGTGTTCCACTGCAGAAGGAGCCTGGGTGTCCACGCAGGATGTGGGTCCTCCTTCTTTCTCTCTACTTGATCTCCGACACACATCTGGAGTTTCCAAGCCAAGCCTGGGTCTTTCCCTAGAACCAAACTCTTTCAGTGACATGGAGCAGGACGCCATCTCCTGAAAGAGCCCATACTCTCCAGACCCTCCCTGGCAGATTGGCGTCGTCTCTGGGCAGCAGAGCCAGTGGCCACGGCGGCTGAGGCTGAGGTCAGATGTGCCCAAACTGGCCAGACATTCTGCCCCAGCCAAATGCAGACGTTCTCTGAGTGTGCTTTTTGACCCAGAAGACCACTGCAGGCCACCCCTTGAAGACACGAGCGTCCACACACATTTCTTCCTTAGGTCATCCGGAATCGGGCAGCTGGAGAGGAGCGATTGGCCCAAGGCCCAGCCAAGCAGAGGGTCCTTGGAGCCAGCTGCTTGGCTGGAGCAAAATGGCCAGACACTCAGTAGATGAAAAGAGCCCTGGTTGGGGAGAGAGAGGAGAGAGAAGTGGGAGAGGATAAGTGAGAGAGTGGGAGAGGAGAGGGAAGAGGGGGGTGTGGAGAGGAGAGGATGAAGATGAGAGAAGAAAGGGGAACGGAGGAGAGAGCAGAAGTGGGGGAGCAGGAGAAGGGGGAGCGTTGCCGCCACGTCAGGTTGGGGGAACAGATTTCAGGGTAGGCGCATCATGTGGGGCCTACAGGTGATCGAAGGGTTGGGGCAGAGGAAGGGGTGGGGCAGGAGGGAATAGGGAACCATGCTTAGGCGTACTTGACTCTCACAGTGGAATCTCAACACCTCCAAACTCAGCTCTTTTGTGGAGAGAAGAGCGAAAAAAGTGTCAGAATAAGTCCGAGTGCCATGCACTCAATTCAGCTCACACTTCCCCTGCACCTACCCATACCTGCCAGGCTCACTGAGAGGCACCGGGCATAGGGGGCAAATGGGGCACGTTCTCTGGCATCACTGTGGGGACACCTGAAGTGTGTGCAGTAGGCAGGTGTGGGCGCGTGTGTATGATGGGCTAGGCGTCCTGAGATTCCTTCCAGAAGGAGAGGAGAACACGCGCTCGTTTTCGTGTGAGTTAGGGGATCCGAGAGCTGGGGAGACCCTTGGAAAGTCAGCTTGTAGGATGGCCCCTAAAACTAGCCCCAACAAGGACTCCTTCTCACATGCTGGCAGGTCCCTAGAAGAGAGGCTCTGGCTTCTCCCAGGGGCAGGACTGGAGACGGCGGCAGTTATGCTGGTCGCACGGAGAGCCTCAAGTAGGAGGAAGCCCACGAAGCCGTCTCCTTCCATCCTCTGTCCAAAGCGTGGCTTCCTTCTCTGCTAAGGAGCCCGACTTTGCTCACCACCTCCAGGGCCAGGAAGCCCCCAACCCAGCAAAACCCCTTGCTGCATTGCTGGGGGCTCTGCCCGCTGTTTCCCACAGTGTGTTCCTCAGAGTGGTTAGCTCCTCGTGTTAATCGGCATTCTTTGGGATGGGGAACAAAAGGGTTCCTTAGTCAAATAACATTGGGTGAAACAAAGGAGTTTTTTTCCCAATTTTTTAAGGAAGATTTTCTTATTTTGGCTTTTTTGTTTGTTTACTTTTAGTTTTGCCTGCAGGACTTCTCAGAGCCTTTAATACATAAATTTCCAAGACTTGGACAGGATGAATGTGTTGAGGCTGCAGTATATCCTGAGATTTAACTTTGGGATCTCCGGCTCCAGTGGTGGAAGAACTTTCCTATGTTGCAGTAAAAAAAGTTATGGATGGGGGCGCTTGTCTTCAGGCCCTCCTGGGAGGTCTGAGGCTCTAGTCCCCATTCTCACCTGTCCCCAAAGCTCCTTGAAAACCCTTCAGGCGGACTGAAGCTTTGATTAGCTCGCCTTTGCTCTCCGTGACTTGGCCTTTCTGTTTTCTCCTAGTTGAGGTGGGATAATGGGCCTCAGGTCGTTCCTGTTTCCAGGGGCTCCCCGTCACCACAGCCTTTCTGTGTGGTCTGATTAGCTCTGTATTCTTCCTGCTCTAGGCTCTGACCCTTGGCCGGGCTGAAAGCACCCTGAGGCAGAGGCCTTTCTTCTGCTAGTGGTTCCAGGTCCCCCCAACATTTTGGCAAGATGGAAACAGCCAGGACCTCAAGTCCAGGGGCTGGACTTGCTTCCCCACTCTGCCACTTAAGCTCCCAGAGGCTCATTTCCTTCTTTTTATTAAACAAACGGGGTTAACTGAGCTGTGATTTATAAACGAAGTTTCTGTAGACCCCTAGTCGTTTGCATTAATCATTTCTCTCACTCACGCTGACCGTGTTCCAGGCACTGAGCAAGGCGTGCAGCATCCAGAGATGAGCCTTCGGTGCAGCCCTCTCGTCTCACTCAGGCCGCATGTCGGTAAGGGTGAGGACCGGGGGGTGTCATGCTCACCAAGCTTAAGAACACCTCAGCCTTCTGAAGAGGGAGACAGATCTATTTAAAATGCAGAAATAAGGGGAGATATTTCGTGAGCTCTGGTCCCCAAACCAGCCCTTCCTCGTAGGAGCAGCCATATTCGTAACAAAGAGCACGCACACAGGGCGCGTTACTTTTTACTCCAAAAGCAGCACTCAGAGGGTGTTCTTGCTCTCAGGTAAACTGGAAGCTGGGGGTGTTGGGGGAAGGGGAGGAGGAAGGCGGAGAGGAAGCACGGGGGTGAAGGGAGGCGGCAGAGCAGACGGACCCCCAGCGCAGAGGGCCAACCGAACAAGGCAATGTTGTGAAGCTGCATGGCCCTCCGGGCTCCGTCCTGGCCCCCTTAAGGACCACCCTGGGAAGTCCTCTAGAAAACCCATCCATCATGGACAACAGTCTGCTTTCTTTCCCCCTGGTTCAATATCCATAGCACAAAAATGTGCTTCACTAATGGAAACCTTGTGCCGGCCTCTCCAAGGATTGCGGCAATGAGCGGCAGAAGGGGAAGCGGGTGTGTGTGAAAGAACACACAGAAACAGGCCAGAGCCCCCACGTATGTGAGTCCACGTGCACACACTCGCACACGCGTGGACACACACACAGAGGTACAGGGAAAGCCTTGCTGTGTCTGGTACTGTGACAGTGACAGCAAGAAGGCAAAGCTGATGAAGGACTCGCTCCCCAAATCACCAAACGGGGCTTGGCACTGCCCTCTTCTGTGTTTCTCGAGGATTCAGAGCCTGCTCGGTATGTCTGCCTGGGGTTTTCACTGGCTCTTTCATTCCCTGTTGGAGGAAGGAAAAAAAAAAAGAAAAGCTCAAATTTCAGTTCCCCTCAATTGCCCTGGGTTTGTGCAACCAACTGTCATTGTGAGACTGTCATTGTGAATGCCTCAGTCCTCAAGGGGGCCTGCACGTGGCTCGGGGTCTACGCCTAGACTAGAGCAATTAGCAGCTCCATTTTCCTCTCCTGAAGGACAGCCCGCCCATCAAAAGTCCCCATTCTACCACTCTAACCACTGACTTAACCCTCGGGGCTGTCTGAAGGAGAGACCGCCAACAACTGCGTACACGCTTGTGAATAAAAAACAAGCACGAGTTTGGAATGAGCTCTGACTTAAGTTTAAGGAGACCTGAGTTTTAGCCCTAGACCTGTAGGAACTGACTGTGTGACCTTAGTCAGGTCACTGAACCTGTCTGATCCTTTGAGTTGTCTACTGAAAACTGAACAGAGCAGACGACAAGAGTCTCTGAGGCTCTCCATTTCGGACCTTTGATGGGAATCCGGTCCACCGGCGGTTATCTGCATGAATGAGGAGTTGCAGAGGCATGGATAATACAAAACAGTGGTGGCCGAACTTTAATTTTTCCTATTTTACTTTCTGTTTGCCTCTGGAATGTAACTGGAGCACACATTCAGACACAAACTTCCTCTCCTCCCCTGCCGCCTCGCTGCTCCTCCGTTGAGACCTCCTGGCGAGGGGTGGGGGTGGAAGAATGTGGCTGACTGGGGTGGACAAGGAGGATGTCGGGGAGGAGGGTTTCTGGTTAGGGGCAGGAGGTTGTGGGGGAGGGGCGCTCCGGGCACTAGGGGATTGATCAGCTATAAGATCATTCTAATCCCTTCCCCTATCCAAAAAGGTAGGAGATTGTGAATAGAACATTCCTCACATGAAATACCGTATATACTTGCCTATGAGAAGCCCCGGGAAAAACGGTAGTGTGCTTAAGTGATGAGCCTCAGGGAAAATTATCAGAGAGGTGCTTGTTCTCCCTCTTGTCAATTACGTACTTCAGCCTTGTTTCCAGCCCACGTGGGGCCCCCTGCAAACTGGGATTTCCAGGGCACTGTCATGCCTGTGGGCGTGGAGACTGAGAAGGGAGACAGGATCCAAAGGGGGGGAATAAATGTGCTGTTGCTGCCATTTTTACTCCACCATGTCTTGGCAAATAGGACACACTTCTTTTGCAGCAGCATCTTCTATGTGAGCATATACGGTAACTGAGGCATTCCAGAGCCCAGCCGCTACCCAATCAGGAGTTGGGGCCTTTCTGCATTTTTTCTTTAAAAAAAAAGTTTTGGGTCCTCTAAGGAGCAGCAAATCAACTTCAGTCTACAGAGTTCTCATCCCTCCCCCAGCCCTCCACCGCTGTCCTGGGGACGGGGAGTGTGTGTTAAGTCGACCTTGGTCCCCATCCTGGGGCGAGCCCCATGGAAACACATAGTTCCAGGTGGTGGGAATGGAAGTGCTGGGGAGAGAAAAGAGAAGCTGGCCCAGGCTGACCAGCTGGAGCCATTGTGGGGGTGAGGGCGATTGGAGGGGGAAGGAAGGGAGGGAGGGAAAGAACTGTGCAAATATGCGCAACTATAGATGCGTGCGTGCGTGCTTGCGTGCCTGTGTTGTGTACCTCACCCCTGATGGCCTCTCTACAGGACTGAACAAGTGGCAGGGTGGTGGGAAGGACAAGCAGCTTGACTCAGGAAGGGAAAGGCAGCAGCTGTTTCCCCAAGAGAAGGTGTCAAGGAGCAGCTGCAAGCTGGGAAGGGCCCGGTGACAAGGGAGCTGCCAGCTGCGGGGATGGACCAGGAGAGGCAGACTAGGTGCTACAGTGGCTGGGCTGTGGGTGGAGGTCGAGCTCAGAGCTGGCCAGCCTCTGATTTCCCTCCTGGTCTCGAAATCTGGGTCCTAACACTCCTATCCCTCCCTCCTTCTTAGGCTTGCCCTGACTCTGCAGCTCTGCCTGGGCTCCGTGGCTGTGACCTCTGCTTGGCTTCCGGGCCCGGTTCTCTGAGGCTTCCATTGCTGGGGTCTTGCCACTTCCAGTTGCCCTCCTCTTTCTTCTTTACTTCTCTTCACTTCGTTCTGCTTTTGTTCAAGGCTGGACAGGCCCAAAAGGCAGTGGGAAAACTGAACTGCAGCCTGGAAACAGGGCATCTGGGCACATTTCTTGGTCTGAGCTCCCTTAGGTCTGCCTTTAACACTTCCTTTCAATGGTGGACTCTTATCCAGATGAGCAGATTTGAGATTAAGAGAGGTAAAATAAAGGAGCTCCCAACTCAGGCACTCATCAAACATTCACGAACAGCCGCCACATGCTGGGATCAGAGTCTGAAGATAAGGATGCTCCTGCCCTGATCTAAGCCACCGCCTGGACTCCTGCCCCACAGGTGGTCCCCTGATCATCATCAGCAGCAGCATTATTTAGGAAATTCTTAGAAATGCAAATTCTCATGTCCCCCCCCCCCCAACCCTGACCCCCGACCTGCAGAATCAGCAACTCTGGGAACAGTGCCCAGGGATCTGCCTCCCTCCTCACCCGCATGGGATCCTGACACTCACTAACATTCGAGAAGCACTGCCCTGGACAATGGTCTCACCAGATCTGCCCTGCTGGAAGACAGGGTCCAGACCACCCAAACACTTGAGGTCAACTTTCCGCCTCCAAGGTTACTCTTTCAGTGATTTGACCGCAGAAGGAAGTTGGGTATGCATCCATGGCAGGCCCGGGTGTAACTCCCTTTTTCCGATGCAGGGGCCTCAGCCCTTTTGCCCCATGGCCTGGCCTTTGGAGAATGGGGATGGTCAACTATAGCCCATTTTATTTCCTGTTCCTTCTTTGCCTTAATGATTTTAAGCTTTCCCTTTGACAAAAGTTTTCCAAGTCTTTTTCAGAAGTGGCATTTCAAGGGTCTCAGGTGTAGGAAGGAGTATCTCATGGAGGAGTCTCTATCAGACAGAACAACAGGGACTACAGCAGGAGACTTTTAGGTTAATCAGTTTCGTACCACGGTGGTATTGATCTGGATTTTTGGGGATGGTCTCAATTGTAAACATGACACCCTAAAATCTATACAGGTACAGTTATCCTTGCAAGATGACATTTTTCAATTTTAATTTTTTATTTGACTATTAGAAAAACAATTACCCTATAGTTGCATTATGGAGGGAATATATCTTTAAGAACGAGGGAAGACGCACCAAGGAGATCCTGCTTCGTCCAACAATCCGGATGACTTGGAAGCACAGCTGATTTGGGGATTGGCCCCTTTGGGTGAAGACTTGTAAGGATGGAGCTGGGGGTTTAGGTGACTTGGACATTTTAGTTCTGAGTATTCTCAGGCATAGTATGACACAAGCAAGTCCCTTAACTTTTCTGGGATTCAGTTTCTCCTTTTTAACACAGATGTAAAAACACCTTGCCTAGGACTTCCATTTTATTTTCTTTAGGTTTCTTTTTAACTTTTCATTTTGAACTTGCTAAGAGACAATTTTGCACGGGTCGCTCATACTTCTGCACATTTTGTGAAGAGAGGCATGGACAACCTGTGTTCTGGATTCTCTTTTTAAGAATGTTTGTGTGGCAAACAGCTTTGGATAATAGTATGTCTCTCTCTGGAGAAGAGGGTTTATTTGTTCGGCAATATCATAAAGGTAATGTCTCTGTCCAGGGCAAAGTTTGGGTGGGCTTGCTTGCAGCCTGCTGGAAGAGATTGGGGTTTCCTAGGCTACGTGACAAACTCAGTGCCTGTGTAGCGTTTATCTGGGCCCACCTATGTCACCTCCATGGGACATGGTGCATGGCGCATGCTACTTCTGTGCCAAGAGTAATAAAGCTCCTTATCTCTGACCCAGGAATATCATGTCTTCTAACAGCATTAATGAAATTGTAGCAGGTTAAGTTGTTAGCTTACAAGCAGGGTAAAAATCTTAGCTCTTCACAGTTCTTGACAGAAATAATTTCAGACTTGCAAAAATGATACAGTGAATTTCCATTTATTCTTCACTCAGCTTCCCCATGTGTTAATTTATGTAACCACAGTACAATGATTAAAAGCCAGGAAATTAACATGATACACAATTATCTATTAACTAACACTATTAATTAATCTACAGATCTTATTTACATTTTATCAATTGTGCTACCAATGTCCCCTTTCTGGACCAGGCTCCAGTCCTGAATGACACATGCATTTAGTTGTCAAGGTTCTTCTTTTATCCTTTAATCTAGTTTGGTTCCTCAGTCTTTCTTTGTCTTTCATGACCCTGACACTTTAGAGAATGTCAGTTAATATTTTTAGAAAGATCCTCAGTTTGAATTTGACTGGTATTTCTACATAATTAATGTATTTGGGGGGAAGAAGACCACAGCAGTGATATTGTGCCTTTCTCAGTGCATCATATGAGGAAACCCATAATGTCAATATGGTTCATTAGTGGTGATGTTGACTTTGATCGTGTGGTTATGGTGGTGTTTGCCAGAGTCCTCTCTATAAAGTTACTAATTTTTTTCTTTGTAATGAATAAATGTCTTGTGGTGAAATATGTTGAGATGATGCAAATATCATGTTTCTCATCATACCTTTGCCCACTAATTTTGGAGACAATAGTTTAACAATACTTTTAAAATGCCCTACTTAGCAGGTGGGACAAGGGAAGACCCCTTAGGCCACAAATGAGGATAACTTGGAATACAGAAGATTGAGCAAGTGTTGATATGTGCACTTGTCATCAGTGGTTCTCCAGCATGGGTTCTAACAGGCCATGTTGCTGAGGACAGACGACAAAGCCTGGGATCCATCCAAGGAGAGAAGTCCAAACTGGAGATCCACTCAGAAAGCTGGGACACTTTAGTGGGCAAACCAAGAAAAAAACCTCACCTCCTAGAAGAAAAGAGTAGGATTGCATTGTGTTGATGAGAATAAAGGAAGAGGCTCCCTGGTCATCTGTAATTGTATGCTCACTCCCACGTGGGTTCTGACCTGACATTCAAAAATCTTCCAGCTAAAATGACAGCCCCCCTAAGCACCTGGCAAAAACCAACAGAACCCTCTCTGAAGAAACACGCTCCAAACCCCAGCCTCAGAAAGTTTCCTCTAGAGAACAAATATGAGCTCACAATTAAATTCTTTTTCTTACAAAACAAGGAAATCAGAAATCCATGAGCTGAAAGCAAACAAATAGCAGATTCAGACATTCAAAGGCTATAAACATTTTAACGATCAAACACACATGTAATATAAATTAACTTCTATGCTTAAAAAAAATGAAGAGGGTATTTAAAATATGACTGAGGAAGAAGTGTCTACCAGCATTGACCAGACATATTTGAAAAAGAGCCAAACAGAGTTTGTAGAAAAATGGAAAAATGATTGAAATTAAAATGCAATGGATGGATTAAACAGTAGTTTAGACCTAACTAAGGAGAGAATTAGTAAATTGAAAGACGTATCTAAAGAAACTACATAGAATATAATAAGGAGAGATGAAGATGGACAATCTGAGAGAGGTAAAGAGACATGGAGGCAGAGTGAGAAGTTTTAATATGGTTTAGAGTTATGGGAGAAAAGAAAGAGGATGAGGGAAAAAGGAGTATTAGAAGAGATAATGACTGAGAGTTTTTATAAACTGCTGAATGACATGGCTCTTCAGAGTCAGGAAGCTACATAAATCCCAAGCAGGATAAATTTTTTTGTTTTAAGATTGGCACCTGAGCTAACATCTGTTGCTCATCTGTTGTAACATCCTTTTTTTTTTTCCTTCTTCCACAAAGCCCCCCGGTACATAGTTGTATATTTTTAGCTGGTGGTCCTTCTAGTTGTGGCATGTGGGATGCCGCCTCAGCGTGGCTTGATGAGTGCTGCCATATCCTCGCCCTGGACCCAAACCGGTGAAACCCTGGGCCACCAAATTGGAACAAGCAAACTTAACCACTCAGCTATGGGGCCGGGCCCCAACCAGGGTAACTCTTGACATATTCATAGTAAAACACCAAAGACAAAAAAACGATCTTAATAGCTAGAGGGAAAGACTGTTTATCTACAAAGGATAACTTTTTAACAGCAATAAAGGAAGCTAAGAAAATTTCTGTGTGCTGAGAGAAAATTGCTCTCTATCTGGATGTATAGATATATGCCCAACAAAGAAATCTTTTAAAAATATTTTCAACAAACAAAAATTAGCTAAGTTTACTACCAACAGATGCTCACTAGAGGAACTTCTCGACTAGGATATATTTCAGGAAGAAGGAACGATTGCAGAAGCAAGAATTGAGATGCAAGAAGGAAGGGTGACTGAAGAAAAGGGTAAGCATGTGGGTAAATCTGAACACTGAACAAAGCAGTAAGAATAATGAGTACTTTGTGAGGTTTGAACAACAGATGGAACTAAAATAGGCAAAAAAAAGCATAAAAGTTGGATGAGGTATAACCGGAGCTGAGACATGCTAAGGTCCTTGTATTGATCAGGAGACAAGTAAAAATATTAACTTTTGGTTTTAAGCTAAATTACCACTTAAAGAATAGAAATGGAAGAGTGTAACCTTGAATCTAGTAGAAGGAAAAATAGAATAAGATTTTTTAAATGAAACAAGGCAAAAGTGGGGGAAGAAGCAAAGAATAACACGGTAGAAATAAATCTGACTATGTCAGTAATCAATATAAATGTAAGTGGACTGAACTCTCCTATTTAAAGGAATGAAATAACTATTAGATTAAACTCTTCTTTGAAAGGGCAGATATGGTGAGACTGGATTTAAAACTCTAGTGTATGCTGTTCTGGAGACAAAACTCAAACATAAAGACACGAAAAGGGTGAAAGCAAAAGCATGGGAGAAGATATACTTGACAAAGAGTAATCAAATAGGAGCTGTACAGTTACATTAATATGACACAAAATTTATTGTAAGGAAAAAAGCTTTCTTAGACATAAAGAGAGACCATACATAATGATAAAAAATTCAATTCACGAGAAAGATATAACAATTTTAAACTTGTATGTAACCAGTAACTTAGCTTCAAAATATATAAAACAAATTGTAAGAATGAACCACAAGGAGAATCTGCCAAATCTACATTATAGTGGGAAGCTTTAATATTCTCTCTCAATAACTGATAGATCAAGCAACAGAAAAATAAAAGAATATAGAAGATTTGGGAAGTCCAATTAACAAGCTTGATCTAATGCGTGTATATAGAATCCTATACCTAAGAAATAGAAAAGAGACATTTTTCAAGCATACTTAGAACATTTAAGAAAATTATCTACATGTTACCCTACAAACCAAGTCTCAAAAAATTTTGAAGAATCAATATCTTATAGATTACGCACCATGAGTATGAAGAAATTAAGAAATTAAGAAATCAAAAACAAAAAGATGTCTTAAAAAAATCCTATGTTTTGAAATTTAAAGGCACACTTCTAAATAACTCCAGGGTCAAAGAAGAAATCATAAAGGAAATTAGAAAATACTTAATACTGATTGATAAGTATAACATTCCCTATTAAAATATAGAGAATAATTTTAAACCAATGATTACAGAAGGTTAGAGATGGTTAGAGGAAAACACACAGCTTATATGCTTATATATTACGAAAGAATAGTGTCTGAATAGTAGCAAGGTAAACATTGAAATTAAGAAATTAGAATAAAAGAATAACCTTTTTGAAAAGTGGAGGGATAAATTAATAAAGAACAGAATTAATGAAACAAGAAACCCCGATAAATTGTAGAGGATTAACAAAGCTGAAAGATGCTTCTTTAAAAAGATTGATAGCATTGAGACCTGCCAAAGAGATTGACTAAGAAATAAAGAAAAAAGGCACAAACGACAACATTAGAAATGAGAAAGAGGATTTAACTACTTTCTATGGGTTCAATTGTGTCCCCCCGACAGATGTGTTTAACCCCTAGCACCTGTGAATGTAACCTTACTAGGAGATGGGTCTTTGCAGCTGTAATCAAGTTAAGATGGGATCATTAGAGTAGACTTTAATCCAGAATGACAGGTGTCCTTATAAAAAGGGAAGAGCCACAGACACACCACAGGTAGAACAGCATGTAAAGATGAAGGCAGAAATTGGGTGATGTGTCTACAAGGCCAGGAACACAAAGATTGCCAACCGTTGTTGGGAACAGGAGAGAGACATGGAAGAGATTCGCCCTCAGAGGCTGAGAAGGAACCAACACTGTTGACACCTTGTTGATGGACTTCCAGCCTCTAGAACTGTGAGACAACACGCTTATGTTATTTAAGCCACTCAGTTTCTGCTATTTGTTATAGCAGACCTTGGAAACTGATATACTACTGATGCACCAGGAATAAGAATATGAGAGTATTTTATGAGTCATTTATTGCCGATAAATTTGAAGACTTAAATAGAAAGGACAAATTGCCAGCAAAATACTAATTGCCAATGGACTTAAGGGGAAATGGAAAACCATTAAATGTGAGTAATGAATAATCTCCCCACATAGAAAATATCAAGCCCAGATGATTTTATAAGTGAGTATGCCAAACATCAAAGATAATTCCAACATAATTTTAATTCTTCTAGAGAGTAGAAGAAAAGGGAACATTTCTTAAGACACTCTATGAAGCCAATATAATCTTGATACTAAGATCAGACATAGTTGTCAGAGAAAAAGAATCACAAAACCATTTCATAAATGAACATAGATGCAAAAATCCGAAACACAACATTCACGTATTGACACTAGCCACACAGAAAAAAGATAATAAATTATGGCCATTCATTCCAGGATTCATTCCATGAATGCAAACTAGTTCAGCATTAGAAAATTTCTAAATATGGTTCACTATGTAACAGTTCATTAAAAGAAGAAAAACCATATGATCATCTCCATAGAGACAGAAAGTGTTTGATAACATTCGATATTTGCTTTACGATAAAAAGCCCTAGTCCTTGCCCAACTGGGAATCAAAGATGACTTCCTTAACTTGATAAGGGCTTTGTAGCACACACTTGAGGATGATTCCTTTGGGATCAGCAACGAGTGAGGCTGTTTGATCTCATTGCTTCTATTCACTGTTGTTGGAAGTTCTAGCCGGTACACTATGAAAGAAAAAAGTTACAAAGAATAGAAAGGAAAGAAACAAAACTTTCATATTTGTAGATTATATGACTGTCCACATGGATAATCTAAACTGTTTTTCAGACAAATTACTAGGATGAATAGGAAAGTTTATCAAAGTTGTCAGATAAAAAATCACTATACAAAAGTTGATTTTTTTTTTGTATTTTTAAAAAATATTTTGTGTGTTTCTTTTTATTACGACTTTCACAGTAAAACTGAGAGAAAGATACAGAGATTTCCCACATACTCCTTGCCCCTACACATGCATAACCTCCCCCTTTATCAGCATCCCCCACCAGAGTGGTATATTGGTTACAATTGATTAATGTCCATTGACACATCGTGGTCACTCAAAGTCTATAGTTTACATTATAGTTCACTCATGGTGTTGTACATTCTATGGGTTTGGACAAATGTATAATGACATGTATCTATCGTAAAATACTTTGCATTTTCATTGCCCTAAAAATACTCTATGCTCTGCCTATTCATCCTTCTGCCCAACAAATGTAATTCAGTAGAGAAGGAACAGCCTTTTCAATGAATGGTGCTGGGACACTTGGACAGCCACATGAAAACAAATGTACCTCTATCCATACCTTGTACTATATACAAATTTGAACTCAAAATGAATCATTGACTGTGGGAGGCAGAATTATGTTCCCCAAGAAGATTCCATGCCCTAATCCCCAGGACTGTGAATATGTTACATAGCAAAAGGGACTTTCACAGACATAATTAAGTTTATTAATCAGTTGACTACAAAAGTTGATTTTTATGTGCCATCAAAACCCAGAAAATTTAACTTTAAAAAACATAACACAAGAGAAACAAAAAATAAGATACCCAGAAATATATTTAACAGATATGCAAGACTTTTATGAGGAAAAGTATAAAATGTTTCCAAACTTCGTTTGGAATAAGATATAGCCATGATTCTGGATAGGAAGACATAACAGTGTACCAGTATAGATTCTGCTCATTTTGGTTTATTTTTAGATTCAATGAAGTTGCAACAAAAATCCCAACAGGCGGGGAGTTTTTCCTTTTGCTGGGATGTGGCAGCCTGATTCCAACACGTATTTGAAGCACAAAAGACTAAGCATAACTGAGAAACGCTTGAGGAAGTCAAAGACGGGACATTCTCCTGTTAGACGTCAACTTGTACAAAGTGATGGCAATTAGATAACGGGTACTGATGAAGGGACCAAGAAATGGATCAATGGAATAGGATAAAGTCCAGAATCCAATTCATGCATACTTAGAAACTTGCTATACCGTGGAACTGCCACTGAAAATCAGCAGGGTAAGTGTAGGTTATCCAGCAAGTAGTATTGAAATAAGTGGGTATCCATATGAAATTCTACCTGTACTTTACACCATAAACACATACATTTCAGATGAATTAAAAATTTAAATATGAAAGTCAAAACATCAAACCTTTTAGAAGAAAACGTTAGCAAGTATCTTTATGAATTCAGGATATGGAAGGATTTTACAAACGAAGCACGAGAAGCAAAATGATCAAAGGAATGCGCTAATTTTGACTAAATTAAAATGAAGAATTTCTGGTCTTCAAATAAAAGAGAAAAAGGGTACCGCACACTGTGAGGAAAGATACCTATGCAACCAAAAGGATTAGTATTCAGAATATAAAAAGAGTTCATCATTTATTAAGAAAAACACAACTTCATGGAAAAAATGAGCAAAAGACACAAACATTTTACAGAAAAGGAAAGCTGAATGGCCAAAGAGCGTAAGACAGAATGTCCACCCTCTCTAATATCCAGGAATGTGCAAATTAGTACCAAATTAGGTACAATTTCAAGTAGCGGTAGCATTGTAGATAATGTGGAACACTGAAAATTCTCGTGCACTGCTGCTGACAGTGCAAATTGGTCCAATCACTTTAGATAACAGCTTGGTCTAATCCAGTAGAGATGAAGATTCATATGCTCAGCAATTCCACACACAGGTTCAAACCCTAGAGAAACTCTTGCATAGGTACACTATGAAACAGGTACAAGAATGGTCATGGAAAAATAGTTTGGGGTTGCTGAAACGTATAAACAATTTATATGTTAACCAAGAGTAGAATGATTAAAAACTGTGGTATAGACACACAAAGGAATAATATACAGTAGTGAAAATGAAGGGACTGGAGGTATAGAAATCAATACGGATGGATCTCAAAGTTACCGTAGTGAAAAAAGTAAATGAATAATACATAGAGGATGATTCCATTTATATAAATATCAAAAAATGAACAATATCATAACTTCAAGGATTACTATAAAGTTATAACACTCAAAACGTTGTGGTATTGGCCTAAGCTAAAATAAAGACATAGATCAATGAAGCAGAATAGACAGTCTGGAAATAGATCCACACGTATGTAGCTAAGTCATTTTTCTTTTAAGATTGGCACCTGAGCTAACATCTCTTGCCAATCGTCTTCCTTCTTCTTCTTCTTCTCCCCAAAGCCCCCCAGTCCATGGTTGTATATTCTAGTTGTAGGTCCTTCTGGTTATGCTATGTGGGACGTCCCCTGAGCATGGCTTGACAAGCGGTGCTGGGTCCATGCCCAGGATCCGAACCAGCAAAACCTCCGGCTGCAGAAATGGAGCACACGAACTTAAGCACTCGGCCACAGGGCCGGCCCCTGTAGTTAAGTCATTTTTGACAAAAGTACCAAGGCAATTCAATAAGAAAGTATAGACTTTTCAATAAATGGTGTTGGAACATTTGGCATGTATATCAAAAAAAAAAATAATAAACCTTGATTCATATCCCACACCACAAATAAAAACTACCTCAAAATGAATCCTAGAGTTAAGCATAAAATCTAAAACTTCTAAAAGAAAACAGGAGAAAATCTTTGTGACTTCAGATTATGCCAAGATTTCCTAGGGAGGATGCAAAAAGCATCAACCATAGTAGAAAAATGGACTTCCCCAAAGCCAAAAGTTTCTGTTGTTTGAAATATACTGTTAGGAGAGTAAAAAGACAAGCCACAGACTGAGAGAAAATATTTACAAACTATGTACTTGATAAAGTAATGGTATTCAGAATATAGAAAAATGCTCACAACACAATAATAAGAAAACGAACAATCCAATAAAAAAGTAGGCACAGAGGATTCCAAAATATACTTTCCCAAAGGAGAGATAAAAATTGCAAAAAAGCACATGAAAAGATATTCAAAATCATTAGGAATATGCAAATTCAACCACAGCAAGATGCCACTATATACCTATTAAATGTTTAAACTAAAAACTGATAATAGGAAATGTTGATAAGCACGCGGAACAACTAGATCTCTTACCCATTGTCGGTAGGAAGGCCACGTGGGTACAGCAACTTTAGGGAATGGTTTGGCTGTCTCTTAAAAAATTGATTTCTTACTTAAAGGCATGCTGGAACTCGAAACCACAATGAGATATCACCTCATACCTGTCAGAATGGCTACTATCAAAAAGACAAAAAATAGCGTGTTGACGAGGATGCGAAGAAAAGGGAATCTGCATACACTGTTAGTGGAAATGTAAATTTGTATAGTCACTATGCAAAACAGTATGGAGATTCCTCAAAAAATTAAAAATAGGACTACCATGTGATCCAGCAATTCCACTTCTGAGTAGTTATCCAAAGAAAACGAAAACGTTAATTTGAAGAGATATATGCACCCCTATGTTCATTGCAGCATTATTTACAATAGGCAAGACATGGAAACAAGCTAAGTGTCCATCAATAGATTAAATGGATAAGGAAGATGTGGTTATAGATACAATGGAATATTAGCCGTAAAAAGAAACGATATCCTGCCATTTGTGAGAACATGGATGGACCTAGAGGGTATTATGCGAAGTGAGTAAGTCATAAAGAGAAAGACAAACACCATATGATTGTGCTTATATGTGGAATCTAAAAAACAAAACAAAACAGAAACAGACTTATCATACGGGAAACAAACTGATGATTACCAGAGCTGGAAGGGATTTGGAAGGCGGCTGAAATAGGTGAAGGGGCTCAAGAGGTAAAAACTTCTGGTTATAAAATAATAAGCCACGAGGATGTGGTATACATCAGGGGAAATATAGTCAATAATATTGTAATAACTTTGTATGGTGACAGATGGTAGCTAGACTTACCGTGGGGATAATTTCATAATGTATGTAAATATCAAATCATTATGATGCACCCCTGAAACTAATAGGATATTGTAAGTTAATCATACTTCAATAAAAAGAAAGAGACATGCGGGAGAAAAAAGTCCTCGAAGGTGGGGATGACGTGAACTAACGGAAAGAACATGAGCTTTGGATTCAGAGCCATGTTTGGAATCCAGTCTGGTTTATTAAATCAAGTGCCCTTGGGCAAGTTAACGAACCCTTTGGAGTCTTTATTTCCTTGCTTATAAAATGGGCATAACACCTACCAGAGTTGTAGGGCTTTGGTATATTCCGATGTGATTTGAAACAGAGAGGTTCGGTCTGAAAGCCCAATAGGAAGGGGCAAGGAAGGCAGGGGCAAGGAAGGCAGGGGCTCCGGGGAAGAGCAGCTAATCGTGTGCGACGTGGGTCCGCATCTGGCCCTGCACCCTACTGTTCCAGCGCTGGATCTCAGCAGCGGCCCAGGTGGACGGCACTGACTCACTCCAACAGAGACAGCGCTGGACATCCAAATGCAACTGCTTCAGGCTAACCTCCGTTCTGTTCTTGAGGATAAAGCCCTCGGGCAGTGAGGTTACAGTCACGTCGCTGCTTGGTGAGTACAGAAAGAAAACACAGAAGTTAGGTGTAAAATGCAAATGTGCACTGCTATCATGTGATGATAATTTGATGTGTCCATCTCTACAAGAAAGACACAGCTGCCTTTAGGACCAACGCAGCTTGGTCCAGGCTGCCTCTGTCCAGGCCAGTGCTCTGGATTGTCTCTAGGACTCTTTTTTATGTGTTTCTGTGGCTGGCCTATCTCTCCCTTAGAAATGACTATCTTTTCTGTAGATAGCCCTTCAAGTAAGTTCCAATGGAAACTGGATGCCTAGAGAATTCTTTCTTTAGGGTAATTGCAAGCTCTGCTCTGATGCACTTTGCGTTCATTTCATGGTTTTATTCTCTGACAGCAGTTTTCTTCCTCTCGTTTCCAAATCCCTGGGAGCAAAGTAGATGACAAAAGGATGCATCTCAATGTCCAGTGATTGTACCATCCGCCTATAGTAAGTTCTTGATAAATGTTGTCTTTCCAAATATGTAAGAGATTCATTCATTCCTCATGTAAGCTATTTATTGAGGCTCTTTGTGTGTGTGAGTGTGTGCGTGCGAGTGCGCATATGTGTCCAGCATTGCGCAGGGTTCTAGCACAAGGCTGATTATGAATTATGCTGCCTGAGGGTTTTCTGATGGTGGAGAGAAGAGCGCCTCATCCCCAGCACAATATTGCTGAACATGGAGGCATTTTCCCAGGAATTCTCTTAAGAGTGGAGAGGTAGTCTGTAAGAACACAGTCACATTTTCATATTTCTCCACCAAACAATGAACTGGCACAATCACCCAGACCCCAGGACAGGAGGAACTAAGCAGCTACCGGTCTGAGGGGGTTTGCCTCGTGCTAGGCCCTGTGTTAAATTCTTCACACATGTTTCATGGACTTCTTACAACAATGCTGTGGAGAAGGTACTACCATGCCCGTTCTATAGGTAACAGAACCAAGGCTCACAGGGGTTAAAACCACTGGCTTAGGCTCACACTGCTGGTAAGAGCGAAGCCAGGGTTCACACTCAGGTCTGCCCAGCACCCGAAGCTGGTCATCACCGCCTTCTGTGGCATCCGGAACCAGGGCACCAGCAGCCTCAGGAATGCTGCGGCCACAAGATAGCCAGCAAGCCCACCCCTCTCCCTCCACTCTTCCAAATTTGACCTCATGACACACCATGTGAACTGTGAGCTCTCCCTGGCTTACAGGATCAAGGGCAGTCCCTCATCAGTCTCTCACGGCCCTCCCCAACCAGGACCCCACATCCCTTTATAATCTCTCTGCCTATAGGCCACCCCTTCTGCTGCACGTGATTTGCCTTCCTCAGCGTTTCTTGGATTTATTACTCCCCTTAACTGGCCCCAAACATTTGCTCCTATCTTCATTTGGCCCAAGATGGCCACCAGCCATCTTTCAAGGGCCTGCCAGAGTCCTACCCTGCAACAAGGCTGCACCTCACCAAACAGCCCCCAGGGCCTGGTCTTTTCTCTGAACAATCACACATCACACCACTCATCACCCTTGATGGTTAGCATTTAGTTATTTTTCAAAGCCACAAAAAGGACGCGGAGGCAGGAAGATGAGACTCGGCCTGAGTTAACTCGCTCGTCTCCCTCCTCTAAGGTCTGGGGATATTTACTCTCTGAGCCGTTCCATTCATCATGCTTCATAACGACCACACATCCAGTAGAAGGTAGGGATGGTGTTTAAAATATTCTGTTCTTCCTCCATATGTAGCACATGCTGGCCACATGGTAAACATTGAGAGTATGAATGAATGACTGAAATGAACAAACAAAGAATTCCCGACAGAGAGAGAAGAGGACGGATGAATAATACCAGTCGTTACAAGATGGTGGTTGGTGCTGAGTACCAGTGGGTCCAGTGGGAGGATAAAAGAGGAATCCGGGGGTATTCAGAGAGACAGCTTGGTGTGGATCCTGAAAATATAAGCTTTGAAGTCTGCTGGGGTTTGAATCTGAGCTCTGCCACTTTACAGCTGTGTGACCTCTCTGAGCTTTTCCTATCATCCTTAAGAAGGGGATGAATACCTCCTTGCAGGGCCATTCTGGTGATTAAATAAGATAATTTGTGTAAATGCCTGGTGCAGAGTGTTCCATAAAAGATAGTTCATTACGATTTAGAGAGGGAGAGGGCAAGGAAAAGGAGGTTTGGAGGAGGACCACATTTAGGGAGCTTGGAAGTGTGTCTAGTGTCACCCCACCCTGGCCCTGTGATCATCAGTATCTTCATTGTCTCGGCAGAGATGTCCCTGAGCCCCCACTTTGGTCACGGATCTCTCTAGTTCCTGGAAGTGGCAGCAACAGCTGTCTGCTGGGTGGTGGCGGGGGTGGGGGTTGGTGGTGGTGGGCTTGTTGCTGGGTGGATGGATAATATTCAGGTGGGGGAGGAGGAAAGGATAGCAGGCGGTGGAGCAGTGCAACGGAACCGTTGGTTTATTTCAAGGTTGCAAGACCTCCAACCATCTCTTCCGATGAGCCCCCCTGACATGAGGGCGGAGGAGCTGAACCCAGACCAGATGTTTCCTCTCTTTCACTATCGATGGATGGCTTGGGGACACGCGGGGAGCGAGGGGGAAGGAAATGAAGGCAGTGAGAGAGGTTTTTTGGTTGAGAACCCCTCTTCTCCACCTGGGGTCTGAGGCTCGGAGGGTTTGCCCCCTGGAGTTCTAGGAAGCCCCCAATGAATGCTAATTGCATGGCCACACCTAGGGTCTAATCAAACCATGGGCAGGGGTGTGGGACCTCATTTCCTGGAGGAGCCCCTGGGCAGGGAACCTGGAGGGTGGTTAGAAGCTTCTGCCCAACTCAGGGAAGAATAACTCAGGGTGGGAGAGGATAAGAATGGCTCTTTGTGTCTATGCACCAATTGAAAAACAGCCTACCAGGCAGGGACAGCAGCTTGGAGAATTCCAGCAGCTTCAAACTCCACCCCCAGGATCTCTCTGGGCATCAGTTTTCCCATCTGTAAAATGGGGAGAATAATAATAGCTGTCCAGATGACTTTCCTCCTTCATCCAGAGGCCTTCATGAGTAATACTGGTCACGACTGCTTTACAAATGTGCAGGATCAGCGAGAACGAGGCCTCACGGGGCAGCGGCAGCATGGGGCTGTCCTTTACAGGCGGGGAAAGTACCTAAGTGTCCTTCCACCTGCTGGGCCCCGGAGGGGGCCTCAGCTGTGGGCCCAGGTGCGCCTCCTCCCAGGTTACTCTGAAATCATTGTGGGTGCCCCGTAAGCATTTCTTGGCTAGAATCTGAGAGAAACAGCTAAAAGCCGCTTGGGACTTAAAATCTCCTTCACCAATTAATCATTTTGGGGATTTTGGTTTAATCTCCTTCCCTGAGATACATCTTCTTTCTCATGCGAATGGCTGTGAGGCCCCAGTGGATCAGAGAGTGGGGCCAGCCGAGCTGGGCATGTATTTTTTCTGGGTCATCATCCCAGTTTCTATTTCTAAAGGCAAGAGCTGCCTGTATCCCTCCTGAGACTCCAAACACCCAGCCAAGGTGGGGGGGGGGGGGTCTTTATGTGCTGCCGAAAATGAAACTGATCACATCCGGGTGTAGTGAGTTCCCCGTCTAAGAGGTATTCAACAACAGCAACCACACAACATTTCCCATTGCTACACACAGTGCTGCGT
This sequence comes from Equus przewalskii, assembly GCF_037783145.1. Taxonomy (NCBI): domain Eukaryota; kingdom Metazoa; phylum Chordata; class Mammalia; order Perissodactyla; family Equidae; genus Equus; species Equus przewalskii. Next base: position 33,013,492 of record NC_091835.1, on the reverse strand, counting down.
AAGCCATTTGTGTATAGTATTTCAATCTTTGCACGCCCTTACAAGAAGGGTGCTATTATTCTCATCCCTATTTTGCAGATAAGGAGACTGAGGCTCTGGGAGGTTAACTTGCCCCGGGTTTGACAGCTACACAGTGGCCTTCTAAAAGCTTGGAAATTATGCCACTAGTGATAAGCGTGGCCCACCAGGGGCACATGTGGCCCACTGAGGGGGGACTTAGTGGACAGCAATGAATTTCTCCCCAAAGGGAAAGCCTTGAGTTAAACCTCAGAAAAGGGCCCCAGGGGTCAGCCTTGCTGGCCCTCCCACTCCAGCTCTGACGGGGCTGATCTTCCATCCCGGGCTGCCTCTCCCACCCTCATCCAGGGACCTGGGAGGGAGCACAGCGGGAGAGGGGTCCAGCAGCCCTGGGAGCTGGAGGGCAGACTGGAAATCCTCCTTTCCCCTTTCGTAATCATGGTATCGAGTGCTTATGTGTGTGAGAGGAAGAGAAAGAGAAGATTCTCAGGGAGGGACAGAGTATCCCCCCTTTGCATGAATCTGTCTCTCTTTTTCTTTCTTTCTTTCTTTTTTTCAGGAAACCACAGACCAGCTACACATTCTTTGGCAGTTTCCTGAGGATGAACTTTAGATTTTGTGGAGAGGGGGGAAAAAAACTCGACAAGAATAGGGGTGGGGAAGAAGTGAGAAAGCGATGGAGTGCGTGCGACACACGCGCACACTCACACCCTCCACACACGACTCCTGGCAATAAGGAAGTGAGACGAGATCTTTTTCATGAATGGGCTTAACTCAGCCTTGCTGAACTTCCGCTCTCCGTTCACCAGCATTCAAATGTCACCTTCTGACCATCCGAGGCAGCTGGCTGCTGGCCCAGGAACTAGGAGCAGTTTGAGATCATCCCCTGACCACAGGCAACTGTGTGCTTGTAAGAATCTTCTCTTCTGAGCTGGAAAGTCTAGAATGCTCAGCGTTTACAGGACACAGCAAGGGGTTGAGGGGCCTGACCCCTGGATCCCCCCCAGAGCTCCCCGCAGGGCTATTGCTCCCCGCCCAGGGAAGCTGAGCAAGGATGGACGGGCAGCGCCTGCAGAGGAACCACCCTGCAGGAGGGAAGTGCTGTGCCTGCCTTATGGCTGCATGGCTACGGCTACGCTGGGAGGCTGGTCCCAGAGGACACCTGAGGGTTCTTCCATTGGGGCCACGGGGCAGTGAGCTGTGGCACGGGACCTGTGAGTGTGCCCTTCTTTCGTTTTGGAGAGGAGCTGGCTGAAAGTAGGGAGTAACTGAAGCAGCTGTCCCTTGAAAGTCGGTCTGGAGGTCCAGAGCGTTTGTCTGTCCGGGCTGCGGGAAGACAGTCTGCGGGTCTAGAGCCAGCAGTGCCTCAGTTTCCTCGTTGGTAAAGACAAGGTGCTAACAGCCCCCAGCAGAGTGGCTGTGACGACTACAGGGGCTCCGGCAGAAGGCCGGCTGCCCAGGGAGACCTCCGGGCCGTGGGCACTCTCTGCTGGGGGTGCCCGGCTGCCAGCATCGGAGAAGGACTGGCTCTGGAGCTCGGGACTTCCGGGAGTGGCAGCTGCGGCCGACTTTCAATTAGTGGCCCAGAAGGGGAGAGACGCAGGGATGGCCTGGCCTGGACACCAGAGGAGGAGAGGAGAAAGGAGGAGGTGGGCAGAGACACCATGGGGCTGCGCAATTCTTTATTTCTGCCCTTCTCCTGCAGCCCCTCCAGCGGAAGATCAAGGAGATAATGACAAAAGGGACGTCATTTTCCTGTCCCCGCCTAGCCCCCCTGGTCCCCACACTTGGATGGGTTGTAAGGAGTCCCCAAACACCCCTCCCTTAGAGTGTTTGGGCCCAGAGGCAGGGGCACGGACGAGATGACCTTCAGAGCGCCCCCACTTCCAAGCCAGGAGTCTTTCCCGCAGGCAAAGTCCAGGACGAAGTGCTGGCGAGCTGCATTCCACTCCTTGCAGCTGCTGTGCTGCTGGGCCCAGCTCTGGGCACTGGGAAGGGACTCGGAAATACCAGTGGGCTTTGTTGGGGCCGATTACTCACAGCAAAGGAATGACATCCATTCCATTGGACTTTCTAGGAACTTGCCTGCAGCTGGAGCGTCCCTGTCCCCGGGTCCTGTCTCTAACACAGAGGCCATGCTGGGGAGGGAAAGTGCGGCTTAAGGTGGCCCAATGCCAGGGGACCCCAAGAGGGGCTGGTGCGATGCTCCTCAGCAAGCTGGCTCCGAGTCCTCCTCCCCTGTGATGACCGGAGGCAGCCTTCTCTACCTGTTTTCCCGGTCTTCTCTCCCTCCTCTGCTTCCCGCACCTCTCCCAGAGCAAAGGGGAGATGAATCCCGGCAGGACGGCAGGATGGGAGGACTGGGAATTCGGACAATTGGGATGAGGCTGTGCAGAGGAAATGCCAGCTGATCTAAGGCGCTCTGATGATACAGTGGCTCCATCTCACTTGATCCTTAGAGGCCGCCCTGTGCACAGGCGCCGTCGTTGTGCCCTGTGCACAGAGGAAGGTGAGGAGCCTTGGAGAGATCAAGAAATTCTTCCCAGCTTCCGTAGTTAGCACACGGCAGAGCTAGGCATGGAGTCCAGTTCTGCTCAGTCACGGAGCATGTGGGTTGAGCTCCCAGACTCTATTTTGTGTTCTTTATTAGCTCTACTTTATGTGAGAGATTAAGCGCTCCCTGAGGGGAAGGGCCACGTGTTATTTTCTCTCTAGTTTTCTCCACAAGATACCTGGAACTCGTTTGAAAAAGCAGCTGCCAGAATATGCTGAGATGGTGGGGCCACAGCTGCCTGTGGAGGGTCCGGAGGCCACAAACAGCTGAAGGGACCCTAAAGCGACTCTGGAACTTGTCCCTTCTGTTGAGACATCTCTTCCGTGTCTGCTGAGCACCGCCCTGCTGCTGCTGGTCCCGCTTCCTTTCCTTCCTTTCCCGTCTTCCCCAAGGTCTGCCTGTTGGGGGCTCTTCCTGCCCCTCGGCCTGGATGACTGTGTGTCTCTGTGACCACCTCGGCACCTCCTGGACTATTTCCTCTTAGTGTTGCTACCAGATGACTGATGGCCTGTCTCTCCTCTTTCCTGTGCGATGACGTTTCTGTTTGCTAAAGTGGCCACGGTTCCCTCTCTCTCCGTCTCTGAGCTTCTGGACCACTTCACCCTCTCCGTCCTCGCAGAGCATCTCGCATTCAAATGCCCTGCCAGAGGCTCAGAAGGGCTAGCAACTCTCCAGTCGAGACTCCCTTGGGCTAGTCTCGCCAGCCTAACTTTCAGCAGCTGGCATTCTGTAGAGGATTGCAGGGGCCCATCACTGGTCCCAGTTGTTGTGGCCAAGGGGGCAGGGTAACATGGTACAAAGCATATGGATTAAGTTTTGTTATGCCTGATTTAAAGATGAGGGACCTGAGCTCAGAGAGGTTAAGCAACTTGCTTGAGGTCATGCATTTAGAAGACAGTGGAATCTGGAATCTGGATGAGAATGGAAGTCATCTGTCTCCAAAGCCTGAGGATGTCCCACTATAGCATCCTCCCTCCCAGGAAAATTCAATTGTGTTTGGTTTGGGTTTTGTGTTGACAGTAATTGATTACATTTTAAATCATGGAAAAATTATATTTTCTACAAGATACTCCACTCAGTAGATATTTTAGATATTCTTTTAAACCTGAAACTTCCATTATTCTGAATAAATGAAAACATATTATCATAAAAGTTTTAATGTTAAATGAAACCCGGAGCACTGTCTGACGTAGAATTGCTCAATTGATGATAATATTAATAGTAGTATTGTCAATGAATAACATGCTAATTACTGCTATTTGAAAAAAATAAAAACAATGGAACTGCTAATGAAAATACTGCAGAACCCCATTTGGAACTAAACTGACACAAGAACACTGGCCGTTGGGTGGAGAGGCTTGAATCTTCAGCTACCACCAGCCGGCTGTGTGGCCTGGGGCAGGACACTGTCCCCCGGGGCTCATCCCGCAAGGGGCTCATCCCTCCTGGGAGGGGCTTGGTCTAACCAATCTCCATGGCTTCTTCCAGCTCCAACATTCTACAAATCCAGGAATTTGGCTTTGTAGGCTTGCAAGAGGCTGACGAAAGTATGGAAACGGAGGGCTCTGGAGAAGCCACACCAGTGGACCTCCTCCACCCCAGCTGTCGGGGTGGCCCTCCCAGTACCCAGCTGAGGGACAATGCAGAAAGGCCTTGCTACAACTCTTGAAACATTCTCGTCTGAAGCGTGCTAACTGGTTGACCTTGAGGGATTAACAAACTTCCTCACATTGGGGTTGACATACAGAGGTCATACCAGTGGCCAAGTCCACTCCCTCTGTTCTCATCTCTTGACTCCATGGGCAGCAGAATTTCCATCCGCTCGAGCAGCTGCTGATAGCTACAGAGACTGGGGTGGTCTCTGTTAACCCGCCAGCTGCTTAAACAGCAGGCGGGAGGAGCTTCCTCTGGCTTCCTCTGGACCGCAGCTGTTCAGAACACCGCTGGAACAATGGTTGACTTCCACGACAAGAATGTGTCAAAACCGATTTTTTTTTTAATGCAGAAAATTATTTCAGGTTGACGTTCAAGCTAGTCCAAACATGTTCTCTGGAGTATAAAACATGGTCATAAAGTGCCCAAAATAATGCCTCCCACATAGCAAGTACTCAGCAAATGTTAGCTCATCATTATTAATGTCAGATCCCACAGAAGAAAGAAATTAAAATGATGATGATACTCAAACTCTACTAATCCTTCCAAGACCGCTCAGATTCCCTTTCCTTCAGGAAGGCTTCCTGCACTCCTCAGCTTATGTTCGTCTCTGGCATTCATTCGTTCATTCAGCAAATACTTTTCAAGCGCTGAGGTCCTAGGTATTGAAGATATCATGGCAAACAAGAGTCAAGCCCTTCTGGATTTTGTATTCCGGTACACAGAGACCGATGACAGATAGTTTACCAATTACAAGAGGCCACATTCATTCAGTGAGCCCGTCAGATGCTTACCGGGCACCTGCTCGGAGACTCAGTGAGACTCGGAGACCAGACTCAGCTCCGGGTGCTGGAGACCCAGTGTTGAGTAAGGCGAGCATGATTTCTCAACTTAAGGACTCTTCCTTTTAGTGCGGAGACAGACAATGAAAAAAGGGATAAAAAAGTTTAGACATGGCCAATGTTTGAAGAAAGGAAACAGGGGCCTGCACCCGTGGTAAAGGCAAAGGGGAGAGGGTGCTGCTTCCTCCAAGGAGGGCAGGCTTCAGCAATCTCTAGGGAGTGCAAACCCGTCAAAGGCTTCCACTGGGCTCGTCCGTGTCACTCCCCTTCCTACTTCATATCGTTAAAGACCTCTCCTGTCTAAACATCGCTCAGCACTGGCTCACCCACCGTACTGGAGGGCTTTCTTAGCTGACCTTAGCGGAGGATAGCGAAAGCTGCTGTTTAACTTGGTTGAAGATACTTGTGCAGTGTCTCCCTTACAAAGGTCGTAAGAATCTGGGGGCTTGTGGGAGCAGGGGCAGGTGAGAGGCAAGCAGTGGAAAAGAGCTTTTGTGGGGGGCACTGTGGGATGAGACTAAGGAAGCACTAGGACACGAAGGCTTGATTTCCAATGAAAAACACTCAATGACATTAGGGACAGCTGGAGCAGAGCCTGGCTCTTTCCCAGCCCTGCCATCTGATCGTAAGTCCTAACAACACCACCGCCTCACTTCTGTGTCAAGATTTTAAATTTCAGAACACTTTTCTTTCAAGATGGAGGTTTACGGCATCCTTGCAAGATAAAAGTGACAAATACTGTTATGTCTGAGAGCGAGGAAACTGAGAGAAAGGTCAAAAGTCTTATGCAAGGCCACCCAGTAAGTCGAGGGAGAAACCAGGAATAGACAGCCTTCCTAATTCAGTCCTTTACTCCTCCACCACATGGCTTGTCAGTACCACAGTTTGCCAGATCTGCATGAAATATGCATCCATTCTTAACTCTTTTGTGCATTTAGAAGAACGATCTGACTTGGGATTTTCTCCGAAGAATGAATTTCCCTTCTCTTTGACTCCCTAGCCACTGCCTAGCATCCTTTGTCTTCAGCTCCAGCTTCCACACCTTCCTCCTAGGTAGTGGGGAAGGAACCAAAAGCTAGGGGCACTGTGGAAGGGGGGCAGTGGGGCTACAGCTCTCCACAGCTGTCCTTGACTGTGGAGCGGGGCACAACACCCTGCTGACACTGTTCCTGAATTGCTGAATGCCAATTTGAGAACCTCAGCCAATGTGTTGACCAGACAGGACAGCCGCTGAGGGTCAGGCTGGTGGAGACCTGCCCCAGGTCCCAGGTCTATCTTCCTTCTTCCCTTTCTGGATCTCCTTCCCCTTCAGGAAGATGCACACCAGCCGGCGTGGGTGGGCGGTGCCTCATGAACCATTTGGAAAGAGGGCAGTTTCCTCCTCCTAAACCAACCCCGTCGCTGGTCTCTTAGCATCTACTCTTGATTCCCCTCCATTGCAACGTCCGTGGAGCAATCACATGTCTTGGGAAACATGGAGCTCATCATTTCTCTGCCCTGCTTGAAACCTTCAAAACCCCCCATCTTGCTCTAAGGATAAAGTCAACACGGCTAATAACTGCTGGCACATGGCCCCTGCTGCTTCTTTCACCAGCATTCTTTCAACCCAGCTCCCCTTTCCCACTCTCTGACACCAGCCATGCTGGGCTTTCTGAGCCTCAAAAGAATGGAGATCTTTCTGGCAAGGTTGTCCCTCCCCCGGAACGTTCTCCCATCCTTTCCCGCTGCTTCTTTGCCTGAGTGCTTCTTATTTCTCAGCTTAAACGCCACATCCCTTGAGTCCTCAGACTACATTATATCCCCCATTATATTTTCTCATAGACACTTTTTCACTTCTGTAAGATGGTACCTGTCACAATTTGCTTAAAACAAACAAACAACTAATTAAGTGTTTAGTAGAGTGTCGTGCTGCCCTTTGGTAACGTGATCCGCTAGTCCCAAGGACACTGCCTGGCACTCCATGCATGTTTGTTGAGTGATTGAACGAATGCCCTAAGTGGTGGGTGGACCTTTGAGATCATTGACTCCAATGAGCCTCCTTTACAGCATTTCTGCCAGATGCCCGTCTCTGCTTCAATGCCTCTGTGGAGGGGAACTGGACTCACAAGGCCGCCGTTCCACCCAACGGGGCAGCCTCCCGGCCAGTGGCTAAATGCTAGGTTCACCCTGAATATGTTGCTTAACTCCCTAAACCTCTGTTTCCTCATCTGTAAATAGCGATAATAACATCCACTTCACAGGAATGTTTTAATCATTAAATGAGATCAGCATGTGTGACGCCTGACACCAGGCGATGGTCCGTAAGTGCGAGTTGTTGCCATCATTATATCATCACAGAGGTGGACTTTTCCTTACATCACATTGTGATTGATTTCTCTGTAAATCCGGCTCTACCTTTGGGCTTACACAGAACGTGTCCGATACGTTCCACATGGCAGCCACTGGAGTCCTTGAAGACAGCATCTTGTTAAACGCGAGTGTTTTTCTTCTCCAGTTTACCGTGGGACAGACACTGTACAGTTTCAAGCTTCTCACCGTCTCAGCCCCTTTCTGAATAATTTCTCTTTGTCTGTGTCCCCTCGCTTCTCAGGCTGTCCTAGAGATGAAGAAGGTGCTGGTCCAAACAGATCCAGGCCATCAGAGTAGAGAGTGACAAGAGTTATCCTGCCTCTGAACCCAGCCAAGGTGTAAGGAGCTTTCTGGGGTCTTCAGCAAACCTTTGGGGTTTCAGTCCTTCTTTGTGAGATGGGAGCTGAAGGAAACAATGCTGGGAGGTCAGGTCTGACCTCAGGCAAAATCAGTCTGTTCCAACCTACTATTTCTTCTCTTCCCACTTCTTCCTTTTTTTTTTTAAAGGCTATCACTCAGGTGCCCACAGCCTACATGCCACTCCAGCTTACATATCCAATGGCCTACCTAAACAACCAACGAAGCAGTGCAGGTCCTCTTTTTGGACTTACTAATCTTGTGTTACACTTTTTCAAGGTCTTTTCTCTCCTGGGTTAACGTGCCAAATTAGTTCCTGCTAAAGTGTTAATGACTAACCTCAGTTCCCCTTCCTGCCTGTCATCTGAGCACCACCCATCTCCCCCACCACCACCCCAAAGGATTAAGTAAATTTGAATTTTAGTCATGAATGGCATGGCCTGAGAGGAGTAAATTTTGAGCAGGTGCATATCTCACCTGCTTTCCAATTCACACTGTGCAGGTAGTTTGCTATTCTGCCTATGCATTAAGCCAACCTACCCTACAAATACAATCTGGTGGAAAGGAGGGCTGTTCTAGCTAATAGTCAGTTAATATGAAGACCGCCATCTACTGGCAGATGGTATCTATTGGCCCTATTGGTGTGCTCAATAATTTATTGCTACTGCCTAGAGTTTTCTGATTGGATTGCCTGAGTGAAGAGAACCAGTCATCTTCCCCATTCCTTATCACTAATCTTCCTTTTATAACTTTGATTCCTTAATGTACACAACATTTCACAGAGCCTTTGAGCTGGAAGGGATCTTTTGAGGGTATGGCTGTTGTAAGCCATTAACACTTTAGTATAAATTAACCCATTTGACCACCACCAGTGCAGAAATTGAGCTGAAATTCCAAGGAGATGACAAATCGGGTCCCTCCCTCCCTCTCTCCCTTCCTTCTTTCCTTCCTCCCTCTTTTCTTTTCTTTCTTTCTCTCTCCTTCCCTCCATCCCTCTCTCTCTCCCTTCTCTCTCTCTCTTATTATTGAATACAGAAGTCTGGCTCAAAAACAAAATCTCACCTGTGGATAGGAAAGGATGGCAAAATATTTTCATTTACCAAGCGATAGCTGTAGATGTTTTTAAAAAGTGTTAGTCGTCTTGTCCTACTCTATCAGATCTCGTTTGTGCCCATTTCTGAATCTCTGAAACAGATGCAACTCCTCTTGAAATCTCCCCAGTCTTCAAGATCCCATATTTCCAATTCCTTCAATCACTCTTGCAGTCTCCTCCCTTCATTCCAATAAGCAATGCAAATATCTTTGCCATATTCTTATGCACATTGCATGTATGGAATTTCAGTTCTATTTCTACCCTTCCCTAAAACTGATCTGCTTAACAATATACCAGCAGTTAGCAGGTCAGGCCCCTTCCTCCTCAGTCTTGCCTGTTCTTTCTCAATAGTCCTTTGCCCACTTTACAAGAAAGAAAAAATTATCAACTCTTACCCATCCCGAAACTTGCTATGGTGCATTATGCCAAGAGGTTTTGCTCCACAGCATCAAAGGACAGTTAAAAAGATTAATGAAGACAACATAAATCTCTGGAGCTTTGTGTCTTTCCTTATCTTATAAATATTTTTGTTAAGGACAAAGCGTGGCATTGGAAACAGGGTACTTTGGCCCATTTGGAGGATATTTTGAACTCAGATATGTTGTACGTGAGGCAGTAAAAGTTACAACTTTCGTTTAATGAATCTCCCCATCCATCCCCCAAAGACTAGCAAAGAACGTATTGCCAACATGCAAATTCCATGAAAATGACATAAAGGAAGTGAAGGAGGAGATATTAAAGGTGGCAGTGCCTTATGTCATCCAAGTGATAAATTCACAGTGAGACGTCTCTCCCTATCTCTCTGTTAAGCTCTATCTATCCATCTATCTATCTATCTATCTATCTATCTATCTATCTATCTATCATTTTAGAATTAGAAAGTACAATGTTTGTCATGGGGACATATAGTAACACATTGATTTGGATTGAAAAATGAAGATTAAGTGGATTTTTTTGGACAGAAAATAAATCTACTCTGGGTAATTAATTTTACAATGATGACTGCCTTCAATGATGAAGCTAAATTGTGATGTTATTAGTAAATTGAATGTGTTAAATCCGTAGGTTTTAAAAGTGTGACAATAATAAAAATAAAGCATATGATAACATAATTTTACAAAAAAGTTGTGGTAAATGTATATTGAACTGAACAACATTTCAATTTATCTAACTCTTCTTAAGGATAACAAATTAGGAGTTGCCTCTAAGAAAAAGAATAACAAGGATAATTGGTAAACACTTGATGAGTCTCGGCAAAGCATTTTAGGTGATTTCTCAGAAACAGAAAGTTAATGACTGTAAAGACGGGATAACAGATATTTGTAAGTCAGACGTTTTCCACTTTTTCCCTTTCAATGGTATCAGAGGGGGACCTAATCAAGTTGTCAGCTGATAGATTATTAAAAATAATTCTCGATGATATAGAGCAGTCTGTTATTTTTGGCATAGAACTTGGAAAGAGTTCAGAGAGTTAAATCATATTGCTATAATAAAACTCCTTCCAAACTTATTTATGTGAACAGAGTTTCCCAGCATCACTTCCATAAAAATGAAAGCCCGAATGGAATGGATACCGCTCCCTGTCCAATTCTAATAACAAGCAGCATCATGTATGGATACATAAAGTAATTAAAAATAAAAGCCTAATCCATTTCATTAAGAGAGAATTTTCTAATAAAAACTTCTTAATTGAACTTCTAATTTTGAGGAAATAGATTTATATGCAGTTGTAAGAAATAACACACAGATATCCTGTGTACCCTTCACCCATTGGTAACATCTTGCAACACTATAGTACAATATCGTAACCATGACATGGATACTGATACAATCAAAATACAGAGTATTTCCATCACCCTGAGGATTCCTCATGTTGCCTTTTTATAACCCACCGAGTTCCTTTCCATCCAGCCCCACCTTAACCACTAATCTTTTCTCTGTTTCTATGATTTTGTCATTTCAAAAATGTTATATAGTAGAATCAGACACTGTGTAACTTTTGAGATTGGCTTTTTTTCACTCACCAATATTCTCTGAGGATTTATTCAGTTTTTTGTATGTATCAGTAGTTTGTTCCTCTTTATTGATGAGTGATACTCCATGGTACGCAGGTACCACGATGTGTTTAACCACTCGCACAGTGAAGGACTCTGGGTTGTCTCCAGTTGGGGGCTATTACAAATAAAGCCTCTATCAACATTCCTGTGCAGGTTTTGTGTGAATGTAAGCTTTCTCAGGCGTAAATATCCAGGAGTGCAATTGGTGGATCACGTGGTAGCTGCGTCTTTAATTTGTCAGGAAACTGCCGAACTGTCTTCCAGAGTGGCTGCACCAGTTTCCATGCCCACAAGCCGCCTCTGAGGGATCCAGTTTCTCTGCATCTTCGCCAGCATTTGGCACAGTCACGTTTTTCACACCTTATTTTGTAATATACTTTTAATTTTAGAATCCGTTTAACTAGACAGAAAAGTTGCAAAGATAGTACAGAGTTCCACGAAAGAAGTTGAGCAATGAGTGAGAAATTGAGTTCCTCACTCAGTTTCCCCTGTGGTTAACATCTCACATGTGTGTGGTACCTTTGTCACACGGAGGGACCACACTGACACAGGACTTTTAACTAAACTCCCCACTTTATTTGGATTCCACTGGTTTGTCCCCGTGTCCTTTTGCTGTAGAGGATGCCATCCAGGGTCCCACATTGCTTCTATTGTCAGCTCTCCTCCGCCTTTTCTGGTCTGTAACCCTTTCTCAGACTTTCCGTGTTTTTGATGACCGTACAGTTTTGAGGTATGCTGGCCAAGCATTTTGTAGAATGCCCCTCAGTTTGGGTTTGTTTTGTTTTTCTCAAAGTTGGACTAGGGTAATGGATTTCAGGGAGGATTACCACAAAGGTGAAGTGCCATTCCCATGACATCTCAGCAAAGCTATATGCATTCAACATGACTGATGATGTTAACCTTGCTCACTGGACGAGGGAGTGTCTGCTGGGTTTCTCCTCTGTCAGTTACCTTCCTGCCTCCTCCTCCTCCATACTTCATTCTTGAGAAACAAGTTACCAAGGGCAGACCACCCTCCAGGGGTAAGGTGTTGAGCTCTACCTCCTTGAGGGAGGAATGCCCACCTAAATTTTTTGGAATTCTTCTTTATGGGACATTTAACTGTTTTTTAAAATTGAAACATTATTTTTTAGAGGAGTCTTAGGGTTTCAGAAAAATGGAAGAGCCTGGAGAGTTTCCATATACTCCTCCTCCCACCCCAGCATACAGCTTCCCCTATTATCAACATCTTGCATTAATGTGGTACATTTGTTACAATTGATAAACAAATATTGATATATTATTACTACCTAAAGTCCATGGTTTACGTTAGGATTCACTCTGTATATTGCACATCTCTATGGGCTTCCACAAATGCATAATGTCATGCATGCCCCATAGAGTATCCAACTACAGTATACAAATACTTTCCTTGACTAAAATTCCCTGTGCACCAGCCCTCCCTCTCCCAAATCCCTGGGAGCCACAGATCTTACTCCTGTGCCTATAGGTTTGCCTTTTCCAGATGTCATAGGATCGGAACAGTTCCGCTGCTCTAACAATGCCCTGCGCTCCACCTGTTCATCCTCCTCCTGCCAAATCCCTGCCAACCACTCATCCTTTAACTGTCTCCACAGTTTTGCCTTTTCCAGAACGTCATATAGTTGGAATCATACAGCATGTTGCCTTTTCAGATTGGCTTCTTCCACTTAGCAATATGCTTTTAAGTTTCCTCCATGTCTTTTCATGGCTTGACAGCTCATTTCTTTTTAGCGCTGAATAAGATTCCATTGTCTGGATGGGCCACCATTTGTTTATCCATTTACCTGCTGAAAGACATTCGTTACTTGGCAATTATGAATCAAGCTGCTCTGTGTTTATAGCAGGTTTCAACTCATTTGGGTAAATACCAAGGGGCACTATTGCCAGATTCTACGGTAAGACGACGTTCAGCTTTGTAGGAAGCTGGCAGACTGTCTTACAAAATAGCTGTACCATTTTGCATTCCCACCAGCAATGAATGAGAGTTCCTGTTCTTCTCTCTCCTGGCTGGTTTTTGGTGTCATCAGTGTTTGGTTTTTAACGTTTCTAACAGATATGTAGTACCTATTCTTTTTAACTTCCAGTTCCCTAATGACATATGATGTTGAGCATCTTTCAAATGCCTATTTGCAATTGTATGTCCTCCCCAATGAAGTGTCTGTCAGATCTTTTGCCCACTTTTTAATTGGATTGTTTGTTTTCTTATTGTTGAGTTTTAAGAGTTTTTTGTTTTTTAAAGACTGGCATCTGAGCTAACATCTGTTGCCAATCTTTTTTCCTTCTTCTTTCTCCCCAAAGCCCCCAAGGACAGCTGTGTATTCTACTTGTACGTCCTTTTAGTTCTTCTATGTGGGATGCCACTTCAGCATGGCTTGATGAGAAGTGCCATGTCCCCGCCCAGGATCCGCACCGGCGAAACCCTGGGCCGCCAAAGCAGAGCGCATAATCTTAACCACTCGACCACGGGGACTGCCCTCTCCATGCAAACTTTAGAATCAGTTTGTTGATATCCACAAAATAACTTGTGAGGATTTTGAGTGGGATTGTGTTGAATCTATAGATCATTTGGGAAGAACTTTGACATCTGAACAATATTGTCTTCCTATCTATAGACATGGAATATCTCTCCACTTAGATCTTCTTTGATTTCTTATCAGAGTTTTGTAGTTTTCCTCAGATGGATCTCATACATTTTGTTAGATTTATACCTAAGTATTTCATTTTGGGAGGCGCTAATGCAAATGGTGGTGGGTTTTTAGCTTTTAAATTCCAAACATTCATTGCTAGTGTATAGGAAAGCAATTGACTTTTGTATATTAACATTGTACCCTGCAACCTCGCTATAATCATTATTAATTCCAGGAAGGTTTTTTTGTTCATTCTTTGGTATATTCTGCATAGAAAGTCATGTCATCTGCAAATAAAGTTTTATTTCTTCCTTCTCAATATGTACACCTTTTATTTCCTTTCTTGTCTTATTGAATTAGCCAGGACTTCCAGTACAACATTGAACTGGAGTGTGAGGGAGCATATGTTTGCCTTATTGATTCAAGCATTTTTTATTTTAACTATTCTGCTGGATATATAATATCTCATTATTTTATTTGCATTTCCCTCATGGCTAATGATAATGAATATCTTTTCATGTACTTATTGCCATCTGTATATTCTCTTTGGTGAAATGTCTTTTGCCCATTTTCCAATTGGGTTGTTTGCTTTTTTACTGTCAAGTTTTCAGAGTTCTTTATACATTCTAGATACTAGTACTTTATTGGTTTGCAAGTATTTTCTTCCTGTCTGTGGCTTTACTTTTAGCCTTTTAACAGGGTCTTTCACAGAGTAGAAGTTTTAAATTTTGATAAAGTCTAATTTATCAGATTTTCCTTTCATAGATCACACTTTTGGTGTCAAGTCTAAGAACTCTTTGCTTAGCCCTAGATCCTGATGATTTTCTCGTTTTTTTTTTTTTTCCTGAAAATTTTCTGGCTTGACAATTTACATTTAACTCTGTGATCCATTTTGAGTTAAGTTTTGTATGAGGTGTGAGGCTTAAGTTGAGGTTTTTTCTTTCCTTTCCTTTTCTTTTTTCTCTATGGCTATACAATTGCTTCCACACCATTTGCTGGAAAGGCAATCTTTCCTCCGTTGTATTGCTTTTGCCCCCTTGTCAAGAAGAAGTTGGACACATTTGTGGGTCTATTTCTGTGAGCTCTATTCTGTTCCATTCATCCCTACATCTGTTCCTCCATAAATAATATACAGTCTTGATTATTGATTTATTGTAGCCATAAAATAACTCTTGAAATCAGGTAGACTGAATTTTCCCCAATTTCTTTTTCAAAATTATTCTGGTTGTTCTAGTTCCTTTGCCTTTTCATATAAATTTTAAAATAATCTTGTGAGTATTTACCAAAAATCTTGCTGGGATTTTGATAAGAGTTGTGTTGTATATGAATTTAGGGAGAATTGCCGTATTTGCTATGCTGAGTCTTCCGGTTCATAAACACGGCGTCTCTCCATTTAGATCTTATTGATTTCTTTCATCAGCATTAATAATTTTAGGGGTACAAGTCCTGGACATGTTTTGTTAGATTTATACATTAGTACTTCAGTTTTTGAGCAACTGTAACATGGTATTGTATTTTTTACTTTGGTGTCTACTTGTTTATTGCCAATATATGGGAATACAGCTGATTGATATTTTTATGTTTCTCTCATATTCTGTGATCTTGCCAAATTCGCTTGTTAGTTCTAGGCACCTTTTGTAGACTCTTTGGGATTTTCCTCCTAGACAAGCATGTCATCTGCAGATAGGGATGGTTTTCTTTCTTTTTTCCGATCTATATGTTTTTTATTTCCTTTTCTTGCCTTTTGTCCTGACAAGAACTTCTGTACTACAATGAATAAGGGCGAGGAAAGCAGACATTGCTAACTTGGTCCCAATCTCGGGGGAAAGCATTTAGTCTTTTCCTTTTAGTTATAATGTTAGCTGTAGGTTTTTGTAGATGTTCTTGATCAAGTTGAGGAAGTTCCTCTCTATTCCTGTTTTTCTTTTTTTTTTTCCTGAGTTTTTATCATGAATGAGTGTTGAATTTTGTCAAGTGCTTTTTCTGCACTGGTTGATATAATCATATAATTTTTCTTCTTTAGCTTGTTAATATGATTGATTACATTGATAGATTTTAAAATATTGAAACAACTTTGCATCTCTGGAATAAATCCCACTTGGTCATGAGGTATAATTCTTTTTGTATGTTGTTGAATTCTATTTGCTAATATTTTATTAAGAATTTTTGTCTATATTTATGAGAATTATTGGTCTGTAGTTCTTTCCTCTCTCTCTCTCTCTCTCTCATCTCTGTCTGCTTTTGGTATCATGATGATATTGGCTTTATAAAACAAACTGGAATTTGTTTCTTCCTCTTCTATTTTCTAGAAAAGATTGTGTAGAATTGGTGTTAATTCTTTAAATGTTTGGTAAAATTCTCCAATGAAACCCTCTGGGTCTGGAGACTTTTTTGGGGAGAGGAAGTTCTGAAATTACGAATTCAATTTTCTTAATGGTTATAGAGTTTTCAGATTATTTATTCACACTGGGTGAGTTGTAACTTTTTGTAAGTGTGTGTCTTTTGAGGAATCGGTCCAGCTCACCTCAGTCATCAAGTTTATGAGTAGTGTGGTTTGTAGAATTCCTTCATTATCTTTTTGATGTCTTCAGGCTCTGCAGTGATGTCACTAATTTTATTCCTGATATTGGTCATTTATGTCTTCTCTTTTTTCTGTGTCAGTTTTGCTGGAGCTTTGTCAGTTTTCTTGATCTTTCCAAAAAGACTTCTTTATTTCACAGACTTTCTCTATTGCTTTTCTTTTTTAAAAAATTTCATTGATTTTTGCTCTTATCTTTAGTATTTCCTTCCCTCTGCTTGCCCTTGGGTTTATTTGCTCTTCATTTTCTAGATTCTTGAGGCAGGAGATTTGATTATTCATGTGAGTCTCTTCGTTTCTCCAATGTAAGTGCTTAGAGCTACATATTTCGTTCTCAGCTCTGCTTAGCTGTGTCCCATAACTTTTGATATGCTATATTTTGATTTTCTTTCAGTTCAATGTATTTTTGGATTTCCCTTGAGACTTCTTGTCTTCCCATGGACTATGTGGAAGTGCTGTGATATTTTCCTGCTATCTTTCTGTTGTTTATTTCCAGTTTGATTCCACTGTGGGTTGAGAACACACTCTATATTATTTCAATTCTTTAAAATTTGTTGAGGTTTATTTTAGGACCCAAGATATGGTCTATATTGGAACTTTTTATGTTTAAAATTTTCTTATCAAAATGTGTAACATTTTATATCGTTTTGATCAGTTGTGTACTGATAATTGTTATTATAACCTAACACAAAATGATAATTTTGACAGTTAGAACATACATTACAGGAACTTTTAAAAATTATGTTTCTGAACATATTTTTGTTGAAGAAAAGACAATAGGTGAAGTGAAGTAGAAACAATTTCAAAGAGAAAAGGGAACAATGTAAGATTTCCAGCGATAAAGAAGAATTTGTTCAAAATATTTTAAATGTATGATGTTGCATATCAAATAACTGTGGTAACTATTTTCCATTCGATACATATAAAAGTGTGATTTAAGAATTTTATTTTAAAAATGCCAATATTTATAACACTCTGGAAATTACATCTATTGTAACTACATATTTAAACTTTTGATGTAAACTTTTGAATGTTGACTTACAAATGATAAAATACATAATTTTTTAAATTGTGTGTGTGTTTGGGGGGGCGGGCATCAAGCAAGCAACATCTGAAGACCACTGCCCTGGAACAGGATGCTGAGATCAGTGAGGAGGAATGGATCAAGATAAGTACGTGATTAAGATGAAACACCTTGTTGGGTATGTATTCATTCATGCAACTAGCTGTATTTGTTAAGTACCATTTATTATTGTGTGTTACTTCCTCTGCTAAGTGTTAGGAAGATATAGGTGACTGATTCAAGATCCCAGCCCTCCAGCAGAGCACCACTTACCAAGAAATACCACTATTCAGTGGGATATCTAGGTCAGTCCCTGTCCTCCAGCCTTAATTGCTATAATGGGGCAATGGATGCGGGTGTGCAGGGGTATCATTTTTTAAACCTAGACCATGGAACTATAGAGCCCCACCTTGCACCTTCTACAACTACTCTCATCCACAGCACATCATCATCTGTACTAATTAGTTTACACAGTGAGAGAAATAACAGGCCACAAGCTATAGGACTTAAGCAAATTATAGGCATACGGCTTAGTCACAGAAGCTCAGTTTGAGCTGGTTTACCACAAATGAAGTCTGCCTTCTCAGCTCAGACCTCCTCCACCTCAGGCCAGCGGACTCCTCCCCAACCAGCCACTGCTCCTTGAGGAAGAAAGACCGTGCAGTGTGGTGGAGTAGGAAGGACTTGGAGGGAACCAGGGGACTAAGCTCCTGTCCCAACTGTAACCCTGAGTCACCTTAAATAAGGCACTCCTCTTCTCTGAGCCCCAGTGTCTTCAAGTGCAAAAGGAGGGGGTTGGACCAGACGGTTTATAAGGGCCCTTCAGTCTGAGGATCTAGGATTCTAAGCGTCTTCTGGCCAGGTCCCCCGTGTAAGCCCCAAGTCCCAGGCGCTCTTCTTGTGATTTGCTAGAGTTCTTCACCCTGAATTAAGTTCCTTGCGGAGTCTTCTTAATTTGCCTCTTCCTTGGTCCAACTTCTGCCACCTTATCATCTCCTGCTTCCTTTCTCTGCGAGCATCAGCATTTCCCATGTTCTCTCCTCCTCTCTCCCTCAAGCCGCCACCTTCAGCACACAGGCTCTGTGCCTGGCTCTTTCGTGACTTGGGTTACACTTCCTGTCTCTGGGACGCCACTCTAGTGCCAGAGTCAGCCAGGCACCTTCTAATTCCCTGATCATTAGCTCACGAATGTAGACCACGCCCACAGGAGAACATTCAAGGGAAAAGTTGCTTACTCCTGAAAACAGGCAAGAGGTCATCACTGCACCTTAGGAGCGACCTCTCCTCTGCAAAGGAGGCTTTAAGACCCCAAAGGCTGCATCCCTAGTGAAGCCGAAAAACTGTGGTTTTCCCACGTAACCAGGGTTAGTCTTCAAACTTCGCACTCAAGAGAATAGAGCAGATAGTCTCAGACAATGTGGAATTTAAGTAGTCTCTTTTGTCTCTATACGTCATCAAAATGTCTGGGAACCATCTATACACATTAACACATTTCTCAGCACTAAAGTTGGGACACACCGATACTATGTTCCTCCTGAAGTGATGCAAGAGGAAGAACACTGCGCCATCCATGTGGGGTTCTTGCTGAAAAATGAACCTGCTCCAGCCATTAGATGTAAACCCTTACAGGAAATACAGCAGAAGGAAGAACACGTTAAATACCACACAAGGGAGCGACCCGACGACTCCAGATGGTGAGACACTCTGCAGGACAATGGATGCGGCGTCTTTAACAATCAGTGACACAAAAAAGAGGAGAAAATTCTAAATTAGGAGACTTAGGAGACACAAAACCAAATGCAGTAGGTGGATCCTGTTTGAATCCTTATTTAAACGAGCCAAATGTAAAAAGGCATTTTTTGAGACATGAAGAGAAATTAGAGTGAGCTGGGTTTTAGGTGATATTAAGAAATTTTTATGTGTGTTACGTATTTGGTTTTGTGATTCTGTAAGAAATCCCTCCTTCCCCCTTCTTAGAGCTACATATGGAAGTATTTAGGGGCAAAATGACACAATGTCAGGAATTTTCTTTAAAGTACTATAGAGAAAAAAGAAGAAGAAAAAATGGATAGATGAAGTAAGTATGGCAAATGCCGGTAATTGTCGAATCTGGGGGATGGGAGTTCATTTCCTTTTCTGTGACTTTTCTGTATGATTAAAAACTTTCAGTATAAAAAACTTAAAAAAAAAAAGTCTGGGAAATGTGGGTGTTTTGGTGTCAAAATGATATGCGACTCTTTGCAAAGCCCATAATTACGTCTACGAGTTTAGTGTTATGGTAGAGAGTATGAACTGTGGAGTCAGACAGGACAAGATTGCAAACCTCACTTTGCCACTTACCAGCTGGGTGATTGATCTTAGACTGCTCACTAAATGTCTCGCAACCTCATTTCCTTATGCGGCTGCTGTGGGAGTAAATGAAATAACACACGTAAAGTGCTCAGCAAGATAGATATTTAGTAGCTAGTTTAGATAGAAGCTATTATCATTATTAATCTTAAACCCAAAAGCATCAGAGCGAATCCTTTGTCGGACCATGTGTCCTAGGTTGAGTTCAGAAAATAGATATTCAGAGAAGTAAGAATCAGGAAAAACTGTGTGTGGCCCACACTTTCTGGGCCGTACAAGACACTGAACTCCCCAAGGACGAAGCTACGGCTCCGAGCAGCTGCCTCGTCAGCCTCAAGCACCCATGCCAGGTAGGGAGGGGGTAGCATTCTGGAGCCCAGCATCTGCAGAGGCGGCCCAAGCATGGAGCAGATTAAGAGCCCTGGGGGAGGGAGACGGGGGCCCAGCAAGGGGCCCCGGCTTTGCCTCCCAGTTTGCACTGCACCCACTAGGAGCATTAGTTGCTAGGAAGAATCTAAATATATAGTATGTTGTTGTTGAAATGTTTCCTTCTGACAGCCCGCTGCGCATTCTCTCTCATGGAGCTCATATTCCCCAAACTGGAAAGTGAAATCGTTTACAGACTCCCAAGGGAGGCTAGAGCCCCGGATTCGTTTTTCCCTAGAGAAAGCATGTTTGCTGGAAATTAGAGAAGGTAATTGGAGAGGCCTAGGGAAGAGCGGGACCTGCAGGGGTCATTTAGTCCATCCTCCAGCCTCCAGGCAGGAGTGAAACTAACCCGTTCCAGATGGTGATTGTCCCCGTCTGCTGAAGACCGCCAGGAGAGACCCTCTAAGCCTGAGTCGGCAGCTCATTCCAGAGGAGGGCTGAGTGCACAGACCTTCCATCTAATCTCAGCCCGGTCGCTGACTCACTGCGGGTCTCGAAGAGTCGTTCATCTTGGACCTCAGTTTTCTGGTTGATAAAATGAGGGAGGTTGGTACTGCCTTGCTGCTCAGAGATTAAATCCTAACACAAAATGGAAAAAAGCTTTGTGCCCAGGAAGGGGCCAGTATGTAAAAAGGCCTGACAGCATTCCGTTGTCATCTCTTTGAAGAGGTTTAAAAAATCTTCTAGAGCTTATCAAAATAATAGTTTATCCTCACTGTGCTTCCTTTCCTTGTAGAATACAATGGGAGGTGGCAGTATTCTTTAAGAGAAAAAAATTCCCACTGGTTCCAGAAAAGTAACGTATCGATACCATTTGCCTTGGAACAAATGAGTCTTCTGACAGGGATGAACTACCCAGAGGTGTTGTTATTAGAGCAACAACAACATTGGAGGAGAACTCAACAGGGACGAGCCTGCTCCAGGCGTACCATTCACATTGTCTGCAGAGCTGAGGGGGACAACTGAGTGAAGAGCTGAGCCCCAGGGAGGTTCAAAAACCCAGCAGCTGAGGGGGCAAGAGGACTAGAGCCAGAGCTGTTGTAACTTTCTGAGCCCGGCTCTGTACTGGGCAGCGTGGTGGTGGGTGCGCAAAAGATGGTCCTGTCCTCCTGAAGCTTAGAGGCAAATGGGGAAGACAGACATCCAACAGCCAGGAAGTGTTGAAAGGAGATGCACTGGGGGCTGTGAGAGCAAAGGTACCGGGACGTGCCTGGGCAGGGGGAAGCCCGTTAGGAGAGTAAAGTCAGTGTGGTGCGGCTCGGGGCCCCTGTCGGGGCCCCAGTCACACCGGCTCCTCCATCTCCTCCACAGTTGTTCAACTCTGGTATCTTTCACACTCTTTTTTTTCATTGAAATGAAATTCCCATAACATAAACTTCAGCATTTTCAAGCGAACAGTGGCACCTAGTACATTCACAATGTTGTGCAGCCGTCACCTCTGCCTAGTTCCAAAACATTTTCATCACCCCAAAAGAAAGCCCCGCCATTAAGCAGTTACTCCCATTATTCCCTGGCCCCAGCGCCTGGCAACCACCAATCCGCTTTCTGCCTCTACGGAATTGTCCTTTCTGGATACGCCACACACATGGAATCATCCAATATGTGACCCTTTGTGTCTGGCTTCTTTCACCTGGCATAACATTTTTGAGGTTCATGCACCTTGTAGCATGGATCAATACTTCGTTCGTTTTTATGGCTGAATAACAACTGGCATTTTTATAAAGATTTACAAATGGATGTTCTAAAAGGAGCACTGGACCAATAAGGAGAAACCTAGTTCTACCAAAAACAATGTCATGGCTCTGAGCCTCAGTTTTCCCATCTACAAATTACGTGGTGACAATACTAACCCAATTCATCTTGTGGAATAACTTAGAGATAAAAGGAGACATACTTATAAATAATAATACATCTCCCAAATATAACTATTTGAAACTACTAATAGTAACTATTAATCAGTGTCTCACGTATATATCTTGTCTCTTCAACTACATTTTAAGTTCCTTGGAGATAATGACTATGTCATACCCACTTCTACCCTCATAACGCTTATTATTGCTTATTAGCTATTCAATAAATGTCTCTTGGGTAGACGACTTCTTGGATAAATGAATGGGTGAATGAATGAAGTGCTACCTGACCTGTGAGGGAAACTGCTTTCCTCCAGATCACTCAATCAACATTTGTTGAATGAATGAATGAATGAGTGAAGTGGTGGAGAGGAAGCGTTACCATTTGGCCCAGAATTACAAGACTCTGCCTTCCCTCTTTCCACCTGTGCAGCACTAGTCCTGTCTGGCCTGATGGCCCACAGGGGATGTCTACTGAAAACAGCAACAGGACCAAGGGGCACAGACTCTCAGTCCTAGACCAAGAAAAGTTGGGGTTCTGAAACCATCTGCTCCTGCACAGTCTACCCCAGTTGTTCAGGCTCCCAAGAGGATCAAGAATGCATGAGGACTAGGTACAAGTTCAGATGGCTCACTTGAAAAATAATCCAACCTAACCCAACCTCCCTGGGGTTGGCCAGGAATAAGCAGGCATGTGGAGGAACAGCCCTTGTCATCTGGAAATTCATTGTCCTCATCACTAAGTTATGAGCTACACCAGGGGGAAAGTCATCTCAGTGCAAAAATACTCATGAATGAACTGATCTCTTTCAAAATTAGTCCGCTTTCAAATATCCTTTCTTAACACAAGTGTATCTTGACAAAATAAAATTGCAAACCTTGCAAAAGATATTGAATCTGATCAAGTTGACTAACGTGATGTCGGAGAACTACTCAAATCACAGGGAGAGCCACCCCTGGAGAGGACCTGGCTGAGCTAGCCAGTGAACGGGCCCCAAACGGGACCCTGCAAAGAGGGTGTTGGGCTTCCAAAGAGACGGGTTTTAGTATCAAGGGATTAAAGAAGAGCCCTCGAGATAATTGTTGAAGGAACTCTCTATACAATTGCACTTCGAAAGGCAAAAATTAATTGAAAGATGATTCTGGTACCATCATAGCATCATACAAAACAATTATGCCCAAACAAATCAATTTTTGATTTATTATTTATTCTAAGATTTTGTATGTAGCAGCAAAGATCACCCACATTTTATTTTCTTCAGTGCACATTTTCATAATCTATAACTTTTCATGTTTTTTTACTATTTACTATAAAATCCCAGGATCTATTTTTAGTGGCCCGTTTCCTGTTCTAATTATGCTTTGTGACAAGAAGCTCCTGTGTTTTATTTAGAGATGGGGACTGTTATAATCCTGAGTTCGCTGTAATTTATGCACGTGGCCCCATATCAGGGGTACAGAGACCTGGGTTGCCATCCGGTTCCACTTTCGCTTTCCTCCGTGCTGCTGTGACTTTGGCAAAGCTGCTTACCATCTTTGTGTCCCAGTCTCCAAGTCTGCAAAAATTAGAATGACCATCCCTGCTTTCCTTCTACTCCAGGAGGGTCTTGTTGGGATGATATAATGATCCCGATGAAAGGAGACGGTGGGCTTCAGGGAGAGGACGATGCCACTGCCTGCTCAATTTCCAATTCCTACCGTACAGGAGTGGAAAACCCCAAACAGCAGAGGACCTAAACATGGTTTCTATTTAGTTTTGGTATCATTATAATAAATGAACTTCAAGGTTTCTTTCCGCACTGAAATTCTATGATATATGTCTTCGCAGCAGATTTATCTTCCTAATTATGGTTTACTCAGGGTAACTTCATGATTCTAGTTCCAAGCACACTCCCACGGACGGAGAGGGGAAGAAGCCCAGGAGTCTGTCGGACTGGGGCTGCTACGAGTGATTTACATGCTGACTCAAGGGTTCACAGGGAATTCAAGGAAGTATCGCCATGCCCCTATCATTCACTTTGCCCCACAACATGCTGCGAGGTCAGAGCTGGGCTTTTCTCCTTCTTTGAGAGATAAGGAAATGGAGGCAGTCACAGATTCTGAGACTAGAGAAGCCATTCCCTCACTCTGGGCTTAAAGCTGTGTCTCTCCATCCCCAATTTTTCCCATCTAGTTCTACTGCAGGAAAAGAAACTGAAACTAGCCAGGGCCCTGACCACTGACCCACAGCGTTTTGGCACCATACTGGGAAGCAGGGCAGGCTCGGATATCCAGGGCAAGGGGGCACTAGGGGCAGAGGGAGGAGGTCACCCAGGGCCTTGGGCAGCTTCTCCAGAGCTCTGAGCGAAACTCCACCCCAACCCCATGGTGCCAAGCCCTTTCCTCTTAATTGTTGTAGCTTTACGAGCTTTGGGAGGAAAATGTCATCCAGCTGGTCTGGATTTCTCAGCACATAAGGGATCCAGAGAGTGTTTTGTAAGCTCTCTTGGATGACCGTTCTGGGTCTCTGTAAGGAATCAATGGAGGCCCTTTTCATTAATTGAGGGAAGTTACATTTTACCAGCTGTCCCAGCCCAGAGGTGGAAGGGACTGCCTGGAGAAAGTGGAAAAGGGGGCAGAGAGAAGGTGAGCTCTGTTACAGAGCAAGGATGGGGCTCTTTACAATGCCCTCTGCTCGCTGGGCATTCTTCTTAAAGTGAGCTTTACAGAATAAAGAAGTCACTCTTATTGTTGCATCGCCTATTCAGCAGAAGGACCACTGCAGGTTTGGGAAACTGAGGCAGCAAAAAGGAGTCACTGAAAGTGTGGCATGACAGAAGAAGCACTGGAGGTAGGCCGCCTGCTCTGGGGGATGTTTCCACAAAGCTTCCATCACTAATTTGTGCTCAAATCTTGGTTCTGTGTGATGCTAAGAAGTTACAAAATTATCAAGAAACTTAACGTTGCTCATCTTTGAAGTGAGGATAATCATATCTCCCTCTTAGAAGGTTTGGAACATTAAAAAAAAGCATATATACAAAATACCCAGCGCATTGTCAGGCAGATGGTAGTTTATTGAATGATGATAATATGTATCAACAAGCGAACTTTCCAAGGCCTAGGATGGTGAAACATTGTGTGGGGCGCCACGGACGATGCAAGAGGCCTGGGGCACCTGCCTGCCTGCAGGAAGCTCCCAGGGACATTGTAAGGATGAGGGGCAGGAGGTTTGGGGGACCCTGACTAACACTATACTGGCAGGAGTCCTTAACTAATAAAACAAAGCAGCTTGTGTATGAGCGATACAGGCAATGAGCACTCCAAATTTAAAGAGGAGATTTCACTCTGAATAGGGCAGTTCACGGAGGGCTCCTTGAAAGAAGCAGAAATGGACTTTCTCGCCCTATTTGCCACAGAAAACTCAAGCTGGTTATTTAGTGACCCATCTAAGCATGGATAATGTGGAACTCTTCTAGAAACATGTTTGTCTCCTGACACTTGTACACAGCTTTGGGGTGGGGATGGGCAGGATAGAGGGAGCCTCTGCTCCAACTCTGCTGGAATCCTGGGGGTCTAGGCGTCCTTCTGGTGAGCTCATTCCACCAGGGCTAGGAGTGGGTGGAGCAAACCGAATCTGCTGCCACTGCCACTGGTGGCAGTTGGGCCGGAAGTTAAGGATTTTTACCAAGTTCTCGGGCATCTGGGTCACTATTAGCAAGCACTCTTCAAGGCATGCTCATCTCAAGCTATGTCCTTCCTGGAAAGACTCGTAAGAGAGACTCAGGGCTTCTGTCCCTGTGGAGGGGCAGTGCAGCCCTGGGGAGACTCAACCAAGAAGGTAACCCAGACAGCGGGTCCAGAGAGAAATGCCTTCCGAGAGCAAATCCCCGTGGAGGGAGCTCATGGTATGGTGTAGTGTCTGCAAATGCACGAGTGTGTGAGAGAGGGGGGGCAGAGAGGGGAAAGCAAGCAGCAACACCAAGCACAGCGTTGGAAAGTTTGTTTTCCACACGGCCTCTTTATCTGGTGTCAAATATATCTCCTGGGAAAAGACAACAGTTCTCAGGGCGATCCCTCGGGAACAGTTTTTCTTCCTTCATGTGATTTACGTTGAGGCTGCTGGAGCACTCTGCGATCCCACCAGGGAGGGCGAGGGGCCTGGGCCCCTGCGGGAGGAGGAGGAGGCGGCGGGGGTGCAGCGGTGGGGGGTGGAACGACCCGCACGCACGCCTCACCCCCAGGCTGTCACAAAGCTGAGCCGCTGCGGGGCCCTGTCTGTACCAAGCGCCCAGGAGCCTGCCTGCAGAGTGTGACCCTGTGAGAAGGGCCTCCTCAGGAGGGAGTCATCCCAATACAAAGGGCCTTGTGGTGGGCTTGCCAGGCTGGGCTCCAGTCCTAGTCCCCCTACTTAATCACTGTTACCTCCCCATTTCCACAGCCATAAAATGGCAATGACGGGGACCGGTCTGTGTCTTCACAGGGTCACTCTGGGGACCAAATGAGACTGTAGAGACAAATATGTGTTCATCACATTAGAGAACATTTTTGGATCTATGCTGCTATTAGATAGCATAAAGGACGGAGCTTGGGGTTCCGAGTCGGAGGAGCCAGAGTCCCCGCTTTCTGCAGTGTGATCATGTTAAAGCTGTCATACCTTCTTCTCCTGAAAAGTGGGGACAATAGCATCCACCCCATCTCACTGGGGTACGGAGAGGAGTGAGAGGGGTCCTGACTATGAAAGTGCTTTGTTTGGTAAACTAAGATATGAAGTATAGGGGTTAATGTTGTTAGAAATTACATTTAGGGCTGAACCATCTCAGAGGACCAACTGGAACTTGTAAAGAAGCACCAATATTTTCAGCCTTTTAATTCAGCCGCTTGAATCCCTGGACTTTCCCGGTGGCCTGGGAACTTGAGAACATTCTTTCTTAGAATGAAATAATTTGGCCATGGATATGAACACTTTCAAATTTGTGAATGTTTGAAATCCCTAATTATATCAAAAAAGGCGTAAGTTGATTTGTAGCGTTTTTGTTGTAGAGGCTGTAATTGTCTACCAAATATCCATTTTTCCCTTCTTCCTTACTAACAACCCTGTTTGAGTGTGAGGGTGGCAATGTGCTCAGGCAAAACAAATGCCATTTCCCATCCCCCTGCAAATGGGGGAACCATCTGGCTAACTTTGGGCCAATGAGATGTAAGCGGAAGTTTTTGGTGAGGCTTAAGGAGAGTCCTACAAAGCAGGGACTAACTGAGGGGACATACGCCTTTTGCTTCTTCTCTTCACTTTCTTAATGTCTGGAATGTAGAAGTGGTGGCTGGAGTTCTGACAGATATTTTGTGACCAGGAGGCTATCTTGAAGATAGAGGCAGTATATTAAGGTGGTGACAAAGGAGGCTGGTATATTAATGACATCATCGAACTGCCATTCTGGCCTTAATGAGCTGCTTCTGGGTCTCTTTTATGTAAGGAAAAATAAACCTATTTATTTAAGCTGGCTTTTTGCTCAAAGTTTCAGTTATAACTGAATGCAATTCCTAACCGGACGCAATCTTATCCTATACTATTATCTTTATATGGTAGGCCCACATGATTATTCTTAGGTGCTAAATGTACTTTACCAATAATGTCTTTTTCCTGCAAGATAGTTCCTAGGACACAAGATTTACAGATAAGTTGACTGAGTCCTAAGGAGTACTATTAGCTGAAGAAAGTCATCAGAAAGCATATGTTTTAATTTCTGGGCCAGCTATATCTTTCTCAACCAAAGTGACTATCTTTGTAAGTCTTCCTAGGACCATTTTTTGACTGGGGGAAGGTTTCAAGGCATTACAGTTACCATTTTGAAACAGTAGTTTGAAACATTTGAAACAAAGCAGTTTGAAACAGTAAATCAGACAGGCTAAACTTCTGGATGAAGATCTTGCCACTTTTACGATGAAGAACACATCCAGACAGGGGCCTGAGGATCTGAAGGTCCTCAAGATTTCTACCCTTTTCATTAGGCAGCAGAGAGAGGAAGAGAGAAGAGGTACGCAGCAGAAAGCAAGAATGAAGTCAAGCGGCCCCAGGGGGGTACATCTGCCAGGCGCACGCCCGTCCATCCACACCCCACATGACGCCAACAGTGCACACATCCTTCTAGCCCTCAGAGCGATGTGAGGCTGAGGCCGTATTTAACACAATGCCAACACACCCGAATAAAAATGGAAAAACCTAGAGCTCTGGGCATCCAGAGCAGATCAAATATCTCTTTGGAAACACCTGGAAGACTGGTGAATTCTTCTTTCTTAAAATAGATGCTTTACACACCTGGAGTTTGGCATCATATCCTTAGAGCCTAGGTCCACAAGGGAACACTGGACCATGCAAGGCATCATTTATGCAATACGACTCACTGTGATATTAATCTCTGAACAAACCTACTAAATGAATTGATAGAATTGAGTACTGTGGTGACATCATGCAAATAAGTCCTGTCTATGCAAATAAAAAGAACTAAATAGTTCATATAATTATCAGTTAATTTTCAAACTTCCAGGTGCTGAAGCAAGAGTGGTCTTTCGGCTATCCAAACAAAATGTCTTATAATATACATGAACATACATATGTTGGTCCTGTCTTTCTTCTAGTCCTTTTCTTCTTTGAATCCTTACTGTCCTGATGTTCAGACACTGCAGGAGTTGCCCTGAATTAAACTTTGTCTTATATAGATCCTGAGTCCACGTGAGTTGTCTCTTCAACTTAATCGTAAACTTCTTAAATGTAGGAGACCCTATGAAGCATCAATCAGGTTATTTAAAAGTGCAAAGCTGGACTTCCACTTCCAGAAAGGTGGAGAAGTATTTTTCTCTATTTCTCCCAAAACATACAATGAAAAGCCTAGGACATTATACGAAAAACAAACAAAAGAAGACTCTGAAAGGTGGAGAGAAGAAGGCAGACCTGCTAGGGACCTCGGATCCAGGAACAACACAGTAATGGGCTTCCTAGGTTGTTATCATCATCATTATTATTGTTATTATTAAATTTATTATTATTATTATTTGCCTCAAATATCCAGACTTGGAACTGAAGAAGCTGGGAACCTGGAAACACCAACAGGTATAGACAAAGCCCCAAGAAAAGCTACTCCCTCTAGCCAAAGGACCAGGAAGGGAGCAGTCTAACAGTACAGAAAACTTTTAGACAACAACTGCTGTACTCCAGCCAAAGCCACGGAGCAAACTATGGCCCCATCTCCCCCTGTCCAGCAAAGGCCAAGCAGGGAGCCTAGACTTCAGGCTCTAACAAGGCACCAGGAATAAAACAGGGCACGTCACTCCAGATCTCATAAACATCAAAAGGATAAGAAAGGAACACTACCAGCAACTCTACCCATGTAAATTTGAAAACTTAGACGAAATGGACAACTTCCTTGAAGATACAAACCACCACAACTCAACATGAAATTCAAAATTTGAATAGCCCTATAACTATCAACGTAATTGAATTCATAAGTTTTAAAACTCCTGAAAAAGAAATCTCCAGAACCAGACGGTTTCACCAGAGAATTCCACAAAACATTTAAATAAGAATTAACACTAATTCTAGACAATCTCTTCCAGAAAATGACAAAGGAAGAAACACTTCCCAATCCACTTTATGAAGCTAGTGTTACTCTGACCAGGAAAACAGACAAACGCACTACAAAAAAAAAAAATAGAACCATTGATCAATATCCCAACACATAATCCTAAAGAAAATATCAGCGAAAGGAATGCAGCAATACTCAAAAGGAAATATACTCAGTGACCAAGTGCCGTTTATTCTAGGAATGCGATGCTGGTTCAATATCTGAAAATCAGTCAATCTGCCATATTAACAGCAAAAGAAGAAAAAAATGACATAATCATAATCATGTCAACTAATGTAGGAAAGCATTTAACAAAATTCAGTACCATTCATGTGAAAAACTCTTAGAAAAAAAGAGAATGAAATTTCCTCCACTTGATAAAAAGCATTCACAAAACATTTACAGCTAACAAAGACTGAATGCTTTCCCACAAAGATCAGGAACAAGGCAAGAATGTTCACTGTCACCACTGTTCTCAACACCGTGCTGGAAGTTCTAGCCCGTGCAATGAGGCAAGAAAAGGAAATAAAGGGCATATGGACTACAAAGAAAGAAAGAAAACTGCCCCTATTTGCAGATGACATGATTGTCTGTCTAAAGAGAAAATCCCAAGTAAGCTACAAAAAAATTTCTAAACTAATAAGTGAGTTCAGCGAAGTTGCAGGATACAAGATAAACACAGAGAAATCAATTGTATTTCTATATAATAGCAACAAACACATTAACACCAAAATTAATAATATAATACCATTTATATTTACTAAAAAAATTAAATGCTTAGGTGTAAGTCTAACAAAACATACAGGATTCTGTGCTGAAAACTATAAAATGCTGATGAAAGAAATCAAAGAAAATCTAAATAAATGGAGAGACATACCATGCTTATGGATTAGAAGATTCTACACAGTGAAGATGTCAATTCATCCCAAATTGATACACAGATTTAACACAATTCCTATCAAAATCCCAGCAAGATTTTTGGTGGATATGCACCATATTATTCTAAAACTTATATGCACAAGCAGAAGAGCTAGAATAGTCAACACATTTTTTAAAAAGAAGAATTAAGCAGGAGGAATCAATCCACACAATTTTAAGACTTATTAGAGTCATCAAAACTATGTGTTACTGGCAGAAAGACACAAAGATCAATGGAGGAATGGAATGGAGTGGAGAACCAAGAGACAGACCCCAAAGTATGTCCAATCGCTTTTTGACAAAAGTGCATAAGCAATTCAATGTGAGGAACAGTCTTTTCAACAACAGGTGCTGAAGCAATTGGATATCCACAGCCATAAAAATGAACCTCTATTTAAACCTCCCACCTTATCCAAAAAGTTAACTCAGTTGGATCACAGACCTAAATGTAAGTCTTTTGTGGGGGCTGGCCTGGTGGTGCAGCGGTTAAGCACACACGTTCCACTTCGGTGGCCCAGGGTTCCCCAATTTGGATCCTGGGTGGAGACACGGCATCGCTTGACAAGCCATGCTGTGGTAGGCGTCCCACACATAAAGTAGAGGAAGATGGGCACAGATGTTAGCTCAGGGCCAGGATTCCTCAGCAAAAAGAGGAGACTGGCAGTAGTTAGCTCATGACTAATCTTCCTCAAAAAACAAACAAAAAAAATGTAAGTCTTTTGCAAAACTTTTAGATAAAACCACAGGAGAAAATCTTCACAGTCTAGGGTTAGGCAGAGTTCTTGACACCAAAAGTATGATCCACAAAAGAGAAAACTGATAAATTAGACATCATCAAAATTAAAAACTTTTGATCTGTGAAAGACCCATTTAGAGGATGAAAAAACAAGTTACAGACTTGGAGAAAATATTTGCAAACACCGTATCAGACAATAGACTAGCATCTAGAATGTGTAAAAACAACCTCTCTGACAATAGTAAAAATGTCTTTAGAAGCCAAAACAAAAACAATCCAATTAGAAAATGGGCAAGAGTTGTGAATGGACATTTCACTGAAGAGGATTATAGATGGTAACTAAGCCCAAGAAAAACTATTCAATATCATTAGCAATTAGGGAAATGCAAATTAAAGTTACAATGAGATATAAACATGTACCTATCAGAATGGCTAAAACAAAAAATAGTATAGAGTAGTTCCAAATAATCTATGTAGGTACTTCCTCCTCAAAGATGTGGAGCTTAACACCCAACTCTGTGGGTGTGGGGTGTGCTAAGGACTAGCTTTCAAAGAGTGAAGTATGGAGGAGGAGGAGGCAGGAAGGTAACTGACAGAGGAGAAACCCGGCAGACACTCCCTCGCCCAGTGAGCAAGGTTAACACCATCAGTCATGTTGATTGCATGTAGCTTTGCTGAGATGTCATGGGAATGGCACTTCACCTTTGTGGTAATCCTCCCCGAAATCCATTACCGTAGTCCAACCCTGAGAAAAGCAAAACAAACCCAAACTGAGGGACTTTCTACAAAATGCTTGGCCAGCATGCCTCAAAACTGTACGGTCATCAAAAACACGGAAAGTCTGAGAAAGGGTTACAGACCAGAAAAGGCGGAGGAGAGCTGACAGTAGAAGCAATGTGGGACCCTGGATGGCATCCTCTACAGCAAAAGGACACGGGGACAAACCAGTGGAATCCAAATAAAGTGGGGAGTTTAGTTAAAAGTCCTGTGTCAGTGTGGTCCCTCCGTGTGACAAAGGTACCACACACATGTGAGATGTTAACCACAGGGGAAACTGAGTGAGGAACTCAATTTCTCACTTATTTCTCAACTTCTTTCGTGGAACTCTGTACTATCTTTGCAACTTTTCTGTCTAGCTAAACTGATTCTAAAATTAAAAGTGTAGGGGCCAGCCCGGTGG
The DNA here is from genome assembly GCF_037783145.1 of Equus przewalskii. Lineage (NCBI taxonomy): Eukaryota > Metazoa > Chordata > Mammalia > Perissodactyla > Equidae > Equus > Equus przewalskii. Next base: position 32,981,223 of record NC_091835.1, on the reverse strand, counting down.
TACAGCGGTTAAGTTCACACATTCTGCTTCAGCGGCCCAGGGTTCACCGGTTCAGATCCCGGTGTGGACATAACACCGCTTGGCAAGCCATGCTGTGGTAGGTGTCCCACATATAAAGTAGAGCAAGATGGGCACGGGTGTTAGCTCAGGGCCAGGCTTCCTCAGCAAAAAGAGGAGGACTGGCAGTAGTTAGCTCAGGGCTAATCTTCCTCAAAAAAAAAAAAAAGATTAAAAATGTATTACAAAGTAAGGTGTAAAAAAAGTGAAAGTGCCAAATGCTGGCGAAGATGCAGAGAAACTGGATCCCTCAGATACGGCTTGTGGGCATGGAAACTGGTGCAGCCACTCTGGAAGACAGTTCGGCAGTTTCCTGACCAATTAAAGATGCAGCTACCACGTGACCCAGCAATTGCACTCCTGGATATTTATGCCCGAGAAAGCTTACGTTCACACAAAACCTGCACAGGAATGTCCATAGAGGCTTTATTTGTAAAGCCCCCAACTGGAGACAACCCAAAGTCCTTCACTGTGTGAATGGTTAAACACTGTGGTATCTGCGTACCATGGAGTATCACTCATCAATAAAAAGGAACAAACTGCTGTGCATGTAACAGACCCTGGATCAATCTCCAGAGAATTATGTTCAGTGAAAAAGCTAATCCCAAAGTGTTACATACTGTATGATTCCATTTATAATAACATTTTTGAAATCACAAAATTATAGAAATGGAGGTCAGTGGCTGCCAGAGATTAACAGGTGGCTGCGGAAGGGAAGTGGGTGTGTCTATAACAGGGCAACATGAAGAATTTCTGTGGTAGTGGAAATGTTTTGTATCTTGACGGTATCGTTGTCGATCTCCAGGTTGTGGAGTTGTACTATGATGCTGAAGGGTATTACCACCAGTGGAAACTGGGTAAAAAGTACGCAGGCTCTCTCTGTATTATTTTTCACAACGATATGTGAATCCACAATTATCTCAAAATAAAAATTTTAACAGCGATCACAGAGATCTGAATATCTGCAGCTGCTCAAGCTCTCTCCATGTTAAAATGGGAATAAAAACATTAGATTAGAAAACCAGGGGCTGGCCCTGAGGCCGAGTGGTTAAGTTCACGCTCTCTGTTTCAGTGGGTGGCCCAAGGTTTCATCAGTTCAGATCCTGGGCACACACCTAGCACCACTCATCAAGCCATGCTGAGGTGGCGTCCCACATGGCCCAACTAGAAGGACCTACAACTAGAATCTGCAACTATGTACTGGGGGCTTTGGGGAGAATAAAGAAAAATTAAAAAATTAAAAATAAATAGATAAAAGAAAAACACCAGGAAATATTCGCTGCAGTGAAAATTGATTGGTAATAGAAAAGCAAGGAAGAGGAAAAGAGGGTATGAAAATAATAATACAGTAGTGACACTGAGAAACACTTGCTCTTGCCTTCTCTGAAGCAGTCACTCTGGGAGACTGGTCACTTATTCTGGGGGCTGCCATGGCTAAGAACGGTTTTGAAATCTTGTCCAAACACACCTTGGAGTCCACAGTGTGTAAAAATCTACACTTCACAAATCTTCTGCCATCTGAAGTGAATTTTGCTTTTCTGAAACCAGTACAAATGATGGGAGACACGATGGTATATTGTGATGAGCCCAGCCTGGGGGGCAGTGAGAACCAGGTTTAAGTGCATTGTCTGCCACTTGGTGCCTATGTGGCCTTAGGCAAGTAACTTAATCTTTATCAACGTCAGTTTCATAATCTGTAGAATAGAGCTAATTATGCCTATCTCCCAGGATTTGTCTAAGATTAAGTGTGATGATGGACGCTTCTAGTCCTGTGCCTGGCCCAGAGTCAAGTCTCATATTTAAAGAGATTTTAAATATGGTTGAAAGGTAGAAGTTGATTTTCTTGTGAGATTCCTAAATGGAATCTGAAGGCCATCCAAAGAAGAGTAAAAAAACATGCTCAGTTGCATCAATCAACCTCTTCTGAGTAAGTTGATAGTCTCTTAAGTTGTGTGAAGAACAAGCCACATTTTGTTTAAGAAGTTCTGGCATGTTTGTTACAAAACCAATTTTATTTCCTTAGAGTCGTATCCCACAGTGACGTGGCATCATTTGCTAAAGGGATGGTCAGCATATTCTCCCTCATCCAGACCCAAAGGGAATCATGAGTATTTATAAGATGACACTCATGATTTATCAAAAAAACTAAAGTGTGGGCTCAATAGATTTTGTTTAAAACCATGGGGATGCATTTCTGGCATATTCCTATATAAAATGGTTCAAATATGTCTTCTTTTTAAAAAAGCTTTGTCTTAAAGATAAGGCAATTTGAACATTAAAAAGAATAATGCAGTAAATTACACCAAATACGTAAACACTATGAGTTCAAAGAACAAATTTCCATTCCATATATCAGACAAAGGACTTATATCCGGAATATACAACTCAATAATAAAGAGACAAAGAGCCCAATAAAAAAATGAGCAAAAGATTTGAACAGATACTTCACAAAAGAAGATAAATGAATGGGCAATAAGTCTGTGAAAGGATGCTCCAAACTGCATTTGTCATCAGGAAGCGCAAATGAAAACCTCAATGAGATATCATTTCGCACCCCCTAGAATGGCTAAAATTAAAAAGACTGACAAAACCAAGTGTTGACAAAGATGTGGAGCAACTGGATCTCTCACACCTTGCTGGTGGGAATGCAAGAGCACAACCACTTTGAAAAACAGTTTGGCAGTTTCTTATTAAAAATAAATATTCACCTACCATACAAACCAGCAATTCTACTCCTAGATATTTACCCAAGATAAATGAAAGCACTTTTCCACAGAGACTCATACACAAATGTTCCTAGCAGCTCTATTTGCAATAGCCCAAAATTGGAAACACCGCAAGTGTCCATCGACAGATGAATAGATTTTAAAAAACTGCAATACGTTAATAAAATGAAATGCTACTTAGTAATAAAAAAGAAACAAACTATTGATACATGTAACAACATGGGTGCATCTCAAAAACATTATGCCATGTGAAAGAAGCCAGACACAGAGTATACACTGCATAATTGCATTTTTATTGAAGTCAGAACAGGCAAAACTGATTAACAGTGAAAGAAAACAGATCTGTGGTTGCTTGGAGATGGAAATGGAGAGGATGAATGACTGGAAAGAGGCACAGGAAAACTTTAGGGGGTGATAGAATGCTCTGCAACTTGATTGTAATGGTGGTTACACAGTAGGTTACACATTTGTCTAAATGGGTGCAGTATACTTTATGTAAATTGTGCTTCACTAAAGTTGATTTTAAAAACCTAAGTCCATATTGGTTCTTCAAAACAAAGCAACAAACAACTCTTATTGGATGTCTTTGGAAGTTGCTAGGGTGCCAATTCACTACTCTGAAAACTGATAAAGAGAAAGTATTAAGCATTTATACTGCTTTCCCCAGGATATCCAAATAGTTGAGAGAAAGTTATATTTTCTAAAAGAATATAAATTAATACATATAGAAGGAATGGCATTTTGCAATGTCTAATGAACTAATGTGACGTCAATGGATGGTGAAACCATTAAGTGAAAGGCTGATGGAAGACATCATCACAGATGAGTTGAGCCCACCATCCCTGAATCCACTAAGCAAATTTCACATCACTAAGAATAAGATGACCAGATGTGATGTGCCCTGATGCGATGCAACGTGAACTCAAATCTACTTGGGATCCTAGTTCTACAAAGCTACAGCAAATAAAAAGAGAAAAACTTTAAATAACAGCACAAGAAAAGAACCAGACAAATACTAAGTTAGAAAAATTTTATAAGACAAATGGTCTATTTTTTTTATTTGTTAAGATACATATGAAGTATTTTTCGGAGAAATTATACATCTGGAATTTGTTTTAAAATTCTCTAGTAAAGTAAATAAATAAAATAGGTCAAAAAATAAATAAAAGAAACACTATTGGAAAATTCTAAAATAACTGTTAAAACTAGGTGACGGGTAAATGAGGATTCTCTGTATTGTTAATGTACGTTTATGTACATTTAAATATTTCCATAATAAAAAGTAAAAAAAAAGTCACAGCTTTCAGAGAAAAACTTCAGTTACCTGAGAAATCAACTTAACTGTTTGATGATGCCAAACAAAATAGGTGTCCCGGAGTTCTTTCTTTTTTCAGTTTAGTTTTATTTTAGTCAAGATAATATGTATGCATTGTTTAAAAAGTCAGACAGTACTATAAAACTTCTAATTATCCTGCTATTTCTTGATTTTTCTCTTTTAGACATTGGCCATTGATCCTCAAATGTTAATGTCTATGAGTCTTTATCTTGAGCCAGTTAATTTCCCAAGACAGCGATCTTCCTCTCTGATCCTCTGCTCAAGTGGAGAAAAGGATGGGAAAGGAAACAGTTGCCTGGTTGACTGAGTGGGGAAAGGATTCTCATATAATCTGTTAACAACTCCTGCTTTATAGCCCACCTTCAGAGACACTTGGTGCCTCCAGCTCCTGGGTTTTCTGGACGGGTTTCCTGTTGGTCCCTCCACCCTAGGCATCTGTGGATTTCTCTGCTCTGTTAAGTCAGTTCCCATTCACACACCAACTTTCTGTTGACCACAATCATCGTTTATTCATTTGACAAATAATTCATTGAGTACTTGTGATGTGATAAATACTATTCTAGGTGCTTGAAATATGTCAGTGAACAAAACAGGCAGTAGGCATAATAAATAAGTAGGTTCTGTAGGGTATTTGAGCAGGAAAAAGTAATCAGAAATTGGGGGGAGGAGGGAGTCAAGTAGTAATTTTAAATAGAATGAACAGGGTGGGCCACATTGAAAAGGTGACATTTGAGCAAAGACTTGAAGGAAGGAGAGAGTTAGCCACGTGGTTATATATAGGGACAGCCCCATTTAATTGAAGATATTTGTCTTTTGTCCTTGTAGGGTATATCTTTTTTTTTCTTTTTTGTTGAGGAAGACTGCCCTTGAGCTAACATCTGTGCCAATCTTCCGCCATTTTGTATGTGGGATGCCACCATAGCATGGCTTGATGAGTGGTGTGTAGTTCTGTGCCCAGGATCTGAACCAGTGAACCGTGGGTCACCCAATCAGAGTGCATGAAGCCAACCACTATGCCACCAGGCTGGTCCAGGTATATCTTTGTATTCTGTTCTATTACATTAGTGGGGTTCAAGAAAGGAATGGCCACAAATGTTGATGTGCTCAATACAACACATTTAACCAGAAGTGCCTCCTACCAACCCCTACTTCTCATCCTACTCTGTTTCCCGTCTTTCTCAAACTGCCTAGCACCAGAGGAGTGTATAAGGAGTCAAATTAATATTTGTTTATTGTTACATTAAATTAATAAATCATTAATTATAAACAGCTTTCAGAAACCTCTGTTTCACCACGAATACTACTCAGCCTCCTACAACTTCATTCCTTTCCTGCTTCCTCTGAAGTGCCACCCCACATGTTGTACTGTAAGTAATGAAATGCCTGCAGACCTCCTAGCAGGCAAGGTCTTCAGTCATGGTTTGTCAGGTTACCACGCAGAGGAGGATCTTCAGGAAACAATTAGTGCATCTCATTGACTAAGATACGGTCACGCTAGGGGACTGTTGGACAGATGGAGCTGTTCTGCATGGTATCGGGGTGGTGCTTACCTGTGTGCATTTGTTAAAACCTCTAGCCCTACACACCACAAGGAGTAAACTTTACTGTATGCAAATTTAAAAAAAAAAAATCAAGATTTCCAGTTGCTGGTCCACCATGAAAGAAGCTTGGAAGTCACCATTCTGTCCGAACAAGAGTAAAAAGCTGAGGAAACTGAAAAGTCAACAACTCTTCTTACAGCCATAAGAGAAATGAGGTCACAGGGCAAAATACTCACCCAAAGTTCGAGCAAAAGACAGGTAAGGACAGAGAACCATAACGCGCCAGAGCAGAAATGCTGATCAGAAACCTCCCTGAGAGCCAGCAGCTCACAGGTAGGAAGCCTGAACCGCAGCTGCGGATTTGCTGAGGCTCATACAGCAAGTGTGAGGGAAGAGTTCAGGGGACCCAGTCCCTGGGGGTGCCCACATTTTTGTGAATTTTACCTCGAGCTCCACCAGTTTCTCACAGTGAAAAAAGGAGAAAAATTCCCTCGTGCTTCTGGCGGGGAGAGGGTTAAAAGAACCATTTTGAAACATCCCAGAGCATTCTGTTCGTAACACCATCTGTCCTCAGGTAGAACTATGAGCCAGAGCCTGCTGGAGTTTCATCCGAGCTTGAGCGAGTTTGAGGTTGGGGGAGAGAAATACCCAGATCCAGCCCATTTTAGCCATCTTGTCCCCATCAAAGAGGGGAACAACCCTGAGACTCTCTTGTGAAGCTCGCAGTCCAGAGGCGAAGCCTCACTGAGAGGCTGAGTCCTGGTCACAGGACTGCCCCTGTCTGCATACCTCACCACCACATTAGCCTCTCTACTGCAATTCCTTTCACCCAGCACATCATGCCCGGCTATCAAGAAAAAAGGAAAATTGCTGAAAGGCAGAAAATACAGTTTGAAGAGGCAAAGTAAGTACCACAACCAGACTCAGATATGGCAGGGATGTTGGAATTATCATACTGAGACTTAAAACAACTATGATTAACACGCTAAGGCCTCTAATGGATAAAAGAGACAGCATAAAAACAGATGGGCAATGTAAGCAGAAAGATAGAAATTCTAAGAAAGAACCAAAAAGAAAAGCTAGAGGTCAAAAACACTGTAACAGAAATGAAGAATGCCTTTGATGGGCTTATTAGTAGACTAGACATGGCTGAGGAAAGAATCTCTGAGATTAAGGATATCTCAACATAAACCCCCCAAACTGAAAAGCAAAGAGAAAAAAGGCTAAACAAAAAGAAAAAAAGAAGAAACAGAACAGAATTCCAAGAACTGTGGGAGAGCTACTAAAGGTATAAAATATGTGAGGAGAATACAAGCAGGAGAAGAAAGAGAGAAAGAAACTGAAGAAATATTTGAAACAATAATGACTAGGAATTTGCCCCAAATTAACGTTGGATGTCAAACAATAGACCCAGGAAGCTCAGAGAATATCCTTTGGTGGGGTAAATGCCAAAATAACTAGGCATATCATATGTAAACAATAGAAAATCAAAGATAAAGGAAAAAACCTGAAGAAGTCAGAGGGGAAAAAAACCACCTTACCTATAGAGGAGCAAAGATAAGACTTAAATCTGACTGCTCTTCAGAAACCCTGCAAACAAGAAAAGAGTGGAGTTAAATATTTAAAGTGTTGAGAGAAAAAACCCACCAGCCTAGAATTCTGTATCCTGCAAAATTATCCTTCAAAAGTGAGGGAAAAATAAAGACTTCCTCAGAGAAACAAGAATTGAGGGGATTTGGTGCGAGTAGATCTGCCTTGCAAGAAATGTTAGAAGTTCTTCATTTCCAGTATTGTATTCTTCATTTCTGATTGGTTCTTTTTTATATTTTCTAGTTCTTTGTTGTTCTCACTGTGGTCATCACTTCTTCCCCCAATATCAGTGAACATCCTTGTGAGTTTTTGTTTGAATTCTTTGTCAGGTAGATTGCTTATTTCTGTTTCATTTAGCTCTTTTTCTGGGGTTTTGTCCTGTTCCCTTGCTTGGAGTGTATTCCTTTGCCTGTTCATCACGCCTCTTTCTCTGTAGTTACATCTACGTATTAGGTGAGTCGGCTATGTCTCCTGATCTTGGAGAAGTGGCCTTATGTAAGAGATGCCTTTTGAGGCCCAGCAGTGTGCTTCCCTCTCATCACCAGTCTAAATGATCCAGAAGTGACCCCTTTGAGGGCTATTTGTGTCCTTCTGCTGTGGCAGGGTTGCTCTTATTGCAGGCACCCAGGGAGTCTAGTCTTATAAATAATAAATATAATAATAAATATAGTAAAGATAATATATAATAATAAATAATAAATATAATAAAGAAATACTATGAACAACTCTATGCCCACAGATTTGGTTTCCTAGATGAAACAGATCAGTCCTTGAAAGACACAGCTTACCAAAAGTCACACCAAGAAGAAAAAGACAATCTGAATAGGTTTATGTCTATTAAAGAAGTTAAATCAATAATTAATAACCTTCCAAAATAGAAAGCATCAGGCCCAGGTGGATTCACTGGTGAATTCTAGCAAACATTTGAAGAAGAAATTATGCCAATTCTCCATAATCTCTTTCAGAAAATAGAAGTAGAGGGAATACTTCCTAACTCATTCTATAAGGCCAGCATTACCCCAATACCAAATCCAGACAAAGATATTACAAGAAAAGAAAACTATAGACCAAGATTTCTCATAAACACAGATTCAAAGTCCTCAACAAAATATCAGCAAATCAAATCCAACAATGTATAAGAAGATTTATACACTATAACCAAGTGGGATTTATCCCAGGTATGCAAGGCTGGTTCAACATTCTGTAATCAGTAATGTAATCCATCACATCAACAGGCTAGAGAAGAAAATTCACATGATCATATCAATAGATACAGAAACACATTTGACAGAATCCAACACTCATTTGTGATAAAAATTCTCAGTAAACTTAGAACAAAGGGGAACTTCCTTAACTTGATAAAGAATATCTACAGAAAACCTATGGCTAATATCTTACTTAATGGTGAGAAACTTGAAGCCTTTCCACAAAGATCGGCAACAAGGCAAGGATGTCTCCTCTCATCGTTGCTTTTCAAAATCATCCTAGATGTTCTAGCTAGTGCAATAAAACCAGAAAGAAAAGAAAATGTATACAGATTGGGAAGGCAGAAATAAAACTATCTTTGTTTGCAGATAACATGATCATCTATGTAGAAAATGGAGGAAAGAATCGACAAAAAAAATCCCAGAATCCATAAGCAATTATAGCAAGGCCAAAGGTTACAGGTTAATATACAAAAGTCAATCCCTGTCCTAGATAGTAGCAATGAACTAGTGGAATTTGAAATTAAAAATAACATACCATTTACATTAGCATGTGCTCCCCAAATGACATACTTATGCATAAATCTAACAAAATATATGCAAGATCTATATGAGGAAAACGACAAAACTCTGAAGAAAGAAATTGAAGAACTAAAATAAATGGGAAGATATTTCATGTTCATGGATAGGAAGATTCAGTATTACCAAGATCTCAATTCTTCCCAACTTGATCTATAGATTCAATGCCATCTCAATAAAAATTCCAGTAAGTTATTTTGTTGATATCAACAAACTGATTCTACAGTTTATATGGAGCATCAATAGCAAATACGATATTGAAGTAGAAGAACATAGATGGAGGACGGACAGTACTCGACTTTAAGTCTTACTATAAAGTACAGTAACCAAGAGAGTGTGGTATTGACAAAAAAAAAAAAAAAAAAAAAATAGACACATCAATGGAATAGAATAGAGCCCAGAAGTAGGCCCATATAAATATAGTCAACTCGTCTTTGACAAAGGAGCAAAGGCAATTACAGTCACGTGTCGCCTAACAACAGGGATATGTTCTGAGAAATGCCTAGTTAGGCGATTTTGTCATGGGAACATCATAGAGTGTATTGAAGGGAAGTAAAATTTGCCACCCCAAAATGTGTCTCTTTAACATGAGGATTATGTTAGGCTGATTATTATATATATATATATATATATATATATATTTTTTTTTTTTTTTTTTTTTTTTTTTTTGCTGAGGGAGATTATCCCTGAGCTAACACCTGTGCCAATCTTCCTCTATTTTATATGTTGGTCACCGCCACAGCATGCTGAGGAGTGGTGCAGGTATGAGCCTGGGATCTGAACCTGGGAACCCAGGCTACCAAAGCGGAGTGCACCGAACTTTACTAGGCTGTGGGGACAGCCCCAAGGCTGATTATTTTTAAGAAACAAAGGACTCAGAAAGTTTTTCTTGTTACTTCTCCCTTAACTGCCTAAAAGAATTCAGATAAAAAAACCCGTCTCAGGAAGTGAGCCATCACCTTAGCGTCACATGAACTAGGTGGTAGACAAGGAGGAACCTAGAAAAGCCTGTTTGTTGGGCTCCTCTGTGTTCTTCTGTTTCTGTGGCCAAACAAACACTTGTTTTCCAAATGTTTGCTCCTTTTCACCCATCTGTGAATTGCCTTCCTTCTTTTGAAGTCCCTGATTCTCCCCACCTCCAACATTTTCTTTTGTCTTTAGCTGAGGATGCATCTAAGGTGAGAGCTTTGGCCATTTTGATGATTTACTTGATTTCCCTGGATTTCTCCCATGTATATGTGTTATTAAACTTTTGTTTGTTTTTCTCCTGTTAATCTGTCTCATGTCATTTTAATTCTTAGACCAGCCAGAAGAACATAGAAGAGAAGAGGAAAATTTCTTCCTCCCCTACAGTACTTACACAAACCTAGATGGTACAGCCTACCACACACCTAGGGCATATGGCACTAATCTGATCAGACCACCGTGATATATGTGGTCCATCATTGACAGAAACATTGTTATGCAGCATATGACTATACAATAAAGAGTCTTTTCAACAAATGGTAGTGGAACAACTAAACATCCACATGCAAAAAAATGACTCTAAGCACAGACTTTACACCTTTCAAAAAACTTAAAAGTCAAACGGATTACAAAGCTGAATGTAAAATGCAAAACTATAAAACTCCTAGAAGATAATATAGGAGAGAATCTAGATGACCTTGGGTTTGGTGATTACTTTGTAGAGACAACACCATGGGCATAATCCACAAAAGAAATAATTGATAAGCTGGACTTCATTAAAATGAAAAATTTCTGTTCTGTGAGACACATTGTTAAGAGAGCAAAAAGACAAAGACACAGACTGGGAGAAGATATTTGCAAAGGACACATTTGATAAGACAACCGTCTAAAATACATGAAGAACTCTTAAAACTTAACAATAAGAAAACAAACAACTCGATTGACAAATGAGCCAAAGACCTTAACAGACATCTCACCAAAGGAGAATTTCAGATGGCAAATAAACACTGAAATGATGTTCCACAGCATATGTCATCAGGGTAATCAAAATTTGGACAACGAGATACCACTACACAACATTAGAATGGCCAAAGTCTCGAACACGGACAACATCAAACGCTGATGAGGAGAGGGAGCAACAGGAACTCTTACTCATTGCCGGGAGGAACGCAAAATGGTACAGCAACTTTGGAAGGTAGTTTGGCAGTTTCTTACAAGACCAAGCATACTCTACCATACGATCCAGCAGTCACACTGTTTGGCATTTACCCAAAGGAGTTGAAAACTTATGTCCACACAAAACTCTGCACAAATGTTTATATCAGCTTTATTCCTAATTGCCGAAACTTTGAAGCGACCAAGATGTCCCTCAGTAGGTGAATGGATAAACTGTCTGGTATGCCCAGACAATGGAATATCATTCCGCACTAAAAAGAAATAAGCTATCAAAACGTGAAAAGACATGGAAGAAACTTAGCCAATCTGAAAAGGCTACATACTGTATGACTTCAACTACATGACATTCTGCAAAAGGCAAATTACAGGACGGTAAAAAGATCAGTAGTTACCAAGGGCGGGAAGAGGAGGAGAAGGGATGAATAGACGGAGTACAGAGGGTTTTTAGGGCAGTAAACATAGTCTGTGAGTTTATAATATAGTGAGGGATAAATGTCATTATATGTTCGTCCAAATTCATAGAATGTAGAACACCAGAAGTGAACCCTAGAGTAAACTATGGACTTTGGGTGATTATGACATGCCAAAGTAGGTTCACCAACTGGAACAAATGTACCACCCTGGTGAGGGATGTTGATAATGGGAAGGCTATGCAAATGTGGGGGAAGCAGGGGACATGAGAAATATCTTCTGTTCAATTTTGCTGTGAACCTAAAACTACTCTAAAAAATAAAGTCTATTACAAAAAAAAGCAACCATTTTCTGATTTGGAGGGATCCTAGAAAGGAATCCAGATTTTGACAAATGAGTCTAACTGTATTGCAAATGTGTAACATAACCTCACCGAAGGAAAGTGGGTGAGGAAAAAAGGAGCTGACCTAAGGAACTTTGGGAAGTGGTGTTTCCATTGGCAACTGAAAGGCTAAAGACAAAAAGAACTCTACAAAACACCTTATTCTCATTGGAAAATTTGTTTCTCACAGAGGTACAAGTTAGCAATTCTGAAACTACTTTGTATGTATACTAGGGCTAAAGAAATAAGTGAATAAATTGTGGATAATGGGAGTCAAATTTCTTGCTGTCAGAGAAAGAAGTTACAATTTACCTGGGGAGAGGGCTAGAATCCAGGGTGCTGGATTAGCGTTGGAGATATCAGTAAGAATGAATTTATTTTAGTATGTACACGGGTCTATAGATACAGAAATATATAGAGATATGTACGTATACATGAGTTAGCACACATTCGTATATTTCCTAACTGTCTGCAGAGAAGGCCCAGAAGCAGCAACGCCCTAGTCGAGACAAACACACCCAGCACTTGGTTCCTTATTTCTAAATAACATTCTCCAATAAAAGGAATCAGGGCTGGATGGAGTAATGGTTGATTCCAGGGCTGAAACACGGAAAACACAAGATGAGCCTGGAGCATCCTTTAGCGTCAGGAAGTAAGGAAGTACTAAAACACACAAAGAGAGAGACAGAGACAGAGACAGAAAAAAGAAAGGAAAATAAAAGAGAAGAAAAGAAAAAGAAGAATGGGGACATATCAAAAGGATACAGATGCTAACCTGAAAGAGCTTTCAATGGCTAAAGCTGGAACAATTTGAGGAAATAAACAAATGAACAAATAGATTTTAACACAAAGAATAAAGTAAATATTCATGAGTCTACACTGATTGTATTGGGTTGAATTGTGTACCCTCAAAATTCGTGTCCACTGGAATCTCACAATGTGACCTTGTTTGGAAATAAGATCTTTGTAGAAGTAATTAGTTAAGGAACTTGAGATGAAATCATCCTGGATTTAGGGTGGACCCTAAATCCAATGACTGGTTTCCTTATCAGAAGAAGAGAGGACACAGAGACCCACACAGAGAAGGTGATATGAGGATGGAAGCAGAGATTGGAGTGATGCCCTTGCAAGCCAAGGAGCCGCGAGAGAGCCAAGGGACAGTGATCCCTTGGAGCCTCCAGAAGGAACCAACCCGGCTGACACCTCGATCTCAGCCGTCTGCCCTCCTAAATTGTGGAAGAACAAGTTTCCACTCTTTTAAGCCACCTGGTCTGTGGTAACTTGTTATGGCAGCCCTAAGAAACTAATACACTAATATAAGTAAATTATTGACTAAATAAAGGGGAGAGAAGGGACAAATCTCCTTTACAGAAGAGTTTCAAATAACTTGTATAGATAATCCCCTCTCCCAGAAGTAGAGCTTACTTCCTCTCCCCTTGAGTGTGGGCTAGACTTAGTGACTTGCTTCCAAAGAATAGAATATAGAAATAAAAAAAAAAAACTCCACAGAAAAAGAGTAACTCTATAGGAAGACATCCCCTTAATCTGGTGATCAAGGTCAATATCACAGTGACAAGTCACGTCAACAGCATGTATCCCCCGATATGATGCAGTAAGCAGGGCACTTCACTTTCAAGGTTCTTTCCCCAAAACCATAACCTCAGTCTAATCATGAGAAAATATCAGATAAACCCAAATTGAGAGACATTCTACAAAATACCTGACCATCACCCTTTAAAACTGTCAAAGTCTTAAAAAAAACAAGAAAAGACTGACAAACTGACACAGGTCAAAGGAGACTAACGAGAGAGAATGATTAGATGCAGTGTGATATCCTGGATGGGATCCTGGAACAGAAAAAGAACAGTAGTGGGGAAACTGGTGACACTGAATAAATTGTGGAGTTTAGTTCACAGTAATGTGCCAATGTCAATTTCTCAGTTTTGACAAAGGTACTGTGGTTACGTAAGATGCTAACATTAGAGGAAGCTGGCTGACATATACGGGAACTCTTTACTATCTTTGCAACATTTTGGTAAATCTAAAATTATTCCAAAATACAAAGGATTGAAAAAGAAATACAACATGAGTAAAAGATCTAGAAGCCAGTCAGCACTTTCTCTACCTTTACTTTCCATCTGTGGTTTTATTTCCTCTCTCTGAGTTGGAAGAGAAGCTTTACTCAACTTCTGTTTGCCTCCTCCCCCTCCCCCAACCTCTTTCCCAAACTAGTAAATAAACTGTAAAAATAAGAAAGTAGGTGAATGAATGAATGAACGAGCAAACAAACAGATAACTTACAGTAGAAGGAGAGCATTCAACAGTTTGGTGGGAACAATTAGAAAGTGTAAATATTTAGCCCTCACAGCTTGCCCACTACAATAGTGACAGCCACACCAGCACAGTGTTTCAAAATGCAAGTTCAATATTTACTCTGGCTCCCTGATCCCTCATCCACCAGGGCTCCTTGCACAGCTGGCTTGTGAATGGAGCCAAGGTTCCTTCTATTGGCCTCTGACTTCCCACTCCACATGTGTTACAGGTAAACAATCCACTGGCTTCCACTCCGTCTGACTGGCACTCAAGGAAAAAGCATGGGCTGAGGACAGGGGCACATCTTGGATATCTGCTCTTGGATATCCTGAGGAGGTTATTGTGCAGATCAGATGCACTAGATAAGGTATGTGAGTACCCTTTGTGAACCTGAAAACACCACAGAATCGTAAAGCAATATCATTGTTGCTGTTTACTCTGTGCCTTGGTTCTCTCTAGAATGCAATGCTCTCCTTGAGGAGGAGCATGCTTCTAACTTCACAAGCATCCAACACATAGCAAGTTGGCTGATTTGATTTCTCAGTCCCTGCAGCCCTTGACTCTTTGGCTTGAGCCATTTGATCCTTATGACTTTGGGCTCAGCCCTAGATTCATCCACTTGTTAAACAATGTATCTATTAATTCAACTACATGGCAGCTCTCTGCTAGGGACAGGATCACGGAGATAAATCAGACATGATCCCTAACTTTGAAAAGTACGTTTTACTGTTCGATGCTCATTTGCTTTAGTTCTGATCCCATTTGGGTGTCCTAATTTAGTTTTTTCTCCCTTCTCTGACTCTAGGCTTGTCTCTCTCTCCCTGGCTTGGTCCATCCAGACTACCTGGCTAGTGATCTGATTCTCCAGTTTGGCTTTGGAATCCCTCCCTCTTGGGCCCTCCCCAGCATGGCGGCAGTGTAGGAGAGAAGAGGTAGTTCTGGTATCCATGCCCATTGCTCATTCCTGGCCTTGGAGATTCAAGAGTCTGGCAATGCTGGCTATCTACCCTCCTGCTCAGACATCAAATTTCTGGAGTCTCTTGCTGCATTTCTCCCTTACCTGTTGGTACCTTCTGTTCACCTGTTGGGACACTCTACTATTTTGTCTCAGGCACTTTCACCAACTTCCTGCCAGGACCCCAGTGGACTTTTGTACGCACCCCTGAGCACTGATTTGCCCATCATATGGCACCTCCAAGGAGCAGCGCTGGGACCTTGCTTCCATCTCATCCTGCTCCCACTAAGATACGGAAATCTACTACCAGATTACAGTTCCTGCACAACTGCCGAGAGGGTCCAGCTCAAGATGGCTGGACAACCCGTCACATTGGCAAGAGAAGGCCCTTCCCCCATTAGAGGAAGTAACACTTCTCAGCAACTTTAGGATTTTCATCTTTTCCAAGAACTGTGACAAGAGACACATTCTTGTTCAAGTCTGAACCAGTTCTCTGCGTCCTACCAAGGGATCAAAGCCTAATTCCTGAAGCCAAAATGTCTTATTTTTGGCTTTAACATCTTGGTATCTCTTTAAAACTGGTCTGGAGGTTGGCAGAGGTTAGGGCATTAGCTGGTGGCAGAGTTGCATGGGACACAGCTTCCCCTCTGGTGTGCGGGCAGCTCAGTTCCAGGTGTGCAGATAGTGATCCCGTCAGTCCTCAGGGCCGGTCACCTCTGCAAGGTAAAGAAACAGGTAGTCCCACTTACTATGCGAACCTTATCACTCTTCTCATGTGTTCCATGATGTGAAGGTGCGGAGGCTCTTTTGTAGGATCACACATCAATTGCTACCTTCCTCATTGCTCTGGCTGCCACAATGGCTTAGAATTCTAGGCTACAGCTAGTGGAGGGGAGGGTGGACTAGGGCAGCCGGAGAGAGGTCCTGGAGCCACACACGGTGGAGACCATCCCTCACTTCATGTTCTCAGAGATGCTGAAGCAAGAAGGTGCAGAACCAAGCCAACCGTAAGTCCAAGGAGTCCAGATCTATCACTGAATCAGGGAACTGAGGTTGGTGATGAGGCTGAGTTTCTGACCCAGATGTGAAGGGCCAGGATGTGAGAGCAGGGAGAAACTGATGAAAGGACCAGGGGAAGGGAGTTTGAAAGGTGCTGCCATCCCTGTCAGACTTTCATTTGGTACCAGGGAAAACTGGATGCATTTCAAGGGCTGGGGCGAGTGGTAGGGGGATGTGGACCAGAGAAATTCATCGCTGTCAAGCCCTACGCTACTAGCGCCTGGAATTGAAAGTGTTCTTTATCTTTCCCTCTACCTCTTCAAATCCTACTCATCTTTTGGGGTCCAGCTCAAGACTGACCTCTCTGTGTGTAATTCTCCCCTTCCTCTGAACTCCTACCACCATTTTGATCTCCACCATGCATTGTGGCATGTCATTGCTGACGCATTGTATCATAAAGGCTCACCTTTATGCCTTAGACTTATTTCTCTCCTGGAAACAAGGCACCCTGCATAGGTCCTTTCATAATCCTCACTGCATCTAGCATTCTGCTGAGCTTAGTAAACCCTCATGAAATGAAGACAGTAATTAAGTTATACTGACATTCTCAACGGCTCAGATGGTACACCCAACCTAGGTGTTGCCTATCTGGCTCCATGCAAATAAACAAATGTCTGTGGTAACACATGTCGACTAGTAGAGGCTAAGCTTACTACCAGCAAGACATGCACGCCATGGAGCTTTCCAACAGGAACAGAAAACTATGCTAGATCAGTAGTTCTCAACTGGAATTGGAATTATCCAGAAGCTCTCAGAAGCTCCATTCTGATTCAATTGCTCCAGGAGGGAGCCTGAATCGATGTGTTTTCAAAGCTCTGTGAATGATTCTAAGACAGCTAGGATTGAAAACTTTGTTTCATATTCTTCTGAAATTTTTTCACTTGTTTTTTATACTAGTGCCCAGCCTCATCTGAATCAGCTCATCCACCCCAATGTCTAACCAGTGTTTCCTACACTTTTTATGTAATTTATTTATCAAATATATAGGCAGACATTATGTACCAGACAGGAACAAGAAGAAATATAGTGCTTAGCCTCGAGAAACCTGCTGTCAAGTGAGAGACACTTTTATGGAAATAAATAAAAGTACAAGTAAACCTTGCTACCTCAACTTGGGAACTTAATAGATTCAGATAAATTTTTGCATAACACCTTGCTATCTGGATTCTCATTACTTGCCACTGAAATGCAGAAACCAAATAGATTTAGATAAGGTGGGGCTCCTCTCTACGCAAATTTACCATCCAACCTCTTGCTAGAGCTCAAGAACCAAATAGCACACTATTCTAAGTGCTCTGTAGGACAGTGAGTTGAGAATGAACAGGAAGAAATGGCCATCTAGAGAGGTAAGTGTCCTTGGCTGTGGGATCGTATAGCTCCCAATAGTCAGGCTATATAAAAAGGAAACTTTCTGGGCTAAATGTGTGGTCACACGCCAGGGCTCAATCTCTACTGGAGATGTTTTCCTTTTCCATTTTTTGAGATTTGACGTCTCCAGCAGTGCCTGCCTGTGATTCCGAAGACAGGGCAGAGAATCTTCCTCGTCTGGCTCAGTTGAAGTGCGCAGATTGCCTGTGAATAGAGAAACGCATGAGAGAGGTTTTTTCTGGTCAGGAAAACTGTGGGTGTTTGGGAGGAGAGGTAGGCGTAGCGGAGAGGACAACCAAAGGATGGGGCTCAGCACAGTCTGGAAGACCAAAGAGAAAGCATGAATTGAAAAGCCATGGGCCTTATTGACTCCAGAGGCATACTCTCCTGGTGCCACGCTCCACATTCTCCTTGTCATGCCTCCTTCCTGGAGTACTGGGATGGTTTCTGCAACTGCTTATCTGCTCCCCATCCCCTGTCGTACCCTTGACTTTTAGATACCTCCAGATATATCTGAGGTTACTGATAACCTGAAGTTGTCCATCACTTACTCACCTTGGAGTCTTATGATAAACATAATGTAGGAAGGTGCTTCCGAAGTCATCTCCTTTGTGCCCTACCTCCAAGCAATACCCCAAATTGAGCAATGGAAAGACTAGCCCTTCTTCTGTGGAGGTGGAGATTTTCTGGTCTCAACCAGGGGTTGACATCTCACCCTATCTCCTCCTCTGATACTGCTACTGAAGCTCGGCCCTCAGTTCCGGACATTTAATATGCCTGCATTTCCTGAGGCAATGGATGACTCTGCCCATCGCTACCCTTGTCTTCTCTTTTCTCTGGCCTCCCTGTTGCTGCAAATTTAAGAATGCTCTCTCTGAGTTACGACTCTCAAAATTATTTCCCAGGCCCTTCATCTGTTGGCCCACAAAGGAGGATCGATAAGAGAGTTCAAGAAAGCCGAAAGCCAGGAGCATTCCCCATGCTGGACTGAGGAAAGGTTGAAGAAGACCAGGCACAAACCCTTCAGCTCCTTGTCAGCAGCCTTTGATCTGCGTGACAGCTAACACGAAAGTAGAATTTGGCCCTCCAACTGTACAGGACAAGACTTGACAAGGAAATCAGTTTCTCTGACAATTTCAAAAGGCCCAACACTTTCGTCACTTGGCACTTCGCCATGGGGAATGGTGCTGTGGACACATACGCACCCCACCAGAGAAGCCATGTTCCCAGGAAGGATTCAATTCAAGTGCAGGCAAGTCCATGAGGAATGAAGGACAAGCTCTTCCCTGCCCTTCACTGAGGACAGGTGTTGCAGAAACCAGGAGGAACTTCCTACCTGTCTGGGTTGAAAGGCACTAGGAGGGTGGCCAGGAAGTCTTAAAAACTCTTCCTTTAAGTATAAAGAATAAACGTATCTGCTGCTGGCCTTGGAAGGTTTATGCAAAAGATGCTGTAGCTGGCCTTTGGGGGATCATTCCACATTCGCAAGGCTACATGTGATAGACAGGTGCATTTCTCAGCTCATCTAGCTTGTTCTTAGATAAGCAAACCAAAATAAATTATGTTTGAGGGGCCAGCTCCGTGGCCAAGTGGTTAAGTTTGCATGCTCTGTGTCAGCAGTGCAGGGTTTCGAGGGTCCGGATCCTGGGTGTGGACCTAGCACCGCTCATCAAGCCATGCTGAGGTGGCATTCCACACAGCAGACCTAGAAGGACCCACAACTAAAAATATACAACTATGTACTGGGGGGCTTTGGGGAGAAGAAGGAAAAATTTTTAAAAAATAAAACAAAATCTTTAAAAAAAATTGTTTGGCCCTTTGTTATGATTCCAATTTACCATTTAGCTTCCTGAGTGCTCTTGTCAGTTGACTTACCTCTCTAGGCTGTTTTGTTTAGGACTGATAACAGAGAGTTGAGGTGCTGGGCTGGCGGGTGGTTCAGGACCAGTGCTTAGCAGTGAGACTGGATGACATCTGGAGCATTCCCGATTAAAAAGTCAACAAACGTGCAACGACCTTTCAGGGATGCCAAAGAGGATTCCTGTTCAAATGAGAAGAGGACTAAACCACCTCAGAGCTCCCCACTGACAGCCAATCTCTATGATTTTCTTCTTTGGAGATAGGTTCAAGGATCTTTAAGTCCAAGAAGGTTCTGGAAGCCAGGCTTGACAGGCACCACTAATTATTCCCCCCAATAAGAATGAGTCTAAAGCTGAGAACACTGGGAAGACACAATGAGAATATACGACACATTCCTGTCCCTCAGCTGGCAGCAGAGTGAGAGACACTCTGGAGACGTGAACAGCACCCATGTATCTATCAAGACACAAACTGAACTCAGAGTTAGTGTGTGGGGCTGCAGACGGTATGTCAGAGCAGCCCGAGCAGTGAGAAGAGCAGGGTAGATGAGGGGAAGTGGCTCTTGAAAGCTATCGGGCAGCAGATGTGTAGCAAGGGTGTAAGGGGTCAATATAGAGTCACCCTGGGTTACCAAAAGGGGGACCAACTGTTGCAGGTCAGATTTCCCAGGAAGCAGATTCTGAAATGAAAATTAGTGTATGGGAAATGTATTGGAAAGTGCTCCTCCTGTCAACATCTACGGGGTAAGGGAAGGAAGCAGGAAGGAGCAGAGAGTGAAGCTGGGCTGCATTGCAACCCGTCTATCACAGCTGCCACAGCCCTTGAGAGTTGACCCTGATTGAGTCATGGGGCCAAGTCTTTATATCCTTGTATGACCAGTCGTTGGATACAAATTGCCTCTGGGGAGGGGCATGCCCATGAGTGAGGCATCTCTCTTCAGCAAGGGCAACCCCAGAGAGGGCTGACAGCTGAGTGCTATAAGCCAGCTGCATTCTCAGCAGGTAAGGGGAATAAACCCTTCAGTCTTGAAGGGGTTTCTGGGCAGCGCAACACAGTATCTACTACCCCTATCAATCGGATGCTCAGAGCTCAGCTGGATCCTGCTCTCAGAGCTGGCCTTGGGAAAACTGGTAGAGTGGGCAGAATATAGACTGTGCCTTAACCACTCAGCAATGCTGCTTCCATGGTAGGTGACTGACCACAGATGGATGAAATGTGCCGAGATTGGAAAGGTAAGCTGGGAGCAGGCTGGGGAAGGATTCTGAGGGTGGGTGAAGGAGTAAATGGCTTTGAGAGACCCCCTTTGACCTAACATAACAACTGCAGTGCCTTATACATGAGGCAAGTCTGCACCCCTCCTGTGTGATCCACTCATTGGCACAAAAAAATGACTGTGATTTGTGATTTATGAGAGGTAACATGGTATGATGGAGGAAAGCCTTGATGCTGGAGCCCAGCAGACTGGGGTGTGGGCCCTACCTGCACCACATACCAGTTGTGTGATCTTAGGCAAGTTATTTAATCTCTTTAAGCTTCAGATTCTACATCAACAGCTATAAAATGGGAATAATCATGCTGACGTCACAGAGCTATTGTGAGGATTAAACCAGAAAATAGACTTAAACCTCTTAGTACAAAGCTTGACACATAATAAACGCCCAAGAAATGCAAGCGATTACTATTATAAGGAGCCCCAAGTTACACAATTACAAAAGTCCAGGTTGCTCAGTGACCCAGTCTCTGGACCATCACCCAAGTCCCTGCACAGTGCCTTTCAGGTTGGCCTCTTTCCATGGTACTAGGTAGAGACAAGTCAGACTGCAGAGTGAGCTAGAATCCACATGGTGACCTAGGAGGGGTATGGTGGGAAGACCCAGAGGGCTCACTCAAGAGCCTGTCAGCTTGAGAAAATCATCCAAGAGATGAAATGGAAAGGAAGGATGAGTAATGATGCCTGAATGTGGATTCTCATCCAGTCAAGAAAAGCCATTTAAGATCCTTGAACATTAGAGCTGGAAGGAGACTTAGAGACCACTCAGGGTAGATCATCCTCCCTTGTTTTACAAATGAAGGAAGTGAAATCCAATGAGGCGAAGCAATCGCCAGGGCCAGGCAGCTGGTTAGGGGCAGAGGCAGAGACAGAAGCCACGAATCCCATTCCCGGTCTAGTGGTCCACACTTAAAGAGTCTTGCCTGTGAATTTTGTGTTCTCACATCAGCCCTGGCTTCATGTCAGAATTACCTGGAAAGTTTTAAAATCTATAGTTCTTGGGTTCCTTTATAGGAGAGTCATATGGACATGCTCCTTGACACTGACCATTTCGCTGACCCCTCCCTACTGCCAAACTCTCTGTCTATCTTCAACACCCAGTTCTCTACATAACCTTTCTGTGAGGCTTTCTCAGTTAACTACGATAATAACAAGGGCAATATTAATAACAGTATTAGCCAGCATTCTGAGGGCTCACAATATGCTAAGAACTTTCCATGGATCATCTCGTTTAACCCTCACCAGAACTATTCCATATTTAAAAGCCTCATTATATAGAAGGGGAAACCAAGACTCAGTCAATGGTAAAGGATTTGCCCAAAGCCAAACTGTTCTAAGTGATGGAGCTAGAATTTGAACCCATCACCAGGTCTGACTCCAGAGTTCATGCTCTTAACCCTAATTCTCTATAATCACCACATTAATTTGAATTTCTTGGGATTTGCTTTGCACTTCAATCTTTTTCTTGCCTATCTAGCTATCCTTTATCTTCAGCTACACTGCAGGCTCACCAAGTGCAGGGACGACTTCTTCTTCCTGGGAGTCTCTGTTTTTTTTCTAAGCCAGTGGCAGCTCAGTGAGTTTAAGGGCTAAGAGGAGGTAGGAGAGGGTCACCAAGGAGCAGGGGCTTCGATAGGCTATCCTGGGATCAACTCTGGAAAGTCAATTCTCTATTTACTAGGTATTTTTGCAACAGAAAACTCATAAAAATAGAAAGTTTATGTAATCATAGCATTGGAATGGACAATAGAGATCTAGTTCTGCCCTTATTTTATAGATAGGAAAACTGACTCTTTGAAAATTAGGTAACTTATTAAAAGTCCCATACATAGTTTATAGGCAGGAGAGCACCAGCGCCCAAGAAATAAACATAAGGATGATTGCCACCATGTGTCATCTACCTAATAGGGATCATACTCTTTGTACAAATTATCTAACTTAGTCCATGTAACGAGGTAGATATTTTACCCAGTTGATGGATGAGGAGACTGAGATACTGATGGGTTAATTAACACGTCCTGGCTCACACAGCTGGAAAGTGACGGAGCCAGTTTTTGAACTCATATGGATCTCAACACGAGATTTCCCGTCTCCTGGTCCATTACAGAATATTTCTAGAATTTACTGAGAACTTATGTAGTAGGTACTTTATGTACATTTTAACAATCATCTCAGCAATTCTCTGTAGAAAATAATGTATCCCAAATTTAAAACGAAGCAACCTAGAGAAGGCAATAATTTGTTCGTTTGCTTAGCTAGTAACCGGTGGAGCTGAAGTTCAAACACAAGGTCTATTTGACTCAAGGTCTTAAACTCTTCACTCACTACTGATACGCTGTGCTGGATGACACGGACCCTAAAAGAACACAAGGCTGAAGACCGTTGTGAGATCTCACAAATACACCTCATTTGCTTTGGCGTGTGATAATGACCAAAGGGGGATGGTCCTGTCAGTCATTCCAAGTCCCTTCTAACTGCTGGCAGCTTCCTCCAGATGTGGACTTCAGTAGTAACACTTCCCCATCAGGTACACATCCCCTTGCCTCTCTTACAAGTTTGAAAATAACAATAGGTGGTCACACTTTCCAAGAACAACCTCCTTGAGGCTGAGAGCCAGCTGGAGATATTCTAGTCTCAATTAAGTAATTTTGAGGAGTGAGTTATAAGTCTATAAAAATGAGCAGTCACAGCAAGGTTTTGCATGCAACCTTTTTAAAGGATGCTGAGGATCATCATGATGAGCATTGTGCACACTTTCTCCAGTGCCTCTTCCTTGTTGAGCTCTAAGTACTTCTCCAACAAAAACTCATGACATCCCCCAACATCCCAATAATGTTAAAGGGAAGGGGAAGGTGGCTAAGCAGAAGGAAGTATGCTTAATGTCAAGGGGAGACCTTAGGAAAAGATTCCAGACCCAGTCCCAAAGCAAGGATGGTTAGACCAACCCAACTGCGCTGAGAAAGTCACTCAAAAGCAGGAAGCCGCATCTCTTCTGTGGCTGAAGACCAGATAATTGCATTTCCCTCTATCAGAAAAAAATACACTAAAAGAAGCATTAATAAAAAGAAAAACCAGAGAGAGGAAGTAAAGAAATATCCATCTCTACTCTTTCATTTCTTAACACATAAGCCTTTTCAGTCCAATTCGTTGTTCTGAAAAATATTGGTTTTTGCATTTTTCTACATGTACTTTTTTTTTCATTTATTTCTCAGCATAGGTAGTTTGGATCACCTTTCTCCCTTTTCGTCTTTTAATTCAGGTTCCTGTTTCTTTGGAATCTTTTTGTCTACTCCTTCCACACAGCTCATTTCATCTCTTCTCTTTCTTCTTTTTCTAACTGGAATCGTTTCTTCGAGCTGTAAGAAAACTCACCCCCTTGTTTTTCGTTCACTCTTTCTCTTTCAGCTGCTTTCCTGAATTGCTGTCGCACCAGTTCTGTCTTACTGACCACAATTGGTGCAGCTGGGATGGAGAAGGAGCAACTGAAAAGGAAATGCTAATCAGACCTTTTTACAGACTATAGTAAACACACACACATGCACACACACACACAAATAAAAAAGGGCTCTGATTTAAGGAGCAAAATATCTTTTCTCAGTATTCCACTCGACTAGGATGGTTGAGTTTCTGAAATCCCCCAATACACAATTTCCTCCAGCGGCCTGAGGCAGCCAGGGGAGAGCCCCAGCACGGCTCGTCCTCCTCACACCGTCTTTAACTGAGCAGCTTTAGACTGAGGTCACACATCCAGAGCAGAAAAGTGCACTTAGACTTGAAGGCACATTCACCAGCTCCCTGTCTGGGCAGAGACTGCCACTGGGAACAGGAGTGGGCGTGGGAGGGAGGGATGGGCAATGAGGCTGCTTAAATTTCAATTAGGGCGAGGATAACACAGACGAAGCTCAGCCAGATCTTTGCCCTGAGACCAGAGGCATGAACCATGTTTTATACGGGGTTTTTGGTTGTTGTTGGTTTTGTTTCGTTTCATTTTCTAACCTGGGAGAGAGGAAGAACACATAGCAAGGCCACCGCTGATCCTCCGAACCCCATAGGCCTGACATCAAAGGTGTTCCACTGGATTTCTCAGAGGATGTTCTGCAACCCCTAGCTGAGGAACACGGTCAAGGAGACGGGAAAACTGAAACAGAAAATGAGCAAACTGGAGGAAGCTTGATGGAAAAGAAAGACCCCAGACTGCAAACAAGATCTGTGTGTCCTTGTAAGGTGTGGGCACATCCTCACTCTCTCTGGGCTTTGGGGTCCCCATTTGCAAAAACAGGTTTAAACTGATTAATCTCAAAGTGACTTTCCAGCATTAATATTCAAATTATTGAACAGTAGAAATAAAACCATTCCCCTTTGTCTATTTCATTATGAGGTGCTAGAAAAATCATCATGATGTGGGACTTAATTTATTTCAGTTACTGTCTCCACTGAGCCAAAAAGAACCATCTTTGAGAGCAAACAAAAGTCCTGTTCATTTAAAA
Organism: Equus przewalskii; assembly: GCF_037783145.1. Classification (NCBI taxonomy): domain Eukaryota; kingdom Metazoa; phylum Chordata; class Mammalia; order Perissodactyla; family Equidae; genus Equus; species Equus przewalskii. The sequence continues at coordinate 32,955,942 of NC_091835.1, read as the reverse complement.
TCTGCCTCAACATCAAAGCAATTCCTCAACGCCGTCCCGAGTTTACTCTTCTGCAGAGCCCCGAGCAAGGCCCCTTCAAGGTTGGGTGTGCATGCAAGAAACAGGCACGTGCACGTGTGAGCCCGGCTCTCTTCACATCTGACACGGCAATGACGTGGGTGGGGGTGAGGCAGGGGGCGAGGAGAGGAGGAGATGGGAATTTTCTAATGATCTTCTTTAGTTAATAGGCACAAGTTGTTAGCTTGATCTGAGAAGGCCTCTTTCCCAGTGTGCCAATTCCACCCCCTCCTTTTTGTAATGGGTTTAGTTCCCACAGCTAATGTACTGCGTAATGAGGCCGGAGGGAAGCAGAATGCTCTGGAGTAATGATACGGAGCCTCCCAGCCCTGACAAAGGACAGAGAGAGCCCGGCTGGATGGTCTCAATGACAGGGTCCAGGCTCCTTTCAGCCCTGGCGAGATGAAGCCTCCTGCCAGGGCTTGTGCTAAGCAGTGTCACATTCCAGGCCCCAGTGTAAAACCCCAAGAGGTCCTGATACAGGAGAAATCCTTGCCAGGCCAAGTTTGTTCCCTTTTTTAAGCCCTGATTCAACTTTCCTACCTCTCCCTCCTGGTCTTCCAGCCACTGGTTCAGAGGGCTCTTACTCTAGGGTGGGGTACACTTTCCCCATATAACCTACTCCCCACAAGGGCAAGAAAGGCCCCTGCCCCATTCTGTCAGCATTTACCAGGCTGCAGGTGAAGACATAGGAGCCACACTTTGGGCAGGCAAAATGCCCAGTAGGAAAAGTAGCCACACTGAGAAGGTGACTTTATCCCCTTGGTCATTTTCTACTGCTCACTCTTCCGTGTTCCACAGCACTTTGCTCTAGTGGAATGTCACCTACTTTATTTTTCACGGCGTCACCATTGTGCATCCATCATTCCCATTTGACCTATCCTTGATGGCTCCTTATTCACCTTTTCATTCCCTATGGTCTCTAGTTATAATACATGACATAGACCAGGAGCTCATTCCATGTGTACTGAGTTGAAATTAACTGAATGACAGGGAAATGGGTTCCAAATATTTATGTCCTTGGAAAAAACCTGGGGATCATTATAGATTCTTCCCTGAAGCCATCAACCCAATGGGCACTAGGGATTCCCAAAGAGGAAGGGGGGAAATGAGTAAAGGTAAGATGTCAGGATCAAAGGAAAAAATATGCAGTCTTCGGACAAATCCAATGTTCGCTTGTCCATAAAAAAAAATCAAAACTTCACAGCTGGAAAAGTTCAGCAAGAGACAATTCGAATTAGGATGAGCTTGGTGGGAGAAAGTTGCTGGTATGATTGCAAGCTCGACGTACACTTTAGAGTTTACGAAGTGGGTATGATATTGACTTGGTCTTCCTAACATCTATGACAGTGCCCTATAAAATGCAAGAATGTTGTCTGGCACTTTCAGATGATAAACCTGGGCTCCTAGAGGTTAAGTTACAAGCTTGAATTGCTAATAAATGTTAGAAACAGCCCCAGCCCAGTGCTTTTCTCACTACGCATGGATCTGTAAGAATTCATCAGTGTCAGAGAGAAGGCTGCAAATAGGGACAAGCTTGGAAAGTTATGAAGGGCCAGAACTGGTGAAAAATGGCTTGCTCGCCGCCCCCACAAACCTATAACCTGGGGTAACCCTGGAAGCTTGAATGAGATAAAATGTGGAACAAATAAAACGACAGGCCTTTTTATGAGGTTGTGGTGCCCATTGGATAACAAATAGCAGGACTCATCCAGTCTGGCTGTGTGATAAGCTCTGTGCTAGTGGCTTTTTTTCCATGGGAATCCTATGAATTAGACACGGTCCCTGCCCTCATGGGTCTACTTTGAAAGACGGTGCTATTGGGAAATAGAAATATCTTTAAAAGCAACTGGGAAAATTCATGTCTGATGATCCCAGATAGGTTCGTGTGGAAAAGTGGGGAGAAGGGGAAAGGTTCCCAGTCCCCTGTGGCTGATATTGGGCTGGTGTTCCCTTGGCCAAACATGTCTTGAGCACTGGACAGTGATAGGGTCCTGGACTGGTCCAGACCCACGTGGCTCTGTGTTCTGATTCAAGGTGCCACTTCTCAGACTCTCACTCCCAAGTCACGGATTGCCTCCAAGGACCCTTCTCATCTATCAGAGGGTCCTAAGATGCATGGTCTCTCTAGCCTGCTTCTTCACTGTTAGCCTCATCCTGAGAGGGCTGGCCTGGACCTGTTTCTAAGTTCCCCAGAGAAGAGCCTCTTTTCAGTGAATCCCTCGTTTTTCTGCATTCAGGCAGCAGTCGAACATATACCTCCAGCCAGGGATCAATACCACATTCTAGACACGTGGCCTGTTTGTTTGTTGTTCCACCTTAGGGCTTTGTCCTCTGCCCGGAATCCACCCTCACCCCCGCCCATGGTATTCACAGGACCATTTCCCCTCCCCATTCAGATCTCTGCTCCAGTGTCACCTCCTGGGAGAGACATTCCCTTGTCTAAAATAGCTATCCCTCCAACCATTCTCTACCCTCTTGCCCTGATTTATTTATTTTTTCAGAATTCTTATCACTATCTAAAAGTATATCTATTTCTTTGTTTGTTTATTGCTTCTGCTAGAACATAACCTCCATTTAAGGAAAGAACCATGTTTTGTGGACCACTATGCCTCCAATTCCTAGGAAAGTGACTGGCACATTAGATGGCCCTCAATACTGTTGTCCAGTGAAAGAGTGACCACAGAGAGGTCCTGTTCCTCAGATCACTTGCCATCAAAAATCAAGGCCAAAGCCAACGAAAGGGCCAGGTCCCAAGAGAACTTCTCCTTTTATCTTCATTCCATCTATTGTATCTAGAGCACTTACTGTCATCATTGTCATTACCGCCACTGTTATTATTTATTTATTAGCATACCCAACAATATTTTTACAATTATTCAGTAGACTGATATGACTTTAATAATTAATTAAGCGCCTATAATATGACAGGAGTGTGCCTGGCAGATAGCAGTGACTTGACTAATGTCTGTCCATTCACTCTCAGGATGACCTAGACTCTATGTGCCAAGTGCATCATAATCATAATGAAAGAGCAACAACTGTCCTTCAGAACTTGTCAGGCACAGTGCCAAGTTTTGGGCTAAGGGCTTTCACGTGCATTTTCTTATTGACCTCTCTCAAGAGCCTTAAGAGGCCTAGTGGCACAGCAGTTAAGTTTATGCGCTCCACTTTGGCGGCCTTGGGTTCGCCGGTTTGGATCCCAGGTGGGGACCTATACACTGTTTGGCAAGCCATGCTGTGGCAGGCGTCCAACATATAAAATAGAGGAAGATGGGCACAGATGTTAGCTCGAGGCCATTCTTCCTCGGCAAAAAGAGGAGGATTAGCAGCAGATGTTAGCTCAGGGCTAATCTTCCTCAAAAAAAAAAAAAACAACAGAGGCCTAAGACGTAGGTATTCTTATCCTCCAAGGTCAGTTAGCAATTGGGGTACTGGTATTCCAACACGTCTGTTTCACTCCAAACCCCATGCTTTTTTCCCCAAACCATACTTCTGTACTAAAAATGTCCTGTATTAGAAAATGTCTTACCTTCTCAGTTACTCCTGGAATAAGCCCTGGTTTATTCACCTGTAAAATGAAAGGACTGGCCCGAGAGGCCTTTAAGATACTTTGCAGTTCTGGGTTCCAAGCTCCTATCTCCTGTGTCTTGGTGTGAGCAGAATCACCCCCATGCTCGCATAGTGAGCTTTACCATCTGCCTCTCTCTCTGCACCACCTCATTCTTTCAAAGGCCCTCAGATCATCCGTCTCCTCACATTATAGCCCTTCCACTGCTCAGAGCATTTCCCTTCTCTGAGCAGGACAGCATTCCCATTTGCCCCTCACTCCCCCTTCATGAAAGGCTTCCCCCCAAGGCCCTGCTTCTCTGACACGCACCCCCTCATTAGAAACCAGTGACGTCCTCTTTCAGTTGGCCTCATCATGTTCTTCCTGGTTTCGCCCAGAGTCGCTGCCAAGACTCCCCACCTTGCCTGTCTGGCAAACATAACTCCTTTATGCCAGGGCTTGGTTATCAGAAGTAAAATGACATGTATTTCCATTAACAACACTAAGTCAGTCAAGCCCAGGAGGTTGGGCCAGCTTCTTCATCAGTTATCAGAGGAAGGGAATTAGGACCCAAGCCAGCCTCCCAGAACCAGTCTATTTACCCAAAGCACCAGCAGTTACTAGCAGCGCGATGCTCCCGCTTGGTTTAGAAAAAGTTTCTGGCATTCTAAGCTGCAAGCACTAAAGCCCTGCGAGGACTTACTGGTTGGGAGAACAGAGGAGGGTTATGATCCACTTAAAATATTTGTGTAGGGAAAGCAGGGATTCGCCACCTGTTTCCCCTTCCACTGATGTTCAGGACAGCTGAGGAATCTTACCCTTCACAAAAGCCTCGGCGCTGTGCCCGAACTTTCTAGCCTATTCTTTCCATTTACACGAGCATTTTCTTAGAAAAGCGTAAATCTCGCCTTGTCACGAGAAAGGAGAGTCCTCCTAACTCCTTGTAGGGTAAGGAGCATTTGTCTACAGTCTTGACAGCTCAGCCCCAAACTCTGGTTTGGAGCATGAGACTAACGTGCCGCTATCTATGCTCTCCTCCAGATCTGGGGCCGTGGTTGGCTCTCAGCAGTTCCTTATAGATGGAGGTAAAGAATGGAGCACACAGTAGGCATGCAAACAAGAGATGTCATTGGATGGAAAACCAGTCCCTCCAGGCTCTTTTCAGTGCCTCTCATCCCTCAAGTACCATTAGCTTTCTCCTAGAAAGTGGCTGGAAAGGATGCATCTATCAACAGATACTCAAGTCCTCCTTACTCCCCAACCCTCCATCCTTCCTTCAAGAGCCAGAGTCTGGCTGGGCACTCTGGGAACACTGCAGGTACGGCTCTCCCCTGCCCCCGAAGAGCTTATAGTCTTTTGGAAGGGGCACTATTGTCAAAGTAGAAAATTTCAGAGCTGGAAGTGCCCTTCAAGATTATCCGGTCCAAATAGCCTCCTCAAATAAATGTAGAAACTGAGGCCTGAAGAAGCAAAGTAAGATATTCACGGTCACACAGCTAATTAGGGTCAGGCAAGGATTAAACTAGATCTTCCAACTTCCTATCTAGTGTGCTGTCCATTATGTCATCAGGATCACTATAAAAAAATAATTTACTTAGCACCTGTCTTTGGAATGAGCTGCTAAACAAAGCACATTGAATCGACACAGTCCAGACTCTGCCCAAAGCTTAGTGTGAGAACAGAGCACTGACCACACTGATGCAGACAGCTCTATTGAAAAGGACCCCGTGGCGAGCGCACATACACTGAAGCAGTAGAAAAATTAAGTAAACCATGTACCGGCTTTATTGCAAACGTTCTTAGTAGAATGAGAACATTATTGTGAACCTTGTAAGTTATGTCAGAAACCTGAGGGGTAGGAGAGCAGCTGTGGTTTGGCAGGAGGTGGTAGAGGGCCAGGAGGCAGCCTGTGGAGAGAAGGTAGAATAAGATGACAGATTCAGCACACACGGCAGCATCACCCTTTCACTCCAAACTCCTAGACATGATGTACATTAAAAGTCCATAAAAGGCAGGGAAACAAGAAGCCTAAGGAAATTCTAGAATGACAGACCTGGGAAGAACCCACCCAGAGGTCATCTCATCCATCCTCGAGGTAGGGCTCTATCCGCATGCACCTGGAGGCTTCCGAAAAGACTTATCTACACTTTCTTAAAGTCTAGAGAGAAGAGAAAGCTGCAGCCTCCCAGGTGACCCTTTCTAATGTGACCCTAATCCTCTTCGTTAGGAGTCAGATTCGTCATGCTTTGTCCCTTTTGCTGGGGAGGTGGTGGAAGCAGCCTGGTTGCATTTGGTCACTACTACCCCATCCCTCCGTTGAGTTGCGCTGTATCAACTGTGCCCTCTGTAACCCTCTCTAGCCGTTTCTTTTACAGCTTATAGAAACCTGCAGCTTTCCAAACGTTATGATCCTCTTAGACCCCTCCTCTTGATCACCGTATAACAAGCCCTGAAACGCTATTTCTGAGTCCAATCCCGGCCACCCTCTTGCAGCATATTCTGGATCCTGTGGAGGGCTCTTCTGATTATCTCTGGAGTGAGGGTGATGAATTGCCTATCTCACTGATTGCCCCATGATTAAGCCACTAATTGTTAAGCATTATGATGTAACAAAGTCACCAGCTCATTTTATAGGAGGTCTTTTTCTTGAGTCCAATGTGCTTTCTACGTGTTATACTGCTCCATCACCTTATCACACTAAAAGCCAGAGTGATTGCGTCTGAAATCTTAGCCAAAATTTCTGCTTCATCCTATCTTAGCTTTCTTTCCCCTTCTGTGGTTCTTCGAAGCCTGCTGAAACCACCACCATAGCTTCTGTCTCTGGATTGATGGTCAATTCTCAATTATCCACATGTGGAATAGCTATTTTGTGGGTCTTTATTTGCTGTTGGCTGTTGTGTGGCATGGACTTACAGAAGATGGACCATTCCATGCAAACTCTAACGAGAAAAGCAAACCTGCACAATTGAGAGCTGAACACGGAACCTGGAATGGCCGGGTTCTGGAGAATTGGCCAACACCGGGAACTAGGTGATGTGTGGCCAGCTCCTTGTGCTCAGGGAGAGGAAGCTCATTGGCTCTTCTAAGGAAGCTTGGTTCTGGGTGATGATCAGCATCCCCCGTGTGCTTAGCAGGATGATGCGAATGCTTGTTGATGAACAGGCATCATTAGTTAATCCATCTGCAGGCTCTAAACACCCACCAGGGATTTGAATTCCACACTACTGAAGCAGCAGCACAGGCAGCAGCTGTCGCTCAGCACCTGCCGCAGGGGAACTGGCCAGATTTCAGAAAGGGTCCTCTGAGGCCACTACAGGAAGGAGAGATTCCAGGGGTACCGGGGCGGGGGGTGGGGGGGTGGGGGCGACAGCTGGGGTTGGAGGGGAAGGTGCAGAGAGGAACTCAAGAGGAAAAGGTGAAGGGAGGATGTGCCAAAAGCAAGTAACTCTCCGTGAAAACAGGAAGAATGAGGATAAATGGCAAAAGAGTAACCTCAAAATGAAGCCAGAGATCACTAAGGGAAGTTCTGGCAGGAAATCTCAGACTGCCTTTCCCAAGGACACCTTCCTGCTATTTTGGCCACCAGAGGGCTCCTGAATTCCAAAAATATTATGGAAAAGTGACAAATGTCTCCAATATTTTGCACTCTAAGCACATACATGTGAAATGAACAACTTCTGTCTATACGTACAAAAAATTGTCTTTGAGAGTTGGAGATTCAATTCTGACTTCAACCCTGTGTCCCTGAGTCAATGGGGACAGCAACCAGCAACATCTCTGCTCTGTTTCTCCGTCTGCAAAAATGAAGAGGCTGCGCTGTATCTTGCGACAATCGATAGCCAGAATCAGGCGGGAAAGAAGCAGAGGGAGGAAGGGGCTCCAGCAAGTAAGACCTGAGGTGGCAGAGATACGGATCAGCAGTTCTCAAGTTTCACGTGTAGTTAAGAATGACAAGGCCTGGATCTTGGACATCTGGTACCAACTCTCCTTGCCCTGGTGAAACTCATGTATCAAGGGAAAAAATAATGCACATGTGTTTGGTAAAAGGCTCAGGTTAATGGGCCAGTTCTGTCAATTTCTAACTATATGACCTTGGCCTAAACCCCTAACCTCATGAGCTACAGTTTTCTCCTCTATAAAATGGAAAGTGTTCTTATCTCACAGGCTGGACACAGAAGTGAATGAGATAATGTCTTTGAGAGGAGTTGGCACATGGTAAAAGCTCACTATTCACTATTTACTCGAGTCATCCCTACACATGAGATTGCCATTACCAAGAGTACCAACACAGTCACAAAACTGGCACAAACTGCGCATACTCAGTCTGAGGAAGCGAAGGCTAAGAATGACGTCATATCTGCCTTCAAATATTTTAAGGACTATCATACGGAAGAGGGATTAGAACTTTTGTCACCCCAGGGAGTAGACATGGGACCCATGGGTGGAAGTATCACGGAATCAGATCAAGCTTGCTAGAGAATTACATAAAGTGCCTAACATTAAAGCTTTCCAAAAATGGAGCGAGTAGTCGATATAAAACAGCAAGTTAGCTCATTTCTGGGGGTATTCAAGGAGAAGCTGGATAGGCATGGTAAGGGAAGTTGTGGTGCAGATTCCTGCATGGGGGAAGGGCTGGATTATGTGACCCGCAAGAGCCTTTCCAACTCAGGGAATTCTGATTCTTTGTTCCAAGCAAAGGAAAAAAAGAGAAAGCACTGTTATGTGAGGCTGGTCAAAAGGATGGTTTGTTTTCCAACCGGGCAGTTGTGGACACGTGCACTTCCTACACATCATATGCTCCCTACGCACCTGGCCAGCCCTGATCTTAGCCGTGGCCATAGAGTTGCTGGTGCTTAAGTATTGGATAATTATTTCTATGCCAAGAACAGTGTTATTCACATCAAAGATGGTTGATATAGATCCACTCCAATATTTTTGGAATGACTGGTTGGTCATTCCACAACAGTGGATGTCCAAAGGAAGGTAGGGATGAGGGAAAATCTGTAAATAAGGAATGAACAAGTGATAAAGACAGGGGTACAGGGCGGGTAGAGTGGGGAGCATACGGTTGGCTCACAGTTCAAGCCTCTTCAGATCAGGAACTGTGTAATCTGGGGCACTTTCCCTCCCCCTCCTCCTCTGACCCCGAGGACAATCCTTCCTCTCACAGCCAGGGAACTCTGTCAGGAGGCAGGAGTCTAGACATATGACTTTTGGAAACTTCCACTGTATGAGTCCCAATGCAAAAATAAGTTCCATTTAGATCTTCTCTCTAAAGGGGCTAAGTGGGCTTTCCTGGTTTTTCTAACATAGAATGGGACGAGAGAGAGAAGGTACTCCCAGCTCTTGTTAAAGGAGGGCACTGAAGGCAATCAGGGGAACTAGTGTATTCCAAGGGTCAAGGCCTAGGATTACAATCTGGGGAAACTTGGCTTTGAAACTCAACTAGATCATTAACTAGATGTGAAATTGTTAACGCTATCCAAGTCTCAGTTTATCTGTAAAAGAGAGATAATAATATCGGAATTTTGCTGAATATATGAAGTGCCCAGCATAGGACTTGGCATATAGCAGTGTTCAGACCGTGAGAGGTTGCTCTTGCTATTACAGATTTGTTACCAGTCAGGAATAAGGGACAAAGGAACTGGAAAACTCCCGGCTCAGATAGGAGGATATGCAGATTTATGGAGTCCGGAAGAGAGGTGTGGATATGTTTGCCCTGAAGGTGTAACCAAGAGGCTGTGAGCCTGGAGTTACATAATTGAGCTGGTATCTGCAACATATGCATAGAGTTTGGTTTGGGTAAGGAGATGAGGACATGGGTGTGCTCAGTATGTAATCCTACAGGGGCAGTGTCGATCATCTTAAAAAGGAACAGATTGGACATGTTGTATTACAGCAAGGGAGCAGCATTCTCCACATGGCTGGACTCTGGACAGTAAATGGGCCCCTGGTGCATGGAAAGCGCCTGAGGAAGGGCAAGCATCGACTTTTAGAACGAGTCCTGAAGGAATGGCTATGTTGTAGGGCAGATGGTGGCCAGCAGCTCCCCAGTTTTTCTGAGGCCAGCAGGAGGGGAGATGTGCGATGACAGCATCAATTGGAAGCCACATTATCCCCAAAGGGCTTCCCTACACTCAGGTCTATTAAGACTCTGGATTACTGACCATGGGACATTATGAAATAGTCTTCTTAAGTGCTTTGAATATAAGGCCATAACTCACTCATGGAGGATGATGTCTCCCATCTTCATTGAACTGATACCTTGCTATCAGGTAACTGTACATATCTGCTGGCCCCAAATGCTGGCTAGAGTAACTGCATGTTTCATTGAAAGAAAGGAAAAACACCATAGTTTCCAAGTCACAGGAGGATGATTTGTACCAGGGCCATGTCAATCCGTGGCAGAGATTGGAAGGAAACCAATTCCAACTCTTGGCTGTTATGTGCCCTGCCGGTGAGGCAGGGTACCAAATACTTCAACGGTCCCCTCCTCCATTACTCTGCAGGGTGAATATAATCACCTTTGGAAGAGATCAGTTAACTCTCTTCAAAAGTTAAGCAATTTCCTTCTCAAGAATTTAAAGTGGGAGTGACTGCAAGTCACCTGTCCCATTTGCAAGAATTTCCTGTCTCTCTGCCTCCAGCCCACCCTCCCTGATGCAGCCTGAAGGGTCTGCAAATCCAACAGATTTCAGATTTTTTAAAGTATGACCCATGGTCACATGTACATTTTATACCATGACCCAGAACACACAGACATACATCACAAATACATGTATTTCAAGAAACAATGCTTACTGCATGCGTGTACTTTGATATTTTCTATTCCATTCTATACTCATCTATTCCATTTTTTAAATGCGGTTCATGACCTGAATTTCACTGTATAACCTGAAGTTTGAACAATCTTCTTCACCGCTGATCTCTCCTACCTATTTAAAAGTTTCCAATTACTCTCCATTTCTACCAAATAAAATCCAAATTCCTTAATATGACAGATAAGACCATTTATAATGGTGTTTATCTTCCAGCTTCAGTTCTGCCATCTTCACCAGGCACCCTATACTCCCAACACACCTGGCACCTGGCCTTCCTTGGAGACCCAAGCCCACCTATGCACTCTCCCGTCTCTGCCTTGTTCATGCCTTACCCTCAGCCTAGGCACTCTTCTCACTGCAGGAAAAATTTCTTTCCATCCTTAAGAAGCATCCCAGATGTCACCTCCTCTGAAGACTACCCTGGCCTGCCCAAGCAGAACCAAACTCTCTGCTAGGCTCCCACAGTCTTTAGGAATTTTCTCTTTGCACAGCATATAACAATCGTCTGACCCTCCTTGTCATCGCTTAGATGCCGTCCTCCATTTTTGAGTTGGTAGAACTGCTTAGAAAGAAAAACAACCTTTGTCTTTCCCTTTTCTTTATGATTGGCTCTTGCCTTCTTTCTTCTCTATCTTCAACCTATTCCCCTCCCCTATTTCTATAAAGCTCAGAACCCCAGGAGAAGGGGAAAATCAGAGTAGGAAAAAGGGAAATGGTCAAAATTAGCGGTGGTGAACCAGTCTGGTTCTAGTTTCTCTTCCTCCAGACTGGCAGTTCTGTTTCCAGGGAATCCCAGCTTGGCAAATTCATCTGAATCACAGGAGGCTGGAACAGGCAAGGTGAGGTGGAGAAGCCAGGGCGGAGTGAGCAAGCGGCCAGCTCAGGCTGCAAAACCAGGGTCAGAGCTAACAGGAGGAAGAGAGTAAAAAAATACCGATTCACAGCCCACAGCAAAACCCTGGTGCCAAATAAATGCCCTGTTGTAGTCTCCGATGGTGGGCAGTGGATGACCTGATTTACATCTAGTCACAGAGCTTAAGGAATTCTCAGGTCACCTTTATCTATACAAAAATAACAGGAGAAAGACCCCCAGTGCTCTGTACTTTTCAAAGCAATTGTTCACACATTATTCCATTTAATTATGGAGTGCTGGAGCTGGCGGGGACTTAAGAGGTAGCCTAACCCCTCATCCTGCAGCAAATGAGCGGGAGACTGGGAACAGGCAAGTGACTTGCTCAAGGTCACACCCCTGAGTTAGCAGAAGAGCGCAGTGCTCTTCTTAACAAACCATGCTTTTCACACACAAAAGTATCCAGTGCTCCTTGACTCAGTGTTAACCGTTCCACTCCGCCTGGATTTCAAATCCCCTCAGATGAAGCGGGGTGGTGCCTATGTTATCCTTAAAAGAGTCCCAGACGGACTCTTCAGTCTCTCTCGGTCAGCCCTTCTCATAATTTGCTGCCATTTGAACTAGTCCGGTCTTCACAGTACTGCATCCCTATTACCAAGAGTGCCTAAGCTATTAACTCACTACGAACAGGTGCCAAATTGCCTCTTCTTTTGCACAAGATGTTCATTTAAAATCAAATTGCACATAAATCCCTCAGCCCCTGCTCACTTCCCTCGGCCCTCTGCCTTTTTTGGTCTTTTTTTCCTTCACTGCTCCCAGTCCTGTCTGCTGGGCGTCTCTGAGATGACATGTGGGGAATGAAAGCTGGGCCCACGAGGGGAATATCTATGGAGTTGTACTGGAGCTCGCTGGCAAGCCTCAGGGCTTTGTCTACCGAGGCGCCCAGGTCCCAGGAGGGGTTACAGGGACCGAACTACAGCGGTGGAACTACACTCAGAGAACCGGAAAGCCCTTTAAGGACTCTTCTAGAGCAACTTCTTCATCTTACACGTGTGGAAACTGAGGCCCGGAGTGCAGAAGTGACTCTCCCAAGCAAGTTAGACCAAGCTAGGAGAACACTCCAAGTTTCCACACTTCCAGATCAGCTCACTTCCTCTACCGGCTGCCTTTGCCCACAAGGAAACCGAAGCTTAAAGGGGTAGAGAGATTGCCTAAGATCACACAGCTCCTAGGGGCTCGGTCCAAGACCACAGCCCCAGCGAGACGGGAGAGCCGCAGCTACGGGAAGGGAGGGAAGCGGGCGACCGGGCGTTTCCGTGCTAAGGGAGGCATGCTGCACAACGCCAGGGGGCACTGTTCCTACTGCATCCCACGAGCCCTCTGGCACTTGTGAGGCCCGCTCAAGACGGGGACGAGGGCGCAGTCAAGAAAGGGCAGGTGTCTTGACCCTCCTGAACACCAGCTCCTGGGACCTGCCCCCCCGGGGGCACCTGCCCCAGAGTTGGGGTGCCTGGCCCCCAAGCACTGCCCGCGGCCCCTGCTCGGGGGAGCCAGGGCCAGGGTTCGAAGGCCTTTCCTCATTCAGCGGGATTAGCCCTTTGAATTGCTAAAAAAAAAAAAAAAAAAAAAAAAAAAAAGCTGCCGCTAGCGAACCCTGCCTGACAACACCGAAGGAATTTTTCCCAGGGATCGGCCGAAAGCTGACTCACATTTAAAGACTTGCCCAAAGTGGTCATGCCCCTCTGAGCAAATACCACAGGCATGTAAAACCTCGCTCCCCGCGGCCTCCCGGCGGCGAGGGCTCCCGGCGCGCCGGCCGGCCCGCGCCCCCATTGGCCGAGCGCCGCGCCGCTTAGCCCGGCCGCAGCCAATCGGAGCGCCGCGCCGCCGGGTTGCTAGCCTGGCCGCGGCGCGGGCCGCGAGGGAGGCGCGGGCGGGGAGCTGTCACTGCTTGTTTCCTGTCCCGGGGCGGGGGCGAAGCGGGTGGGAGGCTCTGGCTGTTTGTTTAGGCAGGTAAGGCCTGGGAGGGAGGTGAAAAGAAAGGGCCGAGCCACCTACACGGGAGGCTGTCTCAGGGCCTTTGAGCTCCAAGTTTCCATTCCACAATGTGAGCTGCCGCGAGCTGGCTGCGAGCTGAGCGGCGCGAGGCTCCCGCCCGGCCTGCGCACGGGCTCCCTGGGCCCGGCTCGGGGGCGCATTCCTGCAAGCCCGGGACAGTCCGTGTCCAGGCTGCCTCCCAGCTCCAAGACGCTCCCGGCATTTCTCAGTTACCCTAATTGCGAAAGTGAAGACGAACCACAGAACGTAAATAGTGCAAGAGGTGTTGGAGAGAGGTCTCCAGATCAGAGTTCTCACCTTGTCCACAGCTGCATGAACGAGTGATCCTGGCGAAGCCCTCACAACTGCAGTTCTTGGTTTTTCTCATCTTTAAAGACCTTGGCTCTAAGGTTCTGGTTCTTATCTCAACACTGAGAGGAACATTGAGATTTGGTTCTTGTTTCTCAGTTCCAAACAATGTCCACCCAGCAGCTCAAGTGCTTTGCTTAACATGTGAATGGAATCCCGTCATTCCCCTCCCTAAGACCTCCCAATATGCAGGACAGAGTGCCCGGTGCACAGCAGATGATTAATAGATGTTTACTGAGTGATACATAGGATTATTAATACACAAGACGACAGTAGGGAGCAACGCTAGCCAGCCGATGGCTCTGTCCTCACAGAGCTTACGGTCCAGTGGGAGAAAGACTGCTGGAACCATCAATCCAGTTAAAGGACCACCCCTCAGACAATCACCGTACACACGTAATTACCAACCAAAATAAGTGATCACGTCATTTCAGAAACCCTGTGGCAGGAAGGCTCCGGCACATTGAAGGAACGGAGAAAGCCAGCATGGCTGGAGGAGCGAGGAAGGAGAGGAGAGCCGAGATCCTGCAGGGCCTTGTAAACTGTTAGGGATTTCAGTCTTGGTCCCAAGAGCAATGGGAAGCCCCTGGAGGGTTTTAAGATGAGGATTACGTGTTCCAGTTTTTGTTTTTACAACCTTACCAGCTGGGGCATGGGGGGCATGAGTTTACTAAGGTAGGGGAGAGAGGGAGGTAGAGTGGAAGTGAGAAGACATGTTAGGAGGTGGGAGATGAGGGGAACTTGGATTATGATGGTAATGGTGGCAAAGGGAGAGAAGTTGTCAGATTGAAGAGAATTCACCAACACTGAGCCGCCTTCAAAGCCCAGTTTTCTCATCCACCCCATTTTCTCCAGTAAAAAGTGCATGTCAGATTGTAATACCCAGCCCTTTTCGTATCTGCTAACACTGCACCAGGCTTGGTCTATGTTGGCTGGACCCGTTCTCATTCACTCTGGAACGTGGACGTACGAGGTGGATCCTCAGGCTGTAAGTCTTCCGAATGTGACGCCCGGTCTCTCACTCTCTCCCTTCCTGTGACTCAGCCATCGTGTGGCATCACCTCCATGACCGTCTTCTGGAGGCTGGCTTGGCCTTTCCCGTGAACTGGCTTGCGGGGCAGGGGTTGTTCCTGGTCCTTTCACTCTTCTGTGGTTGACACAGTGGAGGTTCCGAGCCTGTAGTGTGGACTCCTTGAGGGCAAGGCTGTTGGGGAACGGTGTGGCGAGCAGGCCATTTTCCCTTTCCACACTGGGCCCCTTGGTGCACAGACTCATTTCACTTGAGTCCTGTCGGCCACTGCTGGGACCCCAGGCCAATCCTGCCCTCCTGCTTATCCTTCCCATGCCCCACAAATGCCCCTGGGCTGTTTCACTTTTGGTTTCCCGATTCTCTTTCTCTCTCTCTCTCTCTCTCTCTCTCTCATACACACACACACACACACACACACACACACACACACACACACACGACTGCCTCAGGCTGTGGTGTTTCCACTGAAGAGGGAATGCATCACCTGCTCCTTGTGGTTAACCCCACACGAAATGAGCCTTGTCTACATGAGAAAATGTGTGCGTTCTTGAATATTTTGCAAAACTGCTTTCCTTTACGAGACCCAGCCTTTTCATTGAACTCTTCTGCTGACCTCTGAGGAGAAGCGTCTCCACCTGAAAAGGTAGAGCCTTGGGTGGCTCTGAGCCACGCAGCCCCTTTGACTGGCTCTCCCGTGGGAACCTCAGTGATTCCCCAGTGTGCTGCCTCGGGGACCAGTTAGCTTATCATCAGAGAAAGTCCCAGCTGCCCCGGCCTTCTGCCTCCATGGGCCCCGCCAGTCCTTGGTCCCAAGAGAGTCGAGTTGAGAGAATGTGAATAACTCTGGGCACCCAGTCATGCTCCTGGAACCTCTCCACCTGGAGAGTCTGTTGCAGGGTGGCGAGTCCCCTTTTCTATAGAAGATAGCACTTGTTCAGAGCCCTGAGACCCGGACAGCAGCCAGTTACCAACACCCACTGCAGCCAAGCGTGTCGGTATAGCTTGGGCCTCATGCTGGAGAGAAAGCAGGTATCCAAGGGTCTATCTGTGCTCTCTACCAGTTCATAGAGCAGTTAGCAGCGAGGTGGGGCCCTTCCCAGCTTCCATTCATTCTTTCTTTCTTTATTCATTCACCAGACTAAGACGAGTCAGCCAAGGGCAGGGATCATATTGTATTCATCTGTGTATTCCCACGTCTTAGCACAGAGCCTGGCACCAGAGAGACTCTTCAGTGAATGAACCCATTCAAATCCCACTCTCTGCGTACTGGGCAAGGCCCTGAAGGATACACAGCAGGCATGGGACACAAGTTCTTGCCTTCCAGGAGCTTACAGTCCAGATGGGAGACAGTTGGGCCACAGCGATTTATTGAGCTGTGACTGTGGGCCAGGGCTGGGTAGGCACTGCTGAGAAATGATGTGTGAACAGGCCTCAAACCAAAAATAAGGACTCCGCCCTCCAGGATATGCCCCCACTCCCAGCACTGATTTCTTTTTTCTACCACCATCACTCAATGGTTCGGGGCTTCCTCCTTTGCCCCGGCTCTTGGCTTCAGAGCTCTGACCACTCTTCCGCCTCCCTGGAGTCCCGCGGCCCACCCCAGGTGTCTGTTTTCAGCACAAGGGGAGAGGCAGACAGTGCAGCTTGGTAGACTGGCCCAGGTCTGACAGATTCGAGTTGGAATCCAGTTTCCGTGACTCCCTTGCTGTCTAGAGTTGCACATGTTGTAAAGCCTTCCTGAGCCTCGGTTTCTTAATCTACAAAGTTGATGACCGACATCCACCAGGCGTTTACCCTGTGCCAGGATCTGTTTTAGCTTATTCAGTCCTCCTAGCACCAAGGATCTCCATTTTACAGATAAGAAAGTGAGGCACAGAAAGGCAGCAACTTGTCGACAGTGGCAAGGGTGGAATTTAAACCCGGGGAAGCAGCTCGTAGGGTGATCCCCACCCAAGCCTGACTTTGGCCCATCACCATGCTCTCCAGCCCCCCTTTTTAAGCCCTCTCATTCTCTGCTTCACAACCAGCTGAACCCCAGCAGAGCACGTCTCCTGGCTCCTCCGCCCTTACAGAAACACGGACTCTTCTGTTTGTTTCTCTAGGCCTTGACCTCAAGTCCAAGCCCGGGGCTCCAGGCACGTCCTGACACTCCCCCCGCTGGGCTGCCACTTGGAGAAGTTTCTCTGAACTCACCCTCCTCTTTCCTGGGCACGCAGCCTCAGGTCAGTGGTCAGCGGTCAGGTCCTCTGACCCGTCCGCTCCAGCACTCCCCTTTCTCGGCCTATCCCCCCTGACAGTCTTTCAACCTCAATTGACTCCTGCTGTTTTCTCTTCTCCAGGCTCTCTCACACTGCTTCCTTTACCCCTTTCATCCCTGCCCCCAACTCGGCTCCCACATCCTGCCCTGGGGCCCTCTCCCTGGCCCCGAGAAGTCTGTCCCAGTATTGTTCTCCACTTCCAACATTAGCATTCTCAAAACCCACATTTGCATTTTGATGGCTCCTGTCCCAGCTAGACAGGGGTACACTTTGATGCATATATATTTTGGAGAGGAGAGCTTTCCCCTGCACAGTGTCTAATTTTCCACTTTGATTCAAATGCATTCTTTGGTTCCGGCCTGATTTACTCTGGGCCAAGAACAGACTTCAGCCGGCACCTTTGGGCTATGCTGAGGCCTATAAGATAACAGAAAGGCTTTGCCTGTGGGAGCTCAGGGGAACAGAAGTGTCACTTCCCACGCCTCCCAATCCTGCTCGGAACATCAAAGCTTCTTGCAAGCTTACATCTGCAACCAGTGTTCTCTCCTCCCAGGCTCAAGGGCCTTGGCCTCAAGCGTTCCCCAGCACTGCTGGAAAGACCGTAGATCGGGGTTCGCTGCGGTCACCCCCAGTGGAACACCCACCTGAGATATGAACAATCTCAGGCCTTGATTCTAGGAAAAGCCAGCAGAAGGAGGCAGGGAGGATGGATAAAGAAGCCGCCCCAGATAGCCTTATCACCCTATATTACCCTGTTTGTAACCTGAAGCCCCAAAGGGTGTTAATGAAGTGAGAGAAGGCGACATGGAGCCCAGACTGCGTTCTCATCTAGGGCCTGGGTGTTGGGGCTTTTAGTTTTTATATGACTCTGGGCGGCTGGGGTTCAGCCAGAATTAGAACAGCCAAGTGCCAAGCAACAGAGAGAAAGGAATCTCTTGCCAGGTCTCCAGGGGTTTCAGAGCCACATTTTACAGAGGTTTAGGGAATTGTGGTTTGCATGGCACAGCTTCCTAGGGTTTCATCCCAACTTCAGAGTGATTTACATTGCCTATTCCATTGAGAAGCTCTCAACATGCATCTCTACCTGCAGCTGAGTGCTTTCATGCAACGACCCTAAATAACATCCCACATGCATGGCATGTGGACACTGAGGGTGGATATGGAGGCACTTTGGGGTGGGGAAACAGAGGCAGACAGAAGGAAAGGGCTGGGGTTGCAATCCTGGAGGCTTCTGACTCCAGGGAGGCAGAGGGCTCAGAGGCACAGGGACAGCAAAGGAGACAAGAGAAAATCTTGATTCCTCCAGTTAGTCAAGATTCAACTAACATTGCTTGAAAGAGTTCCATATTCCTGCCTCTGTACTGGTGACTAAGGCTGATGCAAAAACAAATAGAGGTTGGTCAGCCTAAATCTCAAGGAATTTGTGTTCTAGTGGAAAATAAATAGATGCATCATAATAATCATAATTACCACCTACGGGTCACTGCTCATGTACAGGGTTTTTACATGTGTTATTTCTAACTTTCTGTTGCCCATTTTACAGATGGGGGAGAAAAAGGAAGTTGCTGAGTCAGAATTCACACTCATTCAAACGTCAGGGCTTCAGCTCCCTCCCCAGCACTTAAGTGCAAGGCAAGGTCAAACCCAAATACCCGAAGACATAGTCACTGAGTGCTGTGGGAATGAAAACCAGCTGCATACAAGACCCCTGCTCTAGCTGGATCCTGCAGGGGGTAGGAGTCCGTAGGGAGAAGCGTCAAGGAGGGCCCAGGGGGCAGGAGCGCAGAGACGCCTGGGGAACTGAGGAATCATCCTGGGGTAGAGGATCTGAGAAAAAGCGAGTAGAGGATAGGTTGGCATCATAGAGCAGAGGGCTCTGTAGGCATCTGGACATGTTCTGTAGGTGTTAGGGGACCGTGGAAGATTTTCGAGTAAGACAGGATATGAGAAAAGAAGTACTTAAGAAGAGAACTCAAGAAGACATAGGTAAGGAGTCCTGGAATGGGAAGAGAATGAAATGACACAGGAGATTGAATCCATTGAAATAGTCCAGGCGAGGGACAAAGAGATCCTGAAGAAAGTAGCCTGAGAGTGACAAGGTGGTGTCAAGTATCTGAAAGGACTTGGAGATGGAATGGGGGTCTGGAGCATGCAGTGAGGTGTGAGCTGGAGCCCCAGGTTTGGAAATGCTAAGTAAAAAGTTGATGGTGGAGACCCTAAGAATGGATTTAAGCAACAGTGGTAACAGTAGATAAGAGAGGGAGAGGTGAAATCTAGACTCAAAGGTCAGAGCGGGGCAGGTGAGAAGCAAAGGGGACAGAAAAGAGGCAGTGGGGGTGGGGGTGAGAGAAGCGACTCAGGATGCCAAGGAAGGAGGAAGTGAAATGCCGCGGTGGCCAACGGTGTCCCATGTGTGTTCTCCTCCCGAGTCATACCTGCCAGATTGGGATGTGACTCCCAGCCCTGCCACCTGGCCTCGCACTCTCTGAGCATCAGTGCCTTCTTTTGTGAAAGGAGGATGAGAGTACTGTCCTCCAGGATTGCTGTCAGCACCAGAGCACATCGTAGGTGCTCAGTCAATGCTGGCTCCCGTTGCTGTCATTCTTGGTTATTGACATTCTTCTTGCCCAAGTTTAGATCAGGAACTTGTTTTCTGTGTTTAGCCCAGTCATCCACTTGACACCTGGCACGTTATCGTCAGTCTTTAAATGTTTCTTGGGTGTTGAGAAGATGGAATGGATACAGATTTTCTGGTCTTTCTTTGTCGCTGCCTTGAGCACTTAGCCCTTGTGGGCATTTTATTGCTGTTAGCTGTTAGTCAAGAAGGAGCTTGAGAGCCAAGAACAAGGACCTTCAGAGGTTCTGAACACCAGCTCTTTGAAATGTAGATGCAAATAATCCATAACCAATCTATAAATCAGAATTGGAGTGAGTTTATTCTGAACCAAAATATGAGGACTAGCTTAGCCCGGGGCCTTGCTTCCCCAAGCAAAGAAGGGCACCAAAGAAGTGGGGTGCACAGAGTGGTTACATACCCTCAAAGAGCATGTTTCACATATGATTGAAGTGTCCCTTTTACGATATTCATGAGAATGCCTTGTCTCACGTCACAGTGATTGATGGACACAGCAGGTAGCAGATCTGCTGTCTTGGTGGACACAGCAGGGTGGCAGGTCTGTTGTTTGGAGCTTAGTGGTCACAGGTGAGCGCAGCAATCAGTTCCTAGCCTAAGGAAAGACGCCTATCCTTAAGGAAATGGCAGTGTGGGGGAAGATGCATCTTTATTTTAAGGCCATTTGTTCTTGTCTTTGGGACATAGGAAATGCTTCAAGCAGATATACAATGCACGCTCAACGGCCATGTCAGACCCTTTTGGAAAAACAAAGTCAGGCTGAATTAGGTTTACAACAAATGTCTTCCTCATATACTCCAATATATCATATTGCTTGCCATATCTATTTCTCAGCAACTTTCTGCTTCAGTTTCTCTGTGTGGAATATCAACCTCCAATTTCCATTTGGGGGCAGGGGACAAAGACCCAGGGCCAAGACAGCAGCCAGTGGTGTGATTGGTTCCAGGGCTGCATTCTGAGTGGAGGAGTGGGGACCTAGGGTGGCCAACTGCATTCTCTCAGACAACGTTGTGGGAAGGACTTGCTGCTTTCTAGACTTCTGCGATCTCAGTTTGTGAAGGATGGGTGGAAAAAGCTTGGAGAAGCAAGGGTAAGCATGGTCACATGGGCACCTACCCACAGTCTCTCAGCGAGGGGAGCGGTGGGGAGGCAGAGGTTGGGCCGGACCAAGGCCTCAGGATGGCTTGACTGCACCTGCAACCTGAATCCAAGGTGCCTTCTTCTCAGCCTTGAGGTGAGGGTAGAGCAGTCCCTTCCACAGGTCTGGTCAAAGGACTTTCACAAGGATTCTGTCCTTCTTATCAGCACATCTTGGCGTGTCCTTGCTGAAGCTGGCACAAGGAGTCTTTGCCCTGGGAGCCATCTGTTAAACCCCCACTCCAGTGATGGTGGGGTTTTTGCTCGTGTGTGTTTGGGTGAGGGGAGGGTGGGGAGCAGGAATTGTGAAGGGCGAGGCAGTGGTGGAAAGTCCAGCGTCCCGCCTGTCTTGGCGGTCCCAGGCTTTGATAATGCCAGTGGCCGAGATAGCTGCTGAACTTTCAAGCCTTCCTCTCCCAGAGCTGGCGGCTCAGCTTTCATCTCTGTTTGTGGCCAAGGACAGGGACATGGGGGCCAGCACCCGGGCTGGCTAATGAGTAATTGGGAGCCTTGTCTGTGCGTGGTCAGGATGTGCCCCAGGGGCGACCTTGAGGTTGCTGGGGCAGGCCTCATCCATCCTGAAGCCTGGGCCAAGGCCAGGGGCCTATTTCTTCTTTGTCACCTCTGCTACTACCCCCTCGTAGAGTCAGTGTTATGTCCCCCAATCCCCCACCCACCTTCAAATAAATGCTCTAGTTTGAGTTATTTATGAAAGTTATTCCAACGGCTTTCCTCCTCTATTCTGCTTTGGTTACAAAGAAGAGAACTACGGTGCAATGGAACTCTGGCTTCCCCTCCCCCCCCCTTACCTCCTTCCTCTCTCAACCCTGAGGGTTTGTACAAGTCCCCCTCCAGGGAGGATGAACAAAGCCATTGAGGGGTCAGGAGCACACCTTTGTGAATGGCCACGTCATCTTGATCTTCCTTCCTCAGGTCAGATAACTTCCTTCCCTTCTCTACAAGGGCCTTGAATGGCTGCCCAATAGGAGGGGTCTGTGCTCTTAGGGATGCAGTCAACAGACTTTCCACCCAGAGCTCTTTGCTTCCTCCTCCTCTTCCTCAGCCTACTGTTCACATGCCTGCTTTGTGTGGGAATCTCTTCAGGTGTGTCTGTCACTTGCTTACAGCTATGGGGCCCTGGTGCAGTTACCTACACTTTCGGAGCCTCTGGTTTTTTTCTCTTCTGTTCAAAGGGGCTACAGGACCCCTCAGAGAGCTACAGGGGAACCACAGCAAGATGGCAGATGTCAAGTGCTGAACAACGAAAAGATAGTGCTTCTGTGTTTTGGAGCCACATGTCTGTCCTCCCTACTAGCAACTCGGCTCTCCCCGCGGAGAGAACTCAGTAGCATGAAATACTTGAAAAATGTCTTCCAGATGAATGAATGAATACATGAATAAATGCATTGCTAATAGCAGTAAATACATGTGGGCATCTGTTCTCTGAGAATAAATCAGTTCAATGATTATGGAATCTCAGAGTGCTGCAAAGAGTTGAACCAGGCACGTGCAAACCGTGCCCTAAAACAATCGAATTGGGCCTTAAAAAGTATCAACACTTTCCTGTTTTATTTTGGTTTACTCCTTAGGGAGATTAATATTTGAGAAAGAGCTCTGGCCACTGACAAAACTTAATTTTGTTTTACATCTGTATTATGTTCGGTATTCGATAAATTTCTATGGAATGTACAAAATGGATGAACGACTGAGAAAAATTAGCCATGAGCAACGGCAACAATGCTCATTCGGGCTGTTGGGGTTGTGGCTGCTTCTCGGGGATCTAGGTACCAGCTTGTTGTGTGGTCTCACTACACCTCTTACCTTCTCTGCCTCCATTCCCCCATCTGAGCCGTAAGGCAACATAGACCTCAATCTCTGTGTCTCCTTACAGTAAGGCTAGAAGGCTTATTCTGCTAGGAACATAGGCCTTCCAGCAACTTCCTCGGCCAATCTCACGTGAACATGTTCACTTATCTTTTCGGGGCCTCTAGAGCAAGCAGAGCGGAGGGCGGCGAAGGAGAGGAGGAGGAAAAATTAACTGGACAAGTCATCCCAGGGCAGGGAAGCCCAAGAAAGCGCCTTTATCTCCATTCCCGCTATGCTTCATTGACTTCATTATTGTCCTGTCTCCAGGACGGGGTCCGTTCTCCACTATTGCACAGCTAGGCCGTCTCCTAGGGGCTGGGCCTGGCAACACAGAGCAGAAAGGGGCAAAATACCAGTGGATTAACTTGCAAAGCTGTCCCCCTGCCCCTCCTGCTTTAAAGCAGCTGTTCCTTCAGGAAATTCTAACAGGCCCCTCGGAGCTGTGGCTGGGAACTGTGGCTGGCAGGGCTCTGGGTGGCTCAGCCCAAGGGGGTTGCTTCTCAGCCGGGAGCCGGAAGTTCGAGACGGATCCTGCGGGGAGTTCCAGGAGGGCTCAGTGCCTGGCTCTGGAGCTTGAAACAGCTGCTTGGTGAGGGCAGAAGCTCAAATTGTACTTCCTCCAGGAAGCCTTCTGGGATTACCCCAGCCAGATGTTCTCTTCCCAAGTTCTACAGAGCTTCTTGTTCCTTTTGAAACACTTAATCCTCTGTCTTTTGTATTCCCATTATTGCAAATTTCCCTCTTACTAGTCTGGGAGCTGCTGTCGGGAAGGACATTGATCAAGTTTACTTGGGTCAGTGGAATGCCTAGCTGTGCCAGTCCTGCAGGAGGCGCTTACTGAAGAAATAAACAGCCATGTCATGTGTCCTGGCCGTCTCACCTCTCCAAGGTGTTTGCTTGTGTTCCTCCCTTTTGTACCTTCTAGGGTTGGAAGGGAGACCGGGAGAGTGGAGGGAACAGTAAAGCCGTGTGTGCGTGGAATCCCAGGCTGTGAGAGCGGAGCCCCTGGCTCTGGAGGAAGTCCCGCAGGGAAATGATCGGAGGAGCGTGAGGCTGAGTGGGATTCACATGGTACTGACCCTGGGATCCCCATGTCCAGTTTCTTGGCCTGTCCTTGTGGTGAAGTCACACTTCCTCGCTCTGTGAAATACTAGCTGGAAGGAACCTGCTTGTTCCAGCTCCATTTTGGGCTTCCAGGCGGGAGACCCTGACTAACTTTACAGAGGCAGCCTGGTGAATTGAACAGGATCATAGGTTCTAGAACCAGACTGCCTACACGCACCCCAGTCCCCACTAAATAGCTGTGGAAATTTAAGCAAGTTACTTAACCTCTCTGTGCATATGCAAAGAAGGAAAATCATAAAAGATACCTCATAGAACAGTGAGGATTAAAGAACTTAATATGTGTAAGACTCTTTGAATAGCGCCTGGCATTACTCGCTGTTTCATGATGAAAGCATCGAAATCCTCGAGTTCAGAACCACAACTTACAATCCTAAGTGGCTAAGGTATTGGTTCCCAGCAACCATGCCTGTTAATCGAAGGAAATTTTCCTGGCTCCTCACTGAATGCAAACACACTGGAAATCCACCCTCTATCCCCATCACCAACCTCTGAGCTTTTTCTCCGGTGACCCCTGACCCTGCCTAGGTCAAAACATGTACGCGCAGCCCAGGGAGAAGACCGGCCGCTTTGGCCCAGGGAGGCCTGACCCTGGGTCAGCCTGGACAAACACCTGCCTTCCGGTGAGGAAGGGCGATAACATTCCTGAGGCCTGAGTGGGCGGTACGGGTGTTGGCGGCAATCCATGCTGCTCGCTGCCTCAAACCATTCATCAGCTGACCAGCCATCCCGGCAAACTTTCCGCGGCCCTGCCTCGGGGAGGAGAGTTTCAGGGCCTTGGCACACCACTTGTCAAGCCCGTAGTTAAGTCACGTCCCTGGCTGTGTTAAATGCCAGGTCTGACTCTAACATCTCCCTGAGCTAGAGAATGGGTGAAGGAAAGGGAGCCGAAAGCCTGGGGCGGGGTGAGTCAATGGCCAGGGCCATATCAGAACTCTTCTTCAAAGGTATATAGGTGAGGGGCTGGTGCACAGAACTATTTCAGAAGGACATCCAGTGGAGCTGTTGATGAAGACCTGGGTGCGAAATAAGACATCAAACGCCAGATAGCGAGGAAGCCAAGTTCTAACAGAATTTAAGCTATTATTTCATTTAAGGCCTGAGTTAGGTGCTGTTCATGACCTTCGCCGCAACCCTATGAGGTGCGTTTGAGGAAACTGAGGCTCCAACAGGTGGGGTGATGTGTCCAGTACAGTCACACAACTCGTAAGTCGAAGCATTTTGAACCCAAGTCTCCCGAGTCTGACGCAGTGCAGAGTCCACTGTTCACACCTGTTCGTTCTGGAGGGATCTTGGAGCTCATCCTGCCCAGCCTCTGGCCAAGTGAGTTTGGCAGAACTCACGAGATGCCTTTGGAAAAAGGGTTCCATACAAGCCGTTTGCCGAGTGGAGACTCATGCTGCCCATTAAAGGCTCTGAGACTTCCTGCATCATGGACCCACTTAACCCAGTGTTTCTGAAATGTATTTAACCAGGCTGCCTTTTTTCTTATAACAATCATTAACCTCCCACGGAACTGTCCTTTGGAACCTGTCTTGGGATGTATTAATCGAATCCAACGCATTCACTTATTGAAGCGCGAAGTGGGGAAGCGGCTCACCCGAGGGCAGCAGGCTAGTTAGTGGCAGAGCTGGGACTAGAACCCAGTATTCCCGAGCCCCAGCAGAGCTTTCCCTTCTACAGCTGTCTGGCAGTGTTCATGAACTTAGTACAGACCCAGTGGGGACCCAGAGTGAGGAGAGGACGTAGACCTTTGCCTGTGGAGAAGACTGAACACAGACCATGAAAAGGTCTCAAGAACTTTTGCAGCAAACGTATCAGCAAAAACACCCCTTCGAGGGCAGCGGGACTCACGGCTGCTGAAGAGGGACGAGATCGAAGGAAGCCTTATGAGTTGCACTGGAGGATTCTGGGAAGGATTTCTGAAAGATCTAAGTGTGGAGACAGATTTTGAGAGGCCAAGTCACTTTTGGAAGAAAAATAATTAAATGTCAAATGTCAAAATGATTTTGCTCCACCTCCTGCTGTTGTCATGACGAATATTGGTAAAGGTTAGCCGACCCTCCACGGAGCTTTACCTTTTGCCTCCGGATGGACCGGTTGAGTTTCTTACGTGGATCTTCATGATCTACCACAACTTCCTTTGCTCCTGTGCAAGGCATCAAGGACTCAGGGGCAACAGCAGTGCACTTGGAATGAGAAAAATCCGTGTCTGAGTCCTGGCTCTGTGATTTGGGGTCCTTCAGTTTATCTTTCTGGCTCTTAATTTTCTCAATTAAAAAAGAGAGGATTAGAGGCCCAGCCCCGTGGCCTAATGGTTAGGTTTGGTGGCCCAGGTTCATGGGTTCAGATCCTTGGCACAGACCTCCACCACTGGTCAGCCATGCTATGGCAGTGACCCACATACAAAATAGAGAAAAACAGGCATAGATGTTAGCTCAGGGCGAATCTTCCTCAGGAAAATAAAAAAAAAAAAAAGAGCGAGAGAGAGAGAGAGAGAGAGAGAGAGAGAGAATTAGACACAAACGTGGGTCCACAGACAGGCAGCATCAGAATCACCTGGGTTAATTAAAAGGCTAGATTCCTTTAGATTTATTCCTGGGCCCTGCCCAAGTACTGATGAAGCAGAATTTCCAGGGACCCATGATCTTAACAAGGGCACTAAATATTTCTGATGTGGACTCAGGTGTTGGAGCTGCTGGACTAGATTCTTTCTGAGCCCTCTCCAGTTCTCAAATGAGTTAAGTTTACTGAATGTCAGTAGTCTTGTCCAGAAATGGAGATATTAATACTCACCTCCAAGTATTATATCAATGTATCAAGAACTTTCCAAACTCTAAGATTGCCTGCAAATGCATAATATCAATATTCTGATCAGGAAATTAAAAATCTGTGGGATTTTTCTACCTAGTACTGCACAAAAGCTTAAAATTGACCTGGTCCCAAGCACAACTATGAAAGAGCTGAAGCTTTTACTTGGTCATATTTTTTAACCTTTTTAAGCTCCCTTAATCTTCCCTTACTTTTCCAGGTTACTCAGAGGGAAAGCTGCTAAAATGGTTTACACCAAGTCAGCATTTCCCAAAATGTATCCTGGAATACTAACAGGTGTTAGGAGAAGAAAACATGGAGGAGGTTTCTGGATCAACTACGTTTGGGGAATGCTGTGCTAACCAGGTTTTGCTGAGAATCTGGGAGGCTTTCCCATGCTAATATGAAGCGTGAATCTGCAAGAAGGCAAAAGTGTGATTAGCATTGCTAAGTGTAGGTGGCCAGGGAAACCTCTAATTGAGGGCCATCTCTCAGGATGAGGACAGTTTTGCGGTCAGGTTCCAGCCGTTCCATGTCTTATTCCTCCTAGGCGCCCTTCCTTTTCGAATCAGGACAGCTGAGAAGGCAAGCCTCCCTTCAAAGCAGTGGTTCTAAAAGCTGACTGTGCATCACCTGGGAGCCCCTCACAGCTCCAGATCCCTGGGTTCCACCCCGGGCACACTGACTCAATCTGCAGCCAGCCCCAGGTCGTCTTTGGACCTGTGATTGGGAATACTCCAAGGAATGAATCACTTCAGGCATCTAAGTGGGAGGAATTCTCTTGGCTGAAGTGGGTAGAGAGGGAGGAAAGATGGGCCTCCAGCACTCCTTAAATTGCATCAGGTTGTCAGGGCATAAGCCATCTCTTGCGAGACTGGACCCTCCCTGAAAGATGGGAGGAGGCGTCTCAAACGTCCTCAGACATCCCTGAAATCTGGCGACGTGGACTGTGGCTTAGATGCGATCATGGCCTCCTTGTGTGGACATGGGTCAATCTCATACCCTCTCTGAGCTTCACTTTTCTGCTTGCAAATTCGTCTTACTCATATATGCCTTGGGCCCTTCATGCGGATATGGTAAAACGAATGAGGCAATAGACAGGGCTGTGTTTTTGGCTTTTCCAAAGACACTGCTACTGAGGCCAGTATGATGATTGTTCCGGGTTTTACTTCTACTAAAAACCAGCGTTTGAGATGGTGACTAAGAGGCATAACCATTCTCTTTCCTTTCAAGAATCTCTGAGATATCTTCATACAGTCTGCAACAGTGAATCAATGTTTATTTTTAAAAAAATATTAACCAAAGCATCTGTGAAACAACCGGGTCTGCCGTGGGCAAGATGAGGCGGAAACCCCAGACAACTGTCCCGGTCAGTCAGACCCTGCATTCCCAGATCCGGGGTGGGGATTATCTGGAAAATTGCCTCAGCTGTCCATTTCATTTTCAGTGCTTGCTCAATGCGCCATTGTTAAACATTTTTTAAAATCTTCCAGCCTGCCACTAAGATTCGGGGTTGTGATGGTCCACAGAATGGAAATGTGGAAAGAATTCCATTTTTTTTAATGCCTAAAGTCCGCTGGATTAAACTAATTGGGGTAAGACAATGCCTCTCTCAAAGAAAATGAAACTGGCTATGAAGCCGCTATTTACAAAACACCCAGCATGTGCCAGGTATCAAACTAGCTCCTTTTCTAAATGTTATCTCATTTAATCCTCGGAACTACTTTTCAAGTTCCGTTTAATTACTTTAAAGTAGATAAGTAAGAAACTGAGACCTGGAGACGTTAAAAAAAAAACTGCTCAAGGACCACACTTAGCAAGCAGAAGAGCCAGGGTTTGAAGACCAGTCGCTTTCCATTGCATTTGTTACTTTAATTCCTAGCTCTTCTCTTCCAAAATTTCAATCTTGTAACATTAGAAATCTCAAGGAGGAATGACATATTCTCATTCTTCTTCCGTATGGAGGCAACACAAGACATGGAAAGTTCTTAATTAAGATCTAACTGTGCAAGAAGAGCAGAACCCAGGTGCCCTACAGCCACCGTTAATGGTCTTTGCATTGTACCTCGTTTCCTGAAACCAAAAGAGAGACTCAGTCCTACCACATTCCACAGCAGGCTGTTTCTCTGTGGAGTCCTGGCAAGGTCTTTCCTGGCACAGGAGTCAGGATGCCCTCAGGCAGGTCTGCTTCTCTGGTTTTGCCTGTTTGGAGAGAAGGGTCCCACAGCGGTCTTCCAGCTTGGGATGACATTCTGCAAAGCAGGCTGGGAAGATTCCCACGAGGTCTGCTCCCTGAATATTATTTCGCAGAAGCTCAGGCCTCTGTGGTTCTCTACCACACGCTGGAAAAGGCCTCCTCCTCAGCCACCCGGAGAATTCCCGCTTACTCTCCTCGCCGGGCGGCCTCCCCGCATCCCCCCTAGTTTGGGGTATGAAGAGGATACTGTAAGAGAGAACTCAGTTAAAGTCCAGTGGGAAAGGGTCGCAGTGAACCTGTTCTTGGAGGATTCTTCGAGGAGAGAAAGAAGAGGAAAAAACTGTCTGTATCTGTACGTGCAGAAAGGGCCCCATCAAACCTGACGCTTTGTAGGGGAAAGAGGACTTGACGTGCACCCGGGGGCCAGGAGGATGTGCCCCAAACTGGCAGGGGCGTTTCCTTTGGGGAGAAGAGTGAAGAACAGGACACAGGCAGGGGATCAGAGGAGACTTTAGGCTTATACGTGAAGATTTCATTTTTAAAAAGGACAATATTTACATGAAGAGGAAGAGGAAAAAGAAGGGGGGAAGGGGAGGGGGAGGAGGGAGAGGAGAGAGAGGGGTGGACTAGGAGTGGGAGGAGGAAAGGAACCCTGTTTGATAATAAACAAGCTTCTGTCCCTAAGGGTTAGCTTTCCAATCCTGGGCTTTTCAAGAAAAAAAGGGAAAAGCCAACACTGCAGATCCAGCACTAGGGCCGAACTCGACGGTGCCCAGCTCCCCCTCTAGAGAGGGTGAGGGCCTGTGCACGAACATATAGATTGAATGGGAAATTCTACCCCATCCTAAAGGGTGGACCTCAGTAGTCTCACCTTTGAAAGGGGAATAAGAATAACTTACTTGTCTGAAGACAGGAGATGGTCATTCCACTCATGGAGGGGAGAATACATTTCCAAGGATGGATACATAAAGAGTTTCCATGTGCCCTGTTTGAACAGGTACCACCCTGTTCCCCCAGAAAGGTACCTCAGGCAAGACAGTGGCTTTCTTCCCTTGTGGGTCCACTTACCCCTGAATAGAACCCTGGCACCCTACCTTCCAGCCCAAGAGAGTCCCGTACCTGGCACATCGCAGCTTCCCCAGGATACTCCAACTCTGTGTGTGCAAGGTGTTTCAAAACTGGAGCCATCACCCCCACAGTCTGTGGGATGTTCAGAGGACCTGGCACCAGGGGAGAGGAGGCAGGCAAACTGCCAGCCCAAATACCTTTCCTGAGGCCCCGCGGAGGGGGAAACATCAGTGGGAGGGCAGGTCCCACTCAGGTCGATAGCGTCAGAGCTGGAGGGCCCGGACCACATTCAGGCTGATAAGAGGAAAGTCTGCATGTAGCCACCAGCCCAGGCAGGGATTCATTTGCTTGGAAACTCAGGGCCCCCAAGAATGGGTGCAGCTGTGTGGTTTGCCTCATGGTCACAAGCTACCTGCCAGGTCTGGGAGACTGCCCTGCCCTGTGAGGGTAGTTGGCTGGTCCAGATGCTGCAGTTCTTGCCCTGAGAGGAGGGTGGTGTGCCAAGGGGGAAGCCAGTGCCAGGGAGGGCTGCTGTGGTCCATGTGCTGCACCTGGCATGAGCACACTGGAGCCCAAGGTCCCGGGCCCAGGTTTCTTATCTACGCCTTCCAGAGCTTGCTTTTGCCCAGGACTCCCACGCCTCTCTCAATCCTGGCAGTCATCGGCACCCGTTGCTTTGTGCAGTGACGGCCTCTGCTCCTGACTCAGACCCTGCTGAGCCTCCTAAGGAGGTGAATCTTGTGGGACTGGGGTCAGGATGGCTGAGTGTCACTCCCGTCTTGGCTTTAATTTGCCCTATGTTTTGAGAAAGTCACCTGACCTGCTATACCTTGGGTTCCCCTAGCCCCGTTTAAACTCCTGGTTTATGAGCAGCAAAGGTGGCTGTAGAGACTCTGCCAACCCTGAGTACTGAGCAATGAGAAAACAGGAAGAGTAAACATTCAGGGCAGAAACCAAAGCTGACGGTGCTAGTGGGCCCCAGTGGCCACTATCTCCTTCTTCCGTGGAAACAGAATCCTGACTTTTAGGATTTATAACCTAAGCAGAAGAAAGATGACATTTACGAATCTCCCTTGTGGCCAGTGGAATTTAGGGGAAGTGTTGTGGGCAAGTTTCAGGAAGTGTCTTTAAAGGGAAGAGGTATGTCCTTCCTCACTACTTCCTTGTTTCTTCTGGGGGGCTGCTGGCATGAAAGCTGGAGCTCAGCAGTCATCTTGAACCATGAGGTAGGAGCCAGGCTCTGAGAAGAGTAGACCAGATAGAAGGATCCTGGGTCCCTGATGACCTTAGGAATGTCCCCTATCACCCTTGCACTATCTCCTCCAGACTTCTTCTATGAGTTAGAGAAATAACTTTCCGTCTTCTTTAAGCCAATAATATTTTGGGTTTCTGTCACTTGTAGCCAAAGCAAAAACTAATTGTTACAAGAAGACAGTGTAGGGTGCATTTAGAAGGAACAGCCAGTTCTAGAGATCTGCTAGACCGGGATAGACTTTAATTTGTATAGAAGAAAGGATCAAGTAATCTTGGAAGAGGAGGTCTCTTGCCTACAGCTCAAGGATGGATTCCAGAACCCGAAGCAAAGATCTCATAAAGGGATCTCTATTTTTATTGATTGAAAAATAACAGAAATGGATTTTGGGGGACATTACTGCTCAAAAGGTGCTGTCTGGGTAGCATTAACCTCCATGCGTCACTTAGGATTGGGAAGGTGGAGAGGGGAGCCATCCAGCACATAACTCATCAGCTGGGGGTGAAGCAGCACCTTTGTGCGGCGGGGGGGATAAGAGCCCTTTAAGAAGTGAAAGGAGGAGGTGGGTGGAAATAGTCCAGATCATGATGTCACACACAGTCCACTGCATTATAGTCATTTTTTCATTTACTCCGGTTTAGTAAGCAGCTATTATGTTCAAGGCAAAAGAGGATACAACAATCAGACACAGAATCTGTCCTCAGGTAGCTTATAAAGTCTACTAGGGAAGGGAAGGCGAAGCTTACCTGTGAACACGACGTAAAGTGGTACACACCTGGAGAAAGGTTGAGGCAGGTGTCGTGGGTCTGCAGAGGAGAGCAGGTCCCTGCCAGGAGTGTTTCAGGGAAGCTTTGCTGAGAAGGGAACCTTCGTCTGTGGCCTTGCAAGATCAGGAAGATTTGGATATGTAGGACTGGCGGCTACGGGGTCCCTCCTTCTCCAAACAAGCTGTTAAGATGTCCACTTCCTTGTAGTGTGATGACTAACCACCCCCGTCCAAGAATATGGATACTAGAGCTGTGTGCTATAGGCAAGAGTGTTTTCTAGACGAAATGCAGGTGGCTTGGGGAATGTTATGGTCAGAAGCTGAAGGAGGAACGTCCAGGTAAGCCCTTTGTTTCTAAGTCAAACACAATAGGCTCGCATCTTAGCTCAGTTCCTTGAGCTCCTCAGGGCTGAAGGCTCACAAGTCCTGTTGAGTATGCCCCCTCAGCTGTGGCCATGCGCTAGAAGCAGGACTGGGAAGAAGTCATGGGGAAGTGGTTGTAAGGGGACTAGGTAGGGCTTGGAATGGCACACATCTCCTGCTCAGCTCTACTTCCTTTGAGCTCCGTTATTTCACTTCTCGGGCCCTAGAACAATGTCATGGTACAAGAGGTGACTCTAAGCTTAGGGAGATGAGAAACACCAAAAGCAGATGAAAGTGCTTGGGGAGATAGGTTGTAAGAGGGCCTGATAACTGACAGTCTTGTGGTTGTGGGAAACTGATGGTTAGGCTGTCTGGGATACTGGAGCCAAACTAGGAGGAGGGCCCCTGGCATTCTGGGCTTCTCGGTAAATAAATGTGTTGACTGGTGGAGGTGGTGGAGGCATGGCTTTCCATAGCTCTAGTTTTTCTCTTTTTCTTCTCCTTTGAGGATGACTCAGTACAGACTCGCTGTGGTTCATCACTACCATGACTTGAACTCACATTTGAATACCCAGGGTTCATGCTCAGTCATGACCATGCCACGGGAGCTGGAGTTCCTTCTTTGTCTTTAGTTTATGAGTAAATTAGAGGCAGAGGGCTGGGGGGAGGTGAGCAGTAAAGAAAGCAGAAATGCTTTTCCCTCCCTTTGCAAGAAGAAGGAGAGAAAAAAAACTAGACCTCAATTGTGAGGTATTTGTTGCTCCAGAGAGGAGCATGTCTGGGGAGTGGGGGAGCAAGGGAACATTTTACTGTTCTTTTAGACCTTTGCCTGGAAACAGGAAGTGTGTTTGGCCCACTTTACCTGCTGGGGCCACTTGCTATCTACCTCGAGGCACAATCTGCTGTTTGTAATATTACAGTCAGTTGCCATGGAGACTGTGACGTGAACACATCAGCCTTCTGGCTGTAGGAAGGGAACAGTCTGCTGAGATGGGGCCCGTGTACAAATAAATACATTCCAAAGCAACAGGTGAGCCTCAGAGAAGCCAGGTCTCTGGTTTCTACTGAAATGTTTCTACCATTAAACAAACATTGGAGGAAACACAAGCATCTGTCTAGAAGCAAAGCCTGGAGCTCAGGAATTCCGGGGCTGCGCCATGGCCCCTGCGTCTGATTTCCTACGTGGGCCAAGACAATTGGCTCAACCTCTCTGTGTCTTAGGTTAGCTGGCTCTCTCTCCTTCCTGGCTTCCACTCCCAACCCCAGCCTCATGGCGAGATTAGGAGGCAGATGCTATTGGAAAGTGGAAGGAAGTATCTCATTCCACAGCGGCACTAGGCAGAAGTGGGCAGGAGGGATGTTGACCCTGCCAGGGCTCCTAAACCCTCTCTACCAGCAGACTACCACCACGTATTAACCCCTTCCCATCTCCAGTCATTTGCTGCACTAATTCAGGAGAAAGTTCGGACAACCCGGCATGTGTATCTTAAGGGCAAATTCACTCTTGCTGGGGAATTTGGCATGTGTGGTGTTTCATTGAGCTGATGCATTTGGTTTATATGTGGTTTAACTAATGTATAAGATATACTCTGTTAGCTTACTAATAGCTAGTCTTAGTGTGGGGAGTCAGCATTTCCTGCAAGCCCAAACCACTGATGACCTATCCTAAATTTCCAACCCTCTTCTTGGTATACCCAGACTGATATACCAACATAAATAGTTTGACTTATAGTGAAAGTCAAATATGCATCTGGCCTATGCTCACCTTTAAACCATTATTGAGCACTAATGTTGCTTTGCACATAACAGGCATTGGATAACTACTTAATGAATTAAGTAATGTTAACATTCATAATCTGGGTGCAATACTCTGTATGTGTTTGCGTGCACGTGAACACAGGTGAATATTTATTCTTAACATTTCAAAGCTAGAAGCGATTTCAGAATCATTTGCTCCGACGCTTTATTCTACATGGTGAACCTGAGACTCAGAGAGACGAGTGACTTGCCCCAAGCGAAAAGCTGAAAGCACAGTCAGGGCCAGACTCCAAGACCGTGGAGTCCCCGTCCACTGCTTGTTCTCTGTACACTCCTGCATCCCCAACCCCAGTTCCCTCCCTCTCTTCCTCATGCTGGCTCCCCGAGCAAGCTTCCCGAAGTCCTGGGGAGCCTGTGTCAGCTGCTCCAGCCTGTGCACAGACAGCTCTGTGCTACCTCTGCCTGCGGCTGGACCCAACCAGGCCCTCAAAAAGGGCTGGAGGACTCATGCCACCAGCTTGTCTTCTCTGCCTCCTCCCAACATTACTCCCCTGGAAAGAAAACTGGGTCTCTATGGAGTCAGAAGGGCTATGTTTGAGTTTCAGCCCAGGGATGTTCCAGCTGCACAACCATGGTCAAATTACTTCAATTCTCTGGGCCTCAGTTTCCTCATCTGCAAAAGAACGGTGATGATTCCTGCCTTGTATGTGTCGCAGGTTTTGGGGGATCAAGTGAGACAATAAGTGTAAGAAAACTCTCAACTATGAAATGTGATACCTATGTCAAGGCATTGTAATATAATAATAATTATTATTATTATCATTTTCAGTAATTTCTTACCTGAGAGTAGTAACATACCCGGTCAGCTGTGTCCTAAAGTGTTCCTAAAACACTTTAGCACTAGCTAAATTTGGCTAAAATCGGTACTATCCACAATTGTATTGACTCCACCTACATTTACAGTGGCTTCCCTCCCCCAGCCACACCTCCCCTTCCAGCGCCCAGGTTGCCCCTCAGCCTACACCTCCAGCAATAATCCTATAGGTTCCCAATTATTCCTGTTGGTGAAGGCAAGCTAACACCGGGGAGAGGAGAGGCATCCTTTACTATTGGGGGCAGGAGGGCAGTAGATGATACTTACATTGTACCCCCTATTCCTTTCTCTCAGGCTCAGTACACGTAGGGTTGTAATTTGTTGTGAGGTTTGAGTAAAATGAAACCTAAACACCAAGCAGCCTTTCATCTGTACCTCTAAAAAGCAAGGCTGATGGCTTCCTCCTATTCTGCTCTTCCTTTCAGCTCTATAGCAGCACAAACTTACAGCTAGGAAGCACCCTCCCACCCACAGTGTTTGGGGGTGGTTTGGGGTCCCTGTGGGCCTTGCCTGACTCCTCCAAACTGAGCTTCGTGTCACCTCTTGTGAAACACGGGAAGCTTGTTTGCTTCCACTGGTGCCTCTACCTCCCCTTCCAGTAGAAAGGATGGACCCGGGAGAACTGGCTCTGATGGGCAAGTTGTATAACCATAGGGAGGCTCCTTAACCTATCTTTACACCAATTTCATCTTTAAAATGAGGCTGTCCTAGGGTGTGGAGAGAAGGGAGCCCTCGTACACTGTTGGGAATATAAATTGATGCAGACACCATGGAAAAGAGCATGGAGATTCCTGAAAAAATTAAAATTAGAACTACCATATGATCCAGCAATTCCGCTTCTGGGTATTTATCCAAAGGACACGAGAACACTAATTTGAAGAGATATATGTATCCCTATGTTCATTGTAGCATCATTTACAGTAGCCAAGACATGGAAACAACTTAAGTGTCCATTGTTGGATGAATGAATAGAGAAGATGTGTTATATATACAATAGAATACTACTCAGCCATAAAGAAGAATGAAATCTTGCCATTTGCAAGAACACAGAGAGACCTTGAGGGTATTATGCTAAGTGAAATAAAGTCAGATGGAGAAAGACAAAAATCGTACAATTTCACTTACATGTGGAATCTAAAAAACAAAACAAACGAACAAATAAAACAAAGCAGAAACAGACTTATAGACACAGGAAACAAACTGATGGTTACCAGAGCGGGGAGAGGTTGGGGGGCAGGCCAAATAGGAGAAGGGGATTAAGAGGTACAAACTTCCAGTTATAAAATAAGAAGTCACGAGGATGTGGTGTACAGCACAGGAAATATAGTCAATAATATTGTGATAATTTTGTATGGTGCCAGATGGTAACTAGACTTGTCGTGGTGATCATTTCGTAAAGTACATAGATATGGCATCACTATGATGTACACTTGTAACGATTAGGCTACTATATGTCAGTTATACTGAAATTGAAAAAATAAAGACAAAAGGATAGAAAAAAACAAAAAATAACACTGGGCTATCCCTGCACGGGCCTGCACCACTGTCCAGTGTGAGGTTGTAGTGAGGTGCTGGGGTGGGGGCACTGTGTCAGCAGTGACGCAGGTGTAAAGGATGGTTACCATCCAGGTAAGGCTTCGATTCTCCCCTTCGTTTCGGATGCCCACCTCGCGCCCTCGCTGTATCCCACACTGCACTCTGCCCGTGAAGCCTGACCTGACCTTACATGTGGCTGGCTTCCAGAATTTGTTTTGTTGTAGTTTGTCATCATGTGCATTCTGCTGGGTGCAGCATGGCTTGTAAGACTGCCGACCTGCGCCCTTCAGGGACACGGAGGCGCTGGATATGGGCACTTATCATACATATGGGGCCTTGCACACACACTCTCAGGTTTGGAAGTGGTGAATTGGTGAACTCAACTTCCCCATTTATCAGTCAAAATAACTGAGGCCCAGAAAAACTCAGAGCTGAAGGACTTCCCCAAGGTCTATGGGGAGCTCGTTTTATTACTCTAAAGTAGAAAGTCTTAATTCCCAGAGTTTTTGAAGAAAGGAATGCAGGGGAAACAACCTCATCTGGTGCTGATTTGAATGCAGTAGGTTGGGTACAAGGGGCCCCAGGGGGATGAGAGGTCCTCCTGGCAAGAGCCCTGCTGGCTAATTATCAGTCTGACTTGCTTCTCCCTCCCCGCGCACAAGTGCTCGGCAGCTGCTTCTTTGTACCCTTAAATATTTGAGCAGCCTACAATCGTGGCCCAGTGCTTGTCGCTGCCTGCTCCCTCCACCCGGAAAGAGCCCCAGTCTTGCTGAGGCTCCCCTCATTCCCGTGATTAGATATGGTGCCTGTCAGGAGATAAAGAGGGGTCAGAGGCCCTGAGGAGAAGAGGGAAGGAGGCGGTATCTTCTTTTCCCAGAAAACAATCCCCACAGTTTCTGAATGTTATTAAGAAGGTATTAATGTAGAATTCAAGTTCATTCCAGTACACAGTGGGTTTGCCGCGTCTAGCCAAGGGGGTTTTGTGGGTCAAGGACCATGACCTCAACTGTCCATCACTGAAGTATATGTATTGACTGAAGGCAGGTCATTCTGTCTTGACAGAAACAGCAGGAGAGGCTCACTTTGGAGAGATGGAATAGAGAAGAGTGTGCGCTCTGGCACACACACGTGCACACACACATTCTTGTATGAATTGACAAAGGCACCACTGCCCTCTACTGGCGACTGTGGCATCTTTTCCCAGTGTCAGAGACAGCCTGGAGCCTCCGTTGCTTCAGAAAATAACTTGAATACTTACTGCAGGTAATTTTTCAAACAACTTGTAAATAAAGTGTATTTCATAGGTTTCGGACAGTTCATTCATTCAACAAATAGTAACTGAAATGCGTAGGATGTGTATGTCTCTATTCTCAAGGAAGCTATGACACTTCATTTCTGAAAGGGGGAAAGGAATGCTAATTTAATGAGAACGATTTACTTCCCCTCGTCCAGGGTTTAGTACCCGCATCACAAACCGCCTGAATCACAGAGCACAGCTTTGGACTTACCAGGTTGTACCCTCATTAGGACACAGCTAGAGAGAGGAACTCTTTCTCATGTCGACAAACATGGGGACTGGAATCATTATCAGGGAATCATGGGTCTGGAAGGTCAGTCAGAATTCACATAAGCTGGACTGTGAGACTCCCAAGTCCAGATGGAAACCCTTTCTAGCACGTCTTACAGCCTAGCTTATCCTGCAGGCTACAGGAACCTGTTTCTTCTACCTCTCGCCTTGGGCACCACCCGGGCTCCTGATTCTTGGAAACCATCATAAAGCATCCCCTTTGCCTCACCTCCTTCCTATGGCTTTCAAGCTCTTTGTTCATCCCTAGGTTATTCCAGGCAACTTAAATAGGCATAGTTCCACCCAAAGCTTCTGATCCTGGTTTTTCTTCTTGTGCTCTTCTTTAATCAAATTAGGCAAAGTACGTATCCTTTTTTTCCCCAACATTTTTTTGGATTAGGTAATGCAATTCACATGGCCCAAAATCAAAACAATAAAGAAGCTTATGGTAAATTTCAATTCCCCATGTCACCAATCTACCCTTTCACCCCTCTTTCCTCTCTCCTCTGCCAAGGGAAACCGTTGTTATTAATTTCATATGCATTCTCTCAGTATTTCTTTATGCAAATGCATATAAATATACATTATTGTTGTCTTTCCCATTAGACAAAAAGGAAGCACACTGTGTACACATTTTTTTCACATCATGGTCTATATTGGATTACTTTCCGTATCAATATATTTTTTAAAATTCCTTATTCTTTTTATAGCTTTTAATATTCCAATGTGTGATAACATCATGGTTTATATAACCAGTCTCCTACTGATGGAAACTAGGTTTATTTAGAATAGTACTCTCGAGCTTATTTTTGCTCCCTCCTTCTCCCCAGCCTTAGCCACAATTTAACACGGTT
This sequence comes from Equus przewalskii, assembly GCF_037783145.1. Lineage (NCBI taxonomy): Eukaryota > Metazoa > Chordata > Mammalia > Perissodactyla > Equidae > Equus > Equus przewalskii. The sequence goes on along the minus strand of NC_091835.1, from coordinate 32,917,167 downwards.
TAAAATGGTGTTACTAGACCATTGGAGGTTTACCTGCCTGATACATACCCCAGCCATTCCTGAGAACTCCTGAGCATTAACTACACACTAAGAGCTCTGTGAATGTCCCCAGGAGAGCAGAATGCAGGACTGAGCTCTCTACAACAATGGGCAGAACACTGCATCTGAGGACAAGATCTTCTCAGACTCTGGCAGCTGGCAAGGCGAAGACAGCTTTTACTGTAGAGCTCCTCTGAGAGGAGTCAAGGATCAAGATGATGCCCCTGGTGATGAGCTTGAAATGACCTGCAAGTAATTGAAACTGTGTGGTCCTTGGACAGGCACACAAGCCCAAGTAGCAAAGGAACAAAAGAAATGAGGATTGAATGAAACACCATCAGGCAGTGGGCTTAAAAGAAATGGAATCAACCCACTTGTCCTTTCCAAAGCTGTACCATAGCCTTCCAACACTGTCCTGGTCCTCTCTACACACTGTCAAGACAGCTGGGTGCTTTCCTCAGCTCCAAGGACTAAGGCAGTTATATTGGTGGTTTGCAGCCTATGGCACAGTCAGGTGATAAACTGACTTTTTCAACAAGTTGTGATGACTTGCAGACTCAGCTCACACTTGTGCGTTTTTTGTTTAGGCAGTCCCAGCCTGTCATCCCAACAAGAGCTAAACAAGATGACTGAGAAGTAATGGCTTCCTCTGGTATTGGGTCATATTCATAATTACAGAAGACAGTGTTTCAATTCATCTGCTGCTGTGTAACAAACAACTCCAAAACTTAGTGGCTTCAAACAACAGTAATGTATTATTTTTCACAATTCTGTGAGTCAAAAATTTGGGCAGGACTCAGCGGGCAGTTCTTCTGACCATGAGATGTCATCTGGGGTCATTGACTTGGCTGCATTCCACTGACAAGTGGACGGGGGGAAAAGTCCAAGACGACCTCAGTCACGCATCTGGAGCTCGGTGCTCTCCGTGTGGCCTCTCCATGTGGCCACCTCACGCTTCCCCATAGTATGTGGGCTTGGGCTAGCTGGACTTCTTACATCCTCGCTGGCTTCCAAAGAGAGAGGAAGAAGAAGCTACCAGGCCTCTGAAGGGATGGGCTTGGAAGTTCCAGAAGGTTCGTTTTGCCGTTTTCTGTGGGACAAGCTAGTCATAGGCCAGCCCAGATCAAGGAGAAGGGAAAGAGGCTTCATCTCCCACTCTCGATTGGTGGAGCATGTGCAAGCACAGGGAGGGGAAGAATTGTTGGGGGCTGGCTTTGCACACTCACTACCGCAAACGGTGGATTGAGAACTGGGGGTAGAAGATGCTCACAGAATGTGGGGACATTTTGATGAATGTGGGGCTGTCAGTGTCTCTATAGTTGGGTTTTTATTTGCCTGTTGGGGATTGAAAGGTTCAAAAGGCTTTTTCTCTCCACCAGAAGACCACTCCTCTCAATGGCCACGCAGAGGCTGGGGGAGCCCTGGGTATGCTTGCCGCAGGCTGTCTCAAGAGAGGGAGGGAACCTCTACAGAAGGAGGAGGGGCTGGCTTGGGAAATATGGGTGAAGCTGGTGCATGTTTGGGGCCATATGTCCTTCCAGGGGTACACCAGTGTGCCTCTTTCTATGCCAGGTTCAGGGGTTGCAGTTTAAGAGTCACCATTCTCCCTCACCTATGGCAGACCTTTCAACCAGTGCCAACACTTCCTTAGTGAACCCAGATTCGGACCTGGAATTCTTGTTAACACAGACCCCAGGTAGACCATGCAGATGGGTCTGATTGGCACACACAGAGAAGTCTGTTGACTAATACAAGCGATCCGCTCTAAAAGGCACCAGAGAGGTACTCATCGTCCCCCTGGAGGGAGACAGTCTAGCTGCATCCGGGACTGGGAAAGGTCAGGCGGCACTCTCCTCGATCTGGGTTTGTACTCCAAGCAAGAGACAAGAGGGGAGAGTGGGAGAGAGAAAGGTGCCTTCCTGACAGGCACGGACCTGGGTAGCACAGGGCGAAGGCACCTTTGGTGGGTTGTTGGGAGCCGTGCTCAGGTGTCCTTGGAGGCAGCGTGGTGGAGCTGGCAGGCAGAAGGAAGACTGCAAAGGGAGCATGAGACCTTGTTCTGGCCAAGCTTTCCACTAACTAGTAAGGGGACTGGTCCTTTAACAGGGATGCTGCTGAGATGCTTGCGCACTCAGAAGTGATACTTGGGCCCAAGGGTTCTCAATTTCCTTATCTGCAAAGTAATGGAGCTTGTTCCTGTGAGCTTTCCCAGCACTAAGATGCTATGGTCCTGTAACTAGATGAATTTTGGAGGTCTTTCCTACGTCAAGAGATTGGTGACTTCTCAAAGCAGAAGAAGCAATGGGATCACTAACCTCCTGCTTCATACACAGTGAAACTGAGACGGAGAAGAAAGAACATGTCACTGAAGTTGTCCTGTGCGGGAGCGGACGAAGCCGAGTTAGAAGCACAGACTTCTCAGGGCGGGCATGAAGGCTTACAGATCTTTTTTTAATTTGCCTCTTATGACTGAAGTCAGAGGGAGGCCAAGAGATGACCGGCTGCAGGCCCTGCCGGGGGTGCAGGTGTCTGTGCTCCGGGATCAGCTTGCACCACCAACACAGCCAGAGGCTGGTTCTCCTGACGAAAAGAGCCCCTTTTATTATTGGGTGGGGTTTGGGAATGTCCATTAAAATCCGTTTCCATCCCTTCAGCTTCTTCCTCTCGTCATTTTTTTCCCCTTTTTCGACTTGCACCTGGTGTTCTTGCCTTTGCCAGAAAGGCTTAAACCTTGTCAACTTCTCAGCAATAATAAATCCCACCCAGCCTCCCGCTCTCTCCAGCCCCAGTCGCCTGATTAGGCTTCAGGAAGAAGTTTCAAAATCCTCAAAGATGTTAATCAGAACCTTCAAATCCCTGAAAAAGAGGAAAACACAAGTTGAATTGGGCTCTTGAGCAAATCCAGATGGAGTGGAATCCTGCTGAATGAACCCGACTGCACAAGAGGGAGAGAGAAAGGGAGGAAGACAAGAGAAAGAGACAAAGAAAAAGGTGAAGAAAGATCTCGAGAGAAAGCTGCTCAGGACTCAGAGACTTGAAAGACGGGCCTTCCGACTCTGCCGCAGCTTGGGCCACTGCTGGGTGGCCGAGGGCACTGGAACCCTGTGGGTAGCGGCTGAGGCTGCCTCTGCTTTCCCTGAGAATGCTCTGACACTCCGCGGGGCGGGGAAGATGCCGGGGCCTGGCGGCGGGAGAGCCTCCAAGGGCTGTGACATTGAGGCTGTCTCCAAGGCCTGCTGGGGCAAGGACAGGCATCCCCACACGGTCTCCTCAGCGGGGCCTCAGCAGCCTGGCCCCACAGCAGCCCGGGCCCCAGCCCCAGCCGTGCAGCCCTGCTCCGAGTTTCACACCATGTCTAATCCAATCACTGGCAGATTGCAAGCTCTCTGCCTACCTCCCAGATCGAGGGCTGTTGGCCGGCTCCAGTGATAGGCACCTTCCCAGCCCAGCCGGCTGTCCTCCTGCTCGTCCACGGAAGCCATTCTGCAGCTCTGCCCCTGCCCCCCAGCTCCCCTTCTGGGCCCACAGAGTTAATCCTGTTTGCCTGGTCTGTCAATTTAAACAGCTTTAAATATGCCTCACCAGGTCCGGGTGGCAGAACCCTGATGCTTAAAAACAGAGGCCTTGCATCAAAGGGGGCTGAGGTAACGGGGGCCACAGGGTTGTCATTCAGAGGCACAAAAACAACCCGTTGTTAAAAAATAAGAAAAGCAATCCAAGTGAATCATACATGCATAAGGAAAAAAACATCACCACCCAACAAAATGAGGTCCCCTGTACTAAGCGCAAAAACAGCTCCAAAGTGGGGCGATGGTGAGGGTGCAGCCAGCAGGGTCGCAGCTGCGGGTACAGCAAGGGCTTCTCCGCAGCCCCAGACAGATGGACCAACCCACCTGGAGGAGCTCTCCTACGCTCCTTCGAAGTCAAAGCGTTGGCATTGGGTTTCTGGGATCATTGTGGAGCTGAGCCCCGGGAGGTCTCAGGGAGGTGGCCATGCCGTGCAGACACATTCAGACACTTTGACACAAAATCTCGCTCTGAGTCAAGCCTCCTGCCCCAAAGCTTATGAAGAGTAATGGAGAATAAGGCCTGGCCCAGTGCTTCTCAAACTGTAACGTACAAATGAGTCACTCGGAGATCTTGATAATGCAGACACTGACTTAGGTCCGGGGTGGGACCTGAGATTCTGCATTTCTACTGGGCTCCGGGTGGAGCTGACGCTAGTGGTCCACGGACCACACTTTGAGTAGCAAGTGTTTAGATGGAGCCAAGTGCCCTCAGCCTTGGACTTGATTGTCTTGGTTTGGGCTTCTCTTCCTCCCTCTGGTCTTCCTCCAGCCTGCTGCCTTCCTATTCCCTTCTCCACAAGAGATGACACAAGAGAAACTGATCTTGCATTAGAGCATGTGACATCCAATCCAGATCTCAAAAAGGTGCTTCCTGCCTGTCCCACGTTCGTGGAGTTGCCCGTCACTAGAACAAGTGTGAAGGCACAGGGACTGCTTCAGGGGAGGGCAGGCAGCCAAGAGTCTATCTGTAGAGAAGTACGTAAAAAATTTAGCTAGAGGCAGAAGAGTGCATGAAATGACCCTTAAGGGGGCCTTCCCAACCCAAGATTCTGTTATCCTAAGTCCTGTCCTTGGTTTTGATAAGGGAAAGGCATCTGTCCTCCCTCCGTCGGGGCAGGGGAGTGACCCAGGCTGCCGGCTGGACGCTGGTGTGTGCACAGGGCTTGAGCTGCAAGCAAGCGGAAGGCCTTGGGAAACACAGGACGGAGAGGCTATTTGCACTTGGTTTTCTAAGTTTTGTTTTGACTTCGAGAGAGAGGGGCAGTCCCACTGTCCCACGATTGCTAGAAAACAGAGACTTCTAACCACAGCAGCATTTAGCTTGCCTTTTAGCACACTCCCTCCTCTCTCAGCCTTCCCAACCCCACTCTGTCGCCCCATATTATCCTCTCTGAAAAAGGGACAAGGTCAGTCCAATCCAATCTGCTTGGAATTTGTCTTTCCTTGGAGTACTTGCTGCAGAAGGTGAAAGGCAGGGTTTTGACACAGATGACAGAGGGCTTGAGTACAACATGCAATGAAGGCAAAAGAGCAGGACAGCTTCTAGGAAGGGGCTGGTGGCCCACGCTCCAGGAAGACAGGAAAGTGAGCTTCAGCTGGACTGCATGTGGGGGAGGTGACCCCAAACACAGCCTGGCTCAGGGCAGCAGCCACACTGGGGCATCCGAATGATGGCAGCCAATTCCGGGCAGGTGAGGGGGCGGGCTTAGGTGGCAGAGGCAGGGAGGCTGGTGTGAGTGTACGTTTTCATCAAAGGTCGAGTCCAATCCAAAACCACATAAAAGAGGAAGCAGATGAGAAGTGGATCTCCCAGCACCCAGTTCAGATCTTTGCCTCTTTACCTGGAGCTTCACCTCAACCACACACAATTGTCCCCTGGAGGCAAGCGAAGTGCCACGGGTGCCGATTCCAGGAGGCAGTACCCTTAGAGTCATGCAAGTGTGCCTTCCTTGCCTCACCCTGGTCCCAGCCCTGCTCTCAAGTGTCAAGGTGATTTTCCAAGAGAAGAGAGGTGAATGTTGAGCCAGAGGGATTTTTTCTCTGTTTGGAGTGGGATGGTCAGTATGGTCCCTGCTGCTCCATTTCGGCCAGAAGTGGAAGTCCCACATAATTTTCTAGTCCTTGGTATCTTCATCTGTAAAATAAGATTGCTCGATTAGAAGTGGTTTATGAATTTCTCTGATTCCATGCCTTCCCCTTCAAACTGTTAGCCTGTCAACAGTCCTCTGAATAAATTCCTGATCAGTAGCAGACTGGCAGAACGAGCTCTGCCCTACGCCTGACTAAAACCCTGACTCTTCTGCTAATCAGAGGGAGGCTTCTCAATAATTCCTGCCTCCCTTCCCCCAAGTCTCTTTCTAGATCTCTCCCTGTGGTCGCCAGTCAGAAAAGGTCATGTCTGAGTAAGAAGTGTGATACTCCTCAGTCTAAACACTGATGAGTCAAGGGTAAGCTTCCTTGCCTCTTTCGCCTTCCCTCCCTCCCTCCATCCCTTCCTTCCTTCCTTCCTTCCCACACACACTGAGAGCCTACACCATGTCTGACGCTGTGCTGGACTTAGTGGGGAGATCTCCCTGTTTCCTGGGGAAAGAGCTGCATGAAACATAATTGACAACATCCGAGAAGCAACCTGAAGACCGTGCTATGTGAGCCCCCCACGTAGCGCCCATGAGCGACGACTAGAAACCACATCTCCTCTTATATTCCCTTACTTAGTCTTAACATCCATGGGATAAGTCAACTAAAGAGACAAAGGGGAAAGGCAGCAAAAAAATTGCAGGAAAGTCTAATTTTAATTTGCTTACTCTCTTGAGAAAGCATTTTGCCATTTTGTTCTCTAGAAAACTATGATGTAAAACTTCCCAGTTGGAAGACATTGCCTTTTTCTTCTTCTTCTTTAGGAAAGAAAATTTTTTTTGGACTGTTAGAACTTCATCTTGCTAATTTTAGAATGCCATTTCCTTTGGTGACCTGGAGTGTATTCTACCCCCTTTGCACCAGAGTGATGTCTGAGTCCATTGTTCATAACTTTTTGACTAGGTGGGGAAAAGGGATGTGTCCTCTTGGTTAGTTATTGGCCACTCTTTTGGGCATTTGTGGGTTTGTGTGTATGTATGTGAATGTGTGTAGTCTCAACATGTATTTCCCCTTCCTCATGGCATCCCACCCCCATCGTGTGCAATTTTGGTGAGGCCATTCCTTGTCCATTCATAGCTAAGTGGTGAGTACATGAACTAAACTAAGCCAACCAGGTTCTCTTTCCCAATACTTGAGATCTTGAGCAGAGAGCTGAAAGGATGAACATCAACAGCAGAAGATTGGAGGATACAAATTCCCAAGGCAGCGGCCCGAAGAGGTGTCCAGAAGTTCTGAAGCCAGTTCTAGTCCCTGTTCTGTGTCCATGCTTAGTTCTGCAGCTTCCTATCCATTTGTGACTCCCCTCTTGTCCCATCAATAGATTAAGAGAGACAGAATTGGTTTCTGTGACCTGCTACCAAGGAACCCAAGGTGAAACAGTCATCTCCGGGGTGTGGTACCCAAATGATGAAAATCTCCCCTTCTCCAAACACACAGGGAAAGCCCCCTGTGGTGAGTGCTACGATATACTGCCCAGGATCCACCTTCAAGATGAGGCACTCATTCTCCCAGCTGCTGGAAGTGTAGGCGGCTGGCCCATCTCTAGGAATTGCCCTCTGCTGAATACAGCTACCTTGCTGAAGGTCATGTTCTCCACAGGGGGCAGCCCAAATCTGATGACAGGTGGGTGGGAGTATATGAAGCCCTGGTCCTCTTTCCCCAGGGGCAGAGGCAGAAGGCATTTCAGTTCCTGAACTCCCCGTAGGATTATCTGGGTCTGCTGGGACCGTCCTACTTCCTTTACTTTCCCATCAGTATTTTTCCCACAATCACTCCCCAATTAACTTTCTGTGAACCTCAGTCTCAGAGTGTCTCCTGAAGAATGGACCTAAGACACCCACCCAGGACACGGATCCACAAAAAGGAGCAGACTCTGCTGGCACCTGTCTCTCTTCCGTGTGACTTGGGGTTTTGGCAAGACTCAGATAAACTCAAAGAGATGGTTTCCTGGGTATTAACATCATTTATTTAGTCCACAAATTTACTGGGTGTCTACTCCATACCAGGTAATATCAATGAACACAAAGTTTTAAAAAAAAAAAAATCCCCGCCCTTGGAGAGAGTATGGAATAAGGATGGGATGTACAGCTGTTTTCAAGGGCGGGAAGCACAGTGCATCCTCAGAGAGGACGGCCCCACACTAAGCCGCATCCTCCCTTTTCTGGAGGTAACCCTTCCCCTCGGTGAGGCGGGTACCACCTGCCGGTTCCATTTTTTTAATGAAATAATGATTCACCTTTTCAAGTCTGATTTGCCCTTCGATTACTCCCACCCTGTCCAGTCATTGCCCCGAACACACAATCTGGGAGGTTCAAGTCCTCATCCCAGGAGTCCATCTCTCTCCGAGGATATTTATTATTTTTCTTTCTTTTGTTTCAGTCTGAGAAGTGCAGCTCTAACAGGACTGTAGTCAGCACGCCCCCCGGGCACGTCTTCATTATTGTCTTTTTAAAGCAATGTAATTGCAACTGGTGGCGACAGTCACCCCCACTTCCCCTTCAGGGCAGGTGTCATCTCCTAACATATAAAAAGTAGTCTGACCTTCGTAAAGGCAGAGGAGAGGAGTGGAGCTGCTTGACTGAAGTTAAGAGGCAGGTGGGCAAGTAGGAAGAGATGAGGGTGGGAAGAGAAACGGGGCACACCAAATTGTGGTTCTGAAAAAAACCCATAAATGCCTTAGATTATATAACAAACGGGACCTGTCTGTGGATTACCCAGCTTCTCCCTGGTTCCTTCCTTGCCATCGTGCAATCTATTAATCCAGAGAGCTCCCGTGGACACAATTATAAGGAATTCTTCCATCAGGGCCCATGTCATGTTCAGCTCAGCCCACAACAGATGTTCAATAGAAGATGGAAAGGTCAAACTGAAAGCAATCCTCTTGGTTTCTCATGAGTTTCTTTCACGGAAAGAGAAAATAAAGTTTTAGAATATCCGTAAATTGCCTTCGTCACTTTACCCATTCCTTTTCCCTGCACCTGCCCCTGCTATAGACCCTCAAGAGTTGACCAGAAACAGTAGCAGAAATGACAAAAGTCATGCTGCCAGTTGTCAACTTAAAGGTCATGCTATCTAATAAGTCAGAGGAAACCTAAAGTTCAACCAGTCGCCTCCCCTCTTCTGTCGGATGAGAAAACCGAGGTCAGAGAGCTAAATGGCTTGTTGAAGGTCACACAGCCAGCTGGTGAAAGAGCTGGTGTTCGTGACTCCTTAACTAGGAGTTACCACCCTCTTTGTCACACTGTGATACTGACCGTCACTCAAAAGGTTGAGGGTTACCAAGCAAGCCTTGCAGAAGCTGCTCAATTCTTCCCGGTAGTCTCTGTGCTTTTAGGGGACTTGCCATCTCAAAGAATGCTGCTGCAGCCCCACAGGTCTAGAGGGCTCAGGTTTTTCCTACAGGTGAAGATAACTACAAAATTGGGATTGGTAGGGGCTGGCCCGGTGGCACAGCGGTTAAGTGCGCACGTTCTGCTTCTTGGTGGCCTGGGGTTTGCCGGTTTGGATCCCAGGTGTGGACATGGCACTGCTTGGCAAAAGCCATGCTGTGGCAGGCGTCCCACGTATAAATTAGAGAAAGATGGGCATGGATGCTGGCTCAGGGCCAGCCTTCCTCAGCGAAAAGAGGAGGATTGGCAGTAGTTAGCTCAGGGCTAATCTTCCTCCAAAAAAAAAAAAAAAATTGGGATTGGTTCTTAGTGAATTATCGACAAAAGTGTAATTCTTTATGAAATTCTTCTCACTCATTTAACTTACTCTCTAATTTCTACTTGTGAAAATTAAATCAAAGTTCAAAAATAATACAACGCATGGGAAAACATAAAGTATCTTGGTATCTAACCTCACATTTATCAAACGGTTCTGAATAAAATTTTCACTGACTGGGGGTGTCCAGATTTATTTTTAACAGCCACTAACTAGCTTTTCTATTCTGTTGTGGTTGTTTATCAGGGTTAGCATGTCTTTAACTCTTTTAACCTTCTGCTCTATATTTTGCATCACAAGAAACTTCTGTAACATTCAACAGACTAGCACATCCTGCTTCTGTCGCTGGGCTGGGCTCTCAGCTGGCCGTTATCTGTGTCTACACGCTAGAAAATGAAGTTACGTCACATCTTCGTGATGGTTTTTCTCTAGAGAGATTTCAGCTTCGTTTTACCACTGGTTAAGTTCTTTTTAACTTTATTGCCAAAAATTGTTTTAAAACAGACAAGCAAACCAACTTCATTAGAAGAGCATCGTAAACGTGAGCAAGCATCACTAATCACTAAATAATAGTGTGCAAGCCTGGAAGTTTTAAAGAATGCAAGAGTTGTGACATTTCTCACTAATAATAATGGCTAATGTTAATATTAACGGACAATCTTTTATTTCCTTGTATTTTTTCATTAACTAATCTTTAGGAAAACCCTGTTAGGTAAATATTTTTAGGTAAATATTTCTATTGTCCTCAATTTATAGATCAGGAAGCTGAGGAAGAGCAAAGTTAAGCAACTTGTGCAAGGTCCCTGCCATTAGCGGTGGAGCTCAGATTTGAATTCAGACAGTCTAACTCCTAGCGTCACCTCCAGTACCTGCTGCCTTACCCAGTACTTGCTCTAATCTCACTTCGGAACCTTTTTAGAGTTGAGTCCTTTTTTTTTTTTTTTTTTTGAGGATTATTAGCCTTGAGCTAACTACTGCCAATCCTCCTCTTTTCGCTGAGGAAGGCTGGCCCTGAGCTAACATCCATGCCCATCTTCCTCTACTTTATATGTGGGACGCCTACCACAGCATGGCTTTTGCCAAGAGGTGTCATGTCCGCACCCGAGATCCGAACCGGCAAACCCTGGGCCGCCGAGAAGTGGAACACGGGCACTTAACCGCTGTGTCACCTGGCCGGCCCCAGGTTGAGTCCTTTTCGCCCCCAGAACATTAAGAACCTAGCATACATACAGCAAAGTGGCAGTTAAACCAAGTCGCTATTAAGCCATTGTTATAAATAATAGGATTTGCAAGAATGCTTAGATAGCATGGGATTTTTCTTGACTTTGGAAATGACCTTATATTATTATTCTTTTTGTGAGATCTGGGGACATAACTCTCGCTTGGGGGTCAGCAAACTTTTTCCATCAAAGGCCAGAGAGTAAATCTTTCAGGCTTTGCAAGCTGTATGGTCTCTGTTGCAACTGCTCAACTCAGCCGCTCAGCCGCTGTAGGGCAAAGGCAGCCATGGACAACAGGTAAGCGAATGGATGAGGCTGTGTACCAGTAAATCTTGCTCTGTGGCCACTGAAATTTGAATTTCTTATCATTTTCACGTGCCACAACATATAATGCCTCTTCTGATTTTTAAAAAACCAAGTAAAAGGGCCAGCTGGCAGCATAGTGGTTAAGTTTGCAGACTCCACTTCAGTGGCACAGGGTTCACGGGTTTGGATGCCAGGGGTGGACGTAGTCATGCTGTGGCGGCATCTCACATAAAGTAGAGGAAGATTGGCACAGATGTTAACTCAGTGACAGTCTTCTTTAAGCAAAAAGAGGAAGATTGGCAACACATGTTAGCTCAGAGCCAATCTTCCTCACACACACACAAAGAAAGTAAAAAGGTGGAAACCAACCTTAGCTAGTGGGCCATACAAACTCAGGCAGTGGGCCGCATTTGGCCCAGGGGCTGTAGTGTGCCAACCCCGGCTCTCTCTAGCTGATTCTTCCACCTCATCGTGAGCTCCCCGAGGGCAGAGACCATACCACGGTCAGCCTGGGACGTTACAGACAGTGAGTAGAAGTTTGCTGGATTCAACTGAATTGAACTTGGAAAGGAGGAGACGGGGACATTTTCAGACACCCCAAGCTGCCTCAAGCTCAGACAGGAGCTCAACTCAAACAAGTGAGGGATGTTCATAATAGTTTCGTTCACTTTTGAGCGCAACAGTCCCTGGCTCATCCAGGTCTCCTCGTGCACTCTCTCTCACCATCTCTGTATGGCAGGTTCCAGACTGCAATTTGCAGATAGAGATCTTGAAGGGAAGAGGCTAACAGCCTCCTCTGCTGGGCTCCCCGCCAAGCTGCCCCCTGGCACTGCAAACAAGGGGGACCTTCCAGGGGATTTCGTGGTTCCTCATTTGGCTGCGTAGCAAAGCAGAATGCTTCTTTCCGATTTCTGCTCCTGATAGCATGGCACACAGATCAAAAGAAGCAGTGCTCCAAATCACACCAAAACCTTCTGCCTCCAGCTGCGCAAGACCTGTCTGGAAAGTGCGTGAATCCAGGTTTGCAGCCCAGAGACGACTAGAGGGCACCTCCCTGAGATTCTGGAAAGGTTTACAAATTAGACACACCTGTGATCCTGGGACTTTTTAAGATGGGGTTAAATTCCAATTGCCCTGTGAGAGAGACAGACTGTGAGCTCCGAAGCTTCTCCCAGTTGGGAGACTCGGTTCCTAGAAACAAATGCCTCATCCTTGTGTATAGGACGTGACAGATGAGCCTGGAGTCTCTCCAGCCAATCAGGTAAGAGAGGTGCCAAGCTGCTTGCTGGCTGCTGGAAGGGTCTGGGCGTCCCAGGGGGCACCTCTCTCCCACGTGTCTGCAGTGCCTAGAGTTGGGTTCTTGGCAGGGCAGAGTGAGAAAAGTGGTATTTTTAGTTTGGGTGGGATATTTTCTAGCTGAGCATGAGAATCATGCCCCCCTCCCTGCCACAGTTCCCCAGCAGTGTGTGCTCTGAGCAACGACTGCACAGGGCTGCTTAGACGGCGTGCTCAGCCCTGTCCTTGCTCAGGTTTGCCTCTCAAAGTGCTCGGCTGGTGAAGGAGGGGACTTCCCCGGCAGTGTCACAGTGTGTTTCTCTCTTTGGGGGATGCACTTCCAGTTTCTTTGCTTTTTTTACTGAAAGAATTGGCACTCCTTTTTGCTTTTGCCTCCCACTCTTACTGTATTTTTTTTCAGGGCTTGACCCTGATTCTAGAATCACACACACACAGGGCAGGGGGTTGCCTCATCTGGAGACCTGAAGGCATCCCAGAGGGTTTTCCCCAGAACTGCCTGATATTCTGCTATAAGTGACTCACTTCTTTGGGTTAAGCATCGACCATTTACTGTAATTCTTAAAAATCACAACAAAAATGAACAAATAAAAACCCAACAAGTAACCATGGGTATGCCTAAAAGGGTGGAACTTAAACTTTGAACTCTTAACGATTTATAATCTCACTTTTCTACTTGACAAGAGTGATGACTCGTCACGAGAACAGAGGTGATCATGAGAAAGGCCCTTGGTTCTTCCTGCTATGTTACCAAAGATGGTTCAAAGCAGGTGGAGTACGGTCTAGGGTCAAGAACACCAAAGTTCCAGTCAAGAGAGCAACCAACGGCTTCCCATTGCACTCTGACCAACACACTGAACTCCTCACCAGCCCACAAGACCCCAGACAAGCGTTTGGCCCCTGCCAACCTAATTTCAACCTGCATCATGCTCTCCTCTTTCACTGTGCTTCAGCCGTCACATCTCTATTTCTCTTTCTCAAACATGTCTAGCCTGTTCCCACCTCAGGGCCTTTGCAAATGCTGTTGCCTCTGCCTGGAATGCTCTTCCTCTGGGTGTTTGTATGGTGACTTCCTCCTTGTCGTTCAGGTTTCCATTTAAATACCACTTCTTTATACTCAAAAGTTGCCCACAGAGACTCTTCATCACATTGCCTTATGTTATTATTATTATTTTTTAAAAGATTTTATTTTTTCCTTTTTCTCCCCAAAGCCCCCCGGTACGTAGTTGTATATTCTTCGTTGTGGGTCCTTCTGGTTGTGGCATGTGGGATGCTGTCTCAGCGTGGTTTGATGAGCAGTGCCATGTCCGCACCCAGGATTCGAACCAACGAAACACTGGGCTGCCTGCAGTGGAGCATGTGAACTTAGCCACTCGGCCACGGGGCCAGCCCCTGCCTTATATTATTTTTAAAGTAGTTATTGCTCTCTGAAGTGATCTTGTTTTTGTAAAGTGCTTCTTTCTTGTGGTTGACTCTCGTTACGCTGTAAGCCCCATGGGAGAAGGTCCCTTCTCTACCTTCCTTATTAAATAAACGAGTAAAAGAGGGTGAGTCGGATCTTCCAGCAAGGACTGAAAGCAACAAGATAGGAAGTTTAAGCAGATGCTTCAGGGGAAGCAAGGGCTGCAGCCTGGAGGTCGTAGACAGGTGACCAAGCCAGTGCTGGCAGCCCCAGAGGGTCATGCTCCTCAGGAGGGCCAGTGGGAGCATCGAGACAGAGGTCTCTGAGGGGGCTCAGTAGACAGCACTCCTCTTTCCCATCTTGATTCCAAACCATCAGAGAAATAAGACAAAGGAGGAAGTTACAGGGGCTCAACTGGCACTTTCATTATTGGTAAATGGAAGAATGTGGTTTATATCTACAGGCAAGAGGGCCAGCTATTATGAAACACCGGTTTGGGGTAGTTTTGTGACCACTTAGTCACAGCAGCTCTGGGCCATGCCACGTTCTCCAGGGGATAGGCCTCTTGTAAAAGTGAAGGCACGGAGGAGCAGGGCAGAGAGCATGCTTGTGGGGGCAGCTGGCTCCCAAGAAAAAAGAGAGGAAAGGCTGTCTAGTTTTTCCTCCCAAACTCGCCGTTCCAACATGCCACACCAACTCCCCAGTGACAGAGCGAGTGGGCGTAGAGAGGCCTGCAGCTAGGGATGCCCTGTGACAGCTCTTTCACATGGAAGGAACCTCAGGGGCTGGGCGGCCGGCTCTCCGCTACCAACCACTGCTAGTCTCAGAGACGGGCCTGGTAAGACCTGGAAAGTGGGTCACAAAAGGGTAGCAGAAACGTCTGAGGACGCTGAAGACCTGACCGTACCTGGCACTGCTCCTCCTCTGCCAACCTTGGTCCTTTCTCTCGTTCCCTCCTTATCCATTTGCAAATTTGCTCCACAGACACTGCAGAGACTATGCACGGCTAGAAGTGAACAGGACCTGCCGCCCCCTTTGGTGGTCCCGACTGGCGGAGGGGACAGGCCTGGGCTGGCCCCTCCTGCCTCTCTGGTCCTCCCCCAGCATCTTCTCTCTCCACCCCAGGCCAGCCACATTGGCTTCCTGCAGCTCCTGTGTGTGGTGCTCCCTCCCCTCGAGCCCTGTGCTCTTGCTGTCCCCTCTGCCGGAAGGTTCTTCCCACTGTCCCTTAGCTTGTTAGTGTCTGCTCAGCCCTTAGAAATCAGCTCATTCTTTGCTTCATCCGAGAAGACCTCCTCCACCCACCGTGATTCTCCCCCATTTTGTGCTCTTATCGCCCCATCTCTCTCTCCTTCAGAATACCTGCAAAAGTAGAGAGAACAGTGAAAATAAACTCCATGCGTCCACCACTCAGTTTTAACAATTAACAAATCATGACCAATCTTATTGATTCTTTTGTTGCCCATTAATTCTCTTGAATAGAATTTAAACTCCAAGAAGACAAAGAAACGGTTTTTCTTACCACTGTATCTCCAGTGCCTAGCATAACATCTCACTCATGTGAGGCACACATTTTTGAGTGAATAAGGATTGAAAGGATGAATGATGTATAATATGCAAAAGGACAGCCCAGGTTGCTATGAGAGCACCGAGGAGCAGCATCAAGCCTCAACTGAGCCGTTCTCACAAAGTCCGGTCTGCCAGCTGGGTTCTGACACTGAAGCTTTGTGAGGGCAGAGGGGAGGGTGTGCAAGATGGAGAAGATGGGAGAGAACGGGGGAGACGGAGGGGGAGGGGCCACAGAGCCCTGGCCAGGGCATCACAGACCTGCTCAGGCATCCTGGCTAGCAGCAGTCAGGACCCACCTGTCTTGCCTAAATGGTTTATCACTCTGTACACCAGAATTGATGCTTTGGCAGCAACGGCCTCAAGCAGTTCCGAGGGAACACTACTACAGAGAGATGCTTCTTGAAAAACGGGATCATTGGTCTGGTCTGGTTGAGGATGCTGCCTACTCTGCCCTTTTCTTGGCTATTGACTCTTGCAGGTTTTTTTTTTTTTTTTAGTTTTAATTTGGTCTAAGACCACTCTTTCTAAATTTATTTATCATGGAACCCAGCACTGCTATCACACAACTATTAATAGCGTGGAGAACCAGTGTCTGCAGAATATGCCTTGGGCCACATTATAAATACATTTTCTCCATGATTGCCCGTTTCCAGGAAAGAAAAATTTTAAGTTTATTCCTTTTTTCTTTTAAATCTTTTTCCTTTTCATTATATAATTAACACGTGGGCAACAGAGGAGAAACAGAAAGTAAAAAGAAAATAAAGGAGAAATAAAAACTGCTTATGATTCCACTACATAGAAATAATCTACTTACTATTTTTGGGGCTTCCATTTCTGGACTTTTAAAGATGCGTAATTACTACACATGTTTCTCAGATTTTTTTCAATGACCATTGACGCTAATTTCCAGTGACAGTGACAAAACAGTCTGAAGAGGAGAATGCGCTCGCTGACAACTTAAGTATGGGGTTCTTCCTCAAGAATTCCAATGTGCTGTTTCCCTTTTGTTCCCTTGTTTTATTGGGAGTGCATTCCAGCTGCTCTCCTCTGTTCACCTGACATCCCCCCAGGCTAGAGTTAGTCCAATTTAACAGAGAGATTGCTAGTTCAAATCTAGGTAGGACACCAAACTTTTAATCAGATTGTGGCGAAGAACACAGAGCACCTCACTTCTTGAAAAGTTCTTTAGCAATATTTTACGGGTGGAGAAGGAGGGACTCACCTCTAACCACGGGTAGATCTGCTCAAGATGAGACAGGAGACTTGGAAATCAGCTTGAGCGGGCTTCTCAAAGGTTTGCCTTTGGAGTACCACTGAAAAGTAGTCTTCAACTCACATGGCCTGCTTTCCCTTGGAGCCGAGGCACCCAGCACTTCTGATTTTTTGGTGCTTGCCATGTCCTTCCCACTTTTCTCTAAAAATGTTTCATAGCATATACCTATTTGAATTTGAAATTAAACTGATTTGGAGAATTTTGAAAAGAACATCATGGCACACTTTGAATCGACTGGGAGCCTCTCTCAAGAGTTCGAAGATCATTTGGGGGCATCTTGCTCACAGATTTACCCTGGCACCTCCTTCACCCGGTCCCGGTTCTTCACCCCATAACGTGATGTCGTGTACCTCTACACTTGGGTGGCCTCGGGGTGGGCAGAGTGTACTTCTCCACCCTGGACTTTGAGCTTGACCATATGACTGTCTTTGGCCAGCATGTTAGAAGACACGATATGAGCAGCAAAGACTTGAATATGCTTAGATGGTTGGTCTGGCTCTCTTATGCCCCTGTCTTTGCCCTGAGGTGAATTTATCCTGGGAAAGCACTGGTTCAAGGAGGATGAGAGACACATGGAGCCAGTCATAAAACAAGCCAAGCCCAGCTGAGCCCAACCTAGGTCAGCAGAGCCCCAGCTGACCCATGGACGCATGAGGAAGGAGTAAATGCCTATAGTCGTATAATATTGAATTATCACAGCATTATTGTGGTATAGCTAACTGATACACGTAAGATAAGTCAGTGCATGTGAAAAACAGAAATGCGATACCTGATAAAACAACCAATTAATAAGCATTAGCAGTAAACATTTAGGAGATCTAATATGGTGGTGATATTGTCTTGAATTTTTCTGGGACCTAATTGCAAATATTTGGCCCCATTTTCCTCTAAGTGACATTCTTGTCCAGGTATAACTAGTTTGGAGAATATAGATACCACAATACTATGTGTCTGGCACTGTGCTTTATGGGGGACATTACAGAGGACACAGAAAAGACTAAAGGCAGACTGGTATAGATAAGAGAGGATAGATTTTGGAGTCAGAAAAAGATGTAATTTAAAATTTTTAAATTTTGCTACTTAGTAGCTATGGGACCAATGGCAAGTCATTTAACATCTCTAAGAGGTAGTACATGATATGGAAATAATAGTATTCGATATTTCCCTACCTTGCAGTCTGTAAGTGTCTAGCCCAATACTGACACATAGGAGGCACCGAGTAAAATAGTCATTCTAATAATAATTATTGTTAATCTAGTGTCTCGAGCAAATAGTCATTTTACATACTGACTTATCTCACAGAAGCATAAGTAAGAATGTCAAACAGAATATGGAAGATGCCTGCTGAGTAGAACATTGGCTGGAATGGAGAGAATCAAGAGAGAGAGCCCGAAAAAGGTAAGTGTGGGCAAAGGTAGGTCTTTTCATGATGCTAATGAAGCTTAAGCTTCAGGCCCCTCACTGCCGTGGACCCCTTCCCAGACCCCGGGAAAGGACCTAGCTATTTTGTATTCTTTTTCTTAAAGAGGGCCCCTCGAGTTGTGTCAGCTTCAGAGACCCACCGGCATCCAGCTCTGGGTAGATCGTGTTGTGGTGAGCCTCACAGACTGAGGAGCCGGGATTTCTCTCGTAAGCCCTGGAGAGCTATCCAGCCAGGAAGAAGTGGCAGCCTTGGTGCTCCTGGAAACCGCCCAGCTGCCTGGCGTCCAGGGAATTTGCTCAGCCCCCTGTGTTGGTAAAGAAGCCTCACAGACGATGCCCAGATCAGCAGACTGAGAGCAAACCCTGAACTCGACTCCCCTCCGCTGGGCAAGCTGATGCAAGCCCTCTGTGCGCGTGGGATCTGCTGTGGCTCCCCCACCGCCTCTAACAATTTGGGGAATCTAAAGCATGGTACTGCTTTCCTGCTGGCTCCGAGCCGGCCGACAGCCCCATCCGGCTAAGGAGATTAACCAGGCTTTACTTACAGAAGCCTTCTGGTGACAGCAGCACCCACCACACCCAGGTAGAGCCTGGGAAGAATGAAAGCACATTCTTTTCTTGTCGCCGCTGAATGCCAGGGCAAAGGCTACATCCGCCACGGAGATTGTCTGCACAGGTACCGGCAGTGCTGGCTGCAGGCTGCCTTGCCAGCTGCCAGTCAGCATCATGGAGGAGTGGACTCCAGCGCAGGGTCTTGGGCACGGTCATGGCAAGCGCAGAGGGAAGGTCTTTGGTCCAGGGAGGCCCTGCGTCACCTGCACCATGCTTAGCACAGGAAAAGGACTCAATGAACATTCACTGAATGAATGAGTGAGTGAATGAATGAATGGGAATGGCAATGAATACTCCAGTCACATCCCTTCCCCAGTCCCTATTTCTGGAAGAAAGAATTTTTCAAAGGAATGTGTATTTTATAAACACAGATATTAATTAAAAGTTATTTTATTAATAAGCAATAGCAATCCAACCCATAGGTGTGGAACTTTCACTCAGAGAGTTTGAGTGGACCAAAATAAATGACGCTCCCTCTTCCTACCACATGCCTTTCCCTTGTGTACATGTGTATACACACATACATGCACATACGCCTGGAGAGATGGTACTGCATAGCACTAAGTATACGACCTGAAGTCAGATGCTTTGGCCTGGCGTCCCAGTTCTTCCATTTATTAATGGAATGACCTTGGGCAAGTTACTTAACCTTTCTGTGCCTCAATTTTCTTATCTGTAAGATGGGATGATGGTACCAACCACTTCACAGGTTTGTCATGAGGATCAATGAAGACAGTAGAAAGTACCATAAAAAATGTGAAAGGTTATTGCTATCTATAGGGCAGCCTGGGATGAGATGAAAATGAATATTCTGCTTTTGCACTCTGTGGCATTCAGTGGGGACAGGAAAAGAATATGTATTCATTTCTACCCTACACAGACAGGGCTATGTAAACGATGCTGTCACTGGAAATATTTCTGCAGGTTACGTTGCTAAACCTTCAGGGAGAAATCAGTGGGAGGCTGGGGAGGACTTCCTGAAGGAAGGGATTTTGACAAACACCTGAGATGCCAATGTCTCAGCACTTAACCCCACTTTTTAAAAATCCGAATACCTCAGTTGTCCCTGAGCCTGGTAAAGATGCCGGTACTAAATCATGACTTGTGTTTCTTGTTTCTACTCCAAGATCCATGTGTTTTCTTGAATGTCTGCCCATGCATGCCATTTGCTGATTTGTCTACTGTGATTTGTGTAGCCAGTGGTTGTTTGTGTGAGGATCCTGGCAAAACCCTCTTGGTTATTGTATTAGTCAGCTCAGGCTGCTTTAGCAAGATGCCATCAGCGGGGTGGCTTCGACAACAAACATTTCTCTCTCACAATTTTGGAGGCTCGAAGTCCACAATCTAAGTGCTAGAGGATTCTGTTCCTGGTGAGAGCCCTCTTCCTGGCTTATCCATGATGGTCTTCTTGATGGGTCCTCACGTGGCAGAGAGAGAGAGAGAGCTCTGGTCTCCTCCTCTTCTTATAAAGACACTAATCCCATCCCGGGGGCTCCACTCTCCTGACCTTATCTAAACTCAATCACCTTCCAAGGACCCCATCTCCAAACACGATCGTATTAGGACTTCAACATATGAATTTGGAGGGGCACAATTCAGTCCATATTATTCTGCCCTTTGCCCCCCAAAATCGTGTCCTTCTTGCATGCAAAATGCATGCATTCCATCCCAATAGCCCCTAAAGTCTTAGCTCATTCCAGCGCCAACCTTAACGTCTAAAGTCCAGTCTCATCTAACCATCATCGAAACCAGATAGGAATGAGATTTGAGATACTATTCATCCTGAGGCAAATTCCTTTCTAGCTGTGAACCTACAAAACCAAACAACATATGTGCTTTCAAAATACAGTGGTGGGACAAGCTTAGGATAGACATTCTCATTCCAAAAGAGAGAAATAGGAAGGAAGGAAGGGGTGATGGATCCCAAGCAAGTCCAAAATCCAGCAAGGTACATTCCAAGAGATCTTAGGGCTCCAGGGTAATTCTCTTTGCCCAGTGCCCTGCCCTCCAGGAGCCTGGGGTGGTAACGCCATCCCCATGACTGTGTGAGGTGCGGTGGCTCTCTTTGGGGCCCCACCCATGCTGTGGCTCTTGGGGGGTGAGGGATGAGGAAAGCCCCTGCTGTGACTCCTTGCTTGGGGCAGTGGTCTTGTCCTTTGAAACAGAGGCAGAGACAGCCTCGCCCCTCTCCTTCCTTCCCAGACCCCTGGCCTCTGCGCTCCGGGCCTGTGGTAGGAATGGCAGCCCTGACAATCTCTGGATTGCCTTTGGGGCAGAGCACACCTTGGTAGCCAAATAGCTCTAGGGTCCCATCTTGCAGAATCCAAGAAGTCCAACAGCCTTCATTCGTTCCCTCCTGCTTTCTCCGTCCCCTGTAGTTCAAACTAGAAGTGTCTTTGCTAGTACAATCCCATTTCTGTTTCCTGGCCTCTGCTGAAATGGCTGATTAAGTTCGTGAGTTACACCCATGAATTCTTCATCATGTGGTTGCTCAACCACACCCGTAATGTTCTCTTCAGAACAAACTTTATTTTCTGTAACACGGACAGGCCGAGAATTTTCCAAACCTCGAAGTTTTGGTTCTTTTTCACATAACAATTCCATCTTCAATTTATCCCTCTCCTGTCCCATTTTACTGTAAGCAGTCAGGAGGAACCACGTCACTCCTTCAATGCTTAGCTTAGAAATCTCAGCTAAATATCCGGGTTCATCACTTGAAAGTTCTGCAAAACACAAGAACACTAAAACACGAAACACTGGAACATGAACACAGTTCGGTCAAGTTCTTTGCCACTTTATGACAAGGGTTTTCAGTTTCCAGCAACGTGTTCCTCATTTCTGTATCACCAGAATGCCTTTACCATCCATATTTCTACCAATACTCTGTTTGTGATTATTTATGTGTTCTCTAAGAAGATGGAAGTTTCCCCACAGGTTTCCTTAGACTAACACAGTCATTACAGCGACGAGATCCAGGGGCTGGGTCGAAACTGAGCCAAAGGACATTCTTAGGACCCTTTTTCCTTCAGCCAACTTACCTTCCGTTTCCCCAAACTTCCTTTGTTTGGGGAGGAATTCCTGCTGAACTTGGCTTAATGTTTTGATCTTGGATCCCTAGCTTTTAATCTTAGTGTCCCAGAGCTGCAAACTATTATTTTTTCTTATCGTAATAGAGAATTAACATCTTTATTTGGCATTTTCTCAGTAGTAGTGCAGTCACCCAGATTATTGTATAATCTCTCTGCAAGGCAGAGAGAGACCATAACAGAGGGAAGCAGTGCTGGTGGTCTGGTCCCTGAGGAATCGGTCTGGCCCACTCTGGGACATCCTTCAGTGCCTGATATGTGAAAGGCGAAGAAGGCCTACGTTCTAATCTTGTTTTTGCTGCCAAGTAGCTACGTAACCTTGGGAGAGTTGACTCATCTCTCTGGTCCTCAATTTGTTTATCTGTTAAAAAAAATTCGGGGGCTAGGTACATTCATTCTTGCTCTAAAGTCTTATGATTCATATGTTTTGCAACAGTGAGGGGAAAAAAGAATCCCTGACCTTTGAATTCCTCCAAGGTGTCATCCTCCCTGTAGCCCAGAGACCCGAGGCTCACGCTCTATCAAAGAGTCAACATCTCGTTCATAGTCGGCAGATGGGCTTAGCCTGTGGTCATATAGGTGCAGGCACCTTTCCACTCACAGCTCCGTCTTCTCCAGTCCTCTGGGGGAAGAGACTGGGGATGGTACATGGTAGATTTCTATGGGCCAGGCTGGGAAGGAGTACACATCACTTTGCTCCCATTCTGTCTGCTATAATTTAGTGACATGATGACCTCTAATTGCAAGGGAGGCTAGAACATGTAACTTAATCATGTGTCCGGGAAGAGGAAGAGAGCACGGCCATGGGTGAGCACCAGCAAAGTAGGGGTACTGAGACAACCAAGTTGCCTTGAGGCAGAGTCAAGGGTGGATAGCCTCTGGGAAGCTGCTGGATCTCCCCTTTCTGCACAGTGGCTCTCATACACTAGTTTGGGCCAGTGAGCTGTAGTGAAAAATATGTTATGTGTTTGAATAGTGCACCATGCTCGTTCACTCATTCATATGTTCATTTAGCAAATAGTTATTAACATCACATTCAGACGAGGAGCTGTGGATCTACCAAAAAAAAAAAAAAAACATGAATAATTCACAGTCTGGGACCTCAAGGAGCTCAAAGTCTAGTAGATGAGGCGGGACAACTGTTGTGCACAGCAGGATGTGGTAAATGGTGCAGGAGAGGGATGCTGTGCTATAGGATGTCCGACATGGAGGAAACTCATCCAGTTATGACGTTTGACGCAGGTGTTGGAGAACGGGTGAGAGTCTTGCAGATGGGTTTGTGATGGGGAAAGAGAGAGCAGAGAGTAAGCAGAGGGAGGCAGAGAGGATGAAATGCTGTGATGTTGGGACGGAAGGACAGAAGTCAGGGAAAGTAGTTTCAGGAGGCCCTTGAAGAATTTGGACCATGTTTGTTAGAAAATGGAGGGCGCTGACAGTCTTGAACATTTGGGCAACTTGGCTTTAGACGAGAAAGGGATCTTTAGCCACATACCACACTCACCATATTGGGCCCAGAGCTTTGCCTTGTCAATGCTACCTGGTCACAGAAGGGACCAGGGAACAAACATGGATGACCGATTCCTGGATAACAGCCCAAACCCAGGTCTGCCAAGAGGAGGGGGTGGTGGTGCTATGGCTAATCTTGCTGTGGACATTACCTCTCCTCAGGAGCCTACACTCTAAAGATAGAAACATTCCACTGACCTCTAGTGGTCAAAATGGCCCTCAAATGTTCCCACATATCCCTGCTCCTCAAGACTATCCCCAGTGATATGGGTTGAGGACGAAATTGCCTAGAATGGAGCCTTTCTTCTCCCAGCCTCCTCTTTCTTGCCCTCCACAAACGTTCCCCCTTCATTCGACTCAATCTTTCCACCACTCAGTCTCTCAGCAAGGATGCCTGGCCCAAGCCGGGGAGCTTCCAGGCTGGAGGAGGCACTTCACTTCACTTCACTTGTCTCCATGTCGGTCGCAGCCTGCTGGAGCTCCCTTCACATCCTGAAGCGTCCCGGTTGCAGTGAAGGATGCGCACATACCAAAAGTCAGTCTCCTACTCACAGTTCTGTTTTATTAGACCGTGAAGTGGGGTCAACTGTCCTAATAATAATCACTAATGCTTAGCAAACACTACATGTTAGAAGCCATTCTAAGCACTTTAGATAAAAAATTTTGTTTAATCTCAGAAAAACCGTTAGAAGCAGGCACTGGTGTTATCCCTCATTTTAAAGATGAGGAAATTGAGACACAAAGAGGTTAAGTAACCAGCTCAAGAGGACAGAGCTGGGCCGTGATGGGGCTGACTCCTGACCCAGGCAGCATAACTGCAGAACCTGTGCTCCTCTGCACCCCAGGATGTGCCTCCAACATCATCTCGGACTGGCCACGTGACACTTCCAAGGGCCCTGGGCCTCTGCTTCCTCATCTCCCACATAGGGAGATTGGACTAGCGTAGAGATCTCAGACTTTTCTTGGAAGTGGACAGACACAGACAACAGATAACAGAACACTTACTCTAGCTAAAGCAGGGAGCCAATAATCCAATTCGCTTTCCTCTGCTCTTAAACTCCTGGGGAAGATGGCAGGACTCTGGGGAATGAGATGGCGCCAAAGAATTATTAAGCTAGTATTTATTCAGCATTTATTGTATTTCTGGCATTGTATCAGGCGTTTTAGAAATTTTGTACATTTAATCTTCACAACAATCTCATGAGGTAGCTGTTATTGTGCCCATTGGACAGATGAGTAAACCAAAGCACGGAGGGAATTAAACACCTAGCCCAAAGGCACAGTCAGTAAGCGGCAAAACGGGGATGCAAATCCAGGTCTGTGTGACACCAAAGCCCATGCCCTACACACAGACTTTGCAGTCCCTCCGACAGTGAGACTGTGTCCTGGGAACCCGTGTCCTGGGGTCTGTTTCCAAGGCCACTCTTGAGCAACTGTGCCAGCTATGGAGAAGGTGAAGATGATCCTTCCTGCAAGACTGCGGGGGAAGCTGACGGTCAAGCTTCCAGGAGGAACCCAAGTGATACTGGGGCATCCCCACTCCAGCTCAGGTCACCTCGAGCAGACAGCTAGTCACCGGGGCCACGGCCTGTCGATAAGAATGGAGGCCCTCTCTGCCCTTACTGGGTGTTTAAAGCAAAGGAAACTGTTCTGATTTAAGCTCCTACTGTCGAGGCTCTTCGCTGGATTCTGGCTCCCACACTAGGAGATAGCAGCAGCAGACGCCTTCGCCACCAGCCCAGACATGAGCTGCCTCTAGGAGGAAGCTGCAAGCCTGCTGAGCAGGGCTGCCGGATAGGCCCACATCCTCAGCCCACTTGTTGGTTGCTCATCTCTACTTGGCAGGGAAGGAGAAATCGTGGGTTGGAGGTTCTTGGGAGGCCCCCTTTCTTGAAGGCGTGTGCTGTTTCTCCTGCTTGTGGTTGTTGCTCTAAATCCAGGGTGTGGACAGAGAAGTGATGTCAATGGGTCCTTGATGCCCTCTGCCAATTTAAAAAAGAGCTGATTTCCTAGTGGTGCATCTTAGTAGAACAGAATCAGAAGACCCGTGTGCAGCCTTAGCGCTGCTCTTACCAGCTGTACGATCTCAGGTAAATCTCCTTCCCTCTCTGGCCTTAAGGACGGGAAGCAACTGACCAAGTTCACCCCGCAAGCTGGCAACACAGTCAGGACTTAAAGCTAAGCCCCTATTCCCTCTCTCGTACCATGTGATTGATGGGTTCAGTACATCATTGGATTCACTCGCTGAAGCAACAAATGTTTATTAAGCTCTCCCTCTGTGCCAGGGACAGTGCTAGGAAGCAGGAAGACTGTGATGAACAGGAAAACATACTCCAAACTAGAGGAGAACTCTGAAATTTCACCCTCCATTTATAGATCAAGAAAGGGAGGCCCAAAGGGGGAAGCATCATGACTTGCTCAAGGTTGCAGAGGAAGTGAAGTGGTGTAAAATTAACCTTGGTGCGTGATGAGCATGAAGATGACTGTGGAAATTAATTTAGCATATTTAGCTGAATTTTGTGAATGCAGGGGACAAAATGGCTGAGAAAGGATGGGAAGAGAGGAAAGCAAGCCTCATTTGCAGGCCCAGAATTCCGAGGCTGAGAGGAACATGCCGAGTGAACCCACGCAGGTCCTTCACTCCCCATTCTGGTTTTTTGTTCTCTCTCTCGGAATAGTAGGAATTTCTGTGTTCAGAGAAGTAGCCAGTATAAAGTGTGATTAACTAAAGCTGGGAATGAAAGCAAGGACAATGATACTGGGACAAAGTTTAGGGAAGTTGTTCTCCTATAAAGTCCTTGCTCAAATATTGGCCATGTGATAAAGAGCAAAATGCCCCTGCAGGGTTACATGGCTGCCTGAGCTCAGTGAGCGCGAGGATGAATCTGAGGATGGCAGGTGATGAGCTCCTAGGAGCCACATAATCCGGTGGTGTGTTAGAGCCAACACGATTCTTTGCGATCACAAGAAACATGCTGCCGGCTGATTTCTGGTGATACTCATTTCTCTTCACACGTAGGCTGAGCATTACAGCTCAAGACTGGGAGCAAGCCGACTTTATCTGAACCAGATCATGCAGTTTTGAAGCCTAGCGTTTTAAACTAATCTTTTTAATTTTTTTTTTTTTTTTTTTTGGCTAAGATTAGCCCTGAGCTAACGCCTGTGCCAAGCTTCCTCCACTTTATACGTGGGTCACCACCAGAGCACGGCTGACAAGTAGTGGAGGTCTGTGCCCAGGATCCAAACCCATGAACCCGGGCCGCCAAGGCAGAATGCACCAAGCTCAACCACTATGCCACAGGGCTGGCCCCTCAATTAACCTACTGTAAACTGAAACATCACCTCTCAATTTGTCTTTTCAGTAAAAGTTGATTTTGATTGTTGTACACAAGAGTATTTTTAGTGTCTGAACTAGTGGATACGACCATAGTTGAAATAAGCTCTAAGGTAAATCCAAAGAGACATGGAATAAAAGTTGAATTCGCTCTGTATGGGCTGTCTACATAGCTATCATCTCCATCATTTACTTACTCAGTCACCGATGAGAGAACAAAAAAGTGAATACGAAAGGACCCTCATTTTCGAGGAGGTCACAGTCTAGTGGAGGAAACAGATGTATGAAGAAAATGTTTCAATGCAACGCAACGTGTGCTCTGAGAGAAGGATGCTTAATGGTTAAGGCCATAATTTTTGCAAAAGATGAAGCACTTCCACCTCCCTGTATGATAAGACCCTACAAAGAAGAACGTATTTTATGCCAACTTCTATGGCTGCAATATGAAACACAGGGCAATGATGCCCGTTAGAGCAAGAGTTCAGTGCTCTCGTGCCCTAACCACTACTCCACTCACCTCCAACAGCTCCAGCCTAGCTCCTCTGCAAAGACTGTGCAGCTTGTGGTCCAGAAGGCCCAGTGCTCCTCCAAGGCTTGGGCTTCCCCTGAGGGTGATGGACCTCGGCCCAGTGAGCTGTGGGGACCAGCACTTGTTGTCCTTTCCTGACTGAGCCCTGGAATGTTTCCCAGTGACTTTTTCTCATCAGTATTTGCCCAGGTTCCTGGATGGAGTTCATCTCCCTTGAACACTAACCTCAGAGAAGTGATGATGGTGTCCTGAGGGGCAAGAGTGCCTGTAAAATGCGCAGGACTGAGGAGTGAGGAAATTGGGGTCTGGAAGGAAATGGAGTGGAGAAAAGGGGAAGAAGGTGATTTTACAGTTTCTGGATTTCGTCAGATCCTACCTCGTTGAGGCCCAGACCTCATTTGGCTTAAGTCCTCCGTGAGTGTGCTAGCCTTGAGCATTCATGGTCGAGCTGGACCACAGCTGCAGGCTCAGGCTGAACCCATCTGTAGAGGTTGGCCCCAGGGTGACCTTGGCCTCTTCCAAAACCTGTTCTGTGAGGCCAGTCTAAAGAACTGGGGAATGGCAGGAGGCCAGATGGCAGGGACTAAAGCCGGGGTGGACGCTGAGGCTGATGGGTTCAGGGCCTCTGGCTGGACTTCTGTCCCCATCCCCACCAAACCCTCCTGCTTGTGGCCAGCAGGAGGAAGCGTGTGGCTGTGGGGAATTAGTAATGAGATATGGAGTCATTCTCCTCCAGGTCACTAGTTCAAAACCAGGTCAACAGTGAGTCAAAGTTCCTGACCAAGGGGGACTCGGTGGGGGTTTCATTTGAGTGGCTTGAAGGCAGATATTTGCCTTCTCAGGAGACAGTTCAAGCAGGTCAGTCTGGGCCACAGGGCAAGGAGCTCTGCCCCCGGTGACACGCTGTGCAGGCTGGAGAGGCCTCCATGTGGGCTTGTCCTTCTGGCTCCATTCTCTCCGAGACCCTGCTTTTCTGCCCCCAGGCCGGGTCACACGCTCTTGTGCTCACATAGGGCTTTGCATGTCAAAAAAATCCAGGTAGGCACTGCTCAGATCATCTGGTGATAGCTCTGTTTTCTTAGAAATCTCTGGCCCTTTGAGGGCGGAAACCATATTAATTTTATATCTATATATATCATATCCTTATTTTGCTATTCTTTTGCCTTATCATTATCTAAACCAGTTTATTTATTGTTTACTTGTCTATTGCCTGAATCTTATCACTATTATCATGTAAGCTCTTTGAAAGCAGACACCCTGTATATGCCTGGCACTTATTAGGAGCTTAAGAATAGTTTATTGAATGAATGAATACATAAAATAAGGAATGAATCCCTGGTGCCTTACACAGTGTCTGGCAGAGGTGATGTGCGCAAAGATATTTGCTCAATAAGTAAATGAATGGATGGATGGATCACAGAATGGAAGTTTTGGGAAGCATCAGCTCTCAGCACTCCAATGGTACTGTTGTACTGCTATAGAATCAGCAAGTTTTTCTCAACACAAACTGAAATCCCCAAACCCAAAACACAGTGTGTGGCTCACAGTAGATGTTTGGAAAATGTTCCTTGAGTGAATGAATGATAAGTGGATGGATGGAAGGACAAGAGGATCAAACAAGTAAGGCAAGCATGCATGAATGAGGCAAAACCCAAAAGATTTATGAAAGTTAATTTTTCCTCTGTGTTCAAAATGATGGCCTTTTGGGTTCCCTCTCCATAATTCTAGATCTGAAATTTTCTCATGCATTCAGTCTCCACCTAATTAAGTTTTTTCAATCATTGATTCATTCGTTTGTTTAGTCAACACTCACGGAGTGTGTTTTATATGCCAGGCACATACAAAGATGAATAAGACACAATCGAAGCCCTAAGTCCCGTGGTGGAATCAGACAGATCTTCTAACTTCCTTTGCCTGCCACTTGGCTAAACCATGTTTTCTTTATCATGTAATCTCTTGCCTACTCACTCACGTTCACGGAAGTGTTCATTGAGCACTTGCTCCATGCCAGTCAAGATGCTATGGGGTTACAGCAACGAGTAAGACAGTCTGGTTGTTTTTGTATTGTTGTCTTTATGTCTTGCAGCTGTATCGTCTGTCCTAGATTATAAGTGACCAGTCGTTCAGATATAAAAGCAGAATTTAGTCATGAATCAGGACTAACATCTAGTAAAAATGATAGGCAGGGGCTATATTGAGCCTATTTGCTCTGTACTGTTGCTAACCTAACACCATGGGTTAGCCAGAGATGAAGTGAGAGTTTAAGAACTGGAAGATTTCAGAAAACTGCTGCAAATGCAACACAGAGACATAAAGAGAGAGAAAATATAAGACAAGATGAAGAGAATCAGGGTAAACATATGACTAATGGGAATTTCAGAAAGAGAATATTAAGAGAATGAGAAAAGGAGATAACTGAAGAGAAAAAGGCCAAGAACTTTCCAAATCTATGAAAGAAATGAATCTTCAGAGGCAGGAAATGAGTCCTAAGAAAGATAAAATGATATCTGTACCAAGTAACATCATAGAAAAACTTTTAAAGCTCAAAAAATAAATAGATCTTAAAAGCAACAAGAAGGAAATATGTATTACTCACAAAGAAATGATAATTAGACTGATAACGGACATCTCAAAGAAACAGTGGAAGTCAGAAGTGAATGAAGTAATAGTTTTAAAGTGCTAAGAAGAAATAACTGTCAGTCTTCATTTTTACCTCCTTCAACTATCATTTAAAAACCAGAGGAAACTGAGACATTTCTAAGCAACAACCAAGAGAATTTACCATTCAAGGACTCTTGTGGAAAAGATTTCCAGAGTATGTACTCTAGGAAAGAAGAAATTGAACTCGGATGGATTCAGAGGCAAGAAGGAATGGTAATTAAAGAAGTTGGTAAACATCTAGTTACCAATAAGTTGGTAAACAATGCAAAAGATGTATTAATTGCTCAAAACAACAATAACGATAATAGTACACTTTAGGAATATAAAAGGAGGGTGGAAATATCTAAAATGTTAGACGGCAATGCCTTGTAAGATGGGTCAAAGTGTTCTAAATTCCCTATATTATTTGGAAAGAGGGTAGCAATATTAACTTTCGACTTCCGGTCCAACATGCTTGACCAAGTTTAAGGTTAACCACTAAAATAGTAGAAATAGAACATATAATTCTAAATTAACAGAGAGAAAAGAAGAACTGCAGAAAGCCTGATCGACCCGAGAGAGAGGAAGAGAGGAAAAAAAACAGTAAAAAGCAGAGTAAACAGAAAGCACAAAAAGAAATGGTGGAAATAAATCCAAATACATCCAGAAACACAACAGATTCAAGCGGATTACACTCACTAGTTAAAAGACAATCGTCAAGTGTGGTGTAAAAAAAAAAGAAAGAAAACTCGCTTACGCTGTTTTTGAAATATATACCTAAAATAGAATTCAAAAGGTTGAAAGTAAAAGGATAAAGAGAGGTGTCCCAGGCCAGTATTAATAACACAAAGCTGTAGCCACAGTGACTGCAGCAGAGAAAACGCCTCTAAGGCCAAAAGATAGTCATTACATGTCAACAAAGAGAACAATTCATCAGAAAGAGGTGACAAATCCAAATTCGTATTTATCTATTATAGGCCCTCAAAACGTAAAAGCAAAAGTTGACTGAACGACAAGGAGGAACTGACAAATCTTTATAGGAGATTTTAAAATACACCTTTCTGATAATTGATAGATCAAGCAGCATAAAAATTGGCTTGAATTTATAAGGTTCATTGAATGACACAATGAAACAAGATTGACCTGATAGACATATATAGAATCTTGTACTCAACAATTGAAGAATGTACATTTTTTCAAGCACACAAAAATGTTTACAAAAATTGACAAGGTACTAAGCCACAAAGCAAGTCTCAACAAATGTCAGAAATAAATACCACGTAGTCCACCTTCTCTGACCAAAATCTCACTGTTATAAATAAGCAATAAGAAGGTAACTAAGGAAACAACATATGTTTAGAATTTAAGACATTTCTAATTAATTCATACGTCAAAGAAAAAATCATAACGAGGTAAACAAATACTTAGAACAAAATGTAAAACTCTAATGAAACTTGCGGGATATAGTTAAGAACTACTGAGAGCAGTGGTTCTCACTGGGGGCGACTTTGCCCCTCAGGGGTATTTGGTAACGTTTGGACACATTTTTGTTTGTCACAACTAGGGGCAGATACTCCTAGCGCCTGTTGGGTAGAGGCCAGAGATGCTGCTATCCCACAATGCAAAGGACAGCCACCCACAATAAAGAATTATCTGGCCTCAAATGTCAACAGCGTCAATTTTGAGAAAACTTGACTTGGAGGGAAATCTGAGGCCCTGAATGTTATACAAGAAAAGGAGAATGATGACCGTGTGGGCAAGGATGGGGACAGATTCGAAAACAGAGCCAGGTGGCAGAGAAAGTTAGCAAGCTATTGTAGTAATTAAGGTAGACGATAATGGGGACTTAGCCTAGGGCAGTGGCAACAGGAATAGAGAGAGAAAAGGGATTTAGGGTAAAATTAACAGGATTTTGGGGTTGGCCCCATGGCCGAGTGGTTAAGTTTGTGCGCTCCGCTGCAGGCGGCCCAGTGTTTCGTTGGTTCGGATCCTGGACGCGGACATGGCACTGCTCATCAAACCACGCTGAGGCAGCGTCCCATAGGCCACAACTAGAAGGACCCACAACGAAGAATATACAACTGTGTACCGGGGGACTTCGGGGAGGAAAAAAAAAAAAGGGAAAAAAATAAAATCTTTAAAAAAAAAAATTAACAGGATTTGGAGATGGGTGAGGGAGGGAGAGAGAGAAGTAAAAACAGTGAGGTGGTTGCACAGGGACATCCCAGGGTAGAAACTGCAAAGCTTCACAATGTATTAGCCAGCCATGGTAGACTCCTGGGGCTGACCTTGAAGGGGCAGCCATAAGCATTCAGCCTCAGGGAACCGAGTCAAAGAACCATGACTGGACTACCATGGGTCCCCCAAGAAGAAGTGAGGTCAAGGCTATGTGCTGGGAGGTGGGAAGACTGGAGGACACAGGCTACCAGAGAGAGAGGGAGACAGTGGGGAGAAGACATTCTTCATGAATTATCAGATACAAGACCCACTGAGGTGGGGGTGTCAGTGGGCTGGACTTGACTAGCCCCCAGGTCCCTGCCTCGTTCACACAGACGTGATGCAAGCCACTGAAGAACAGTTTCCAATTCTACCGTGGTGGAGAAAAAGAAAGAAAGAGACACAACCACACGTACCACAGCTCAGAGTTTCAAAGACCACATTTAAGGTGCGCTTCAAACAGCCACTGTGCAGCTCGAGCTGGTCCCAGACTCAAGTCTGTGTAAACAGAGTTATATTTACTAGCATGAGGCCTAAAATAGAAACCCCACAGCAAGCTCTTCTCTCATTAATGGTGTCTCTTTGATACCTCAGCAGATACCCATGAAGGGGCTTGTGTCAGTTGTTAATGTCAGAAACAGGAGTTGGCGGGGAACGCTTTCTCTTTCACCTTTTATGGGGAAATTCAAACAGCAGCAGATTCAGAGTCTGGCGACATCTTTGGTGGAAATGCTAAGACATTTCTCTTTGGCTGTAGCTTGTCTCCATGATTTGATGGTCAGCCTCGAAGAGCCTCGCGCAGGCGGCTGAGGGAAGCTGAGGCTCGTTGTTCAAAGTAAGGTTTGAGATAGTCAAGGAAATTAACTTCTCCGGGCCTCTTTCAGGGTCCTAAGACGTTTCTGACCTAATGAGGGTTTTTTTTCCATCTAGATAAAAGTCAATCTTAGTCAAGGTAACTGGTACTTTTTATTCATTTGTTTCCCATCACTGTCTCTCTGAAGTACAAACAGATCTTTATTCGGTTTGTCAGTGTGTGGGAGAGAGACGTACAGACGCAGGATAACAGACACGAAGAAAGGCAAAGAGACAAGCGACTAGACTGTTTATGTTGCCTCCTCTGTTCAGTCGTCTGTCCTGTTGAACTGAATGTCTCTGTGCAACTTAGAATAAAGAGGACTTCCTCTAAGTAAATGGTGGCGGTGGTGGTGAGGAGAAGGGAGTACAGAGAGAAAGACCGAGAGATATGGAGCAAGAGAGCAGGAGAGGAAGAGAGGGGGAGAATGGCAGGAAGGTGAGGAGAGTGCGTGGTTATTTTTCTCTGCTCTCAGCCAGCAGTTTCTTGGCTCCAGATCTGTCTGTGGATGAGACTTGTCCATGTCACTAGGGATGGACCTACCTAGTTTCCTGGGGCTGTACCCATTTGGGGCCTTGGTGTTATGAGGGAGGAGCAGAAGGAAAAGGTGCTGGCAGCTTTAACTTCAACTGGAGTGGAGTGGGCGTGGGGGAGGCGTGGGGGGGGCGGGGAGAGACGGAGGACATCTTGTCTGACGTCTGCTGCCTGGCGCTGGACGCTCTCTTTCCTCTAGTAAGGGAATGGGAGGGACATTGGTGGAACTTGTACAAACTAGCTGAAATTTTTGTGGGCTGAAGTGATGGTTGGATTTCAACTTCAAAATGTTAGCTTATTTTAAAGTTTCTTTGCCTACAAAGATGAATTTACTTAGCACCCTTCCAGAAAAAACAAAGATGTTACAATGAAACGTTTTCTCTTTCATCCTGTGAAAGAATTCTAATACTAATACCTCTTTGCATATCATGGTACCTTATGTTTGTTTAAGTTATTTTCACAGCTGCAGTCTCATTTGGTTCTGTGAGGAAGTAAGAGATATTACTGCTATCTCTCTTCTCCCTGGGACATTGCTATGCTTCCTTCTTTCTGATAATAAGATCATCTGTTATCTTTTGCTTTGGTTACCAGGAAGCTCAGGACCAAATTTGTAGCCCAACGTCACTGATTCTATTTTTTCCTGGCTGTGATTTTTGCTTACATTCCTATTTTCCCTGGGTCTCTTTATTTCATTTCCGATTATACTTTGCCATGCTATTCTTCTTTGAGTTTTGCTTAGAAGCTCATTGCGTTCAGTCAACAAATGTTTGTTATACCTTACACTCCCTCTTCCTCTTTCCTGCTTTCTTTATCACCACAGCACTTCACACCACCTGATGGGCCACATGTCTTGCTTACTTATTGTTTATTTTATATCTCCCCTGACTCCCTAACACCATCAACAGAAATTAAGCTCCATGAGAGCAGGGATTTTGTCTCTTTTGTTCCATGCTGCATTTCCAGAGTCTAGAGCTGTGTGTGGCACATTGAAAGCCCTCAGTAAATACCTACTGAGTGAAAGAATCACTGACTACACGCTGAGTTCTGTGCCAGGTGATGGGACCCAGAGCCAGCTTCAAGGGCGTGTGACCTGTGCAGGTTCACAGGGCCCCACACTTAAACGGGCCCCCCATCTGGTTTAGTGCTCTGCTGTCACTGTCTTGAACTTCCTAATTAAATAATTCCTTGGACAAGGAGCCCCACGTTTCCATTTTACCCCGGGCTCTGCGAATTCTGTGATCAGTCCTGATGGGAAAGTACTAGTGTCATTACGAGCATGAAGGTTTTGATCTACTGGAGGAAGGAATCATAAAGAAAGATACACACCATAAATATTTACTTTAATATAAAAGATATATATGTGTATGCACACACATGTGCACACACGTATCTGCATGAATCTTTTGATGCAGAGCCAATGCCTTTTCTCTGTTGTCTTTCTTGTATAAAACACGCCCTTAATGCATCATCTATGATTTCCTGTTTTTATTTCTTTAAAGTGGAAGGAGAAATGAAAGACACACTTGAAAAGAAATCTGATTGCAGAATTCTTCCATAGTTTTATAGTCCCCTCCCCAATCTTTTACAATTGTTTTGTTCACTCCTAAGCAAGTTTTGGTGCCTTGCCTTTATCAAGTCTTTCCAAATTATTCAATTTAGTTTTCGTATAAATGGATACCTTTTTTACCTCACATTTCATTGGCTTATATAATATTTAATTCAATTATGTAAATTACAATGGCTTGTATAACTAGCACGAATCGATTTGGGAACACATACAAATGACTCTTGCTAAGCAAGAACTAAACACGAGAGAAGCAGAAATATGCAAGGAGTGGCCTGCAGCTTCTAGCATTTGGAGTGCTGTGGGCATCAATCAGTGTGCTTCACAGAGACGTGGAAAGTGTTGGTGAATCTGGGAGGTCAGCTAAGTGGAGGTTGCTTAAGATAATTTCTATTGTCATTAATGCTATGAAAGCATACAAATCTAGATTCAACTAGGTCAGGAGATCACAGAAGTCTTCCCTGGGGAAGTTTGATTGAGATGAACTCAAAAGAAATAAATAAAAGGTAGGGGTTGCCTGGATGAAGGGAGAGGAGTGTTCTAGACTGTAGGAACAGATGTACACAGGCCTGTGGTAGAGTTGGGGCACCGTATATTCAGAGACCTGAAAGAAGGTGAGTGTAGCTGGAATCTACAGAATGAGGAGAATGGTGGGGCTTGATAAGCTGGAAAAGTTAAGAGGGGGAGACCTGACAGGCTTTGTGGACCATGTTAAGGATTATGGGCTTTGCAACGGGAGCAAGGAGAGCTACTAAAGGTTTTAAGCAGGTAGTACGAGGTGATCAGATTCAAGTTTCGTAAAGATTACTCTGGCTGCAATATGGAGAACAAATTGGAGGGAGCGAGAGTGGATTTGTAAGATCAGAAGTAGTTTGGGTAGGAGATGCTGTTAGTTGACTTGAGTTGTGATGGTGGAAATGAAAAGGATACTTAAAACTTGTTAATAGATTAGATATTGAGAGAAAGTAACGATTAATCAAGGACGACACCTAATTTCTGACTTGTAAAACTGGGTGGATGACGTTTCTATTCACTGAAACAGGCAACACTGGAAAATAATTATGCTTTAGAAGGACAAATCCCGAGTTAGGTTTTGGAAATTTCAAGTTCAAGGTGCTCTTGAACACATAAGTAAAATAGTCAAGTTGGATTTAAATATATAAGCCTAGCTGTAGGAAAAGACTGAAGATAAAAATTTATAATCATCTTCATATGGGGAAACAGAAGTAAGGATTAGATCACCTAAGGTGAGAATCAAGAATGAGAAGGGAATTTCTTAATGAAGTCCAATGTTTAATTGCTGGATAAAAGATAAAGAGCTTAAAAAGGAGAGAGAGAAGTAGCAGATACCCTGACACCAAAACCAGACAAAGACACTAAAGGAAAGAAAGTTATAGGCCAATAACCCTGATGAACATAGATGCAAAAATCCTCAACAAAATATTAGCAAACCGAATTCAACAATACATTAAAAGACCATAACCCATGATCAAGTGGGACTCATTCCAGGGATGTAAGTATGGTTCAATATCTACAAATCAATCAATGTGATATACCACATTAATAAAATGAAGGATAAAAATCCTATGATCATCTCAATAGATGCAGAAAAACAATTTGACAAAATTCAACATATATTTACAATAAAAACTCTCAACAAAATGAGTACAGAAGTAATGCACCTCAACATAATAAAGGCCATATATAACAAGCCCACAGCCAACATCATACTCAATGGCGAAAAGCTAAAGCTTTTTTCTAAGATCAGGAACAAGACAAGGATGCCTATTAGGGCCACTTTTATTGAACATAGTATTGGAAATCCTAGCCAGAGCAATTAAACACAACAAAAGAAATGAAAGGCATCCAAGTCAGAAAGGAAAAAGGAAAAATTGTCACTATTTGCAGAAGACTTGATGTTATATACGGAAAACACTAAAGACTCCACCAAAAAACTAATAAAAAATTCAGTAAAGTTGCAGTATACAAAATCAATATACAAAAATCTGTTGTGCTTCTATACACTAATAACAAACTCAGAAAGAGAAGTTCAGAAAATTTTATTTAGTTATATCAAAAAGAATAAAATATCTAGGAATAAATTTAACCAGGGAGGTGAAATACTTATACACTGAAAACTATGAGACATTGATGAAAGAAATTGCAGAAGAAATAAAAAGTGGAAAGATATTTCATGCTCCTGGATTGGAAGATTTAATATTGTTAAAATGTCCATACTCTCCAAAGCAATCTACAGATTCAACGCAATCCCTATCAAAATCCCAGTGGTGTTTTTCATAGAAATGGAACAAACAATTCTCAAATTTGTTTGGAACCACAAAAGACTCAAAATAGCCAAAGCGATCTTGAGAAAGAAGAACAAATCTGGAGGCATCATGCTCTCTGATTTCAGGCTATACTACAAGGCTGTAGTAATCAAAACAGTGTGGTTCAGCATGAAAACCAACACACTGATCAATGAAACAGAACAGAGAGCCCAGAAATAAGCCCACACATAAATGGTCATTCAATTTATAACACAGGAGCCGAGAACATACAATGGGGAAAGGACAGTCTCTTCAATAAACGGTGTTGGGAGAACTGGACAGCCACATGCAAAAGAATGAAACCAAACCATTATCTTACACCAGACACAAAAACTAATTCAAAATGGGTTGGAGACCTGAGTGTAACACCTGAAACCATAAAACTCCTAGAAGAAAACATAGGCAATAAACTCCCTGGCATCAGTCTTGGCAATGATTTTTTGGATATGACACCAAAAGCAAAAATAAACAAG
The DNA here is from genome assembly GCF_037783145.1 of Equus przewalskii. Taxonomy (NCBI): domain Eukaryota; kingdom Metazoa; phylum Chordata; class Mammalia; order Perissodactyla; family Equidae; genus Equus; species Equus przewalskii. The sequence continues at coordinate 32,879,558 of NC_091835.1, read as the reverse complement.
TGGGACCACATCGAACTAAAAAGCTTCTGCGCAGCAAGGGAAACCATCAACAAAATGAGAAGGCAACCTAACAAATGGGAGAAAAATATTTGCAAATCATATATCTGATAAGGGGTTAATATCTAAAATATATAAAGAGCTCATACAATTCAATAGCAAAAAAACAAACAATCCGGTTGAAAAATGGGCCCAGTATTTGAATAGACGTTTTTCCAAAGAAAACATACAGATAACCAAGAGGTACATGAAAAGATGTTCAACATCATTAATCATCAGGGAAATGCAAATCAAAACTACAAAGATGTCATTTCACACCTGTTAGAATGGCTGTTATCAAAATGACAAGAGATAACAAATGTTAATGAGGATATGGAAAAAAGGGAACCCTTGTGCACCATTGGTAGGAATGTAAATTGGTGCAGCCACTAGGAAAACAGTATGAAGGTTTCTCAAAAAATTAAAAACAGAACTACCATAAGATTCAGCAATTCCACTTCTGGGTATTTATCCAAAGGAAATGAAAACACTAACTCAGAAAGATATATGCATCCCCCAAGTTCATTGCAACACTATTTACAATAGCCAAGATATGGAAGCAACCCCAGTGTCCACTGATGGATGAACAAAGAATGAGAATGTGGTAGATATGTATAGAATGGAATATTATTCAGCCATAAAAAGAAGGAAATCTTGCCATTTGTGACAAAGTGGATGGACCTTGAGGGCATTATGCTAAGTGAAATGTCAGACATAGAAAGACAAATACCATATGATCTCACTTATATATGGAATCTAAAAAAGAAGAAAAAACCTCAGATACAGAGAACAGACTGGTGGTTGCCAGAAGCAGGGGGTGGGCAAAATGCGTGAAGGACGTCAAAAGGTACAAACTTCCAGTTATAAAATAAATGTCATGGAGATGTAATGTACAGCATGGTGACTATAGTTAATAACACTGTATTGTATATTAAAAAGTTGCTAAGAGAGTAAATTTTAAAAGTTCTCATCACCAGGGAAATAAATTATAACTATGTGTGGTGATGAATGTTACATAGACTTATTGTGAGGATCATTTCTCTCTATATACAAATAATAAATCATTATATTGTACACCTAAAACTAATATAATGAAAAAAATTAGGACTGTAAATATCCATTGGAATCAGCAACATGGCGGCCAATGATGCCTTTGGCGAAAGCTGTCTCCTGAAGTGATGAGACAGAAAGCAAATCAAAGTGTTTGATTAGGAAGTAAGGAGATAAAAAGATGGAGGCTCTGCAAATCCTTTCTGGGAGAGATATATAAGCACATCTCCTCAACTCGCCCAGAAGGATTTTCTGTATGACTTTCAGCAAATCATATAATTTCTCTGTACCTGTTTTCTCAACAATAAAATAGGGGTTTGTGTGTGTGTACATAAATATATCTGGATATGTATACATATATCCACACATATGGTTATTCATATCTAGCTATATAAATCTGTTTACTCACACCCAAACCCCTATTTTATTGTTGAGAAAACAGGTTCAAAGAAGCTATATGATTTGCTGGAAGTCATACAGAAACCCTGTATCCCCGTTAAGCCTGTGGACCAGCCCTCTGACTCAGAACAGGGAAGGAAGGTTGGCCCTCAGAGCTCTGGCAGATCACTTATTGTCTCCAAGGTTCAGTTCATTTAGCTTCACCTCATTGTTGTGAGGATTAAATGCAAGAAGCCTGTAAAGAACCTGACACTAGTAGCACCCAGTATCAGCTTCCACGTCCTCCCTACCCCACAATCACCTTCGCTCCTTTTCTGCTTAATCCAAGAAGAGAGGGATAACATGAAAGGAGAAAGAGCATTTGAATATTAATTTTGAGAAGAATGATGAGCTGGAAATTAGGTTAAAACCAGCTGGAGAGACGTAGGTCAGATGAAACAAACACCACACTGGCTGCCAGAGGCCTGAGGGAGCAGAGGGCAGCAACAAGGAGAGCTGGACTCTTCTTTCCCCGGAAGACTTTCAACGACGGCAATAATTCCTTTTTAGGTACTTCAGGCCATTTGTTTAGTGTTGTGGTCTCTGGCCTTCAGAGGGAGTGATACTTAACAAGTCTGAGAACTTTGCTGGCCATTCTGAAATCAACTCTTCATTAGCATTTCAGAGGAAAACCTAAATGCCACGACGAAAAGGGCCAGCTTCCTGGGCCTCCGCAAAGCACATGCGCAGATCCCTGGGCTGCCAGGCCACTGTGCTGAGTTTCCAAGGGTGACTGGGAGGGAATGAGGCAATGAGGCTGCTCCCTCCCATGCGCGCCACCTCTTCCTCCTGTCGGGAGAGTCCAGAAAATGCAGGTTACCCAGGCACCTATGCCCGGTTGTCCTCCGCCTCAGCCCAAAGCTGTTAAACTCATTTAGATGGCTGGGTTTTGGCAGACGCGTTAATTTTTTCAGGGCGATTTTCAGGCGTGCTGTTGTTTCCCTGGCGGAGCCCAGTTTAAGAAGAGAACCGTTCCATATCAGCCTGAACCAACGAATATATAGATTTCCCTAAAGGTTGGGTTAGGATGAGGGTGGACAGGGCATGACCCTCTCAAGTTCTGCCCAGCGCAAGGGGCGTGCAATCTCCGGCCCTGTAAAGTACCTTTGGGGTCTTCCGCTCAGTGAGGTTTTGTTTTTGTTTTTCACGTGAACCAGTCCCAGAAGTTGAAAATGCCGTTCCACATGCTTGAAGAAACAATTTCCAAATAATTTATTCAGCATCACAGTGATAGCCAGAGGCTCTATTTCCTTCTAATTACGGGAAGGTGTGCAGGGAGAACTGAGGGGAAAATAAAGCCCACTGGCTATAATCAGAATAAACAGGAGAGTGGGGGAGTTGCATGGCTGATCAGACTCAGCTTGCAGAAAAGGTTAAGTAAATAACCCTTAGCTACGACCTGAGTGAGACAGGAAACTCAAACCTCCCATCACATCAGAGAGGTTTCCACAGTTCATGGACTTCGCTGTCCTCAAGGGCCTGCCCTTCACAGAGCTGTTTTCTCTTTACCCTACACAAACACTTAGGTTCAAAGCATTCAGTCCTTTTTTCCAAGGCTTGGGCAGTCAACTATGGCATCTCCTTCCTTCGTGAATTTCAAGCAGAGGCTCAACATTTGGTTTACAATTTAAACGTCACCCTTAGAAAATAGTCTTGAGTGTTTACAAGCCTTCTCTTCCCATAGAATGTTAAAGAAGGTCTTAGAGAATCTAGGACAATTTGAGCATCAAAATAAATAATAATACTAAAAGAATATAACCCATTAATGAGAAAGAATCCATGAGTCCACAATGAAATACATAAATAAGAGGAAAACCTCTTCCTTACCATGGAAAGCCAACTAATAAATGTAGAAGAAATGGTGGAATTAGAAAATCACCATTTGGCAATCATCATCATAATAATTGATTCAGGAAACAAACATCAATGCAGGCTGGAGCTATGGGTGAAATTTTGAGGGGTATTAGAATTTTATATAATCTCAGTGTCTTCTCATAGATGCTTACTAATTAGAAAGGGGGAAAATAGTCATTTTACAGTGGAGAAACTATCTTAAACAAGAGATCCAAGTTAACATCACCAGTAATGGGACAAATTGACATTATGCGCCTCCTGAAATGACGTACTAACAAGAACACAACGTCACTTCTGTGGTGTTCTTGCAAATATGTGTAATCCAATCACCAGGAAACATTAGACAACCCAGCGTGAAGGACGTTCTCCAAAAGAATTGAGCTGTACCCTTGGAAAATGTCTGTGGCAGGAAACACAAAGACAGACTGAGGAACGGTTCCACCGTAAGGGAGAGTAAATTAGAGACATGATAAACAAATGCAGTGTGAGTCTGGATTTTCTTTTGCTATAAAAGGCATTATTGGGGCAATTGGGGAAATCTTTATGAAGTCTGTAGTCCAGACAGCAGTATTCTTATCGTTGCTAATTTCTTGATTTTAACAATTGTACTGTGGTAATATTAGAGCATGTCTTGTTTTTAGGAAAGACCTTCTGAAGTATATAGGGGTGAAGGGGCCTCACCCTTCACACACGCACACATGCACATGCATACACACACACATGCAGAGAAAGGTAAGTCAAGCATGGTAAAATGTTTGGATGAAGAGCATATATGAACTTTCCCATATATCTGAAGTTATATTTTAAAAACTTTTGAAGGCGGCCTTAGAGATCAGCTGCCAAATCCTCTTGTTGATCCCAGAGGCCGTTCCTGGGGACTTCCGAGGGGCTGGTGGTGGAGTCAGGCTGGGAGGCTACCTCTGGCTCAGGCCATATATCCAGAGAGACAGAGGCAAAAGCCTTTTGCCTTTCATTGCCAATGACTTCGTGGGCTCTCCTTTGCAAACTTTGGGGATCCCTCATGGCCTGGTTTAACCTTGGATAACGTAACCTATGACAGCTGCTGGGGATTGGCATTGAGAAGGGGGCTTCTCTGATGATTCCTCCCCAGAACTATCCTTGATTGAACGATTTCTTGGTGCAGCCTGGTGGTGACTGAGTCTCTTGTTGGAAGGAAAGCTTTCTGAGTCCTTTCCCAGGCATTGTTCTAGGCAGACCAGTAACCTTGGGCAGGATATTGAATCTGTGGTCCTCAATTTTGACTTTACGAAATGAGCACTTTTCTCTTTGCCCTCTCTCAATTATCCAGAAATGCCTTGATGTGACATTGCTAAGATTTAAATATGTTCAGCTTCCTGGAGAAGGACACCTTCTAAACAAGTCTTAAATGAATGTGGCCTTTGGATTCCATATTTTTAAAGAGCTACCTACATGTGGTTTTTCTCTATTTACAAAACAGCCTGGTAAAGTCTGTGTTTTATCTTCATTTGACTTTCTGTGGAAGAACCAGGGTGAGGGGAAGCGGTGGAAATCCAATACCAGCTGGACTATGAAATCCACAACACATGGCCGTTCCTGCTCACACCCTCCTACCTTCCATTAGCAAATCCAAACTCCTTACCGAGAGTTCGTAACCCCTTACCAACTGTTTTCTTTTCTCAGTAGTTGGATGAGGAAAAACTGGGAAAGAAATAGCCCCCCCCACCCCCACCTCTTGTAGCAGCCTTTCCCACGCTATCCACCATTCCCCTCCCAATTTGCCACCTTTAAATCCCTGGTTAAAGTTTACTTTTTTAATGGAGACTTCCCATATTAATGCCACTCCATCATAGCAGGTCACATTTATTAAATTCCAATTTGTAGCAGGTTTATGTACATCAAGTGAGAAAATGTATGCGAAGTGTGAAGGCCACGCCTAGCAGACAACGAGCATTTAATGCACTTTAGCATTCACAGATCCTCAGTTCTTATCCAAACCCTCAGGGCCAGATGAGTTTTGGAATTAATTTGATAACTAATTTATTTTTCAGATATTAGAAAAGTAATGAGGTGCTTGTACTGAATATTAATAAAACACCCTCAGCTGGGTCTGGGTACTCTCATCAAATGCATTAATATTTCTATGATGAAATGTATAAATATTCTCATTAAGTGGAATAAATAAAGACCATAAATGGCTTTACTTCAGTTCAGGCCGTGTTTTGCAACCAAATGAGTTTGTGCTAAACTTACGATAGAACTTGCCTTCAGAGCTTTTGGGATTTGGGGATTGCGGATAAGAGCTTGCAGTATATCAGTATTCTTATTTTACATGTGGGAAACTGATGTTTGGAGGGATGAGGAGATTCCTACAGCTGGGCACAGGGCTGTGATACAAACTCAGATTTCTCTGAATCCGGAGCCTTCACTCTTACCAGGGAGTTATTCTCCTTTCCTCCGGCCGTCTAGGCTGTCACTGCAAATTTGTGCCTCCATCCCCACCGTTCTAACTCTGTCCGGCCTGTTTTCTCGCCTTTCTCTCGTAGGCAGGTTGCGAAGTCCTTAGATTGTGAGACAGAAGTTCTGCCTTTAATGTGCATTTTTTCGCAAGTTATCCATGACTTTCAAAACTGGAATATACACTAAACCAGGAAAACAAAGGGCCTAAGGGAACTCATTTCCACAACTTTTTTTTTTTTTTTAAAGATTGGCACCTGAACTAACAACTGTTGCCAATCTTTTGTTGTTGTTGTTGTTGTTTCTACCCAAATCCCCCCAGTGCATAGTTGTATATTTTAGTTGTGGGTCCTTCTAGTTGTAGCATGTGGGATGCAGCCTCAGCATGGCCTGATGAGTGGTACCATGTCCGCACCCAGGATCTGAACTGGTGAAACCCTGGGCCACCGAAGCAGAGCGCGTGAACTTAACCACTCGGCCACAGGCCGGCCCCTCCACAATTTCTTTTTGTTTTAACATTTTATAGAAAATTTTTAAAAATGTTGTTGGAAATTGACATGACATAAAAATAACCATTGTAGGGGCTGGCCCCGTGGCCGAGTGGTTAAGTTCGCGCTCTCCGCTGCAGGCGGCCCAGTGTTTCGTTGGTTCGAATCCTGGGCGCGGACGTGGCACTGCTCATCACACCACACTGAGGCAGCATCCCACATGCCACAACTAGAAGGATCCACAACGAAGAATATACAACTATGTACCAGAGGGGCTTTGGGGAGAAAAAGGAAAAAATAAAATCTTTTAAAAAAAAAAACAAAACCATTGTAAAGTGAACAATCCAGTGGCATTTAGTGCATTCACAACGTTGTACAACCACACCTCTATCTAGTTCCAAAATATTTTCATCACCCCAAAAGGAAACCCTGTACCCAGTGAGCAGTTTCCCACTTCCCCCTCCCTCCTTGCCCTGGCAACCATCAATCTACTCTCTGTATGGATTTACCTATTCTGGATATTTCACATAAATGGAATCACACATTGTGTGACCTATAGTGACTGGCTTATTTCACTTAGCATGACGTTTTCAAGGTTCACCCGTGTTGTTGCATATGTCAGAACTGCATTCCTTTTTGAGGCTGAGTAGTATTCCGTTGTATGGCTAAACCACACTTTGTTTCTGCACTCATCTGCTGATGGACTTTTGGGTTGTTCCCACCTTGTGGTTCTTGTGCACAGTGCTGTGATGAGCATGCACATGAGTGCATTGTTTGCAGAATTTCCTTCCAAAATAAGCAAACTCTCTGCTCCAGCCAAGTGTCAGCTTTCCGTTTTACTTCCTCACTTGAGGCCCCTCTGTGGGGTTTGGTGTAGACTGCAGCTGGACCCAGTGCCTACAACAGGGCAACGTATGCAAAGACTGAGAGGAGGTGAGGGGGCGGAAGAGAGGGGAGACAAAAGGGCCTGGTTTGTGTTTGCTTTGGCTTTAAATTGTATTTTTTAATGCACAAAGTAATGCATGTTCATTGCAGGAACTTTTAAATATGCAGAAAGTACAAAGAAGAGATATTTAAAAATTCTCTTTAAGTCCATGACCCAGGGGGGTTTATCCGGTTTTTTGCAATTGAAACTTTTATACTGTTTGTTTGTTTATTTGTGGTTTATTGTGGGTTTTTTGGTGAGGAAGATTGTCCCTGAGCTAACACCTGTGCCAGTCTTCCTCCGTTTTATGTGGGATGCTGCCACAGCATGGCTTGATCAGCGGTGCTAGGCCTGCATCCAGGATCCAAACCCGCAAACCCTGGGACAGTGAAGCAGAGTGCACGAACCCAACCCATGCCAATGGACCAGCCCCTGTTTATTTGTTTTTCAAATTGACTTCACTTTTTAGAACAGTTTTAGATTTACAGAAAAATTGAGAATATAGTACAGGGAGTTCCCATATACCGCCTCACCCAATTTCCCCTATCATCAACAGCTTACGGCTGCATGGTATATTTGTTACATTACCGAACCCACACTGATACGTTATTATTAACTAAAGTCCATAGTTTACTTAGCCTTCCTTCGTTTTTACCTAACATCGTTTTTCTGTTCCAGGATCCTAGTCAGGAGACCACATTACATTTAGTCATCATGTCACCTTAGGCTTTCTGGGCTGTCACAATTTCCCAGACTTCTCTTGTTTTTGATGATTTTTGAGGGGTTCTAGTTAAGTCTATTGCAGAATGCTCTTCTATAGGAATTTGCCTGATGTTTCTCTCACGGTTTACGGGGTTATGTATTGGGGAAGGAAGACCACAGAGGCATGGGGCTGCTTTCATTGCATTCAGTCAAGGGTGCATGTTATCAACATGACTTACGACTGCTGATGTGGCCCAGGATCACCTGGCTGCAGCAGCGCCTCTGGTTTCTCCCTTGTGAAGTCATTCTTTTCTCCCCTCTCCCCACATTGTACTCTTTGGAAGCAAGTCCCTGAGCACAGCCCACACCTAAGGAATGGGGAGTTCCTGTAGTATTTTAAAGACTGATTTTGAACGGTAGGCGTTGACTAAAGAAAGCTGCACTGACCTGTTTAATCTACCTTTCCATTCTGTAAAGTACACTAAGTATATGACACACTGCACAGTCACCAATTGTAGGTACCGTCTGGGACACCTGCATTATTCTGCTCCTACCCATTAAGCTGTGTGCTTGCCGGTCAGTTGTTTGTTCCCAAATCTATCAATGCCCGATGTGTTTGTTATTGTAATCACGTTATTTAATTATTAGGTAACTCAATAAACTATAAGTGATAAAAGCTGTTGAAATTCATTAAGAAGACTTTAAAGGGAGTGGAAGGATGGGCGAAATAGGCAAAGGGGATTAGGAGGCACAAACTCCCAGTTACAAAGCAGTAAGTCATGGGGATGAGATGGGCAGCATGGGGGTGTAGTCAGGAATATCGTAATAGCCTCGTATGGTGACAGACGGTAACTAGATGTTGTGGTGAGCATTTCATGATGTGTTTAAATGTCAAATCACTATGTTGTACACCTCAACTATACTTCAACAAAAAAAGAAGCCTCTACTGTGATATTGTTCTATGTCAAAGAAAGTGTTCCCAGGGCCAGCTTGGTGGCACAATGGTGAAGTGTGCACATTCCACTTCAGCGGCCCGGGGTTCACCGGTTTGGATCCTGGGTGCAGACACAGCACTGCTTGGCACGCCATGCTGTGGTAGGCGTCCCACATATAAAGTAGAGGAAGGTGGCCACGGATGTTAGCTCAGGGCCAGTCTTCCTCAGCAAAAAGAGGAGGATTGGCGGCAGATGTTAGCTCAGGGCTAATCTTCCTCAAAAAAAGAGAGTGTTGCCCATATTCATTTATTTCTCTCTAGATTAATTTTAGTATCAATTTGTCAAGATACAATAGGAATCCTCTTGCAACTTTCAATTTTGTTTCTGTGAAAATACAACTGAATGATTTGGAAAGAGCCAATATAAGAGTCATTTAAAATTACTGCTAAATATGAAGTGGTTGAGACAGCTGAAATATGGGAGAAAAAAAAAATCACTAAAATCTAGAAGAATTCCTCATGTGATTGCTTAAATTCTCTACTTAAAAAAAATAACAACCATGAAACTGAAAATTGCATGCTATATCGTGAGGATGATTTTTGCAGGAAAGATTACAGGGAGTTCCAGTGAGCAGACCTATACTCCAGGAAAAGACTTTTGCCCTACGTCAAGTTTAGTGAATGAATATGCACATATATTTTTTTTCGATGTCTAAAGAAGATATGGGTTATTTTTAACTATTTCTCACCTTATTAACTTTTTCTATTAACCAACCAGTTAGCAGCCCTATTCGAAGATCAATAAGGAGCTTCCATTGTAATATTGTTCTGTGTCAAAAAAGTCTTACCTGTATTCATTTATTTTCTCTACAAGGCTTATTTTAATGTCAATTTGTCAAGATACATTAAAAATTTTTTGTAATTTTTTTTTTTTTTTTTACCAGCTGCATTAACAAGAGAGTCAGCTTGTCCTCTGAAGTTTTGAAGCCAGGCACTGACTTCTCCTCTCTAGCTATGGAAGTCCTAGCTGGCATCTTCTTCCAGTACAAGGCTGTTTCGTCTACAGTGAAAACCTGTTGTTTAGGGTGGCCACCTTCATTAATAACCTCAGCTAGATCTTCTGGAGAACTTGCTGCAGCTTCTGCATCAGCACCTGCTGCTTCCCCTTCCACTTTGATGTTATGGAGACGGCTTCTTTCTGTCAAGCTCATGAACCATCCTCTGCTAGCTTCAAACTTTCCTTCTGCAGCTTCCTCACCTCTCTCAGCCTTCATAAAATTGAAGACAGTTAGGGTCTTGCTCTGGATCAGGCTTTGGCTTGAGGTAATGTTTGTGGCTGGTTTGATCTTCCATCCAGACAACTAAAACTTTCTCCGTATCAGCAGTAAGGCTGTTTCACTTTCTTATCGCTTGTGTGCTCACTGGAGTAGCACTTTCCATTTCCTTCAAGGACTTTTCCTTTGCGCTCACAACATGGCTAACTGCTTGGCACAAGAGACCTAGCTTTCGGCCTATCCCAGCTTCAAACGTGCCTTTTTAATGCTTAATCATTTTTAGCTTTTGATTTAAAGTGAGAGATGTGCGATCTTTCACTTCAAGGCTTAAAGGCCATTTTAGGGTTTTACTTGGTCCGATTTCAGTTGCGTTGTGTCTCAGGGAATACGGAGGCCTGAGGGGAGAGAGAGAGAGAGCGGGGAGTGGCTGGACGGTGGAGCAGTCAGAACACGCACAACATTTAATGATTAAGTTTGCTGTCTTCTATGGGCATGGTTCATGGCTCCCCGAAACAATTACAGCAGTGACATCAAAGATCACTAGTTACAGATCACACAACAAATATACGCAACAAATATAAGAATGATAGTAAAAAAAAGTTTGAAATATTGTGAGAATTACCAAAATGTGACACAGAGAAACAAAGTGAGCAAATGCTGTTGGAAAAATGGCACCAACAGACTCACTCGTCACAAGGTTGCCACAGACTTTCAATTTGTAAAAGATGCAATATCTGCGAAGCACAATAAAGTGAAGTGCACCTACACAGTACTCTATATATGTAAATTAAGTCGTTTGTAACTGTGTTGTTTAAATCTTTTATATCCTTACTGATTTTTATCTACTTATTCTATAGTTCCTAAGAAACATGTTATAGCCTCCCACTGTGGAGCTTTATACTTATAATTCTTGTACTTTTCCATATATGATATGTTTTGATAAGAATTTCGCTAAATAGCTCCCATCATGCCTATGAATTTGCCTATTTCTCTTTTAAGTTTTGTCAGTATTTGCTTTGTGCATCTTGAGGTTATGGGGTTTTGGTAGATACAAGTTTACACTTTTTATGTCTTCCTGGTGAAATGACTTCCTTTATCATACTAAAATATCTTCCTTTTATTCTACTAAAGAGATATCTCTATATTTCTTGCTTTAAAATCTGCTTTGCCTGATGTGAATATCACTACAAGTTTTGTTTTGGTTAGTGTTTTCATGGCATATTTTTTTCATCTACTTATCTTTCTGTATCTTGGAATTTAAGGTGTGTCTTATGTAAGGAATGGGGAGTTGGGTTTTGTTTTTTCGTCCAGACTGAGAATGGTTGTCTTGTCAACTGGATGTTGAATGTAATTATAGATATATTTGGGTTTAAATGTATCATTTCACTACTTAACAGCAGATTAGACACAGCTGAGGAGAGGATAACTGAATGGAAAAGCAGGTTATAAAAAAGTTAAAGATGGAAGCAAAGAGAAACAAAAGGATGCACAATATATAAAAAGAGTATATGACATATGGGATAGGTGAAAGGCATAAGACATGTGCAATTGAAGTTTCAGAAAGAGAGAAAATTCCATTTCTTTCTTTTCTTAGCTTTTTTGGCAATTATTTGTTTCATTTCAATTTCTACTAGCTTGTTGATTACATATTTTTTTACTGCTTATCTAGAAATTACAACCTGCAATCTTTATCTTATTATACTGTAATATAAATGAGTACTTTTGCTATTTTCTGGACAATTCCTGGTCCTTAGAACACTTTAACCTCATTTATTTCCTCCCATCTTTTGTACTATTATTGTAAGTAAATTAACTTCATATTTACTTGAATTTAACAAGATTATACTTTTTTATACAGTTAATATTCATTTACATTTACCTACATATTTTCCCTTTCTATAGCTCTCATTTCTTCCTAAATCTCTGTACTTCCATTTAGAATCATTTTCCTTCCACCTGAAGAATTCTTTTTGCTGTTTCTTTTAGTGTAGATCTGTTAGTAAATTTTCTTGAATTTTTGTTTGTCTGAAATTTCTTTATTTCACCTTTATATTTGAAGGGGATTTATGCTGGATATAGCATTCTAGATTGTCAATTATTTTCCTCAGCCCTTTGAAGATATCATTCAGTTATCTTCTGGCTTTTATCAAGTATATTGAGAAGTAAGCTGCTCAATGTTCAGTGTTGTTTTGCTCTTTTGAAGGTAATATGTCTTTTTCCCTCTGCTATTTTTAGGATTTTTGTGTCTTTTTTTTCCCCCAGCAGATTTGCTATAATGTGCCTAAGTGTGGCTTCTTTGGTTTATTCTCCTTAAAGTTCATAGTTTCTTAAATCTATGGCTTGATGTTTTATTTCACTGGAAAATTCTCAGCCAATATCTCCTTAAATATTGTTTTTGCCTCACTTTTTCTCTCCAGGGTTTTCAAATAAATGTATACTAGATCTTTTCACCCATCCCATTAGTGTTGCATGTTATTTAATCTTTTGTCCATCCTTTTATTACTCTGTTAAGTCTGGATTTTTTTGGACTACTTTTCAATGAACTAATTCTCCCTTCCACTGTGTTAATCTAAGATGCTGTTGAATCTATCCACTGAGTTCTTAATTTCACTTATTCAAATCTAAATTTCCATTTGAATCTTTTTTTATAGTTTTCAGTTCTCTACCAAAGTTGGCATCTTTTTCTTTGATTTATTTTATATATTATTCTTTTTTCAAAAAAAGTCTATGTCTGATAACTTTACTATCTGAATGCCTTGTGGATCCATATCTGTTGTCCGTTATTTCTCCTGTTTTTCAGTCAATTTCTGCCTTTTTGTATGCTTGTTTATTTGGCAGGGGTGGGAGAAGTAGAGTACCAGATAGATATTTTATATAAAACATTGGAGAGAGAATTTGATTTTCTAAATGCTGTCTTCCTCCATAGAATTTTGTTGTCGTTCCTTGTAGACAGTTAGATTAGGGTCGATCAACTAACCCAACTAGAAAATTGAAGATGGGCTTTGGTGTTTGTGAGGTCTGGTCTAGTTCTGGTTCACCCTGACTCTGGGGCACAGTCTTTTGGGATCCCAACTGAAAACCTGGGAAGCTAACTAGGACTTTCCTCTTGGGGTATTCTGAACTTCAAATTTTGTTCCCCAAACCTTGAGAGGCTGCTGAAAGTTCTTCCCAGCATCTCAGCCACAATCTTCAATCAAATGTCTCTGGGGGGAGACCACATCAGATGTTGGACTCACCACTCTGGACTTCCTTTCCCTCTAGGATCTTGTTCCTACAAATATTTGCTGCCCCGGCAGCCCTTGAGCACCTTGGATAGATTATTTATCTATTTAACTTTCAATCCAGCTCTTCTAGTTGTTCTCAGGGACAAGTTTGGTCTAAAACAGCCTGGAACAAGCTTTCTTTGCTGAAAGTGGAAAAGTTATACCATTTCCTGATGCCGTTAAAAATTTTTTGTTGCTCAATTTATTTAAACTCAAAAAAGTTTATTTATTTTTCCCACCCCCCACCTCCCACTTCTTGGAACCACCAGTCTGTTCTCTGAATCTATTAGCTTGTTTTTGCTTTTTCGATTCCACGTATAAGAGAGATCATACAGTATTTGTCTTTCTCTGTCTGACTTAGCATAACTTAGCATAGTGCCCTCAAGGTCCATCCATGTTCTTGCAAATGACAAGGTCTCATTCTTTTTTATGACTGAATAATATTCCACTGTATACATATACCACAATTTCTTTATCCATTCATCCACCGATGGACACTTAGGTTGTTTCCATGTCTTGGCTGTTGTAAATAATGCTGCAGTGAACATGAGGGTGCAGACATCTTTTTGAATTAGAGTTTTTGTTTTCTTTGGATAGATACCCAGAAGTGGAATTTCTGGATCATATGGTAGTTCTATATTTAATGTTTTGAGGAAGCTCCATGCTGTTTTCCATAGCGGTTGTACCAATTTGTATTCCCATCAACAGTGCATAAGGGTTCCCTTTTCTCCACATCCTCACTAACAATTGTTATTTCTTGTCTTTTTTTGGTGAGGAAGATTGTCCCTGAGCTAACATCTGTACTAATATTCATCTATTTTGTATGTGAGAAGTCACCACCACATGGCTTGATGAGTGGTGTGTAGGGCCGCACCTGGGATCTGAGCTCACGGACCCTGGGCTGCCTCAGTGGAGCACATGAACTTAACCACTATGCCACCAGGCTGGCCCCTTCTTGTCTTTTTTATAATAGCCATTCTGAAGAGTGTAAAGTGATATCTTCTGGCTCCTTTGTCATAAATCAATTGACCATATAAGCATGTATTTATTCCTGAGCTCTCTATTCTTTTTCGTTGATCTATGTGTCATTTTTATGCAAATAACATACTGTTTCAATTACTATAGCTTTGTAATATGCTTTGAAATCAGGGAGCTTGGTGCCTCCAGCTATGTTCTTTCTCAAGATCGCTTTGGGTATTTGGGGTCTTTTGTGGTTGCAAACAAATTTTAGGATTGTTGGTTCTATTTCTATGAGAAATACTATTGGAATTCTGATAGGGATTGCATTGAATCTGTATATTGCTTTGGATAGTATGGACATTTTAATAACATCAATTCTTCCAATCCATGAGCATGAAATGTCTTTCCATTTATTTATGTCTTCTTCAATTCTTTGATTAATATCTTGTAGTTTTCATTATACATGTCTTTTACCTCCTTGGTTAAATTTATTCCTAGGTATTTTATTCTTCTTGATGCAATTGTAAATGGGATTGTTTTCTTAATTTATCTTTCTGATACTTTGTTATTAGTGTAAAGAAACGCAATAGATTTTTTTGTATTGATTTTGTATCCTGCAGCTTTACTAAATTTGTTTATTAGTTGTAATGGCTGTTTTTTTTTAGGAAGATTAGCCCTGAGCTAACTGCTGCCAATCCTCCTCTTTTTGCTGAGGAAGACTGGCCCTGAGCTAACATCCGTGCCCATCTTCCTCTACTTTCTATGTGGGACGCCTATCACATCATGGCTTGCCAAGTGCTACCACGTCCACACCTGGGATCTGAATCGGTGAACCCTGGGCCACCAAAGTGGAACATGCACACTAAACTGCTGCACCACCAGGCCAGCCCCTCTAATGGCTTTTTGATGGCATCTTTAGGGTTTTCTATATAAAATATCATGTCATCTGCAAATAGTGACAATTTTACTTCTTCCTTTCTGGTTTAGATGCCTTTTCTTTCTTAATACAGGGCCTGGCATATAGTCTCTAATACATTGTAGCTATACTATTAAATTGCTAACTCCAGAAGACAGAACTAGGACCAACAAGTAGTAGTAAATAGGGGCGATCTCTGGCTCAATATGAGAAGGATGTTTCCAAAGATTGAAGTTCTCCAACAATGGAAAGGGCTAGCATTTGAAGTAATAATTGTGCATTGATTGAGACATGCATTCCATCTGCAAGGTGTTTTCAGCTCTGAAATTATATGATTCCATGACGGCATCAGTATTCCAGATCTGCTCTCTTTTCCAGATTCCCAGGTCATTTTGCCTTTGCTCTCTCACTTGGCAATTCCTTTGCCATGCTGTGTGTTCTTTTTTTGCTTGTTTGCGTATCCACCCAATCAACCACACTGCAGGAAGCCACATGCCACGTGTTGAGAATAAAGTGAGGAGCGACACCAGACAACCCTGATCCCACCCTGTCCCCATTCTCCTTAGCCCGCAGTCCAGTAGGGAAGAGGGACGTTAGTCAGCCAACCTCACTACTGAGCGTGTGACTGCAGTCTGAGATAAGCACCCCAAATATAAGAGGGCACAGAGAACCTGACCCAGACCCCACAGCTCAGGGTTTCCCTGAGTAAGTGACATGTGAAGTCGACTCATGTGTGGCTAGGGATGGCTGAAGCAAAACAGGGAAACGGGGGAGTCTTGTCTGAGGTGTCGCTCCCCCTCTCCCAGAGCCGCCATCTCCCCCAGTTCAGGCTCAGGTTACTCCCACACTGCATCCGTTGCCCACGTGCGGCATCTCTCCTGAAGCCATCTTCCCTGTCTGCCCCCACTAATCAGAACTTACCTGTCCCGTGTCCCATTTCCTTATGCGTGGCTCAGAGCTGAGGAAATTAAGCATAAGATGGCGCTTCTTTTGGATTAAGTCTTTGTGTTTTATCAGAGACTTTTAGGGGATTAAAGAAGCAGGATGAGTAACGAGGGCATCCCAGCCATTCTCTGAGGCTACAGAAGGGATGTTTTTGGGCCGAGAGACTTTCACCTGCTCTCCAGTCACCCCATGTAGTGGGTGTACATTTGACCCACGCTGAAGTTCCACCCCATCCTTCCTCACCTCAATGCCTCTCCCTCTTCCCACACCCACAGACTCACCACAGCCAGACCTGGGTCCCTCCTACGCACACATTCACACTTGTGGCGTTATTTCTGCTAGGTTCCAAAGGAAAGGACAGACAAAGGAATCTCTCCCCTTAACCAAAGGCAGGGGACCTCATTGGGGAAGGGACACTTCCTCTGTTCAGCCACTCCTCTGGGGTAACGTTGCTATCAGCCACTGGCAGCTTCCCCGCCAAGGAAGAGAGACAGCATAAGGGGCACCAGGGAGCACCTGCTCTCTCACCTTCTGTCAGGCTCAGTCAGCTTGAATTATCTGCCCCAAACCCCACTCTTGGGCACTGGAATGCATAGAATTGTTTTACTTTTGGAGAAAATTGACCATGAAATGAGAAATCAACCAGAAGTTTTCTACTGAAATAGATATAAAAGGCCTCTGTCTACTCTAAGACACAGGATGATATTAGCTGTTTTTTTTTTTCTCTCCCTCCTCAAAAAAAAGAAATCCAGATAGCACCATTTGGTGTTCGTATCGTTGTCACTATTATTCTTTTTTTTTTTTTAGATTTTCCCCCCCCTTTTTTTCCTCCCCAAATCCCCCCAGTACATAGTTGTATATTCTTCATTGTGGGTCCTCCTAGTTGTGGCCTGTGGGACGCTGCCTCAGCGTGGTTTGACGAGCAGTGCCATGTCCGCGCCCAGGATTCGAACCAACGAAACACTGGGCTGCCTGCAGCGGAGCGCGCGAACTTAACCACTCAGCCACGGGGCCAGCCCCGTCACTATTATTCTTATAAAGAGTCATGTCAGTAATAATTACCTGTGTTCATGCATGTTCTGCCTAGAGTCATAGAAGAATAATTTTGCATCACTGACCACAAATTGACAGATGGGTGTGTGAGCGAGGAGCAAGGCTTGTAGTCTCGGAGAAGCAGAAGTCAACCAGGGTGTTGAAGCCGAAGAAAATAGATTCCCAGGTGGATAATCTACCTCTGTTGAGGATTTCAATCGCTTAGCAACATAGGAGCTGAGAGGGGTAGTGGGCAATGCGGTGGACTAATGGTTTGGAGTGCTTACTGTAAAGCAATGGAAGGGACTGCAACTATATGCAAGGATAAGGGACTGCAGATCTGGAAGAAAGCCCCAGAAACGGTCAAATGAGCACAACATGGACTCTGCAAACAAGACACCAAAATTACTCAGTTCAGAGAAGAGCAAATCGAGAAGTCTTCAAGGACATGAGTGAGCCTATAATCACTGACTTACCACTTCTGTTCTGGAATCCACTCTTTGGAAATTCCATCAACAAACCTGTAAGTGAGACATTTCTCACTGGAATTGGTGGTTAGACTTGGCCTGGACCGACAAGGCAACTCACTGTGAGGCGGTTAAGGTCTCAGTGGTTAGTCACCTCCTTGCTTCGAGGTGGGGATATGGAGAAGCTGCTTTCATAGTAGTTGTTCTAAACTTTCCTGAAACAGGATGGGCTAGTCCGGCATGTGCGCGGAAGAGTGGAAAAGGCCCTCAGCCAGCAAAGAGCTGCCCACGGCCCTTTCTACCTGCCCAACAGCACCTCCCCTGAGACTTCTCTGTGGATATTTATACATATATCAAAACTTCAAGTTGTATACCTTCAATCTATACAATTTTTATATGCCAAAGATATCTCAATAAAGTTGTTTTAAAAAAAACTGTGGATAGACCTTTTAAAGCTCTGAGTAGATGGCATATCAGACAAGTATGTTATGATGAGTAGGGGCCAGAGAAGGTTCCAAGTCAAGCAGAATTGAGGATGGCAGGCCCAGAGGGAGGGCACCCTGAGCAGGCAGGGGAAATGTGGGCCCTGGGTGTCCAGTGTAGTCCAAAAAGCAGAAAGACATATTCCCGCAGGGAAGGGAGTGGAGCCCGAGCCCAGTGCTTTCGTGGCTTTGCTGTGGATCCTCTGAGCCAGTGGGAGCAGAGGTCTTGCTCAGCTGCTGCCAGCTCACAGTTCCAGGGCTAAAGCTTTCAATTGAGGCCATCAAAGCCACCTCTTTTTGTCATTCTTAAGCACCTCTTGCCCTCTTGTGGGCATTTCTTTACAATAAAATCTAAAGTTAACTAACCCTTTTCCAGTTTGCAAGCAGACCATTTTGCTTTCTATCCCTTTGTCACTGCATTTCTACCCAATAAACATGTTTTACGTGACTGCTAGATGTCAGAACTCATGGTTATATGGCTGCATAGTTCACTGCTGGGCTGGAGGGAGTCTCAGTCCTGGGCGGGAAGGCCGTGATGGAAATACGTATCGGGAGCTATGAAAGCACAAAGGACGAAAAATCGACTTTGGCCTTGAAAACTAGGAGAGCATCACAGAGGAGATATTTGGGATGAGTTTTGAAGGATACGTAAGAGTTTGCCAGGCAATAAAGGAAAGAGAGGGAACAATGGGTTTTACGTAGAGGAAATAGCATATGCAAAATACAGATGCTCTAAAGAGCACTGTTTGTCTAGAAACTAGTGAGCAGTTCTGTGGGGCTGTGTCAAAGGCTGATGTAAAAAATTAGCACAGCCTAGTATTTGTTGCACACTTACTAAGCACCTGGCATGCTCTAAGTGCTTTAAGTGTATTAAACTTATTCTGATAGCAGTCATGTGAGTTTTATTGTCTCCATTTTACTGATGAGAAAATTGAGGTACAGAGATGTTCACACGTGCGGAGGGAGGGTATAAGGGTGGCAGATGTGGCAAACAGAAGGCTGGAAATCTTGGGCCCAGATGCGAAGGGCTTTATATGCAATGCTAAGGAGTTGGCATCTTGCTCCTTAGGCCAACGTTTCTCAAGCTCTGTCTTGGGGAGCCCAGGGGTCCTCTGGTGGTGCCTCAGGAGCACTTACTAGTGTCCAGGGGCTGGCAGATCATGCTGTTTCCAGCTGTCACTTGTTGTATTTAATGGATTGTTGCATATTTCATGTGGAAAAATTGTGCTGCTGTTCAAAGGAAGGTCAAAAAAGTACTCCTTTTGGCCATGAGGAACTGTTAGACAGTTTTAGACAAGAGAATTAAATGATTGTACCTATTCGTCTGGTTCGATGAGGAGCAGGGTTAGAAGGGGGACACTGAGGGCAATGAATTGACTTTATTGTCAAGAAAGAAAATACCAGAGGCCGGCCTGGTGGCTCAGCAGTTAAGTTCACACATTCCGCTTCTCGGCGGCCCAGGGTTCGCCAGTTTGGATCCCAGGTGTGGACATGGCACCGCTTGGCAAGCCATGCTGTGGTAGGCGTCCCACATAGAAAGTAGAGGAAGATGGGCACGGATATTTGCTCAGGGCCAGTCTTCCTCAGTGAAAAGAGGAGGATTGGCAGCAGTTAGCTCAGGGCTAATCTTCAAAAGAAAGAAAGAAAGAAAGAAAGACAATACCATGGTGTTTAGAATGCAGGAAGCCCCTCTCAGATGTTTGTCAATGGCTCTTATTGCCTTAAACTTCCAAGATAGGCTTCTTAGAGTTTATGATCAAGGTTTCACAACTCTGATAAATCTAAAACGTGCACATTTAAGAGGAGCAGCTATTTATCTCTGTTTGAATTGGAAATTGACAGTTTGTGTACCAAGTAAGATATTTACAAAAGCAAGGACTTGTCCTTCTCTAACTACAGTGATATCTCTCTTATTCAGAATTACTTATTCTACAACTTCAACAGCCGAGAACCAGGATAACTTCAAAGTAGTCAAAATAGACATCATACGGTCGGTCCATGCACCAAAACTTAGAGATCTTACTCAGATCCGTGACATACTTAGATCCATTTGTTCTTACTGACATACAATTCTCATAAGCAATAATGCCTCTGTATGCATTATCTTGCTTTAATTTTGGAGTGCTTCCTTACTTCCAGGCTCATTTTATATGTTTCCTGACTCAGTCCGAGAATCAGCTATTTCTCTGAGAAGCCTGCTCCCTTTTGTTGGAGAATGGTATTAGAAATCAAGATCTGGGTGCTAGATGTTCTCACCATTACTAGAGTGGCATTGCTTTTGGGTCCTTTCAGCTGGCAGACCAAGGAGATGTATGTGTATATGTTATCCCATGTATGTACACATGTCTATAGATATTTCCGTGTGAAACCCTGTGTGAACATGAGTTTATACTAATGTCCCCCCGTCTAATCCATTACCACATGGTTTATTCTAGCCTCTTACCTTTGCCTATATGTAATCTCTCGCTGCAATAATGAGAACCTGGCTCTCACTACCCACCGTCCATTTACTTAATTGTTTGTTTCTAGCATACTCGTATAGCAGAACCAGACTGTTCACTCTTACTCCCATAGGAAACAACTTTATCAGCTGGAGTGCAATGTTTTGCCTTCAGTCTTACAGACTTCATTCATTTCCAAAATTATTTAGTTTGGTACTTGACCTACCCCCTTCAGTAAGGTTGTCACAGTTATATTGTTTTGTCACCTTTGGCATTCCATCCTGGCATTCTCCACACTCTTAAATGATTTTTTCAAATCTACCTGCGTTAAAGTTCATTCTTTATGCTGTAAAGTTCTATAAATTTTGACAAATACATAGTGTCACTATCCACAATTCCAGTATCATACAGAATAACTTCATCGCCCTAAAAACAGCTCCAAAATCCTGTGCTTCATCTGTTCAGCCTTCTCTCCTTTCTCCAAACCCCTGGCAGCCACTGAATTTGTTTTTTTTTTAAAGATTTTATTTTTTTCCTTTTTCTCCCCAAAGCCCCCCGGTACATAGTTGTGTATTCTTCGTTGTGGGTCCTTGTTGTGGCATGTGGGACGCTGCCTCAGCGTGGTTTGATGAGCAGTGCCATGTCCGCGCCCAGGATTCAAACCAACGAAACACTGGGCCACCTGCAGCGGAGCACGCGAACTCAACCACTCGGCCACGGGGCCAGCCCCTGAATTTGTTTTTTAATCATCACTATGGTTTTGCCTTTTCAGACTGTCATCTTTTATTTATCCATATGCGTTTAAGGTTCATCTATGTCTTTTTGCCACTTTTTGTCCCATTTACTTTTTTTATCACTGATTAATATGCCATTGCATGCAAGGATTATTGCGACTTGTTTAATCCACTCACCATTTAAAGGACACCTTGGAACTTTCAGATTTGGATGATTATAAAAAAGCTGCTATGAATATTTGTGTGCAGGTTTTTGTGTGGGCGTAAATTTCAAATCAGTTGAGTAAATATCTAGTAGCATAAATGTTTAGCTTTGTAAGAAACTGCCAAACTGTCTTGCAAAGTGTTTGTCTCATTTGCATTCGAGGTAGTAATGAAAGAGAGTTCTTGCTCACACCTTCACCACCAATTGGTATTGTCAGAGTCTGGGAGTTTAGGGATTCAAGTAGGTGTGTAGTGGTTTGTTATTATTGTTTTAGTTGGCATTCTAATGATAAATAATGTTGAATCTTTCCATATGCTTATTTGTTATTTGTATGTTTTCCTTGATAAGGTGTCTGTTCAAATTTTTTGCCTATTTTTATTTGAGTAATTTGTTTTCTTATTGTTGAGTTTTAAGTGTTCTTTATATATTTTGAATACAAGTCCTTTATCAATTACCTGTTTTGCAAATATATCCTCCTCGTCCATGGTTTGTCCTTTTTCTTTTTTTTTTGGTGAGGATGATTCACCCGGAGCTAACATCCATGCCAATCTTCCTCTATTTTTCAGTATGTGGGCTGCCAGCACAGCATGGCTACTAACAGAGCAATGTAGGTTTGCACCCAGGAACCGAACCTGGGCTGCTGAAGTGAAGCACACTGAACTTAACCACTAGGCCACCGGGGCTGGCCCTGTGGTTTGTCTTTTGATTCTCTCAACAGTGTTGTTTACAGAACAGAAATTTTTAATTTTAGTAAAGTTTAACCTACCAAATTTGTCATAGATAATGCTTTTGTTGTTGTATTTTTTTATATATTTTATGCTTTTTTTTTTTTTTTGAGGAAGATTAACCCTGAGATAACTGCTTCCAATCCTCCTCTTTTTGCTGAGGAAGACTGGCCCTGAGCTAACATCTGTGCCCACCTTCCTCTACTTTATATGTGGGATGCCTGCCACAGCATGCTTTACCAAACGGTGCCATGTCCACACCCAGGATCTGAACTGCTGAACCCCGGGCTGCTGAAGTGGAATGTGCGAACTTAACCGCTGCGCCACCAGGCCACCCCGTTTTATATATTTTAAAGGATTTTCTACATAAACAAAATGTCTTCTGTAAGTAGAAATAGTTTTATTTCTCTTTGGCTGAACTTCATGCTCTTTATTTATTTATTTTTTCTTGCTTTATTGCACTGGCTAGGACTTCTGGTACAATGTTGAATAGAAGTGGTGAGAGCTGCTGCTAATCCCATCCAGTGAATTTTTTATTTCCTATATATTTATTAAATATATATTTCCATTCCATTATTTTATATAGCTTCAGTTTCTCTGCTGAGATTTCCCGTTTGTTCATTCATTATTGGCATATTTACTTTTATATATTGGAACATAGTTATAATAGCAGCTTTAAAATTTCTACCTGCCAAATCCAACATCTATATTATTCTGAGATTGCTTTTTCTTTGGAATATGGGTCACATTTTCTGTGAATGTCTACTTATTTTGGCTTTTTTCCTGGACATTGTTAATCATCTGTGATAGAGACTCTGGAATCCTCTGGATAGTGTTTGTTATTTTGTCTTAGAGAACAGTCGACTTAGGTGAACTCACACTCCATGCTCTATGTCCTCTGTGTGAGTGGCAGCCAAAATAACTGACCAATTATTTCAACTTCCCCGGGCTCCTTGGAGTCTGCTACATGCATTTATAGCTCAGGGAACAGCGAGAGTTTATATACAGATTTTGGGGCTCTCTTTCTATTCTTTTCACCCTTGGGTTTCCCCTTCAATTTCCAGATGCTTTGGATGTCCCAAACTCTATCTTCTGGTACTTCAAGCCAGTTGGACTATAGGTTTTCAATGGCATTTTAGCTGCCCTGCATAAGTGCTAACTGAGACCTACCCTGAGACAAAAAGTTTTAGAAAATAAGAAAATCCACAGGCACCAAAAGAATGGACAAATGGGACTACATCAAACTTAAAAGGTGTTTGTGCATCAAATAGCACAACCAAAGGGTGAAAAGGCAACGTATGAGATGGGAGAAAATATTTGCAAACCATATATATGATAAGATACTAACATCTAGAAAATGTAAGAAACTCCTACAACTCACTAGCAAGACAAAAACAATAAATAGCCTGATTTAAAAATGGGCAAAGGACTTGAATAGGCATTTTTCCAAAGAAGGCATACAAATGGTAAATCGGTGTATGAAAAGATGCTCAACATCATTAATCATCAGGGAAATGCAAATCAAAACCACAGTGAGATATCCCCTAACACCCATTAGGACAGCCGCTATTAAAAAACCAGAAAACCAGAAAGCAACAAGTGTTACTGGGAGGATGCAGAGAAATTGTAACCCTTGTGCACTGTTGGAGGGAATGGAAAATTGCGCACCTGCTGTGGGAAATAGTATGGAGGTTTCTCAAAAAATTGCAATAGAAGCCCCACGTGATCCAGCCACCCCAATTCCAGGTGTGTGTCCAAAAGTATGGAAAGCAGGGTCTGGAAGACGTGTTTGCACTCCCATGTTCACCGCAGCATTTTTCACAGTAGGGAAGAGGTGCAAACAACTTAAACATCCACCAACAGAGGGATGTCTAAAGAAACTGTGGTGTATACACACGGTATAATATTAGTCAGCCTCGACAAAGGCAATCCTGTCATATGCTACAACATGGATCAACTTTGGGACATTGTGCTTAGTGAAATAAGCCAATCACGGAAGGACAGACACTGCATGACCCCACTTACATGAGGTGTCTAAAGTAGTCAAACCCACAGAAGCAGAAAGTAGAAGAGTGGTTGCCAGCCACTGGGAGGAGGGAGAAATGCGGAGTCACTACTCAAGGGGTATAAGCTTTCAGTCACCCAAGATGAAAAAGTTCTAGAAATCTGCTGTACTACCATGTGCATATAATGTCAATGATACCTCAACAAAAATAAATAAACTGTACAGCATGGTAACTATAGTTAATAACACTGTCTTGCATATTTGAAAGTTACGAAGAGAGTAGATCTTTTTTCTTTTTTTTTTTTAGAGATTGGCACCTGAGCTGGCATCTGTTGCCAATCTTCTTTCATTTTTTTCCTTCTTCTGCCCAAAGTTCCCCCAGTACACAGTTGTATATTCTGGTTGCAGGTCCTTCTGGTTCTGCTATGTGGGAGGCCGCCTCAGCATGGCCTGATGAGTGGTGCTAGATCCATGCCCAGGATCCACACTGGTGAAACCCTGGGCCGCCGAAGCAGAGCACATGAACTTAACCACTTGGCCACGGGGCCGGCCCCAAGAGAGTAGATCTTAAAAGTTCTCATTACAATTAAAAAAACTTTTGCAACTATTAGGGTGACAAATGTTAATTATACTTATTGTCATGATTGTTTTGCAAATATTGAGAGATCATGTTGTACACCTGAAACTAATATCATGTTATATGTCAGTTATACCTCAATAAAAAAGCAATGTGCATACAGTTAACACTACTGTACTGTGTGTTTAAAGATGATTAAGATGGTAAGTTTTATGTTATGTGCTTGTTGCCACAATAAAAAAATAAGAGAGAAAAAATCACCTAGTTCATCTTCCTTCTCCCAGTGTAGACGTCCCTGCAGTCCCTGCCTGATTTTGGTCATTCTTCAGTTCTATGAAGTAATTGTTTTTAAGCATTTTGTCCAAGTTCATAAGTATTATCTGTGGAAGGGTTTGTCTGATAGAAATTCTTCTGCCATTGTGGAAAACATAACCTTCATTGGAGACTTTTAAGCAGATAAATGTTTTACTACTTTTTTTTTTTTTTTTTTTTTTGCTGAGGAAGATTTGCCCTGAACTAACAACTGTTGCCAATCTTCTTCTTTTTGCTTGAGGAAGATATGTCCTAAGCTAGCATCTGTGCCAATCTTCCTCTATTTTGTATGTGGGTCGCTGCCACAGCATGGCCAACAATGAGTGGTGTAGGTCCACTCCTAGGAACTGAACCCGGGCTGCTGAAGTGGTGTGCACCCAACTTAACCACTAGGCCATGGGGCCAGCCCTCTGGTTTACATTTTTAGAAGCTTGCTATTAGTGCTCTGTGGAAATTGGATTGTATTCACTATACTCCTACCATGTGTTAAATACCTATTGAATGTTTTGAGGATCATTTGACCATTTCAAACATACTCTACAAATACAGCAGAGTCCCTCAGCAGCTATCGATGACAGCAAAACACCATGTCTGACCTCACAAATGCCACTGGCTCTATTTTATGCTGTTGAACCTTCCTATATAAAGTTGGGAGGAAACAGAGAACAGCCAGAACTTGAGATTGCATCTATTCTGCTTCCTGGTCTGTTTACTTGATACTTTGATACTATCAGAATTTGTCCTCTCTGCCATGTAACTGTTGTCTCGCTTTGCTCAATAACCCAGTCCTCTGAATGAAGGAATGATTTATACTGTTTCATGCATTTGACTCTAGGTATATTGATTAGAAAAAATTATGATACCTTTTCATTTGGGGGATGCTAATGTAAATAATACTATGTTTATAATTTCAAATTCCAATTGTTCATTGCTGACAAAAAGGAAAGAGATTGACTTTTGTACATTAACTTTACATCCTGCAACCTTGCTATTACTGCTTATTTTTTTCAGGGATTTTTTTTTTGATGTATTCTTTCCAATTTTCTACATATGTAATCTGTCATCTGCAAAAGAAGAGAGTTTTATTTCTTCCTTCCCAATCTATATACGTTTTATTTCCTTTTCTTGTTTTATTGCTTTAGCTAGCACTTTTATTACAATGTTGAAAATGAGTGATGAGAGGATGCGTTCTTGCCTTGTTCCTGATCTTAGCAGGAAAGCTTTTAGTTTCTGAATATTAAATACGATGTTAGCTGTAGGTTTTTTGTATATGTTCTTTATCAAGTTGAGGAAGTTCTTCTCCATTCCTAGTTTATTGAGAGTTTTTATCAGGAATGGGTATTGGATTTTGTCAAATGCTTTTTCTGCATCTATTGGTCTGATCATGTGATTTTTCTTCTTTAGCCTATTGATTTGATGGATTATGTTAATTGGTTTTCAAATGTTAAACCGGTCTCACATACATGGGATAAATCCCACTTGGTCATGATGTATAATTCTTTTTGTACATTGTTGGATTCAGTTTGCTAATATTTTGTTGAGGATTTTTGTGTCTGTGTTCATGAGATATATTGGTCTGTAGTCTTCTTTTCTTATAATGTCTTTGTCTGGTTTTTGTATTGGGGTAATGCTAGCCTCATAGAATGAGTTAGGATGTATTCCCTCTGCTTTTATCTTCTGAAAAAGATTGTGGAGAATTGGTATAATTTCTTCCTTAAGTGTTTGGAAGAATTCACCAGTGATCCCACCTGAGCCTGGTGACTTCTGTTTTGGAGGGTTATTAATTATTGACTCCATTTATTTGACAGATATAGGCTTATTCAGATTGTCTTTATCTTCTTGTGTGAGTTTTGGCAGATTCTGTCCTTCAAGAAACTGGCCCATTGCATTTACGACATCACATTTGTAGGCACAGAGATGTTCATGATATTCCTTTATTATCTTCCTAACATTCATAGGGTCTGTGTTGATGTCCTCTCCTTCACTTCTCATATTAGTAATCTGAGTCTTCTCTCTTTTTTTCTGAGTTAGTCTGGCTAAAAAGATCAATTTTATTGATCATTTCAGAGAACCAGGTGTTCGTTTTGTTGGTTTTCTCTATTGATTTCCTGTTTTTAATTTCATTGATTTCTGCTCTAATTTTGCTTACTTTTTTCTTCTCTTTACTTTGGATTGCTCTTCTTTTTGTAGTTTCCTAAGGTAGAAGCTTGTATTATTGATTTTCTATCTTTTTTTAATGTCTGCATTCACTACTATAAATTTCCCTCTAAGCACTGTTTTTATTGCATCCAGCAAATTTTGACAAGTTGTATTTTCATTTAGTTAAAAGATTTTTCTTAATTTCTCTTGAGATTTCTTCTTTGACCCTTGTGTTGTTTAAAAGTGTGTAATTTGATCTCCAAGTATTGTGGATTTTCCACCTACCTTTCTGTTATTGATTTCTAGTTTAATTCCATTGTGGCCTGAGAGCAGACATTGTATGATTTCTATTCTTTTAAACTTGTTAAGATATGTTTTATGGCCCAGAATGTGGTCTGTCCTAGTCAATGTTCCATGTGAGCTTGAGAAGAATGTGTGATCTGCTCCTGTCGGATGAAGTAGTCAATGGATGCGCATCATATCCAGTTGATTGTTGGTGCTGTTGGATTCAATTTTGTCCTTACTGATTCCTGTCTGCTAAATCAGTCCATTTCTGATAGAGGCGTGTGAAGTCTCCAACTGTGGTAGTGGACTCATCTATTTCTCCTCACCGCTCTTCCAGTCTTTACCTCACACATTTGGGCCCTCTTTTGTTAGGTGCATACATGTTAAAGATTGCTATGGCTCCTTCTTGGAGGATTTGTCTTTTTATTATTATGTAATGCCCCTCTGTATCCCCCATAAATTATCTTGCTCTGAAGTCTGCCCTGTCTGAAATTAATACAGATACTCCTTTATTTTGGTTAGTGTTAGCACTAACACCATCGCTTTACTTTTAATCTATATGTGTCTTTATCTTTAAAGTTGTTTTCTTGTACATAACGTACAGTTGGGTCTTCTTTTTTTATCCGCTCTGACAATCTCTGTCTTTAACTTGTGTATTTAGACCATTGACATTTAAAGTGTTTAGAGATATAGTTGGATTGATATCTGCCACGTATATTACTGTTTTCTATCCATTGTCCTTGTTCTTTGTTCCTATTTTTGTCTTCTGCTTTCTTTTCTGATGTGTGTGTGTTTATCACGGTAAAAGAAGCATAACATAAAATTTACCATTGTAACCACTTCTAAGTGTACAGTACAGTAGTGTTAACTATATGCACACGCTCGCACAGCAGATCTCTAGAACTTTTTCATCTTGGGTGACTGAAAGCTTGTACCCCTTGAGTAGCGACTCCCCATTTCTCCCTCCTCCCAGTGGCTGGCAACCACTCTTCTACTTTCTGCTTCTGTGGGTTTGACTACTTTAGACACCTCATGTAAGTGGGGTCATGCAGTGTCTGTCCTTCCGTGATTGGCTTATTTCACTAAGCACAATGTCCCAAAGTTGATCCATGTTGTAGCATATGACAGGATTGCCTTTGTCGAGGCTGACTAATACTACACTGTGTGTATATACCACAGTTTCTTTAGACATCCCTCTGTTGGTGGATGTTTAAGTTGTTTGCACCTCTTCCCTACTGTGAAAAATGCTGCGGTGAACACGGGAGTGCAAACACGTCTTCCAGACCCTGCTCTCCATTCTTTTGGACACACACCCAGAATTGGGATGGCTGGATCACATGGTGCTTCTATTGTAATTTTTTTTTTTTGGAGGAAGATTAGCCCTGAGCTAACATCTGCTGCCAATCCTCCTCTTTTTGCTGAGGAAGCCTGGCCCTGAGCTAACATCCGTGCCCATCTTCCTCTGCTTTATATGTGGGACGCCTACCACAGCCTGGCCGTGCCAAGCGGCGCTATGTCCACACCTGGGATCCGAACTGGCGAACCCTGGGCTGCTGAAGCGGAACTGCGCACTTAACCGCTGCACCACCGGGCCGGCCCTAATTTTTTGAGGAACATCCACACTGTTTTCCACAGCAGTTGCACCATTTTCCACTCCCTCCAACAGTGCACAAGGGTTACAATTTCTCTGCATCATCAGCAACACTTGTTACTTTCTGCTGTTTTTTTTTTTTTAATAGTAGCTCTCCTAATGGGTGTTAGGAGACATCTCACTGTGGTTTTGATTTGCATTTCCCTGATGATTAGTGATATTGAGCATCTTTTCATACACTGATTTACCATTTGTATGCCTTCTTTGGAAAAATGCCTATTCAAGTCCTTTGCCCATTTTTAAATCAGGGGTTTTTTTGCTACTGAGTTGTAGAATTTCCTTATAATTTTTGGATATTCATATCGTATATATGGTTTGCAAGTATTTTCTCTCATCCCACAGATTGCCTTTTAATTCTATTGATTATTTCTTTCCTGCATAAAAGTTTGATGTAGTCCCATTTTTGCTTATCTTGCCTGTGCTTTTGGTGTCATAGCTACTGCTTTTTATGGTTTTAATTGAGCATTTTATATGATTCCATTTTCTATCTTTTCTCAGTATATTAGCAACACTTCTTTTTTTTTACTTGTTTAGTAGTTGCCATAGAGTTTGCAACATACATTTACGCTAATCCAAGTCCACTTGCAGGTAACGCTATGCTACTCCCTGTGTAATGGAAGTACCTTATAATGACAAAGTAATCCTGATCCCTCCCTCTCCTCCCTTGTATCACTGCTGTCGTTCATTTCACTTATATACAATCGTATATACATGCGTATACACATAAGCATACATAATTGAATACGTTGTTGCTATTATTTTGAACAAACTGCTATCTTTTAAATGAGTTAAAAATAAGAAAAATGAAAGTTTTTATTTTACCTTCATTAGTCCTTCTCTAATGCTCTTCCTTTCTTTATGTGGGTCCAAATTTCTGATCCATGTAATTTTTCTTCTCTCTGAAGAATTCTTTTAAACTTCTTCCAAAGCAGATATACTGGCAGTTAATTCCCTTTATGTATGGCTGAGAAAGTTTTTATTTATCCTCTTCTTTTGAAGGATAATTTTGCAAGATGCAGAATTCAAGGTTGGTGGGGTTTTTTCCCAACACTTGAAAGATTTTACTCCACTCTCTTCTTGCTTGCATGGCTTCTGAGGAGAAGTCGGATACATTTCTTATGCTTGCTCCTTTATAGATAAGATGGGTTTTTTTCTGCTGGCTTCTTTCAAGATTTTTGATTTCCTATAGTTTGAATATGATATGTGTAGGTGTAGTTTTTTGACATTTACCCTGCTTGATATTCTCTGAGGTTCCTGGATCTGTGATTTGGTGTCTGATATCAATTTGGGGAAATTCTCAGTCATTACTTCAAGTATTTCTTCTGTTTCTTTCTTTCTTCTCCTTCTGGTATTCCCATTACACATACATTACATCTTTTGTAGTTGTCTCACAGGTCTGGGATATGCTCTTCCATTTTTTTCAATCTTTTTTCTCTTTGCTTTTCTGTTTTGGACATTTCTATTGAGATATCCTCAAGCCCAGAGGTGTTTTTTTTTTTTTTTTTTTTAAGGAAGATCAGCCCTGAGCTAACATCTGCTGCCAGTCATCCTCTTTTTGCTGAGGAAGACTGGCCCTGAGCTAACATCTGTGCCCATCTTCCTCTACTTCATATGTGGGATGCCTACCACAGCATGGCTTGCCAAGCAATGCCATATCTGCACCCGGGATCCGAACCAGTGAACCCTGGGCTGCTGAGAAGCAGAACGTGCAAACTTAACTGCTGCGCCACCAGGCCGGCCCCAAGCCCAGAGATTCTTTCTTCAGTTGTGTGCAATCTGCTAATGAGGCCGTAAAAGGCATTTTTCACTTCTGTTACTGGGTTTTTGATCTCTAGCATTTCTTTTTGATTCTTGGAATTTCCATCTCTCTGCTTACATTGCTGATCTACTTTATCCATTAGAGCCCTTAGAATATTAATCATAGCTGTTTTAGATTTTTAGTCTGATAATTGTAATATCCCTGCCACATTGGAGTCTGCTCCTGATGCTTGCTCCATCTCTTCAAACTGTGTTGTTGCCTTTTAGTCTGCCTTGTAATTTTCTTCTTGCTAGGTGGCCGTGACATCCTGGGTAAAAGGAGCTGCAGGAAATGTAGTGCTGAGGTGTGGAGGGGGGGAACCTTCTCTGGTCCTAGGATTAGGTCTCAGTCTTTAGTGAGCCTCTGTCCCTGGACTGTGGACGTCACAGGTGCCTCTCAGTGCCCCACTCCCTGCCTTAGGTGGGAGAGCATGTCTAGAGTGGGGCTGGGTTGGCTGTTTCCCTTCCCCACACGGAAGGCTAGAGCAGGCTACAGTTAGGTTTCCCTTTTTCCCTTGGTTGGGCTCCGATAAGACCCTAGTAGGTTAGACTCCAGTAAAATAGTTTCTCTTGAGGGCAGGCTTTGTTAAGAAGAAGAGAATGCTCTGGCACATTTCAAAGTGGTTTCTTCCCCCTCCCTCAGAAGCATCAGGAGATTTTTCTCCAACATTCACTGGGAGAATCTGGTCAAGATTCTGGTGATAAAACTGACAAAGTGTGGGGGCCCCCCACCCCCAGAGTTTTGACTCTCAGTCCTGTCCATCTTGCACCTCTAGCAATTTGTCAGTTACAGTTCAGGTGTTCCTATCCCCGTACTAGTTCCCATGGAGATTTCTGCTGGCCAGTATCTGCTCCAATAAGTTGTGATTTTCTATATTCACCTGTCTCTCCAATTTTGGGGGCAGTAGTTTGCCTTCTGACTTCACTTCTCTGATGCATTTAATCAGATTTGTTGATTTGTCAGTTTGTTCATCTTTTCGCTAGTTATTAAGATGTAGTGATGACTTCCAAGCTCTTTACGTGCCAGACCAGAAACCAGAAGTCTATGACAGCCTTTGCATTCTTGATATGCCCAAATTCCGTTTCACGTCCTCCTTCGGCCTTCACTGCAGTCCTTATCAAGGCACCACTGCTTCTGCCATAGTGTTGGGTAGCGGCGGAAATGTGTGTCACATGCCTACAGTCTGTGGAGCTCACCAAATCGCCAGTCTACCCGCCTGGAGGAAATCCTCTTAGATCACTGCCGGTTCTCAATGGAGAGAGATTTTGCCCTGCAGGGAACAGTTGGAAATGTCTGCAGACATTTTTAGTTGTCAGAACTGGGGAGCTGCTACAGGCATCCAGTAGGTAAAGGATGCTACTAACCATCCTACAGTGTGCAAGGCAGCCGCCCCCACGACAAACTGTCCAGCCCCAGGGTCACAGCCAAGGTTCAGAAACCCTGTCCTAGGTTAACTTTGAGATTTTCTTCCCCTATCCCACCCACGCACCATCTTCAATACAACCAGTGTTGAATCAACTTGACGACTTGAATATTCCTTTACAGCCTTGAAATTCAACTTTTCTCTTGATTATTTTTTGGTCTTTTCACTATTATTAGGATGCCAGTCAAGATTCAGCCAACATTTTATTATGTGTGGCCCACCAAGCAGCATGCTTGTGACTTTGTCCGTTATCTTGTTTCACTCATTCTCATGAAACTTTAATTGAGCTTTTACTATGTGCCAGGTGCAAGACTTTGATATGATGGAAGGATGGCTATCCCTACTTCCACTGATGAGCAAGCTGAAGCTCAGAGAGGTTAAGTGATGCATCCCGAATCACACAGCTCAGAATTGGCTCGTTGGTCAGACACACGTGCTGAGAGAAGCCGCCACAGCCTTTCTCTAGGCTGAGACTTGTGGGTGCCCAGATGTTCTGGCTAACTGAGGCTAGCATCGGCATCTGCCAAAGTTGGGGAAGTCGAGGCAGGGTTGAGGAGGTAACAACATGGTGGCAAAGAGAGGACCAGAACCCAATGTTCTGAGTCCCCACCCAGGGGCTCTGCAGGCCTCCCAGCGAGTGTGAATGGGTTTTGATGGGGATAATAGTCTATCCAAATACACTCACTGCGAGCCTTTCTGATCGGCAATTCAGCTTTCAAATGCTCCCGACATTAGACCAAAGGATGGGTGTTTTGTCTTCTTTCTCCCCCTGCTTTTTTCTTTTTTAGGGAAAGTAATTTGCTCCTTTCTGATTTAGAATGGGATCTGGCAAGTAAGTGCTTGTTCTCCGTCCTTCCCTCGTACCCCCACTCCCCCCCCCAACCCTTCAGTTAGAAAAAGCTGTGCTGGGGGGGAGGGGGAATAGGAACACAGGATCCATGCTAAGCAAAACTATTTGCATAAGCCGTCCACTCAGTTCTTAGAGCTGGGCTGATCTAACCTATGACAAATTCCTCCGTCTCGGCTACCTGCCAGCTGCGTTTTCATCGGGGCTGGCAGGACAACTGAAGTCTACATTCTGTACTAATTAACGACCTTCAGGAGAAGACCACCAATTGCAATGCCAGCACACTTCGCTTGTTAAAGGGGACAGGGGGCCTTGTTGGACAAGGCCCAGGCTTTTTTCTTTAGGGTGGTGGGCGGGTAAGCAGGCCAGGAGGAGTGAGGGGTGGATGGGGGTTGGAGTTGGGGGCGGCGGGTGCAGTAAACATACCAGGAAGACAAACTCTAAGTTGTAGTAACAGTTGGGAAGATGTCTGCACATGCCAGAACATTGGGGTGAACCCTGACCCCTGCAAGGTAACGCTGTAGCAAGTAGGAAAGGGGCCTGCAAGTGAGGGGCTCTCTTTCGGGAACAGGACTTCTGCTGGCCCTGAGAACATGGGCAGAGCCTGTCTGAAAACACCAGGGCTGCCTTATGCACTGGCGCCCACGGGGGGAGCAGCAGGTGCGCCTGCTGGCCATGCCCACAGTGCAGGCAGTCATCAGCCTATCCAAGGAGCATCACCTTCTGGTGCGAGCTCACCGACACGTGGCTATAAGCCGTGCAGGGAGCAAAACCCCTGCTCCCCAGGATTCCACCCATATCATTTTTCTTTCCTATTGCATGGTGGGCGGCACGAGGAGAGGACATTCTTCAAGAACATTTGGGGTGAGGTGAAGACTCATCCATCATCCCACTGGCTAACCCGCCTCTCATTTGTGTGAGGCTGCACGTTGGCTGTACTGCTTTGGGCCACTTCGTGTGAGCTCTTGTAGCCTGTGGTCTTCTTCCCCGGGACAGAGAAGGCCTCCAGCTATCACACGTGAGGCCCGAAGGGATTGTAAGAGATCCTTCCCTAACCCTCCTGGCTCTAAGAATTACTCTTTAGAAGCCAACCCCAGGTGGGTGATGACACAAAGTTTTTAAAAAATTAAAGGGGACTCCTCAGGGTCCTGTCTTACCCACTCATATGTTGGGGAATCTCCTTGTCGGGGGATGCCAGCCAACCGCTCCTGGCTGATGGTCCTTTTCCCAGGACCTCCGTCCCGCCTGCCCAGCAGCGCCACTCCCTGAGGGAAAACTGAACCCTCTGCCTTCCAGCTTGCCTCCCAGCACCCCAAGCTCCAAAGTCTCCCATGTGGACCAGTTCCCTTCTAACAGGCACATCCATTTGAAGTGTGGGAGGTAAGAGAGGAGCCAATTGTCCTTTTCGTCAAGAGGAGCCTGGAGGGGAAAGATGGGGTGCCCCTCTGCTCACCCCTAGCCCCCGCAGGCCCCCAGCCACCCCCATATCACCAGCCCCATGCTTCATTAAGGGAGCACAATGTGTCCCCGTGGTCGCCTGCCAGCCGGGATGTCCTGTGTGACAGCAGATGCAAAGAGAATGAACAGGCGGCTGAAAGAGCTGGGGACAAAAAGAGCACATTGTCCAGAGTTCTGAAAGGGCTGCCTGAGAGGGGACATATGCATCTGAAAAAAATACCCCAGTGGGGCTCCCCGCTGCTGGCCTCAGCCCGCACTCACCAAACCTTCAACCGATACTGCACAATGGCGTCCCCAAGCCAGGCAGGGCCAGGCCGGCTCCAGGCTGCCAGCAGGCTGGGGGGACAGAGGGCGAGTGGCGGGGAAGGGTCTCAGAAGCACAGGTTCCCTCCAGGGAAATTCTCCGCCCTTGTCCCCTGTCTGTCATCAGTCATAGAAGACTAGAGCTGGGAGTGTCTATACACATCACCTGGCCCTCACTTTACGGGTGAAAAAGACCGAGGTTCTGGATGGGTGACGAGCTGCAGCTCGACAGCAGAGGCCAGGCCACCCGAGTGCCAGTGTCTCCCACCCCCTGCTCTGCTACACCTCCGGGGCCACATCCTGGCGGTGAGGAAGGACTTTCAACAGGGGTTAGACATTCTCACAGAACCCCCGGCTGCTCTGCCACGGTGTGGAGCCAGAATTCAACGTGGGGAGTGCCTGTGCCGTTCCCCTAAGAATCCCAGGGCTCGGCTGGGTTCGTGAGACTGGCACCCCAAGAAATGGGAGAAGTAAAAGCTAGCTTCTGGACCAGCTGCTGTCTAGTGAGAGATGAACCACCAACTTCATGGCTTTGCAAAAAGAAAAGTGCCCGGATTTACAAGTCAAATGTAAGAGTCCAGGTCCTCTGTTCTGTCTTGTGAACTTGGGCAATCCCTGAAAACCCCCAGGAGCCTCAGCATCAACGTTGGAAAATCGGGGATCATGCTAATGCCAATGTCAATATCCTTAATAACACCGACTCTGGTACCAACACTGACGTTAGCAATATCCGCCATGCCTCTCCCAGAGGGCTGCTTGGAGATCAAATGCAATGCCAGGAGTGAAAGCTGTGTGTAGCTGATTAAGTACTGTACAAATCAGAGTATTATTTTTAACATTAGAAAGCTTGGGGAAAGCTGTCATGGCCTGGGACCATATTCCTTTGTAGGATTATTTCTAACCAGCAATTGCTTCTTGACTTAGACTTTTTGGAGGTAGGGAGAAGGATTTGATGGAAGTCAAAGTTCTTTTTAAAATCAATTGTAAATTTGCTAATATCTCCTTTTAACCATAATGGGCAAAGGGACTTTCTAGAAAGCAAACTCTCCCGGTCACGGAAGGCGTCCGTGGGATCACTCACCCTGTGGCCTGTCTCCAGTGACTTTTCTGACGTGAGAAAGTTCCCCCTCCACCTGGGGCCACTTCCTCTTTCCTCCTCAGCCCCTCCCAAGGTGTACTTAAGTGGACCCCACAGACTGAGACTGCAAGCCCCGGGGAAATGAGCTCACTGGCTGTATGCGAGCAGATGTGGGGAAGTCTGTGTGGTCTCTCACAACAGCTGTTCAGAATTCTTTTCCCCTGAAAGTTTCCATTCTGTATATGGGGAGGTGGGCAGGGGGAGGACAAGCCGGCCGGCGAGGGAGGAACGCCGGCTCTCCATCCCGTTTGGAGCTGTTTGGTTTCTTTGAGGTCTCAATGTTTCAGAGACACTGTGCGTGCTGGAAGATGTCACAAATGTGTTTGTTTTGTTCCAGATGTGTGACACCAGGATCTCCAACTCGGATTACACATACCGTGTTGCCATGCCAACACACACTCACGTGCACACACACACGTGTGCATACACGCTAAGATCCCAAACTGTGCTCAGCTCTGGGGAAAGAACAGGGAGCCTAAGAGAAATAACTTTTTCTCTCAAAGGAATTTCCCCTTGTGATGTCAAGTAACATATTCCTGAACCACTCAGAGGCCTGGTAACTGTCACACTGCCCAGAACCCAGAGGAAGGAGCGCTCCCTCTGGACTGGGCTGGTCAGAAGAGGCTACAGCGAAGGTAGACTTGAGCTGGCTGGGAAGCATGAGGTAACCCGGGCAGGAAGGCGAGGGCTGAGAGCGGTGATGGGAGTGGAGGGTGCGCAGGAGTGTAGACGTGGGACGAGCCGCTCTCTCTTCCCCACACGCATCCCACATCTGTCCAGAAGCCGACTCAAATATCCTGGAGCTGGGAAGGCCAATAAGAGCCAGCTGGGTCTATCCCCATCTCCAAATGAGATCATGACCAAATCATCCTTCCTCGTTTGTTTTATTTTGTTTTTCTTTCTTTTTTTTTTTTTGAGGAAGATCAGCCGTGAGTTAACATCTGCTGCCAATCCTCCTCTTTTTGCTGAGGAAGACTGGCCCTGAGCTAACATCCGTGCCCATCTTCCTCTACTTTCTATGTGGGACGCCTATCACAGCATGGCTTGCCAAGTGGTGTCATGTCCGTACCCGGGATCTGAACCAGCGAACCCTGGGCCACTGAAGCAGAACGTGCAAACTTAACTGCTGCGCCACTGGGCCGGCCCGATCGTTTCTCATTTGTAAAGCTTACCTAAGAAAGATTCCAGAATCTCTGGTAAGTTGTTCTGGAACTTTCTGACCATAATTGTCAACAAAGTTTTCCTCATATTTGCTTTCAATCCCTCTGGCAGCCTGGCGTTGACACCCTGAAAGCAAGTCTTAAGCTCGTGGACCCCTGGCCCCAAGAGGTGCTCCAGGCTGAACAGGCCTCACTCCACAGACATGCTGAACGCCTGCGGCATGCCAGGCTACCTCTCAGTCCAGGCGTTCAGAGGGAAATGAGGATTTTCTTGCCTTCAAGTTGCTCAGAGTGTAGTAAGCAATCAAAGCATAATGCCAGAAAGTCTATTATAAAATACAGGAAAAAGAGTTCCCTAGACAGTTACCTACTCTGCTGGAGGTTGGGAGACGACAAGGAAGACTTCACGGAGGAGGTACCGGTTGTGCTGGGCTTCAAAAGACGAAGGGGGTTTGCCAGGGAGACAAGGGAGGAGCTGCCTTCCAGGCACAGGGATCACCAGGGTGAATGCATGAGGGATGGACAAGCTTCCTG
The DNA here is from genome assembly GCF_037783145.1 of Equus przewalskii. Classification (NCBI taxonomy): domain Eukaryota; kingdom Metazoa; phylum Chordata; class Mammalia; order Perissodactyla; family Equidae; genus Equus; species Equus przewalskii. The sequence goes on along the minus strand of NC_091835.1, from coordinate 32,841,621 downwards.
TCCCATTTCCTCCAAGATCTGATAGATCCAAGATCATAAAGCCCACTTAGCATACGCTAAGAGAATAATAAATGAGTGAATGACCGTATTAATAGCGTAGCACTCCACAGAATTACCTAGGGGATTTGAAAACCTCACAGGTACCAGTGCCCATAGGGTCTTTTATTAACTGATTGGCGCCCAAGACAGCGTGACTGAGGCTGATGATGCACGCGAAAGGTCCCAGCAGAGCGCCCAGCTTGCTCAGGGCACCTATCCTTCCCACATTCACAGACCGCCCTGAGAGAAGACTCCAAAGTGGGGTCATGAAGGCTTTAGCTGCCTCTACGAAAGCTGGAGTAACACCCGAGAAGGGGGCTGGGGCTGATGGAGTGAAAGGGAGTTGTGTCGTCTACTGAGTGGCCCTTGGTCTGTTCTCAGGTGTTTCTGTTACATCATCTAAGTCCATTTTCCCGTCCTCGTTGGGCTGGAAGAGCAATATAATATGACCACAGAACCTGCAACGGCAGTGGTAACGATGGGAAGTTACCGTGAACCAGGCTCTGTTCTGAGCACTTCATATTTATTAATGCACTTAATCCTCACAATGCTATGAGGTAAGTGCAATTACCAGCCGCCTTTCATAGACAAGGAAACTGGAGAGGCAAGTCAAGCAACTTGCCCAGGGTCCCATAGCTAAGGCTTCTCAGAGTTGAGCCCAGGAGGAGCGGTCCCAGAGCCTGGGATCTTGATCACGACCCTCAGGGTCTTCTCCTGGTGATACAGGGCAAACCAGAACCCTTTCCCTACCCCTTGGGTGCCTGAGTTTGGAATAATAAGAAGCCCTGTTGTCATTATCATAACCGCCTTTCCAAGGTCCTTTCCTCCCCTCCTGTCTTCACTTTTTCCTAATCCCAGGATAGTTTGGGGATGCGGCTGGCAGAGGGAAAAGGGACGTCTGAGCTGGGATGGGTAGGATCCTATGTTGTTTGATGATTCGAAGGGGTTCTGGGCATCTCCATCTTCGATCTAATCTTTTTCTTTTAGTGGGAGGATTGCAAGCTCCCCTTTGACCTTTCGCTTCACATCTCCAAAACTCTAGAAGAAAAGTATCTCATCAGGGAGGTGGGAAACTGAGGCACCAGGACACAGCTCCATCCACCACCCACAGGACCCTGAGAACATCAAGCAAGACAGGAAAGGGACTCCAACTACATTGTCAGCCCAACTGCACAGCTCATGTCACTCTTCCAGGACCAAACTAGAAAGGATGGCAGCCAGGTGGTACACAGGCCTCTGCTCCCCTCCCCACACCGGGACAGACTGCACACTCCCTCAGGCCACTCTGTCCCTGCGTGTGGACGCTGCCTCAGGAGACTCCTCAGTCCACTGCTTCAGGGAGTCACCATCTCCCGCTCCGATTTGACCCAGGACTTAAAACCCCTTTGACATCCCTGGACCCGCCGTTAGCTGTGTGAAGGGCCCAGAGGGCCTTGAGTTCCCTCCTAGATCTAGAACCAGTGTCCAGTCTCCAAGAGGAGCTGGACAGCTTCTCACTGCACGGCTGTTGGGCTGACTCATATTTCTTCCCTCTTTTATGGGACCTGGGCAGAAGGGGCAAAAATCTGAGCAGTGGCCTTACATTGAGTTAAATAAACAAACATTTATTATGTGCCAGCTCCTATTAAAAATAAGATCTAACTATCTCCAATTCTGCAGCTTAGGATTGTGTGGGGTGTATTTAGACTACAAGGTGAATGGCACCCCAGAAGGTTGAGCAGTGTGCAACCTGTACAACTGTCCCTTAAGGCCCTCATTACCCCTCCTTCAGGTAGCTCATAGTCTAGTTGGGGAAATGATATCTAAACAACCATAATTCAGTTTTATCTGCACTATCACAGAGGCACAGCCATAGAGTACAGGGAAGGAGGAAGCCAGTACCTCTCTACTTAAGAGCTGGGGAAGTCGTCACAGTACAAGTGCCCTTAAAGCTAAGCATTGAATGCTGAATAGGAGTTCCCCAAGCACAGCAGGAAAGCAAGGGCTTTCTGGACAGAGGGGCCAGAATGTGGAAAGGCGTGAGCACACGGTGAATGGTTCATCGTGTGTGTGGAGAGGCGGGGGGTGTGGGGCTGGTGGGAGCCGGCTCTCTGTTCTCAGGCCTCACGGCTGATGCCTGGGTGCCCCTCTGGAGGATGCTCCTGTCCGGGATGCTTGCTCGGGGCTGTCTGGGAAGGAGAGGTCCTCAGAGTCAAGCATGTCCAACACAGAGAGGAGATGGAGAGACCTGCTGTTTTAAGGTGAGATCCCCAGGCCTCCGTCCCACAGTACAACAGTGTGTAGGAGCGAGGGCAACAGTTCCCAGCCTGTTTGCACGGGCCAGGGAGGGAGGCTTTCTGGGGGTGAGGTGAGAGCAAGGCTGTTCCCAGAGGCTCCAGTCTCTGTTTGTGCAGACACCATGGAATCTTTTCAAGCCAGGACCATGTGGCATCCGCTCTTTCCCTCCAGGAAAATTCATGGTGCGGTGAGGAACCGGCCAGCTTGCTCTGCCAGAGAAGGGGGCAGGCATTCTGGAGCTCCCTGCCCCTCGTGGTGGTCCATCCACTCGCGAGACTGTAGAGGCTCAAATGCCTTCCAGCTCTGTCTCGGCTGACAGTCGGGACAGCCCCCAGGCGAGAGGGTTTTCAGGGACGAGCTCATCCTCAAGAAAAATGCTCCAACAACGAATCAGTCTCCGCCGGGCCTGGGCCACAGAGGGAAGCATCCAGCTTCTCTGGCGAGGGTGCTCCTTCCTCCTGCAGCCGTGGGGAAAGGTGCAGAAAGTACCAGTAACCTCAAGCCACAGGGTAGTGGCCAGCTGACCATCTAGGCCAGCACAGTGGCGCCAAAACTAGATTGGGGTACATGTCACCGTTCCAAAAGTTTCAATCACTGTCCTTGCCTGGGAGTAGGGTCTCAAGTCCTCACGTGGCTTATTTGGATCCATCGCCACCTCTCCCCGTCTTCCTGCAGTTCGTCTGCCGCACTGTTGGCCTGTTCTCACTCCCCAGCCCACCCACCACCTGCCCGCCCAGCACCGCTAAGCCGGGACCCCTCTCCACGTGACTGCGCTGTGCTGTTTGCGCCTTATTTCAGTCTAAAATAAAATTTAATTTATGAAATAAAATTATGGATGGTTGTATATCTTTCATTGGATTTCAAACTTCTCAAGGGCAGGACCTAATCTCCCCCAGCGTCTTGTGTGAGTGCCTCCCACGGGGGCGTCCCAGTGTTGGAAGGAAGGAGGAAGAGAGGGAGGGAGGGAGGGAAGGAAGAGAGCTGGACAGAAGGAAGGAAGGAAGGAGGAATTCCTATATACTTTTTGAAGACTACTCTATTTAATGAGGTGATTTCTTATTCTCGAAGGCAGACCTTACAAATGCTACCCTCTTATGTGGATATAATAAGTTCTATCTGAAAGAGAAACCCTATAAGCCAGATGCTTTCACAAAGATATCCATGTGTGATGCGGCATTACGTATTTGAATCCATGAAGAATGTTAGATACTTTTAATCGAATGTGTCCTTATTTTTTTTCAACAGATTTCTCAAGCACCCATGCTGTGTCAGGCACTACACCGAAAAGGGACTCAGACGTGGCAGCAGATGTGGGCTCTGTCCTCAGGAAGCTCTGAATCTACAGGAAAAGAGAAGACATGAGCCAGATCATCAAATACAAGGGCAAAACCCTCGCCTGCGGGGAGAGCTGGAGAGGAGCAGTCACCCCCGTTTGCGGAGCCGCCGGAGGTCTGGGAGGGATGGTAAACCTGTTTGTTTCTTGCCCAAGAATGCTGGCCGTGGACACTAGAGAGGGCCATCTCAGACCCGGTCCCCACGATAGTGTCTGTAAATTGGCTTAGGGACAAAAACAAAGGACGGACGACAGCATCAATCAGGAGCTCACAGGGCAGGAGGTGTTGGCTCAAGTATTTAAGGGTTCTCTGCAAGGGACAGGGAAGCAGGAATGTGGGGTGTGGGAGACCGCAAAACCAAGAAATCAGTTCAGCATCTCGTCAGCACTTCTCTCTCTTCTTAGCGTGTTACAACTCCTCCTGAATTGATGTCCCCAACTGCTGTCTCTCCCTGGCCTTTTCCATCCTCTGCAGCATCAGGAGGCTGAATTCCCCAGATAATGCTTAGCTCACGTTACTCCTCTTCTTACAGACTTTCAATAGTTCCATTGAAAACAAAGTCAAAGTTCAATGGGCATCCTAAGTCATTTCAGTTGCATTGGTTTCAACAAGCCCTTCAAGGGATTCTGAGGCCAGCGAAGCTTTGTGAATTATTCCCATACGGCTTGTCTCTTCCCCCGAGATCCCTCCCTGACACATCCTTCTCTAACCCGCCCGCGTAGCCCCTCAGCTCAGAGGCTAGCACACAGCAGGTGTTCCAAAACTCGCGGAAAGGTGACATGTATCTTCTGAGCAAAAGCTGCTTGTCAAGAGGAGTGCCGGGTGCGGTGGGGAACGGAACAGAATTAGATGTGTCGCCGTGCATTTGTTTAGTCTATTGGAGACAAAATTAACACATGCAGCGAGTGAGAATAACGAAGTGCTAGTCTGCAGGGTACAGCTCCTAAAAGCAACACGAGCACAGCGAAGGGGCAGAGGCCTGGTGGTTTAATTGCAGGTCCTTGTCGGGCTGGAGTGTTCCCTCACAGTGCCTGTTTATTCTCTATCCGTCCAGGAGTAAGCGGCCAGCGAACCGGGGGGAAAAGGAGGAGGACCGCGGGAACAATCCCATCACTACTTATAGTAACAATAGCTGACGTTTCTGCGCTGCCACTATGTTGTCACGCGCTATTCTCAGCATTTTATATATTTACTCATTGAGCCCTCAGAACAACCCAAAGATAGGTATCAAGGAGAGGTTGAAGTTGGGGAAATGCATTTGGAAGTCATTGCAATGTGCCAGGTAACCCAATGGATGATGCTATTAACCGACTTTACAGAGGTGGAAACTGAGGCACGGAGAAGTTAAGCAAGATTCTACTGATTTGAAGCGCCAGGTTTGAACCCATCTGTGCACTAAGGGGGCTGAGAAGGGAGAGTGCAGAATGGGATTTTAGACCAAACAGGGAAACTCTTGGTGTCTCCAGCAATATCCTCGACCCTAGAACATTCTCTTCATTTCTTCCTTTTCTTCATCACATAAGCTATGGAACAGCTAAGTCCTATAGCTCTTTTTCCAACTAGATTTTAAAAACAGACGCACAGAGAGTTACAGTTCAGTGTGATCCCATGGGGCCCATGCTTTGGGGACTCGCAGTAACTAAGTTTTATGCCATCTCCGACTTACTGTGTGACCTTGGGGCCAGCCACTTGCCCTCTCTGTGTCTCAGTCCCCCGCGGTGGGATCATAATATCTACCGCCAAGCAGTGCTCGGAGCATGAATGAATTATTATCCTGGACGCCCTCTGAGCTTCTGGGACAAAGGTGCTATGTTAATACACAGTATCGCTCTTCTTCTTCTTCTCATTAGTATTATTCAAACCCAGATGGCATTATTATTGTTGTTGATTGACAGCCCCGCATAGCCCCATTCACGGGTGTCAGAGAGCCAGGCGGCAGTTAACACAAGCAAAAACCATGTTTCAAACAAAGCCCAAGGAACACTCCAATAGTGTGTGCCATGGGCTGCTATTAAAGCCGGGGCAGCTGCGGTGGCAACACGGAGGGACAGGGCAAGGCAACGCCCGGAGCACAAAGAGGGGAGAGCGGGTCTTGACACTGATCATATAATCGTGCTGGGCTTTTATAGACACTGGGAGGCCTCAAACAGAATAACTGCTTGAACTTGATCCACGGTTTACAGGCAGCGGCTGTAAAGGTCTTTGTTGCTGTTGCTGCCATGTTAATGACCCAGCTTGGGGCGCCGCCGGCCGCTCCTTCCAAAGAAAACAGATCCGAGTGAGTCACTCAATGTCCAGCAATGAGTTTTCCATTATAGAAAAATAAGTATAAATCTTTCCCAGTTGGGCAGCCATACTGCGACGTCGGAGGCTGGCAAAGGGGTCAAGGTAGCTAGACGCTTTGACCCCCTGAACCAGCAGGCAGAGAAAGAGGTGCCTTCTCTTCGTTAATCGCAAAATAAACAGATAAAAATAAGCCGTGGTGTTCCGGCTCTGTGGACAGTGTTTGCAGCAAACGAGAGAGGATGAGAGGCAGCTGGGGAGGAGAATGGAGGCCCTTGATCTGGGTCTCTATTACCTCTTCCACTCTGCCCAGGCTGATAAAACTCCGTGAGTAATTGACCCTCCACAAGCAGGCGCATTAATCTTCGGCTGCAGGGCAGCCTTGAAACATCAGAGAAGGCCAGTTAAAGTGGTATCTTGGGCAGATACAATTTAGTGCCTTGGAGGTTTTAAAAAATAATTGTCCATAAATATTCTGATTGTCTTAAGAGAACCTGGGAGCCTTTGGTGGCGGTAGGACGCTGACAAGTGGAGTCAGCACGCCCACGCTGGGGGATTTGGACAAATGGATGAATAACGGGAGCTCCTAGGACACGGAAAAAAGGATGAATTGGGGTCGTTGGGGTGAGGAGGGGTGAGCATGTGGAATAAAGCAGAGTGGACGTGGAGGAAGAAAGTGGGGACGCTGGAACAAGCGAGAAGCCTGGGGAAGCTCATCCCTGTGGTGGGGTGACAGTCTGGGGGTGCAGTGAAGGGAACGACCGAGACAGGGTTAGGATCAAGGGAACGGAGTTGGTCATGGGGAAGCCCTGCAGGGGGAGGCAAAGGATTCCCGAGTGGCGCTGGGTGTAGTATCTGGGAACCACCACCCCCCAATCTCCCTTTACACCAGCAGAAAGAACCCAGTGTGCTGCTGGGATGTGGCACCTTCTCTCCCTGGAAATAGGAGTCACCACTCCCAGCAAAAATAAATGTTTCTGGGGTCGGCTCCGTGGCTGAGTGGTTAAGTTCGCGCGTGCCGCGGCTGCCCAGGGTTCAGATCCTGGGCGGGGACATGGCACCGCTTGTCAGGCCACGTTGAGGCGGCGTCCCACATCCCACAAGTAGAAGGACCTGCAACTAAGATATACAACTATGTACAGGGGGGTTTGGGGGAGACAAAAGCAGAAAAAAAAAAAAAAAAAGATTGGCAAAGTTGTTAGCCCAGGTGCCAATCTTTAAAAAATAAATAAATAAATGTTTCTTTTACCCACTTTGTTTTCGTCTCTGTCTTTTCTCACACCCATCTTCCTCACCAAACCTCTTTCCTTCACCGAATCACTCCGCACTGACTCTTCTCTGCCACCGCCTGAGCATTCATCCATCCCTTTATTCACTCAGTCGACATGGTGGAGCTCCTGCTGTCTACCTTCCAGAAAACCTGTAGGGCACTCTGGATGCTAATGTGGGGTGGTCTCTGTCCTGAAGCAGTTCTCCTCCTACCTTCGGGGACAACTGGCGCTGACACAAGTACCGATACGGAAGTAAGCACAGTGTGCGTGGGTCAGCTTCCCGGGGCCTGGGGGCGGGGAGGGGGCTGGTAAGAGACTGTGATGCGTGTAGGCGGAAGGTGGTAACAGAGGGAAGGATTCTAGGAGAAGACAGTGGTTGAGCTGAAATATGAAAACCAAATGGGAGTCAGATGGAAAAGAAAAGGATCTGACAGAAAGAGGAAATACCATGTTCAAAGGCGCATAAGTTGGACTGATGAAGGAGGAAGGACAGTGGGAGCCAGGGCAAAAGCCAGACAGGTGAGGAAGCCAGGCAAGCTCTGGGAAGGACACGCTGCCTAAGAGGCTGGAGAGGAGGAGGCGAGCGATGGGGCTGAGCGGCAGATGGGCCAGATCACAGAAGACTTGATACGCACCGTGGGGAGTTCAGACTTGCTCCTGAAGGCACAGAGATTCACCAAAGAGCTCGAAGAGCAGGGTGGGTCGGGGACTAGATCAGACTAGAGAGAGGTCACTCAGGTTGTGAGAGGAATGATTGGTGGGCTGGGGTGTGGTCTGTGGGGTGGAGGGGTCAGCTGGTTAGGAGGCTGTTGTCGTCTCCAGGGCGAGAGACAACCTGGCCTGAGCTAAGCTAGAAGGTGGCAAAGAAGACAAACCGTCTAAAGAGGTGGAATCATCGGAAGAGGAAGGCACGGGAAGAGCAAGGCGAGGGAGCCTCCCAGAATTCTAGCAAGTCTAATGAACTCCCCCGTCTAACGCACCCCTTCCACAGCTCTTTTCCTTGAAGTGTACTTCAGACTCCTCTCCTTCAAGCTCCCTCTCCTTGCGTCTCTGCCTTGGTTCAAGTACCAGTCTCCCCCTCACATCTTCCTCTCACATACGTGCATCACCATGGTTCCTAACAACGTTTCCTCTCTAGTCTCCTAAAAGTCCTTCTCCAGATCTCATTTTCACCCTCTGATTCTCTCCTTTTTCCAATTCCATGCCTTTCCCAGCCCGACACCACCGTGAGGCTGGGGCCTCTTTCCCGTTGCAGGAATGACCTGCCCTGCAGCCTCTTGCCTCAGGCCTGCTTGGGAGAGAAAGTGAAGGATTCTTCTGGGATGCAGGACCTTCGGCTGGGGAGCAGAGAAACCCAGAGAGCCGAGATCAACGGCAGATTTAAGGCAGACACAAAATCAAATTGGTTTTATTTCTTCCCTGAAATAGTCCAGTGAGAATAGATTTAATGTGGTCCCTGGAGATTTCCACATTCTACAGTCCTAAATTTGGGATTTTTTTTAGCATGGTAGAGAAACTAATTCTGAGAACCTAATCCTAAGCGGGCAGGGAAAGCTACTCGAGAATTCCCCCTACTCCTTCCCGGCCACTGCATCCTCCCCGGGGAGCGGGAGCACAGATTCCTGCTTCCAGATACTTCAAGAAGGACAAATGCAGACTGCAGGGGAGATGAGGAGCCGGCTGCACATTAACGAGCCCAGAGGAGGCTATTGATCATCTGCTGGACGCTCTGCCTGGCGACTTGACGCACAGTCCAGCTCCTCTGATCCTTACAGCAACCTTATGCGGTCATTATAATGATAATTCCACTGAGAGATGAAGAAACTGGGCCTTATGGGGATTAAGCCCAGGTCCACACGAATCCTCAGCCGACAGCCTTTCCCGCTCCGCCGTGCAGCCCTTCCGCTGTCAGGCTGACGCCGACTAAAAACAAAAGTAAAACAAGAATAGCCCACGTTAGCCGAACATACATTTAATCCCACATTTGTTTCATTCTCCTAAAATGTTAGAAATGGATCTCACTCTTTCCATTTTGCCCTCAAACGGAGAATTTAAAATGGTTCACACAGAATTTTGGTACTTTTCTCCAGATGAAATATTTGGTATCCTGAAAAGGTGTTTGTCTGTTTGTTTGCAGAGACAGCATCAAATAAAACCTTTCGCTAACCCTCTCTCTCAGCCCTTTCCCAAGAGAGCTCCTCTGGTGAACTGATCTTTGGAGCCATATGTTAAAATTATTTCCCAGGGGCAGAAGTTCTGGAAGAAAATTGCCTACCCAGTGCATGGATGGGGATCAGAAGCAAGCTGCTGGGCGTTAGCTGGAGATGCAAATAAGCGGGGAGTCAAAAGTCGGGGTGCAGAAGATGAGAGACAAGGAGGGCGCTGCTGTAACAAAAACCCTGAAAGCGTGGCAGTGGCTTTGGGACAGGAGAGGACAGAAGCGGAAAGGACTTTCAGGAAAGTATTACTAAAAATCTAAAGCGTTTCAAAGAGGCTGTTAGCAGAAGCCTGATGCTCCTCAAGAAGGCTGTCTGTCACGGATTAAAGAAAAGCGAGGAAAATGTGACTGGAAACTAGAGAGAACAGGATCCATTATGCAGCGGCCAAAAGCTTAGCAAAATTCTTACCTGCAATAACATGGAAAACAGAAAATGTCCTTCACGCATTGGGTGCTCTAGCAAGGGAGATTTCCAAGCAGAGTAGAAGGTCACTCTGGCTTCCGCTTGCTGCTCATATTAAAATTTGAGGGGAGAAGATGAGCTCAAGAAAAGAAAATGTTAAATATAAGGAGGCAGAATCTGCAGAGTTTGAAAATCTCCTGTCTGTCCAGATGAAAAGTAATGTTAAATCCAGAATGACTTCTGGACAAAAGTAAGATTCAGGCAACGGTCAGGAAAACAAGGTGTGAAGATGAAACTGAGAGTCTGATTATAGTATCCTTTGTTAAGAGCTTGGAAAGATTTAATGTCTTAGAAAACTGTTCAGTCAAAAATGAAAACAAATGAAAAAACAGGGTTTTTAAGAATCCTTGGCAGCTTTAGCAGAAGCCCAAGATAGAGAATGGTTTGTCATGATGAGATTTGTGGGTCTGGCTTTTTTTTCTAGCAGCATGAACCACAATAAGATTGATAGGAGGCTCCCAAAGGTTTTAGGAGAATTGTACAGGCAGAAACACATCCAGCTTGGACCACTAGAGAAAGTGGAAAAAAAAAAGGTCTTTGGATCCCCAAACTTTCATAAGCTGAAGATAGTCTAAGAAAATTACTTAGTTGCCTATATGGGCTACCTGTTATGAAAAAGGAAGAATGGCACAGAGGGCAGAACCAAGAGCCGCAGTGAGTAATTCCCAGGGCTGGATCTTTAATCAAGAAACTGACCCCGTGTGCCCTGGCAGATTTCAGCAGTGCTTCAGATCGGGCACTCCTCCTGCTTTTCCCCTTTCTGAATGGATGTGTCTAGAGCAGTTATCCTCTGCCTGTCCCACCATCTCATGTTGAGTGCGGGGGAGGAGGAACAGACAACTTGTCTTTTTAATTCCCAGGTTTTCAGATGGAGAGTAACCGTCCTGGAGGAATGGCGTCTCTCTCTATCGCATATCCAGTACACTTTCCTTGACACCTTGCACATGCTGTTCCCTCTGCTTAGAATTGTCTTCCCTCACTTTCCTACCCGGTTGATTTCTCTTCATTCTCTAAGATTCAGTTCAAAAATCACCTCCAGGGGCTGGCCCTGTGGCCGAGTGGTTAAGTTCGCGCGCTCCACTTCAGCGGCCCAGGGTTTCACCAGTTCGAATCCTGGGTGCGGACATGGCACCACTCATCAGGCCATGCTGAGGCGACATCCCACATGCCACAACTGGAAGGATCCACAACTAAAATGCACAACTATGGACTGGGGAGCTTTGGGAGACAAAGGAAAAAAAAATCACCTCCTCCATGAAACGTCCTCAGTTTCATTAGCTGAAGTTGGTGGTTATTTTCTTTCTGTAAGATTTATCATAGCTCTTACCACCCTGAACTGAAATGGTGCACATATCTTCCATCTCCCCCACTGGCCCATGAGTTACAAAATGGTAGGACCTTTTTTTTGGCTTTTGTTTGTTTGTTTGTTTGTTTTGCTGACTCACTTGGGAGTAGAAAGACATCTCACAGGTTACATTTCAAGTTTTCAGAAATCTGTGACGACTCCTGGAATTAAGGAGCGACGTTCTGAAGTTAAATGAGATGATACCCTCATATTCACTTTCTGTTCTCTTATCCACATTTTCCATTTGTAGCTTTTGCCCAGTAAACCCCTGCGTGGGACAGCGTGAGTCTCCTGTGGCGATGACCAGGTGAGAGTGGGCTTGTGGGGGAGGCGGTCACACAGACAGGGAGTTTGGGGGGGGGTACAGGGAGGCAGGCAGTGTAGACGGGTGCCAGAGGAGGCTGTGGTTTTAGGCGATTTATTTGTTTGTTTGTTTAATTACTTGTTAGGGTGGATTTAGTTTCTCCATCCAGAAGTCTCTCAGATTTGAGATGAACTCTAGATGTTTTTAGAACAAAAATAGCATTCCATTGGATTTCTGTTTTTGCCATCGCTGTGTGACGGGGCTGCAGGAAAAGAAAGTACAAGTACTCCCACCAGGCTGAAACCCTTTTTGCTTCTTCCAGGTCACGGAGCCTTCATTCCGTTCCTGAGGAAGAACCAGTATCCTGAGGGATTCCAGAGAAGTTGGACAATTCAGTAAATAATTTTACGCAAAAAACATGCCGTTTGTTACTATTTTCCTTGATAAATTATCTTCTCCTTGTCAAAAAGGCACCAAAAAATGTAACCCTTCTCCTGAGATAGAATCATACTGAATAGAAAGATACAGTTGGGTTTTCTAGATGTTAAAGCATTTAAATATACTAGAGCTTGAAGTAATTAAGTTTTTTCGATCATATTTTAAACTTTTCTAAAAAAGAAAAAAATAGAGCTCATGCTAACATCTATTCTCCTCTTTTTAAAAGAGTACCGTGAAATTGAGGAAGGAAATTAGACCATTTGTCCCTAATCACCTTCCTTAATGGTTGTAAAAGCTACACTTTTACAAAAGGCGTATTGGCCTCTCTTAATGGGCTTCATGCAGAGTAAGTTTAATGGCCATGATATAAGACAAATTGCATGGAAAAACTGTGTCCACCACTCTACCCTTATTTCTCAATACACGGGATAAACAAAATACATTACAGTTGCTCAGAGCAGACACTTAGATAAACAATAATTGATCATGTAGGTAACAATATGGCAGTAAACCACATGTATTGTGTGCTTACTGAATCTTGCACACCATGATTCTTTCATTCATTCACTCAGTCTGTATGTATTGAGTGCATTGCATAGAGAAGAAATAAATAACTTAGCTTGTGGGATCTGGGGCCAACTTCCAAGTTGAAAACATTTTTTTTTAACTTTTTATTAAGATTATGATAGTTTACAACCTTGTGAAATTTCAATTGTACATTATTGTTAGTCGTGTTGTAGGTGCACCACTTCACCCTTTGTGCCCACCCCCCACCCCCGTTTCCCCTGGTAGCCACTGATCAGTTTTCTTTGTCTATGTTTAACTTCCACCTATGAGTGAAGTCATACAGAGTTTGTCTTTCTCTATCTGGCTTATTTTACTTAACATAATACCCTCAAGGTCCATCCATGTTGTTGTGAATGGGACGATTTTATCCCTTTTTATGGCTGTGTAGTGTTCCATTGTATATATATATACCGTATCTTCTTTATCCACTCATTAGCTGATGGGCACTTAGGTTGCTTCCACGTCTTGGCTATTGTAAATAATGCTGCGATGAACGTAGGGGTGCGTGGGACTTTTGGAATTGCTGGTTTCAAGTTCTTTGGATGGATACCCAGTAGTGGGATGGCTGGGTCATATGGGATTTCTATTTTTAATTTTTTGAGAAATCTCCATACTGTTTTCCATAGTGGCTGCACCAGTGCATTCCCACCAACAACAGTGTACGAGGGTTCCTTTTTCTCCACAACCTCTCCAACATTTGTCACTTTTTGTTTTGGTCATTTTTGCCATTCTAACAGGTGTAAGGTGATATCTTAGTGTAGTTTTGATTTGCATTTCCCTGATGATCAGTGATAATGAGCATCTTTTCATGTGTCTCTTGGCCATCCGTATATCTTCTTTGGAGAAATGTCTGTTCATGTCCCCTGCCCATTTTTTGATCAGGTCGTTTGATTTTTTGTTGTTGAGCTGTGTGAGTTCTTTATATATTATGGAGATTAACCCTTTGTCAGATATATAACTTGTAATTATTTTTTCCCAACTAGTGGGTGATGTTTTTGTTTCAATCCTGTTTTCCCTTGCCTTGAAGAAGCTCTTTAGTCTGATGAAGTCCCATTTGTCTATTCTTTCTATTGTTTCCCTCGTCTGAAGAGTTATGGCATCTGAAAAGATCCTTTCGATACTGATGTCAAAGAGTATACTGCCTATATTCTCTTCTAGAAGACTTATTGTTTCAGGGCTAATCTTTAGGTCTTTGATCCATTTTGAGTTTATTTTTGTGAATGGTGAAAAAGAATGGTCAATTTCCATTCTTTTACATGTGGCTGTCCAGTTTTCCCAGCACCATTTGTTGAAGAGACTCTCTTTTCTCCATTGCAAGTTGAAAACATTTTTTATCAAAGTCTTGAAGAGTACAGGTGTGGCAGGAGGGCATCCTGACAGAAGGAATAGCATATGTGAAGGCACAGGACCATGAGAGCACGTTCCATGTGCAAGAAGCAGCAGGTAAGCTCATGTGAGTGCAGTACAGGGTGACTGGCAGTGGAGCAGGAACGGATCTGAATTGTGAAAGACCTGAAATGCCATCCTAAGGGGTTTATATTTTAATTTGGGGGAAAACATTATGTGAAATGGACCTCCAGTTATGTTGGCTCCACTTAATCTTATGCTTCTAAATATTCCCTGTGCTCTAAGTGCAAAGCAATGAAAGACAAAGTATAAAAAGAAAAAATAAACCTTATAAGATCTAGCCAAACTCAAAAGTGAGAAAAAAATAAAAGTGAGGGGGGATGAAGCTATGGGTTTACAGGGCTCTGGACCCAAATCAAGCAGTAGTGGAAAGGAGCCTGGCTCCTCTGGGGTAACAGAGTGTAAGTGTCTGTGCAAAAGATGATAGAAGCAGGTGAACTGTGTGAAGACAGAGTCTGACTCTCTCAGAAGCTGTGGGACTAAGAAGGTGGGAGACCGAAGACTCAGTCTCCTAACCAGGTACCAATTCAGGTTCTGTGACTGACTCTGTAATATTCTCATCACTGTGGGGCTGGAGCCCAGAAAACCATCATAAATCTGGCTGTGGACTGAGGGTGCAAGGTGCTGGGGGGAAGCATCCACAAAACTTCTCAAGTGGGTGCAAGAGAGAGCAAAATAACAAAAAAAAAAACCCCTCCCATCCCAAATAAGCCTGCAATCATTCCAGAATATATGTAGAGAATGAATGCTGAGAAAGTCAACAAAAATCAGTCATTCACTCCAGCTGAAAATAATTTCATGAAGTAGTCTGACAAAAACTTAAACAGTAAGTTTAAGATGACAAAAGGGATGAAAAAAGAATTAGATCCAGTAAAAATGAACAAAAGTTATGAAACAAAACAGGGAGAAATTGAACCAGAGAGGTAGTGCATCAATTACCTTTGGCTGCATCACAAACCATCCAAAACTTAATGGCTTAAAAAATAACCCTGTATTACTTCTTATGATTCTGTGTTGACTGGACAGTTTTTCTGGTCTGTGCTGGCTTGGCTGGAGGTGGGTGGTCCAGCATGACCTCACTCGCACATCTGGGACCTCAGCTGGGATCATTGGGACAGCTATGGTTGCTCTTTTTTGTGGTCTCTCATCCTCCAGGAGGCCAGTGCGTGCTGTTCACATGGTGGTAGAAGGTTTCCTGCAGCCAAAAAAGGGCAAGCCTCAATGCAGAAGCTCTTCTCAAACTCTTCTCTTCTCTTGACAGTGAGAGCATCAAAGTCACGTTGCAAGGAGGCATGCATGCAAGAATGGGACAAATTTGTGGCCATTTTTCAAACTACCACCTGCAGATATGGAAAAGGATCTATTGAATATCTTGGAACTGAAAAATATATTATTGAAATAAGAAACTCAATGGGTAGGATAAACTCTTGACTGGGCACAATTTAAGAAATCACTAGTGACCTGGAAGACAGTACTGACAAACTCACCCAGATCTAGTACAAAGAAACATAAAGTTTTAACAAACAAAATAGAATGAAGTCAGCAACATGGTGCAGTGAGCTGTACCCTTTGTCTCTCCCCTTTCTAACTACAACTAAATGGATATTCATTGATCAGTGGAGGATACCCACACAGCACATCAGGACACCTGAGAGACCCATGCAGCTATCCATCTGAAGGTGGATAGACTACCCCCAGGGAGGCGGTGGAGATACGTGACCACTCCCCAGCCCACCAGCAGCCCTGTACACGCATGCGACTGTTCTCCCAGCTGGAGCACCCATAGCACTGCTGCGGCTGAGAGTGGGAGAGTGCCTTGGTGCAACTGCAGGAACAGGTGACAGCAGCCCTGAGCCCTAGCATCTTTGCTTTCCTGTTTGGTGGGAGAGCCCACAGTGCCGCTTCCTGGGCCCCAGGGAGTGGCCCAGGCTCAGACTCAATAGGGAGGCCCTGGCCACCACGTACAATGGCTGGTACAACCTAGGAGGAGACAGAGGTGATCTGCAGACCTGGGAAAGTGAATTCCTGGCTGCTGTGAACTCCCATAGTACTGCTGCAACCCTGAAGCAGGGAGTGTGTCTTGGTGGGACTGTGGGAGCAGGCAGCAGCAGCCCTGAACCCTGGCACGATTGCTTTCCCTTTCAGTGGGAGAGCCCACAGGGCCGCTGCAGTACCAAGGTGTAGCCCAGGCGCAGACAGGCACAGTTGACAGAGATTGCAGTGGGCTCAGAATACACAGCTCCTGTGGCACCTGCCCCAGAGCTGGCAGGTGGAATCTGTGAACAGACACTATCACTATGCGAAAGCACAAATCTACCCCATCCAATAGTATAAAGTGGCATATTAATACTCCAGACCAGAAGGAAAAAGAGAAACACCCAGAAATCAATCCTGAAGGCACAGAATTTTACAATCTAAATGACAGAGAATTCAAAATAGCTACCATAAAAAAAAACTCAACAGGGGCCAGCCAGGTGGCGCAGTAGTTAAGTTCGCACATTCTGCTTTGTGGTGGCCTGTGGTTCACCAATTCAGATCCCAGGTGCAGACATGGCACTGCTTGGCAAGCCATACTGTGGTAGCCATCCCACATATAAAGTAGAGGAAGGTGGGCATGGATGTTAGCTCAGGGACAGTCTTCCTCAGCAAAAAGGGGAGGATTGGTAGCAGTTAGCTCAGGGCTAATCTTCCTTAAAAAAAAAAACAAACCAGTAAGTTACAAGAGAACTTAGAAAGATAGTTCAATGAAATCAAGAATAAAATTAATGAACAGAGAGAATTCTTCTCAAAAGAAGTTGAAACTATAAAGAAAAACCAATCAGAAATTTTGGAGATGAAAAACACGATGAATGAGAGAAAGAAAAATCTGGATTCCCTGAACAACAGAGCTGATATTATACAGGACAGAATTAGCAATTTAGAGGATAGAAAGATAGAAATGCTTCAGATGGAGGAGAGAGAACTAAGACTAAAAAGAAATGAAGAAATTCTCCAAGAAATATCTGACTCAATTGGGAAACGCAACATAAGGATTATAGGCATTCAAGAGGGAGAAGATAGGGAGAAAAGAGCAGAGAGCTTTGTCAAAGAAATAATAGCCAAGAACTTCCAAAACCTGGGGAAGGAGCTGGAAATACAAGTAAAAGAAACTAATAGAACTCCTAATAACATCAGTGTAAAAAGACCTTCTTCAAGGCATATATTAGTAAAACTGGCAAAAGTCAATGACAAAGAAAAATATTAAGGGCAGCAAGGCAGAAGAAGATAACCCACAAAGGAACCCCTATCAGGCTTTCAGCAGATATCTCAGCAGAAACATTACAGGCTAGGAGAGAGTGGAATGATATATTCAAAATTCTGAAAGACAAAACCTTCAGGAAGAATATTCTATCTGGTGAAAATATCCTTCAGATGTGATGGAGAAATAAAACTTTCCCAGATAAACAAAAGTTGAGGGAGTTCATTGCCACAAGACAACACCCCCTCACACACAAGAAATGATCAAGAAGGCCCTCATACCTTAAAAAAAAAAAGAAAGAAAGAAAGAAAGTGTTTACAAAGCCTTGAGCAAGGAGATAAATAGGCAGACAAAATCAGAAAATTGCAGCTCTCTATCAGAACAGATTAGCAAACAATTATAACATTAAAGATAAAGGGAAGGAAAAAAAATTATAATCACTTCATTTTAACCACAAACTCACAACACAAAATGGAATAAGTTGTGACATCAACAACTTAGATGGGAAAGTGGAAACAGATGGAATCTGCTTAGACTCAGGAAATGAGGTTGTCAGAAAGTAAACAAGATCTACAAGATCTTATACAAAGCTCACAGTAACTACTCAAAAAAAAAATCAGAACAGAAACACAAATGATAAATAAAGAGAATACTGAGAAAACCATCATAGAGAGCCACCAAAATGAATTAGCAGTCCAACATACATGGGACAAGAAACAAAGGAAATACAGAACAACCAAAAAACAAGTGATAAAATGGCAGCATTAAGCCCTCATATATCAATAATCACTCTAAATGTAAATGAATTGAATTCTCCAATCAAAAGACAAAGAGTGTCAGGATGGATTAAAAAACAAGACCCAGCAATATGCTGCCTCCAGGAAACACATCTTACCTCTAAAGACAAGCATAGGGTTAGAGTGAAGGGATGGAAAATGATACTGCAAGCTAATGACAAACAAAAGAAAGCAGGTGTTGCCATACTTATATCAGACAAAGTAGACTTCAAGATAAAACAGGCAATGAGAGACAGAGGGACAGTATATAATGATAAAAGGGACACTCCACCAAGAGGGCATAACACTTATAAATATATATGCACCTAACACAGGAGCCCCAAAGTACATAAAGCAACCATTAATTGACCTAAAAGGAGATATTAACAGCATTACAATAATAGTAGGGGACCTTGACACCCCACTTACATCAATGGATAGGTCATCCAGACAGACAGTCAACAAGGAAATAGTGGAACTAAATAAAAACCTAGACCAGAGGGACTTAATAGATATATATAGAACACTCCATCCAAAAACAGCAGAAAACATGTTCTTCTCAAGTGCACATGGAACATTATCAAGGATAGACTATATGTTGGGAAACAAGGCAAGCCTCAATAAATTTAAGAAGATTCAAATCATATCAAGCATATTTTCTGACCACAATGCTATGAAACTAGAAATCAACTACAAGAAAAAAGCTGGGAAAGTGACAAACGTGGAGACTAAACAACATGCTACTGAATGACAAATGGATCATTGAAGAAACTAAAGGGGAAATAAAAAAAACCTGGAGACAAATGAAAATGAAAATGAAAATACGCTATGCCAACTCATACGGGATGCAGCAAAAGCAGTCCTAAGAGGGAACTTCATAGCAATACATGCCCATCTCAACAAACAAGAAAAATCTCAAATAAACAATCTTAAACCACACCTAACAGAACTAGAAAAAGAAGAACAAACAAAGCCCAAAGTCAGCAGAAGGAGGGAAATAATAAAAATTAGAGCAGGAATAAGTGAAATTGAAACCAAAAAAATAGTAGAAAGGATCAATGAAACTAAGAGCTGGTTTTTTGAGAAGACAAACAAAATTGACAACTCTTAGCCAGATTCACTAAGAAAAAAAAGAAAGAAGGTAAGAACAAATAAAATTAGAAATGAAAGAGGAGAAATTACACCAGATACCACAAAAATACAGAGGATTATAAGAGACCAGTATGAAAAACTATATGCCAACAAATTGGACAATCTAGAAGAAATGGATTTCTTAGACTCATACAACCTCCCTAGACTGAATCAAGAAGAAACAGAGAATCTGAATAGACCAATCACAAGTAACGAGATTGAAACTGTAATCAAAAAGCTCCCCCAAAATGAAAGTCCAGGACCAGATGGCTTCTCAGGAGAATTCTACCAAACACTCAAAAAAGATTTAGTACCTATCCTTCTCAAACTATTCCAAAAAATTGAAGAAGACAGAACACTTCCTAACACATTTTACAAGACCACCATCACCCTGATCCCAAAGCCAAACAAAAACAACACAAAGAAGGAAAATTATAGGTCAATATCACTGAGGTACATAGATGCAAACATCCTCAACAAAATATTGGCAAACCTAATACAGCAATATATGGAAAGGATCATACACCATGATCAAGTGGGATTTATACCAGGGATGTAGGTCCAACCTCTGCAAATCAATCAATGTGATACACCACGTTAACAAAATGAGGAGTAAAAACCACATGATCACCTTAGTAGACACAGAAAAAGCATTTCACAAGATCCAACATCCATTTATGATAAAAACTGTCAATAAAATGGGTACAGAAGGAAAGTACCTCAATATAATAAAGGCCATATGTGATAAACCCACAGCCAACCTCATACTCAATGGGGAAAAATTGAAACCCACCCCTCTGAGAACAGGAATAAGACAAAGGTGCCCACTCTCACCACTCTTTTTTTTTTTTTTCTTAGAGATTGGCACCTGAGCTAGCAATGGTTTCCAATCTTCTTTTTTTTCCTGGTTTTTCTCCCCAAATCCCCCCAGTACATAGTTGTGGGTCCTTTTAGTTGTGGCATGTGAGATGCCACCTCAGTGTGGCCTGATGAGCGGTGCCATGTCTGCACCCAGGATCCGAACCAGCGAAACCCTGGGCCACTGAAGTGGAGCTTGCAAACTTAACCCCTGGGCCACGGGGCTGGCCCCCTTGCCACTCTTATTCATCATAGTACTGGAGGTTTGGCCAGAGCAGTTAGGCAAGAAAAAGAAATAAAAGATATCCAAATTGACAAGGAAGAAGCAAAACTCTCACTTTTTGCAGGTGACATGATTTTATATAAAGAAAACCCTAAAGAATCCGTGAGAAAACTATTAGAAATAATCAACAACTACAGCAAAGTTGCAGGGTACAAAATCAACTTACAAAAATCAGTTGCATTTCTGTACTCTAATAACAAACTAAAAGAAAGAGAACTCAAGAATACAATCCCACTCACAATCACAAGAAAAAGGATAAAATATCTAGGAATTTAAATTTAACTAAGGAGATGAAAGACCTATACAATGAAAACTGTGAGACATTATTGAAAGAAACCAATGATGACATAAAGAAATGGTAAGATATTCCACGGGCATGGATTGGAAGAATAAACGCAGTTAAAATGTCCATACTACCTAAAAGCAATCTACAGATGCAATGCAATCCCAATCAGAATCCCAATGATATTCTTCATGGAAATAGAACAAAGAATCCTAAAATTCATGGGGCAAGAAAAGACCTCCAATAGCTAAAGCAATTCTGAGAAAAAAGAACAAAGCTGGAGGCATCACAATTCCTGACTTCAAAATGTACTACAAAGCTATGGTAATCAAAACAGCGTGGTACTGGTACAAAAACAGACACACAGATCAATGGAACAGAATTGAAAGCCCAGAAATAAAACCATACATTTATGGACAGCTAATCTATGACAAAGGAGCTAAGAACATACAATGGAGAAAGGAAAGTCTCTTCAGTAAATGGTGTTGAGAAAACTGGACAGCCACATGCAAAAGAATGAAAGAGGATTTCATCCTTTTTTGTGTGTATCTTTTTCCATACACAAAAATTAACTCAGAATGGATTAAAGACTTGAAGGTAAGATGTGAAACCATAAAACTCCTAGAAGAAAATATACGCTGATCTCAGAAGGATCTTTTTGAATACCATGTCTACTAGGGCAAGGGAAACAAACAAAAAAATAGACAAATAGGACTTCATCAGACTAAAGAGCTTCTGCAAGGCAAAGGAAACCATGAACAAAACTAAAAGACAACCCACCAACTGGGAGAAAATATTTGCAAATCGTATATCCGACAAGGGGTTAATCTGCAAAATATATAAAGAACTTACACAACTCAACAACAGAAAAACAAACAACCTGATTGTAAAATGAGCAGAGGATATGAACAGACATTTTTCCAAAGAAGATACGCAGATGGCCAACAAGCACATGAAAAGATGTTCAACATCACTAATCACCAGGGAAATGCAAATCAAACTTACAATGAGATGTTACCTGACACCTTTCAGAATGGCTATAACTACCAAGACAAAAAACAGTGAATGTTGGAAAATATGTGGAGAAAATGGAGCTTTCATATACTGCTAGTGGGAATGCAAACTGGTGCAGCCACAATGGAAAACAGTATGGAGATTTCTCAAAAGATTAAAAACAGAAATACCAAACAACCCAGCTATCCCACTCCCGAGTATTTATCCAAAGAACTTGAAGTCAGCAATTCAAAGAGACTTATGCACCCGTATGTTCATTGCAGCAGTATTCACAATAGCCAAGATGTGGAAGCAACCCAAGTACCCTCAACTGATGACTGCATAAAGAAGATGTGGTATATATATACAATGGAATACTACTCAGCCACAAAAAAGACAAAATCATCCCGTTTGTGACAACATGGATGGACCTTGAGGGCATGATAGGGTTAAGTGAAATAAGCCAGACAAAGACAAACATCACATGATTTCACTCATATGTGGAAGATTAAACAAATATATGGACAAAGAGAACAGATTAGTGGTTACCAGAGGGGAAGAGGTTCGGGGGTGGGCATAAGGGATAAAGGGGCACGTACCTATGGTGTGTGACAAATAATAATGGACAACTGAAATTTCACGTTATGAACTGTTATGACCTCAATAAAATAAAATAAATTAACTCAAAAAAAAAAAAAGCAGAATAGTTAGGATTAACTGAGAGTTTCCAAGACACTTCTAATTTGAATACCAGAATAAGGAAAAGAGACAGGAAGGAATGATGGAGAAGCCATTTTTTGGAAAGATAGTAGCTTAGAATTTTCCAGAATTTAAAAAAACGCGAGAACTCACATCAAAAGTGCACTTTGAGTACCTGGCAGGATAAAGATGCATCCACATCACAGTGAAATGGCATAACATCATCAATAAAAGGAAAATCTTTAAAGCTACCAGAGACGAAAACATAATGACTTGCAAAAGATTAACAATTAGACTGAAGTTTCACCTTAAACTTTCATCAGCAGCAGTAGAAATCGAGAAGATAAGAGTCATATCGTCAAAGTGCTAAGGGAAATTCGTATGCATTCAGCTAACTCCCATTCAAGAATGAGGTGTAAAATAAAAACATTTCAGCCACAAAAAGGCTAAAAATCTTACCAGCAATTAATCCTCACGGCAAGAATTTATGTTACTTTGTGGCAAGAAAAAAAAAAAAGGAAAAAAATAATGGAGCATACAGAAATCTAAAAAATATGTTATTAAACGTAATTAACTATTGAGTACAGAAAGAACACTTTTTGTGTTTATAAAAAAGTGAAAGTAGAATTTAAGAAAATAACAAAATAGAGGAGGGAGGAGTTTTTATAGACAAAGCTTATGTGTGACCAGGAAGAGAAGAAAAATACTGAAAAAGTTTAAATTTGTCAATTTTTTTAAAAAGTGTATGACTGTTGAATATTTAAGGATAAGTATAATCATTTAAAGGGTGGATAGGCGTGCTATAGATTCTGATTCAGGCAGACACAAAAGTAGTGATAAAAGCTTTATCAATCCAAAAGCACAAGGGAAACAGAAATAAGAAGCAAAGGAAAAACATCTAAAGAAAAAAGACTAAAGAAGATAATAATAACTCACAATATTTGCAGATGGATTAAAGCAAACAGTTGAAAGCAGAGATTATCAAAATGAATGACAGAGAGCAAGAGACACAGAGATCCAACCATATGTGATTGACAAGAAAGGAACATCAAT
Source organism: Equus przewalskii (assembly GCF_037783145.1). NCBI lineage: Eukaryota > Metazoa > Chordata > Mammalia > Perissodactyla > Equidae > Equus > Equus przewalskii. Next base: position 32,818,361 of record NC_091835.1, on the reverse strand, counting down.
CCCAAGGGTTGAAAATAAAGGGGGAGCAGGGAGATAGATCATTCAAATTCTAAAAGAAGGTTGCGCAGAAATATTAATATTAGACAAAATGGAATTTGTAGCAAAAAGAATAGAGAAAGAGAGCCATTGTATCCTAATAAAATGAATCGCTCTCTACGATGATGCAGCAATCATGACCTCACAGACACCAAACAACACAGATGCAGATTATATAAAGGGGGGAAACTGATCACTTTATACAGAGTAGATTTTTAACGTTCTTTTAACGGAAAATGACGAATCAGACAAAAAGTAAGACTCTGAAAGACTATAGAATATTTGAAGAGGGGCTGGCCCCGTGGCCAAGTGGTTAAGTTCTCCCGCAGGTGGCCCAGTGTTTCATTGATTCGAATCCTGGGCGCGGACATGGCACTGCTCATGAAACCATGCTGAGGCGGCGTCCCATCTGCCACAACTAGAAGGACCCACAATTAAGAATATACAACTATGTATCAGGGGACTTTCGGGAGAAAAAGGAAAAAATAAAATCTTTAAAAAAAAAGAATATTTGAAGAAAATATCTATAAATTTATCCAATAGCTTTATATAGGACCTTGCACACAATAAATGAGCATAATTTATTTTCATGTTAACACGGAACGTTTGCAAACTTGACATATCCCAAAGAAGATTTTAACAATTTTCAAAGAATTTATTTCTTACATATTTTCTGATCGCTATGCAATTCAATTAGACACCTATAAGCCAAGGGGAGAGGGGACTTTTTTTTTAACTAAAAAAAAGAGAAAGAGCATGTTTGCAAGCTTAAAAATGCCCTCCTAAATAATTTTGGGGGTCAATGGAAAGTCCAAAATATTTTAACATAAGTGAAAATGAAAGCTTCATATTAAAACGTGTGATTCAGCTAAAGTAGAATCAAAGGTTACAATTAGAACTTAAAATTTTTATAAAAAGAAAGATTAAAAGTAAATGAGTGTGCAGTCAATTCAAGAAGCATGGGGGGGAACCCCAAAACGAGCCTAAAAAGAGCAGAAGCAAGGAAATAATAAAAGTAAAACGGGAACCAATGAGGTAGAAAACAAGACAAAAGATCAATAGAAATGAAAATTTGATTTTTTGAATAAAAGAAAAATGTCTAGCAAGGGTAACGAAGAAAAATGTTATAAACAAATACAAATTAAGAACGAAAAAGAGAACAGAACCACATCACATGAGAAGAAAGATTAAATAAATCATAAGAGAAAATAGATAAATTTATGCAAATAACTTTGAAAATTCAAAGGAAAAGATTGCAGTTTCTTTTACAGTGGAATAAGGGGAGAATAAATCCTGGGGTGAAATCAACAATCTCAGCCACACGTTCTAGCCCTAGTTTAAGTTCTTTAAAAATCACGTCAGCTATAAATTCTATTGAATGCTTTTGCTTCATCTCCTGAGAAAAGCTTATCTCTTCTGCCTTTACCGTTAAGATGTAGAACAAGGTAATAGGAACCTGGACCCTTCGGACTCCTGTGCATTATCCGTATCCTGATCTGACTATCTCTGGATATCTTGAGTGTGAAAAATAAATTCTATTGAGTTTAATCCACCAATATTTGGTTTTTCTGTATTACTTGCAACCAAGTCTAACCTGAACTGATACAAAAAGGAACACTTTAACCTAATAAATAAAATTTATAAAAATATATTACAAAATGACAGGGTAACACAGGTGGGAGGGTCCCTGGACTTGTGCCATGCTCAGGCCTGAAAGATGAAACTTAATAAGCACTCTATCAGAGTTAGGAAGCAACAGAACTGCTCACTATAACTGCCTCTTTTCAGTACTGTACTGGAAGTCTTAGCTCTTACAATGGGATGAAGAAAATAAATAATAGACACAAGAATTTAAAAGCAACAGGAAAACTGTCCTTATTTGCAGATGATATGATGGCGTGTCTGAGATTTTGTAGATAAACTTTTGGAATTAATGAGAGTGATCACTAAGCTGGATTTAAGACTGACAAACAAATCAGTAGCCTACCTAATCACCAGTAATAGACAATTAGAAAGGTAATTTTTTTAAATGCCATATTCATAAAAATGTATAGAATGCCTGCGGAGAAAGTGATGAAATATTATTGAAGGAAATAAAAGACATGTTATATTAATTAGGATGTTTTCACATGCAAGTAACGGATACCCAATCAGAAATGTGTTAAATATAAAAATATTTATTATTCTGCATAACAAGAGGTCCAGCATAGGCGGGCCCAGGGTTGGTCAATGGCATAAGTCAAAGATGCCAGCAAACACTCAGGCTCTTCCCATCTCTTTGCCGCACCACCTATAGCCTGGCTTTCATCCTCAGCCTGGTCCTCTCATGGGTGCAGGTTAGATGTTTCGGCTGCAGTCCATGTGTAAAGTTCCCTTCACACAGCCCTGTTCTGAAGGAAGTAAAAGAAATGTCTCTTCACACATCCATTATTATGCAACTTTTCTCACAAAACTTTACCTCATGTCCCACTGCCAGGGATTGAGTTGTGAGGCCCTGCCTACCAGCAGGGGATGCTGGGAAAGGATCTCCTATTTCCTATTTCCGGTCTCTATCATGGGAGGTTTGCTCTGCCACCAAGAAGGGGGGTCGGGTGGGGCAGGTTGACAGAGAGCAGGCAATCAACAGGCCCTACCACACCCGATAAACAGACAGAAAGACTCAGCGTCATTAGGTTGCCAGCTCTCACCCTACTTAAATCTGTGAATTAGTGCAATTACAGTCAAAATGGAAATGAGTTTTTTCAAGTTCCTTAAAAAAAGCTCATACTAAAATTAATATGGCAAAACAAAGGGCCAAGGAGAGCCAAGACAATTTTGGAGGAAAAGGAAATTGGGGGCACTTGTCCTACCAGAGATCAACATCTTATAAAGTCATAATCAAGACAGATTTGATTGGACAGAGAAAACCTAGGCCAGTAGAAGATAGAGAGTCAGACTCAGGCCCATACACATTTGGAAATTTGACATATGACAGAGGTGGCCTTATTTCACCCCTTACGCCAGCGTTTCTCAAACAACAGCAATGAAATCTATGGCTCCTTTGATTAAAAATAAAAATCTCATTCACTTCTTTGCACCCTCAAAATAGTGTGCTCTCCTGAAAGGATAGACAATTGTAGATCTGCCTACATCTCTCTGCCAAGCAGGGAATGTGTTTATGAGCCAATTGGTTTAATTTTTCTTTTCAAATAATGTTGTATCGCTTCTGATGCTTCTAACCATTCTTCTCCTCCTCCCAAGCTTCTGAAATGTGCGCCACTCTCTTCCCCAAGTCCCCTCCCAACTGGGTGAAGAGTTACTGTGGGAGGCAACAGGAAGCTAAAGAATTCTAAACCAGGGACGGGCATGATCAGGTCGGCATGATCAGATTGGCACTATAGAGAGATCGTTGGGCAGCAAGAGGATGGGACGTAAAAGAAAAATAACATAATCCTGCCCTAAAGGGTTTTACGAACCTAGCTACACAGATACCAAGTAGACTCAGTGCAAAGGACGGAGGACCTTCGTGTGGCAGCCCACAGCGGGGCACACCGGGGCTGTCACATGAGAAGTGTGACATCGTATGGTGGAAAGTGCCAGGGAACTAGCGCTGGGGGATGGGCTTTGTCTCTGGCACTTTAGGCCTCGATTTTCTCACCTTTAAAACTAGGATAATGACAATACTTACTTCACAAAGCTGTTACAAGAATTAAATTACAAGGTCTATGTGAAAAATGCTTTGTTGACTGTAAAATGCCATCTAGATGTGAGCCAACACGGAGTACAAAGATGTATATTGTATCTCTGAGCTACGACGCTTGTTGAAGCAGTAAATTAATGACACTGACTTCTTTGCCCCTTATCTGCCGTAAATTCTCTGTCGGAGCAAGGTCAAAGGAGGGCAATTTTATAACTTAGAAAGAAACACCAAATCTTCCAGGTGGAAGGAATCTTTGAGGTTATTATTTCAGTCTCCCACTCAGTGGAGGAATCCTCTCTACAAATTCCTGCCCCCGGTGGCCGTCCTGTCTCCGCTTGAACACTTCCCATAATGGGGGTGTTACTCCCTCACAGAGCATCTCAGTTCATTGGCGGAAGCAGGAATCATTACAAATGGAGCTGAAATCAGACTCCCTCCAACCTCTTTCCACTTGTCTTAGTTCAACCTTCTGGAACAACATAAAATTGATTCCCTCCCTTCCCCCTTGACAGCTCTTCAAGGGTTTGAAGACAGCTCTCAGGGCTCCCAGTCTGCCCTTCCCTGGGATAAACATTCTCAGTTTTTTAACTGCCCCTCTCATGACATGATTTCTTAGATCCTTCACAAACCTGGCTGACCTCCCTGAACTGCTTGCTACTTTGTCCCCTTTAAAATATGGGGCCACCTTCCTGCCACCACCTCTAAATGGAAACAACCTAAATGTCCTGAGTGAGTCAATTTAAACAAATGAAGGTGTATCCGTAAGAAAATGGATTGTGTAACTATTAAAACTGTGTTTAAAGAACATATAAAGAGTTGGGAAAATAATTCAGGATGTAATGTTAATTCCAAAAAAAGGGAAAATATAAACTCTACATAAGCCACATTTTTAATACTTCTCTCCATACGCCTCCGTCTTACACACAAAAAGACTTGAAGGACACATATCAAAATGACAACAGTAGTTACCCGTAAACGGTGAGAGTTGGATCATTTTTGTTTTCTTCTTTTTGTCTTTGTACATTTCTACGTTTTCTACAATGAATACATTTTGCTTTCGAAATTAAAAGAAATTGCAAAGGCCGGCAAAGCTTAATATGAAGGAGAAACACAGTGCCGAGAACAAAGGCCAGCACCCCGAGGCAGGCAGGGCAGTGGGCTCTCGGTGCCCTTGGTGTGGCTGTTTGGCTTCCTTCTCTGCAGCCTAATAAACATTAGTGTTTTTTTCAGCAGTGTCAGGATTTTGGGTTCATATTGAACTTGTTGTTAACTAAAATCCTCAAGAGTTTTTCACACTAACTGTCGTCAGTACTTTGAACAACTGAGGTGTTGGTTTTTTTAAAATCAAAATGAAAAACTTTCATTTTCCCCCATTAAATTCCATTGTGTTTGTTTTGGCTCCTTGTTCAGGCAAACCATATCCTGTTTCTGTCATGCAGCGTATTACTTATACTTCTTCATTTTGTGTCAGCCCAAATTTATACATTTGCATATCTTTCAAGTCACTGAAGGATTTTTAACAGAACCAGTCCCTCAACGAGGACCAAGGCATCTTGTTCTATATACCTCTGTTCGGTGACTTGGCTCAATCATTCACTGCTTTCTGGACACCATGGTTTGCCCAGTCGTGCCTTCACCCATGAGGAAGATGATGTAGATAATCTGGGCCTTATCTATTCATTTTACCAAGAGAAACTTTGTCAAAAGCCCTGCTGAAAGAGTCACCACCTCTGGGACAATCCAGTGAGTTTGGTAACCTTTCAAAAAAAGAAGAAGAAGAAATGATGTTAGTACGACGTGGTTTGTTCTACAGGGACGTGCGCTGGCTTCTTGAGATTACCACTTCCTTTTTGAAGCGATCACAATCTAACTCTTTAATAACCCAGGTTAGAGTTTGCTGGGGATCAAAGTTAAACTCAACAGTGCAAACTTTCCAGAACCTGCACATTCCCTCTTTCGACAGCTAGGACAGTTGCCCATCACTAATCCTTTGGCATCACTCCTGAGATTCCCGAAAGATTACTGACAATGGTTCTGTGATTAAATCTACAAGCTCTTTCCGTCCCCAGGGATGTAATTTGTTGGGGCCTGGAGACTGGAGCCTATTTAGAGTGGCTAGGTATTTATTTTCTAAGGAGCTTCACACCTAGGGCTGCAATTTCCTCTTAACCGTGTTTATACTACTCTTTCCAGTTTGAAGATCCTTCTTGGAGATAGAGGAGATGGAAGCTAAGTATGAGTTGAGAAATTCTGCTTTGTATCTGTCATCTGCTAGCATTACACCATCTGCCCCAAGCACTGGACTAGGCCTTCCCTATTCTTCCTGCTCACAACATACTTGCATAAAGCTCTTTTTGCTGTTCCTGAGCATTTTTTGCAAGTCGCAGCTCATTCTGAGCCCCAGCTTGCTAACACCGTGGCTGCAAGCCTGTGACACTCTGCTTTTCTTCTCTGGTTCTGTGCCCCTCCTTCCGACTTTTGTAAAGGCTCTTTGAAAACCTGAGAGCGCTCGAGGGCTTCCTCTGCTGGCTCTGGGTCTTCTCTTTGCTTCCTAGTCAAGATCACTGGAGATTGTATTGTTAGAATTTAGTTTTGGAAAGATTGTTTCTTTAATACATCCCCTGTCCTCTTATCCTTTTTAAAAAAACCATAGAACAACAAAATAAAACAAGAATAACAACCACCACCAAAAAAGCTTCTTCATCCTTGCTCCCTATCACAGATGCAAATGAGGTCTGATAAACAACTGGTATTGTGCATTTAGGCTCATCATGGTCAATGTTCCTAGAAAAATATGACAAATGATAAAAAGTATTGCTTAATTTCCTTCAAACAAGAATGTGGAGGAGCTGTTCTTTCCAGATTATCGTGCAATGAGAACAAGGGGAGAGGGCACAAGTTAGAGAAAGAAGAGAAATTAACATTGAGTACCAACTGCATATTTCCTTTAATCTTCATATCAATCCTTGCAAGTACTGTCCCAATTTTAGAGACAGAAAAAGCGAAGCTCAGGTTAAGTAACTTGCGATTACTCTGTTCCTGACCCAGTAGGTGGGGCCAAGCATGGAAGTGAATCAGTGTGAGTCTGGGCTCCTGCTTTCTGCGGCCTCACAGGTTGTAGGTAAATAATTCACAGGACCATTCAGGTCAGAGGTGTGTTTTTTGGACCACATGGCATTTTAAAAATTTGAATATATTGCCAATGTTTACAATGTAGGAGATTTTACATCAAATTCCAGATTTCCAGCTTCTTTTGACAATCTCTGGGCCTGCATTTCCCCCATGACAGTCATCGGCCACGCTAAATAGTGGCGATCCCTTTAGAGAGATCATGGCCCCTCCAAGTTGCCATAATCCCCACTTCTCCCCTCATTTATATTCTCTACTTGGTCCTGGTGGGTATCTGAGTTCCCAATGCCCTGGGCCACACTGCCACTCCATTGTGTTTCCTGGTTTCAGAGAGAAAGCCTTCTGTCATATGGAAAAGAAGGGAGCAAAGGTTGTGAAAATCACAGATATGTCTCTTACACTCAGTTCAGCCTTATTATCACCCTGGAAAGTGGCTCCCGGAAACTGAAGACATTGCAAAAAGAATGTGCTCGTGTTACTCAGCTTGTCCCAGGCCCCTCCATTCCCACTAATGAACTCACTTTCTATACCGTGTTTCTTCAACCACAGAGCTGAGAAATAAAAATGGCAAGCAATAGGATATATTGGAGAATATGAGGAAGCCATTTGGTATAAACCTAATTCAGCCTGACCTTGTCTTTCCAAAAGGGCCTGACCGTGGCTGTTGAGCATGCATTGTATGTCTGCTTTAGATATTCCCTATGGCAAGAACAAAGGCCTTTGAGATAAAGGTGCAACTTCCCTCCCCCTCCCAACCGTTGGCATCTCCTTAAGGATTAAGCACCTTTCCTTAGGCTAGAAACTGATTGCTGCGCTCACCTGTGACCGCCCAGCTCGAGACAACAGACTTGCCTCCTGCTACGCCCACCAAGATAGCAGACCCACTACCTGCTGTGTCCATCAAGTGCTGTGCCAACAGGGCAATCTTGTGACTATTGTGGGAGGGACATTTCAATCATATGTGAAACACCCTGTTTGGGGGTATATAACCACTCTGTGCACCCCACTTCTTCGGTGCCCTTTCTTCCTTTGGGAAGAAAGGCCTCGGGCCATGGTCCTCAGATTTCAGCTCAGAATAAACTCACCCAAATTTCCATTTATAGATTGGTTATGGATTATTTTCGTCGACAGAGCCTAACAAGAATATCATGTAAGGCCTTAAAACTTCTAAGAATGGGCAAAAGGGTTTGTTCCTATGACTGCCTAAACAGGGGTCTCAGGCATAATCATAGCCCATCCTCTCCTGTACTCTCTGAAGCCTGCCATCACGGCTAGACACAACTAACAGAACACTAAAAATATATAAGGCCAGACTGACCAGACGGTGGAAAGAACCCAGGCTGGGAATTGGGAAAGTTGTTTCTTAGTCTTGCTTCTGTTGCTATAATGATGCCTGTGCATAAGATATCATAGTAACGTAGACCTAAGGAGGTAAGTCCAAATCTAGGGCAGGTAGTAAGAATGAAGAATACAGGGGGAATCTGAAAACCATTCTGAAGGGAGAAATCCATTCATTCATTCATTCAGTCTGTCGATATATATTGATTATGTGTCCACTATGATGCGGGGTCGGTGAGCCGAGGGTCAAAAGAAAGATTTCTTAGACTCTTAAGATCTGGCAGTAGTGCTCTTTTATTTAGAGAATAGAATAGCATGGGGACAGGACCCATGGCAGTCAGAGCTTCTGCTGCCACCGCTTCTGCTGCCCCCGCTGGCATGGGGACAGGGCCCATGGGCAGGCAGAGCAGCTGCTGCTGCCCCCGCTGGCATGGGGACAGGACCCATGGGCAGGCAGAGCTGGTGCGTGGGAACAGGACCCACGGGCAGTCAGAGCTCCTGCTGCTCCTGCATGGAGACAGGACCCATGGTCAGAGCTCCTGCTGCTGCCCTGAGTTGAGGGTTAGGGCTAATTTTATAAGGCATGGGTACGTGACTTATTTTTACTGGAAAAAGAAAAGATGATGTAAAAAGTCATTAAATGATTTCAGTGCAGATGGGGTCTGGTTATTGTGCAGTCATATAACTTTAGATACGAATCTGGTCATCTAGATTGGCATGTAGGTGAGGATGCTCTGGGCTTCTCTCCCTGGGGCAGCCCCAATTCATACCATAAAAAATCCACCGGGTCATATAGTTTGGCATGTAGGCCAGGTCACCTTGGGCTTCTCTAGCTGGGGCAGCCTTAATCCACATCACACTATATGTCAGACACCCTAAAATGAGGGTTCAAAAGTGATCAGGACAGACAAGATGCCTGTCATCATGGAGCTTACGTTTTAGTAAGGAGAGATAGACCATAAAACAACAACAACAACAACAACAAAAAACCAGGTAAATACATATAATGTCAGTTGGTGATAGGCTGCAGAAAAATTCAAGCAGGGTAAGGGAGTCAGGGAGCCTTGAGACTGGCAAGGGGAGAATTTAAGCAGAGTAGCAGTTGGCGCCTCCTCCCCGGGAAGGTGATATTTGAATACAGAACAGAGGGACGGAAGCCACGTAGATACTGAGAGAAGAGCATTCAGGCGGAGGGAAGGGCCCATGCAGACGCTGCGGTGGAGCCATGCCCCGCACATTTGAGAAGTGGAGGCCGAGTGGCTGGAGTGAAGCAGACAAGGAAGAGAGTGGCTAGAAATGGGGTGGGACAGGCAGCAGGGCCCCAGGCCACACAGGGATTTGCAGGCCATTGTAAACACTTTGATTTTTGCTCTGATTGTCATGGAAGGCAAGGAAGTGATGTGCTCAGGCTTCCATTTTAAAGGGATCACTCTGAGAGCTGACCAGTTAGGAGGCTGTTACACCGTGGCTGGACGAAGGAGGTAGACTCGGATGTGGTGAGATGTGGTTATGAGTGTACATATTTTGAAGGTAAAGAGAACAGTATTTGCTGAAGGATCCAAATAGTGTATGTGAGGAGAGAGAGAGAGAGAGAAAGGTAGGACTCTAAGATTCTAAGTCTGAGCGATCAGAAGGATGTCATTAACTAAGATGGGGAAGACTGTGGGAAAAGCAGGTTTTGGTATCAAGACCAGGAGTTCAGTTTAGATAGATTCAGATGCCTGATAACATTGGACTAGAGATTGTGAATAGGCAATTGCGCATGTGCATGTGTCTTTATAAATGAGGGCATCATAAGCATCATAAGCGTGTTGGTTATATGTAAACCATAGACTGGACAAGATCACTAAGGAAGAGAGAGTAATTAGAAAAAAGGAGAGGTCCCAGGATGGGGCCCTGGACATTCTAACATTAAGAACTGGGGACATAAGATGGAGTCAGCAAAGGAAACTGAAAAGGAGTGTCCAGGGAGGAAAAAGAAAAATCTAAAGAGGATGGATTCCCAGAAGCCGAGTGAAGAAAGAATATTAATGGAGAGTGAGATGATCAGCCCTGTCAAAGCTGCTGAGGGGTCCAGTATGAGGAGGACTCAGAAAGGATCAGAGGATGTAGTGGTCAAGAGATCATGGGTGATCTTGATAAGAACGGTTTTGGTAGTTGTGGTATGTGTGGGAGGGCGTGGGAAGGTAGGGTGCTAAGAAATCCTAATCAGCATGAGTTCTACAGAGAATATGGAAGAAGAAAGATTGGAGACTGCAAGTATATACAACTGTTTAAGTAGTTCTGCTGTGTAGAGGAGAGAAATGGAATGGTAGCTGGAGGAGGAAGCAGGGTTAGAAGACGTTTCCTGTGCGTGTGCTGTTTTTAAGGTGGGAGCATATCTGAATGCTCACAGGACAGATCCAGTAGAGAGAGGAGAACTGATGCTTCAGGAGAGAGGAGAGAACCCCTGAGGCGATGGATGAGTGAATTTGAGGGATGGGATCTGGTGCACATGTGGAGAGGGTGCTCTTTTCGAGGAGCAGGGCCAGCTCATCCATGGGAATGGTATAAAGGTGAGATACAGATGTTGGTACTTGGAGTGACAGAAGCTTATAGCTATAATCATCTCATCAACAAGCTGAAAATGGGGGGTACAAGGAGAGGAGAACTTAGAGTCAGGTCCAAAGGCCCATGGAGAGGTTGGTAAGGCGTAGATGTGTTTAGTTCCAGTAACTGAATCTGAGAGGACACCAAGTGGAGGCACCGTTTAAACCATGAGAAAGAGTAGACCTGAGAGTCACAGTTAGAAACGAAGACTGTGGGAGCTGCCGTCAGAGCTGATGACTGAAAACATGAGATGGAATGAACTCACTGAGAAAGAGAGGGAGCCAAGAGAGGAGCCCAGGCCAAGGAGTGAGCCTTGCAGGACACCCACACTTAGTGAGCCATGTGTGCATGCCTGAGCGTGTGTTGGGGTGAAGACAGCAAAGACAGAAAAAGAGCATTGCTTTATTTGTCAGTTCCTACCTACTTTCTTGCCCAGAGAAGTGAAGACAACTGAGCATGGAAGAGAGGATAGAATGAAGAGTATTTCCTAAAGGAAGGAGCCATCAGCTGGGCTGCCAGCCTCAGGGAGGCCCCAGGGCTGGCGAAGCTTAGAAAAGTCACGAGATTGAGAATGTCACTGGCTTTCAAGGGAACAGCTACAATAGAGGAAGTTGGGCAGATGCCCAGTCGCAGAGGTTTTAAGATGTAATTAAAGAAAGAAGTGGAGACAGTAGGTGGGTGTAAGTTTATACATGTTGAAATAGTGTTCCTATGAAATGAGCAAACATATGAAGAACCATATAGTGCCTCTAAGGACCAAACAAAACATTTTAAGGGAGTTCTGGAATGACATCAGGAAAGGGCCCCATGGAGAGGGCGAGATCGGAGAGAGGAAGGGGTAAGAGACCCAGGAGGTGATGGTGTGCCCACACGGTTCTCTGAGCATTTCCCTCTAGCCCTTCCTTGCAGCATAACTGGAAGCTCCACAGGGCAGGTGGAAGGATGTTTCAAGAGCTTTCATTTGTCCCATAGTCTCCTGGCACGATTGTAAACAACAAGGAAATGGAAAAGTAAGATGTTTTGTGCCCTAAAATCCCCCAAATCTGTCCGGGTGGGAGCTTTCATGGATCGAAGCAGACAGTGTGAAGCAGAGCATAGAGATGATCCTCATTCTCTGTCTTATTTACTTTCCCCACATGCCTCTGAGTCTGGATATGAAAGTGTGTCTCTGAGAGGTGTTCTGTTCAACAGGAGAAGTCCAAGAGCTTCCTCCTGGGGAAGGTGCCTTCAGGGCTGGACCCTGCAACGGCTGGGGAACAATAAAGCACTGTGACTGCGTCCTGAAATCCTCCTAGTACCGTCTTACACAGGCCTTTATGGACACTTGGAGCCAAAACTTTCGGCCACCGTGGAATAAAACAGCATCACGCCTCCTTTCATATTGCAGACTCCTCTTGTGCTCTTAGAGAGGTCTCCAGAAACCTTCAGAGCTAAAGTGACAGTGAAAATGTTCACTCTGGAAAGAACTTCTATTTTTCTTATATTTTAAAGATACATGTGTTATTTATTAATACATTACTAAGGTAATTAATACATTAAAGTTCAGAAAATAAAGTTTTGAAAACCCCCTCTCCTCTTAAGGCAAATGTCATAAAGCAGATATTGTGAGTACTTGAAACATATCAGTCACTCTGGGCCACTGCTTGGCACGTATTATCAGATTGAATCTTCAGAACGAGTTGATGAGGTAAGTATTTACTGTCCCTACTTTATAGATGCAGAAAGGGTGGCTCAGAGACAATCATGGGCCCAAGAACAAGAGCTGGTAAATGGCAGAGCCAGGGCCCCATTCCCAATCTGCTCCATTGAAAGTGTTTCTACGCTGTTGGAATCCCCCATGGTATTTAATGAGCATTTTTTCACGTGGCTGCCTCGCCTTCACAGGCGTGGTGATGAGGGGTTTCTCAGTAGGAGGAAGAACTTTGGGACACTCTCCAATCCATCCGTTTGCCTCCTGGACCAATAATGCCTCGCTACTAAGAGAGCTTGGACCACCTCTGCATTCCTCAGCCGCACTGAGAACTTCTTCGGGCAGAAGGAAGCCGAGGCAGAAATGGAGGCTCAGCCTCCTGTTGCTGGGAGGCAGGATGTGCAAACAGCTCCAAGGTTCACAAAGCAGGCCAGGGTCACACTTCCTGCTCAAGGTTCGAGGGGGCCCTTCCTAGAAGCGTGACCTTGGACAAGTGACTAGAGTCCCTGGGCCCCCGTGTTCTCAGGCAGAAGGAGGGGGTGATCTTGTTCTCCTCCCTGAGAGGTTCATCAGCGGAGTGGGGAGGAAAGGGATCTGGCCCAGGCATGGGAGACCAAGTGGGAAGGGAGGAGAAGTTGTGGGGCAGCTATGGTCCAGGCAATGGGCTGGCCTAGAATTTGCAACCAGATGAAGGCGGGTGGGAGTGGGGCTTGGGGTCAGGGTTCAGGCATGTGAGGGATAAGGTTGGCTTCACAGGCATAGGATTTCCCAGGGAAAGTACTTCCTTGACTCCAAGTGACAAGGTTAGATATAGTGCTCTTTGGGAGAAGGAGGAGACGCGACTTAGGTGGTGTAATTTCTGGATGATTGTTACTCAAAAGGGAGCTGGGGGGCAGGAGTTTATGTTCCCACGCCTGATGGTACACCCAGCGATGCATGTGGCTGGGCTGTCTCTTCACACACTTTTACTTTTGCTGTCCTGTAAGGAGTTCCAGTGTTATCATTACGTTTAACAGTTATAAACACTCCCGTTTATTACGAGCTTGCTAAGCACCGGCTTTACTTATATTTGCCTGGGAAATTTGTGCTTATCACCCTCAACCAGGGCAATGAAAGAGCTGTACAAACACTGCTTTATAAGCCTGGGAGTGACTTGTTAGTTTGCAGCCCGCGTTATTAACAGGACACGATTCCACCTCTCAGTTCCTGACTTTTTCCTGGTGATCGAAGACACCTCTAAGTCAGAGGTGTGACCGCCAGAGAAGTGAGTGAGCCTCTTCTCCTGTGTGTGTTGGGAGGTTTCGGTGCAGAGGAAGAGTGCGTGTTTGTGAGTACTGCACGGGGGCCCGCCCCACAGGAACAAAGCTGTTCACTCACTCCTACGTGCCCCGTGGCCCTACTAACTACTGTTACAGCACTGCTCACACTACATGGTCCTACCTGCTTATTTGACGGTCTCTCCCCCAAGACTGTGCACTTGTTGTGAGCAAGGTCTATGTATCTTTTCTATATCTCCACATCTTCATCACCTATGCGCCCTCCGGTGTCTGGTACACGCTCAGCACATGTTGAACGAATGAATCACTTCTCATCTCAGCTCTGTTTCTCACAGGCTTGTGAGCTTGTGAGCAGCTCGTTTTTGGAAAGACTTTCTTTTTCCTCTGTTACAATTCATCATAACGCTTTTGTCACAACAAGAGTACTTTTATGACAGTGCTGTGGATCTGGAAGTGTACTATTAAGATTACTCATTACAACGTATAATTTACTATGAACAAGTATTTCACAAATGTTGAGGCGAACAGGCAACCCTCCCTTGCTGTGTGCTAACATAATTACACAACCCATGGTTGCTTGGATGTATACCTCGTATGACATAGGACACACAAAAGCAGTTTCTCCATTATTAAGAAGTTAACTATACTATTTATTAAGTAAAATACAACACTGACTTCCAACCCAAAGCCTTAGGCTGTGTTGGCCAATAGAGGAAAGCTTAGATTCAGCTAGGGGAGGCAGACTTGATCCTGAACAATGAGTAATTTTGTGCATGTGGCAACTTTCCTCACATCCCTTATCTGTGCTAGCATAGGTAGGAAAGTGAGCTAGTTTGGGCTACATTACAATTGTATACTGAAACCCTTTCTTGTCTTAAAATGAAACGTGTTGTAGTAGTAAGCTACCTGAGCCCACCTTTCTATGACTCCAAAGTGAAAAAGATACTTCCATATATTCCATAATTACCTAAATGTTCTGATTAGGAAAAAGTGATAATGGCTTGGAATTCATTCACCAGCTCACCAGGGTTTATTGAGCACCCCCTGGACAGGGCTCAACAGAGGGAGGGGAAGAGGCGGAGGGAAGGATCCAAGACAAGGAAATCAATAACAATACAACTCAACAACACAACCACACCCAAATGCCACAAGGATTGTCATGAGGAAATGTCAGACGATCTGCATTGAACGCATCCGAAGTTTAGAGAAAGTAGAGCTTGTGACTGGCAGTGGCCAGGAAACGCTTCCCTACAGAGTTGGCGACTGACCTGGCCCTTGAAGGAGGGCTGGAATCTGACCCACAGAGAGGCAGCGGGGATGATACTCCACCTTGAGGAAGTGACCTTAGCCAAAGGAGAGTGAGGAGCACACACATGGAGGACTGAGGAGCTCCATCTGAATGGAGAGCAGGCTTGTACCCGGGAAGAGCAGGAAATAAAGGTAGAAGGAAGTGTCGGGGTCAGATATGCTGGGCCCCAAGTGCCACACAAAGGTATCTGGATTCTAAACCAAAATGTATCTTCAAAATAAAAAATGAGGAGAACAAATTTTATTGAGAGGAAACTGAAAGCCAAGATAAATGAAATAAAATAAATGAAATGAAATAAATGAAAGCCAAGAGAAAAACTTAGTAAGAAAATGTTAGATTACTTGAGACATAGAACAGAGACCATCAGACCTTGAAGGGGCCTCAACTTCATCTGGTCTAAATGCCTCATTTCACAGAGGAGGAAATTGAAGCTGAAATAAAATCAAAACCTGCCCACGCTCAGCCAGCAAACGGCAAAGTCAGAGCTCAAGACTAGAGCGGTGTTCTTTTCACCCTTTAATAAATTCAGATCCACAGACTTAGACAAATCACATCCCAGGTTGCTCAAAGAACTCCCAGAACCATTGTTGATAATCTTTGAAAAAGCATGAAGAATAGGAAAACTGTTAACAGACAAGAGAAGAACAAAGTTGTCCCAATTCTCAAAAAGGGGGAAAGGCGCATATTATAAAAACTATAAGCCAGTCAGCTTGACAATTATCCCTGGCAGAATTCTAGAACAGAATTTTAAAAAGCTATTTACTCCACAAACATTATTATAATAATAGAAACGAAGGGGGAAATAACCCACAATTTCACCACTTTAACCCATCAGCTGAACAGATTATTAAGCAGACTCTTTGTAAGTCTTTAGAAAGCAGAGATCACTCAGCGCCAACCCGAAATCTCAGAAAACAAAACATGTCTCATTTATTCCTTTCTTGATAGGGATATTGGATGGGTAGAAAGAAGAGCCCTCTAAACCGTACTTGCTTTCAGCATGGCGATTGACAAGATCTATCATAATCACCTTGTGGATTAGACACGAATTGGCTGATAGCCAGTGGGTTCAACCACAGCCGGGTAAGAGTGCCCCCTACCGGCTGCTGCTGAGTGCATATGCTGTCGGAAGGGAAGCCATGGCACTGAGCCGTGGAGACCTCTCCCTACGCTTCCTCACAGTATTTTTGTCTGTCTTATTAGAGGAGATGCTTATCAGATTTCCATGTGACATGGACAAGGAGGGATAGCTCATATGGATGATAGGATAACATTAATAATAATAACAGCAACAAGCACTTACTAAGCACTTGCTATGTGACATGAATTGTCTGAAATATGCTTTTTCCACAAAACTATCACATTTAAATTGTACTGCTCTATAGTAATATTATCTCCATGTTAGAGATGAGGAAACTAAGGTTTTAAGAGATCCAGTCATTTGCCTAAGATGGCACAGCTTGTGAGGAGAGGAACAAAGGTTTGAATCCAGGTATGGCCGGCACTGTAGTCTGAATTTTGACAGACCACAGCTGTGGGAGTTTAAAGCCAGACTGTATCACAGCGCTTAACACTTGCATTTTAATTCTAAAAATCAGCTGCATAAACAAGGATCGAGCCGATCTGATGTACCACGTGCACATGCAGGACCACAGGCTCCTAAGAGCCAGCAGTAGAGAGAGCTCATCAAATTTTGGCTCCATGCACAGAATCATTGTGTTTAAATCAGGGAAGCTAACAGTCCTGGGGCTATGTGATCAGAACACATTTTAAGATAAATCAGAGAAAAGTAACCAAGACAGATCCAGAAATCATGCTATATGAAAAATGATTGAAGAAGCTGACGCTATTCTAGGTTGAGAAGGCCTAAACCATCACATATTTAAGGAGCTGTCTCATAAGAAAAATACAGTTTGTTCTGCATTCCTCTAAAAGGAAGAATGGGGATCTGCAAGTGGAAGTTGTAAAGAGCCACACTTTGGCTCAGTCTAAGGAAGAACTTTCTAACTTTTGGAACTGTCTAGAAATATAATGGGCTGCTTCTCTGCATGGTCAGTTTGCCATTACTACACGACTTTAAACGGCCTGGGCAACCCCTGGTTAATGTGGAAAAGATTACTGTGTGAGCTGAGAGGGAGACAGAATCGTGGAAGCTCCTTCCCAAATCCAAAATTCTAAGACCCAACTTAGATGTTGGCTTATCAGAACCTGGTTATTGGTTGTAGTTCACATAGTGAATTATTCATCAAGTGATTCATCAAAGAATCCTCAAACCGGTCCAAATATGTTGAAACAATATGATTTGTGGGAAAGCAGGAGAGTCCCTACTTTAATTGCTAATTTAATTTGAAGCTACCTGAATTCATATGACCATTATCTAACTGACAAGGACCCATCCAGATCAGAACAAGAATCTAAAACTGATCACCTGTAATGACAGTGAGCACTTAAGTCTCCTGACCACTTATCTCTGTGTTTTGACCCCACTCAGCTGTGATTTAGAATCCTTTATCAGTACCTTTCCTCCTAAGTGCATTTGACTCTGCTTTCATTCGTCTTCACCCTTTGGTTGATTTAGGGTAAAGCAGTACGATTAGATTACTGCTGCTCCGGAAAGCTATTCTGAATTGTGCTTGACAAAAGCCGATCTTGCTCTTCCAAAAACAAAGGAATTCTCTGGCTTCTTAGAAAGTTTGTGTTCACATTTTTTTTTTTTAATATCAGAGCCACTCCTGCCTGTGTGCCAGCACCATCTAGTGATGAAATGAGCACATTTTCCAGGCAGGGAGAAAAAACCCAGTATCAACCTATGAGGGACTACCACGACTTTCTGCACCCCAGAAAATTTGGATTGGAAGAAACCTCCAGGAGTCAAATCCTGAATATCCCCATATCATCCAGGCAGGCCTTCCTCAGGATCCTACCCAGAGATACAGATATGGATTTTGGGTCTAGTCCCCAGAGTAAGCATTAATTCAAGAGACCAGGGCTAAAAGAAATCCTCCGAGGACAAATGAAAATGAGCAAATTGAATGGGAGATATCACAGTGATTTTTCCTATTTCTTTTTAGTTTCACTTTTTTTTTTTAGAACTCATGGCACGTTAAGACATGCAAAGGCACGTGACTGGAGACCTGCGGAAATGCTTGGAAATAGCCTCAGGGAGCAGGAATGGATCCGAAATGGAAGGGTCTGAAATGGTGAGGCAGGAAAATGCACAAGTACCCTGCAATAGAGGGTAAGAACTTAATTTTTTCAGCGCAATGGTTTTCGAGAAGTGGTTGCCAGGCAGATCTTGTTCAACTCTATGCCAATAATAAGACTTGTTTTAAAACCATCCCATATTTAATCCACTGGTCTTTGAAGAGAAGGAGATTATATGCATTCCTGTTGCAGTTTCAGAATTATTCAGGACTAAGGATAATGCTAAGAATATTCTATCAAATAAATAAATTAGAAGCACGAAACAAGCATCGTCCCAAATGCTAAATATAGATGGAGGGGTTTGGGTTGGATGGTTGCTATGATCCCTTTTCTGCTCTGAAAGTTTCTTATTCTGTGATCTGAGGCCATCCACAAGATCAACAAGGAGTGCCTTTGTGTCAGCAAAACCTGGTCCAAAGGGCCCAGGGGCAGGCAAGGTAAGAGCTTCCTGGTCTCTTGAGTTGCACAGGTGAGTCAAAGCAAGGTGATCTAGACCAGAGAGCTGATCGTTCATCATCCTCAGCTGCTTCCTGTCCCTTGCATTCTTTGGATGGTTTGTATATTTCTCATATCTTTGCCAAGTCTTACGTGTGGCCCTCTTTTCAGTTTCCTCCAGTAAATGAAAAGTTCCTCAAAGGCAGGGAGTTTATTTTTTGCTTTCTGTATCTGTGGACATCTTGGAGCTGAGGTATCTGAGCCCAACGTCCAATTTGTCTCGTTATGACACCAAACCATGGACTGTGAGATGTGCCAGCGACCTTGGAGATTACCTCGTCCAATTATCTCGTCTTTTAGATGGGAAACTGAGGCCCGAGAAGGGATGTGATCTGTGCAATATCACCCAGTTAGTTAGGACTGGAACTTGGATCAGCCCGAGTCTCCTGGCTGTTCTAGATATTAACATGGCATCTCGAGCTTCCCTCTTGTAATGACGGGGAACATGTGCCTTCCCACCCCCAGCTGGACACAGCTAGCCACAAGCAAGAAACTGCTTCAAATCTTGTGAATGTGAATATTGTCTTCTGTTCCATTATATATATATATGTGTTTGTTTTAACACAAAAACATTAGAATTTTTTTTTGAATAAGGAAAATTGGTACTGAAGTTAATGGGGAAAAGTCATTTATTTTCCTTGGCATAATGCTATAAGCCTTGGAGTCAAAAAACGCTGCAACTTTGGGTAGAGTGCTTGGGGTTTAGGAATGGTGAACACCTGTCTGAGCATGGTTTGGGGCCCTCTGAAGTTGTGGGAAGGGGGAAGAGGTCAGAAGGAGGGTAAACAAGGGAGGTGAAAGCCAAGATCCTATCTTTTCAAAAAAATCAGTCGTTTTAACAGCTTCCCTGAGATATAATTCACATACCATATGATTCCTCCATTTAAAGTGTCTAATTCAATGGTTTTTGGTATGAAGGTGCTATGCCTTGAGAGAACAGGATGAAGAGCGGGAGAAGAGCTGGTGATCATTGTGTTACAAGCACACCTCCTCCACACCGTGCCTTTTTGGAGTAGAAGGAAAGGCAATATGTAGTTTATGCTCTGTCCTGCCTCCTTGTGATCTGTAGGGTATTATTAACCCACAGAAGCACGCCTCCATTGCTCCCCAGCTCTCCCTCCCAAACTAAACCAAAGCTCTATCTGCAGATGTTTACTTGACTTGCTGGGCAGAAGCAATGGACCCCGGTGATGAACTTGCAGAAGAGAGCAGTTCTTGAGTTGGCGGGGGGAGGGAGCAAAGGACTAGGGAAAGGGTCATAGGTGATAAAGCAGCGAGAAGGCTGCTTTTAAAGACAAGAATATAAATTTATCTTAGGCGGAGGACTTGAATTCCAAATGCAGTTGGGTAATCAGGACTAGTATCAGAAGTAGATGGGTCAAAACCACATTAAGAGACGACATAGAGAAGTAATTAAGAGCCTGGGCTCTGAAGCCAGGCACCTCGGTTTGGATCCTTGACCTTGGGCAAGTTAATTAATATCTCTGTGCCCTAGTTCCCTTCTATGTATAAGAGGGTAATAAGAACACATACTTTACGGGTTGGGTTTATTGTAATAATTATATTTGTTAATATACATAAAAAGCTTATAACAGTGTCAGGCACATACTTAGTGCCATGTCGGTTATTTGCTAATTGTTATACCAGGTCCTGTTCACTCTGCACATCTCCTCCACTCCCTCCTCTCCACACAACACATGCACCCCCCCACACACACACACCCCCTTAGGAACTTTGCACCAGCTGCTCCTTTGCATGGAATACTCTTTGCCCAGATATCCATTAAGCTTGCTCCCTTAGCTCCTCCAGATTTTCCCTCAAATGTTACCTTCTCAATGAGAACCATCCTGACTACTCTCCATATCCCTTACCCTGATCTATGGTTTTTTATACTTCTTATCACCTTATAACATACTATACAATGTACTTACTTATTACATTACATTATCTGCCCCACTCCAGCCCCAACACAGGGCCTGCTCCCCACCCCTAGCACATAAATTTCACAGCAGCAGGGGTTTTCTCTATTTTCTTCACTAATGTCTCTTAAGAGGCTAGAGACAGTGCTTGGAACATGGAGGGTGCTTGCTAAATATTTGTTGAATGAAGAATTGAAGAGTCATTCATTTTAGATAATCTGTTGTAATTTCCTGACCTTCCTGGATATGCTCATTGGGAAGAGCAGAAAGCCCCGCATGTCTGCAACGAAGCGAGTGCAGGCAGTGCACCCTCTGGCCGGCCTTTTCACCACCCAAGGCTTTTACTTGCCTCCCTCTCACCTAATTTTATAAATTATTTCTCATGGAAGTGTTTCCTACTGTCTGCTTTTAACCTCAAAGCTTCTCACACTCTTTTCTAAGTCATTTCTGTTGTCCCTTTCCGGATCATTCCTATTAGGTCCTTTTTTACAATGTGATGACCAAAACCCTAATGTGGCATTCCTGGAAGGAAAGCCCCAGCCAGGAATGTCACAGCTCCAGAGCCTTTTCAGAATGCTCCATCCTCTAACTAGGATGGCCACACATCTCAGCTGCTGCTTTTGACTGCTGCTGTGAGCTGAATGTTGATGCCTATCATTGTGCCTAGATAATTTCCCTGAGCAGCTAAAACTAATAATCAGTGGTATTTTCAATAGAGCCTTTCCATTTAGTGTGGGTGAGTTATTTAGCACTTCATTTTTTCTCGGTTGAATTTAATTCCTTGTCATGTTTCCTAATTAGGAAGATTTACGGGGATTCATTTTTGATGTTCTGAAAAATTCCTTCCCAGGAACGCTTATCTCAGCTTCAGCAAATGTTTCATCTGCTTATTTCACCTCTTAATTCCTGCTGGGGTTGTTAACGTGTCAGACTTCAACAGCAGGGCTGATTCTGGGGCGGCCTCATTGTTGGCTCCTTTTCAGCCTGAGGCTGGGTCTTTATATTCAAGGCCCATGGGCACAGATGCAGCTTTTCCTCCCTAACTCCTGCACCCTCTCACGGGCCCTCATCTCTCCCTTTGCACTTCTTCCCATCTCCTGCTTCTCCTTTCTCTCGAATCCAGCCTCTCTTCCATTTGCATTCCTAGTGCTCGCCCATTTCTGACTAAATGTGGCTTTGAAAATAAAAACAATTATGCAAATAACATTAAAGTAATAGATACTACTCTATTCTGCATCTCACCGCACACTTGGTTCTCTTTTCTCTTTCTCTTGTCTTATGGGAGATTGATTTTTTTTCCCCACACATTTACCTTGTCGCTTTCGTTGTTCATCTGTTTTCTCCATCTGATTATTTTCATGTTTTCCAGGGATAGGTCTCCTCTGCTCCTCTCTTCTCTTCTCTCCTTTCCCTTGGGCATTTCCTCCCTCCCTTCCTGGCTTTCAAAATGCTAATAAACTCAACCAGGTGGGAGGGGGCTGCAATCACTCAGGGTCTCTGGGTTGGGTTGAGAATGGCTTAAAGACATCGCCACTCAGAACACACATAAGTAAAAAGGAAAGATAAAGTGAAATCTCTTCCATTTGTCTGGTCTTCCTGAGAAAACTAGAGAGGGCGGTTGGTCACTATGTGTAGTGTCTGCTGCTGGGCACTTAGCCCGGAGCTATGATGCAGAGCGAGCATTCCAAGCGCCAGACTGTAACAAGGAAAATTTCAGGCATTACACGCGGAGAGTAAG
This sequence comes from Equus przewalskii, assembly GCF_037783145.1. Taxonomy (NCBI): domain Eukaryota; kingdom Metazoa; phylum Chordata; class Mammalia; order Perissodactyla; family Equidae; genus Equus; species Equus przewalskii. The sequence goes on along the minus strand of NC_091835.1, from coordinate 32,795,958 downwards.
CTACTGAAAGACTGAAAGACTATGAGAGGTTGAGCCCAGTGATGGAGCCCACCCTTGAAAAAGACATGGGAAAGTGCAGTGACGTTGTTTTTCTATGAGGATATTTTAGAAAGTCCCAGATTCATTACATTTCCACAGCAAAACAAAAGTGGATTATTGTTAGTTACAAACCCACATATCTAAGGGGCCCAGGTAGGTGATTTAAGTAAGGATAAGAGATATTGGTCTGATATCTGAGGCAAACCTGAGAGCCCATTCTCAGGCTAAAGGGGTCAGTGTGACTTTGGCTGGTTGTTGGCATACGATAATACAGTGTCTGAGGGAAGCCCAGGAGCCACATTGCCCCATTTTAAGGTGGTGGCCACATATCAAAAAATTTTAAATACTTTGTGTGTGCTGAAGCTCTCTGGCCATCAGTTTGCAACCCCAGGACTAAATAATCATTAAGATCCCTTCCCATATTTGCTGTCTAACTCAGTGGTCATAAATCTGGAGTAATAAGAAAAAAATTATTACTAAAATTGCACAGCTATTTTCAGTTTATGAAATACGTTCCTTTCATATTATGCTGAAACATAGCAGTATATTTTAAGACTTATTCACCTGATATACATCCAAATTACTGTGTTCTCTCCATCCCACTCTGACCACCAGCCCAGGCAACCCCAAGGCTTCAAGGAAATGAAGCAAAGCTCCAACCCACAAAAGGCTGAAGACCCGGCTCTAATCTTTCCAGTTAAACTTGCTTTGCAAAAATTCACTCCACCTTCAAGGAAGTGCTAATTCCTAAATTACTTAAACTGCTACTGTTCACTTTACAAAACATGTTAAAGACAACCACAGAAAACACCAGTAACAATGGGCCAATTTCGTCAATTATAAATAAATTTGATTCTTAAATAAAAGATTAACAAATTGAACACAGCAATGTTTTCAAAGAATAACAAATACATGACTAAGCAGAGTTTATTTCAAGAATGTAAAGATGGGTTGAATATTAGGAAATCTACTAGTATAGTTCATTATATTAAATGAGTCAGAGTAAAAAATGAATAGAAAATAGAGCTTAAGAGACAATTGATAAAATTTAACATCCTTTCCCAATTAAAAGCTTATAGTAAACTAGGAATAGAAAGAAATTTCTTTAAAGATGACGATGTATTTAAAGAATATTTAGCACCAATTAGGGGCAAATGCTTGTCATACTGCATTAAAGACATGCCCATTATCTTGCCCCGTATTCTTCAAAAATTTTCTGGGTTTTGGCCAATGCAATAGGAAGAGTGAACACTGCATTATTTGTAGGGGAAATGACTATCAACATAAAAATTCAGAGAGATCAGCCGATGAGCTATTAAAACTAATACATTTTCGCAGCATGGTAGGATACAAGATAAATACACAAAAATCTACAGTTTTTCTAACTTACAGCAATGAAAATGTCTCATTCACAATAATGATAAAAACTACAAAATATCTACAAACTTCACAAGAATTATGCAAATATATGTAAAAAAGTTTTTAATGTATATAAAGATATAAAAGACCTAAATACATGAAAAGATGTGTTCCTAGATGGGAAGACTCATGATTTTGAAAAGTTTGAGAAGAAGACAATTAGGAGAGGAATTGCTTTATGAGAGAGCAAATATATTATAAAGTTATAACAGTGTGGCACAGCATAGGAACGATTAAGCAGATAGTTTAATAGAATAAATGAAAATGTTCAGAAATATATATATAAATATGCAAACTTAATTTGTGATTAACAGTGGCACTTCAAAACTGTGGGGAAAGAATGGATTATTATTGGGGCAACTGGTTAACTATTTGGCAAAAAGTAAAGTGAAAAAAAGGTAAAGGGACGAGCCACTTCTCAATCCACTTACTTGAATGAATTAGAGATTGGAAGTTTACACACTCTTCTTGAGTGTAGTTTGGCAGTACGTATCAAAATTTGAAATTTCCATAATCTCTTAATTCCATTTCTAGGAACTAACTTAGAGGAGGTAAATGGACAAATGTACAAATACATCTGTATATGATTGCTTACTGCTGCATTTTTTGGAATAGTAAAAAATTGAAAACTACTTAAATATCTATCACAATGGGTTATTTCAAATGTATATGTGTGTAACATGCATACAAACTATGGGATGCCATGAGTCTACTTTAAAATGATGAAATGGGTTTCTGTGTATTGAAATGAAGGATAGCCACATCACATTAAGTGAAAACATCAGGTTCTAAATCTGTAGGTATTCTTTGATCAAAAAAGATTTTTTTTAATGTGTGGAGATATAGAAAAGACCAGAAGGATATTTACAAACTGTTTCTTTTTCATTTCCTGTGGATAGATTCTACTTCTTTGCCTAGAAGATTCTTTCCCACCTGTAGCTCTTTACCCAGGTAACTTCCATAGGAGCACATCCTCAAGGTCTAAGCTTAAGCTTCTTGGTGGGGGCATATGCGGAGGCAGACACGCTATCCTAGATAAGCATGCTCTCAAAGAACCCTCTACTTGCCATACTACCATATTGCACCTTTTTATTTATCTAAATCAGTTACTTTTTGCTTTTCCTCTAGACTCTAAGCTCCATGAGGACTGCATATGGGTCAGTCCTATTCCCTACAGAGCCTAGCACACTGTCTGGCAAATAACCGTCACTTACTGAGTTCTTACTGTATGCCAAATACTGTGCAAGGTGCCTTAAAAGATCTCACTACACTCTTAGACAGATGCTATCGTCATCTCCATTCTGAGGAAGAGGACACTGAGTCAGATGGTGAAATTTGTCCCAAATGCCATTGGCCACGCTAGGATTAATTCCCAGGCCTGACTCTTGACCACTACACTCACTATATGGTGATCCATAAATGTTGGAGGAAATACAACCAGCTGCGGCTTGAAGATCTCTCGGTAGGGATGCTGCATTTGGGGTTCAGCACAGGAAGAGCGCTTCGACCAGAAGCCCTTTGAACTCCACCACAACCCAGAGGCTTGCAAACCCCGCCCCTTACGCCCCGCCCGCCGAGCCCGGAAGAGAGCGGCGGGGCGGGGCGGGGCGGGGCGGGGCGGGCTTCCGGGGCGGGGCGGGGCGTGGCCGGCGCTGGTTGGCCGGCTTCGGGCGGAAGCGGGGAGGTGGTCCGACGCCGCTGGCTGTGACAGGGACGGGGAGAAGGAAGCCCTGCCTGGAGGCTACCTCTCCATCACTTCGCTCCCCGGGACCCTCGGAAAAACCCAACACCCGGGCCCCACGGTCAACCCCTTCCCCCAGGCTCTCTCCGCTCGATTTCGCCACCGTTATGTGGGAAGCGAATCCGGTGAGTCGCCGGGCGGGACGGGGCGGACCCCCTGGGCGGGGTGGACGGGCGAGGGCGGGGGTCCCGGGAGCTGCGGCCGCTCCCCGCGTCGGGCTGCGCGGCTCCCCGGCCCCTGCCTTGAGCGCTGGAGACGGCTCGGCGTCTCGGGCCGCATTGCTTTCCTACTGCAGTTACTTAGTTTTCTTGCTGTGGTTTCCCCGCCTCGCCCCGTCACCGTGTGTTAGGCTTTGTGTTTGCTCTCTGATTGGAGTTTCCGGGCTCCAAGCCTGTCCCTCGTCCTTTGCCGTAGGTGTGCCTGCCTGTCCGCCCGTCTCAAGCCGGGGCCTTGGGCCTGGGTCCTGAGTGGGTCCGAGAGGAACCGCCGGTGCTCCTTTGCCGGCTCGGTGGGCAGCCGTGGAAGACCTGGGGGCTCGAGCGTGTGTCCTCAGCCCTAGACCGTGAAGTTCTTAGGTGTTTGTTTCCGTGGACAGAGCTGATGACCCGGAACGTTTCGACTCTGTCAGCCTCCCTCCTTCTTGTTTGACTCCGGTATTTGCTTTGTGTCTGCATGTGTTTTTGTTTACTTTGCTTTTATACATTTATTTATTTAATGTGCAGCCCTCAAAGAGTGGACTGTTTTGCCAAGAGTATTCCATTAATCCTGTTAGAGTTGAAATCGCCTAGTAACATGGCAAATGTACGCACTTCACGCCTGTGAGTTGACTAGGAAAGTGGCACAACCACCCTTCAGCAAATTGTTAGACTAAATATGCGAAACGACCCCATATGCTGAGAGAACCGCCTGAATTTACTTTAATACCCCTATTTCCATACTTGCAGTAACTTCTTTGCTGTAATCAATACTTCCTTTCTTTTCCATTCCTGGAATATATTTTCAGAGAAGTTAGAGAGTTTATTAGTAAGTTCCCTTATCTTTTTAAGTTTTTATCTGGTAGAAACTAGTCTGTTGGTCTCGATTTTTCGGTTCATATTGTGGTTCCATCCCAGTCCGTCATGTAACAGTGGTCATCACCTAAGATTGGGGCGGGGTGGGGGGGGGAGGGTTCATACATGTAATCCTGTAAGGCCACATCAGGGGAAAGTAGTTTCTGGTATTTGATTTTGGCAAAAATAATTTAGAATTATAACAGTGTGCTCTCTGCTGATATGTTGTTTCATTATCTGTCATCAACAATCTTCATTTTTTATCATTATGTATGTGTGTGTTTGTGTACATTCAATTTTTATTAGCAGTCCTTCTCTTCTGGATTTCTCCATAACAAACCCTTTAGTCACCCGAGTACATGTCTTGCTCAAAGTCACATGTTTTAAATCCATTATATTGTAAGCTCCATGCGGGCAGGGATTTTTGTCTGTTTTGTTCACTACAGTATCCTCAGACTAGAGCACAGAACCCGGGATATGGTAGGCACTCAGTAAATATTTGTTGAACAACAAAGTGATTAGGTCCATATTAGAGAGAGTCCTGCTCCCACTGTTTGTTCTTCCTCCCATCACATATACTACGTCAGCATTTGCTATTGGATCATTTCTGTGTGAGGATTATAAAGGTATTAAGGAATGTCTCTTATTTAGTTTGTCTCATCTCATTTCTTTGTAAGAAATGCTCCATTCTCTCTGAAAGCACCCTAACAATTTTGCTTGATTTCAGTGGAGCAGGCTGACTTTTGTTAATAGTGGTGAACCTTGCACATATAATCCCACATTCTTCTCTTGACCCTTATCATGCCACCATACATCTTAAAGCTACTATATTTTCTTACTTACTGATATTGTTTTTCTTCCTTTGAGTGAATGCTGTCAATAAGGACAGTTTAGTTTTTAAAAATACAATCCGCATTCTGCATGTGGGTTAGTAATTTGTTAGTTTCTTTTAATAGAAGAGGCATCTGGATAGTCTGTCCAGCTGTGTTCATGGAATGAAAATTAATTTTGATGTTATCCTAAGCCAAACACAACTGGGAAGACTAAAAAAACCCCACAATCATCCTAAAAATAAATGTAGGTGACTTTTGTGTTATCCATCAGTTTAAATCACTGTGTGCCATTTCTTTTCCATTGAATGAGACAAGAAAGTCTACTTCGTGGAGGAAGGCCATTGTGAACTGCTTTAATTAAAGACTTCTGCTTAGTTTCTTCCTGTATCTTTTCAGTAGTATCCATGATTGATACGCCACATATGATCTGCAAAGATACCTTCTGTGTGATATTGTATCCCACTCCCAAGTGTTTGGAGGAAATATGACGCTGACCCTGGCCATGGTACGACTCAGAAGTAGCTGCTCCTTCCAGGTGAAAAGACTCCATGGCATAGTTTGAGTGTAGAAAATCACCCCCGAGCTTGCAACATTTCCTCATGGGGGGCGTGGTGAGAAAGCCAAAACAAAATAACCAAGAAGCTATAAACAAACTTGATCTCAGTACACAACGTTATTTATTTTTTAAGACAGTCGTGAGGTCAGTGATGATTCTCCTCGAGCCTTTCCCTGCCCAGGCACGTAGAGGTAAGTGTGAGGCCCCTGCCCAGGCAGCCCAGAGTGACAGAGCGGCAGGCGCATGCAGCTCTGAGAGGACCTCTTGGGAGTTCTCCACCCACCTGTGGGAGGTAGCCCCTGACTGATGTCCCCAGTTTAGGAAAGTGACAAAATCTGTAGAAAACCATTGGAGAGGATGCCATCGCTGCTTTGACTGTATACCCTGACTCTGTCCTGCCCTTCTTTGTCTCTTTGTCATTGTCTCCTCCCTCTTTGCTGGGGTTGGAATGAGTAGATCAGTATTACATGTGAGGAAGTTCCAGCTTCTCTCTGTCACACTGATGAGGGAAACTGAAAAATGACAAACATCTTTTCAAGATTACAAGACACCTGTTACAGTAATAAGACCTTACTTTCAATGATACACTCCTCCATAATTCTCTTCCACTTATTAACTCATACTATTAGAATAATCTGATGAGTTACCTAAGGTAGGGGAGAACGATTTTCTCAAGGTCACACAGGTGAGTAAGAACAGAACTGTACTGGGCCCACGTCCTCTTCTGCTCCGTTCTCTTGTTTGGTGATAGCAGTGATAACGTTTGTGTATTGGCCCAGGCCTTTCCCTGCCGAGCTACCTCTTTCTCTGTGATTTTGTATTCACAGCTGCTTCCAGACTCCCTTGGGACTATCATTCCATCTCTCCTTTTTCCATCAAGCTTCTGTTTTTTTAAAAAAAAGATTTTATTTTTCCTTTTTCTCCCAAAGCGCCCCAGTACATAGTTGTGTACTTTCAGTTGTGGGTCCTTCTAGCTGTGGCATGTGGGATGCCACCTCAGCGTGACCTGATGAGTGGTGCCATGACCGCACCCAGGATCCGAACCAGCGAAACCCTGGGCCGCTGAAGCAGAGCGCTGAACTTAACCACTCGGCCACGGAGCCAGCCCCTCAAGCTTCTTGAAAGAGTAGTCATGTACTTTTTGTCATTCTTCCTCATACCTCAGCTCCTCCAGCCCTGCTTCTGCCCCTAACACCTTACTTGGAGGTCACCAAGAACTCGAATCACCACCTACAGTGGCAGTCTTTACGCGCTCACCCTATTCTGGCTTTCTGCAACATTGATGCCATTAGAGGTGTTTCTCAAAACTCTCTTTTTTGGTTTTCCTGGGACTATACTCCTTTGGATTTCTTCTCCTTTCTGTGATTTATCCTTGAATCGTAATCTTGACTTAGCTGCACTGCCTTCATCTACCCCTGAAGTGTTTCAGCTTAACCTTTTTTTTTCCTCTCAGCACATCGTTTATTGAAGCTCCAAGGCTTCAGATGTCACTGCAGTGAATATTCCTGCCACATGTGCATCTTTAGTCCTGACCCCTTTCCTGAGCTGGGGCATGGACGGCTCAACTGGTTGTCCCTCTGATAGTTCATAGTTAGTATGTCTGAAGCAGACTCAGCAGTCATTGATTCATTACTTCCCTCAGTCAGTCAACAAATATTTAGTAAGTATCTGCTACATATAAAACACCCTTCTAGACACTAGAGAGGGAGATTACAAACATGGATCAAATCAGAGCTTGCCCCTCAGGGGCCTTGCAATATAGCTTGAGGGGAAGAAGTGATACCAGAGGGTATCTGGGGGACTAGGAAGGTTTATTGAAGTAAGTTACATTTGAGCTAGGTGTTCAAGTTACAGAAGCAATCTATAGAAGGGCAAAGGAAGCAAAATGAAAAAGCCCATGAAAGCGAAAGAGAATGGCAGGTACAATTTGGATGAAGGAGTGAAGTGGAGAAAGTGCACATCTGATGCATGGTGTCAGTATGGGCATCTTCAGAGAATGAGGATGGAGGGATTGTGGGTGGTGGGAACTAACATCTGTGTACTATCCCTTCTGCATCAGGCAGTGTATTTTATAGACATACCCTCAGGCTGGGGGGAGGGTGGGGGCAGCTTGTGTTCCTGGAAGTGAAAGTTTCATAGAGAACATGGTGTCTATGACAGTGTGTTCCTAGGATCAGCATACAGTCAGGGTTCGTGATCTGGTATCTTCATCTTCTTTGCATTCTTTGTAATTGTTCTAATAGTGGATCGAGCTAAGCTTAGAGACCAGTGTGACGTGCCAGTGTTTGATGGCAGGGGGCAGTGCTAAGGAAGTGTATGCACACATAGGTTATCTAATACCCCTGTGAGGTAGGAATTAATAAATTATTATCCTCATTTTTTCAGTGACAATACTAACACTCAAAGTTTGGTGGACTTTCTGAATACGGTCAGAGACAGGTTTTAAATCTACAACTTTCTGCCTCCAGAATGCATACTCTTTCCAGTCTAACTTAGGATATAGGATTTAAAGAGAGTAGAAGACAACCTGTGAGGAAAGTCACAGAGTCAGAGATAAGGAAGGGTTCCTGAGCTGCAGGAAAGCAGGACCTTTTTGTGACACCAACTCGCATGTGTTTAGAATTTTTCTAGTGATGTGGCACGTGAGCACGAGTAGAGAATGATGTGGCCCTTGCAGGATTGGCATGGCGGATGCAGCACAAGTCAAGGAAATGAGTCTAATAGTTTTCAATATCAGAGAAGAAAAGAGTTTGGGACACAGGCTGGAAGCACGAGTTGGTGATAGTTTGGAGGAATCAGGTCGGGCGATATGCCGAGTGGGACCCATCTGGCCTAAAATGCTCAAGCAGAGTGTTGAAGTCTGTGGCTTACGCATCTCACCCTCAAAGAGGTGGACCCACTTTTGAAATAATGTCTGATGGCACTCATTTATTTGTTGAGCACCTGGTATAAGCCAGTTGGTTCTAAGACCCAGGGTTTATGGTGGTGAACAGAATGGACTAGGCCCCAGCCCTCATGGGTTTACAGCCTGGTGCAGGCAGGTAGACATTAAACCAATAATTACACGAATAACATTTAACTCCAATTGTAGTTCAGGGTCGGGAAAAAAAGAATACAGTGGAGCAGCTAGTAGTGGACTGGGAGATCAGGTAAGGCCACCTTGTGAAAGTCTCTTTTACAGAGATCTGAAGGACTGAGCAAAAGTTAGCCAGGTAAAGGTTGGGTGGGAGGCAAGGAGGGCTATTCAGACAGCAGAAATAGTGTGAGCAAAGATCCTGAGGCAGGAAGAAGCTTGGTATTTGAGGAACAGAGAGAAGCTGTATGTGGCTGGAACAAACTGAACCAGGAGACAAGGCCGATAGGTAGGTAGGAACTAGGCTGCGCATGTCTTTGTGGCACATGTTTAGGATTTTGAACTTTATCCTTAGAGGAGTGGGAAGCCATTGAAGGCTTTTTATATAGGAAGTCACATGAACATACTTGTGTTTTAAAAAAGATCATTCTGGCTGCTATGTGGAAAGTGAGTTATGTATTAGAGAGTGTGGTAGCCAGAATAATGGCCTCCCAAAGATATCCACATCCTGAGCCCCAGAAACTATAAATATGTTAGGTTACATAGCAAAGAGGAATTAAGATTGCTATTCAGCTGGCCCCATGATAGGGAGATTATCTTGCATTATACAGGTGGACCCAGTATAATCACAAGCATCCTTAAAAGTGGAAGATGGAGACAGAAGTGAGTCAGAGGGAGAGGTGACTATGGAAGAATATAGTCGAAGAGATACAGTGTTGCTGGCTTTGGAGATGTCATAGAGGGCCACAAGGCAAGGAATGTGGGTGCCTCTAGAAGCTAGAAAAACCAAGGAAATACATTCTCTCCTACAGTCTCCAGGAAGGAACCAAGCCCATGTTGATTTTAGGCCACTGAGTCCCATATCAGACTTCAACAGAATGGTAAGATAATAAATTTGTGTTGTTTTAAGTCTCTGAGTCTGTAGTAATTTGTTCCAGCAGCTATAGGAAATTAATACAGAGGGATATCAGAAAGGCTGTTGGAAGACAACTTAGGAAGCTATAGTGTCAATGCAGTCCAGGGTAGAGATGAAGGTGGATTAAGTGGGTGGTAGTGGGGAGAGAGAAGTGGATCAGTTCAGGCTGCCCTTTGAATCATGAGTGCTAGGTTTCTGGCACAGGCAGCTGGGAAGAAGGAGATGTTTTCACTGCAATGTTGAGATTGGAAAAGGGGAAGATATGGCGGAAGTGAAGAGTTTGGTTTGAGGCCTTATAGGTTTAATGTGCCTATAAGGCATCAAGCAATAAAGTCAAAGAAGCAAGTCTGGAGCTCAGAGGAGAAGGCTGGGCTACAAATTGCAGTTTCTGCCTCAGCCTGTGAAGATGGCCTTTACAATCATGGGAGTTAGTGAGATCCCTAGGACAGTGTTTCTCAAACTTTCAGCACCCATGCAGATCACCAATTTTAAAGAATAAAGCAGTATTTTAAAAATTAATGATGTTTTTTATTGAAAAGGATGATATTTTTGCAGCCTCTTACAAAGTAGGTATCTAACTTGATAGCTAGCTTGAGATGTAGGTTAGACCCAAACACTTCGGGTTTTTTACCCTATATTTCTACTAAATTAGGAAATCCCGTGCTATAATTGTAGATTGTCAACATTTGCAACTGGTGTTTGCTGGCTCTGTCAGATGTTTTGGAATACCAAGATCGAATAGACAGCGAAATTGTGGGGAGAGTTCTCCCTGAAGACTGTTCCTAGTGCCGTGTTATCAGTTGCCAAATTGACACGCTTATAGTATTAAATAACTCTAGGGGTGAATGTTTCGACCAGCCTGAATGTTTGGAAGATAGGAGCAGTGGAGTCTTAGTCATTCTTTGATTACTGCAGTCTCTGGAAAGTATCTGTTCCTGTTTTATTGTAAAATTTGGGTGTGTTCTTTATGTATCCACGGTGATAGAATCAGTCTCATGCTCTGATGAGTAAAGAAAACCATCAGATTCAGGGAAGGAATCACACCTTGGCAGTTGAGCCCATTTGCAGCATAATTTGGTGACTTTGAAAAATCTGGTCTCTTATTCTCAGCAGTAAAAATTGGAGCATTTTGGCCTTGAAGTAGTAGGTTCAGATTATTTAAGATGCTGAATGTATTTCAGCCGTCCACTTAAGCAGGCCTCTGGAAATCAAGAATGACCATTAGCATTATCAACATCATCAAGAAATGTTTTTATCACATCCTTCCGTTCAGAAACTCTTGTCAGCACTTTTTCATTTGACAGCCAGTAAACTTGAGTGGGAAGAGTAATCTTGCAAACACTGCCATTTCTTTCCACAACATCTGAGAGCACACACTCTTAATAGTCAAGATTTGCTGACATTCTGTTTTCATTATTTCCTTCAATTCTGTTCCGGTCAGGAGGCATATTGTTGACTTCTGAGTGTTCCATATGTTTAAAATATCTCTTAGTATTACAGCAACACCTTTTCTTGCTATTTGTATAGGTTGTCCTCTGTCAGTTTTGAATGTTTGCACCTTTTTCCAGCCTGTCACAGCTCACAAAAGTATCATTGTCTCAGTGAAAACTGTCTCCCCTTGCACTGTGAGTTTTCCCTGGTAAGCAGAACAGAAGCTGCGGGGTGCTTCTGCCTCGTCACATGCCATGTGTACTGTGGGGACTGATTAGGGGTCCTCCACAAGTTGTTCCGTTTTAAAACAAAATGTATGCTGAAACACTCATGTGATGATAATTGCTCTTCCATATCGTGTGCCATTGACATTATGTGACTTCCAACAGAGTCGTTTATTAAAGAAATTTTGTCGATAGCTTGTTTTTCTCACAAAAGTTAAATTGGGCATTAAATTTGGATTGACGGGTTTCTCAGCAATATCAGGACTTAGACCTGTTTTAGCTGAAGATGCCTCTTTTGTCTTGGCCCCTTCTGTGTCCTTATCAACAAAGCAAATTGATTTGGGTCTTTGGCTGAATGATGTGGAAGTTTACTTGGTTTTACACGACCACATTGGCTGGGTACCAGTGGCTATGAACTGATCACAGCCCGAACATAATGAGATATTGTAGTGAGTTGGTAACTTTAAAGAAAATAAAGGGATTTTTGTGAAAGTCATCATTAGTCTTATATTTCAACTTTAAAATGTATGTGGACAAATTTCTTTCATTACTCTTTCCTCGGAAAATGACTGCTAAAGAACTACTTCGTAGTTCTAGAGGACCATGTTTTGAAGATGCTGAGAAAGACAAGAAAAGGCTCAGGACTGAGCCTGAGGAGCCCTAAAAGTTACAGGCCCACTAGAGGTCAAAGTGCAAAGGAGATGGAGAGCTCGGGGCCAAGATGATCTGGAGAGTGTGATTTCATGGAAACAGAGAAAAGAGGAGTAACTAAGGACAGAGGGACTATGGAGTGTTACGGACAGGCCAAGTAAGATGAGGGCTGCACAAGAGCCTAGGATTTAGCACTGTTGCGAAGCTCATTAATCCTAGCAAGTGCCTTTTTTTCTTTTTTTGGTGATGGTGGTGAGAGATATTAGGCCAAAAGCTAAATTAGAGTGGGTTTTAGAATGCAAGGAAAGTGACGGAGAAAACAGAGTTGTGTGTAGACAAAGAGTTATAGTTAATAAGCCACCAAAGGAGATAAAATGGAATCTTAAAAGTACTGAATCCAAAAGTAGAAAAAGGCAAAAAAGGGAACAAAGAACAGATAGGACAAATAAAAAGCAAATAGTAAGATGATACACTTAAACCTAACCATGTCAATAATCATACCAAAATAAATGCTCTAAATACCCCAATTGGAAGACAGATTGTCAGATTAAAAAGCAAGACCCATCCATAAGTTCCTCCAAGAAACACACTTTGAATGTAAAGACACAAATAGAATAAAACTAAATGGAAAGAGATATACAGTGCTAACACTAGTCAAGAGAAAGCTTGAATGATATATTAATATTAAATAAAGTCAATTTCAGAGATAATTATATTATCAGGGGTAAGGAAAATCATTTGGTAATGATACAGGGGTCAATTAATCAGTGACAATCCTAAACATTTATGTACCTAATAATAGAGCTTCAAAATATATGAAGCAAAACTAATAGAACTCCAAGGATAAAAAGACAAATCCTGCTATAGTTGGAGATTTTAATGCTCCTCTCTCAGTAATTGATAGAGTAAGTAGATAGAAATGAGCAAAGATGTAGAAGACCTGAACAACACCCTTAACCAACTTGACCTAATTGACATTTATAGACTATTACACCCAACAACAGCTAAATACACCTTTTTTTCTAACTACTCAGAAAATATTTAACAAGGTGGGCCATAAAAGAAATCTCACTAAATTGAAAATTCAAGTCATATAAAGTGTGCTCTTTGATCAAAATGGAATTCAATTAGAAATCACTAAAAGATCTATAAAATCCTCAAGCATTTGGTAAATAAATAACACACTTTAACCCATTGGTCAAAGAAATAAAAAGGGAAAATAGAAAGTAGGAAAACAACATATCAAATTCATGGTATACTGCTGAAACAGTAGTTAAAGGGAAGTTTATAGTTATATTAATGCCTGTATTAGAGGAGAAGAAATGTCACAAATCTGACAACTGCTTCCTCCTTAAGAAAGGAGAAATAGAAGAGCAAATTAAACTCAAGCAGGAGCAAGGAAATAAACTTTAGAGTGGAAGTCATTGAAACAGAAAATAACAGAGACAAATCAGTGAAACCAAAAGCTCTTTTTTTGGGAACATCAGCACAGTTGATAAACCTCTTGCCAGACAGATCAGGAGAAAGAGAACGGTTACAAATTACCAGTATTGAGAATGAGAAAGGTAACGTTGTTACATATTCTACAAACATTAAAGGATAATAAAGGAATGTTATGAACGACATAATCTCAATCAATATGACAACTTAGATGAAATGAGCATATTTCTCTTAAGACACCAACTACCAAAGCTCCCTCAAGAAGAAATAAGTGACATGAATAGTCCAGTATCTATTAAAGAATTTGAATTTGTAGAATAAGCCTACACACAAAGAAAACTCCAGACCCAGATGGTTTCACTGGTGAATTCTAACAGTTAAGGAAGAAATAGTGCCGATTCTGCACAAGCTTTCAGAAAGCTGAAGAGAAGGTAATACTTCACGACTGATTTTGTGAATCTGACATTACCCTGATACCAAAACCAGTCAAAGGCATTACAAGAAAACTACAGACCAATATCCCTAATGAACGTAGATGCGAAAATTCTAAAGAAAATTTTGGCAAATCAAATCTCACAATATATAAGAAGGTTAATGCATCATTACCAAATGATGTTAATGTCAAAAATTCCAAGTTGGTGTAATATTTGAGCAGCAATCAATGTAATTCACCACATAAACTAAAATGAAAAAAACATGATCATTTCAACCCATGCAGAAAAAGCATTTGACAAGATGCAGTATGTTCCTGATAAAAACTCTCAGCAACCTAGGAATGAAGCAGACTTGCTTAGCCTGATAAGGGATGTGGGGAAAAGAGTTCACTCAGCAGGCCTGGGTTGCTCAAACCCTGCCCATTCTCAAGAAAAGCCTATTTCCATGACTATCCTTTTCCTAGCTCCAGGGAACTGAGCTCTTGGAATGGTTTGTTTAGTAAGTGATTTGCATGCCTGAGATCTTAAGCCATGCTATACCAGTTTGTCCAGATAGTTTATATTAGCAGTGTGATTTATGTTGAACACCTGCATTTCCTATGGAGGTCTGGAACTTCAGCCACTGAGGTCAATCACACAGGCACTATGAGATTCCATGACTAACTCCTAATAAAAACTCTGGACACCTAGGTTCAGGTGAGCATCCCTTGTCGGCAAGACCTTGTATTGTCACACATGGTTGCTGGGAGAATTAAGTGTGTCCTTTGTGGCTCCACTGGGAGGGGACACATGGAAGCTTGTACATGGTCTCCTCTGGACTTCACCCCATGTGCTTTTTCCCTTTGTTTATTTCACTCTATACTTTTGCTGTAATAAACTGTAACCATGAGTAGAGCAACTTCTGAGTCCTGTGATTTTTTTTCCCATCAGCCTGAGGGTGGTCTTGGGGACCCCTGACACAAAGGGCATGTACAGAATACCTATATCTTATGTCAGACTTAATAGTGAAAGACTGAATACTTTGTCCCTAAGATCAGGAACAAGGAGATCATGCCCATTCTTTATTGAGCATTGTACTGGAGATTATAACCAGTGCAGTAAGGCAAGAAAAAGAAATAACAAAAATAGAGTATATAGATATTCTATATATATAGAAATAACAAATAGAAAAAATATAGAATATTCTAGAGGAAAGAAGTAAAGCTATGTGTGTGTGTATGTGTATATACACCATATATATACACATATTATACACACACACACACACACACACATATATATATACACATATAATGCCTATGTAGAAAATCTGATGGAATGTTCAAAAATGTAGAACTAATACGTGAGTTTAGTAAGGTTGCTGGATACAGGTCCATATACAAAAATCAGTGTATCTCTTTATATTAGCAACATTCAATCAGAAATTGAAGTTTAAAATGGAATTCCATTTACAACGGTATCAAAAATATGAAACAGGCATGAATCTTGCATAAATGATGTGCAAGATCAGTACACTGAAAACTATAAAACATTACTGGAAAATATTTAAAGAAGACCTAAATAAGTTGAGGTATACTTCATTCATGAGCTGGAATACTCAGTATTGTTAAGATGCCAGTTCTCTCCAGATAGAGTGCTATGCAATTCCAGTCAATTGGAAGGACTTTGAATAGCCAGAGCGATTTTATAAAAGAAGAGCAAATTTGGAGCACTAACAGTACCTGATTTAAAGATTTAGTATGAAACCACAGTAATCAAAACAGTGTAGTATTGGCATCAAGATGGAGAAAATGATTATTAGAACAGAATAGAGAATCCAGAAATAGATCCATACACATACAGACAATTCATTTTTTATAAAAGTACGATTCAGTGGAGAAAGGACAGTTGTTTCAACAAATGGTGCTGGAATAATTGAATATCCATAGGCAAAAAAAGAAAAAATGAACTTCAGTCCATACATTGCTCTCTGTATAAAAATAAACTAAAAATACATCATAGACTTATACTGTAAATTCTGTAAGTTTCTAGAAGAAAGTGGTGAAAACTGTAAAGTTCTAGAAGAAAACATAAGAGAAAAATTTTTATAACGTTGATTAGGCAAAGATTTCTTAGATATGACTCGAGAACCATGATCCATAAAAGAAAAAATTGGTAAATTGGACTTCATCAAAATTAAAAATGTCTGCCCTTCAAAACACAGGAGAATGAAAAGATAAGCCAGTGACTGGAGAAAATTTTTGTAAAGCATGTATCTGATAAAGGACTTGTACCCAGATGTATTAAAAACTCTCAAAACTCTATAAAAAGAAAACAAACAACCCAATTAAAATGGGCTAAAGATTTGAATAGACACTGCACCAGACAAGACAAGTAGATAGAGTGTAAGTATATGAAATGGTGCTCAACATGATTCTTCAACAGGGAAATGCAAATTAAAACCACAATGACATACCACGCTACATCTGTCTGTAGATTGGCTAAAATGAAAAAGACTGACCATACAAAGTCTTGGTAAGTCTATGAAGCAACTAGAACTCTGATACACTACAGATGGGAATGTAAAATGATACATCCACTTTTTTAAAGTTTAGCAATTTCTTAAAAATTTAAACACACTCCTATCATATGATCTGGCCATTGAACTGCGCGTTTACCCAGGAGAAAAAGAAAGCATATGTTTATACAAAGACTTGTACATCAAAGTTATAGCAACTTTATTTGTAATAGTAAAAACTGGAAACAACCCAGGTCTCCATCAGCAGGTAAATGGACAAATTGTGATATATTCATACAATGGGATACTACTCAGCAGTTGAAAGGAATTAACTCTTGACACACACAATAGCATGGATGGAACTCAAAATAGTCATGCTGATTGAAAGAAGCTAGACAGAAAAGGGTACATACTATATGACTCCATTATATAAATCTTTAGAAAAGGCAAACTAATTTATGACGACAGCAGGTTAGTGGGTGCCTAGAAGCAGGGGAGGGGGCATAAAGAAACTTTGGGGGTGATAGATATCTTTATCGCCTTGATTATAGTGATGGCTTAATGAGGGTATATGGTGTGAAAACATCAAATTGTATACTTTAAGTATGTGCAGTTTATTGTTTGTCAATTATACCTCAATAAAGCTGTTTAAAAAGATATCTATTGTTTTTTAATACAAAGTCTAGAAAGTAAAACTGCAAAATCTTTCATGGTGATTGGTGAAAGATACTGTGTCATGGTCAAACATACTATGGCGTCACGTGCCTCGAGGCACATTTCTGGCAGACCAGGAGTAGATGAAAGAACTTAGGAAATTTGGCCCTTGTGCTTTCCTGGAGACTTTACCTATCCTGATTTTTGATAGAGATAGGAAAGCCTTTCAAGTAGTTCATCCATAATTTCTTGGGAATTTTCTTTTTGTCCACTATCTCTGCTCAGGCATCTAACCTTTTCCAGAATTTCTTTGTTGTTTCCTTCAGAGTCTTTACTGTTGAAGCATCTTTTCAGAATAACTGTCATTTTTTTATTTGGCTGTACGAGTCCAATTCTTTGTTTCTTGTTTAAAGCTTTTAAAAGGAATAGCTTTATTTAGATGTAATTCACATACCATACAATTAACAGACTTAAAGTGTGCAATTCAATATTTTTTAGTAGATTCCTAGGTTTGTGTAACCATTACCATAATTGAATGTTAGAACTTTTTTTTTTTTTAAAGATTTTATTTTTCCCTTTTTCTCCCCAAAGCCCCCTGGTACATAGTTGTATATTCTTCGTTATGGGTCCTTCTAGTTGTGGCACGTGGGACGCTGCCTCAGTGTGGTTTGATGAGCAGTGCCATGTCCGCACCCAGGATTCGAACCAACGAAACACTGGGCCGCCTGCGGCAGAGTGCACGAACTTAACCACTCGGCCATGGGGCCAGCCCCGAATGTTAGAACATTTTTATCACTCCCAAGAGAAACCCCTACAACAGTCATTCACCTTTCTTCTTCTCCTTGCCAGCCCTAAGCAATCACTACTGTACTTTCTCTTTCTATAGATTTGCCTATTCTGTACATTTCAATGGAATCATACAATATGTGGTATTTTGCATCTCATATCTTTCATTTAGCAAAGTATTTTCAGAGTTCATGCATGTAGCCTTTGCTAGGGCTTCATTTCTTTTTAAGGCTGAATGATATTCCATTGTATTAAAGTTCCATATATTATTTATCCATTCATCAGTTGGTGGACATTTGGGTTGTTCCACTTTTTTGACTATTATGAATAATTCTTCTATGAATATTTGCATACGAGTTTTAGTGTAATTGTATATTTTTGCTTTTCTTGGGTATCTATCTTGGAGTGGAATTACTGGGTTATATGTTAACTCTATGTTTAACATTTTGTGCAAATCTTTCCAAAGTAGCTGCACCATTTTATGTTCCCACTAGTAGATATCTTACAATGTATGAAGGTGCCAATTTTTCCACATCCTCAGCAACACTCGTTATTGTCTGTCTTTTTGATTATGGACATCCTAAAATAAGTGTGAAGTGTTATTGTGGTTTTCATTTGCATTCCCTGATCACTAATGATATTGAGCATTTTCTCATGTGCTTATTGGCCATTTGTATATCTTTCGGGAAATTTCTATTCAAATCCTTTGCTCATTTTTATATTGGATTTGCCTATTTTTTATTGAGTTGTAAGAGTTCTTTATGTATTCCGGATACAAGTTCCTTATCATTTATGTGATTTGCAATTATTCTCTCCCTTTTTGTGAATTGTCTTTTCATTTTCTTGGAGGTGTCACTTACTGCACAAGGTTTTTTTATTTTGATATAGTCCAATTTATCTGTTTTTCTTTTGTTGCTTATGCTTTTGGTGTCATGTCTAAGAAACCACTGTGTAACTCAAGGTCACAAAGATCTATTCCTATATTTTCTTCTAAGAGTTTTATAGCTTTGGCTCTTATGTTTAGGACTTTGATCCATTTTAGTTGATTTTGATGTGTGATGTGAGGTAGGGGTCCATCTTCAGCTTTTTTCCATGAGGCTATCTGGTTGTCCCAAACTGACTGTTGAAAAGACTTGTCTTGGCACCTTTTTTGAAAATCGGTTGACCGTAAATGTAAGAGTTTATCTCTGGACTCTCAGATCTGTTTCATTGATCTTTACCTGTCCTCATGCCCGTCCTACCCTTGCTCTTTACTGTAGCTTTGTATTAAGTTTTGAAATCAGGAAATGTAAATCTTCCAAGTTTGTTCTTCCTTTTCAAGATTACTTGGCTATTCTGGGGCCTTTGCATTTCCATACAAATTTTAGGATCAACTTGTCAATTTCTGCAAGAAGGCCAGCATGGATTTTGTTAGGGATCACATTGAATCTGTACATCACTTTGGGAGCTGTTGCCATCTGAACAATGTTAAGTCTGATCCATGAACATGGGATGTCTTCTTCTTTATTTAGATTTTCTTTATTTCAACAGTGTTATAAAGTTTTCGCTGTATACATCTTACACATCTTTCATCAAACTTGCGCTTAAGTAGTCTGTTCTTTTTGGCGTTGTTGTAAATGGAATTGTTTTCTTAATTTCATTTTTGGAATGTTCCTTGTTAATATATAGAACTGTAATTGAGTTTTGTATATTGGTCTTTTATCTTGAAAACTTGCTGAACTTGTTTATTAGTTCTAGTAGTTCTTTAGTGGATTCCTTAGAACTTTCTACACAAAATCATGTCATCTGCAAATAGAGTCTTACTTCTTCCTTTCCAATTTGGATGCATTTTTATTTCTTTTGCTTGGCTAATTGCCCTGGCTAGAAGCCCCAGTGCAATGTTAAATAGAAGTAGTGAGAGCAGACATCCTCATTTTGTTCCCATAAAGTGATCAGTCTTTCAGCAGTAAGTATGATGTTAGCTATGGGGTTTTTGTAGATGTTCTTTATCAGGTTGAGAAAGTTCCCTTCTATTCTAGGTTTTTGACCATTTTTATTGTGAAGGAGTTTTGGGTTTTGTCAAATTCTTTTTCTGTGTGTTAAAATGATCATATGTTCTTTGTTTTTTATTCTATTAATATAGCATATTACATTAATTGATTTTTTTTCTTTTTTCTTTTTTTTTTTGGTCTGCTAAGCCAACCTTTTATTCCGAGGAAAAATCCCATTTGGTCATGGTGTACACCCCTTCTTATGTGTTGCAGGATTCAGTTTGCCAGTATTATGTTGAAGACTTTTTTTTCCCTGTATTCATAGGGACACTGGTCTCTAGTTTCCTTGTGATGTCTTTTTCTGGTTTTTGTATGAGGGTACTTTTAGCCTTGTGGAATGAGTTTGAGGAGTAGTCCTTCCTCTTTTATTTTTTGGAACACTTTGTGAAGCCTTGGTATTTGTTTTTCATTGAATATTTGCTAGATTCCACCAGTGAAGCTGTCTGGCACTAGACTTTGTGGAAAGTTTTTAAACCACTGATTTGACCTCTTAATGTATTATAGGCCTGTTCAGATTTTCTCTTTTTTCTTGAGTCAGTTTAATAATTTGTGTTTATCTAAGAATTTTCTCATTTCATCTGAGGTATCTTGGATACAGTTGTTTATAGTGTTCCTTTACAATCCTTTTTATTTCTGTAAGATGAGTATTGATGTCCCTTCTTTCATTCCTTAGTTTAGTAGTTTGAGTCTTCTCTCTTTTTTCCTTGTCAGTTTGAAGGTTTGTCAATTTTCTTTTTCTTTTCACATAAATGAACCTTTGGTTTTGTTGACTTTCTTGTTGTTTTCCTATTCTAACTTCATTTTTTTTTTCTTCTCTAACCTTTATTATTATTAGTTTTTTTGCTTGCTTTGGGTTTAGTTTCCTCTCTCTAGTTTCTTAAGATGGAATGTTAGTTTTCAATTTGAGATTTTTCTTCTTTTTTAATATGGGCATTTACAACTATAAATTTCCCTCTGAGCACTGCTTTAGCTGCATTTCCTAAGCTTTGGTATGTTGTATTTTAATTTTCATTCATCTCAAGATACTTTTTAATTTCCCTGATGATTTATTTTTTGACCCATTGGTTATTTGGTATTGTGTTGTTTAATTTCACAGCTTTGTGAATTTCCCAATTTTCCTTCTGTTAATTGATTTGTAATTTAATTCCATTTTGGTTAGAAGACATAGTCTGTATGATTCTATTCCTCGTAAATTTGTTGAGACTTGTTTTATGGCAGAACATATGGTAATGTCCTCTGGTTAACTGTAATCCCAGGAGGGTTCTTGACTCTCGCTGGTTCTCTGTATTGAATCTCTGCCTGTTCTGCCATTCTGCTTGTTTCAGAGCTTCAAGCCTCTTCTTTATTGTTTTTCACCAAGATTTTCTTTCTTTTTTTTTTTTTTTTTGATGGTCCTCTTAGGCATGAGATGCTCTACTCTCTGTTCCAAATAAAGTCAGTCTCTTCAGGTTGAGATGCGCAGGTCTTTGTCCTTGTGGTGTGCCTTTCTCCAATAGAACATCTATCTGCACCACTGCACCGGGAGCTGGGGTTGGGGCCCGCTTTTCCTGGAGTGACACTGCACTCTGCGTGGGTACTGGCTGGGAGGGGTGGTGGCAGCTCCTGGTCTTTCGTTTTGTTTAAAGAACAACTTTATTGAGATATAAATCACATACCATACAATTTGCCCTTTTAAAGTGTAGAATTCAGTGTTTTTAGTATATTCACAGGGTTGTGCAACTATCACCACATCTAATTTTAGAACATTTTTGTTTCCCCTAAAAGAAACCTCACATGCAGTTAATCCCTGTACCCTACTCCCCACTCTCACTCCTAGACAACCACTAATCTGCTTTCTGTCTCTATGGATTGGCCTATTCTGGATATTTCATATACATGGAAGTGTACAATGTGTTACCTTCTGTGTCCGGATTGTTTCTCTTAGCATAGATTTTCGAGGTTCATTCATGTTATATGTGAATCAGCATTTCATTTCTTTTTATTGCTGAGTAATCCACTGTATGGATAGACCACGTTTTGTTTATCCATTCATCAGTAGATGGACGTTTGGGTTGTTTCCACTTTTTGCTATTATGAGTAATGATGCTATGAACGTTCATGTACAAGTTTTTATGTGCACAAATGTTTTCATTTCTCTTGGGTGTATACCTAACAGTAGTATTGCTGGGTTTTGTGGTAACTCCGTTTAAATTTTTGAGGAGCTGCCAAACTATTTTCCACAGTGGCTGCACCTTTTTTTCTTTTTTGGTGAGGAAGATTGGCCCTGAGCTAACATCTGTTGCCAATCTTCCTCTTTTTGCGTGAGGAATTGTTGCTGAGCTAACATCTGCACAGTGGCTGCACCATCTTACATTCCCGCCAGCATTGTACGAAGGTTTCAATTTCTCCGTATCCTCACCAACACTAGTTATGGTCTGTCTTTTTGATTCTAGCCATTCTGGTGGGTGTGAAATGGTGTCTCATTGTGGTTTTGATTTGCATTTCCCTAATGTCTAGTGATGTTAAGCATCTTTTCAAGTACTTACTGGCTATTTATGTATCTTCCGAAGAAATGTCTATTGATATCCTTTGCCTATTTTTAAATTGGGTTGTTCATCTTTTTGTTATTGAGTTATAGAGTTCTTTATATTTTTTTGAATGTAAGTCTCTTATTAGATATATGATTTGCAAATATTTTCTCCCATTCTGCAGGTTGTCTTTTCACTTGCTTGATGGTATCATTTGCAACATAAAAGCTTTTAACTTGGATATAGTCCATTGTATCTATTTTTTCTTTTGTTACTTGTGCTTTTTTTAATTGAAGTCATAATAGTTTCTAACATTGTGACATTTCAGGTGTACATTATTATGTATCCATCACCTTATATATGTGCCCCTTTACCCTTTTTGCCCAACCCCCTTCCCCTCTGGTAACCACTGATCCTGGTCTTCTTCACTTACTCCTCTTGGCATGAAATCTCTACCCGCTGAGCAAACTGGGGCGGTAGCAGTTGAGTAGTATTCTTAGCCTGCTGGGCCAGGAGCTGAGCTTCCGCCAAATGAGAGTGGACCGGCTAAAGGAAAGGAGACCAGCCTGCTGCATGTGTCTGCCCAGGATAGACCCCTGCACCTCTGGGGTGAAGGGATGAGAAACACAAGCAGCCTGTGCCCTCCAGGGTGAAACTAGCCCCAGACTGGGAGCTGGAGGCAAAGGGAGCTCCTGTCTTGTCTGCACACACCTCCGGTGGACCTTCTGTAACACAGAGCTGGTGGGGTGCGGGTAATGGAGCAGATGGCGGTGCAAGCGCCACGGACATTTGCCTGTTCTGACTGAGATTTAGTAGATTTTCTTGAATAAATGTTTCTTCATTTGCTGTATGCCCTTAGGACAATTTCCAGAGACTTTAAATTTGTTTATTTGTTCAAATAATGTTCATCTGTTCAAATGTGGTTTTGCTGGGGAGAGGATCCTCTGAACTCTTACCTTGTCATTCTAAAATTTCCACCCCATCTTTAAACTTTTAATATCAGATTTTGGATCTTCTTTCTGTAAAAGACAAGGAAGTTTTCATTACCAAATATGATTTCCTCAAGATATTATGTTTATATTAACAACAGAAATTACACTTTGTTTATTGTAGTGAACTTACCAGAAAGCTTTCATCCAGTCTGCAAGGTGGCATTACTTTTCTCCAATGAACCAGGATTTTGACTTTAAACTCATTTTCCACGTGGCCTTTCAATCTGATGATCCAGACTGTTCCCAGGCTCCATAAATACTCCCTTTGGAATAGATAGCGTTAGGGACAGGTCCCACCAGCATACCCATCGCACTTGAAAATTTACAAAATGCATTTCCATTTCATCCTAGCTTTTTTCCTTCAGAGCCTGACGTGCAGGAAGTATCAGTATCTGCCAATTAAAAACCGGAAAATCAAGACAGAGTACAGCATTGTGGCTGAACTACTTGACTCAGCTAACATTTATTAATTGCCCACTACGTGGCAGGCAGCTTGCACACGTTCCTTTTGTTGCCTGTAAGTGTGTTTTAACCTAGATCCATTATTGCTCTGGTTACAGTATTTTAAAGTTGTTAATTAAACTGGACTCACTCTTTGAGCCTAATTACACAGAATGGCCATTCCTTTGGAGAGGAACGTTATTGTAGAAAACTGTAAGATGTAGTATTATGGACTGAGTCTTTGGGAAGAAAGCCACAGCATCTGTGAAGCAAAGCAATCCTATTGGGCACTGGCCCCAGGAGAGAAGGGACAACGGTCCGTAAGTGAAATGACACGGAGGGGGTCGGCAGCGTCGGGAAGAGAGGCGCTCAGGAGGCCTTGGGTGTCTCTTCAGTCTTCTTTGTCCTGCTAGTTCCAGGATGCTAGACAAGATCATTGTATTTTCGCTGCTTCAGTTTTTTGCCAACTTTAATTGTTTAATAATGACTTCTGCACCTCGGCTTGTGGGGGAAAATAATAGTAGAAATCGACATGGAATTTTACACACTCGGAAATGCTTTAGGAATGTTCAATGCAGTGGTCCCTGTCCATAGTGCTGCCCTGTCTAAAGTAAGGATGAGATCCGTCTGTCCGAGGTCCCACCCAAAGCTGGTTATGGCAAGAAGTTCTCAAAGGACTTTGGCAAAACACCTTCGCTGGTAACCTGGCTTGAAGTGTGATCTTCGGGCCAGTGTGACGGAGCAATGCGCACAGGTTGGCTGCGTGCTGTATAAAGGCTGCCTTTCTATTTCCCGTTCCCTTTGCTAATAGAGAAAAGACAACTCATAAGCCAAATATTTATCTTAACTATTAGCTTCAAACTCATTCTTCCAAATTGTTCTGGTTATTTTCAGAAGACACACGAAATTTAGGCCACTCTTGCTTTCTTTCTCTCACAGTAAAATGGCCAAATGCTGCGAACAGCAATAGAAGGGAGAACGGGCGTTGTGAGTGGTTACCCTGTGCAGTTGATCTTAAGTGTTAAATCATTGCCTTTATTATATGGTTAAAATATATAAGGTAAATAATGGGTCCTAAACCTGAAGCTTTTGATCCTAGGGTGTTCTATTTTTCGTTTCTTAGCAGCCAATCAACTTTAAGACATGAAGGAAAAATCTGGAAAGTAATCATAAAGCATTCCTTGGAGAGAGTTTCCAAACATGAGTAGAAAATAACCAGTGCCCTCATTAAGCTCAGGTACTGTACTTGGTACTTTACTGCGTTATCTCACTCATTTCCAACAACGACCCAGTGAGAAGGGAGCCTTTAACCTCCACTTTGTGAAGAGGAAACTGTGGCCCAGACAAGGTAACGGAAACTTATCCCGGGTCACACAGCTTCTGGAAACAGGATGGACCTTTGAAATATGGATATTTTCTGGGGCTGGCCCGGTGGTGTAGTGGTTAAGTTCACGCTCTCCACTTTGGCAGCCCAGGGTTCGTGGGTTCAGATCCCAGGTGTGGACCTACACACCCCTTATCAAACCATGCTGAGGCAGCATCCCACATACAAAATAGAGCAAGATTGGCACAGATGTTAGCTGAGCGACTGTCTTCTTCAAGCAAAGAGAGGAGGATTGGCAATGGACGTTAGCTCAGGGCCAATCTTCCTGACCAAAAAATAAATAAATAAATTTCCCAATTACCCAAGTAGGACATATTTCTTGTGGAAAAAAAAATCAAAAGATTTAGGAAATCAAATTTTTGACAGCTCTCCAATAACCATATATGTTTCTGTGTGTCTGATTAAACACACACACACAGAAAAGTCTGAATGATACATAGTAAGTTGGTAGCATTGGTCAACCCTGGAGAAGGAAGGTGGCAAGGTGCCAGGAATAGATGTGATGGTCAAAAGAGTCTTTAGGTGTATCTTGAATGTTCTGATTTTTTGCAAGGAGAATGTTTTCGTATATTAGTTATGCAAATTTAAATTAATAATTTAAAAACTCTTAAAGAATGGAGACAGAAAGCCACATTCCAGATAAAGTTTACTCTTCTTTGACTAACCTCTTTGCCCCTTTTCTGGTTGGCCTTCTCTTCCTCGTAACCTCCACCCAAGTATGTTAACACTTTTCAAAGATCATGTGTACAGGACTTACTTGATGCAGTGTGATTATAAAGTCGTGGGTAATGTAGCCTAAGGCAGTCTACCATGGTGGTTCAGTGCACAGACTCTGGGTCAGACTGCTGGGTTTGAGTCCTGGCTTCCCCATTGTATGACCTCTCTGTGCCCCAGTTTCCTCATTTATAAATTTGGGATAATAATTTCACCTGTCTTACGGGATTGTTCCAAGGCCTAAACAAGTTACTATCTGTACAGTCCTTAGAACAGCGCTTGGCACATACTCAGAGCCATATAAGGGTTAGTTACTATTGTTATTATTATCCTAACACTCAGAAAAAACTATGATAAATTGTTGTACATCCCTCCAGACTTTTTTCTGTGTGTGTGTACATATAGACATACATACATACATGTACATACACATACGTTTATATGGGTAAACATAGATGTTCTTTTTATTAAAATTGGATCATACTGGGGGCTGGCCCGGTGTCGTGGTGGTTAGGTTCGTGCACTCCACTTCAGCTGCCTGGGGTTTGCAGGTTCAGATCCCAGGCATGGACCTAGCACTGCTCGTCAAGCCACGCTGTGGTGGTGTCCCATATAAAATAGAGGAAGATTGGCACAGATGTTAGCTCAGAGATGATCTTCCTCACAAAAACAAGTTGGATCATACTATTTCTGCTTATTGTGACCTTCTTTTGTACTCAACACTATATATTATAAACATCCTTCCGGGCCATTAAATGAAATAATGAACGTTTAGAACAAAACTCAGAAGTATTTGGTCTTAACTAGTTGTGATAGCATAGATCCTTTTGACCAAATACATGAAGATAAGATCAGACAGAAGTGTCACCATGCTGGCAATCTGGAGTGCTTACAGATGTTGATACAGCTTGCTTAACTGGCTGAGTGGGCGTTGATACACCCTACCTGAGTGTATTATTGCTTGTCTTATTTGTTGAGCAATGGTAGTCAGCCTTTGTGAACGTTTATCTTCAGAGCTAGTATGCATGATAGAATGCTATTTTTAAAGTGTCACTGTGGAAAAGACTCTTGGAATACAGTTCTTCATAAGAAGAACAATGATGTGTAAAAAGCACATTGGTTATTAAGAAAAGTATTTCTTCCTTCACCTCTTTCTGGCTTTTCAGGAAATGTTTCACAAAACAGAAGAATTGTTATCCGGAAGGACAGACAGCGAGATGGATGAGATGGACACCTCAGACACGCAGTGGGGCTGGTTTTACTTGGCAGAGTGTGGGAAGTGGCACATGTTTCAGGTATCTCCTGTCCTCGAATGTAGCACAAGAGTTGAGATCCACTTAGCGTCATCTTGCTGATGTCTAAAATGAGTGTGAATGCAGAACCTAAAAGAAATGAAACCTGAAGGAAATCAGCCTAACTAAAAGAAAAATTAGAAATTCTTCTAGTTCTTTTCCTTTTCTTTTCCCCAGGTTTTCACAATAATTTATTTAGAAGAAACTGTGTGTTTACTGTGTGTACAGAGGGCGAATATGACTGAGAGTTGCATGGTGTCAGTACATCTGAGCAACTCCAAGTTTGATTTGGTGGACAAAGAGAAAGGGAAGAGAACAAGCCCATATTAAACGCCTTCTGTACGCCAGGTATTATGTTAGGTGTTGTACATGTATCTTATCCTTTATGCTCACAAGAACTCCGAAGCAGATCTGAACACTCTGTCTTACAGCCAAAGAAAGTGAAACTCAGCAAAGTGAACATAATTTATCCAGAGTCACACACTGCTAGTCAGTGCTTAAGCTAAGATTTCAACCCATACTCAGAAGCTTGTGGTCTTCTTTACTCACAAGACTACTTAAAGAAGATTTCATTTGAGCCACTTGAGAAGTATAATGATTGTAACAATTTGTGAAAATTGTAATAATTTGGAAAAAGGGACTTTAACCAGTTGTTGAAGTTCCTTTGCTAGAAATCCTCGCACCATTTTCAGTGTGCTGGCTTAGCCGGGCTTCTCCCCCATGTGTTGGGAACTAGAACAGGAGATTAGTGAGTTTCCCTCCTCCCGCCATTCTCTGTCTCTGTGACCACAGTACCACCTCTGTGGCCAAGCCATTAATGTGAACAGCTGGTAAATGAAACTTTCTGGTTTGTCTTAAAGCCGGATACCAACATTCAGTGTTCAGTTAGCAGTGAAGATATCGAAAAAAGCTTCAAAACAAACCCTTGTGGCTCCATTTCTTTTACTACTTCCAAATTCAGCTACAAGATAGACTTTGCAGGTATGTTTTTTTCCCTAATAGTTGTGTGTTTTTAGTATATTGATATGGTAAAATCTATAGCTCTGAAGATCAGGATTAGTTAATATATTTGTAAACAGTGAAGTAAATCATTTTGTAATACACAAAAATACCTCTGTCAAAACTCAAGATTCAAAACCTTCTTGAGCAACATCACCTTTGATAAAGGAGTATTTATATACTTATAGATACTAATGTATATGGAGATTATCATATATTTTGATTTTATGTAATGCTTCTCTTCTAAGGAACATAAAACACTTTTTAGTTGTTGTTTTATTCATCATCCCATCAGTCTTTTGAAATAGGTAGGAACTTTTTTATTTTAAGGATCAATCTGAGAGGTTAAGGGACAGAGTCGTAGGTAGCTGGTGATAGTTTTAAGACCAAACCTCAGCTGAATAACCCATCTCTTGGTGTCCTTGCCAGAAATCTTTCTTCAGTGGACATTGCCTTCTGCCATTTTCTGATTTCATTGGTCTCCACAGATGAGCCACTTTGGATCTCATCTCTGATGTATGGGCATGTTTCTAGGTATCCCAGGGAAAACCTGTTGGATTCAGCCCCTGCAGTTTCAAGCTGCTAGCTTTAGCTGTTTGCTGCTAGAGGCAAACACGACCTGGATGGGAGCCTTCTTAACGGAGGTACATTTTGGTTGCTCCGCAGTTCAGTGCTCTGGCTGTTCTTTCCCAGTGTCTGTGACTAGTGTCTTTATGACAGAGTTAGTGTGTATTTTGTTGGGGTGGGGCGGTGAAACCATAGGAAAGTCCCTTGGGTGAGCCAAGGCCCAGAAATAGTGAAAGGGGTTATCTGGTAAGAAGTGATGCAACCAAGTCTGTGGGTTGTTGCCCACCAAAGTGTTTTTACTTTTATCAAGAGTTAAACCATTAGATTCTTACTCCTGACTAACCATAACTTTTTTTAGGGCTTTAGGCAAATAGGCTGCCTTTAAGGGGCCCTGGCGTTTGTCTTCCTGCTGCAGTCTAGGCAGAAGGTGCCTGGTGGGCACGTTAGTCTTGTGTACAACTGCCAGTTTGAAGCAATACTGAGACATAATGACACCAAACACATTAGGCTTCATGGAGAGGATGAAGTTTGTCAAAGCATTTGGGAGATAATTCAGCAAGCCACCTGTTTCTGAAAGGATATTTTCTAGTAAACTGTCGTTTTTTGAAGCTTTCTCTCAGACAATGCAGTTTATTAAAAAAAAATCTTTATCAAAGAACAGGAGTAACATATAATACTTCAAGTTGCCCAACCCACTGTATAATGATACTGTTTCAAAGGTATAGGTATTCACACTTTATATGTACTATTTGCAAAATAGCCCCAACCATTCTGCCACAGCCAGCTAAGTTCCCTATAAAGATAATGAAAAGTAAACTCAAAATGAGGTGCTGTAAGAAGCAGACACCACAGGCGTCGCTCCACGTGCTGAGAAGATCGTGCTTCCCCCTGTGCGGCTGTGATGCCGATGTGTGCAGAGCCGAGCGCAGACGCGCTTAGCACAGCGTTTGCCTGCGTGGGTTTGGAATGAAATGATGCCAATTAGACAAGATAAACTGACTGGAATCTCGCGTTAAGACTTAGGACTTGACTTTGTGGGAATGAAGAAATGGACCTGATAACTATTGCCATAGCTAAGGCATACATGAAAGAAGAAAATAATACTTTGTTAGTTAATTAGTCTTTTATCACTAGAATCTCATACTGTCATGTGCCGCATTAGGATGTTTCGGTCAATGACACACCGCATATATGGTGGTGGTCCCATAAAATTACTCCCATACGGCCTAGGTGTGACGTAGGCCACACCATCTAGGCTTGTGTAAGTGCATTCTGTGATGTATGCACAGCGACACGCTTCTCAGAACATATCCCTCTTGTTAAGCAATGCATGACTATATAAGTATGTATTGAGTCTAGCTAGGTTTTCTATTTTTTGGTTTAGCTATACAATTTAAAGAGAAGGTAAAAAATGTACAGATTTTTGAAATTCTGTGAATTGTGCAAGTTTTATAATGGTAATGTATCTTTTTTATCATTTCCAAAACTTTTGGAGAAATCAAAGTACATTTTCCGCTTAATAAACTAACCAGAGGATTCAGTACTATAGTTTCTTTCTCTTCCTAGTACTCTTAATTTTCCTAAGTTTAGAACTTTTCTATTTGAGTGTCAGGTTAACCTAAGTATGATACAGAAAGGAATAGACCCTGCACACTGAGCAGTGTGTGGGATTAGCATCCTTATGTCTGAGCTTAGCTCAGGCAGTGAAGCTGTGCTCCTTGATGGACACTTTTATGAGATGATAACTAGATATGTGGTAAAGCATCCTTAGCATACTGTGCTCGTCAGCTCCTCCCAGAGCTCCGTGATTCCTGGTCATCGTGTAGTGTGGCTACAGATCTTCGTGACAGTTTAGTACAATGTGTTTCTATGACTTATCTGATATCTTTGTCTTTGTATACAGAAATGAAGCAAATGAATCTCACCACTGGAAAACAGCGCTTAATAAAAAGAGCCCCCTTTTCTATCAGTGCTTTCAGGTACTGGAAGAGAATAGGGGTGGAAAGGGTGGGCTTTTCCTCTCCCTCTTTCTTAATACTTGACAGAGGAACAAATAGACTGAAATGTTTTGATAGATTATTTAATGATCTTAATATTGATCTTTTCATTACTGAATTTCATATTAGTCAATGAAATAGCAATATGAGTATTTTCTACTTGTTTCCTCTCCTGTTATCCTTTTCATTTTCCCTTATATATTTATATTTTTCAATTCTTTAGAAAGTTTGCATGGTAGTTACAAAATGCCTTACTTATAGTATCTGCTATAAATTGTTAAAATAACCTACTGAAGTAAGTTTGCATTAATTTGGAAATACTCTCACAGAACCATCCAGTTATTTGGGCCATAAATTCTAGGTAGTTGCCCACTTGGTCTCCACCTCCACTGACCCCCATGGGGCAACTCCTAGAAGTAATTTCAAATCTGTGGTAACTCAGAGAGACCCAAGGAAGATGGGAGTACAATGGGACGCCAGCGCATCCACTTGTTCCCTGGACCTGGGTGCAGGTTTTCCTTTTTGCTGTCTCTGGGTGTATACAGCCTGAAAAGAGAGGTAGAAGTGCCAGGAGAGAATAAATATTTGTTTTTTATGTGAATGTAATTGAAAGGAAAAATCTTAGAGCATGTCTCCTGTTTTCTGGAATGATTCCTCAGGCAAGTGTTGAAATTCCTGCTGTTCAAAGAATTTAAATTGAAATAGAAAAAAAATGCTGATATATAAATTGTAGGGGATATCATTTGCTCCTTCCAAGGAGATACTTGGAAAGGATAAGAGTAAGGAAAGAAATGTTTTAAGTTTCTATCAGTGTGTTTCTTAACACTTTTGGCTTATATTTGAGCATCATGATTTAAAAATTATTCAAGTACTTGTACAATGAATGCTCTAGTACTTCTGAAGAATATAGAGAGGGTAGTTTCCTTACCAGCTACATCATATCCTCATTCTTAAGTTCAAGGAATATAATCAAGGCATTACTTATCTTCAAGGAGTATGTAATCTGAGAGGAAAATGAGACATAATAAGGGAAAATGTTATTGTCACTGTATGTTATTATATCTGGGATATTGAAGTGGGGAGAAGAAGCACGTGATGGGGTCGAGCACTTTGTTCTGTCATAGACTGTACAAACCATAGGACCAAGACAGGAGAGGGAGAGAACTGAGCAGAATGGAGGCAGTGAGCAGGACAGTAAAAGAGGTGGAACCGTTAGGTAGGGTACAGGAGGGTGATGAGGGAGAGTAGAAGCGGGTATCGAAGTGTTTATTTCTTTATTGCAGGGATATATTGAGCATTTATCAATAGGAGGTGAATAGTACATGTTTCCTATTGGCAAAGAGTTTACAGTTAATTAAGGCTATGGGCTACATAAAATTTTTTTTAAATTTCCATAGCTAAAAGGTACTTTAGGCAAAGTGAAAAAAAAAAAAACCTAGGAAAACTATTGTTACTTATTATCACAGTCAAAGGGTTCATAGCTGTAGTATATGAAGTACTTCTAGGAATTGCTAAGTAGACCAACAACCCATTGGAAAAATGAGCAAAGAATTTGAACAGTTTATACAACCTAACTTGTAGTAAGAGAAATACAAATTATACCAGACTATTTTTTACTACCAGATTAACAAAAATTCAAAAGTTTGATAATGTACCTTTTTTGGAGAAGTTTTTGGAAAATAGGCATTCTCTACATTTTTGATGGGAATGTCAATGAGTATAACCGTCAAGGAGGGAATTTGGGCAGTATCTGTCAAAATCATGAATAAATATATTTTTTGACCCAAAAATTCCATTTCCAAGATGTTATCCTACAGATAGACTAGTGGATATGTAAAATGAGAAATGGGAAAACTTCTTCTTTGCAGCATTCTGTTAACAGTAGCAAAAAGTTGAAGACAAGTGAAATATCATCAATAGGGACTTATTACATAGATTATGGCGTATCCATACAATGGAATTCTATGCATCTGTAAAATAAAATGCACTTATTCATTCAGAGGTGCTTGTTGAGTGGCTTCATGTGCCAGGCTCTGTGTAGGGACTGGGAATGAGGATGCTTTCTGTCTACAGAGATGGAAAGATCTCTAAAAGCATATTAAGTGAAAAAGAAAAAAGCTGCAAAAAACAGGTTTATGTTATCATTTGTGTGGGGAGAAAAATTGATTTGGGTTAACCCAAAGGAGTTCTGGAAGAATCCCCAAAGACTAAAAACAATGATGACTTGGAGTTGGGCAAGAGGTGAGAATAAGACAGAGCAATGACTGGAGTGGGAGGGAAACTATTCACTTTACTTCTTTATGCTTATTAATTTTTAAATCATATGATTAGATGATCTTTTCAAAAATTAAAATGAGTTTAAAAAATTAAGCTGAGGATGGGCTTGAAATTGGTGAATTTCTTCCAGGAATCTCCAGTCAGCAGAGAGGATTAGTATGTCCATTTCAGCCTTTTGCCATTAAGCCCCCCGACTGACTGTCTTCTTTGCTCACATCCACTGGCTTGAACATGGTAGATGGTCTCTAGAAGTTTCGCTGACTGACTGCACTAAGTGAATAATGTGGGCTGTGGGAGGCAGTGGGCCACACACAGAGAAAGCTTTAGTTTTGAGTTAGGTCTTGAAGGACTTTGAACACATGGCTCAGGAGTTTTGATTTTATTTAATAGGCAGTATAAATCTGTTCAAGAGATGGTTTTTTTTGAATCAAGAGTTTGATTTTCTTCTTGTAAATTCCTTTTCTTTGTCTAAAATCTTCCTTGCATTTTAAAGAAATTCTGGCAATTTTAGAAAAACGACAGAATTAAACAGTTGTTTTTGAAATTTTGATGTTATGTAGGATTGGACGTTTTCCATGAAGCTTCTCGACTCAGCACCTAAACAGTAGACACAGTAGACATTCAATAAGAGTTTTAAACTAAAGAAACCAAGGGCCACACTTCATTTCATTTGTCACAATACCTCAAACATGAAAATTTAGCTTTGGAGAAAAGGCTGGATCGTTGACAATAATTATAATCCGCTTCTAATATTTTGTTCTGTCTTTTGCTATTTAGTTATATCTGTGAAAACGAGGCTATCCCCATGCCGCCACACTGGGAGAATGTGAATACTGAAGTACCCTATCAGGTAAGAGCAGAACTGACTGTAACGTGAAAGAGATTGGAAAGGACCCCAATAAAACTGTGCAAACTTCTTTTTCCAGCTTATTCCTTTGCACAATCAAACACATGAATATAATGAAGTTGCTAGTCTCTTTGGGAAAACAATGGATCGCAACAGAATTAAAAGAATTCAGAGAATTCAAAACCTAGACTTGTGGGAGTTCTTTTGCAGGTGAGACAGTTTCTGATCTGAACCCTGTCCTTGGCCTCTAAGACTTCTATAGTTTTAGAGATAGTGAAGCACAAATGTGTAATTGTATTAGTTTTCAGTGGTGCCACGGGAACTGTGTAGACTCACTGTGTTTTCCTCTTGCCCATTTGGACCTGATCTCAGCCGTCGTCTTCAGCATTCTCAGGGAGTCAAAGAGAGCTGCTGGGTATGAAAATGCCAGGCATTGCTTAGAAGGTTGTAGAGCGATGCTACAGGTCAGTCTCTTCAGCACCCCAGAAGCTCGCTCTCCTGTCAAGGTTTAGGACTTGTGCATCTTGGCTGACATCAGCATTGTAAAGGAATCTGGGGAGCTGCTTAGTTTTGTTGATATGACTTTCTTGGCTCAGACTTTTTTGTTGAATTAGAAGTCTCTCAAACAGTATTGAGGTTTTTTTTTTAACAATTACACTATCTTGCGTGTATTCATTTACTTGTTTAGTTTTGAAGGACATTGTAAAAACTGCCTTCACATTTCCTACTTGGCCCAAAGTTTATGTTGTAGATTTAAAATCTCAATTAGTTGCTCAATTTAGGTTAGAAATGACTCATTGGCTTGTTCAGTGTGCACTTAACCTAAAAATCAAGCCCATTACAGAAAACTTAAAGATATTGTCCAAATTAATCTGTTATGCTGTATTTTATTATAATGTTATTTAAATTAAGTGGTTTTCAGAAATATTTGTATTAAATTTGTGTATGAGATTTGATTTTTAATATTTTTTAATATGAGCAAACTTTTAATATTTATTCAGAAAAATTTCAAATAATAGAGTTTAATATAATTATCCCCTGCGTATCGTCCATCCTGATTTAACATTTATCAGGATTTATCGCACGTAATCTGTCACCTTTTTTGCTATTGTTGTTGTCGCTGCAGGATTTTAAAGCAAATCCCTGACCTTAACTCATTTCATTCTCATATGCTTGAAAACCAGGCTGACTCTTGTTTGGAAATGGTCCGTGGAATTCTTTCCTGCTTCTGCTCAGGCAGTTGTATGGACTGAGTAAATTCCAGGTTTTGTTCTCATAGTAGTTTATATTATAAAATAAGGGGTTTTCAGCTTGTATTCTTTATAGTCTTGAGTTTTTGGACCAAGCCAACTGTATTTCTGACCAGCTGCGTCTCCCTGAGTTTGGAAGCTTTATTCAGCCCTCTGTGGGGGACTCTTATGTCGAGGAGGATGGAAGCCTCTCTCCCCTTTGGTTTTATTCTCTCAGCAAATAAAGTAAGTTTTTCTAAAATGGTCAGATGAAAACTTAATACCTTATTCATAATCAGGCCTCTGAAGTGGAGTTCATATTTGTCTCCCTCGTAATTTGAGTCCTCAGTTAAATCCTACTGGTAAAAATGTACCAGTGAATTCCCAAAATGTTTTATACCAAGAATTTCACAGGAAACAGTTTTATTCTGTCGATGCCCTTTATGATTTTATGGAGTGTCGACCTACAGGAATGTCTGATGGTACATGAACCTGCCACCTGCTGTGACAGTAGAAAATACTGAGTCTTGTCGTAAGAGCAGCCTGTCATTTTGACGTCTCCCTGAAGAACTAGAATAACCTAGTCAATCTCATTGTCATGTAACCTGTGACTCACTCTCCAGGCCACGAGGCCCACGTGAGTCTGTCAGGCATCAGTTTGCATGCTGTCCAGGCCTTTCTTACTTCCTCCCTCCTTCCAGCTAATGTTTGAGCACCTGCTTTGTGACAGGCACTATTGTAGGCACTTGGGATAAAACAGCGTAATGATATTTGTTTTGACTCACTGTTTCAATCTTCCAAGGTCTTTTTGACTCCTGGTTCAGTCACACAATAAGTTACCGCTTCTAGTTTTCAATCTTTTGCAAGTGTGATAAGCCGTCTTCTACATTTTCATCCAAATCCCTGATAAAAATGCTGAAGGGCTCAAGAAGAAAGCATGCCTGCCATTCACGTTGCTCTTTGCATGAAGACTTTTAAATAGGTATTAGTTTTTCTCTCTATACTATCATCTGGCACACACTTCTCGGTCTTGTCTCCATCGTAAGAGACAGAGAGTTGGAAAGACCTTGGAAGATTGAAACAGTGAGTCAAAACAAATATGATTATCTTTTCTTAAAAAAGACTTTTTTTGTTAGTTAGAAAAGCAGCAAATGTGTGTTGTAGAAAAAAGTACGTAAAGGTCTAAAAAGGGAAGTTGGCATAATTTGTTCTTGGTGAAAACATGCTGGCTTTTTCTGAAGTGTGTATTTGTTTAACGCTGTTTAACGCTAAAGAAAGCATGCATTCTTGTAATGTCGTGCTTAATGGTCTGAAAATACTCTCACCGATAGATTAAAGCATATACATTTAAATTTTGGTACATACTGCCAAATGTCTCTTGAGAAAGGCCACATACATTTCCGTTTCTCTCATCATCTATGTGCAGATATCCAGTTTCCCCACACAATTACTACGCTGCATGTTGTTTATAAATTACTGAATCGAGATAAGCTTAATTGAAATAAAGCTACTGCGTTAGGTTTATAAATCAGTTGTACAAATAAAACAAGCCAAGAGAAGTCTGGTTGAGAAGGTCCTAGGAGTTTTCGTTGATGACACACCTGTGTCAGTTGCCAGTGTGAGCCCTGCTGCAGAGTGATGTCAGCGGTGTGCTGCTTGCGGTCAGTGCTGATGGCACCTGGACTCTGTCTCTGTTTCTTACCAACATTTATAAAGTAGGGGGCATCCAGGGATTCTTGTCAACAAAAGGCTGTCCAGAATGGAGAAAGGCCTGGAAACTATGCTGCGTGAGGAATAGTTGAGGGAATGATGTCTATTTACCTAGAGAGGAGAGCCCAGGTCAGTGTTCATAGCTATTTTTGGATATTTGCAGAGTTGTTTTGTAGAAGAGTATTTGAATTGTGTATTCAGAAGAGAACAGCTGAGACCAATCAGTAAAAGTAACAGGAAGGCAGATTTGGGTTCAGTGTTGGGGTGGATATACTTTCTAACAATTATGGGTGATCCTTAATAGACTGCAGTGTCTTGCAAAGCAGTGAGCACTTGATGCTGGAACGAATTAAAGCAGGCCTTAAATAGCTAGCTATTCGAGATAGAAGGGGGCAGGGGATTCTTTTAATTTTTAAAACATGTTTTTAATGGAATATCTAAAAAATGAAAATGCAGCAAATAGTTTATAGATATCCATATACCTACCAATCAGATTTAACATTTTAATATTTGTCATGTGTTCTTCATCTTTGTATCTGGGTTTTTTTTAAAGATACAGATACAGGTGAAGTGTTTACCCCATCCTTATTCTGTTCTCCTTCTTTCCTCTTGAGGTTGGTGTGATGCCTTCCTGTCCATATTTTTATATTATTTTACTACCTTTGTATATATACCTATAGAATATACAGTATTATTTTAAGTTATATATCTCTTTTTGCAACATTCTTTTTACATTCAACATTATTTTTCAAGAGTATCTGTTAATATATAGAAATCTAGTTCATTACTTTTAACTTTCACATATAAATATATAATTATTCACTTTTTATGAAAGAATTTTAGGCTATTTGTTTTTTTTTTTACTGTTACAATCAGTCCTACATTGAACATCTTTTTATGTGTTAGAAGAGATTGGTCACTGGGAAGGGAGTTGACCTAGATGGCTTCATGTCTCTTCGGCCCTAAGACTCAAAATTCAGTTCAATTCAACCAGCATTTTCTGGTCTCTGGAGATAAAAAGATTAAGACATGGTCCTGCTCAAGGAATTCACTGTTTAAAGACTGTGAACTTTATATTATTTAGTTGTTTGCAGTGTCGTTTTTGGGTATCTATAAAACTTGGCTGGTTTAGACAATCAATCACCTTTCCCATGATGGGGCATCGTCTGAGATAGCTGTAGTTTTTGGTATAATTTTCAACCTTAGTTTCAGTTTTAACTAGTAGTTTTTGATGAGATGATTTATGTGTCCAAGAGCATTCAAGATTATTTCTTTTGCAGAGCTACTGTGTCCACTTATGATTTATGTTAAAGAAATGCTTTCTCTCTCACCCTTTCTATTGAACTTTGCTCCTTGAAAAATTAATAGAAACCACTAACATTTCTGTGCGTATTTTGTGCCTATGTGTATTGTGTTTTTAGGAAAAAGGCTCAACTCAAGAAAAAAAGAGGTGTGCCTCAGATTAATGAGGAAATGCTCTTTCATGGTACCAGCAGTGAATTTGTGGAAGCAATTTGCATTCATAACTTTGATTGGAGAATAAATGGTATACATGGTGCTCTCTTTGGAAAAGGTAATTATCAGAATTTCAGTCCGATTTCAGTCTTAGAAGAGAATCCCCTCTTTTTGGAGATATTGATTGTGTTGTAATTCAGGGTTTGATAGTCATTAAGTTCAAAGTTACTGTACTTTTAGGTTCCTGGCACACTCAGAATTTCTGAGCCACACAAAAGCCACTTCCTGCATGTACAGAATGGAAGTCAGACTTTTACATTCCAACTGGATTAAATAGCTGCCCGAGTCTGTCATTTAGATGGGATAGCATGTCCATATTAGCTGATTTTTGCATTACATTTAGTTTCCATGTATAAGTCCGTTTCGTGGATAAAACTAAACTGTTTTATGTCACATATAGAGAGAACTATAAAATAAATTAATTACATTGTGCACAGGTCCAGGTACTAGTATTTTTTGTTTGTTTTGTTTTGTTTTTTCAAAAATGATAGGTTAGAATATTAATGAGCGATAAGGATTAATGGGGGAAATCCTCACCCTTTTTGTAATGTTGTGAACGTCCCAGTTCTCCAATTTATGCCCACTTCTCAAGCAAATTAAGGAGAGAGATGAGGGGAAAAGGTAAGGGATGGACATCTATTTTTCTGGTCCTTACTTTGTACCTTACCTTCACCAAGAGAACTGACTACCAATTAGGATCAGGGTGTGCTTCATTTTTAAAAAGTAAATTACTTTTTAAAATAACTACTGAAAAGGGCATCCCATTACTGTAAGAGGATCAGAAAAATATTACATAGATCTCATCAGTATTGGGTAATACTGTATGAGACTTTGCAATTCATTTCCAAAGTATGCCCATAATGCTGTCAATCTCCTGGGCCTACCATTTGAGAAGAGTCAGGTGCTTTACTGAGTTTTCATATTTAGACAATGAACCAGTGAAATTGTTCTTTTGGAAGGCTCAGGTATGAAGAGCATTTGATTCTCTTCAGAAATCTTTTCCTGGATGTAGGGTTCTGTTATTTCCAGAAATATTATTGAATGGTTCCCTGTATCATGAAATGTGGTTTCTTGAGGTTTGAAATAATCTCTGTAGACCCATAGTTTTCACTGTGCTCTCCAGGGTTTCGGTGAATGCTGGACAAGGGTAGCGGGGTGAGAAAAGTGGTGGAAGGAGGTAGAAAGGGGAGGGAGTCCCAACCAGTTACAGCTTGGGTCCTGACACACTTTTAATCACAAACAATTTGAATCTGTCTTACATAGTGGATTTCTTTGTAAGATTTCTTTTGAAAACAGGGTTCTGGGAGCTACATTTTGGTGGGGGTGGGGCTGGTGGTGGTGGTGGGCACTAGTCTATACTAGCAAATCTATCCCTGTGGCAGCCCGCATCACAGCTGTCCATTACAGGTGGATTCTGTTCTTTTCTGAAAGATCTGCAGATGAGGAAATTCCACATCTATTTTTGTTATACAATTCCACGTGTCTGTTCCCCTAACAATTAGAGTGTTTTTGCTTGGGTTTCGTGTATTCAGAATAATCTTGGCTTTTCTTGGTCTTTTTGTTTAAGGAACCTATTTTGCTAGAGATGCTGCTTACTCCAGTCGCTTCTGCAAAGATGACATAAGGCATGGAAACACATTCCAGATCCATGGTGTGAGCTTGCAGCAGCGGCATCTATATAGAACATATAAATCTATGTTTCTTGCTCGAGTGCTAATTGGAGATTACATAAACGGAGACTCCAAATACATGAGACCTCCTTCCAAAGATGGGAGCTATGTGAATTTGTATGACAGCTGTGTGGACGACACCTGGAACCCAAAGATCTTTGTGGTGTTTGATGCCAACCAGATCTATCCTGAGTACTTAATAGACTTTCATTGATTTCACTTCCAAATATCCGTGATCAAGGAAGTTTTCTTCTTTTTTGCAGGAAGATTTGCTCTCTTGTCATCTAGCCACTTAATGTTAATTGTCTGATACTTTTGAAACAGATATGAAAAAAAGTGGCCTCCATATAAAAAGACATACTAACTTTAAGGTTGGTTTTCTGTTGTTTTGTTTCTGTCTATTGCTCTTAGTCTTGTTTGTTAAAGACTGACACCGTTGTCATTTTAACAGATAGGGGTGACAGATGCCACTCAAAATTGAATCAGCTGCGTCTCAACATGGTCATTGAGAGTCTAAAGTTTACGTGTGTATTATCAGGATAAATATTTTCAGTTCAAATAGACATTCATATAAATGTTCAAAAAATAAAATATAGACATAAATCTGTCCCTTCAGAGGCACTGATCCTTTATACATTGAATTCTGATGTTATTGTCCACCAATCGGTATACTGCTTTGTTGGTCTTCTGAAGAGGGATTTACAACCTCGAAGCAGACTGAGTACCTTGAGAGACATGAGAAACAAGACGGTTATTTGCAGTGCTGCCAGACAGCCAGAAGGAGACAGTCAGGGTAGATTCCCTGTCCTGATTGCCTTAGGGCAGTAGGCTGCAGTCTCAGACCTGCTCCGGGCATTCTCTTCTGCCTCTGACAGCTGATTGACGAAGGCCGCAGACTGCAATTAGCCTACAGTGCGTCCACCAGAGCTCTTGAATCTTGTACCAAGACTTGCTGCATGAGTGTTTATTGCATCTTTGAAATGAAACTTTTATTTATTATTCAAAACATTAGTTTTCCCTTTGTTTTGGGGTCCCTATAATAATTACTTCTAAGATATTTTTATGGGCTCCCACACACAGCTCTTCAACAATGATTTATAAAATTCACATTTCTAAGTCATATCTTCCCATTTTGAATCATTGCAGAAAGCAAGAAATGCTAGGAACAAATCTGGTTTATTCCTTTACATAGCAGCTGACAATCAGCTAACTCTCTTGAAAAGTTAGATACCATTCATAACTATGGTTAGTGGAAGTTAATTTGCCTGTCCCACCTGTTTTGCGGTTCTGTTCTAAGGGGGAGTAAGTAATGTTGGAGCACCTTCCTGCCCCTACAGCTCTTCTAGCAGAGTCTGGACAACACCTTGGCGGAGATTTTACAGGAGTTCCGGTATCAGATGGGGAAACTGGCCATATGATTGTTGAGAGTTTTTCCAACTTTGATTTTCCTTGATTCTGCCTGAGAAAAAGAACACTTATATCAAGGCTTTCCCAGAAAACCTTTTTCTATCTCAGTCTAATATTGAATTCTCTTTCCGTTATCCTCACCCAGTTCTGGCTGAGAGGTAGTGAACATAATTTAACTTCTCAAGAAAAATCCAGTAAATGTGCATGCCTGTGTTGTTCGGTTCAGTCATTTGAATTGGGAAGGCATCTAGAAATAGCAAAAGTAAGGAGTATAGAGCAAGATGAGATATGGTAATTCTTCAACTGTCATATATCCCCACATTTTTGTCCTAGCTCAGAATACACCTAGTGCAGTCCAAAGTAAGTGGTAAACAGGAAATTGCTTGTACAACACTTTGAAACCAAGTGACAACAGAGATTTCCTGACTCAGATGTGCAGACTAACAGCTGGTTTAGATGAAGTGCTGTGAATGTTTAGAAAGAAAACGTTTTAGAAACATGCAGAGATCATCATGGAAATAATTGGAGGAAAACTCACTAGGCTGCCTTATGAGAGAGGCACACCATTGTTCTTGATGCGTTCACAAAAAACATGTTAGAGACACTAGGAATTCAGATTTTGAAAATCTTTTGTTCTATTTAATAATTATTTACATACCGAAAAATAGTTCCCACTTCAACATGGCTATCTTTTTTTCCAGTTTAAAACGATTGCCTCTCCCATCTCTTGAGTGGAATAACTGTTGTGGCCTCTGGGGCTTATTTTTCTTTTAGACATGTGCAGATCTTATCTCAAGGTGACTAGCAGCCCAGACGTGAGACTTGCTGGGCAGTCTGTGGGAACGCTGAACCTAACCAGCTGGCTCATGCGTAGTGAGCAGAGTGCACTGCAGTAGACATTGTGAGAAAGAGCGGTACTATTATTCTTGTCTGAGAATATGCTGCCAACTCCCCTTTTATAAGAAAGAGCTGATTTTGATGAATTTTTTAAATGTGGTAGAGTTGATATTAAAATTCTATGTCTTTGTTTTGATCAGTAGATTAAGCTGAGAATCATATATATAATCAGTATATAATAAGACTAGACACAACCATTTGCCATCTTTTCCTCTTGTCGTCACATAATATGGTTGGGGAAAGTGAAGAGAACCCATTCTAGATCAATGAATAAGTGATTTTAAAAATTCTGCAGTGAATAAATTCCAGCAAGTGACTTTTCTTTTTTACTTTGGTGATGTCAGCCTCAGGATTAAAAAAAAATGTTTATAAATAACAGTTGCATAAATCTTGCCGTTGTGAACAGAAAGATTTTGTAGTAGTGCAACTTTCATGTTTAGACTGTTACAGTGATGCTGATAAAGAATTTGGAGCCATTTTTGGTATATGAATCTGTTCTTTTTTACCTGTGGTGACTCAGGCTTTCCCTGGCGGGTCTTCGTTCTCTGTGTGTGCCGTGCATTTGTTTCTGTGATTTCTGTGTCTCGTCTCCACCTTGTATTATTTAAACCTAAGTTTTCGGCTCAAACATAATGGAATATCAAGGAATTTGTTCCTGTAACTCTTGTGTAACCCACATGCAGATGGGGGACGTCTCTCGTTCTCAGTTTGAATCACCCTGAGCACAGCTAATCAAATAACCTGTGGGAAAATCATTTACTCTGTGCTCTTGAAAATCCCAAAGCAGAGGAAGGCCTGGCGCCCACAGCGTTGCTCACTCTCCATGTGCTCCCTGGCTCGGAGGAGCAGTTCTGGAGGGTGTGTCTGCACTCCCCCAGGAGCGTGCTTCCTGCCATCCGTCCAACCTTCAGTCACTCCCGGTAGGTCTGCAGTAATTCCTTTTGAAGCGACTTAGACATTTCATTTAATCTTTCAGCTTCTGTTGGCAAAAGAGGAGGGTATCAAAAAGTATCTTAATGTTAGAGCTGAGAGAAGTCAGGAACAGAATGATCAAGGCTTACCTGTGGAAACAAATGAAGTATTCCATTTAGGAAAATCGTGTCCCAGGCTGTCTAAATGTTGGACTATTATCAAGGCTTATTGTGATGAAAATTCAACTGAACTTTGTCTGATGATGTAGAAATGTAACATCTTTACAAATTTTGTTCCTTGGCCCTTCAGGTATTTGAGATCACCTCCCAGGTTGCCAGGAATAACTCCAGAAACAGTCATATAGCCGTCCTCGTTGTGCGTTAGTCCCAGGTGGTCCACGCTCCTTTGGGAAGGATGTTTTGCTTATTTTTAAGTAAACATTTATTTGGCCTAAAACAAAGAGATAGTCCATTTCTAGATGAAATTACACATTCTATACTTGTAAAGAGAAGAAATAAAAATTAATGAAAAATTGGGCCGGCCCAGTGGCACAGCGGTTAAGTGCGCACGTTCCACTTCAGTGGCCCAGGGTTCGCCGGTTTGGATCCCGGGTACAGACATGGCACCTCTTGACAAACCATGCTGTGGTAGGCTCCCATGTATAAAGGAGAGGAAGATGGGCATGGATGTTAGCTCAGGGCCAGTCTTCCTCAGCAAAAAGAGGAGGATTGGCAGCGGGTGTTAGCTCAGGACTGATCTTCCTCAAGAAAAAAAAAATTAATGAAAAAATAGCAGGGAAAAGAAAAACAAAAGCCTTATCAAAAATTGGTTTTGATTAGAAACGTTAGCAAGGTGACTTCACGTTTTTTTACCCCTCCGCACTGTATGCAGGAAGAGGTTTGGTGGAACACAGTGTGCTGTCCCCCTTCCTGTGAATAATTTTACAGTGCTGCTTGGAGCAACACCGATGGAAGGAATGAATGTTTCAGAGAAATGTGAAGTACACGGTTATTTGGGGGCTGCCTGCTTGGTGTGAGTAACACGTGTAGGAGAGACGAGCCCTGAAGGCCTGGGGAAGACACTCAGCGTTCATCCAGTGACCGTGACTTTTCGCAGAGGTCGTTAACTTGTGTTTCCATGGACTCCAGGCTGGGAGGGGGTTTGGAGATCGTGTCATCTCTCTCTTCCCCCCGCCCCTTCCTCTACTGACCTGTACTTGATCCATCACAGGTAGAAAGATGTCTTGGTGATTCCTGAGGCCCAGACGGTAACTCCTTGCCGTAACTGATCTGAGTCTCCTGCTGTAAGATCGTGTAATCCATTTTCTCAGCTCTAATTACTTGGCTTCTATTGTTGAGCGCTGTGGACTAAGAACTTGGCTTTTGTTTGAACTTTGTCACCGTGAGGCTGTGTATCTAAGAATTTAGTATTGGTCTTACCCATTTTTAAGTGGCTTCTCCTGAGATTGGAACATAGGGTTATGCCAGACATTTGTGTTTCTGCAGCTTTTAAGCTTTGCTGTACCCTATACCAAGAGGCCATACAGTAAGCTGGTTCTGACTGTAGCTTATGCTGATCCAGCTTAGGAGAGTCACAATCCAGAATTTAATTCACATCATTTCTGCAACATTAATTGTAAGTCCAGATTGTACTTCTTGTA
Organism: Equus przewalskii; assembly: GCF_037783145.1. Classification (NCBI taxonomy): domain Eukaryota; kingdom Metazoa; phylum Chordata; class Mammalia; order Perissodactyla; family Equidae; genus Equus; species Equus przewalskii. The sequence goes on along the minus strand of NC_091835.1, from coordinate 32,751,168 downwards.
TTTTCCCCTTCCATTTTAAGAAACACCTTTTCCTGAAGGGCTCCTCATGCTTTAATGTCTCCTAGGTAACATGTGAAAGCTGCAGGTATTATCAGAGACGTGTGATTAACATTCTTAGAGAATCAGTGTTCTAGCCCAGTTCCTCCTCTTTATTCCTTTAAGAAGATCAGGCACCATCTTGGGAGCCACTGATCTGAGTTTTATTTCTAGCTTTGACTCAGTGTGACCTTGAATAACACACTGGAGGGGAAGCTTCGCTCTTCAGAGAGTGAAGTCTGTGAAGGACTGCTCAGACTCGCGTTAGAAGAGAAAGACCTGCTAGAGTGTGGCTGCACTTCTCTAGGCAACCTCCGACCTGCCTGAGGGTGATTTTTGAGTTTGGGGCTAAGAAAATGCAGTAGCAGGGATCGTGATGCCTTAAGAAGCGAGAGTTTGGAGTAGGAAGGGAGAGGAACTGACCTGCTTCTCCCTCCATCTCTGCTGCCATTCGGTTCCCGTTCCGCTGCACGTCCACAGCTCTGAGTTCCTGCGCTGTGCCAGGCAGCGAGCGAGTCACCCATGGCCTCTGCCCTCGTGGAACTGAAAGCCTAGCAGAGAGGACATGCACTGAACCGTAACGAGAGTGATGAGCTGAACAAAAGCGAAGTTCAGGCCACCGTGAGAGCCTGTGACAAAGAGATGTAACCTCTCCTAGGGGATCAGAGAGGACCTGCTGAAGAAGCGACATTGGAATGTGGAAACCTGAAAGGCAAGCAGGTGTAATGAGGTGAAAGATTGAGTGTACATCTCCCTGGCCACCCCCAACCGTGGCACGTCAGGCTTTGGGGAGATGAGAAAAAACGAGATGTTGGGTGGAGGCAGATTGGAGCACTTTTTTAATCATTAAAATTAAAATGACAGAATCAAAGCCACTTAGAGAACCTGGATGTGTTGTCCCCAACTCCTACACCCGGCCCTGGGGGTCAGCCTTAAGGGAACCAGGACCAGCGCTGAGGGGTATGAGGAGAGAGGAGCAGGGATTAGTGTACAATGTACTAAGAGAATCGAGGTGCTTGTTAGGTAGAGGGGTTCGTGCTCGTCCCTGTGCCTTTGCTCCTGCCTTGCTGCCCCCAGCCCCGGACACAGACTCACGTGCCTCCCTGCAGCATCAAAGTCCTGTTTCTCGAAGTGAGCACTTGGGAATCAGATGACCAGGGTGCGTCCTGGTTCCTCCACTCACTCACTGACCTTGAGGAGGTCACTGGACCTCTGTGCTTCAGCTTCCCCATCTGTAAATAGAGATAATAATAACACACCTCGTGTGATGAAATAACGCCCGTGAACTGCTTGGGAGGATGCCCGCGTCGGGGAGTGTTCGTGGGTGTTGATACATGGACCCCTCCTCTTTCAGGGTGTTCCGTAACTCACACAGCCCTCGCAGATCTGGAATTCTTGCAGGACTCACATTGTGCTTGGAATTAGGGACACACTTTTGTTTTCTTGGCGTTTTCTTGGTCAATGCCCCTCAGCCAAAGACCACCAGAAGCAGCCCTGTGGTTAAACAAGTGGGTTATAGCGAGGGAGAACTCAGACCATAGGGAACTGTGGAGTGTCCCTGTAAGAGGCGTTAGAAAGAGCTTGTTACAGGATTTGGGCTTTCGTTGGGTGATACAGGGGAGCATGTAAGGAAGTAGGGTTTGCTCTCAGACGGATGCTGTCAGAAAGCAGGGCGAGTCTATGATTGGGAATCTCAGTAAATCTCATCCGTAGGAAGGGAAGACTTGCCAGAGCATAGGCTATAATTCATAAAGAAGCAGCAGTCACTCATTTGGCTGAGAGATGGGGTGTTGAGTATTCTGTGGGTGGCACAGTGACCTTATTTTTGTCTGTGCTTAGACAAAATTATGAAGTGGCCATGCCTTGTCTCATATTATCATAGTCTCCAAGTCATCTTGTCTGAGGTTAGTGTTCTGTGAGAGAGTTCATGTTCAGGAGGAGAACAATGTGACTTAGCATGATGCCAGGGCAATTTCTTTCTTTCTTTCTTTTGGCGAGGAAGTTTGGCCCCGAGCTAACAACTGTTGCCAATCTTCCTCTTTTTGCTTGAGGAAGATTCTTCCTGAGCTAACATCTGTGCCAGTCTTCCTCCGTTTTGTATGTGGGACCCCACCACAGCATGGCTTGATGAGTGGTGTGTAGGTCTGCTCCTGGGATCCGAACCTGCGAACCCTGCGCCTGCAAAGCAGAGTGCGCGAACTTAACCACTATGCCACTGGGCTGACCCCAGGGCAATTTCTAAATGTCAGGGGCTGCTCTTTTTTCCTTCTCTACCTGTTAAATAACTGTTTATTTATAACTAGTGTTCTTCCTCCAGGGAAATTGTGAATTAATATTTTCATTCATTCAGCAAAACGCGAACCGAGTATCTGTTTCCAGTACATTTAGGACTCAGTGGTAAAACCCTGCCTTCACGGAGCTCAGAGTCTAGCCGAAGAAGAGATTTAAAGATAGTCGGCTTCAGTCCACCATGTTGCTGATTTGAATGTCTTCTTCAGCTTTCCCGTGAAGAAGTGCTCCAGCCTACGTCTGGACACTCCCAAAACGGTAAACACCTGCTCCCAAGAGGCAGTCTTAGAAATTCAGCCTAAATGTTAGAACCCTTGCCTTGATCTGTGGTCTTCTCCCATGTCTCCCACCACATGGACCTATGTCTGCCTGTCAAAGGCGCACAGAACCGGTGTTCAGGGTGTCCCCGGCACCTCCTTAAAGTTGGCACTTGGACTGTGTAAGTGAACTCTGGATTCTCACAGCTCAGTGCTGTACTGACTCCTTTCATATTTTTTCTCAAAAGCATATTTTCATTCAACAAGTAGTTTAATGTTGATTCTGTTTTCTGAGTGGCTTTGCTGTTTAGGTCTGTTTTGAGTAGGGGACAGAAACCACCTTGGGGGGCCAGGGGGCGGGGAGGGTCCTAACTGGATCGGTGCAGGCGCATGGATGTCGGGGTGAGGGCAGCAGACGCTAGGTGGCAGCGTCTTCCTTCAGAGCCGGCACACCAGGATGGGCGGGAGTTCCTCTCGCTGCATCTTAGAGAACAGGGGAGAAGGACCCTCCAGAATTATCTAGTCTCCTCCTCTGCCACGAGGTAGGACAGCCCCTGCTCACATCCACCTGGCCATGCTTTTATAATTACTAGGAAAAGTCGGCCCTTCCCAATAGAAACCTCTTCTAGTGTTTTAGAATCTTGTCTGTCTGAATGTTCTTCCTGAACAACCTTTTCACATACTATCATTTAATCTTATCTTCTTTCCTTTTCTCATATTTTAATCCAGCAAATGATTATCGATACTTTTTGAGTGCATAAACACAAAGACAGTTACTCTTCAAACCTTACTTCTTTGGACATAAGATAAAATAAGATAAAAATCTCTCATGCTCTAAGTTCTTTCTTCCCTTCTCCAGCTTTTTATCTACCTGTGGTGCTGTCTCCTGGGTATGCTCTAGATTATTCTCAAGTTTTGTCATCCTCCTTGGCTCAGATAAGATACTCAGTTTCTTACATTGTGAAATTAACATCTCTGAATGCAAAGTGCTTATTCTATGCTCTTTATAAGACGTGTGTCAGAACAGATAGCCCATAAACCTAGCTTAAAATTGGAATCTATGACATATCAACACACGTTTCTGAAATACTTCTCTCAAAGTCTGAGAAGTTGAACTTGGTGCACTACAAATTTTTTTAAAGGTGTAATTTCATACTGTTCCTGTGAGACTGGGGTGGGGTCAGATAATAACCTGCCAGTGTGGAGGACAGCAAGAATGGGCTCTGAGATCGTGTTTGAATGTCAGAGCTGGCATAGACCCCAGGTGTGGTGATTTCCAGTCCAGTGATCTCCCTTTTAATGTAACTTTGTTGCAATGTGGCTATATTTGCCTGATCTTAGCACTGATAACTTCATTTTAAAAATACGTGTATTATAAGATCAACATTTTAATAATATGTGTGTCATGGGTTTAGCATTTTGTATTTGAAAAGCAACGTGCTTTAACGAAAAACACAGGGCTTTGAACCGGACCATCCTAAAATACAGACCCAGCCTTGCCACTTTCTAGCCACGTCCCTTTGGAGAAGCAGCCCAGCTTCTCTGAACTGCTGAGTCCTTGTTTCTTAACACTGTTGTGAGAATCACCTGAGGCCACGTGTGTATGAAAAGCATTTAGCTGAGTGTCTGACATATGCTTGTTGCTCAACACTTGGATACAGTTACTATCATTAGTTACCTTGTTCCAAGAGGAGGATATCTGTAAGGCCATGGTGAAAGGCCCAGATGGTTAGGAAGAAGTCATACTGGAGTGCTTTAATGTCAGATTTCAACATGATTCTTCACCTCTCAAGAAGCAGAAGCGGGGCTAGCCCGGTGGTACAGCAGTTCCCACGCTCTGCTTTGGCGGCCCAGGGTTCGCCGGTTCAGATCCTAGGTGTGGACCTACACACCACTTGTCAAGCCATGCTGTGTCAGGTGTCCCATATGTAAAGTAGAGGCAGATGGGCACGGATGTTAGCTCAGGGCTAATCTTCCTCAAAAAACAAAATAAAACAAAGCGTAAGAAACATGGGATGCAGGAGGAAAAAACTAAGGCTCAGAAAAACCAAGCAACATAAACAAGAGTAGATCTGTGATTGAGATTCTTTACCGCCCATCCCTGGCTTCCAGACACATCTGTATCTCCTTCTCTCCAGACAGCCCTCGTGGGTTGGGGACACAGCAGGGTCGTGGATAAAGTGAGCATGATTTTGGATATTCCTTCCAGTCTGTGGACTTTGTGTTGAGAATCCTTGTACGTTTTCGTTGTCACCGATGGCAACAGCAGCACCTATGCTGTGGCTATATCTAGATTGTCACAGACTACAGTTAAGTAACCTGTCATCCTTGACTGTCAGGTCCTCGGGGCCAGATCATCGTTTACTCTTCTTTTTCCTTCTGGCAGCACCTAGCTCAGTGTCTTGAATACCACATTTCTATTTGTTGGTTTTACGATTAACCTCAATCCAGTCTTGGCTCTTTCACCAACTTGGCAAGTCGCTTCCTCCTCCTGGGCCTCAGTTCCACATCTGAAAAATGAGTGGGTAGTCTGAAGGCCCCTTCTAGCTCTCATTTTCTGTGATACACAGATTTTACTCTCTCAAAGTTGCCAAAAATGAAAATCAGATCAGTTCTGCAAAGCAGTTTATGTTTAGTTTTTCAGCTTAGAATCAGACTTGGACCATAAAATGGAGGGTAGACAGAAAACTAAATAATAAGCAAAATATACTAAAGTAAAGGATAAAGCAGCAGAGATTGAGGGTATTTTCCGTGTAGCTAGAGGTGTTTTCGAGAAAGTTGACCCTCTTGACAGATGATCTTTGAGAGTCTAGTCCATTCTAATCAGAGGAATGACACCACTGGGGGCGTGAGATCCAGCGTGTCACTTCTCAGGTATTCTCCCTGCTGCCACACAGGTTAGATGACATCCACAGGTGGGAAACAGCCTCATAGGTGACCTAGATTTTGAGAGATTCCCCAAATGTATGAGGCAATGCAGCGTTACATTGTAATTGACACAACTCTTGAGTGGGAAATCACTACCTACAGCGGAGAGGATGCGATGGGCCTGCAGGAGGCGGCTAGATGGGCTTCGTGCCTTCATCTCCCATGTGAGAAGCAGATGGCGGAGGGGAGAGGGGATACCCTTGTCTAAACTGTAATGCATATACAGAGGTACAACTCTCAAAAGTAAAGGCTCTTCATTAGTAGTAACAATTTACTTATTAGAAACCTCACCACTGTCTGGAATCTTTGCTGTTGAAATCTGCTAATCTAGGGAAAAAAACTCATGACTGAAAAATAGGTTTTGAACTGTTCACTGTGTAGCCAGCTCCACAGCATTGTTCATTCACCTGCCAGTGGTGCAGTCACGCTTCGGAACCCAGGGAAGACAAAATCTACTCGTAGTTTGGAAAAAGCTTCAAAAGTATATGGCAATACTGGGTGGTGGGTATGGCAGTAGTATTTGGCAAATTTGAATAAAGTATTTTGCATGGAAATAGTAAAATCAAATTAACCCACTCATTATCCTTTAAATCACTCTCATTTCCTAAAGAAAAAAAAAGGAAACCCTTAGTTTTGGTAATATGTGGTTTTGGTTATTAAAACTACCGAATGAATTCTAAAAATTAGAAATTTTTACTTGTTGCTTTAGTCATTAAGCATTTATTGACCATCCACTATCTGCCAGATCATAGCCATTCACGTACCAGGCCCTGTGCTAGGACTCAAGGGTGAAGAACGTATGGTCCTTGCCTTCTAAAGAGCTCTTGGCCTAGTGAGGAGACAAATATGTAAATAAATAAATGACAATTTCATGTCATAGGTTCTGGTCAGAGAGGAATTCACGTGTCATGGGAAATACAGAGGCATCAGATGTTCCTGAAGAGGAGAGTAGGCTTAACCTAAGGGTAGGCAATGTTATACCTAAATCTTGAAGGAAAATACTGGGTGACAAAAATGGGAAAGGACAGTCCCATCCAGGCAGAGAGATGAGCATGGGCAAATGTGCGGAGCTAGGGGTCTGTGTGTCTGAGAACAGCAAGCAAGGATGGCAGCAGTGCATGGCTCTGTGGAGAAAGCAGAGAGTGGGAGTGGAACGGGATTCGAGGAGATAAGCCTGAGAAGATAGATTGGGGCCAGGTTGGGAAGGGATTTGTATTCTAAGCTCAGGAGTTTGGATTTTGTTTGGGGAACTGACCGAAGTTTTTAAAGAAGTTGAGGCACAGTGTGTGAGACTGGGGAGGTAGAGGCGTTGGTGGAGATGAAGAAGACGGTACACGGAGCATTGTTGGGGAGGGCACTGGGCGTTAGTGTTCTCTCTGCCTGGCACTGTGCCTGTTTCCTGGGAACAGCAGACCTACCGGTTCTTGCCGACCCAAACTTGAACACATGAGCCTAACAAGAGCTGCCTTTTTTTTTTTAACATGACCCCGTCTCCTTAGCTGTAATGATTGTTCTAAGGGTGGATAACAGAGACAAGCTAGTTCAATCATATTATCTTATTCTTCTGCCCTGTTGAGAGTGGCCAGTGTGGGCATGTGACCCAGTCTGAGGCCTTCGCTGAGCATTCCACATTTGAATTGGCACGAAGGGAAGGACCTTTCCTTTCTGATGGTGAATCTGTGAAGATGCAAATCTAGAGATGCTGGTGGTTCTTTCTCTCCTACATGGCAAAAGCTGGTCTTCAGTAGAGAAAAACAGAAACTAACATATGGAGAGAAGCAGAAATGAGAGACAGTTCTGGTGGCTTTTCACTCCTGGTTCCAGACATCCCTGAAGCTCGTATAATCCCTGCCTGTCCTACGGTTAGGTTAACGTGAACCGATAAATTACCCTTTTGTCTAAGCTAGTTACTATTTGGTTTCTGACACTTGCAACCGAGAGACCTGACTAATGAAGACAGGAAGATAATTAACTCTGATCTTGATGCATTACAGTTTAAAAGACTCTTCTTTAGATGGTAATGGAGCTCAAGAGAAAGGTCAGGACCAGAGAGATTGGAAAGTCTTGTGTGGGTAAGTGGTTTTTAAAGCTGTGGAAGTGGCTGAGCCCACCTAAGTAAGCGTGGAAAGTGACCAGAGGCCGAGGATGGAGTCTTGAGGAATGCCAGCGTCCAAGCCTGTGCAGAGGAGGAGGAATCAGCTGTTTCACACTCGGGTCATTTTGAATTTTACCCAGCTTTTCCAGTCTCATGGTCCTCAGTGGCGAAAAGGCAATCTCTTAAAGTCCATGAGGATGTCTCTAGCTTTCTTTTTCTTTTCTTTTCTTTCTTTAGCTGCTCTAGGCCACATCTTCTGAAATCTGCCTCCTGTAGCTTTCAGGCATCAGAGTGATTGTAATTCTTCTTCCCCTAAATACTCTTTCCTGTATTTGACACCTGTGATCTCATAACCTCAGGTCTTCTCCAGGGTTAAATCTCTCACTTCTTTCAGCTGTTACTCATCTGAGAATTACCAGACTTTACTGAATTCTTCTAAATGTTTGTCCATGTTGCTTGCACAGGGTGGTATCTGGAACAGACACTGTATTTCAGATACGACATGCCTCGCACAGAGTCCAGGGGAACAAAGACCTCCCTCATTGAGCACATTGCTGGTTACACTGTTGAGAAATTATTACATTTGTGAACCACCAAAAAATCCGAGGTCTTTCTTTTTATCTAGAAATTGCTGGGAAACCAGATAAATAGAATCTATAATTGTGTGATTACATTTGAGCCTAAATAAAGGCCTTTACATGTGTCCCTATTAAATTATTTTTTAATATAAAAGAATGATCATTGTAACATTATTTATAAGATCAAATAATTGGAAACAACATACCTGGTCGAAAATAGGGGAATGTTAAATATATTGTAGTATATACATAAGATATGGTATCATGTGTCCATGAAAATGATCTTTCTAAAGAATACTTACTGACATAGGAAAGTGCTTATGACATATGTTAAAAAAAATGCAGGGTTTAAACCATATGAAATAAGTTGTTATAAGTCCTTCCCCTGGGAAAGGGACTTGGACTCGGGGGAGGGAGGGAGTGTCCCTGTTCAATTTAATCTTATTGGTATTAATCCACCGTTCCAACTTCAAGAAATATTTTTGATCCTAATTCTATTGCCCAACAATTTTTGTCATCCAAAAATTGATCCGCCAGATAGGAGATAAAAGTCTTTGTCCTCTCGGGCAAGTATGGGGGCTGCAGTAAATACCCAGGAAAGCACTGGATTTGGGGATCGTAGTAACCCAGACCGACCTGGATGTATTATCCAATCACTATATTCATCTCTCTCTAACAATACATTAGTAGGAAATGCATTCAGAGTGAAAGGCTTCTATTTTTTTTTTAAGATTGTCACCTGAGCTAACAACTGTTGCCAATCTTCTTTTCTTCCTTCTTCTTCTCCCCAAAGCCCCCCAGTACATAGTTGTATATTTTAGTTGTGGGTCCTTCTAGTTGTGAAATGTGGGACACCGCCTCAGCATGGCCTGATGAGCGGTGCCATGTCCGCACCCAGAATCCGAACTGGTGAAGCCCTGGGCCGCCGAAGGGGAGTGCGCAAATTTAGCCACTCGGCCACGGGGCCAGCCCCCTGAAAGGCTTCTTAAAAGCTCGTGTCATCCATCTTTCCACCTCTAGCTAGAATTGGTGTTATACTGTTTAGGAAGAACGTTATAGCCCAGGATTCCCATTGGTTGCCTAGAAATCAAAAGCCCAGAATTTGGTTTGCGCCTCAGTGTATGATTTTGAGCAAGACGCTTAACCAGGACTCTTGCCCCCGGTCTGGAATCGGCTTTATGTGAAGGTCCTTGTGTTAGTCTAGTCTCAGGAAACAAGATGCGATTCAAACAACGGCTGTCGGATGCAGCGGCAGCAGAAGGAAAGTAGATTCGAACAAAGTCCTTTTCATCTTCAAGAACCTCAGATGGAAGTTGAGGGGCACTGACAGCACAAGATGGAAAGTAAAGAGAAAGTCAAAAATAGGGAAAGATAGAAATTCTGACAGAGAAATCAAGAGGCATGTACATGGATGTTTCTTGTTTTGATTATAGCAGAAGAAGAGTATATTTGCATACCGTGTAAATGCTGTGTGTGCTTAACGGAAGTCCAGTTTCCTTTCATAGAGTTCTTGAAGGACAGAAGAGATCCATCTGTCTGAACACCATTGGACAGAGAAGTGATTAATGAGCTACCTTCTGAATACCTCTTCACATCTGATGTCTATAAAATCCTCGAACGACCGGCGGAGAAGAATAACAAAACACAAGGAAGCTTAGTGGTCAATGCAGAGGAGGAAAAAGAACTTTCCTTCCACCGTCTGAGTTCTTGGCTGACACCCCTGTAATGAAAGACGGATTATCAAGAAGAAAACAAACAGAAGTTTATTAACATGTGTACCTTACATATACGTGAGAGGTACCTGGGGGAAAATGAGTAACTCCCTGAGATGGCTTAGAATTCAGGATTAAATACCATCTTACTTGGGGGGCAGGTGGGAAGGGAGATATAGGCCTCTTAGGGGAGAGTAAATGATTTTCAGGAAAGATGAAGGGGCCCTGAGGAGAATAGATGGGAGGTATGACAGTTTGTGACCAAGTCTGTCTGGGTGTGGAGTCGCCTTCTAGTCTCCTCTCATGTGACAACAGTCCATCTTCCCTGGCGGATGAAAATCCTGGGTTGGGTTCCTTTGGGACGATCTGTCTTTAGGCAGATGAAGGGAGTTCAGAGAAGGCCTCTCCCCGCATTTGCTGTTTGTCAAGTGCCTCCAGCTCAGAAGAACCAACATACCAAAGCAGCATATTCTGGGGTGGCATGTCCTGAACTATGTAGAGGCATTCTGGAGTGACATATTCTGCTACGCTTCCTTAATATTTGCAAATAAAGTATTTCTTGGAAGTTACTACCTCAGCAATGGCCATTATTACCCCAACAGTATTCAGTACTTTGCAGTTTAAAATTATTACCATTTGAAGTATATTCTTTGAAGATTTAAGAGGCAATAAGTGGATGTGCCTTTTTTTTTTTTAACAACTGACAGTACAGCATCAAATTAGTTAGGATTAAACTACAATATAATCTTGATTTCTTTCTTTACCCCTCATTTTGCCACGTGGTTCTCCCTCAGAAGGTGACTGACCATCTGGATGGAGAGCAGGCTTCCCTTGTCCTCTAAAACTGCGGTTTCAGAATGAACTTCTGTGGTTTTAATAGTGATGAAGTGTTCGTCAGGATGCACCGTAGTCTGTTTATTGTCCTGGGGAGAAAAACACTGACTGCCTGCAGCTGCTTACTCCAACATCTCCTCCACGGCCAAAGGCAACCAGCACTGTCCTCCATGTCACTAAAAAGAAAAGCATTTGCCATGACAATGAAGTACAGTGTGTGCCTCCCGTTTTCCCAGTCAATCCATGATAGGTAATCATATCTAGAGCTCACACGGAACTTAATAAAGTCTTCAACCCCCTAAAGGGTTATTATGCAAAAGATGCTGGCCAGCTGCTCTCCATCTTCTCTGAGAACAGACTAGAGAGATCAGATTAAAACTACAGCACAAGATGTTTCAGTTAGACTTCAAGAAGAATTGCCTGTTATGGTTTTAAGACACAGAATTGGTGACCCAGGTCAGCTATTGAAATTGTTTGCCTTGAGGACCTTTAGCAACAGGAAAGACAGGCAGACGGGCTAGGCAACCCGCCAGAGTAGGTGTCATACAGGGGTCCCCTTCACTGACTTGCCTCTAGGCAGACATATGCTTGACCTTAGAACTGCTCTCGTGAGACTTATTACAAGGTGGGTTCATCCCTTATCTCCCCGACTAGACTCTAACGATGTTTAGGCCAATGAGGATGTTGGGCATGGCAGCTTGTATATAGTGGATGCTCAACAAAGATTTTGGAGTGAATGAATTCAATTCAGATGAAATTTGTCTTTGGAATTGCTCCATTCCTCACCTTTTTTCACACTCTCCCTCCTTTGAGCACCCTCCCATCTCAAGTGATCTCCAAAATCTCTTCCAGCTCAGAAATTTTAGTAGTCTGGGTTTACTCATGTTGTTACTACATCATTTCACCTTTCTTCAGAAACGCAGATCTTATAAGCCATGTCTGAATGTGAATTCCTTAATAGCAGAACAATAGCTTCCAATTGTATATGTTAGTTCACAATTCTATGGATTAGGCATTATCATCCCAATTTTGCAAATAAGCAAACTAAAGCTTAGAGAGATGGTGACATATCTGAGGTCAAATAGCTCACAAGGATGTAAACTCACATCTGTCTGCCTCCCCAGCCCGGCACTTACGCACAGGCCATGCGAGTTCTCTCACCTGGGAAGACACAAAGTCATTTGTATATATTGCAAAGAAGAGAGCCCAAAGACGTTCGTCTCCAATGATGGGATAGCAAATCCTGTTCACCGGGGTAAGGGAGACACAAACTGAACCATACGAGGAACTAAATCGCCACCTACATTCAAGACCGGCCCTGGCTGCCCGAGCCTGCCGGGCCCTACCCAGCTGTTGCTTAGTGCCTGCAAAGAGCAGGCAGGTCCCCAGGTTGTCTACTAGGATGGGGGGGACTCCAGGTGGCAAAAGCTAGGGAGGTGCTTAGGGCCCTGATATTTGAATCTTTCTATGATTGCCTTGTAACCATGGGACTCGAGCATTTCATCCACCTGCAGAATTAATTTCATGCCTCCCTTTCTGGCATCTGAACCACTGGAAGTAGGATCTCTCTGCCAACAGTGCAGTGTGACAGTTTATTTTCACTCCTGCGGTTGCTTTTTGTTCTCATCTTGGATCATTCATCCACTGTGGGGGGATTTTGATCAGACTTAGATGACAGAGGATCAAGGCTGTGATGTGTTTAGCTGCTGTATCAAAACCAGCAAATTCTGAAACCTGTAGTGCACCCTCCCCACGGGCCTTGTGCTTTGAGTTCTTCCAGTGAATCTCTTGCTTTTTGACCAAATACGTTGATCTGCCCAGACTGCTTTTAAAGAAAGTCATAAATTCACTCCCTGAAATTATAGTGTAATTCGCTGGGAAAGTGTGGTACGTAATTTTCTTGGATCAAATGAATCACCCTAAAGCAATTGTCCATCAAAGTTTGTTTATTACATAGCCCGAGATGATTGTCCAATTATCATTTAGAGCGGGGACTGGCCTGTTCTGGAGTGGAGGCTGGAAAGGGAGTACAGGTTGATTTTCAGCGGCACTTTAGTTTCCAACTGCCGTCCTCCGTGCTTCAGGGATGATGGTTAGGGCAGGAGGAGCCTGAGCTTGGAGCCTCCATTTTGAAAGGATAATAAACTCTGGGAATACACCCCCTAGACTTAAATTCTCTGAGTGTAGGGCCTGTACTATATGTGAGTTGTTAGTGCCATTGAGTTGATTCTGACTCCTAGCGACCCTGCGGACAGCAGGGCGGCACCCTGCCAGGTCTTTCTGCGCCATCCTCTCACCTTCCGGTGTTCTATCAGACAGTGCTCCGCTGCTACTCACAGGGTTTATTATGGCCAGTTGTTTCCAGGTCCTTCTTCCCAGTCTGTCTTAGTCTGGAAGCTCCGCTGAAACCTGTCCAACATGGGTTACCCTGCTGGTACCGGTGGCAGAGCTTTCAGCAGCACAGCAGCCGCCACAGTACAACCACCAACAGACGGGTGGTGGGGTTCCCTGACCAGGAAAGCAGCGAGGCTGCGGCAGTGAGAGCACAGAACCCTAACCACTAGGCAACCAGGGCTGGCTAGCATGGTGTAGTGAGAGGAATATAGACTCTGAAGCCAGACAGCCTGGGTTCAAGTGCAGCCACAAGCACCAGGGGGCTGTGTGACCCGTCTGTGCTTCAGTTTCCTCATCATGCCTGGTCATCTTTTTGGCCACTCTTCCTCTTGCAGGCAGACCTCCAGAATTAGGTTGTTCTGGTTGTTAAACAGTGTCTGTCTCCCAGGACTGTTGTGTTGGTCACATGAGTTAATATGTGCAAAGTGCTTAGGACACAGCCTGGAATGTAGTGAGTACCTGGTGTCTAACACAGTGCCTGGCGCCTAGTAGATAATGTGTTTGTGAATGAATAGCAGCATCCCCCCTCACCTGTAATAATCATCCCTGCAGAGTTTGATTACCACTAGATCAAAAAGACAGATTGTGAATAGGTGGAATGACCAACCAAGGAGGAGGGGAAATGCCTTTCTTTCTTTTTTTTTTTTTTAAGATTTTATTTTTTCCTTTTTCTCCCAAAGCCCCCTGGTACATGGTTGTATATTTTAGTTGTGGGTCCTTCTAGTTGTGGCATGTGGGATGCCGCCCCAGCATGGCCCAGACGAGCGGCGCCGTGTCTGTGCTCAGGACCGGAACCGGCGAAACCCTGGGCCGCTGAAGCGGAGCGCGCCAACTTAACCACTCGGCCACGGGGCCCGCCCCGGAAATGCCTTTCTTTGGGGTTCTTCTAGCAACATTGACTCTCCTCGGTCAGGGATTCCTGTCTATAGTCCTGCATGTTTACAAGGAGCTGAAGGCCTGGGGAAGAGACGGCACTGTGTGTTCTTCAAACAGGATAAACAGCTGTCCTCACCTTAGATTCGCTAGTCCGTGCCGTGTAGAAGCCGCTGAGTTCCACCAGAGGGCGCACCGAGGTTGACGCACCTGAGCCAGCGAAGCTCAAGACGCTCCCAGGGGGCTTGCTGGGGCCATCCGCTTCCAGCGAGGCCTCTGGCTGGACTCCTCAAGTATGGTTCTTGGTCTCTGTTATGTTTTTACCTCCTGATGGCTTACACTGCCTGTTCCCCCTCTCCCCATCCTTCTTTGTCCTTTTCTTGTGACCCCAAGCCTCTGATTAAGAATTCTTAATTCACAATATTTAGATATCGTGGAGAACGTGATTCTGTGATCCATCGGAGGGGAGTTGTCCGGTGGTCTTCTAAGCATTCTAGCTGTTGCAGATCCACTTAGCTTCAGTGTCTTTAATACGTGAGTTGGTTGCATGTATGCATGTACGTATACACACATATGCGTGTGATTTATGTCATTAGACATACATACCCTCATAAAAATAGGATGTTTGTACTCATATTGCCCTATGCGCTGGAATGCCTGGCCTCTCCTGTGGCCCGAGGTTTCTGACTTTCTGTGTTCCTTCTACCTTTCCATGATTGTAATCTCCATGACACTCCCGTTACGCCGAATGTTAGGTGTGGTTCAATGCCCGGAAGGAAAAAAAAAGAACAGGAAAAATTTGTCCTATCTTATATTTTGCAAGCATGCGAATGCTTTGTATTTTTCAGAAAAGATCGACTTTACCAGCAGATGAACTTGTAATTCCTACCAAGTACATTAGTTGACCATATCTTAGACATACCTCTGTTTTGCCATTATCTGGGTGGCATATCATCCCTCATCTCCACGAGTCCTCCCTGTGTTCCCTGTCCTCCAGGCTCTGTGATCTTCAGGAGGGAAACGGTGCTTCTCAACTTTGCATCCCCACCTTCCCTAACAGCACCCAAAATATGATGATTTGTTACTCGAAGTGGGATGTTCATTTACTCGATTGATTGTGTGTGCATGTGTGTGAGAGAGAGAGAGAGACACTCAGTGTGTGTGTGCGTTATTGCAAGGAGCAGAAACTCACTTCTGCTACCTCAAGAAAAAAGGGGGTTTATTGTAGGATTGCCTGACAACTGAGACTGAAAACATTTCAGGCTTTCTGCAGTTTTAAGACACCTGCTCTCTTTCTCTCTGCTCCAAAGTTTCCCTCATGACGAACTTTCTCATCTCTGCGTCTGTGCCGTCCTTCCGTTCAGTCCTCACTGACCCATCCCCTCCACGTTCTCCAGCCTGAATTCTGCCCGGCTTGGCCCCTTCCTGCTACTGCATTGGAGAGCATGCTTTTGCAGACTGCCTCATGGACTGATGCCCAGTCTCTGAGTGGGCTACCTCAGGTCACATGCATAGTCTGATCTAATCAGTGGCCACTCCTGCCAAAAAGACTACTTGGCCATGCTACTTTGAAGGATGGAAGGTGGCTATGGGCAATACGGTTAACAGGACCAATAAATGAAGCAGGAATGTTTCAGTTCACGGCAGAGTAGCCCTGGAAAAGGGCGCAGGTACCCTGTAGCAAGCAAGCACAGAAGGATTACCTGCTGGGCGATTTTATGCACCAGGTTTGTTTCAGGCCCTTCACACATAATCGTTTACTTGACCTTTATGATGTAGTATTAGGGTTGCCAGATTTAGCAAACAAAAATGCACAATGGATGCCCAGGCAATATTTGGGACATCCTTATACTAAGAAAGTATTTGTTGTTTACCTGTAATTCAAATTTAACTGGACATATTGTATTTTATCTGGCAACCCTATTTATCCCCATTTTACAGATGAGGACAGTGAGGCACAGAGACAATTTGTCCAGGGACACACAGGAAGTAGCAAACCAATTTGGCTTCAGTTCCTGTGCTCTTAACCAGCGTGCTTAACTGCCTCTTTTAAACCTATATTAATGGCAAGCACATGCAAACACACACCCCTCCCCAATAAAAGAGAGTCCTTTGTTCTTGTCATCATTCAAAAAAAATCAACACCAAAGCATCCTTAGATGGTATATCAGTCAGGGTCGAGACATGAGACAGAAAGCACAGTGGACATCTGAACAGGGAAAATTTAAGGTACAGACTTGTCAACTACACCAAGGGTTGTTAACTACTGAGAGGGGTAAAAGAGGACAGACACTAAGGGGCAGAGAGGTAGTAACTGCAGAAAGTGGCTACTACACCTGATCTAAGGGAGAAGTGAGCAAAGAGGAACTCGGAAACTCAGAGAAAAGGGCCCTGAGAGGCTGGGTTCAGACCTCTGAGCAGAGCGTCCGGCTGTCACAGGAACGTGCTGTCTGCAGGACAGAGACAAGGAAGCCAGCTGGAGGATGCCCACCGGTGAATGGCCAAGGGCAGCCTGCCACTGCTATGAAATGCTGCTGGAGCACCTGCATGCTGGTCTGCTGGCCACTGCACGGACAAATAGAACACTGGAAGGAGAAGAAAAAGGCCCTTCCTTCCCTTCCAGCCTTGCATTGTCCCTCCCACTCTCCTATTGTCAAAACCTAATATGGAGCCAACTGGCAAAGAGAAATATAGCCTGCAGAGTCCAGCTTCAGTATTACAAAGCAGGATGCAGAAGGTGGGTTTGGAGCCAAAAGACATTAAATTAATAACCAGCACAGATGGAAAGTACATTTTCATCCCAAGGATGGAAAGAATCCCAAACCATCATCACGCTAAAGGAAGATAGATGGACTAAGAGAGATATTTGGACCTCAAAAACTGAAGGTTTTCATGGAAACATCTCTTGGAGCAGAGCTACAAAATGCAGTCTGCTGCCAAAGTACCGGGTAAGCAAGACAAGGGGTTTGAAAGCCCATGCTGGGAAAATATGCAGAGTGCTGAGAGGTTTCAACTGAGCGAATGCCCAGTACAGAGTCACAACAACTGAGAAATCTATCTATAAGAGATTGAATTTAAAAATCAGTCGTTAAAGGATAGATCAGTCTTCAGAGAGCTTCCTTAGTTATTACTTTCAAAAGCATGGTGGTAAACTTTTTCTATGCAAAGTGGCATTTATCCCCTGAACTCTTGACATTTCTGGAGAGTCTAAGACTGGTGTTTGCAGAGGCAGGGCCTAGACTTGATGAACTATGAAGACCCCATTCACTGCCAGAAGGGAGTGAGTCTGAGGATGATGAATGGAGCCAGTTCTCTCTATGTGAAGGACAGTAAGTCAGGCAGCAGGCCTGTTACCTTTCGTTGTGAGATAGTAACCATTCTATACCGTCAGCAGTTACTTCTTTTCCTATAGAACCCTGACTTTCCTGCCTCCGTAGCAACTTCTCTAATTGCAAAGTGTCCTCTCTGATTTGCTCTCTAGGCAATCATGTCTGTCCTGCAAAGTGCTGACTCTCAGCCTTGCTGGACGAATTGAACACATCACTCTTTGAAATGCCGATGTTGCCAAGGTCAGTCCGAGGGGCATTCTTACTGGAAGCATGCTTCGCCCTCCTGCCTCCCCCAGCAGTGGTGTCTCTTAGTATTTATGGAACATCTGTTCCCAGCTGCACCGGGTCCACATTGACTGAGTCAAGGCATAAGCCATTCTGTTGGCATGAAAATGCCTCCTACCTATAGCTCATGCTTTGCATTCATCCTCTTCTTTAAATTTGAGATGAGGGCTGCATCCTAGTCCTTTTTCAAATATCTAATTGTGCCTCAGAGATTTTTATACGTTTAATACTTCCTTAAGAAGAAATATAGTATAGTGCTTAAAAGCATAGGCCAGATTTCCTGGGTTCAAACCTCTAACCTTTACAGATATATGAATTTGGGTGAGATTTTTAATTCCTCTATGCCTAGTTTCCTCATCTATAACATGTGCATAATAATAGTAGTATCTATTTCAGAGGGCTAGTATGAGAATTAATGAACACATAAGAGACGTGGAGTATGATCAACTGTTTTGGGAACTGCCCTCCTGCCCTAAGAATTAGAAGACATTGGAAAATAGGCTCTACAGGACTGGAGAAGAGAAACAAACTGAGCCCTATGATTGCCCAGCTTACTGACTGGAGACGGTGGATAGGCTGCAGTGCAGGGCAAGGGAATCCAAAGGAAGTCCTGCAATCTCATTAAGTTGATCAGAGCTCAGAGACTGGGGAGGCCAAGTCACCTGGAATTGCAGGGCAGAGAAGTTCCAGACAGCTGCAGGGGGGTCCCCTCAATTGTTTGGCTAATGATCTGCATTTGTGTGAAGCAAACCCCACAAGGCCGAAGAAATAATCACCAGAAAGAAGTAAGCCAAACAATTCCCAGCCCTCATAAGGCTGGGGATGGTTCCCGTTCTACTAACCAGAATGGAGAAAAATTGTAATACAGGGGACATTGGGCAGAGTTCTTTGAAGGGTTATCCTTTATAGTAGAGCTTTGCTCTGGACACACTTTATCAGGCTTAGAAGCAAGCCTCTAAAGGAAGAAACATATTTGCTAATAACTTAATCATACTCCAGGACAAAATCCCACATTCTTTAAAGAAATACAGCAAAATCCAGCACTCAATATCATAAAATTCACAATGTTTGTCATAAAATAAGAGATTACCAGGCATCCAAAGAGGCAGGAAAATATAACTCATAGTCAGGAGAAAAATAAATCAATTAGAAATAGATTTTTAAAAATGAGAGAAATAATGGAATTAGCAGATAAGGACCTTGAACAACTATTCTAAATATACTAAAAGATGTAAAGAAAAACATAAACATAATGAAGAGGAAAATAGAATATATAATAAAGTCCCAAATAGAACTTCTGGAGATGAAAAATATAGTATCTGAAATGAAAAATACACTGAATGAGATTAATTGCAGAAGAAAAAATTAGTGAAATTGAAGGCATGATAAGAGAAACTATCTACGTTGAGACACAGAGAGGAAAAGAATTTTTAAAAACAAGAATAGAGCCTCAGTGAACTGTGGGACAAATACCAAACAGTCTAAATGTGTGTAACTAGCTTCCAAAAGAGGGAGAGAAAAACTGCTTGAAGAAATAACAGTCAAAGGTTTTCCGTGATAAATCCACAGATCCAAGCATCTCAACAAACCCCAATCAGTGTCAACGTAAGGAAAACTGCACCAAGACACACCATATCAAATTTCTGAAAACAAGCAATAGAATGAAAAAATCTTAAAGCAGCCAGAAAAAGAAAAAAAAAAAAAAGGACACATTCAGCAGAACAAAGAAAGAATGACAGCAGACCTCTCGTTGTAAATTCCTCAAGCCAGAAGACAACACATCTTTAAAATGCCAGAAGTGTAAAACAGTCACTCTTGATTTATCTGGCCAAGGAAAACATCTTTCAAAAATGAAGGCAAAGTCAAGTCTTTTTTCATGTGATTAACAGCCAAGAGAACTCATCACCTGCGACCTACGTTAAATGAAATCTTAAATGAAGTTTTTCAGGCAAAAGCAAAGTGATAGCCAATGGAAATTTGGATCTACAAAAAGAAGTGAAGAATGCTGAAGGTAGCAAATATGTAGGTAAATATAAAAGATATCTTTATCATGTATATTTTTTTTTTTTGAGGAAGATTAGCCCTGAGCTAACTACTGCCAATCCTCCCCTTTTTGCTGAGGAAGACTGGCCCTGAGCTAACATCCATGCCCATCTTCCTCTACTTTATGCATGGGACGCCTACCACAGCATGGCTTTTGCCAAGCAGTGCCATGTCCTCACCCGGGATCTGAACTGGCAAACCCCTGGCCACCGAGAATCGGAACATGCAAACTTAACTGCTGCGCCACCAGGCTGGCCCTCTTTATCATATTCTTAAATCTCTAAAGACAATTGTCTATTTAAAGCAAAAATAAAAACACTATCGTAGGATTAATAAAACATGTAGTAGTAAAATGCATGACAGCAAAGGGAAGAAGAGGGAAGTGGAAATATAATGTATGAAGATAGAGGAGTATACGATACGAAGGTAGGTTGTGATAAATTTCAGATGGATGTTGTAAATCCTGAAGCAACTTCTTAAAAAAAGAGAGAAATAATTAATAATCCAATGATGGAAATAAAATGGAATTATAAAAATTATTTAATTAACTCAGAAGAAGACTAGAAAAAGAGGAAAAAGGGAACAAAGAACAGACGAGACAAACAGAAACTGGTAGCAAGATGGCAAATATAAACCCATGTAAACTAAACAAAATGTAACATCTAAGTAATCCATTTAAGAGCCAGAGATTGTCAGTTTGGATAAAAAAGCAAAACCCAACTATATGCTGTATTCAAGAAACTCACTTTGTAAATGAAGACACAGACAGGTTAAAAATATAAGGTTGGAAAAAGATATACCATACAAACACTAGTTAAAAGACAGCTGGAATGGCTATATTAATAACAAAATAGATTTCAGAATGAGGGATATTATCAAAGATTAAAAGAGACATTTCATGGTGATAAAGGGGTGAATTCATCAAGAAGACAGAACAATCCTAAATGTATATGCATATAATAATAGAGACGCAAAATACACGCAGCAATGTCTGATAGAACTGAAAGGAGAAATAGGCAAATACACAATTATAGTTGGAAATTTCAATGCTCCTTTCTCAATAATTGATGAAAAAAGTAGAAAATAACGAGTGAGGCTATAAACTCAAAGAACAAAGAAAGTCAACCAGTATGACTTAATTGATATTTATAGATCATTGCACTCAGCAAGAGCACAGTACATATTTTCTTGAAGTCCATTTGGAACATTCACCAAGATAGACCATATACTCATCCACAAAATTAGTGTCAATAAATTTAAAATATTTCAAATTATGTAGAGTATGTTCTTTGGCCACAACAAAAATAATAACATAAATATATCAGAAAATCCCCCAAATAGTTGCAAATTAATACACTTCTAAATAACCTATGGTCAAAAAAGGAATTAAAAAGAAAATTAGAAAATATTTTGAGCTGAATGAAAATGAAAACATGCATATTAAAATTTGTGAGATGCAGCTAAAACAGTGCTGAGGAAGATTTAATTACATTGGATGATCATATTAGAAAATTTAAATTGTCTTAATCTTATCTTCTACCTTACAAAACTATGAAAAGAAGAACATGTTAAACCTGAAGTAAGTAGAAAGATGGAAATAATAAATATAAAAGGATAAGCAAATGATACAGAAAAGCAATAGAGAAAATCAATGAAACCAAGACCACATTCATTTAAAGAAATCAATAAAGTTGATAAACCTCTAGCCAGCCTGATCAGTAAAAGGAGAGAAGACATAAATTAGCAATATCAGCAATGAAAAAGGGGACATCAGTACAGATTCTACAGACATTAAAAGAATAATCAGGGAATATTATGAACATGTTTATGCCAATATATTAAACAACTTAAGTGAAATGAAAAATTCCTTGAAAAAATACAAACTGACAAAGCCCATTCAAGAAGAAATAGGTAAACTGAAAAATTGTTTACCTATTTAAAATTTTGAATCTGTAGTTTAAAACCTCCCCACAAACTTCAGGCCCAAATGGTCTCATTGGTGAATTCTATCAAATATTAGTGGAAGAAATAACACCTATCCTACAAAAATGCTTTTATAAAGCAGAAGAGAAGGAATGCTTCCTACTCATTTTATAGATTCAGCATTATTCCGATACCAAAACCAGCCAAAGTTATCACTAGAAACCTACAGACGAATGCTCCTCGTGAACATAAGTGCAAAAATCCTTGACTAAATATTAGCAAATTAAATCTAGCAACATGTAAAAAGAACAAACAGCACGGCAAAGTGGAGTTTATCCCAAGAATAAGATAGTAATTTAATCTTTGAAAATCAAGCAATGTAATTCATCACAGTAATAGAAAAAAAGAAAAACCATGCGGTTAACTCAATAGATACAGAAAAAGGATTTGAGAAAATTCAAAACTCATTCATGATAAAAACTCTCGGCAAACTGAGAATAGAATGGAACTTCCTAATGGGCTAATACATGGAACCTATGAGAAACCAACAGCTAACATCATATTTATTAGTGAACGACTATATGCTTCCTCCTTAAGATGGAAAGATGACAAGGATGTCTGCTCTCTTCTCTTTTACTCAACATTATACCAGAGCTTTTTGGCAATGCAATAAGGTAAGAAAAGGAAGTAAAAGAAGGGTAAGGAGGAAGTAAATTGGAAAGGAAGAAATAAAATGATCTTTATTTACAGTTGACATGATCTTGTGTGTACAGAAAAGTGACTAGAACTAATTAGAGTTTAGCAAGATTGCACAATACAAGGACAATACACAATGTTTCAATGGTATTTCTATATAGTAGCAATGAATAATTGGAAACTGGTATCGAGATAATACTATGTACAATAGTGTCAAACAACATGAAATACTTAGGAATAAGTTTATCAAGGTATGTACAAGACTTTTACACTAAAAAAGATATGTTTATACTGTGCTGGCCTGGTGGTGTAGTGGTGAAGTTTGTGTGCTCCACTGCAGCGGCCCAGAGTCCATGCGCTAGATCCCAAGTGCGGACCTACACACCACTCATCTAGCCATGCTGTGGGATGTCCCACATACAAAATACAGGAAGATTGGCACAGACGTTAGCTCAGGGACAATCTTCCTCAAGTAAAAAGAGGAAGATTGGAAACAGATGTTAGCTCAGGACCAATCTTCCTCACCAAAAAAAAAAATAATAATATATGTTTATGGATCAAAAGACTCAATATTGTTAAGATGTCACTTGTCCTCAAATTGTTCTATAGATTTAATACAATATCAAGCTGATTCTTAAATTTATATGGAAACTCTAAGGTCTTAGAACAGTCAAGACAATTTTGAAAAAGAAGGAATTTTGCATGGGCTTGCATTATCTGACTTCAAGACAAATTAAAAGCTACTGTAATCAAGACAGTATGATATTGGAATAAGGATAGACGGGAAAATCCAGAGATAGACCCACACATATATGACTGATTTTTGTCAAAGTTCCCAATTCACTTGGAAAAATGGTAGTCTTTTTAACAAACAGCATTGGAACAATTGGATAGCCATATGGAAAAAATGAACTTTGATGCTTTGTGTCACACCATATGTTAAAAAATAACCCACAAAGTTATATATCTAAACGTAGAGTTAAAATTTTCAAAAGTTTAGAAGCCATAGGAGAAACATTTTGTGACCTTGGGTAGGTATAGGCAGGGCACAAAAAGCACAAACCAAAAGTACTGATGAATTAAATTTCATCGAAATTTAAAGTTTTGCTCTTACAAAGACAGTGTCAAGAAAGTCACAGACTAGGTAAAATACGTGCAAAACATGTGGCTAATAAAAGCTTTGTGTCCAAAAAAGAACTCAAAATTAAATGATAAGAAGACAAATGACTCCATCTTTTGAAAAATACGAAAGATTTAGATAGACGCTTCGTCGAAGAAAATAAATGAATGACAAATAAGCACATGAAAAGAGGCTCAACATTATTTAGTCATTAGGGAGATGCAAATGAAAACCAGAGTGAAATATCGTTAAACATTCAGTGGAATGCCAAAATTAGAGACTGGCAATAAGAAGTGTTGATAAGGATGTGGAGCTGCTGGAACTTTCCTACATTGCTGGTGGGAATGCAAAAATGATGCAGCCACTTTGGAAAACAGTTTGGCAGCTTCTTATAAAGTTACTATATGACCTGGAAATCCCATTCTTACATATTTATCCAACAGAAATTAAAACATGTCTACACAAAGATTTACTTGTTACATGAATTTTCTCAGTAGCTTTATTCATAATAGCCCCAGACTGGAAACATCCCAAGTGCCCATCAATTGGTTAATGGATAAACCAATTGTGACATACTCATTCACTGGAAGACTACTGCTACACGCAACAACGTGGATGAATTCAGAAACATCATAAGTAAAACGTTGATGAATTCAGAAACGTCATAAGTAAAACAGACACAAAAGACTACACAGTGTATGATTTCATTTATATGAGATTCTGGAAAAGGCAA
The DNA here is from genome assembly GCF_037783145.1 of Equus przewalskii. Classification (NCBI taxonomy): domain Eukaryota; kingdom Metazoa; phylum Chordata; class Mammalia; order Perissodactyla; family Equidae; genus Equus; species Equus przewalskii. The sequence goes on along the minus strand of NC_091835.1, from coordinate 32,727,043 downwards.
AATGGTCATGATCAAAAGCAGAGCAGTAGTGCCTAGGGTCATGGATGTGAGAAGGGCTTGATGGTAAAAGGGGCATGAGGGACTTTGGAGGTCATGGAAATGTTCTCTCTTGCTTGTGGTGGTGGGCACAGCAGGTATGCGTTAGTCCAAACTCATCAAACTGCAGTCTGAAAGTGGAGAATAGATACATAATGGAATATTATTCAGTAATAAAAAGATACAAACTACTAATACATGTAACAACATGGATAAATGTCACAACAGTCATGCTGAGTGAAAGAAGCCAGACACACAAGAATACATGTTGTATTATTCTATTTATTTGAATCTCTAGAATAGGCAAAAAATAATCCACGGTGGAAAAAATCTGAGATGTGGTTGCGTGTGAAGCACAGGTCGGGGAGTATCGACTGGGAAGAGGCCCCAGGTAGCTTTTGGGGAGGTGGTAATGGTCTGTAATTTGATTGAAGTGTGGGTTACACAGGTGTACACAATTGTCAAAATTTTAACGGTACACTCAAGATCTATGGATTTCATTGTGTGTAAATTATAGCTCTATAAAATTTCCTTAAAAATTACAAAATGCTTTCATATGCACTATTTCATTTGCTCTTCACAACAACCTGAGAGAGGAATACAGCAAAAAGTGTCCCCATTTCACATTTCAGAAATCCAATGTTCAAATAGAAAATTTTATGACTTGCCTGAGATCACACAGCTGGCATAAGAATTCAGTCTTTTCACTCCTGTTCCAGTTTTCTTTCTATTAGAAAAGAAAGAAGAACGGAAGGAAGTGCTGTTTAGTGGTTTTAACTGAACTATGGAACACAATACAAGTTGGGTCTTTTATAAACAAGCAGATGGAATTTGATGCTCCGTAGCCAAGCCAAACCTGTATGTTTCCTGAAACAGCGGAACTCAAATAAAAAGAGGAACATAAAAATATGCTCTGCAGTGATCTTTCACGTGGGCACGGTACAGGGTTTAAATTGCAGTCCTTGTCCCCCCATTTTCTCCCCGCTTTGTTAAATTGTAAAGCAAAACCACTCAAGCTATAATAGCAATGGCTGGCTGACACCTTACAGCTGGTCAGCAGAGCTGCTGATTGCTGCTGCTGTCCACGTGGGTTTGTTAGGAAGCTCCGGGAGATGTGCCGCTCTGGGACCTCAGTCACCCACGCTGGCCGGAGTGCAGGCGTGCACCGCAAGGGCCTCCTTCCTTCCCCGGAGACCTTCTCCTGAGGCACAGGCGTGGTGGGAGCAACTGACTTCCCCAAGCAGACAAGTGTCATCTATCACTGATGTGACATGAAAGGAGCTAGAATCTCCCAGTAGAGTCTCAAGGTCCAATTGTATGAAGTCACAAATATTCAGGGCTTTACAGCCAGGGGAATAGCAACTTACACCTTCAAAATTCAGAGCTCAGGTGACTCAGTGGTTTTTTATTCTGATTTACCCATAAAGAATTTGAGAAATATTTTTTATTGTTAACTGATTTCTACATAACTTTTCCTATTAATTGGCTCCTTAAAAAGGTTACTTTGGTGTGAGTAAGTTCCAGCTTTGCCTGGTCAGTGGTTTTTATTTCTGGAAAAACTTCAGAATGGGTCTGTTCCTGCATCTTTCTACCTCTAGATGGGGCTGTTCCCATTCCATGCCATAGTCTCCAAAAATGCTGGGGAGGAAGGTGACGCAGAGGTTACTTGTCCTGTATTCTTCTTTTTGTGAAGGATCTCACACCAAGAATAATTTTTCCTTCCTTCCTAGCCTCCCTCCGCCCTTCCTTCCTTCCTTTCATTTTCCCTTCTTTCCCTTCCTTCCTTCTTTCCTTACTTCCTTCCTTCCCTCCCTTCCTTCTTTCCTTCTTTCTTTCCTTCTTTCCTACCTTCCTCCCTCCCTTCCTTCCTTCTTTCCTTCCTCTTGTTCAATGAATGTTATGGAGCATCTACTACATGCCAGGCATTGAAAATGCAAAGTTAATGACATAATCCTTCTCCTTAACTTCTAATCTAATAACATAATAATCTAATAATCCTAACTTCTACATCTAATAACAGAGGCAGATGTGTACCAAGATAATCATAACACAATTTTTTCTTCTTCTTCTTCTTTCTTTTTTTTTTTTTTTTTGAGGAAGATCAGCCCTGAGCTAACTGGTGCCAATCCTCCTCTTTTTGCTGAGGAAGACTGGCCCTGAGCTAACATCCATGCCCATCTTCCTCTGCTTTCTATGTGGGACGCCTACCACAGCATGGCATGCCAAGCGGTGCCGTGTCTGCACCCGGGATCCGAACTGGCGAACCCCGGGCTGCTGAGAAGCGGAATGTGCAAACTTAACTACTGTGCTACTGGGCCGGCCCCTCATAACACAATTTTAAAGTGCTATGATAAAGGGAGCAAAGAAGATGAACCTGCAAAGGAAAGTTAGGTCTAGATTGTGAAGGGACTGCTATACCATCTAAGAAGTTAGATTTTCTCGAGAGGACGATGGAGAACCTCGGAGTGTTTTAAGCAGGGAGGAGTCATGGTCACATCTGAGTACCGGAGAGATCACCCTGTCTTCAATGTGAAGGATGGATCAGGATTGTGATGATCAGAGAACCTGGGCCTTGGCTGGGTCTCCCTCCTTTTTCCAACCTCTCCATATTGCGGGATCTCAAGGCTCAGTCCTGGGCCTTCTCTTCTCTCCCTTTCTCTTCTCTAGCTATACCCCTGTCCACTGCTATGTCAGGTGATCTCACTTGGTCCCTGCTTCAAACAAGATCTGTTCAGTGATAACTCCTAATTTTATATCTCCATCCCAGACTTCTCTCCTGACCCACAGCATCCTGTATCTCAAAGCCTTCTTGACCTCCACTTGCTTGTCTTCCTTCCCTTGTCTTTCCCAACATAGTACATATGACCACCATCTATCCAGTTAGCTACCCAGGCCACACCCCGTTAGACATCCTCTTTTCCCTTCATGCCCTCCACACCAATCCATCAAGTGCTGGTCTGTCACCAAAATATATCCAGGATCCATCCACTTCTCTCCATCTCCTCTATCACTCTTGCCCATGCTACCATGCTCTCTCAGCTGCACTGTTGCACTAGCTTCCTAACTGTTCTCTCTACTTTCCTTCCATGCCCCTCCAATCCATTGACCATACACTAGTCGGAGAGCTTTCTTAAAAACATAAGTCAAACTATATTACTCCCCAGCTTGAAACCTATCCATTAGTATCCATTGCACGTAGAAAAAAATCCCAACTCCAATCTGAGGACCCAAAGGCTTTCTCCATTATTTGGTCTGTCAGCCTCACCCTGCATCTCTCTTGTTCACTGCTCTCCAGCCTCCCTGTTCTTTCAGGTCCTCCAACACTTTGCACTTCCTCTTCCTGGGATGCTCTGGGCGAGGCTGGCTTCTTCTCCTCCTTCGGACCTCAGCTCCCACGTTTCCTCCTCCAGAGTCACGCTATCTGCGTAGGCCCTCAGTCCTCTGCTACTCTTTCTCTCTCTCACATCACTGCTTATTTTCTTCCTAGAACTTAACACAATTTGTAATCGTCTTATTTAGTTTCAGGTTTTATTCTCTGGCTCTCCCACTAGAATATATATAAGGTTTACGAGACTACGGACTACTCTCTTACTCACGACAGTGTCCTCAGAACCTAAAAAAGAGCCTGATACAAAATGCATGTCTCGAATTGATGAACATGTTCATTCAGGGGCTGCAGCAGCGGTGCAGATGGGTGGTCATGAGGGCTTGGACTACATCAGCCAATGTCAGGATGGGAAACAGGTGAGCTTCCGTCAACGTACACGTAGAAGATTGAATCTGTAGGACCTGGTGACTGAAAGAGTAGGGGGGGAGGACAAGGAGTAGAAGATATTTCTTGTCTGGTTGGATAATGATTTCATTGATGTGATGCAAAATTCAGGAGGAGGAGCAAGGAACGAACAAGGGTGTGTGTAGGAGCTGTGAGGCTGGAGAGGAATAAGGAAAAACAACAACGATCTGTAGAATTGGCTAGGGTTCTAAGAAAAGTTTATGAGTAGAATTAGATTGTAGATATTTTCATTTGAAATCCAGGTTTTTTCCATTTAGGCGTATATTAAGATATTATTTCTGAGTCTACTTCCTTTTTCTACTTCTATTTCTAATTCTTTATCTCCTCTTCTACCTTTAGAAATGTGTGGGGGTTTTTTGTGACACAAAGAAAATACCAGAAAGTGAATATCCCAATTTAACTGTCTGATCGAGATTCTTCAGTTTTTTTCCATTTTTTTAATATAAAGAATTTGGCTTTAAAACAATTAAATCTTCTGAACTTCTTGACTTTTCAGATCCTTAATATCCTTTGAGCCCAGCTGGTAGAGTTTACTGCATCAAAGAAATGGAGAGTTATTTTAGAAGTGGATGGCACTCCAGAGGTCATTTAGTTCAGCTGAGGGAAAAATGCCCAAGTTAAATACAGCTTGCCAAGTGCCTGAACTAGGGAAAGAACCCAGGGGATGATTAGTTAATGAAATCTCCGAAACAGCCCCAAATTTGAACTCAGCTTCTGATAGCAGCAGACGTCTTCACAATACTGGTGGCCTGTTTGTGCTGGCCGTTTCCTGTCTCCACATTAGCTCAGCTTCATTTTCCAGCTGTCACAAACAGCACCTAACCTCCTCATCTTCCATTTCAGGGCCATTCCAGCTGCTGCTGCTTTGCATTTATGGAACTGTTACTGCCTTCAGCAAAATGCATGTTTTAATTTTTTAACGACACTGTTAGCCTCCTCCCGCCTAATATGTTTCAAAGTCAGTTGTCTGACTGGTTACGTCTCCCACCTCTCTGTTCCTCTCTCTGGAGAAGAACGCTCTCTCCCTTTTCCCTTCTGCTTCCATTGCAGGACACCTGGCCTCAGCAGGTGTTTTGTATTCATCGCACTAGCCAGCCCCAGTCACTTAGGGAGCAACCACTGGAGCGGGAGCTGATAAAGATTTTGCTTAATTGACAGTCTTTTCAAATTCTTCTGACGGTCTGCCTGGGGCTTCACTGTTCCCCCGCAGGGTATTACTTTCTTTGTCTATACAGTGGAATAAACAGTGATCAGACAGATCTTAAAACAGCATGGGCGCACACCACATATTTGCCTATCATTGTACTAGCAGTGGCGACCAGCCACCTGGTACTTGAAACTTTAAGCAGAACCACCCACCTGAAGGACCATGTGTTGTGCAAAGGCCATCCTCATTTTCTAAGCTTCAGAAGAGACTGACTTTGACTTCTGAGTATACCACGCCCTTGGCACCTCTCTGGGAGGTCAGATCTGTCCCCCATGAGCCATTCGTAGCTCTGGCCACACAGGGCACCAAAAGATGAGTTCATTTTCTGTTCATGGCCTCCCGGAGACCACCAAACTTTACAGTCTCAGACTGGATGGGCCCTAAAGGTCATCCAGTACAGCCAATCATATTTTTGTGACCATATTGGAAAGTTCCCCAGGTGTAACATATGAATCTTGTTAGATAGAGCCTGAGTCTGTGTCTCCATAACTTAAATGCCTTTCAAGTCGAGAGAAGGTTAACACTGCCTGTCTGGAGATGAACCAAAACCTTAACTCATATTCAATATCCCATATGATTTGATTCCAATTTATATTTATAGACTTATCTGCTACGACTCCCCATTTCTATTCTGTATTTCAGCAAAATGATGTTGTTTTTCTCCTGAATACACCTTGTGCTTTCTCATGTCTAAAAGCCTCTTCTTCTAGGCACATGTCTTTCCTTCTACTTACATTTCCTACATTCCTTCAACTCTGTCACTCCAAGTTATATCCATTCTTAAGGCCTGACTTCAGTAACACCTCTCCATAAAGACTTTCCTGACTCTTCTATCTAAAAGGCTTCGTCAAAATTCTGATAGCTCAGTGTGTGACTGTTATTTCATGCTACCTAATAGCTTAGTTATCTGTGTACACCCCTCCTGCTCTAATTAGATTGTAAACTATCCAAGGACAGGGTCGTTCTTTGTCATCTCCGTATCCCCCACAGCATCTCAGACAGCCTTTTGCACTTAACAGGAGCTCAATAAACATCTGTTGTGAAATGAATGAGAATCAAGAGATGAGTAGTTAAGGAATTTTGAAGCCCTGAAAAACTCAGCTGGTGACTGGGTCCAGAGCAAGAGAGAAAGGAAGAGCAGGGAATGTGCTGGTTTGATCTCTCTCTGGAGGCAGCCAGCTGCAGCCCCAAAGAAATTCTTTCCTTTAAAAAAATAAAAAATAAAGAACAGCAAACAAAGTTGGCAGAGGAAGCGATGATGTCACCCTTCCATCACAAATGTGTCGCTCAAATAAAACTCAATAGCTCAGACACCAAATTGCTACATCTTCACCTCTCATTTTCCACTAGGTTTTCTGGAACACATGCCACACACACACACGCTCATTCCTGGGGGACAAATAACAGGTATGTTTTAGAAGCTTGGTAGGTATTCTTAGTGGGGCAGAAAGTGTCATACAGAATGCATATAACCTACATTTCAGTTCCTTCTTTTTGTAAAGGCCAAGATTGTAGATAAGAATGTGTTTTTTGTTAGATTGATAATACACAGGGACTATTACTGGTATCAGAAGTATCTCCATATAGTAAGGCCGAACAGTATTGAGCAAGTGGCTGGAAACCTGGCATGCTGTTCCAGAGACCTTGGCAGTGAAATCTGAGCGTCCACAGGGATGACAGACAGTGGGAAAGGACACGACCTGAACAGGATGGGCTTTGGCTGGGGCCACAGAGCAGTCAGTCAGTGTAGGTCAGGAGGAGGGAGAAAGAATTTACGTTGCAACAGGATGTCCTTGTCTACACCGATGAGGAGCTCGTCTGTCTGGGCTTAGATCTTCCAGAGGTCACGTCTCCCTTGCTAAATCAGTACTGAGCATCAGATTTTTTTTTTTACAGACTTATTGAGGTATAATTTACATACCTTAAAACTCACCCACTGCAAGTGTACAATTTAATTATTTTTAATAAATTTATAGTGTTGTGCAACCACCACTACAATCCAGTTTCAGAATATCGTTATCATCCTAAAAAGTCTATTAAGGTTATTTGCAGGCAATACTAATTCCCACCCCCAGCCCCAGGTAATCACTGATCTGCTTTCTGTCTCTATAATTTGCCTTTTCTGGATATTGAATGTAAATGGAATCATATTATATATATAGTCTTTGCATCTGGCTTCCTTAAGCGTGATTTTTTTTTAGGTTCATCCATTTTGTAACATATACCAGTAATTCATTCCTTTTTATTGCTGAATAGTATTCCATCGTATGGACATACCTCATTGGGTTTATCCATTCACCAGCCGGTAGACATTTGGATTATTTCCAAATTTTGGCTATTGTGAATATGCTGCTGTGAACGGGCACTTACAAGTCTTTGTGTGGGCATGTCTTCATTTCTCTTATAGATTCTTTACAGTGAAATTGCAGGGTTTGAGATAAGTTTATGTTTAATTTAAAGGAACAACCAGTTTTCCAAAGTAGACGTACCATTTCCATTCTTTCCAGGAATGTGTGAGGGGTCCTGTTTCTCCGTATCCTCATCAATCAGTCCTTTTGAATAGCACTCTAGCGATTGTGTAGTGGTATCGCATTATGATTTTAATTTGCATTTCCTAATGACTAATGATGTTGAGCACCTTTTCATGTTTTTATTAGCTATTCATATATCTTCCTTGGTGAAATGTTTATTCAAGTCTTTTATTCATTTTTCAGTTGGGTTGTTTGTCTTCTTTTTATTGAGTTGTACAAGTTCTTTTTATGTTCTGGATACAAGTCCTTTATCAGATACCTGTTTTGCAAATATTTTATCCCAGTCTGTGGCTGGTCTTTTTATTTTGTTAAGGTTGTTTCTTGAAGCACAAGGTTTTTAATTTTAATAAAGTGAATTTATTAATTATTTTATGGCTCCTGTTTTGGAGCCATAAAAATTTTCACAAGATTTCTCAAACATTTTTCTCCTATGTTTTCTTCTAAAAGTTTTATAGTTTTAGCTCTTACACTTAGGACTATGATCCATTTTGAGTTAAATTTTACATATGATGTGAAAGAAGGATCTAAGTTCACTTCATTGCATATGGATATCCCCATTCCAGCCCTTATGGTTGCAAAGATTATCATATCTCCATGGAATTGTGTTGTTACTTCAGTTGAAAATCATTTGACCATAAATGTAAGGTTTTATTTCTGGACTTTTAATTCTGTTTCAATAATCTATATGCTCATCTTTATGTCAATACCACATTGCCTTGATTATAGAAGCTTTCCAGTAAGTTTTGTAATCATGTACTGTAAATCCTCCAACTTTTTTCTTCTTTTACAAAATGATCTTGGCTACTCTAAGTCTTTTGCATTTCCATATAATTTTAGGACCAACTTGTTATTTCTATCAAAAAGCCTGATGGGATTATAATAACTTGATGCTATAAATCAATGTAGGGAGAACTGACATCTTCACAATATTGAATCTTCCAACCCGTAAACACTTCATCTTCATTTATTAGATCTTACTTTGGATTTGATTTGTTCTTCTTCTTCTGGTTTCCTAAGGTGGAAACTTAGATCACTGATGTTACATTTTTCTTCTTTTCTAATACATGTGTTCGATGCTACAATTCCCCTCCAAGCACAGCTTTCACTGCATCCCACACATTTTGGTAAGTTGTATTTCATTTTCATTGAGTTCAAAATATTTTAAAATTTCTCTTGAGTACTTTTTCACCCATGTGTTATTGAAAAACATGTTGTTTAATCTCAAATATTTTGGTGTTTTCCTGTTATCTCTCTGTTATTGATTTCCAGTTTAATTTCATTGTGGTGAGAACAGACTTTGTATGATTTCTACTCTTATAAATTTGTTAAGGCTTATTTAATGGTCCGGAATGTGATCTATCTTGCTGAATATTCCATGTGAGTTTGAAAAGAATGTGTATTCTACTTTTGTTAGATGAAATATTATATAAATGTCAATTTGATCCAGTTGATTAATTGTGCTATTCAGTTCAACTATATCCTTATTGATTTTCTTCCTGCTGAGTCCATCGATTACTGAAGAGGGGTTTGAAGTCTCCAACTGTGATAGCGGATTTGTCTATTTCTCCTTGCAGTTGTAGCAGTTTTTGCCTCACATACTTTGACTTTCTGTTGTTAAGTGCATACCTGTTAAGGATTGAGTCTTTTTGGTGAATTGACCCCTTTGTCACCCTGTAATGTCCTGTTTTATCCCTGATAATTTATTTGGCTCTGTAATCTGCTTTGTCTGAGATTAGTATAGCTACTGCAGCTTTCTTTTGATTAATGTTAGCATGGCATCTCTACATCTCTTTACCTTAATCTATCTGTCTGCATATGTAAAGTGGGTTTCTTATAGACAACATATAGTTGGGTCTTGTATTTTTATCCATTGTCACAATCTGTCTTTTAATTTCTTTATTTACCATTCACATTTTAAGTGCTATTTATCCAGTTTGATTAATATCGACCATATTTATAATTGTCTTATATTTCTTGTACTTATTCTTTGTTTCTTTTTTCATCTTCCCCTCTCTTTCTGTCTTCTCTGGCATTTATTGAGCATTTTATATGATTCTATTTTCTCTCCTCTCTTAACATCAATTATACTTCTTTTTAAAATACTTTAGTGATTATCTTAGAGTTTACATTATACATTTACAACTAATCTAAGTACACTTTCAAATATGCCCATATTTACAATTCTCAATTCCTCCCCCCTGTCCCTTATAACATTGCTGTCATTCACTTAGCCATATGCTATAATCACCCAATACGTTTTTACTAGTATTACTTTAAACAAATAGTTATCTATTAGATCAATTAGGAGTAAGAAAAGTGAAAGATTTTATCTTACTTACTCCTTCTCAGACGTTCTTCCTTTGATTATGTGGATCCAAATGTCTGAGCTGTATCATTTTCCTTCTCTCTGAACAGCTTTTAACAGTTTTTGCAGAGTAGGCCGACTGGTGGTAAATTCCCTCCGTTTTTGTTTGTCTGAGAAAGTCTTTCTTTCTCTCTCTCTCATTTTTAAAGGGTAGTCTTCTAGATATAGAATTCTAGGTTGGTGGGTTTTTTCTTTCAACATTTTAAGTACTTCACTCCACTCTCTTGCTTGCATAGTTTCTGCTGGAAAGTACAACGGAATCTTTATCCTGTTCCTCTATAGGTGAGGTGTCGCTCCCTCACCCTGCCCCTGCCTCCTCTCAAGACTGCCTGCCTTTGTTGTTCTGCAGGGTGAAGATGATATGCCTAGGTATCGAGTTTTTTGTATTTATCCTGTTTGGCGTTCTCTGAGCTTCCTGTAGTTTGGCGTCTGTCATTAATTTTGGAAAATTCTTGGTCGTTATTACTCAAATTTCTTCTGCTCCTGTCCCTCTTTCTTCTCCTTCTGGTATTTTCATTACATGCGTGTTATACCTTTTGCAACTGTCCCATCGTTCTTGAGTGTTCTGCCTTTTTCATTTTTCCCTCACTGCATCTCAGCTTGGAAAGTTTCTATCAACGGGTCTCCAGTCTCACTGGTTCTCCCCTCAGCTGCGTCCAGTCCCGAGCTGCCCATCAAGGGCGTGCTTCGTTTGAGCTACAGTAGACTTGATTTCTAGCATTCCTTTTGATTGGTTCTTAGAATTTCTATCTCTCTGCTCATATTATCTGTCTGTTTTTACACTATATTTTCATTAGAGCCCTTAACGTGTTAGTCATAGTTGTTTTTAATTCCCTATCTTATAATTCCAAAATCTGTGTCATATCTGAGTCTAGTTCTGGTGCTTGCTTTGTCTCTTCAGACTGTTTTTTCTTGCTTTTTAGCTTGCTTTGTAACTTTTGTTGAAAGTAGACATAATGTATTAGGTGACAGGAACCTAGGCAAGTAGGCTTTTAGTGTGAGGTTTTATGTTACTCTGGCCAGGAGCTGGGCCCTGTCTAAGTATACTGTAGCTGTAGGTGCTGGAGGCTTCAGTTAGCTCTGGTGCCCTTGTGTTTTCAGCTCTTTCCGATGTAATCTGCTGTTGTCATACTGGAGCCCTGTTGATGTGGTGGCAAGGAGTTGGGAGGGGAATCATAATCTTATGATTAAATCTCAGTGTCTGGTGTGCCTCACTCTCTGGGCTGTGCCCTTCAGAAGTGTTTCCTTATTTCTTTTTCTTCCTTTAGGTGAGACAGGAAGGCTGTAGGGAGCTGGAGTTGGCTAATTGCCCTTCGCCCAGGTGGACAAGGCTCTGGTAGGGTTGGTCCCCTGGAGAGCAGACTTTGATATGGAGAACGCTCTGGGCGTGGTACCTTTCCCCTCACCTCTGCCTGCAGCAGGAGGAAGGTTTTCATGGATCCTCACCTTGAGAGTCTGCTGGGTTCCTGAAGCTGAAGCACGAGTGTGGGAGGCCTCCCTACACTGCGCCTCCACCGCTTTCTCACTCCCAAGCACATTCATATTCAGCCTCCAGCAACTCGTCAAAATTGCCCTTTAAGGTTCCTGCCCTCTTACGGCTGCAGCAGCCTCTCCTCTAGGTCAGCTGGTCGAGCGGGGATGCTCTGTATTCACCTGTCTCTCTAGATCTCAGGGGGGCACCTTGCTGTAGCATCAATTTTCTGATGGGTCTCAGAAAAGTCATTTATTTTCAGCTTGCTCAGCTTTTGTCTATAAGAATGAAGTGCTGAATTCCCAGCTCTTAGCATGTCACAGTTGAAACTGGAATTCCTCCATTCTTTTATTTTTAATCTCTTTGTTTCTTTGAATCTAAGCTGCTTTTCTGGTTGACAGCATATAGTTTGGTCTTGCTCTTTTTCATTCAGTCTGACAAGCTGTGCCTTTTAGGTAGAGTGCGTTTGGTTATAATTCTGCACCCAATTCCTATGTGTATACGTTTTCCCATACCACCAGGCAATTCTCTGACACCAGCTGGGTGTCCTACTATTCAATTCAATTCTGACCTATCTACCTGGAGATCCATCACATTCCACAGGTTAAGGGCTCTGTCCCACAAGACTGCTCCCAACTTCAGATGACAATCGCAAGTCTAGGTTGTTACCTGTGGTTCTGACTGACCAGCTATAAATCAGAGGTTCCTACAACCACCTCCTCAGGTTCAATTAATTTGATAGAGCAGCTCACAGAACTCAGGAAACCAGTTTGCTCACTCGACTACTGGTTAATTATAAAGGATATTAAAGGATTCGAATCAACAACCAGATGAACAAGTACGTAGAGCGAGATCCCAAACAAAGGAGCCTCTGTCCCCATGGAGTCTGGGTCCTAGCACAGTGGCATGTGGAAGTGTTCTGGTTCACCAACCTGGAAACTCTCCAGACCCCGACCTTTTGGGTTTTTCTGGAGGCTCATTACATAAGCATGATTGATTAAATCATTGGTCGCTGCTGATTCATTCACCCTCTAGCCCTTCTCTGCTCCCTGAAAAGGGTTGGTGGTGGGGGGTGGGGTGGGAGGGGAGACGGGGATGGGGCCGACTGAAGGTTCCAACCCTCTAATCCTGGCTGGTTCCTCTGGCAACCAGTCCCCCCAACTTTAGGGGATTTCCGAAGTCACCTCATTGACATAAACTCAGTCGTGGTGGAAAGGAGCTTTTCGTGAATAACAAGACACCCATCTCACCTTTATGGCTTGGAAGCGATTTCAGGAACTGAGGACAAAAGACCAAATATTCTAACAAAACTGTTACAATTTTATGTCTTTTTAAGGAGTTAGGAAAAGAAATGAGAAAATATATTTATAGAGTCTTTTATATTTCCCCACATATTTACCATTTCAGGAACTCTTCATTCTTACTGTGGATTTGAGTATCATCTGGTGTCACTTCCTTTCAGCCTAAAGCACTCCCTTTTGTATTTCTTATAAGGTGTGTCTGCGAGCAGAAGACTCTCTCCATCTTTGGTTATCTGGGAATATCTTTACTTGGCCTTCATCTGTGAAGCATGGCTTTGTTGGATACAGAATTCTTGGTTGATAGATACTTTTCAACACTTTGAATATGCCATTCCACTGCCGTTTGGCCTTCGTTGTTTCAGAATTAATTCATTTGTTTAATTTCTATCTTTTTATTGAGTATTTTTATTCAATGAGTCATTGTTGCCATACTTTTCTTAAATTCTTAAACACAGTTTCTTTTTATTCCTCAAACATATTTATAATAACTGCTTTAAAGACTTAGTCTGATAAACCCAACATCTTAAGGACACACAGAGACAGTTTCTATTGACTGCTTTTTTTTTTCTCTGAATATAGCCTTTCTTGAAAACTGGAGATTTTACATAGTACTGATTAGCTCCCATGTATTCCCCTTTCCCCTGAGTGGTGGTGGTGTTGTTCTGTGTGTTTGTTTGACAACTTGCCTGGACGAAAGCTGTGAAGTCTGCCTCCTCTGCAGTGTGCGTCCACAATGTCTCTGCAGTTCTGTTTTTCCTGTTTTTTATTCTTCAGCCCAGCTTCCCATAGTCACTGCTATGTCTGCTAGATTAGCGCTCAGCCAAAGGTTGGTCAAGGGTTGTGCTCAAACACCTCAAGCAAGTAGGGCCTCCACTCTCTGCTGGTGGGTCTGTGAGTGAGCTGGGAGCACATTCAGATGCCAAGCTTCCGTTCAGGTCTGCCCTCTTCAAGGCTTTGACTTCCCATCAAGCCCTTGCATCTCCACTGGGATGGGGGTAGCTCCACCGGCCAGGGAGCTGTGGGTGGCGTGGGCTGCCCCTGTCTCTGCAGCACATGCACACAACCTTGGTCGACCCATCATGTGTGGAGAGTTTATCCGTCTCCCCATGGCTGTGTTACCTCCCTCAATTCCAGTGGGCGTCACCAGTCCAGTGGTGGCCCTGCAATTTCAGGCTAACAGAGCTGTTGGCCCTCTCTGTCCACTCGCTTCTGAGATCACCCTTCAAACCCACACTGCTCCAAATTAAGTCTGACACTCTGGCAGTGACAAAAAGCCGCTGGTTTGTACAACCAGCCCTGATTGAACTAACACACAACAGAGCTGTGGGGGAGGGGAACAGCTCCGGGCAAGAACACCACATGTTCATGCTGACCTTGCTCAAAACTCAGTAGTTCTTAAGAACAAACACTTCTCAGTGTGTTGCATGTCTCCAGTCAATTTCTGGAGTGCTGAAATGGTTGTTTTTGATAGTTTTAACCAAACGCTGTAGTTGTTTTTGGAGAAATAGTTCATCGACCTCTTCACGTTCTCAGGCTGCCAGTTACTCCCAGGGCAGCAGTGTGTATAGGGTCTTTCCCAAGCCTGGGGAGGCATTGCACCAGGAGGGAGGAGCTCCGCGTTGAGGGCTTTCCCTGCTGGACGCCGCCACCAACCAGCTCTGGCCCTTTGCAGTTTCCTTCCCAGAAAATCAACGGGGTTGGACGGGGTGATCCACAGTTCATCTCATCTTGAAAATGTTTCTAATAGCATTCAGAATTCAGCTAATACATGACACAGCGGACCTGAAAATTAATTGAGGGGCTGGCCCTGTGGCTGAGCGGTTAAGTTTGCACATTCTGCTTTGGTGGCCCAGGGTTTTGCTGGTTCAGATCCTGGGCGCAGACCTAGCACCACTCATCAGGCCATGCTGAGGCGGCATCCCACATAGCAGAACTATAGGACCTACAACCAGAATATACAACTGTGTACTGGAGGGCTTTGGGGAGAAGAAGAAGAAGAAAAAAGACTGGTAATGATGTTAGTTCAGGTGCCAATCCTTAAAAAAAAAAAAAGGCTAATTGGTTTCACCCTTGCCATGATCTTGACTTCATTGTTACACAAAATTTTGTCTCCAAGGAAGGTCACGTGTGTGTATTCATCTAAAAAGAAGCGATGGTCCTTTTGACTCCGGGAGGAAAGGAAAGTCTTGACTTCTCTTTCTTCTCTTCTGTCTCTTCTCTTTTCTCTCTTTCCCTCTCTCCCTCCCTCTTTCTTCCTTCATCCTAACACTGTGAGCCGTGACTTAGTACCAGGCACTGTACTAAGTGTTTTTTCCATGAATTCCCTCATTACCTCATCAAGTAGATCCCGTCCTTAACTACCTGTTACAGATCAGGAACCTGAAGGTCAGAGAAACTCCCTGGCTTGCTCAAAGCTAAATAGTTAGTTTCTACCCCTCAGTCCCCTTCCACTCCACAACACGAGCTCCACAGATGAACTGGACACACGGCAGCGCGTGATCACGTCTGTAAGAGAAGCGGTTGGGAGTGAGAGGAGAGGAGCTCCTCCTGGCCGCGAGCTGTGAGCGCGTCCTTCTGCAGCACGCAGTGTGAGAGCTGGATCTGGCCCTGGACTTCCGATAGAGCTGGCAGAGAGGGCCCTTCAGGCAGAGAAAACAAAGTTAGCAAGACATTGTTGCCAGAAAGTCAGCGTGGGGCTCTTTAGGGCCTATTTGTGGATGAGCAGCCAGAAGCAAGCTTGGAGGGTGCTGAGGGCCTGGAGGCCAGCCTAAAGATTCTGGATTTTACGCAGGAAATGTAGAAGGGTGTTCACGGAAGGCTTTTGCAGGGGAGCGACATGACTAGAGTTGTGCTTTACGTTTATCATCAGCCGGCAGTCGTGCATAGGGTGCCTTGGATGGAGGGGAGAATAAAAGTCAAGGTGATAGTCCAGAAAGAGGCCTGAAACCCAAGCTAAGGTGATGCATTAGGAAAGGAGACCGTGGGGCAGCAAAGGGATTTACAGAAGCAGCTCCACAGGACGCAGGAGGACGGACACGCTCCTGGATCAGCAGCAAAATTCTAGTACAATTCTGATATTTTATTTCTCTCTAGTTAGCTATTTTATAGCCTCCGGGTTGTTTGTCCTAGAAATAATGTTAAGCTGTTGTTGTTTTGATTAGTTTTGTTTCCTGGTGGGTCAAGAGATGGCTGTGTACTTTTTAAGTAGGTCATCTAACTTTTATCTTCTCAAATTCCAAATTGTCAGCTAGGATAATTTTGAGGTCTAAAATCTATTATTGGTTGACAGCACCAGTTTAGAAAAACCAATGTTTTTCCTGTACCAAAGCAGACCATTTTCCAAAATAGGCCATGTTTCTGACAAACTTCTGAAGGAGGAAGAATTGGATAATTGGAGGCATCCAGACTGTAAGTGGCGGCAGCGTTCCTCTGCCCTCCCTGCTCTTAGGCTCGTTGGCTCCAGCAAACTCCGGGTCTGAGGACCTTCTCTGGCTGAGACCGTCCTCTGTTTCACTTTCCTGTTTCTTATTTCCCTACTTGTCATATTTAACAGCCAGGGGATTGCGGTTGCGTTTTATGTGTATGTGTGAGAAAGCAAACGTGAGAAAACACAGGAGGAAGCAAAGTTATGGGGGCAAAAATTGTGTACTTTCCTTTCTCGAACATTCTATAAATAGTAAAATAGTAGATATAAAGCATTCATTTCATCATTCCCATAGAAGCGAATTCTACCTCTATTTTCCTGTACTTTTTGGGCAACACATTACTCACTGTGGAGTCTAAATTTTTTAGCAGGCGTAATGACGTGGCAGCTACTGTCCCGTAGGAAACACCCTTGATTACGTGGTGCTTTTTCATTCCTTGCTCCATAAACACAGGATTCAGAAGTTTCTGATAGAAAGAACCATATCCCACACAAGGTGGCATCTGGTACTCTGTCTCTCAGAGGCCACTTGTGGAGGGGTGGGGATGGAATGAAGTCCTGCCTTCAAGGCCAGGAGTAGTCACGTCACCCATCAGTCAAGCTGCCCTCGTACCACAGTTACTTCATCTGTAACATACGGGATTGGCTCTGTGACTTTTAGCTCTCCTCCAGCTCTATGACTCTGTGACCCTCTCTGAACGATGATGTCCATTCTCGCTGCTGGAGAGAGAGCAAAAAGTCATTGCTCATGTGTGACTTCTGAAGGACACCAGGTTTGTGAATCCCATAGAGGAGGTACAGAGTTTTCATAAATATCTTCAAGGAGACCTTATTTTTCCTACATTCTAGCCTTATTTTTCAATAACAGCTATGAGCATGTAGCCTGAATTGGCCCCCGCGATCTTACAGAAATGTCTCCTTCTCACCCGAGCCCAACATGTTCAAGGAGGAGAAGGAAGGAACACGTGGGTCCCGGGCCATCATCCCTGGAGTCGGCCTGCTCTGGGAGGGCTCGCCAGCCCTCAAAGCCTGGGCAGCTGTTCCATTTGGCCTTCGCTGGCGAGGCTCTGTGAGGTGGGGCAGATGCTGCCGTCCTGCACGGGGCCTGGGAGAGTCAATATTGACAGGTCTGTTTGTTTTTCTGGCTTCCACCTGTTGGAAACTATAATCATAGCCACTTAATAAGGAAGAAGGGACAGCAGGAGAATTCCTATACTGGAACAGGGAATGTTTCCACTGTTCCCCAGGGGGACCGCACAAGAGGAACTGGCCTTCAGGTAGAGTTGAGAGCAGCACATGAGCAAGAAAATATGATCAGAGACTCCAGGAGGAAGGGTGCCAAGAAGCTTAAAGGTGACTCAGGAAGAGGATAGCACACCTCCCTGGAGGTGTCCCTGTGCCCTCCAAGCCCACTTACTACTCTCCCCTATTGAGTCCTCCCCCGCCCCCAAGACGAGGCAGCAACTCACAGCACAAGTATCTAAATGCCACCCGCCCCACTGGTCTGCCCAGACCCTCTGGCCATTACCTACTTCCCGTGTCATAGAGAAAACAGGGCTCCCCATCCAGGAGTGCCATCCACTTTCCTCCCATGCCTCACTCCCGATCCTCGGCCCTCTTGATCTCCCTCCCTGTTTCTGAGAACTCGGGGCCTTAGGTGGAGAGGCAGGGGCTTCCCCGCCCCAATCTGTGCTCTCCAGTCCCTGCTGCTCTTCTTGAACCACGGCCCTTGACTCCCCATCCCTCCTCTCTTCGTCAGATTCCTTTTTTTTTTTTTTGCCGAGGAAGGTTAGCCCTGAGCTAACATCTGTGCCAGTCGTCCTCTGTTTTTTTGTATGTGGGACACCTCCACGGTGTGGTGTGGTTGGTGAGTGGAGTAGGTCCACGCCCAGGATCCAAACCCGCAAACCCGGGCGGCCGAAGTGGAATGCATGGAACTTTAACCACTTGGCCACCAGGCCGGGCCCTCTTCATTCATCAGATTCTTGACCTCGGTCTACAAACAACTTCGATTCTCCTCTGTGTTTCTCTCCTTGCTTTAGCTCCCACACTGTCTCCTTCCCTCCACTGCCAGCCTCCTTAACAGCAGTCCATCCTTACTCCCGCATTTCCTCATTTCCCGTTCTCTCCCAAGCCACTGTCTCGAGGCTCTCAGCATTCCTCCAAAACGAAAATGACAACAAAACAAACACAAAAATCCCCTGTTCCTGGGCCAGTGAACTTGGAATCGTCAACTCCGGGCTCCAGCATATGCATTTACCCTCCTACCCCCATCACGAATTAGACGTCTATTACACGTCAGACAGGCAGGCCCGGAGGAGACAAAATGTCCCTGATACACCCAAGTGTCATCTGGATGAAGAGCCCATTAGGCATTGTCTGCCGCTTGCTTTTCAGTGTGAGTGACCTTATCTACCCTTTTCCTGAAGTTGGCTGGGTCAGGGCAGGCAGCAGGAACCAGGGGCCAGCGGGAGCCTGGGTGAGAGGGGAGGTGTGGGTGCAGGACATGAGGAAGGCTCAGGGCTCCAAGGACACACTTTTCCTGGTATTGCCAGGACCTCACAGTGGCCTGCTAGGGTGGCAGGGTTTGCAGCAGCTGTTTGGGGCTACAGGCCTTGATGCTAAACCAAGGCCACTCACCCAGCAAAGAGGACTGTGGCAGGCAGCTGGTGGCTGGAAGGCTAATGCAGCTGGGGAAGGCGGCCTGGATGAGCCAACACAAACAAGTGAGAACAGGAAGGGAAAAGACCAGTGCGTAGGGCTGGGGCACCAGAAGGGGGCTGGGGAGGGGGCCCGATGGCCTTCTGAGACTAGCAGGGAGTTGGGAGGGGTCTCCTGCAGCCGTTATGCTGGGGGTGGGGGATGAAGGGAGGTTGAAGGCCAGAGGCTACCTGGGTTCCAAGAGAGGCAAGGCTATCACATAGCAATTGATAACAGCTGCTCAATACAGGTTTATTTCTGTTTCTACTGGAACAGGGCTTAGTGTGGAGGGGAGGGGGAGAGTAACGGGGGAGAGGAAGGGCCGTGCCAACATACAGACCAGCAGAGAACAGTGGGCTCCCCAAGAAGGGGCTGGGGTGTTCTGTGGGGCCAGTGTCGGTGGAGGATCGCTGAGAAGGGGACACTTCAGTTGGGCTGGGATGGGCGAGTAGGATTTCAACAGGCAGGGGAGTAAGGGAGAAGGCTTTCCAGGCAAAGCAAGAGCTCCCAGCACCGGTGTTGGGCAACAGTCTGTACCCTGGGGGGGCATGTGTGTGTTTGCGGGAGCCTGGGTCAGGCTGGAAAACGAGCTTGTGGCCAGGGAGCGTTGGGGAGGGTTATCCTTCAGAGGTATCCTGAATACCTTGGGAGGCCCTTGAAGATTTATTTAATGCTTTATTAGTAAGTATGTATTGGACATTTTCTATTATACAAGCATTCGTGCCCACAGTAGAATATAAGAGGAGACAGAAAAGTATAAAGAAGGACCAAATCCTCAGAGCGAACCGCTGGAGTGCCCTGGAGGCTGCAGGGTGTCCAGGGGCGCATGCCTAGCCTCCATCTATCTCCAGCGGCCTGGCCAGGGCCCAGACTGATGACCTTCGGAGAAACGCCCGGCTCTGCAACTTGTCAGCATTCTGGAGTCGGGGCGAGGGGCCTGGGGAGACTGGGAACAGAGGCGCCCAGGAAGCCCGACCAGTCAGGCGGCCGTCAGCAACAGCCCCGCCCTCGCCACCCAGGCTCTCTGGCAGTCTGTGGTCGCCTCCCACCCGGCCAGACCCCGCTGCGCGGCGCGCGCACATCCCGGAGGGCGCCCAGGGGGCGGCAGCCGGCTGCGGGGTGCCCAGGGCGCCGCTTCCACGTTTGCGCCCAGGGTTGGGACGGCACGCCCGGTTCGGTCGGAAAGAGTGGAGCCGGCAAGAGCTGCCCGACAGCTGCGAGCGGAGCCGCGAGCGCGGGCGGCGCCCAGGTAGGCGGAGGAAGGGGCGGAGGAGGGCCGGGTGGGCGCCCCCGCCCGGCGCAGCGCGGAGCCAGGCGCTTCCTGCCTGGTTGCCCCGTGGCCGCCAAGTGTGAGCGTGTGTGTGCGGCACATGGAGCTCCCGGGGTGGGGGGCCCGGCGGAGACTGTGCGCCCCCAGGGGAACGGCTGGGCTCCCGGACCCCTGTCCCCAGGCCTGGCACTTGCTCCCTCTCCTAGACAACCCTGTCGCGACCGGCCGAGAAGCCCTGGGGCTGAGATCAGGAAGGACTTCAGGGACCCTGTCGCCACATCCAGCCTCTTTATTTTACAGATGAGGAAACCGAGGCTCAGCGTGGTGACGTGACTTGCCCCGGATCACAGGTCTAGAACCCAAAACTTCGCGCTTGCAGGTCAGTGGTGCTGGGAGCCTGCGCCGTGGGCCAGGGCGGCAGTGTGGCTGTTGTGTGTGTAGAAACAAAGACTGGGAGAGAAAGTCAGGAAGACAAAGACAGAAAGAGAACCTCCCAGAGCAAAGGAAGGTCAGGAAATGGGCTGCACTTCCTCCCTGGCCACATTTGTGTTGAGGTCTGGCCCTGTGACTCAGCCGACCTTGCAGACCGTGGCCCAGGTGCGTGTGCGTGTGTGTGTATGTGTGTATGTGTATGCATGCACGGGGATGTGGTGAATCCCCCCGAGTGCATGGAAGACCCTCTGAGTCCACATATCTGTCCACTTACACACGATGACCTTGTTAGGAACCTGCCCTGTGTTTGGCTCTGAGAAGGGTACCAAGAATCCCAAATGAATGAGCTCTGTGTGACTCCAAGGGCAGAAAGGGCCCCTGGTGGGAGTCCCAGGGATGATCAGAGTTCAGGAGGAAGGACCTGACTCCTGAGGCAGTGAGTACCCTGTCTCTGGAAGAGATGAACATGTGCCAAGATCTTTTCATCAAGGACGTGGGCATGAGGATATGAAACTAGGGCAGCTTACTCCCTGTAGAACTGGAATGTTAGTTTGAGGGTCCAGGGTCATGTCCCTTTTCAGGTGACATTGACATGCATGACCTCAACGGGTGGTGCTTCCTGTAGGAGCTCCTCTACACATGCTTTTTGAGTGGTAAATGAGAGGCCTCCTGCTCCTCTGGGGTCCCTTCCCCTCTCAGGACCAGACTGTCCAGGGTACACAGGCCATGAGCCCAGGGGCGCTTGGAGGGGGAGTCACTTCTGGAAGGAGCGGGTCAGGATGGCCTTCTGGAGGTGGCGCTTGGGCTGGGCCTTGAGGAGGAGGCTGGGTCTGGGCATTTCAGGGGTGGGGACGCCTGAGCAGAGCCTCGAGGTGGGTGTGTTTGGGGACGAGGGAAATGTAGTGGGCTGTGTGGTGAGGGATCTTGGTTGAGATCAGATGGTGGGAGGCCTGGAGTGTTAGGCTGCGGTATTTTGATGGTTTCTGAGAAGCAGAACGGTGTTACTGGAGCTGGGTTCAGAAGAGCGTGTCATGTGGCAGCGATGTTTGGGATGCACTGTAGTGACGGAAGCTGTGGGAGGAACACCTGGGAAGGAGGTTTCAGTGACCGTGAGGAGCTGAACAGGGCTGTTGGGAATGCAGAGGAAGGGGCACCAGCAGAGCTGTTGCTCAAAGGGGTGGTGGGGGGAGCAATAGTCTGTTATGGCCAGGCCATGGTAGGGCGTTTTCACATGTGGTCTCATTTAATCCTCCCAACAACCTTATCAGGAGATTATTACTGCTCTCCCCATTTTGTGGAGGAGGAAACTGAGACTCAGAGAGTTTAAACAACCTATCCAAGGTCACACAGCTAGTAAGCGGTGGGGCAGGGATTTGAACTCAGAGAGATGGAATAGGTCCAGTCTGGTAGCAGAGTGAATGTCTGAGGGCAGAGCAGAAGAGGAGACCATAATGACAGAGATTTGGATTCTAGTGCTGGACAGGGAGCCCCGGGAGCAGGGTCAGGTTTGGTGGGTGACTGGAGGTGTGTGAGCCTGTGATGGCACCATGCACCGGGACAGGGGCTGCAGTGGCTGTCGGTTCTGCACCCATGTCGTGAGTTTGCTGAGCTGCTGTGGGGAAGGAGGGTCGAGCCCGCAGGCTGCTGTGGCGCTAGAAGGTGGAGGGAGGCTGGTGGGGGATTCCCCAGGGGCCTGGCAGGCTAGTCACTGAGTCCCCTGCACTCCCTGGATTTCCTTCCAGACTAGCAGTTGCAGGTGCTGTCTCAGGGCACAGCGGCTCAGGCATCTGCCATGACCCTGGGTGAGAATCGGTTCAGGCCGTCATATTGTCCAGGGCCTTGGTTCCCTCCTGCGTTTCACCTATGAACAGGCTACACAGGCCCGAAAGCTGTGGTTGCAGAAGACTGAAATTCCACAAGTGCCATTTCAGGATCCTAAGGACAGGGCCAGGGCCTCTTACAATGTCAAAGCATCAGGATGGTCTAGTGACAAAGATGCCCTATTTTACAGATGGGGAAACTGAGGCTTCAGAAAATAATGGTCCTTCGCCAGATGTTAGTGAGTGGCAGGGAGTGCTCCAGGCCCTGGGCTCCTGGCTCAGGGTTTGCTCTCTCCACTGCCATGCGGGGAGGCAGCTGCTCGGAGAGTGGCCTCCAGCCTCCGCCATGAACAAGCCCTTGGGGTGGTTTCTATAGACAGGTTCTGGCACTGGATGGACCATTTCAAGTTATTATTCTCTTTTTTCCCTCTTAAACAACACACACACACACAAATGGCACATTATTTCCGCTCATCCGTCTAGTGGTCATGTAATTTCTTTGACATCTCAGATTATCTCCTTTCCTCTAACAGAAATTTGCTAAGGCCTAGTCTAGTTAGCGAGCCAGAAAGTGTCCCATCCAAGTGTGCAGGGGCAGTGGGAGCCCCCAGGAAAGCGGGAAGTTCCCTGCACACTCCTGGCCCCCTAAGGCACCGAAAGGGCAGCAGCAGAAAGGAGAGGACAGCTGTGGGAAGGATGCGGGGGAGGGAGATAAAGTGGAGAGAAAAAGGAGAAAAGGAAAAACTGAGTCTGTGGCACAGAAAATTCAGGGGCATGCGCAGAGCTCTCTTTGGGGATCTACCCTTTGGGAACCTGGCTCCCCGGTACTCAGAGAGGCAGCACGAAGCAGGGAGATAAGCAGGTGGACAAGAGCTAGCCAGCCTTTTGACTCGTCATGCAGCCCGTTCACTTTTGAGAGTGAAAGGGAGAGTGTTAACAAGGATGCTGGGATGACAGGTGTAAACCGGGATGTCCTGGACAGACTGTTTGTCCTGATGGCAGCCAGTGCACATTAAGTGCCAGACATGCATTTGCTGTTTAAGCCTCACACTACAGCCTGATCCAGTAGGCACTGCTATCATTCCACTTTACAGAAAAATTAACTGAGAAACAGAGAGGCAAAGTATCATGCCCACGGTCACAAGGCCAGTAAGTGGTTGAGGCAGGATTTGAACCCGGGCAGTTTGGCTGCTCCAGAGCCCAGGCCTTCAGCATCATACTGCTCTGGGCGTCTGCTCACCAGCAGCATCGGGACAGCAAAGACTCCTCTGCCCACTTCCAGGACTCAGCATGTGATCTTTGGGTCTTTGTTTCCCCTCCACAGCTGCTCTCATGGTCAGGTTAGTGTGACTCCGTCTGCCGGAAAGAAGAGCTGGTGGCTCGGGTTGAGGTGGTGGCAGAGGAGCGCTGTGTGGTTTCGTCCTCTGCAGGCCCTGTACTTGCTCACACTGGTCTTGGCTGCAGGTCTCCAGCTTCTGATTCGTTCTTGCCTTGTAACTGCTGCTCTGCCCTTTCAGACTAGGTCACGAGGCCGTATGGACCCGGCTAGACATAGGCGGAGCCTCTTGAAGGCCAGTGTTGGGACTGGGTTCCTGAAGTACCTCGTCTGCTTGGGCAACCCAAGGGGGCCACCCTCTGACGGACCCAGTTCCATTTCGGGCCTGTCCCAGCTTGAGGGGTATGAACTTTCCTTTCTGACGGATTCTCCTGCAGACAGTGCCTTTCCTTCATCAGTTGGTTTTGGCTCCCAGCCCTGGCTTTCTCAGAAAGTCAGCACCGCTCTCTCTTCCCCCGCCTGTTTGTTGACACATCCTGGATGGGCTGGCCAAAGGAGGCGTGTCAGGAGCAGCAGCTCAGACCCCACCCCAGGCGAAGCTCTGGCATTTCTAGGAGATGCAGGCAGGTGGGAGCAGGCAGGTTTCCACATGCTTCAGGTGCCAAGGGCGTCTGTCCCCACTGAACCTGTCCTGAAGATCCCTTATTCACGTAAGACACCTGCCATGCCCGGGGCTGGAAAGGGTGCGTGGCTGGGCCTGAGATGTTGTGGCGGGTGGGAACTGTGCCCTATGCAGGGCGGCTTCCGTGGTGTGGCCCCCACCCCTGGTCTGTGCAGTGCTGTGCCCCACTGGACTGAGAGGAAAGGTGAGGAGGGGATGCTGAGACACCTGCTGTGGGGTCGCCTGGGACCAGCCTGTGGGTGCCCTCCTCCCTGAGGCCGCATTTGCGTTTCTGGCCAGGCAGCCTCCTTAACTCCCTCTTTAACTCCCAGCAGCACCAGAGGAAGTACAGGGCTGTGTACAATGGCTCAATTACCAGCGCAGACAAGAGGAAAATCTCCTATTACCTGGGCAATTGGTTCATTTTCACTTTATTTACTTCAGAAACCACTCAGTGTCGAGCTCGGGGATTTGCAGGGGCCCGAGTTCTCCTGGCGAGCAGACGGGGCTTTGCCACACTGAGTCTGCATAACCACGCACCTTACCCGCTGGGCTGGAGGGCTGGCTTGGTGCTGAGCGGGGGGAGACCGACTTCCTGCAGCCCCACCCTGTACAAACACAGAAATTCGGGACCCTCTGCCCATTGTACCTCAAGGCTGCATGCACAGAAATGTCCCGGGTGTGGCGGAGAACGTGGCGCGAATGAACTCATTCGATCCTTCCGGCAGCCTGTGGGACAGGTGCTCTTCTTTCCATTCTCCCCATTTTGCAGGTGAGGAAGCTGAGGCTCCGAGAGGTGGAGTAACTTGCCTGGGGTTATACAGCCGATGAGGGGCTGAGCTGAGATTTGAAACCAGGCAGCCTGGCCCCAGGGCCGTGTCCTCACTGCTCCTCAGCCTGCCCCTCTGCGTGCTGAGTTCACGGCCCAGTTCTGACTCCCACCAGTCATGTGTCCTCAGGATTCACCCTCTAAGCCTGAGTTGCTTCCCCTTCAGTGAGAGGGGAATAATGACCTGCCGGTCCATCTCGGGTGAGCTACTGGGTGTGAAAGGTACCATGGTGAAGGCTTACGTGGCCCTGTCTGTCATGGTGCCTTTACCTGTTGAGACTTTGCTCTCGAGTTCTGTTGTCTGGGGGTCCTCCTTCCCCGTTGGTCCTTGTCAGCGTGCTGAAATTCCCCAGAGGGCAGGGCCAGCCTCTCTCACCTCGTCAGCTTCTGTGCTTACTGAGCCCCCACTGTGCCAGCGAAGGGTCCCACGGGGTCTGGTTTAAGAAGAGAGGGTGTAGTCCCCTCAGCAGCATTCACAGTCCCCTTGGAGCAATGGTCTAAAAGATGAGCAGTGCTGTTAGAGTTTTTGGCAAGCAGAGTCAAGCCTATTTCTGGTGGCTTCATGGAGGAGGTGGGCTTTGAGCTGGACCTGGACGAATGGGTAGACTCTGAAAGGCAGGGAGGAAAGCGGAGGGTACTGGAGGTAGGGCCTGTGACAGAGTACAAAGCACAGTGGGCAAAGGTGTGTTGGCGGGTGGCAAGAGGGCCCTCGTGCTTGGACTGTCCACAGTAGGGTCTATATCACCAACTCACTCTGTCCAGCTTCCAGCAGAACTCTCTCCCAGGGGCTGCTCCTGGGGCTGTTAATGACTAGCAGGTGGGGGACAACCAGCTGGGAGAGGCTGTGGGGCCCCGTGTGGTCGGGACTGGGCCAGGGGCATTCGCAGCAGCAGCTCCTAAGGCACAGAGACGGCCCTTCACTCTCTTGGTGAGGCGGCACTGGGTTGGCATGTCCTTCTGGGGACACGAATGAGTCAGAGAGGTCATGCTGAGGGGGTCGTTGGTGCTCACCAGAGAGACCATTCGTGTCTTCAGCCGGGCTTTGTTCTTCTGTGGGGGCAGAGCAGGCGGTTTGTCAGAGCTACCCTTTCTGTAGCCTGAGCAGGACTGAAAGTTAGGGGCGTTCTTCTGAACCCCTGCCCAGAGGAGAACATGGAGGGAAGGGAGGAGGTCCTTGGAAGTTTCCATCTGTTCCATCTGAATTATGGTCAGAGATTACTATCCGGGAGAAACCATCAGGAAAGACAAATGGTTCTGCATAAGAATCTCTAGATCTTTCTCTGGCGCCATGGTCTGTGGTGGCTTTGGTTTTCTAGTCTTCTGGGAGCTTGGATTAAATGGACACCCTGGATGAGGATCAGCTCCACTCGGTGGAGATCTCGACTCATGGGGCCTCTGGTGTGGTGTGTGGGTGCGTGGGCGCTGTGCTCCCTACAGAATCCCACAGAGAGAAGGCGACCCCACCTCTCCTAATTTAGGCTTCTTTTGTTTTGGTGTCTTCACTGGGCTGAGAGTTGGGTTTTAGGATACTGCTTTGTTTTGGAATTTTTTTGGTAACTTGGTCTTCTTTTGTTGGAGTAAAATATATGTAACATAAAGTTTCAATTTTAACCGTCTGAAGTGTACAGTTCAGTGGCATTAAGAACATTCAGAGTGTTGTGCGACCACCACCACCACCATCACCAGAACCTTTTTCCTCTTCCCCACTGAGAGGGTTCAGTATTACCCTGGCTCCAGAGAGGCCCACTGGCCTGCTCTCTCTCAGCTTCCCTCGCCACAGTGGCCTTGCCCTCAGCTGCCCTCTCCACTTGGGCAGTCTTTCTGCTGCTATTTCTTATTACTTTCTGGTTTTTTAATTCTCTGCTTCAGCCAAATGAGCCTCTGTGAGCCTGCCCTCCTTTGGACTGGGTTCTGTGCTAAGCGCTTTATACGTCATCTCGTATATTTCTCCCAACGGCCCTATCAGGTGGTTATTATCATGCCCCCTTTCCAGATGAGGAAGCAGCAGCCGACATGTAATATCCCCAAGGCCACAGTCATTTCAGAGCCAGGATTTGATTCTGGACTCTCTGGTCCTTCTTTCTTTTCCTAGATGGGAATGTCGTTGTATAGGACCAAGTGCAGCCAGCCTGCCCTGCACATTAGTGTCTCCTCTAGAAGGTTGTAAAATCTGCATGGATTTGGGTATGTATCATATAAACTGTCTTCTATTAGGATTCTTAGCTGGAGCCTTTAGTCAAAAAAGACTTGCTTGAAAATAGCTTAATTACATACCGTAGATAAATTGCTAGAGGAGTTTAGCAAACTGCTAAATTAAGCTTTTCAGCTAATTACACACATACTGTGAAAGTTGGAGTTTAGCTTTGACCTGGGTCCCTCCCCACGCGGACAGGTGCTGAATCTTCTCTGGCCGGCCGGGGCTTGATCACCGTGTCCGTTCTTGTTCTTGATCCTGAGCGGTTGTGCTTTTCTGTCCCCTCGGGGTGTCTTGCTGTAGCTTGACTCTGCATTTACTCAGGGCAATAGTTCATTCCCAGGGTGCTGTCATCCTCGCCGCCAATATGGCTGAGCGTTATTTCCCATTTCTCCAGCAGGCAGTCTTTCTAGCGTTCTTATCTTCTGCAGTGGCCCTCTCTGGTACCTTTCTCGTTGCTTGTCGTTACCCTCTTTCCGGACTGCGCTAGTCCCTGCTGTGTCTCCCAGAGCTCACATTTTGGCGTTCATCTTTATTTGGGAATCAGGGTTCTGGCCTCGCTGGATGTGGCTCACCTCTGTGAATGACATCAGTTGGAGAAGCAGCACCCAGCAGACTGGCACGGGGCCCAGGCATGATAATAAGGCACTTTACTGAGTGCCTGCCACATGCCAGCACTGTTTCTAATCTAGGCCCTAGCTCCTCCATTTACAGATGAGGAAACCAAGGCTCCGAGGGGTTAAATGACTTGTCTGAGTTCACACATCTAGTTCTGGAATAGACATATAGATCACGGACGGCTCACCCAGGCTGCTGATCCCTCGGTACCAGACTGCCTCCCTGCAAAGGGCTGACCCCTTGGGTTGTGGGGTCTGCTTGATAACAGAGCCCTGTCAACACACCCGTGAAATGAGAGCAAGAATCCCCTGACTCCACACCCCGTGAGCTGCCGCAGGCACAGGCCAGTGAGAAATATAGGGGTGGGGAAGGCCAGTTAAAAAGCCCGCTATAGAACTTCTTTTTAAGGAATGCAATTTTAATACATTGAACCACAGCTTGAATCAGAAACAAAGACACAAAAAGGAACTAAGTTAAATGAATGTTAATGAAAAAAAATTACTAGACTTCCATTATGTAATCACACATTGTAAACTAAAAATACTTTTTAAACACGCAAGCCCTATTTATTGGAGTTAGAAAGGGAATAAAAAGCTCTAATATGTCCTGAATAGCAATCACTGTATATCACATACTACATCTGAATTTTCTGACACTTTAGGGGCTAAATCAATGTGGCTTTATTGAATGTGGATACCAAAAACAAAAACAAAATGAGTCAACAGACACTTATGGAGCATCTACTGTGTGCAGTGCATGGTGCTAGGAGAAAGAACAAAGGCCATAATGTTGCTTTTGACAGCGTGTGTGACTGTGGCTGAGAGAGTGGGGCGGACTGTGTCCTAGAAGGAAATGGGCTTCAGAGAGGGTGACAGGTCGGTGAGAGCTGAGCCGGGCTTCACGGACGGCAGAATCAGCAGACAGGTGGTGGCAGGGAGTCTGGGAGGAATGGTTGATGAAGGTCCCTAAGTCCATTTTAGTCGACGGGGCCTGAGGACCAGTCTGCATGGAAATTAAACCAGTGAAGTTCTGCTCAGGCCGTAAGACATGCCTTAACCCTACCAGGATTTCTAAGGGTCACCTCCTCTGCCTGCTGGACTTCATGGACTCAGTTTACCATCTAAAAGATGCAAGGAGCCAGGATGCGACTCTGGCCTCTCTGATCCTTCCTCTTTCATGTGGTCAGGGATGTTGCATATGATCAAGCACAGTTGGCCCTGCCTGGGCACGATCGTCTACCCTGGGAGGTTTCTAGAACCTGCACGGGTCGGGGGGTGTTCTATGGACCGTGCTCCATGAGGATGGAGACGGTGTTGAGAACCCTGCAGACGATGTACAGTGGGAGCACGGGGCCACCCTCTGAGGCACACCATCTTGGTACAAAGTAACCCACCAGGAAGGCCAGCCGAGACGGATGGTGAGGAGAAGCCCGGTGATGCCTCCTTTCACAACAGGCCCATGCTGAATTCTTTCACGTCTGCTGCCTTGGTGCTGTGCAGCCCGAGTCATAGAGCCACAGGCATCTTGTCACAGTTCACCCCGTCCGAGGCCTGGTAACTGGGCTGGGTCCAGCCCTGTCTGCCCCTGCCTGCCTGGGTCCCTGACTCGGTCGCTCCCGCGCAGCGTGCTGTGCTCTGCCTGCAGCCTGCGCAGCCTCCAAGGCACTTTAGAAAGAGACGTTGACTGGCACAGTGACAGCCACGGCCACCTTTCTCACCCGCACGTGGAGAACACGCATGCCGCTCCACTGCTGATGCGCTTAGCTGCTGAAATCCAGCGCCCGGGCCCGGTGAATGCTCCCAAGTGCATTTTCTTTCTCGGGGCTGAGACACACGCTGAGTGACTACACCGTGTCGCACAATGTCCTGTTGCCTGCGCCATCTGAAGGCAGTGCCGGTCTGGTGCAAGGCTCCGTGCAGCCTTCAGAGGGTGCAGCTCTCCTGGCCCAGTCCCTGGGCTGGAGCTGACAGACGGGACATCAGAAAGCTCGGGTGCTCCGCAGCAGGTGCTGGCAGGAGGGCTTTTCCGCTTGCTCACCGTGCCCTCAGGTGCCTCGTTGGTAAACAGCTGCCCTTCGCATCTCTTAGGCATGTCATATCAGTGAAATAAAAAGTGACAATGTGAAAGTACTTTACAAAGATAAAGCCTTTTAAATGGGGCTGCTTCTATCTTCTGCAGACAAGTAGTTTCCTTCTGTTCGCTGAGTTTGGCTAAATTAACCATTTGCTTCGTCGATCCATGTGGTGTCATGTGGTTCCATGTCACATGTGGAGTCCGTGTCATAGGTTCACATGGTGTCAGCTCAGGCCTCAGTGCCTTTTACTAATAGGCTGAGCGTCACAGTCCAGTTAGGGAATCGAGGCTCGGCCAGCATCCTGTGGTCCAGAGCTCTCTCACCTGCCGCAGCAAGACTCCTAGCAGGAGTGGGAAGGGTGGGGGCTGACTGGGACCCCTGGGAGCCTGGGCTCTGCTTCTGTCCAGGACAGCATGGAGACACCCCACAAGTCTGGTGGGGTCTGAGGCTTTGTTGTCTTCAAGAAACAATCCACAGGATGTCCTGATACGCAGAGCTTCTGGCCTCCCTGTGCAAATGTTTGCCCAGGGGTGTGGAGAGTGAGGTAAACACGGATGAGAAAGGTCAGAGGATGCTGGGTGTCGGCGAGGGTGGATGGGTGTGCTCACACACCTGTCAGCTACACTTGATGTAGATTCAAGGCAACTCTGTTCACTGAGAGCCTCCCATGTACGAAGCCCTGAGCTATGAGATGGGAGTATTTTTTTTTTTTAATTTTTAAAAATTTTTTTCCTTTTTCTCCCCAAAGCCCCCTGGTACATAGTTGTATATTCTTAGTTGTGGGTCCTTCCAGTTGTGGCATGTGGGACGCCGCCTCAGTGTGGCTCAGTGAGCGGAGCCATGTCTGTGCCCAGTATTTGAACTGATGAAGCACTGGGCCGCCTGCAGCGGAGCACGCGAACTTAACCACTCGGCCATGGGGCCAGCCCCGAGATGGGAGTATTATTATCATCTTTAATTTGGAGGTGAGGAACTGAGAAGCTAAGCAGCTTGCTCAAGGTCGCACAGCTAGTAAGTGTAGAATCACAAAGCAAATGCAGACACTTGGACTGCAGAGCCCGTCTCTTAACAAGGAAGTTATATATCCTGGTCATGATCTTTTGTATGGACAAAGCTTTTTGCCGTTTACACAGCAGTCCCAGACTCCACTTTTAATCTTTACAACAATACAGGGAGGTATTATGCTGGGTGTTATACACCCAAGTGTGCATATTAAGTGAAATTGTACCTGTGGAAACACTTAGTAAATTGTAAGATGCTCTACAAATATAGTTATTGCCTTCAAATACAGGTGAGGAAAATAAAATCAGAGAGGTTAAGTGGCTTGCCTAAAGACACACAGGTAACAAGTGGCAGAGTAAGGATGCCAGCCCAGGTCTGAGAACTTCAGGACTCAAGCTGTTTGCTTCCTTGACACCATCAAGGAGAGATTGGTTGTGGGTTGTCTGTCCCCTCCTCCTGTCCCTTACCCACCCACCAAATTGTTGCCAAGTGAAAGTTAGGCAGAGAACCTGAAGGAGACTAAGCTTTTCTTAGCTGCTTTTTATCGCTTTGGTTTTCCTCTTCTTTTTAGTCCTGATTAACCTGAGAGCGCAGTCAGGGATGGCGCTGGGGAGCGTGTCTCAGCGTGGGGAGGGGGTGGGAAGCTGTGGCAGAGCGGTCCTCGCGCGTGGCTCTCCCCGCGTTGGTGGAAGGTCCCTGGGGAAGGTGGCGGGTGGGAGGGGCCATTTTGCCCCGTGGATGGGCCAACACGTATTTCAGGACCTCATAAAACTGTGAGCACACATTGCTTTAAGATTGTGAGTTAAACTGGAATCCAGGGTATGTCCCTGGGGCTGTGTGTACACATGCAGTGTTTTAAAATAAATCATAGCTGCTTTGTTTGAAAGATCTTAGACTTGATACTGAAAAGATGAAAAGAAAGCAACCACTAAACATCAGCTCCGTCAAGCAGCTTCATACAGTGCGAAAAAGGGCCAGGATTTTGTCTCACACCTGGAGCAGAGGGAGTCTGTGTTTGTAGCTAACAATGTGTTATTTACTTGATTATTTGTTAATTTTCAAAGAGATAAGAAATTAACATTTATTTTACACCTTCTAGATGCAGAAGCTATGTTGGAGAATTTATATGTGTTTGCTCATTTATTCCTCACAAAAACTTTGTTTAAGGGGCACTATTATATGACTTTTTAAGGTGAGGATATCGAGATTCTGAGAGATTAACATGTTCAAGTTTCCCCACAGTAAGAAATGACAGCAAGCTATGTCTGACTCCAAACCTGTGTTATTTCCTCAACAGATTGAAAAAATCCATTTCATTTTCTTTGTTCTTCGTTCTTTCTTTAATCTCAGGTCTTCCATCTAGAATCTCTTTCCTCCCGTCTGAAATACACCTTTTAAAAAACGTCCTTTACTGAAGGTGTGCTTGTAAGAACTCGACAAACGAGTTTTGTTTCTCGGCTCACGTCTTCATTTCTCTTATTCTTAAAGGGCGTTTTCTTTAAGTACAGAATTCTCAGATGACGGTTACTTTCTTTTAACACGTAGAAGGGATCCTGCTACTGTCGCCTGGCTGGTAGCCATTGAAAGGTAACTTTTCTCTTTGGCTGCTTTTAGCATATTCTCCTTGTCTCGAGTGTTCTGCAGTCTGAGATGCAGCTGGTTGTGGATTTCTTTTCATTTATTCTTCTTGGGATTCATTGTCATTCTTGAATATGTGTATTGGTATCTTTCCTCACTTTTGGGAGATTTTTAGCCACTACCTGTACCAATGCTCTCTCCCTGTCTTTTACTTCTGGGACTCCAAAGAGATGTATGTTAGCATCTATTTTTCATGTCTCTTAAGCTCTTTTTCACATTTTTCGAGTCTTTCTGTGCTGCATTTTGGTTAATTTATTTTGCCCTGGCTTCCAGTTCACTGCTTCTTTCTCAGACTGTGTCTAGTATGCTATAGAGTCTGTCCGCAGTCTCTAATTTCAGTTAATTTTTATTTCCAAAAATTCTCTTTGGTCCGTTTTTTCAAATTTTCTTGGTTATTTCTCACGATTGTTTTGTTCCCTGTGCGTGTTTGCAAGCCTGTCTTTAATTTCTTTGATTACATTATACAGCACTCCTCCCTTCTCCACGGGAGATAAGTTCCGAGACCCCAGTGGCTTCCTGAAACCACGGACAGTACCGACCCCTATCTATACTATGTTTTTTCCTATACGTATATACCTATGATAAAGTTTAATTTATAAACTAGGCATAGTAAGAGATTAACAACAATAACTAATAATAAAATAAGTCAATGATAACAATATAATGTAATAAAAGTTGTCATTGATTTCAGCAACCTCAGCATACGATTATTTTTCTTTCCTCGTTAAGTTGAGAACTTTGACATTTTCACTTAAAGGAGCACTTTATGACTTCTCTTGGGCACATCTGAACTACCAGCATCACTACACTTGTGCTTTGGGGCCATTATTAAGTAAAATAAGGGTTAATTGAACACAACCGCTGCAATACCACAACAATCGATCTGATAACCCTGATGGCTACTAAGTGACTAACGGGCAGGCAGCATATACAGCCTGGATACGCAGGACAGAGACGATTCATGTCCCGGGTGGGATGGAGCAGGTTGGCATGAGATTTCATCATGCTAATCAGAATGGGACACTATTTAAAACTTATGAATTGTTCATTTCTAGAATTTTCCATGTAATATTTTTGGCTTACAGTTGACCACAGGTAACTGAAACTGTGGAAGTAAAACCGCGGGTAAGGGAGACTCCTGTAGTCATTATTATAGTCAGTACCTGATATCCCATTACCTGAAGAAAGCCCTGGCTGGTGAATTCCCTTCCCTTCTCACCAGTTCATCCATGCTTTTAGAAACATTGTTTTTTATATTTTATACAAGATTTTCAGTTGTTTTCTGTGGGAGGGTCAGTCTAAGTACTTAGCCTGCCATAATGCTGGAAATAGAAGTCTAGCGTATTTATTTAAAATTGACAAAATTATGAGAGGGAAAAGTAATCCAGGGAAGGTTGGCCTTTGGGACCTAGAATTGCCCCACTGCACTGAACGTGTTTTATGGAGGCCCTGAAGAGTGCGCGCTGTGTCTCAGTGAGAGGCCAGTCACAGCGTGGCTTGTCCAGCTGGAGTGGCAGAGCAATGGAGACTTGCTCTGCTCGGCACCCCAGCCCCAGAGGACGTGACCCGAAAGTACACGACCAAAGAAGAGGAGGAGATTTTCAGGACACTTCCTGTTAGAAGGAGTCATTTTATCTCTAAGGGGTGAGAGGCCCCCTTAGGAGAGGACAGCTTGGTGAGACTTGTCCCCCAGCTGCTGCCGTGAGCCCCCCCAGGGCCACTGGGACTTAGCCTTGTCTCTGCTTGGAACTCAGGGCACCTGTTCTTCCATCCCACTGGTCCTCTGGGAGTATCCAAACTGGATGTAGAGGGGACCACAGAGTCCAAACTGGCCCCAACCCCTCCTTCTCCACATTTGGCAGATTCAGTCTCTTGGTTCTTTTGATTCCACCTTCTAACTCCTCATCTGCCACCACCCTGGGCCAGAGCACCACCGTCTCCTGCCTGGACTTTAATAATTCCCTAACTGATCTCCAAGTGTCTACTTCCTAACCCTCCCTCGCTCCCCAATGCGTTCCCCTCAAGTAGCCAAAGTTGTCTTTTAAAAAATGCAAATCAATCATCTCTCTCCCAACCTTTTAGGTTGATTTCCTATGTTTCCTATGTTCCTATATTTCCAGTGATTTCCTATGACTGCTTGGATAAAGTCCCAGGTCCCTAACCTGGTCCATAAAGCCTGTTCTTTAACCTCGTTTCTGGCCGCTCCCTTCCCTGTTAGAGTTATTCTAGCCCCTTGGTTTCCTTCCATTCCTTGAACGCATGAAAGCTCCTTCTCCTTGAGGGTGTTTGCACCTGCCGTTCCTTCTTCGTGGAATGCGCTCCATCCCCTCTCGTCCCTTTCCTTGGCTCCCTCCTGCTTATCTTGCAGGAGCTAATTTAAGTGTAACTTCCTTTCCCTCATCTTCTACGTTAGTCTTGTTGCTCTGCACTCCCTGTGGCAAACGTTCTGCACCTTCATGTCTTCATCAGGACACTTATGTCAGGTGTGATCCCATCATTATTTTTGTAGTTTCTGTTCATTGCCTGCTCTTCCCCACTACCTGGTAAGAGCTGGATTCGTGTACATCCTGCCTGTCACTCTTTCCCCAACCCAAAGCCCAGAGGCTGGCCTCTGGTAGATCTTGTTCGTCTAGAGGATACATCTGAGAATGAATCCGCTTCTGCCTCCATCCCTCCACTGGAAGTACTCTTGCTGAGTTCACCTGTGACCTCCTCGTCGCTAAACTCAGCGTTTCTCCTCAGTCTTCATATTTGACACCTCTACAATTGAAACCATTGCCAACCCTCTGTTTCTTTAAACATTCTCCAACTTTCCTCATCCTTTGATTTTGAGACAACATTCTTTCCTTTATTTTCTTCTACTTCTGTAAGCTCTGCTTCTAAGCCACTTTGCTGTCTTACTTTGGGTGTCCCTTAAATTTTAGTGTCCTGCATGATTCCAACCTTCGCTCATTTCCCTCCTACAGTCTGTGAGCAGCCTTAACTTTATCTATGGCTTCAACCATCGCATTTATGCTGGTGAATCCCAAACCTGTATGTCCAGCCCCGACCCCACCCCTAAGCACCAGATCCTTCTTTCTCATGACATTCTGAAATACCTGCATCCTAATGTCCCATGGACATTTCAACCTTCACTTTTCCCAGGTGGAGCTAATTATCTTCTTTGCTATACTTGTTGCTCTTCCAGCATCTCCAATGTGGCTAAAATAGTTTGACTACCTACCTAACCTCTGAAGCTAGAAGCCATGGAGTCATCCTGGATACCTCTGCCGGCTCCATATCGCGTGTCAGCTATTCTCGTACTCTGCCTCTTAAATCTGTCCTCATTCCTCCTCCCTCTGCCCTGCCACCACCTAGTGCAGCCCCTACTGTTGTTTATCTGAACCGTCGCATCATCTCTTACCTGGGCTCCTTCCCTCTGGCCTCTGCCCTCTCTGGTCCATTCCTACCATGAATGCCAGAGATCTCACCCCAAAGAACAAAGCTTAACCGTGCCGCTTCCTGCTTCACCTCCCGCCTTTCTCCCTCACGCCCATGCAACGGAGCCCATCCTCCTCAGGCTGATAGGCAAGGTTCTTCATAATTTACCTCATCTTTCTGGCTGACTTTGCTTCTCTTCCCACCATTCATATTCCTCGGAATCTGCCCCCCCTTCTCATTACATATTTATGGTGTCGAGCAGGGGTTCTCAGATGTTACTGGGCATTGGAATCATGTAGAAGGCTTTGTTAAAACGCAAAATGCTGGACCTCGCCCCCAGAGGTTCTGAGTCAGTAGGTCTGAAATGAGGCCCAAGGTCTGAATTTGGAACAGGTTCCCAGGGGCTGCTGGTGCTGCTGTTCTGGCAAGCACTGTGAGAACACCGGTTAGACCGCTAAAGAGTGTGAGCCCAGGAGCACTGCTGCCTGGGCGCAAATGCTGCCTCTGCCGCTCGCTTCCTGTGTCCCTTAACCTCTTCATGCCTCAGTTTACTTGTCCATAAAACGGGGCTAATAATATAAACTACCTCTTAGGCTCTGGGGGAGAGTGAGTTAACACTCAGAAAGCACTGACAGCAGTGCTCAGTTCACTGTGAGCGCTCAGGGTGTGTCAGCGGCCACCATTGTTATTTTTATTCTTGTTCCTATCCTTGGGTGTGAGGTCCGCCTCCCTCACTCTTTTTTGCTCACAATTTTCTACTCTTCCTTCAAGAATTAGTTTCCTTTCTGAGGTGCTGTTGCTTACACTCCCGTGCGCCCAGGCCACCCTTGCCTTCTCCTTTGTGCTCACACAGCCATGGGGCACGAGCTGTCCTAGCATCTGCTCGCGGCTCTTCCCTGCTTACCAGGAGCGGCTCTCACCCGCTGTGCATTCTTCAAGGTTTCATTTTTAGTCTGTCTGGTACAGCGTAGGAAAATATTTCTTAATTAAATGACTGAATTGGCATATGTTGCAGAATTGATTACTGCAATGGAAAGATGGTAAAATGTGTCAAGTCTGGGGAAAGGCCTGAATACCAAGAAAAGGTGGGGAGAAAGAATGGTGTGGGAGTTTGGGAATGCTGTAGTCAGTACAGTGGGGTTGCGCTTCAGGAATGTGGTCCTGTGGTCTAGGGACCATCTGAGTGCACACAACTTGGGATAATCTTAACTGCCAGTAGCAAAAAAATCCCAACTCAACTGCCATGAACAATCTTGACATTGATTACTTACGTAAGAAGAAGTCTGGAGCAAGAGTGACGCCAGGGTTGTTTCATCCAGTGTTCAATGATGTCATCAAGGACCATCTATCTTTCTCTGCTCTTCCCTCATGTTTCCCTGTCATGGTCACAGTGTAGCTGCAGAAGGTCACAGTGGGGCTGAACAAGACAACGTCCAAGAGACGAGGAGGTTCTTTCATCCTCTTTTTTAAGAGCCAGGAAAATATTTCTGGGAACACCCCAGGACCGCCCCAGTGTCTCACTGACCAGAGGCGGGTCAGAAGCTCACCTCTAACCTGCCCTCTGGCGAGAGGCCTGAGTTTGCTTTGACTGGATGAGGCCGCTGAGCCGGGCATGTGGTCGCTTACCCTGAGTGGTGAACACACCTGGAGTTCTGTTAGAAAGGAGGAAGGGAGAAATGGATGTTGCTCAGGGAAGCAACAGCGTCTGCTTCAAAGCCTGACCAGACCCAGCTGGTGGTTTATCTAAGTCACAAGATGGAAACTAAGTGACTTGGAAGGTCTTTTCTCCCCTGAGCATCTATGATGACTTCCTTGAAATCGAAGTGAGGAGACCTTCCCTCTGTCTGTTCCAGCTGCAGGTCATGCCCTGACCACAGCTGCCCTTCAGGAGACTGGCCCAGAGCCACAATCTGGTCATCAGGCTGCTTGTTGAGGGTGGGGCAGCAGTGACTTGCCCCTCTTCCTCATGAGCCCAGCCTGGCTCTCCACCTGGCACTCAGCACGGCCGCGTCTCTTCCTAAGGACAGAGCTGCAGGAGGAGCCCCGGGGCAGCCAGCCCCCAGAGACCTGGGCTTCAGAGGGCGCTCCAGGAGGGTTTGGTCCCGGTGTGCTGCCTCCCCCACCACCAGGTGTGTAACTGGACACGAGGCTTGCTTATGGCAAGAAAGTGAGTTCCTAGAGGCTGAGGGTAGTGGGAGCAGCCACCTGCCAGTAGGCTGGGCCTGGTAAGGAGGTGTTCTGAATGATGATGCGGAGGGCTGTGTCTGTGCTTAGGGCTCTCTGATTTTCTGTAGCCCCTCTTAAAAACTGTTAGTCAGCTTACCAAAGTGGACTCCCAAACCACATGGATCTGTGTTTTCTGCATGTCCGATCCGTGGAGAGCTGCAGGATAGGCTTGTCGTCCCTCCAGGGTCTGCCTGTCTGAACAGAGAAAGAAAGCTGGTGAGAGCCCAATGGGAGAGGCTTCAAGCAAGGGCAGCAGATAACGATCCTGGAAAGCAGTGGGTGTCCGCAGTGGGCAGGAAGTTTGCGTTCTATGCTAGGAGCAGAGGGGGCATCTTTCAGAAACTGTCTACTAGCCTGACACTCTGAAGTTTTCCCAGTTCTTCCAGACACACGTGTCAGGAGCAGCTAAAGTGAAATACAGCAGATTGACCCCGGCCGGCAGGGCGGTGGAATTTAGTCACAAGAGACTTCTGTGGTGTCCGCTGGGGTGAAGTAACGCTGATCTGGCCTTTATGATACATGTCGTTCGATTTTATGCATCTGTCTGAAATCTTCCATCAGATTGTCAGCTCCTTGAGGGCAGTAATAGGATATTTTATTTCTCGTCAGTTCTTCACAGGGTCAGTACTCAGTCATTATTTACTGGTTGATTTTTCACTGCATAGCTATGTAATGAAAATAAGCAGTTGAGGTCCTAGAATTTTCTTTCACTTGGGCAGAGTTGTCATCGGTATCTCGAGCACCTGCTGAGGTGGACAGTGGCCGAGTGTGTTCCTTTCCTACGGCTGCCGGGACAAAGCACCACAAACTGGGTGATTTAAAGCAACGGAGGCTCATTGTGTCATGGGTCTGGACGATAG
Source organism: Equus przewalskii (assembly GCF_037783145.1). Classification (NCBI taxonomy): domain Eukaryota; kingdom Metazoa; phylum Chordata; class Mammalia; order Perissodactyla; family Equidae; genus Equus; species Equus przewalskii. The sequence continues at coordinate 32,687,895 of NC_091835.1, read as the reverse complement.
AAGTCTGAAGTCATGGCGTTGGCCGGCTGTGCTCGCTCTGACCCCTAGGAGAAGTGTTGCTTGCCTCCTCCTGGATTCCGGTGGTCTGTCAGCAGGCGTTAGTGCTTCTTGGCTTGTAGCCGCGTAATCCAAGTTCTGCCTTCGTTGTCACCTGGTGTTCTCCCTGCGGCTCTCTGTCTTCACATGACTGTCTTCTTACAAGGGCGCCAGTCACATTGGGGTAGGGGCCCACCCTACTCCTGTGTGACCTCATCTTAACTGATGACGTCTGCAATGACCCTGTTTCTAAATAAGATCCCATTCTGTGGCGCTGGGGTTAGGACTTTGACATGTCTCTATTTGGAGATCGCCGTTCAACCCAGGGCACCAAGTCAGCTCATTCACAGTGACAAGACTAGGACCCAAGGGGCTGGGGTGCATAGTAACACTGTCCCTTGGTGCTGACTGGAAGGGACAGGGAGAAGAGTGAGCAGGGCACGTGTCCTCTGTTCTGTCAGCATTCTCCAGGGAAGTTTGTTTGAGCTGGGCCCAGCTGGACACACCATGATACTGCACTCCGGCGGGGGGAGCTCCACGCTCCTATTGCTCCCTCTTTTTATAGGACAAGTTGGGGAGAAGCCTCGACAGAGGGGAGCAAACAGACCATTTGGGTTCCAGGCAGCCTTAACTGGGGAGCAAAGTGAAGGAGCCCCACCTCATCCTGTGGGAAGTTGTACCCCCTTCCCCTGGGAGAGGAGGAGCTATGGGATCCAACCAGCTCATTGCCAGGCAATTCAGAGAGAGTACCCAATGCTAGATATGGAACGACCTGCTTGTCTCCAAACCTAGTAGAACCTGGACCCCATGTGCCAACGTCCTGTCTCCCCAGTTTAGGACCCCTTAGTGCAGAGGTTGTAAACCAGAGGCCCACAGGCCACTTGTGGAGTGTAGATGTTTTGTTCACAGTGTTTTCATAGTACTTTTTTGAATAAGCAATATATTCACATAGTTCAAAAATCAAGTCATTATAGAAAGATATCTAGTGAAATCTTGTCCTGGCCTCCATCTGCCTGAACTGCCCCCTCCCCAGTAACCACTTTTATTAGTTTCTTATACATCCTTCTAGAGTTTCTTATTGCAAATACATGTCAGTACAAATATATATTCTGCCTTCACCCCTTTCTTTTGTATGTAGTTATAATACACTATACACACTTTTTTTTTACCTTGCATTTTTCACTTAATTTATCTTGGATGTCTTTCCTGATCAGTATGTCGAGAGCTTTCTCCCTCTTTTTTACAGGGGAATAATATTCCATTGTATGGATGCATCATAATTTATTTAAGTAATCTCCTACTGATGGACACAGGTTGTTTTCAGTCATTTGGTGTTTATTACAAGTAATGCTACAGTGAATAAAACTGCCATTTTGTATTGTACCTGAATGTGTATAATTTAGAAATTCTGAAATATTTTTGAATTATCAAAAGGACTGGCGACACTGGGTTCTAATAACTGTGTTGACAACTGGTTGGATTGAGTAGCGGCTGTCACTAAGGGTCCCTAACAGTAAGACGAGCCTTCTCCCATTTGACGTTTCCCCAACACCTCTCACTAAGTCTCTTCCATTAAGGCTGAGTATTGACTGCCACTGAACGTCATGATGGTGCTGTTTTTCTTGTACTAGATTCAGAAGGAAGAGGAAATCACTCTTGTACTCATGTCTCTCCCAAGGGGAAAATGAAAGCCAAGGAGGCTGTCTTTTCAAGAGGAAAGGGAGAGGGCAGATTGCTTTGTGGATGTGACTCTGCTTCGTCCGTGCCTGCCGAGCTGGCTGCTCTGCGTTGCTTACCTGGTGCTTGCATCTGCAGCCCTGCCAGGTCACGGCCCTGACGTGCTTGTCTGGAGCAGAGGGAAAGGATGCTGCTCGCTGGTTGCTTCAGCACGGCCTGGGTTGCTGCTCAGAGACCAGTAATAAAAACGAAGGAGACAGTAAAAAAATATTGTTGTTACATGGATTATCTCATCAGAACCCCATGAGGACATGGTATTCCTATTCTTATTTTATGGACAAGGGAACAGTGACAGAGTGAAGTCACATGACCAAGATTCATAATTCATGCATGGCAGAACTGGTATCTGAACCCAGGAATTGCTGGCTCTAGAACCTGATGTTTTAGCTAATATATTATGCTGCCTCCAAAGTCTTAAAAAAAAAAAGATGTGGTTTACAGTGATACCTCTCATATTTTAAGTTTATCATCAGTAGTGGCATGGCAGTGATGGTCCTGACAAAGATAAGAGAGCATCTCTGAAAATGGGTGAGGTGGTGGCACGCCCCAAAGAAGGTGTATACCGAGAATGCACTTTTGTTCTCCTAACAAAGCTGCTCCTTTATGGTCTGCCACATCGGATAGAGTGGAATTGGTTCCATTGCCCCCTTTGCTCTTTCAATCTCCAAACATTTATGGCGCCATCTCTGAATGAAAGGCCGTGTGCCAGGTCTTCGATAAGATGAATGAGCCACACCCTAGTCCTTGGAGCCTAGTTAGGACACGTCAACAGAAGCAGTAGTGCCACCCGGTTGATGTGGTATTGGAATGACATGGATGTGTCAGGCTGGGTCCTGAATGTGATAGAAGAGATGGATTCACTGTGGAGTGACAAGGTGGGTGGTTTCCAGTTGTCTTGGGTCTTCATCATTTTACGTTGCTTGATGGAGGAAGGAAGCGAGGGCCCGGAAGTGGAGGCTGTGAGCTAAGGTGTTGAGCCATCCTGCCCACAGCCCAGGGTGAAGCTTACGGTGGCTGCAGCTCTCGAGGCCATGGGCTCTCTGGAGACAGGCTCAGTCAGGGTTGAGAGGTGGGCTAAAGGAAACCTCCTTTCCCTTTGTTGCTCCCCATCTCAGCTTTCCTCATTCCTGGTCACTTGTTTAGTGGCTGAGCTGGGCTGCCCCGTGGGGCACTTCCTGTGGCAGTTAGTGCTCTTCTCCAGTGAACGACTGTTAGGCCCAGCCAGCTGAGGGCTGTGGAGGGCGGGGAGGGCTACAAAGATAACAACAGGGCACAGTTCGTAAGTCACCGTATTTGACCTGCAGCAAAAGGATCTGCAGACAGGGTCTTGTTACAAGGAAGCTCCTTTCTTGGCTTTTTATGGCTACCGTTTATCTTTCTTCTCCCCCAAGTTTGCATGCAACAGCATCTGTCATCTCTGTGGTTGTCTTAGAACAACTAGGGGTTTCTGCTTTTTATTTATTCTTTCTCTGAGTGTGACGCTAACCACAGCAGCCACAGGGCAGAGGGAGGGGGAGGGAGCCAGTTGCTTTTCATTCAAATGCTGTGATCTTTGGTGCAGCTGGTGTTAATAGTGAAATTTACAAAACAGAGGTATTGAAACAGTTCAAGCGATTGCTGGGGATCTGTTGCTTGTGGGTCCACGGATGAGTAACAGAAACCAGTTGTTCTCTGGTCAAAAAGGGGAATTCAGAGTCCTGCTGGAATACAGACAACAGGCATTTCTAGGGCCACAGCTATGTGTGTTTCTCTGTACTGGCAGCTGTGTGGAGACACAAGAGAAGAATCCCATACCCTTCTTGTCCTCAAGGAACTTAGTGACAAGAAGAGGAGAAAAATACACAGTCAACCTGCCCTCTTGGGCCTGTTTCATCATTCAAGAAATGAACGAGGTCGGGTTTCGTCAGTGTTCCTAGTGGAGTCGGTACTGCCCCCTAGAGTGTGCCTACGAATCACCTGGAGGTCTTGTTCACATTCTGACTCTGAAGGTCTAGTCCCAGGCTTAAGATTCTGCCTCTCCCGAGATCTGCCGACTCCCCGGTGATGCTCCTGGTCCAACGACCATAATGCTTTGAGTACTGAAACCCTAAAGGGCATTTTGGAAATCTGTGGGGTAGCTTTGAGTGCCACACGCTGGAGAGATGCTCCTGACATCTCCTGGGTCGGGGCTGGGGACGCTAGTTGTGATTCCATATGTGGTGGTTGACCTACCCAAACTCAAGCCATTACAAATATAAATCAGTAATACCTTCCTACATAGTAATACTGAGAAGTTTTCAAAGAAGTTATGCAAAAAGCCCAGTAATTTAGGAGACAGTTGTTTTGGGAAGAGAAGCCTAAATAAAATAAAGTCTTGAAATGATTGGATAATTTCCACATTCCATACATTCTGTCCAGATTAGAGCATTTCCACACATGCGTTTAACTGAAAAGAGTTTCAGTGAAATATGCAGTCAGTGCAACAGCAAGGAAACCCCGTGCAGATTTGTGATAGGAGATCCGAGACTTTGTCTAACGGACTTGGACACAGGACAGCATACTATTAAATTAGCAAAGGTGCGTGAAATGTCACCATCTCAGCAAACTTCTTTATAAAAGCTGTTTTTAAAATAGTTTGTGTTCTAATATGTATGTATATTTGTAGTACAATGGTAAGAAATCTCTTGCAAAAATTAGATATTACAATGATTTACTTTGGGGTTGCTTTGGTTTTTCACCCTTACTCTGATATTCTCCTTTTTTCCAATCCATCCTCCTGTCCCCATTGCCTAAACAAAAAGGATATCATTTCCAAGGCTTTTTTAATACTAAAGACGGAATATGTGCCTGCACTCCCTGGGCGGGACTTCCAAATTGGAGACATGTTTTCCATACTTTGTCACTGCCCTGTCCCATGTCCCAGCATAATAAATTATTATGACATTATACATATGTATAAGGCTTAGCTCATTCACAAGAACAATATACTTCCTTGTTTTCTCTCCGTCCACATCAGTAATTTGCTTTGGCATGCGAATTCTACCTCAGTTTAGGATATTTCCTCCTTCCTGTTATCAGATACAGATGGGTAAGTGGGTTTGTTATTTCCATCCTAACATTTTTCATCGTGTTGTCCTCTGCTCTTTGATTTCCTCGTAGTCCTTGTGTGGAGCATTCAGTCGAATGTTGTGCATTACAAGGAGGTGTGGGCCTTGGCTGTTGCATATGTGTTCCAGTGCAGCCCTGCAGGGGCATATTGAAATGTTTGTTATTTCATTATAAATTGCTTTCCTTTTCTCTCCTTTATATTACAGTTTGAGCTCAATTAAGCGTACGGGTCAACTAACTGACCTCGGAGTTTCGTTTCAGGCAGTAAAGAGGGCCTTTCCGAATATTTTTGTAAAACTGGGGTGTTGATGGGAGAGGCTGGAGCCCCACTGGTTTAAATGAGCTCTAAGGCCTCTGACATTCTCAGAAAACAGTAGATGGCTGTCTGATTTGTGACTAAATCGAAAATAATCCTGGAGAAAGCGGGGAGTGAAAGTTGCTATCGCCTGTCATGTCTGCTTGGTGAGAGACTGTGAGACCTTGAGCCTTGAAACAGGCTATACTTCAGAAACTGGGAGACTTAAAAAAAGCAAAAACAAACCAAAAAGACCCCACACACACTTTACACCTTGACCCCACGCAGGATCATTTGAAACTGAATCTCTGGAGGGAGGCCCGGGCATCTGGTGTCTAAACATCTCCCCAGATGATTCTAATGGGCTGTGAGGGTGAGAATCCCGGCCTGCAGGGAAGTAAATGCTGAAAAGATGGGTCCGTGTTCTAACTGCCAGAACCTATGATTGTGACTCTATCAGAAAAAACGGTCTTTGCAGACGAAATTAAGTTACAGATCTCCAGATGAGATCATGCTGGATTATCCAGGTGGGCTACATTCAATGGCAAGTGTCCTTATAAGAGGCACACAGAAGAGAGACAGAGGAGAAGGCCATGTGAAGACAGGGGCAGAGACTGGAGTTATGCAGCCACAAGCCGAGGAACGCCTGGAGGTACCGAAAACCGGAAGAAGTAAGGAATGAATTCTCCCCTAGAGCCTTCGGAGGGAGCGTGGCTTGGAGGGAGATAGCCCTGTGGACACCTTTATTTAGGACTTCTGGCCTCTAAAACTGTGAGAGAGTAAATTTCTGTTGTTTTAAGACACGTAGTTTTTGCTAATTCATTACGGCAGCCCTGGGGGAACTAATACACTGCTGAAAGTGTGGATAAAATTTGGTGGGACGGAAGGTATATAGGAGTTTTTCAGATATGGAAGCAAAATGAGTGACAGCAAGAAGGCATGGCTGGGGGTAGAAGGGGAGGCAGGACAACTGGACTAGAGAGTGACTTTCCAAGAGGTGTGGGAACTAATTCTGTGGAGAGCCTACAGAGAATTCCTGGGTGTAGATGATTCCTTTCCTAGGAAAGATGCTATCCTCTCCATTCTGTCCTGTCATATCTCAGGGAATAGCATTCTGTACTTCCTTAGACCACAAAAGGCCCTAGAAGCCTGGAAAGGGAGTTTGCACTTCCTTCCACAAGCATGGGAGCTGCTGAGGAGGGAGCAACCTGGCAATGCTTTAGGGAGGCCTGCCTGCCTGCCTGGGTTGCATGTCTGAATAAGTGGCGCCTGCTGCTGAATCGTATAAGTGGTCACTGAATCCATTCTGCTCTCCACCTCTCCCCGCCGCCAGCAGTCCTGTGCAGCAGTGGCTTGATGAGTGTGAGCAGAGCCATTTGTTTCCCAGCCTTGGAAGTCTGGGTGATATTGCTGTCATCGTTGGGTGGGTCTGCCGATGTCTTAGAAGTTAATCCCTTCTGCAGATCCCTGAATGAAGTCACATCACTTCTGATGAACTCCAGAGGGACCATCCTCAGCCCACGTGTCGGAATGAGAGCAGCCAACCTCGAAGCCCACACAGTGCCAAGTGCACTTCCTTAATGACCAGCCAGTTGTCTTGTGGAGGCATCTCAAGAGCACTGCAGGATGAAGCATGCACCCATGCCCTACTTTCTGCAAAACGAAGCAAGGGAAACTTTCATTAACACTGCCTGTGAAATCAGAGGCCTCCCTGACTTTCCCCAGCTGGCGCAGCAGGAGCCGAGAGTGCCTGCACGTGAACTCACTAGTCACATCCTGGATCTTGTGTGTGCATTTCCCAGGCATTGATTGGAACCGCTGACTCAGGAAGGACCAGCAGCGTGGGAGCAGAGAGGTCACCCTGAGCATGACTGCCTCAAGGGTGGAGGAGGAATTATGTGCTGCCTGGCAAGAACCATCTAGGGACTGCAGGGCACTGAGCTGGGGTGGGGGTGGGGGCCCAGAATGGATTCGGCGAGAAGAGGAAACAGGGGAGCAACCGACCCATGTTATTTTTCACCTTCAACTTTCAACTGTCAGCTGTGCTGGCGATTTAACATGCCCCATTGTCCCAGAGATGAATGAAGGGCGTAGGAACTCCTTCGTTTCAGTTTTCTGGGGATCAATGTCTTTAAAGGAAGGAGATCACTTTCTTCCGTGGACACCACGCTGTGACACTGTTAGGTCAGTGGCTACTGTTTTAATGTTGAGGGAGATGCTGCAGAATGCTGGGCGCAGGTCAGAATGGAGCTGCCGGCCTGAAGGAGTAATTTTGGGATCCCCTGGATAGAATGCCCTGGTAGAGCACCCATCCCTGCCCATTATGGATTGTGAAGATGAAGAGCATCTTCAAGTGAGATGTGGGGCCGAAGTTAGGGAGCAGGGATGGAGGACCATTGCTCGTGTTAAGTCTCACTGGGGCACTTAGCAGCCCCCTCCCGAGACCTTAACCTCGCTGTGACCCTCAGGCAGACGACCAGTGAAGATGTTTCCAGTTGAGCGGTAGAGCATTGGGAATGCAAATATTCAAACTTTCAAACCCTCCACCTGACACCTACTCTTATTTGCAAGAAAACCTGAGGGATTTTCCCAGGGTGGGTGGAGGGGCCAGTAAATCTGACACCGGCTGACCTCCTGACTGCAGGGGGCAGCGGTGGGCTCCAGAGAGCCAGCGCTGGTGGAGAAGCCCTGCGTGATGGGGAGACCCGAGCAGGCTGCTCACCCGCAGGTGGTTCCACCCCGCGGAGGGGCGTTCCAGAGAGCAGCCTCGGTCTGTTCTCTGTTCGGCAGACACTGCGCGCTGCTTCATGCTCAGCGCTCTAGGAAGGCACTGGGAACAAGACAGACAGGCCCTGGCCTCAGGGAGCAGGCCTGCAAACGCTAAAGAAGAGAAAATCACCCTTAAACCCAGTAAACAGAGATAATCACTATCAACATTTGAGGTGTATTTCCTTCCCATCTTTTTCATCACATGCGCACGCACACACACACACACACGCTTTTCTTACTGCCTTTCCTCATTCTGCCTTACATTTTAGTTTGTCGCATGCATCTATCTCCATTAGACCGTGAGCTATTGGAGGGCACAGATAAGGTGTCACTCGCTTTTTATCCCTGTTACCTAACACAGCCTCTTGCGCCAGGAGCCCCTCTGTCCGTGTCAGCGTGGAGAGCCACGAGGCAAGTCTGTCTGGCTTTGGAATGCAGCACATCGCGATTTTGAGGAAGGGATTTTGTGCTGGTGCTTGCTGCTCGCTGCCGACTCTATGCATTCCACAGGCCCTGGGCACTGCTAGCCAGCCTGCCACTCGGCGGGGCGGCTGGGGAAGGGAACAGAACGACATGGAGATTTCACAAGTGGCTGAGACACGGGTGGATGATTAAGTGTGTTCTGCATCCTGCGTGGGGTTGACTCGAAAAGAGCTCTCCTCCTGTTATTTCTCTGAGGCCCTTTTCTTGCTTTAGAAAGACACAGTTGACTCTGGCAAATCTTTCTTTATCCTTTCTGATCAAAAATAGTGTTTCACCCGGGGAAGGTGGGTGAGATTTTCTTCTCTGAGAAATCAGTTTGGGCCCTAAAATACTCTTTGCTTAGATTGAAATTCAAGAGGCTCTTGAGCTGGGCTTGGAAGTGGAATTAACACAGGCTGTTTTCCAAAAAGCTCAGTGTGAGGAGGCTGGGACCAAGTCAGGAGGGGAAGTCACTCAGCGGGCCACAGGCGAAAGCACGGCAGAGCGCCTGGGGGGCCTTCAGGGGAGTCAAAGTGGCAGAAGCTGTTCACAGAGCATCAGGACCCCTTCAAAGCATATGTGGAAAACGGGAGAGGCCGGTGGGAGATTGAGTGCTTTCTTTTTTTGGAGCAAAATTTAGGAAATTCATAGTTCTTGATGGTAACACAACAGTAAAAGCAGATACAAGGGAGACAAGCCCAATTGCCTTCTGAGATTTTTATTTGAATGTAGTAGGATGTTTGTTATTTAGATGTCTTTTTTTCTTTAAGGGATACTTGGCATAGCAGAAGCTATTTCTAGAATTAAATATCTCTGAGGGAATTTCATTATAAGATCAAGGAAAAAGTCTGCAAGGTTTTGGCTTCTGATGAAAAACATCTAAAACCAAGTAAAATCAAAAAGAACCCTTAAACAAACAAATTGCTGATTTGAGTGAGGCAAAGAAATCTCAGCCGGAGGACCCTCTCTGGAGCCCACGATTGGAGAGAGGGGTGAGGGGATGTTTAGGGCTAAGTCTCTGTGAGGCAGTGACCTTCCGGGATGGGATTTCCTCTCTCTAAACGCCAGGAAAAAGAGATGATGTAGACAGAATCTGGTGGTTCACACAGAGCAAAACAGGAGATGGGGAGCGCGAGGCCCAAGGGGGCCAAGTGACTTGCCCAAAGTGAGGACATTAGGGGTAATGTGGGGGAATATGCTTTTTAAAAAACACCCCAAATCTAGTCTTCTGTCTGCAATTCTACATTGCTGTGGGAGGTCAAAAGGATTTCGTAGAAAGGGCATAGGCTTGGGTGGCACTTGGTTTGAATCTGGCTGTTTTTGGACAAGTTTTTAATATTTTCTCCAGGCTCAGTTTACTCATCCGTACGATTGCCCCCGAGCCTTCTCAGCTGTATAGCTGCATGGATCTCTCGGGCGTCCTGTTGTGCTGTGTAGGGAATCCTCTGGTGGTCAGTGGACGTCCGTCTGGTTGTCACTTAGAGGGGAGAGACAAAGGGAACAACTCACTGTGCCACGATGCTGACGTCACTGCTGTCCCCACCTTGTCAAGCGTGACCTCCAGTTCTGGACAGCTCTCCTCCGGACCTCACACTCAGTGGCTCGCTCATTCATGCAGGGCCTGTTCCAGGTGCTGGGGACACAGCAGTGACCGGAGCAGCAAAGCCCCAGCCATCATGGAGCTTGTGCTCCAGACCTGCTCTGTGCAGTAGAATATAATGTGAGCACACACGTGCTGCTCAGTATTCTAGAGCCACATCAGAGAAAGTAAAGGAAACAGGCAACGTTAATTTTGTTACCATTAGTTAACCTAAGGTACCCCAGATATTATAATTTCAGCATGTAGTCACCTAAAAATTTATTAATTAGATATTTTACCTCCTTGTTTTGAACTAGATTATTCTTACAGCACATCTCAATTTGTACTGGCCACATTTCAAGTACTCAGTAGCCTTGTGTGGCTCACTCTATTGGACAGTATGTTTCTAGGGCTCAGGAGCAAGACTGCCACCCACTCCAGCGAGGGAAGCGTGTCACTGCAGGCCCTACTGCCCGGTGGGGAGCTGCCAACACACAAAGGGGCCCTCGCCCCGGGCGCTGTCTCCCACCACCAGAGCGTGCTGACTTTATACGGGAGAGGGGAGAATGCCCACGCCGCAGAGTTCTGTGCTAGGCTGTGGGTTCAGGCAGGAGAACAACACGGTGCTATCCTCTCTGTAATCATAATAATATCATTAGTACTTAATGAGTGCTAAGTATGGGCCAGGCCCTGTGCTAAGCACTTGATGTGCTCTGTGTCTTATTATCTTCATGACAACTTTGCAAGAGAGGCACTAATATTCTCCATGTTTAACAAAGGAGGAAAGTGGCTTCGAGAAAGCAGTTAGAGCACTTGCTGAGGCTCACATGAGAAGTGAGTAGCAGACCTGGGACTTGAACTCAGGGCTGTCTAAAGCCAAAGACTTGTGTTCTTAAAACAGAAACAGCCCAGAATGAGATTCAGAATGAACACAGGCTCCCAGAGCCTTCATCGAAGGCTCTCTTCCTCTGCATACAGACCGTACTACCAAGTCAAATGCTTTGGAGATGAAGGTGTCATTGAGGAGGACTCAGTGTCCCGTGGAGAGGTATATGTGATACATCGGCACCCCCAGGCCCAGCCCTTCACAGCTGTTGTCCAGGATCCATCGCTGCCAGCATGTTCTTATTACAAATAAGATGGCGCAGCCTTTGAAAACCATATAGTAATGTGTGTGTGTTACAAATAAAATATTTACTTGTCAACATAGGTTACAGAAACCTCTGTTGACTCTAAAGCACCATATGAAAGGTTGCATCATTGTTATATGGTTATTACTATTGTTATCATCCAGTGGATGGCATGTCCAGGGCGCTCACAAAGCCCAGACGACCGCACTGGTGCCTGTAATATCAGATGGCCGCTGAGGACGTAGCCTGTCCCAGCAGATCCCAAGCACCTGGAAGTTCTGGAGCTTCACTTATACTGCAGTAAAAACCCAATGTGCAGGGGCTGGCCCCGTGGCAGAGTGGTTAAGTTCGCGCGCTCCGCTGCAGGCGGCCCAGTGTTTCGTTGGTTCGAATCCTGGGCGCGGACATGGCACTGCTCATCAGACCACGCTGAGGCAGCGTCCCACATGCCACAACTAGAAGAACCCACAACGAAGAATACACAACTATGTACCGGGGGGATTTGGGGAGAAAAAGGAAAAAATAAAATCTTTAAAAAAAAAAAAAACCCAATGTGCAGGTGAGCCAGTTCGCCAGGTGTCTTCCTCATTTGCCAGTTTGCCTGGTGCTGAAGTCAGTCTTTATGTTCAACCTTGGGTGGCCAGCAGCACTCCTGGCTCCTCAGAGCATAGATAGAGAGACACTTAGAAACCCTCAGACATGAAGGAGGGGCCACGGGCCTCCCCTCTCAAGTCCCAGGACAGCTGATAGGCCAGCCGCCAGTGTCTGGAAGACAAAGGGCCCACAGAATGTGCTGCGGGTTTCCTGGGCTTCCTCGTGGCCTTGCTAAATGGGATGACCTTGCAGAACATGAATCCCGTGTACTCTCTGAGGCCCACTGTAAGTCCCGCCTCCTCCGTGGAAGCCTTTCCTGCCATCTCAGCCCCCTCCAGCCCTCTCCCAGCTCTAATGTCCTGTAGTCGGGAACGCCTGTGCCATTTAGACACTGAAGCCCTGTCCTGTATTGTTAGCTACACATTTTCTGTATGGTCGTGCCCTTTCTTTCCCATACCCAGACTTCTGTGACCTCTCCTGGTGACAATCATGTGCTGACTTGTGACATCTCTGATGACCTGCTTGGTAAACTCCACCTTGTTCCAGAGAGGGTTTAAGGAGGCTGTTTCATTATTCTAAGTGGGCATGATGTCCTTAATGAATTTTCATTTGGTTTTGTGTGCTGCTTCTCCATCCAGAATATACATCCTTTGAGAATTGTGCTCTTGTAATCTTGGTGTCCTACTAGAGTCTCTGCCTGACTCACCTTGGGGACTTAGTGACAGTTTGTTGCTCAACATTGAGCAAAGGCGAGAGCCCTGATCCAGATCCGCTCCCTGTGATGCTGGTCAGCTGCATAATACCCTTTACTTCATCTGCCTGCAGTCACCACGATTTGTACTATATATTCATTAATTTGTTAGAACCTCTCCCCCGCACTGGAGACCTTTTCGGTTCTCAGCTGTGTCCCCAGCACCCAGCACCCAGTGCAATGCCTGCAACCTGGCAGGGCTCGGTAAAGCCCAGGTCAAGACTGTACATGTGACCGACTCAGCTTGGTCACTGTAGGGGAGGGCAGAGGCCGGGAGAGGAGCATTAGGGCCTGGGGTGCCCAAGGGCTTTCTGAAGGCTCTAGTCACAGAGAAGTGAGGTCAGCTTCCGAAGGGCATGTGGGATAGTGGGAAACACGTGGGCCTAGAGGTCAGGGGCTCTGAGGGGCAGGCACTTTCCCGCACTGAGGTTTACTTTCTCTGTAAACTTGAAAAAGTCTTACGAGGGTTGAAGGAGATATTTTTGTGAAACTGCTTTGTAAACTATAAAGTGACGTGGTAAGATGCTATTCATCACCATGAGATCTAGTCCCTGCCTACCTGTGCAAATATATTTCTTATAAATTTTATTTAGCTAGGCCAATCTTCTCATTTAAAAAAGTGTTTTTTCCATTATTTCAAAAATACTATATTGTAATAACAAAAATATTCAAAAATTCAGAAGAAAATCAAAACAAGTTCTCTCTTAATTGTCATCTAGAAATAACGCTATGAACATCCTATATGTAGCCTAAATAGTTTTTCCCCTAAGTGCGTATGACCCAGGTTTCCCAGGTGTCAGCAGCTGGGGGCAGACGGGGCGCCGTTCCTCCCCTGCTCTCCCACTGCACTGGCTTTCCTGGGGCCCTGCCAGGCCCTGAACAGCAAAGCCAGCGCAGCGCTGGGCGCGGATGGAGAGGACGCAGCGAGGGACTATCTTCTTCCTGCGCTCTTCACCGTCTGAGCGTACTTCCTGGGTTTGTGTATCTATTGTTTGTCTCCTCTGGAATATGAGCTCCCCGAGGTCAAACGCTTGCCAGATTTGCCTTATTGCTGCCTTTTGGCACCTGAAGCAGCACCTGTGGGTGGTAAATATTCACTGAATGAGTGAGTGAACACTGAGTGCTGTCAAACCTCATACAGAATAGGAGGCTTTAGATGGACTGTGCATTGAGCTGTACAGAGGCCAGACTCTTTGGTACTGTACGTCTGGTCTGCCAGGTCGAGCTGTGGCTGGAGAGGCGGCCTTAGCAGACGTATGATAGATAATCCTAACCCCTGCAGTCACCATAGCTGCCTCCAGGAATTTCAAGCATGCTCTCAGACCATGCTACTGAGCACCTGGCCAAAGCGCTCCCCAATTCCTCTCGGGTTCACGGTTTTCGTGTCCCCAGCTGCCCTAGGCAAGGAGGCGCACTCTCTCCTTGCCCCAAAACCTGGCCCTCCTCCACCTTTCAGGCCGCTCTCCTGTGGGGCCTTAGGCTTTTCTTACAAAGACTACCACATTTCTTTCCTAGGCAGGGCAGCCATTCTGGCCATGGTTCTGCCTCTCTGTCTTCAACGGTGCAGACAGCATTTGTGGATTGGATGCGAAGAGCTTCAAGAGCACTGCTGAGAGCTGGGCCTTCTAAGAGGGGTCTCCAGTCAGCCCGGTGGCTACCCCCTTCTCTTGCACAAGGGTCTGCCCCCACTGGGCTAGACACAGTCTCCAAATTCGGGTCACTAAGCAGACTTCCCTCTGCTACCCCCCACCCTCGTGCTCCTCTCCAAAACCTGGAAGAGGATGGGACTCTGCTTGTTTTCTCCTGGGTTACTGCAGCCCTACTGGAAGCGATATTTCCCCCCACTTTTCCCCAAATTACCATAAAACCCCTTCCACTGTGTTCCCCATTGGAAAACAAGGTGTGATTCATCACTGTGTGTTTCTTGGTGGGACTCAAATCGAGGGTAGCAAAAGTGCCCTCCAGATGTGAGGTACCCATCCTCTGTGGAGCCAGGACCTGTGAGGTGAACAAGAACAAGAGGTGGACAGGCTGCTGCCCGCAGCCCTGGGCCTCAGGCCCTCCACGGGGCCGCTGCTGCTGTTTCTAATGTTTGCAAGGATCGGCAGCATGCACTCAGATTCCAGAAACTGAGTTCTCACACTGGCCATTTCTCCCAAGCCTTCTTGAGGACACAGTCTCTCTCTTTTTTTTCTCTAGGTTTATTGAGATATAATTGACATTAAACATGTGATTTCAAGGTGTACAACATAATAATTTCATATATGTGCGTAGTGCGAAATGGTTACCACATTTAGTTAACATCCATCACATCACATAGTTAGCATTTTTTTCTTGTGATGAGAACTTTCATATCTGCTCTCTTAGCGACTTTCCCATATACAATATGGTATTGTTAACTAGTCACCATGCTGTACGGTACATCCTCGGAATTTAGTTATCTCATAACTGGAAGTTTGTACCTTTGACCATGTTCATTTCACCCAGGACCATTTTGCCCAATCTTCCCTCTCCCCCACCTCCTCACCATTCCCCACAATCCCCTGGCAACACCAATCTGTTCTCTGTTTCTACAAGTTCTGTTTTTTCAGATTACACATATAAGTGAGATTTGACATTTGTCTTTCTCTGCCTGACTTATTTCACTTAGCATAACGCCCTCACGGTTCATCTATGTTGTCACAAATGGCAGGATTTCCTTCTTTTTTATGGCTGAGTAATATTCCATTGTGTGTATCTATATATATAGTGTCTGTGTATATATATACACATATGTATACACATATATGCACACTTGTGTATATGCACACACACACATATATACCACATTTTCTTTACCCATTCATCCACTGCTGGACACTTAGGTTGTTTCCATGTCTTGGCTATTGTAAATAATGCTGCAATGAATATGGGGATGCAGATATCTCTTTGAGATTGTTATTTAATTTCCTTCGGATATATACCCAGAAATGGGATTGCTGGATCATATGGTAGTTCTATTTTTGTCTTTTTGAGGAACCTCCAGACTGGTTTCCATAGTGGCTGCACCAATTTACATTCCCACTGACAGCATACAAGGGTGTCCTTCTCTCCACATCCTCACCAGCACTCCTTACTCTTCTCTTTTTGATAATAAGTATGAGATGATATCTCACTGCAGTTTTGATTTGCATTTCCCTGATGTTTAGTGATGTTAAGCATCTTTTCATGTATCTCTTGGCCATTTGGATGCATATCTTCTTTGGAAAATGTCTATTCAGGTCCTTTTCCTTTTTTTTTTTTTTCTTGAGGAAGATTGTTGCTGAGCTAACATCTGTTGTGCCCATCTTCCTCTATTTTATATGTGGGATGCCTGCCACACCATGGCTTGTTAAGTGGTGCCAGGTCCACGCCTGGGGTCTGAACCAGTGAACCCCAGGCCGCGAAAGCAGAGCGCTCGAACCCAACCACTATACCACTGGGCTGGCCCCCCTTTGTCCGTTTTTTAATTTCATTATTTGTTTTTCTGCTACTGAATTGTATAATTTCCTTATATATTTTGGATGTTAACCCTTTATCAGATATGTGATTTGCACATATTTTCTCCCATTCTATAGATTCCCTTTTCATTTTGTTGATCTTTTGCTGAGCAGCTTTTTAGTTTGACGTAATCCCACTTGTTTATTTTTGCTTTTGTTGTTTGTGCTTTAGGTGTCATATCTCAGACATCATTCCCAAGACCCACGTCAAGGAGCTTTTCCCCTATGTTTTCTTCTAGGAGTTTTATGGTTTCAGGTCCTACATTTAGGTCTTTAATCCACTTTGAATAAGTTTTTGTGATGTATGATGGGACTCTAGTTTCATTCTTTTGCATGTGAATATCCAGTTTTCCCAGCACCATTTATTGAAGAGACTGCCTTTTCTCCATTCAGTATTCATGGCTCCCTTGTCAAATTGTACATACATGGGTTTATTTCTGGGCTCTTAATTCTGTTCCGTTGGTCTATATGTCTGTTTTTATGCTAGTACCATACTGTTTTGATTACTATAATTTTGTAATATAGTTTGAAATCAGGGAGTGTGATGCCTCCAGGTTTGTTCTTCTTTCTCAGGATTGCTTTGGCTATTCGGGGTCTTTTGTGGTTCCAAACCAATTTTAGGATTGTTTTTTCTGTTTCTGCAAAAAATGCCATTGGAATCTTGATAGAGATTACATTTAATCTGTAGATGGCTTTAGTAGTATGGACATCTTAATGTTACTTCTTCTGATCCATGAACGTGGGATATCTTTTCATGTATTTGTATCTTCTTCAGTTTCTTTCATCAGCGTCTTGTAGTTTTCCGTGTACAGATGTTTCACCTCCTTGGTCGAATTTATTCCTAAGTATTTTATTGTTTTTGATGGTATTGTAAATGGGATTGTTTTCTTTGTTTCTTTTTCAGGTAATTTCTTGTTCATGTATAGAAATGCTACTGATTTTTGCATGTTGATTTTGTATCCTTCAACCTTACTAAATTTATTGATTAGATCTAACAATCTTTTGGCAGGGTCTTCAGAGTTTTCTATATATAATATCATATCATTTGCAAACAGAGGCAACTTCTTCCTTTCTGATTTGGATGCCTTGTATTTTGTTTTGTTGCCTAATTGCTCTGGCTAGAACTTGTAGTACTATGTTGGACAAGCATGGTGAGAGTGGGCACTCTTGTCTTGCTCCTGATCTTAGAGGAAAAGCTTTCAACCTTTCACCATCGAGTGTGATGCTAGCTGTGGGCTTGTCATATATGACCTTTATCACGTTGAGTTACATTCCTTCCACACCCAATTTGTTGAATGTTTTTATCATGAATGAATGTTGAATTTAGTCAAAGGCTTTTTCTGCATCTATTGTGAAGATCATATGACTTTTATAATTTATTCTGTTACTGTGATGTATCACATTTGTTGACTTGCGTATGTTGAACCATCCTTGCAGCCCAGGGATGAATCCCACTTGATCGTGGTGAATGATCCTTTTAATAGTGCTATTGAATTTGTTTGCTAGCATTTTGTTGAGGATTTTTGCATCTATATTCATCACAGATATGAGGACACAGTTTCTTAATTACTAGATGACAGAGGTCTGTTCCACTCTATTGGGAAAGTTGATGAAATAAGTGGATATCACTTAAATTTGTTTAAGCAATGCCTCTGGAAGAGGAAGTTTGTCATTTTTCTTAGTTCTTTTACATTTGGGCGGAAGGGCCTGGAACCTTTGCTGGCCTCTCTCTATGAGCAGCTCCAAAGCCACTTGTCACTCACAGGAGTCGATTGCTGGTGGAGCATGCCCATTCTCTTCTGCCTCCTTTCTCTGCTCTCTGACCTCTCTCATAGCAATGATGAGACTGTATTTGCGTTTGTATACAGAATTGCTGTTCACTTTCACATCCAGTGTCTCATCTGAACCTCCTCTGATGGGACAGGTAGGAAATTAGTTATCTCCACTTTTTCAGAGAAATGGACCAGCTTCCCCAAGATCACATGGTAGTGAAGTTAGCGCTTGAACCTGATTTTTTGATGCCTGTTCAAAACATTTCTAGGTCACTGTGTTCCTGCCAGCCTCTTGATAGAGCGGCTTAGGAAAGAAAAAGAAGAGGAAATGGAGAGGGAACTCAGACTAGAAGTTTGATGGGAAAAGGTTGGGAACTGTTGGTTAAGATGCCAATTGGGGTCATATCTGCAGGCTGGATTCATTGTTGTCCTTATCTCCTCTCGTTTTATACCAGCCACTAAAATTCATGATAAGAATATGCTACCCAAACTCATAGTGATCCCTGCGAGGCTGTGACTTGGGAGAAAATGTTTGAATTGAGCCCTTTGAGTGGCTTCTGCCCCTCTTAGCACCTTGTACATTAAACAGTGGTCTTTGCTTTTCTGCTTCAGCTTGAATCAGAAATAGAGCATGAGGTTGCATACATTTTTTTATTCATTCTTTATATATGTTCATTTATTTCGCTTTGTAAATGAGCCAGATAGTTTGCTAAGTGCAGGAATGAAATATGCTCCCTTCTCTCAAGGCATTTGCAGGTGTGTGTGTGTATGTGTATGTGTGTGTATGTATGTGTGTGTGTGATGGGGGAACATAGACAAGTAAAATCTTGACCATGGATAAGCCAAGAAGGCTTTGGAAGCCCAGAAGAAGAGCATGTAAGTCTGACTGTGCTGAGGTCAGGATGACTTCTCAGAGAAAGTGCTTCTTGAATGGAATTCTTAAGTGTTCACAGGACTTAGCATAGGCAAAGAGAAGGGCATGCCAGGCGAATGAGTGGTATATTTGAAGATGCCGAGGCATTGAAGAGCGGAAAGCATAGGGAGTAATTTGGCGGGAAGAGAGTGTGGTGGTGGGGTGGGGGAGAGGATGACACTTGGTGGGTGGGGGGAGGGTGTCCTGTGTGTTTCATATTGATCCTGAAAGCAATGGGGAGGCATGTTCAGGTCTGCATTTTGGATAAGGCCCCTTGGCAATGCTGTCACAGTTTTGTTTAACTGTTTTTTTGGAAAGCAGTCGGGTAATGTATATTAAGAACCTTTAAAATGTGAGTATAAAATACCCTTTGCTCAGTAACATTACCTCGGGGAACAGTAATACTGATCTCCTACTATGTAGTACTCATTGTACCAGATATTTTTGATGCACTGTATGTATTATTTTTTAATCCTTACAACAGTTCTGCAAAGTGAGAATCATTGGTCCCATTTACAGATAAAGAAACTGAGGTTTTACAGAGTCAGACAGGTTTGAGATTGAATCCACACTGTCACTAATTAGCTGTTTTCCTAGGACAAATTACTTACCCTCTCTGAAGCTGTTTGCTGAAGTAGTACTATGTAAAACAAAAATAATGGTGCAAACCAGAATTAAATACAAGATGCTCTTTTTTGGATTATCCATTCATTTGGATTATTTCTGCCAGAGCTGACCTCCAGTTTCTTAAACATTTAAGATTGAATCAATGAGCCAGAATCAAAAGACGTGGAGTGTTGCAGACAGTGGCTTTGCTTTTGGGGGCCACTCTGAGAGTTGTTTGCCCCTGCGGTTTGCCTGTGTGCACGCACACGGCTCCTGTCCCATCCTCTACCTCCGTTATTTGTAGCTTGTCCACCTGTGAGATTGTAAACTGCTTGAGGAAAGGGTTGGTCTTAAATATCTCTTTGTATCTCTCACAGCGCCTGCCTGGTTCAGTGCCTTTCCTGTGCCCCAGGAGAGCCCCAAGGTTAGTTTCTCCAGAAGCAGTTGGAACATCATGATGCAAGGGAAAGCAGGGGCTTTGAGAGTAAAGAGCTAAGAGTTGGGGGCATGTGGGTGGACACAGAAAAGGTAGATATTTAGGCTTGGAGACTTGTGGGGAAGGTTTGGGACTATGGGAATCTGGGAGGATGTATTTAATAGGAAAGACGCAAAACATTCTCATTAGAGCTGAGTCAAGTGAGTTGTCTTAGCTTGGGTTCCCCAGAAGCAGATCCTGAGCAGGGGATCCACGTGCACGTGGTTTATTAAGGAAATGCTACCGGGAGGACCTGCAAAGGAGTGGACAGGAGAGGGGAAGAAGCTAGAGTGCGATGTCAGGTGGGGTTCCGGACCCAGCCTGGTCGGCAGCAGTGTTCTGAAACGTAAATCACAGTTCAGAGCTTGTGTCCCTGAGACAAGGGAGAAGGGCTTTGTCACTTCGCACCGGCCATGATTGGCTGGGGGCTGTTTAGAGGTGACCGGGGAACTTCAGACCATTCTGACTGTTCACGGGGACGAAGCGGCCCCAGCAGCCCAAGGGCTGGCCTTCTAAGCGTCACAGGTGCAGGAAGTCAGAAGCAAAGGCATGCAGAAGCTGAGGGTAGGGTGAGGTGGTGGTGTCAAATATCTGAGGGGCTGTGGGTGGGGCATTGAGAGTGTCGCCTTGATAATGCAGCCTTAGCTGTGTCCAGCTGTCCCACGTGATGTCTCTGCCTCTAAACCCCTCTGTGCAGCTTCGTCATCTGCAAAGCGGGGACAGTGTTACTCTACTTGCTCCTGTCACAGGATGATAGTGAAAACAAATAAAGTGAGCTGGGTACACAGATCAGGTTGACAACAACAAGCCGTCATGCAAAGCCAGGTGTTGCCACCGCCTCTTCCACCCAGGGGATCTATCTGCTCGGGCCTCTCCTGGGCACTTGTCTTGAGGGCATCAGCACTGACAGCCTTTGAAAAGAGCTTGTTTGTGTTGGGAAGAAAGCAGGTACTTTTTTAACGTTGATAAATTTTGCAGCAGTTTCTTTAATATATACCAGGTGCCCTGAGATCTGTCTGATGAACCACCAGATATCTTGCTGTGGCTGTGTTTGCTTTGATGTGCTCATCAGCACCAGCAAGGAAATATTGGAAAGCGAGTCGTAATGGGACTTCGCTCTTGTAAAATGCCTTTTATCTTCAAAGTGGCTTACAACCACTAATTATTAGAGGAATTAGGGTGAACAGCAGCTCTCTCACAGAGCCCTCAAACCAGTATCAAGGGCCTTTAATGTATCTTATAACAGAGCTAGAGAAGTGAGAAGGGAGATGTTGAGTAAGGGCTGTCGAGACCGGGAAGAGATACTCTATAACGCAGGAGACAGCCGTTGCCTGGCTCCCATGAGGCTAGAACAAGGAAATCGGACCTAATCTGAGGGGAGAGGAGGCAGGATGTAGCGGTTGCCCAAGTGGCAGCAGGCCGCAGCAGTGGTAGGATAGCCTGCTCTGAGGCGCTCCCAGGCCCCTGCCCTGTTTACACAGCTGGGGGACATATGGCCTCCTGGGAGGCCTGGGGGGGGGGGGTGACGTCACCACGAAGTCCCATCCAGCGGGGCCATCAGTGGTAGATTTCTAGGCTTCTTGATCCTATCTCTTCAAGTAGTATTTTTTTGTTTTGTTGCTTTTTTTGATTATTGGCTTGTTTTGTTAGAATTTTGCCTGGGGGGGAGGAAGCCAATTTGAATTTCATCATCATAAGAATAATAACAATAGCGATCCTTGTAAGGTACTGTCCCTTCCCTTCATTTCACAAATGGGGAAAGTGGGGCTCAGAGAGCTTAAGAGACCTGTCGGTGGCCGAGTAGCCGGTGCCTCAGGTGGTCTGGCCTCGGAATTCGCGTTCTTCTGCAGCAAGGGGCCTGTCAGAGAAGGGGCGGGACTTGTTCAAAGCCCTCTGTACCATGTGTCGGAGAAGTAAATACCAGTCTCATAGGGAGCAGGGAAAGTCTCTCTGCCGGGCTGGCCTGGGTCCTGTGCTGGCTCTGCTCATCTCGAGCAGGGTGGTGGCGGAGGGAGCCTGCAAGGAGCAGCTCAGCATCCTCGTTCCTCACCGAGAGGATCCTTGCGTCTGCCTCACTGTCCTGGTCCCACCGGAGGGTCTGCCCAGGGCCGTGGGGAGGGCAGGAGCGGCATAGGCATGAATAATGGGCAGGCCACCTGTGAAACCCTGAGGTTTGCTTGAGGCCCATTTTCCCCACGTACAGAGATGGATTTAAAATGGGCCCTGCCCTAGAGGTCTAGGGTTGGGGTACAGCCTAAGGGCGTCTGCTCCCATCGCCTGTGCAGACAGTCCTGGGGGTACAGAGATCGGCCTGTCAGGGCACCCTGGGCAGAAACATCAGCTTCCCAATTTCTTAGTGAGACCTGATTGTCGGTAGTTTGAAATTGGCCATGGTGGGAATGTTGGCACCACAGAAACAGGCAGATGCTACAAATCAGTGCTCTCCCAACCCCACCTCAGAAAACTGGTTGTTAAATATTGCGGTATCTTTCTTTCCAACACCATTTTGACACCAAATGCATATCCTAAGATTTAGTTCAATTCTGACACTGACACAGACCCCACAGGTTAAGGGCTCAGTCCCGTAAGACTGCCCCAACTCAGATGCCAGTTGCAAGTCCCAGGTTGATGCCTGTATGTCTGAGCAATGGGCTGTAAATTCTAGGCTTCCCACAACCCCCTCCTCAGGTTCAAGAATTTACTAGAACAACTCACAGAACTCAGGAAAGCGCTTTACTTACTAGTTACTGGTTTACTATAAAGGATACAACTCAGGAACAGCCAAGCAGAAGAGATGCATGGGGCAAGGGACAGTGGGGTGTGCCATGGGGCTTCCATGCCCTCTTTGGGTGAGCTGCCCTCCCAGATCCCTGATGTAGCCACCAACTCAGAAGCTCCCTGAACCCAGTTGGTTAGGGTTTTATGGAGGTTTCACATGTAGGCATGACTGATTAAACATTGGCCATTGGTGATTGAGCTCAATCTCCAGCACCTCTCCTTCCTGGAGGTTGGGGGGTAGGGCAGAAAGTTCCAGCCCTCTAATCACATGGTAGGTTCCTCTGGCAACTAGCCCTCATCCTGAAGCATCTAGAAGCCCAGCGATAGTCACTCCTTAGCATAAACTGAACTATGGTTCAAAGGGGCTCATTATGAATAATGACACTCCTTCTACTCAGGAGATTCCAACAATTTTAGGAGCTCTGTGCCTGGGAGCAGGGACAAAGACCAAGCAGATATTTTTCAACATTCCACGGATATTTACCACTCTCAGTCCTCACTCTCCATGGTCAGTTAAGAAGCCAACACACATTTATTATATGAGCACCTGTTATATGCAAAGTGCCGGCTGGGGATTAGTGGGACAGCTGTTCATTTAAATGATCAAATATCAATTTCATCCTTACTAAGATTCATTGACGGGGCTTCTGCATTCAAAGAAGAAGTAAGACATATTATGTACACGTGAAAATCTAGCCAAGCAGACCAAGGAGTCTGTTCTGAATCCTAGAGCGTGAAAGAGTCAGCAAGTCCTCAGAGGGACAGAGGCCAGAGAAGCCCAGGCTGGGCGCTCAGGAAAGACTTCTCAGAGAGATGGACTTAGAACTGGGCCTGGGAGGCAGACCTCTGGAATGTTCTTACGGGACGGAGGGGGAACTGAGAAACTTGCTTGTGTTGAGTTCTAGAAAACAAATGCAGCCCCATTATACATCTGGCCTTTCTCCTTTCCTCTTGTTGGTGGTAAGTTTGGGTCTCAGTTCTGCTTGCTCCTGACCCTGCACAGGTCACCTAACTTCTTGGGGACTGAGATGCTCATTAATAAAAGAGGGAAAAGACAACCAGTCCTGACAGCTTCACAGAATCACTATGGAAATGAGATAATAGGAGTGAAAGTTCTTTTAAAACAGCAAAGTATAATTAGTGTCATTAAGTTTATGTCTTTCATTACTTCATCACCTCACTATCCGAATTTTGAACTACAAAGGGCAATACTGAAAATGCCTTAGAAATTATTGTAAGAGCTAACATTTACCAACAGCTTACTGTGTGCCAGGTTAGTTTCTAAGTGCTTTACACGTTTTAAATTGCTGAGTCCTCACATGAAGTAGATACTATCACCTGCATTTTACAGATGGGGAAACTGAGGCCTGGAGAGGTTAAGTAACTCACCCAAGGTCATACACTGGGAAGTCACAGAGGCAGGATTTGAACCTCGGGAAATTTGGTTCTTGCATTCTGTTGCCACGCCTTCATACAGCTCAAGCTGGGTGGGGTTCCTCTTTTCCACGAGGAGGAAGAAGAGAGCTGGAGTTCTCTGAGCTTGTTCTCTCTGCTCTGGTCCCCAGCCTTTGCCCCCCTCACCCTCCACATTCTCTCCCTAGTGAGAAGCAGGGTCAGGCCCTGTCTAGCGGGCCGTGTGGATGCCCAGAGCCTCTCCTCCCCCACGCCCCCTGCAGCAGTTCTCAGCAGGGACCTGACCATTTCCTCGTCCTGTGGCAACATCCAGCAGCCAGTGTCTATCTCTCTGCCTGGGGGCCTTCTCCAGAGTCGCCAAGCACAGGGCGAACTGGAGTGCTAGGGAATTAAGCCCCGCAGGAGCAGGCCTGCCCCAGTGCCTGCTCGGGGTTGATGTATAGCTACCCCAGCTCCTTTCCCCTGGGGTTGGATAGCTGCCACGTGGTCTCCACCAAGTTGCAGAGTGTCCCGGGGGTATTAAGCTCCACAGCTGCTTATCTAGTTGGCTGGATAAGGCACCCTTGATTGGCTTCCCTCCCCTCTCTGTCACTTCACAGTCCCCAAACAGTGTTCCTTGTCCCTTTCAAACAAACTGTTGTCACTCAAATCTTTGTGATGGTCTTCTATGCCACCACCTGTCATGGGTTGAATTGCGTCCCCCAAAAGATATGTTGAAGTCCTAACCCCCAGCTCCTGGGAATGTGACCTTATTTGGAAATAAGGTCATTGTAAATGTAATTAGTCAAGTTAAGATGAGCTCATTAGGGTGGACCCTTAATCCATGTGACTGATGTTCTTGTAAGGGGGGAAGGTGGTGTGAACAGAGGCACGCGAGGGAGACGGCCATGTGCCCAAGGAGGCGGAGATCAGAGGAGTGATGCGGCTGCCGGACTGGAGCTGCCCAGGGTTGCCAGCCACCACCAGGAGCTGGAAGAGGCAACGGAAAACTCGCCCAGAGCCTCAGAGGGAGCAGGGCCCTGCCAACACCTGGATGTTGGACTTGCAGCCTCTAAAACTGTGAGAGAATAAATTTCTGTTCTTTTCAGCCACCCAGTTTGTGGTCCTTTGTTGTGGCAGCACTAGGGAACAAGTACACCTCCCATCCGAGGCCTGGATTCTTCCTGAGGTCGCTCTTTCCCTGGGGGCCCGCTCCACGCCCTTCCCTGACGAGCATCTCACATCCCTTTATCCAGAGCTGCCTTTGAGACCCCTTGCTCGGCAGTCCTGTGCCTCTGCAGTTTGACATGACTCGCCTGTCTGCCTTCAGTTGACACTGCCAACTCTGCGTGAGTGGTCGAGACTGCCGCATGGGGAGCATTCTGTCACCGAAGCCCGGGTAATAATTAAAGAGGTCGGAACGGATCCTGAAGGTGCTTTCTGAGCTTTTGATTTCCTAACAGTCTGCTGTGGGAGACATTCGAGGGAGATCAGGGTGGCTTAGTGGCTGCTTTCAAGTTTGCGATGGGTCTGGTGTGGAAGGAGGTGCCATCTCCACGGAGTCCAGACTAAGAGGGAAACTAGCTGAGAACCTTCAGGAGGGATTTCAGCTTGATCTATGAACTTTCTGACTGCAGTGGTTACTAAGCTGCTAGGATTACTGTGGAAGGCTGGGAAATGTTCCTGGAAATGTTTGAGGGCTGGCTCATTTCCATCTGTGTGCAAAGCTTTCACCGGACCATTCTGGAGAAGAGTGGTCTGCAAGCCCTGATAGAGACAGGCAGATAAAACGCAGTTTCTCTCTTCCCTTTGTGATGGTGATGGCCTTGTCCCTTTGCCTTTGGAATGTGGCCAACCACTTTCCCTTTTATGGGTGTAGTGTCTATTGGTGTAAAAAACCTTTGAGACAGAAAGCTGCGTCCAGGCCTGAGCCGGGGGCATCCCTGGGCTTCATCCAAATGTTAGACAGCAGAGCCCGTCACGGGGCTTCCATTTTATTTTGAAATGAAAGTAGAAGCCCTTCTGTTGTTTTCTCTTCCATTCCCTTTGGAAAACCCACAGATGCTGTGCAAAGATTGCAGGCTGAGCCAGAGAAGGAGTGAGAGAAAGGAGGCTCAACTCCTAACAGGGGTATGTTTCCAGGAGGGGCTTCCTCCTGCTCCCTTATTTTCAGAGTTCATTTAGCTCCTTACACTAACGGACTGAGGGCTTTCGCAGGGAAATTACTTAATTTTCAGCCATTCCTGCTTATCATAGTTGAATGTAAAAGGAAGAATCAGGCTCCTGGGGATAAATACCATAGGTAGGGCTAGATTTGCACATCCTGGAGGATGTGAGAAGGTTCTGGCTGGATCTATTCAATTCTTTTTAATAGATTTATTGAGATATTGACATACCATAAACTGCACATATGAAAGTGTACAATTTGATGAGTTTTGATATGTATTTGTATCTATGTATATGTGTGTATACGTATACATTTGTAGGTATGTATACTTTCATGAAACTGTCTCCACAATTAAGATTGCGAACATGGCCACAGCCCACGAAAAGTTTCCCCTTTCTCGTTTGTAATCCCTCTTTCTCACCCTTCTCCACCCTCCCTTCTCTCTTTTCTGTGACTGTCGATTAGTCTGCATCTTTTATAATTTTATATAAATGGGATCAAATGCACTCTTTTTTTGTCTGGCTTCTTTCACTCACATGATTATCTTGGGATTCATCCAGCTGTTCTTGGTTCCTGGTTCAGTCGTCCCTCCTTTCAGAGCGGGATAGCGTTCTATTGTGTGTGTACCGCCGTTCGTTTACCCGTGCTCCTGTGGGTGAGCATTGGTTGTTTGTGGCTATCACAAATAAAGCTTCTGTGAACATTCATGTACAGGTCTTCGTATACACATACGCTTTTATTCTCGTGGGTGAATATTTAGAAGTGAGGTGACTGGATTGTGTTTTAGAAGTTTGTTTGACTTTTTAGAGAAACTGCCAGATATTTTCCAAAGGGGCTGTACCATTTACATTCTGACCAGAGAAGAATGAGCACACTATCCAGTTCCTCCACATCCTTGCCAAGACTTGGCATGAACAATCTTTTTAATTTTAGCCTTTCTAATAAGTGTACAGTATATTACATTGCAGTTGAACATTTTCATTTAGTTATTTAACATCTATGATGAGGATTTTTAGGCTGCTTAATTTTAAAATGGCTGATGATGAGGATTTTTAGGCTGGTTAGTTTTAAAACTACAGATGAGATTCAGGCTCCAAGGAGTGGAATTTGTTTGCTCCTTTGTTGGGAAACATTTACATTTCTAAGGGAAACCTCTGTCTGTGAAGATGCCTCCCTCTCTGTGCCAGGAAGAACGGGAATGGTCTTATCTCTAGAAGCTCTTAATGGGGAAGGCAAGAACTTAAGTTGGTTGCTGTCTGGCACTCTCATGTAACTGGTTTAGGGTGGTGGCTTCTGACCTTTACTTAATCCGATTTGATTCTTGTCTAAAAGTCATGGGATCACCCAATGACCAGACCCCACCTGCACTGATACCATTTTAACTTTTTTTCATGTTCTTTCCTTTGTCTTGTAAAGAGATGAATCATATACCTATGCCTTAAATTTAGCTCTAACCCTCAACTTGGGGCAGCAGGAGCTCTGACTGCCCGTGGGTCCTGTCCCCACGCACCAGCTCTGCCTGCCCATGGGTCCCGTCCCCATGCCAGCGGGGCAGCAGCAGGAGCTCTGACTGCCCATGGGTCCTGTCCCCACGCACCAGCTCTGCCTGCCCATGGGTCCCGTCCCCATGCCAGTGGGGCAGCAGCAGGAGCTCTGACTGCCCGTGGGTCCTGTCCCCACGCACCAGCTCTGCCTGCCCATGGGTCCCGTCCCCATGCCAGTGGGGCAGCAGCAGGAGCTCTGACTGCCCGTGGGTCCTGTCCCCACGCACCAGCTCTGCCTGCCCATGGGTCCTGTCCCCATGCCAGCGGGGGCAGCAGCAGGAGCTCTGCCTGCCCATGGGCTCTGTCCCCATGCCAGCGGGGGCAGCAGAAGCGGCGGCAGCAGAAACTCTGACTGCCCATGGGTCCTGTCCCCATGCTATTCTACTCTCTAAATAAAAGAGCACTACTGCCAGATCTTGAGAGTCTAAGAAATCTTTCTTTCGACTCCTCGGCTCACCGACCCCGCATCAATCTATACATCTTATTTGACAAACTTCCTGTTCAAATATTTGACCATTTAAAAAATTGAGTTATTTTCTTATAAGTTATTTTCTTATGAGTTATTTCCTTAATGAGTTTCGAGAGTTCTTGATATATTCTGGATCAAAATCTTCTATCAGTTATATGCATAGCAAATATTTTTTTCCAGTCTGTGGCTTAAATGGTGTCTTTCAAAGAGCAGAAATTTTGATAAAGTCCAATTTCTCAGGGTTTTAAAAAATGGATTATACTCTTCCTATCATACCTAAGAAACCTTTGCCTAAGTCAAGGTCACAAAGATATTTTCTTGCTGGAGTTTTATTATTTTCAGATTTTACATTAAGGTTTATGATCCATTTTGAGTCCATTTTTGTATGTGGTATAAGGTATGAATTGAAATTCTTTTTGCAAATAGATTTTCAGTTATTTGGGTACCATTTGCTGAAAAGATTAGCCTTTCTCTGCTGGATTGCCTCTGCATCTTTGTCAAAAATCAGTTATATATACAGGTCTATTTTTGGATTCTCTAATCTATATTCTGTTGCATGTGTCTATTTTTCTGTCATTGTGCCGTTTCCCCACTGTCTTGATTACTGTAGATTTATAATAAGTCATGAAATCAGGTAGTCTTTAGTCTTTCGATTTTCTTCTTTTTCAAACCTGTTTTGGTTTTTCTAGGTCCTTTGTGTTTCTGTATGAATTTTAGATTGGCTTGTCAATTTCTACAAAAAAGCCTGCTGGGCTTTTGAGCGGGATGGAGATGAATCTATAGATTTAGGGAGAAATGATGTCTGAGTCTTCCAATCCATGAACGTGCGTATCTCTCCATTTGTTTCAGTCTTCTTTAATTTCTCTCATCAATATTTTATAGCTTTCAGCAGGTATTATACATTTTTTGTCAGATATGTCCCTAAGTATTTCATATTTTTTATCCAATTGTAAATGATATTTTTATTTAAATTTCAGCTTTTTGTTGCTAGTGTGCAGAAATGCAATTGATTTTTACCGAGAGCTTGTGTCCTTTAACCTTGTCAAAGTCACAAATTAGTTCCAGTAGCTCTTTGTGAATTTCGTCAGATTTTCTACATAGACAATCATGTTGTCTGGGAATAAAGACAATTTTACTTCTTCCTTTCCAATTCGGATGCTTTTTATTTCTTTTCTTGCCTCATTGAACTGACTAAACCCTCCAACACCATGCTGAGTAGACGTGGTCAGAGCAGACATTCTCCTTGTCTTTTTCTTGATCACAGGGGGAAAGCATTTGGGTTTTCACTATTAAGTATGATGTTAGCTGTTGGTTTTTTTGGAGATGTCCTTTTTCAGGTTGGGCAAACTCTTTCCTATTCCTGGTTTTCTGAGAGTTTTCATGAAGAGTGGATGTTGGGTTTTGTCAAACATTTTTTCTGCATCTATTGGGATAATCATAAGGTTTGTCTATTTTAATTTGTTAATATGGTGAATGACGTTATTGATTTTCAAATGTTAAACCACTCTTGCACTCCTGGGATAAAACCTCACTTGGTCAGGACCTATTATTCGTTTTATGTATGGTGTTGCGTTCAATCTGCTAAAATTTCCTGAAGAATTTTTGCGTCTATGTTCCTGAGGGCTATTGGCCTGTATTTTTTTTTCCTTGTAGTGTCTTTGTCCAGTTTTGGTATCAGGGTAATCCTGGCCTCATAGAATATGTTAGGAAGTATTTCATATTCTTCGATTTTCTGGAAGAGTTTGTGTAGAATTAGTGTTAGTTTTTCTCTAAATATGTGGTAGAATTTATCAGTGTAGCCGTCTGGGCCTAGAGGTTTCTTGTAGGAAGATTTTTAACTGTTAGGTCAATTTCTTTAATAAATATGGTGTTATTCATGTTATCTATTTCTTTTTGAGTGAGCTTTGATATTTAGTATTTTTCGAAGAATTTGTCCACCTCC
This sequence comes from Equus przewalskii, assembly GCF_037783145.1. Classification (NCBI taxonomy): domain Eukaryota; kingdom Metazoa; phylum Chordata; class Mammalia; order Perissodactyla; family Equidae; genus Equus; species Equus przewalskii. The sequence continues at coordinate 32,657,879 of NC_091835.1, read as the reverse complement.
TCTAAACTGCCAAGTTTATTGGCATAAAGTTGCTCGTAATATTCCCTTATTAGCCTTTTAATGTCTGTAGAATTTGTAATGGTGTCATCTCTCAAATTTCTGATACTGTAATTTGTATCTTCTCTCTCTATTGATCTTCCTAAAGAACCAGCTTTTAGTTTTGTTAATTTTCTCTATTTTTCCATTTCATTGATTTTTGCTCTGATCTTTATTATTTCTTCTCCTTACTTTGGGTTTAATTGCTCTTTTTCTGGTTTCTTAAGTTAGAAGCTGAAGTCATTGATCTGAAATCTTCTTCTCTTCTAATATATGTGTGTAGTTCTATACGTTTTTTTTCCCTGAGTACTGCTTTAGCAATATCCTACAAAAATTTGATATACTGTGCTTTTATTTTCTTTTAGTTCAAAGTACTTTTTAATTTCCCTTTTCATTTCTTCTCTGACCCATGGATTATTGAGAAATGAGTTACATAGTTTCCACATATTTGGGGATTTTCCAGAGGTCTTTCTGTTACTGGTTCTAATGTAATTCGATTGGGGTCAGAGTACATACTTTGTATGACTTGAATCCTTTTAAATTTATTGAAACTTGTTTTATAGATGAGAATATGGACTGTCTTGGTAAATATTCCACGTGTGCTTGAAAAGAAAGTGCGTTGAGCTTTTGTTGAGTGGTGTGTTCTGTAAATGTCAGTTAGGTCAAGAGAGTTGACGGTGCTGCTCGAGGCTGCTGTCTCCTTACTGTTTTCTGTCCACTTATTTTATTAATTATTGATCAAGGGATATTGACATCTTTGCATATGACTGTGGATTTGTCTATTTTTCCTTGCAGTTCTATCATCTTTTGTTCCATGCATTTTGAAATCCTGTTATTAGGTGAATAAGTGTTTAGAATTGTTATTTCTGTTGTTGAATTGACTTGTTTGTCGTTATGAAATGACTTTTTTTGTGCTCATTAATATTCTTTGTTTTAGAATCTACTTTGCCTGATTTTAATATGCAGTTTCTCTTGACTAGTGTTAACGTGGTATATATTTTTCCAACCTTTTGTTTTTAACCTATTTGTGTCTGTATATTGAAGTATATTTCTTGTAGGCAGCAAATAGTTGGGTTTCCTCAACTTCGAGAGTCTGCCAGGCTCTGTCTGGATCTCCCCTTCCTGGGCCGTGACCAGAACTCTTCAGGCAGGAATGGGGTCGTTTGGTTTCCCACCTCTCAGGATCGGGGCTTGGCTAAGGTGACCTGAGGGTGGCCCCATCGTGCAAAATTTAAGAAGGTAACCACTCACAGACACATAGCTTTGAGAGTGGATGCCTCGTTAAATGCTGCAGCCTCTTTAAATTTTGTCCCTCTCTCTTAAGACACCCCCCTTTGAGCGGTGCACTAACAGGGTTGGCACCTGAGAGTCAGTCCTCCTTTAATTTTGCACTTTAGGGACCTCGCTCAGCTCACCTGTGTCCCAGCTCTGCCAACAGATCACTGTCCTTCATTATCTGACATCCAGTGTCTTGGAAACCATCTAAAAAAATTTTTTTTTCTGGATTTTTGATTATTTCAACTGGGAGTGTAAATCCAGTCCCTGTTACTCTATCTTTTCTGGAAACAGAAGTCTAGACTTCTTCTTTATGAGGTTAAAAAAATCCCAGATATAGAGCTACCTGCCTGCAATACAAGCGTTTTCAGGCTTCCCTGAAAAGAATTTAGCAAAAGATTGGTCTTCCTTCATTCAGCCATCAGTGAGCACCTACTGTTTACCATGTGCTGGGCTGGGAGCTGCAGATAAAACCAAGTAAGATGGTGTCGGTCCAGCAGTTGCTCATAGCTGGCTCCTGTAGCACTGTTAGATCGGCTCTTTCAGACCATGCATCACCTGGGACATGGGCCAGAGAAGGCGGAGAGCCAGAGAAAGTCAGACCTAGAGTGGGGAGACCATCTCTACTGAGTCTCATGCCCAGAGTGGTTCAGGGGCTCACTTAAGCTCACACAGTTAATCAGTAGTAGTCAGTTGATACATAGTCTATTTTGAGAGATAAGGAGGAGGGACCCAACCCCAAATACCTTCCATCAATGCCAGTCACCATGACTGAAGTCCCGCCATTCGAGGCTTACTCACTGAGGGCAGGGACCAGGCCTTATTCATGTTTGCATTTCTCAGTGTTAGCTCAGAGCCTGCTATGTGGTAATCAATAGATGAGAATGAATGAATGAACGAAAGGTAAATGTTAAAATGATCAAGATGCCTCTGGAAGGTGATGTAGGTTATCGTCAGATGGGGATGGGGAGACTCTTAAGAGCAAGCCCACAGCCAGGACCCGTGATGGGAAGGCAATGTGGTGTGGTCCATGAGGTCTCTGACTGTCCTAGAGCTTCATCCAACTAAGGCGACTCTCAAGGCCTCTTTCAAACTCAATTTCCTCATCTGTGTGACAGAGATCTGATCATGCTTCCTTTAAAGAAGGATGTCAGGTTCCAACGGGATGAAGTATGTTGGGGGCCTGGCAAGAGAAAACCCTCAAGGAATGACAGGTATTGTTAGTCTAGTGTCCTGGGAACAGCAGGTGGGAGTGAGGGAAGGCTGCTAGATGGCAGAGACCTTGCAGACAGTCCTGTGAGGTAGCAGGAAGACAGCAGGCTGCTCTGCTCAACCTGTGTATTTACAGAAGCTCAGATGTTACCACCCTCATTATCCAAAAGCCCTTCCTAAGCTCGGCATTGCACATAGATGTGCCGGGCAGTGCCCATAAACCCTGCAGACACAGCCCTGCTTTGTCAGGTCTTACATCCAAGGCAGTTCCCTTTGAGAAAGATGGGATAAAAATGTTAAAGCTGTGTATGATCAGGTGACAGCCAGTTCACACCATGTAGGGTGGAGAGAAAGACCGTTTCCCCGTGACGGGCCGGTCCGAGGAGTCAGGGTGGGGCTTCCTTGTCCAGCCAAGTGGAGCGAGAAGGTGCCGTGTGCTCTGCCTTGTCCAGGCTCTGTTGCCCGGAGTTCCTTCCTGAGGCCAGAATGGTCTCGCAGCTCTGGGCTCACAGCTCTTGACAGATCTGTAGTGGGGGATGTTGGCTGAAATCGTCGGTGGCTTTGGAATCGTGGTGAAGCTGAGCCCGAGGTCCAGCCTCTGACAATCAGTGACGCTCACCTGGCGATGCAGGGACTTTCCACCTTTTTCTGACCGTGGACACAGGAGACGTGATTTAGGGCTTCGCTTTCTTCAGTTCCTCACAAAATACATTACAGTGCGTATCTATGTCTTTAAGTTCCAATATTATCATATATTTAAAATTTGTGATTACTAGACAACTTCCAGAGACTCTTCAGATGGAAAAAATCCAAGGATATTGCTATTTCCATTTATCACATTAACCCAATTTTTCGTTAATAATATTTTATTATTTTGAAATGTCACAGGCTTACAGACTGTCAGGGCCATAAGGGACCTTAAAGACAAACGGGTCCAGTCTTCTCATTATACTGATGAGGAAACTGAGGCCCAGATAGGTACTGACTTGTTCAAGGCCACCTAAGCAGCAGCGGGGTCTGGACCAGAAGCCAGACTCTGTGTGCCCTCTTCCAGGATGTCACATTGCAGTGCACCCTCTGAAAAGACTCCTTGAGGGCCTTTAAGAATCTGGTTGAGGCGTATGATTTGTGAATCTATGTTGGCTGAAGACAGCCTTGGGTGTCACAGAACCAGGCCTGGCAAGTCCCCTACGACAGGGAGCTCCTTGAGGACAGGCTGCCCCTCCTCATCCATCACTTGCTGTGCTTAGGGCCTCTGCAGAGGTCCGCAGCGTGGACTAAGGGCTCACTAAGAACTTGGGAATTGCGAGTGATGCACGAGAGAGTGCATCTGAGTAAGGGGAGTTCTCCACCTTGGCAGTGCTGAGGAGTCAGGACAGTATGGGGTTAAGATCAAATACAAGTTAGATGACCTTGCATTTAAATCTCAGCTTTTGCACTAACTTGCTCTGTGGCCTTGGTCAAGTCACTCAACCTCTCTGAGCCTCAGTAAAATGGAGATGATAATCTCTATTTCAGAGGCATGAGAGAAATAAGTGAGAAAATGTATACGGAGACCATGGCATCGTGTCTGCCTCCAAGGAAACACTCAATAAATGGTTTCGGCTCTCTCAGGGTCTGTTTTGTTGTTTGTTTAAATTGGGAGAAATTTTCAGGCTTCCTCTCCCTACCTCTTTTCAATCTGGAAATGTCTGTTTTCTCCCCAACCTCCCCCCTCCCCCTTCTCTTCTCTCTTTGATGGGCTGGCTGATCTATTGGCCATCATGGCACGTTTCCCCCTGTCCTGAGCTTTTGCGAATTAAGAGGTGGTTGCTGAGAGATGCCGGGCACAGGGGTGAGTGGGTCTGGCCTTCCCTCTTGTTCTTTTTCAGACTCACTCCATCCCTACCACACCCACTTCTCTCTCTCATCTTCCATGTTCAGGTTCTAAAAAGCCTTGAAGAAATTGACAAAGCTGGATGGCTACCCCTGAGAGGAGAGTGGTCTCTAGACCCCAGCGACCTGGCCGGGGACCGAAGGGGAGCAGGGCCTGCCTGGGTTCCCTGGACGACCTGGAGTGTAAGGACACCCAGGAGCTGGCACCGGGAGAGCTGGCCATGCTGAGGAAGGCACAGGAGTTCTTCCAGACCTGTGATGTGGGGGGCAAGGGCTTCATTGCCAGGAGCGACATGCAGGTAAGAGGGCCCAGCTGGGCCTGCCCGCCAGGAATGCCCAATGGCCTGTGTCTCCCTGTCTCGGGTTAGGGCTTGCCCTATTGGTGATGACATCTTTAGCAGAAAAGATGCACCATCTGCCCTGGAAGGAGGTGTCAGCCCAAACTTACTGGGAACCGGTTGACCTCCGTTCGTTCTCTTCCTGGCCTTTACTTGCTGTCACACGTGGGGTTGTTGCCCCTCTCTGACTCAACAACTCCCCAGATTGTAGAAAATAGAGATAGCAACATAAAGACTTAAGAAAGACGCGGTGAAGAACCTTCTGAAACAAAGGTGGCAAGCACTGTCATGTTGCTTCGTAATAAAGCTCCGAGCTGTGCCAGAGTCACCCCTGCGAGGTGGCAGGTGCGCCTTAGGGACAGGGCAGTGTCAGTGCGACGGCCCTGAGTGGGGGCACTTGTGGAGCTCATCGCATTTGTCCCTCATCCCCAAACCCAGCTGCACCCAAGCCCCTCGTAAGCACGTCCAGAGAGAGATGGAGGGTCTTCAGCGCACGCCATGGCCGAGCACAGGGCTCAGCCAAGTTCTGGAAAGGGCCTAGGCTCAGTGTCTTTGTCTTGTGGGCCATGCAGTCTCTCTCATGGCCGCTCAACTCTGTGGGGGAGCACGAGCAGCTCCAGGCAGCTAGTTTTTCAAAATCCACTGAATTTGGGCGATGAAGTGTGGACCCTCATTAGTGTCAGCCCTGCGTCTGCTCGCGTGTGTGAGCTGCAAGGCGTGGAGGCTGAGGAGTGGGCCGTGTGACCTGGGTGAACAAACGGCCCCACAGGACGGTGTCTTCAGCCTTCTCCCAGGGCTCCACACCCTGCAGGAGTTTTACAAGTTGCGGGACAAGGCCTGGGAACAGAGCCAGCTTAGCCCACAGGTAAGTGCAGGCCACCCTTGTTTTCACTTGACCCCCCAGTGAATTTCTGTCGCTGGAACTCCTTCGCAAAGGCTCATTTTGCATAGAAGGCCGGACTCTGTGTCTGAGGGAAGCTCTGGCAAGCCGCTGTCTGAGGCCCTCCTAGCTTCCGCTCACAGGCCTGTGGGAGTGCTGGTTCTAATGGCATGCGCACCTTTCCATGATCTCTTCTAGAAAGAAAGAAAAGGGAATCCACATTTATTGAGGGTCAACTCTGGGCCACACGCATGGTGCAGCTTGGCACTCTCACTGTCCTTGTCCCAGTCCACCGTCCTTGGAGCCACTCTTTAAGGAAGGGAGGAAGACGCACGGTGAATTTAAACTGTGGAGTATAGATCGTTAAAGAAGTCATTTGTGTTTGACTTGTAATGAAGTCCGGAGCATCAAGTCCCAGAGAAACCAGCTCAGCTCATGCCCCCTCAGTCCCGGCTCCTGACCCAGGCAAGAGGCAAATGGGAGGGACAGCTCACTCAGCAGACACTTGTGCCTCCGTGGCAAGTTTTTCTTCCAGCTACTTAGTTTTCTGAAGCGTCTGTGTACCTGTGGACCATGAAGCATTTACATTTTCAATTCTTCACGCTAAGAAAGTGCTACCGAGAGAGAACAGAGTACACCATTAAAGCACTGTCTCGCTGCTGCCTTCCTCAGTCACGTCTGGAGAAGGATAGGCTGGAAGGAGAAACGTGAAAAAGTCACCCTCTCATAGTCGACCCTGGCCTCTCTGTGGAGAGCCCACATGTCCCTTGGTCCTCCTGGTCACAGCCCACAAACATCTGCCTGTGGCTTGTCGCCCCCACACGTAGCTGCTTTGTGGGATGGTCACTCCTTTTGGTTGGTGGCCATCTCCTTGGACCTGGCCTCCACCACCTGTCTCACCTTCAGCTCCCAGCACAGCCGCATGGGAACTGGAAGGAGCAGAGCTCCAAGTGTGCATGCACGCACTAATTCGGCCCCTGGAGAGGCCCTTTAAAGCAGAGAATGGCTCTCAAGGGAGGGGAGGCTCTGGGCCATGAGGGAGGGAGAAGCTAGGCGGCTGGAGGAGGCAGGTGGAGAAGCAGAGTTGGAACACTACTATGGGGAGCTTGCTGTCCTTTTGGAAAAGGAATGAGAGAGTTAGCCCCGCCCCTAGGGCTCTTGTCCTTCTCGCCCCTCATTACCAAGTCTCCATTTGCAGAGTGAGAGGGACTTCCTGTCGTCTGAGAGCCGGGGGAGTCTGCCACGTGGTCTGAACCCCACAGTGTGTAGCCAGCCCACCCTGACAGAGCAGGGACCACAGAGGAAAGGAGCAGGGCCAGGAGAAGCTGTTTCTCTTTGGGGTCCCTGGAGGAACCTGAGGTGGCCGCCTGAGGGCGGGGTGCAAGCTGCCCCGTGCGCAGGCTCTGCGTGTGGATGTTCTGCTCCGGGGACGCAGCTGGTGGACTCTGAGCCATGCGAAGACAGTGCAGGTGGCAGTTCGAGAGGTCTCAGCCCTACCCGCGGCCCCTTGGACTGCACACCATCCTCCGCGGGGAACCTCTCTGGGTTCCCTGGGGTCCCTCCAGGTGGAATTGGAGCAAAGATTGGTGCAGTCCCCTAGAAAAGCAGAGTCGTGGGGCCAGGGCCCCTGGTGGAAAGTCAGTCCTGCCTCAGAGGGCAAGATGGACAAGAGAGGGCCAGGCCGGGAGGGCGTGAAGGCCCTTCAGCTGGGAGAGGGGGATAGGGCAGGGTGGACAGAAGTCCCTCTGAAGAATCCTAGGGCCTCAGAAATCCTGTCTCCCTGATTCCCAGAGGCGTGAAATGATTACCTCCCAATTCCAAGGACCTTCCTCCCAGCGCTGCTGGGGTTCCTGGCTTGGCCGGGCTGCTAAGAATCGTTTAGGAGTCGGCAGATCTGCCAGACCTGGTCTGCTGCCTGTTTCTGTAGAGTTTTACTGGAGGCAGCGCGCGCTCACTCACATCTTGTCCGCGGGAGCTTTTACACCGCGCTGCAGAGGTGAGCGGTGGTGACAAAGAGCCAAGGGCCTGCCAAGCGTAAAGTATGTGCTGTTTGGCCCTTCCCAGAAAAGCTTAGCTGACTCCGGACTTAGGGTAACAAGAAGACGTTAAGGATTTTTGTGGTAAATTGACCAAGTTTTAATCCTGAATCTGCAACTTACTAGCAGTGTGCATTTCTGTAGGTCTCTTAACCCCTCTGGGCTGCAGCTTCTCATCCGTGGATGATTTATAGCTACCCCTCAGCCCTGGCAGAGAGTGAAATAAGCTTATGCATGTAGAGCCCTCAGCCTTGAGACCCCGCCCTGGAAATCCCTCCACAGCCCTGATCTGTGGGGGTGCTCATACCCTGTGTTAGCCAGTCCTGGTGTCTTCCACACTGTAATTTTTAAAAATTATGGTAAAATAGACATAACATAAAATTTACCATCTTGACCATTTTTAAGTGTCCAGTGCGGTGGTATTCAGCACATCGCATTGCTGTGCCACCGTCACCACCATCCATCTCCAGAACTCTTTTCATCTTGCAAAACTGAAGCTTTAGACCCATTAAACAGTAACTCCCCACTCCCGCCTCCCTCCAGCCCCAGGCAACCACTGTTCTTTCTGTCTCTATGAATTTGACTACTTTAGGTACCTCATATAAGTGGAATCATACAGCGTTTGTCCTTTTGTGACTGGTTTATTTCCCTTAGCACAATGTCCTCAAGGTTCATTCACGTTACAGCATGTGACAGGATTTCTTTCCTTTTTAAAGGCTGAATAATATTCCATTGTACCTGTATACCACTCTGGTTCATCCATTCATCCGTCAATGGACACTTGGGTTGCTGTCACACCCTTGAGTATGAATAATGCTGCTATAAACATAGGTGTACAAATACTCTTCAAGGCCCTGCTTTCAATTCTTTTGGGTAAATACCCAGAAGTGGAACTGCTGGATCATATGGTAATTCTATTTTTAATTTTTTGAGGGAATCGCAATTCTGTTTCCCATAACGGCTGCATGGTCATCCTGTAATTTTAAGTGCAAGTCATCAGTCCTCCTTCAGAGATAAAAAAAGGGCATTTCTGCTGGATAGGGCCCTTCCATTGGTATCTAGCTGGTGCTATTCGTGTTTGTGTCCATGAGTGAGGCTATTTTGCCTCTTAGAGGACATTTGATAGTGTCTAGAGACGTTTTTGATTGAAACGACTAGAGAGGGAAGTGCTACTGGCATCTTGTAGGTAGTGTCCAGGGATGCTGCTAAATATCCTGTAACGCACAGGACAGCTCCTCTCCCCCTTCCCCCAGCAGAAAATTCTCCATTCCAAGAAGACAACAGTGCAAAGGGTGGGAAACCCTAGTCTACACCAAGCAATCAGCCTGAACCGAGCACATCGAGGCACAAAGCCAGATAAAGGTAGATCCTGCCTCCTGGACCTCGTGTCCTCGTCCTGAAGGTGTGTGGTGTGGCTGAGCTAGGCCACCAAGAAGAGAGTGGCTGGTGCTAGAACAGAGGTCTGAACCGGAGGCTGTGGAAGCCCTGAAAGGAGGGAGACCATGATTCTGGCTGTAAAGATGGCTTTCTCCTAGTTTTCTCTTTAATGAGAAATGTAGACATGTTTGAAGCTGTGCAACCATTCCCTTTAAGCTACACGAGGCATATTACCGGGCTGGTGACCAGGAAGGTAGAGGGGTCTGGCTGGAGTGCAGCAGAAGACATCGTTTTTCCAGGGCTCTGGGAGCCAGGGCCCTCAATACTGCTGCTACAGGATTGCTTCCTGTTCCAGGTCCTGGAAAATCCCCAGTTTACGAGACCTTGCTGAGAATCAGCAGTAGTGCTGGTTCAGGATCTGGAGTGTGTGAGGTCTCCCCCAGCGCTCCGTAGACAGTTCAGGATCCCCTGCCATCACTCGTAGTCACTCATTTACTCATTCATTCGTTTAGCAAGGATCTAAATACTTGATGGTTGTCAGCACTGGGCTAGATCCTGGGACATAATAGTAAAAATGAATGGGGTCCCTGTTCTCAGGTCTCCCAGTCCACTGAGGGAACAGACAGCGATCAACTCATTGCATCTATCGGTATGTGAAATACAAGCTGAGATAAGACGTATGAAGGAGAGAAGGTGTTTGGGGAGCTGTATAACCACAGAGGCTTCCTGAGGAAGCGATGTTGAGAGTGAAGAAGGAATTCAGAGTTATTGAAGGCGGTGGAGGGAGGCAGTGTTTAAAGGAGCCAAGGAGCTCCTCTAAAGAGCTGCTTGGGCTGTGGACGGTATGGACAGGGCCAGCTGACTGCTTCCTCATCTCTCTTCTCCCCTGCTTGCTCTTCCAGAGGGGAGAGGAAGAGAAACAGATCTCTGGGAGGCTAGAGAGATTCTGGGGGGAGGTGGGGAGGTGTGGAATGGCAGTGCAGAATAGGAAATTCTAGAGTGAACACACTGGGGAACCGTGAGATCATAGCTGAGCCCTGAGTGGGAAATCAGTTCTTCATTCCAGCTCTGGTCTCCGCTGTGACTTCAGGCAAATCTCCGAGCCTCGCAGGCTGTCTGCGCAGTGGAATAAATAGTCTTGTCTCTCTCCACCCTGGTTACCTCACTTATTTAAAAATGTACACAGCACCAGGTGCCCAGGGGACAAGACCAGAATAAGTTGGTTTTACATGGCTCTGCAGACCCTGACAAGAAAGATAAATAAGAAGTAATTATGGTTATTAAGACTAAAGGATTTTTCAAGTAGAGCCAATAAAGAGAGGTTAAAGAATCTGGCAGGTGCAGCTGCAGAGAAGGCTGAAGGAGCGCTCAGTACTAATTTGCCAAGATGTGAAGAGTAAGAATGATTTGGAGGATATACTACTGCTTTCACCATCTTCACTGACACCAGAGAGAGGAAACCACCTTGACATGCAGACAAGAAGGGCTGGAATCAGATAATAGGAAGGCTTTGTGGTTGGAAGCGTTAGATGCAGCAATGGTGCCGAAGGTCGGGTATGACCTAGCTGTTCCCGGTTCACACTAGTAAGAGAAAAGGCGTCCTTATCCAGGGTGGTTTGGGTAAAAGGCAAATTGAGGGTCCCACTGACCTCTGCAGTTTCCTTCCAGCCCATTTCTAGCTCCAGCACAGAGTGAGAGAGCACATTTTAGAGCAGGTTCAGCAATCCTAGGCTGAGAGTGAGGAGAGAGGCAGGATTTCCCACGGACAGGACTGGAATCTGAGTCGGACAGGAGCCTGGGTTTTCACCCGACCTCCAGTGTCATCCCTTTGCTTTCAAAAGGAGCTAATAGACTTCCTGCTTGCCAGATTGACTCCCTCCTCACCGCACCTTCTCTTACTGTGGCTTCTGAGACAGCTGCTTTATGGATTGTTGGTAAACCAGAGATTCGACTGTATGCTAAGCAGATGCGCTTCTAGAATCTTTGCACACACTCTCACTCCCCTTCATTTTTTAAAAAGCTCATTCATATTTAATTCAGTTCTTCTAAATGGCTTCCACATCATTCTATCTTCCTGCTTTGTAATGCATCATAGTTTCCCTTAATGCACATATTTGCCAAATTAAACTTTATGGCTTATCAGTTAGAAGATTGCCATAGGATCAAGCCAAGTGTTCTTGCAAGTTGTGTTATGGGCTGTCACACCTGCCAGCTCTTTTTTATTGTTCAGATGGGTACATATCTTCCTTTCTTTGGCCCTGTATTCAGTGTCTTCGGCTGTCACTCACTTCCACACTGGAAATTTTGTACAATTGTCCCTTGGGTAACTAGGAGGAAGTGGGAAAGTCAGCTGGAATATAATGAACTCCCTTGGGAAGTCCTCTTTTGGAGACTTACGTTTTTAGGGTATAAGAGGACGCTTGCTTCAACTATGCAAATTGGCCTTGGCCTGGGGCTACTGCGCGGCAGGCAGAAAGCTGGAAGAACGCATCAACAGCTCAGCCACTCTTCTCCTCATCCCTTCAGCTGGTCCCTGCCCTTCCATCCTCGTGTGGTCCTAGTCAGCCCAGGACTCACGGCCAGTGTTTATTTATGACCTCCTCACACCATCTTGTCCACTTCCCTTTTGAAACACAAATACTCCTGCGGGATTGGCACCTCGAGCCAGCAGGGAGCAGGAATGGCATACAGCCTGGTGTGGTAGGTACAGGTCACTCAGAGGGAACAGGGGGCCTATCCGGCATCCCCCCAGAGGTAAAGCACTGACAGGTATGTCCATAGAAACTTAGAAATGTGGTGCTCGGGCCCTGGGACATGAGTGGCCTCCATCAGGGAAGACCTCTGGGAGTGTGACCCACAGCTGCATCGCAACAGAGGAGGCAGCACGGCAGAGGAAGGGGCTTGGGAGAAAGACCAGGTGAGAAACCCGGCTCTGCCACACTCCCCAAGTGCCCTTGGTGGTCGGTGGATCTCTCTCTCGCTCTGCCTCCCTACTGCTTTTTATTGAATGTGTTCTCTGTGCCAGGCACTGAACCGTGCTCTTGACGTTCGTTATCTCATTTAATTTGACAACACCACATGTGGAAGTGTTATCCTGCAACAGTATTCAGTCCTTTATAGTTGTGAAGGGCGCCGGCTTTGGAATCAGACCTGGATTTGACTCCTGGCAGTCATTTACTGTCTAGGTGACCTTGAGATGGGTCATTTAACTTCACACTCCATCTATAAAATGGGGGTAATAATGCCCACCTCAAAGGATTGTCATGAGAATTAAATGCAAATACATACAGAGAGATGTAGATAAATATATCAATAAATAGATACATAGGTATCTATTTATTTATTTATAAATCACCTGGCAGATTGTCTAGCACATTAGTAGGCACCCCATAAATGGTAGATGTCCTATTATTCAAAGGAGGAGAAGGGTGGAAAAGTGGTCTTCAGAAGCTTGCTTCTGGCTTTTGTAGGACAGGGCCAGCTCCTGACATTTTTGGCAGAAAGCCCTGAAGCCCAGGGCAGCCCCCGTGATCAGCAGGGTGTTGACCAGGGTCGTCTGGATTGCCTTCAGAGGCTCCGTGAGGAGTTGCCGCTCAGCCTGGAGGACCTGGAGGATGTGTTTGATGCCCTGGATGCTGATGGCAATGGCTTTCTGACCCCAGAGGAGTTCACCACTGGATTTAGTAAGTTCTGATGGACGCTGGGGCCCCAGGGTTATAGGTCCACCTAAAGCTATATAAGGAGCACCCCTGCCCCACAGATCTGAGGGTCAATGTGGCACAAGCTTTCCTGCCCTCCTAAACTTCCAGGCTCTGCACTATTTGGGCCTCTTTTCGCATGTCCACCTTGGCTGCTCACACCACTGCTCTCCCAGTGCCCACCGTACTGTCACTGCCGAGTCCCCTGCCCCCTGAGAATGGCAAGGGGAATGCAGGGAAGCTCTGGCGGAAGGCTTGACATCAAAGGGTGAGCTGAGATGAGATCTCCAGCCTCTCATTCTCTGCCTTGATACCAGTGGACAGCAAAGTGGCATGACTGCATGACGCACTTCAACCTGAGTCCAGCTGAGTCTCCCAGGTTGAGGGTTCCAGCTGTCAGAGGACTTTCTGGAGGGTTTGAAGAGACCATTCATTCTCAAGGTAGCCAGGAGGAAGGAGAACTGAGATTCCTGAACAAGATAAAGAAACCAGACACACCGTCAGATCAGATATTGATCAGATATTGATCAGCACAGGTACTGGTCAGATAAGAGGCAAGTTTTACCATACATCTGCCTCATATAAGGTACCATATCGTTTCCTTAAAAGTCTCTGATGCCTTTCCTGACCTTCAGGGACTTAGAATTCACTTGGCAGGATAAGACAGGTTGCTGGGTTACTAGCCAGGAGAAGTGTGGAGAAAGTGCGCCTGAAACTGTTAAGTAACTTGTGAGTGCAAAGGACGGTGACAGTGGTGGTCTGGGTGACCAGGTGATAGCATGGAATGTGGGCAGGCAGGCTGCAGGAGTGCGATGGAGGGAAAGGTGTTGTTTAGAGAAGAAATCAACAGAGATGGGTTCTAAGCCTTGAGTTAAAGAATTGAGGACCACAAAGATGCCATAGTACCTGTCATGCATTCTGCCTTCCCCAGGTTCTAGCATTTCTGGCAGAATCTCATGGAAGTGGGAAAGACACAAAGTCAGGATCATGGTATCCAAGGATCTTTGCCCCCAATAGGGGGTTTCCCTTTTTTTTCTTTCAGGAAAACCTCAAGTGATTCCTGGCGCCTGGAAAGCTGAGGTTTTCCTGGGTGAGTATTGCCTAATTTAGATTCTTGTGCCCTGCATCCTCCAGGCCACTTCTTCTTCAGCCAGAATAAGCCAAGTCAGGAAGATGCAAGTGAACAGGCGGCCCAGCTCCAGGAAGAGAAGGTCTATCAGTCCAGAGGGGAAGAGGATCTGGGTGACATGGGCGAGGATGAGGAAGCCCAGTTCCAGATGCTGATGGACAAACTTGGAGCCCAAAAGGTTTTGGAAGAGTAAGTGGCCACAGTGGTTTGGGGGATGGAGCCCAGCCTCGGAGCAGCCTCCTCATCTGCCCACCTCCACCATTAACATTCCTTAAACACTCTGCCGGGCTCCACACTGAGCCTGCCTGGAGACGCGCTGGCTACAGCCTGAGACTCGCCGCCTACAGCCTGCACTCTGCAGTGGCCTGTCTGTGTGTCTAGGGCTCTGTGTCTGCTTTTTACATTTTTTCATGGGAAGCACTCCTATCCCCCTGCTCTCCTGCTCTGTCCTCACCTGCTGCTGTATCCACACAACCCTTGCCTCAGCCCTGCTCCCAGGTGTGCTCACCCATCAGAGGGCTGGGAGAGGCCTTGAGGGTTTTTCGGTGAGTTTTGCCTAAGCCTTCCCATCACCATCAGCTCTGCTGGAGGCAGCCCTGGGTCTCAGGGCTGCGTGCATGCCAGCTCCGCACCATGGTGTGCTCCTGGCAAAGGCCCTTCGGGTGGACGCTTTGCACATTGTATCCCTGAGCCACACCAAACCTCTTCAGGAAGGTGAGGTGGGAAATTCACCAGTTTTTACCAGCCTGCCACTTGGATAATCAATAGCTCAGCTGGAAATTTTAGATGGCTGGAACTTCACATGAAATGTAATACCTCTGTTTTGTTTTGTTTTGTTTTTCCCAAAAAGTGCTTTGGAATAAAGAGACGCATGGATCTAAGCCCTGACATTTAAAGTGAAGTGAAATGAAATGAAATCAGACATTAAAATAAAATAAAAATAAAAAATAAATGAAATGAAAAAGTAAATAAAATAAAAAAAACATAACATAGCATAATGTAAAATTAAATTAAAATAAAATAGTAAAAAGACGTTGTAGCTAATAAAACCAGACACTGGCCTGAGAAACCTAAGCTGCTGTCTGCCCCGTTTTCCCGTTGCCTTTTGCCTTCTCATCTTGGGGTCTGTGGGTCTTGGCTTGGCTGTGAGTTTTGCAAGGGGTGGGGCTGGCCTGATAGTTGGAGCTGGTTGTCCTGAGCTGGGGCAGAGAAGGGACTGTGGTGGAGAATGATAAAGAGGTAGCAAGAGGGAAGGAGCCTAACATGACATCAGGCCAAAGAAGGTCTCTGCAGCTCTATGAATTTTTTCGCAGACAATTTGATAGACTGTGTCAGAGTTGAGAAGCTGGCCGAAGCCGTGCCAGGCCGGGAGGGGACAGGCAGAGGCCTAGGAGAGAGCCCTGTGGGAGGCCCTGCACATGAAGTGAAGTGACACCGGGGGCCATGGCAGCAGCTCTGCTGCAGGCCTGGGAGGGCTGGTGCAGGCGTGGAGCTGCAGAGTGTGCCTTGGGGCAGGTGGGTGGGAAGCTCGTTACTCAGACACCTGATTCAGCTTCTCCAAGGACAAGAGGCCAGAGCACCGGGACCAACTGCCAGTGACGCTGTGAAGCCTGCCCCTGGAGGAAGGGAAGGAGAGGGCGGTGGGGGCTAGCCAAGGCGCTGCAGTGAAGGAGAGGCACCTCTCCTCCGACCCGTCACTTCGGGGCAGCCAGCCTCCTGGCGGGGCTCTAAATCAGAGCTCCCCAGATGTTACTGTGAGGACCCATGCCAGAGGCCTGTGCAGAACTGAGCTGGCATGAGATATCCTGGAGAAGAGAAGGCTCTGGAGAAGGTTTCAAGAGTGGCCTACAAGAACTGATATGCAGAAGATGGTGACCAGCAATTTCCATCCTCAGTGAGGTTAAACAAGGAGGAAGTGGGCTTAAGCTGAAGCATGAGGGTGATGTCACAACTGTGGGGCCCCAGATAAGGAAACAGGAGGCTGTGAGGACTTCAGAGGTCTTTAATAATTTCATGCACCAAAATGGTTTGTGTGTTATTCTGGAAGCAGGGAGGTGGATAGCTTGACCTTCTAGAATCCCTCCCAGCCCTGTACTCCTATATCCTTCCACAAGAAGTAGCCTCGGTAGCCCAGATGTGGTAGACTAAGCAGCTGGACTCCCAGCTGTTCTTGGGGGTCTAGTTGGCTGAGTGGCTTGGCAGCTTAGTGGGCCTTAGCTTGTCTTCATGGAGAGTTGAAAGACTTGTCCCTTCTCCAAATCTGGGGTGAAGCGATGTGGCCACGACTAAGTGGTGCGAGAGCTTTGAAAGAGGGTCAGGTGGGACTGCAGATCTCGCTGGAGGCTCTAGCTAGTTAGCTCCAGGAGGAGGCCAGCAGTGAACAGACAGACCTGGGCTGGCAAGGTGGACCTTGATTTTATAATGCATTTACTTCACGAGGGGAGCACCCTGCCCAAGGGATGGGAGGTCATCGTGGCATCTCCCTGAGACCTTCTATCTTGGAACCCTTTGTGCCATCTCTGTTGTACCCGTACAACAAAGTGGACAGTCATATCATGTTCTGTATGGGGAAAATGGAAGTCATTCTGGAAAGCAGAGGCTCCTTAGCTGCCGTGCTCCTGTTTCCAGATTCCCTCGTGTCACCTCAGTGTTAGGTTTTCAGCAGATGATAAATAGTTGTTGGGTGGATGGACGGATGGATGGATGATCTAGATGAGTTGGTGGATGCTTGGATTGGATGGAGCAAGGAAAGGAAGGAGGGAGGACGAGTGGATAGATGGTGAGATAACTAACTAGAGGTAGGTCCATTTCTCAGTGGGCCTCTCCTCTGCTGGGAGCAGAATGTAACATCTATGCCCCAGGCACACTGCTAACATGGCACTATCAAATATCACTTCTGAGGAAAATTTCTCAAATATAGTGCTTGTTACACAAGGCTTTTATTCTTTATCCTGTGGGTTCCTGGTCATAGCTACCCTCAGATTGTAGTGGTTTTAGAACTTAAGGGCATGCAAATCAGATTGCTCTTGGTCTTAGTTTGATCATTGGCTGTAGATTGTTGAATTGCTCCAGAGAGGGAGAGCAGAGTCTGTGGTATGTGTCTCCTCCTGTTCCTCACCATGCTGGTCCACATGACCCTGTGTGTCTTGTTGCTGCGCGGTGCACACACATGCCCAGGGGACCGGTTTGGGCCGGGGGAGATTTCTAGGCATGTCGCTCTGCATCTTTGTCTCTCTGCCTGCCTCTGTCCCTCTCGACTTTCTATTTGGCTTTCTATCTGTGTACACACATCTTTCAGACCTGCTCCTTCCCTTCCTTTCGCCTGTCAGTCATTCCTGGTGCTACCAGGCTCCAGTGGGGTGCTGCATATTCTCTTCCATTCCCCGCAGTGACAGTTGCTTCTGCCATCCATCAGATAGCACGTCTTTACTTCTCAGCCGTGAGGACTGTCCTTCCTGGGGCGACAAGCTCTCTTCCTTAGCTCCACAGCATTTGTCGCCACATGCCTCCCATCCCCCTCTCTTCTTCCTGGCATTCTGAGATGTTTCCAGCATGTGGCTCTGCCTGCTCAGCACCACCAACCCGTCAAGAAAGACAGGAGAGCAGAAGCAGTCAAGCGCGGCGGTTAAGGAGGCCAACATAGGAGCCAGACAGCCCCAAAGTTGACTCCTGGCTCATCATTTCCCGGCTGAGTGATCTGAGACAGCTCCCTTCACCTCTCTTCGTCTGTTTCCTCATTTGTGAATGGGAGTCATCACAGCGCCTGCCTCCTAGGTTACTGCGAGGAGCTATATGCATAAAGCACCTGGCGTACAGCCAGCACTCAACGTGAGCCACTGGCATCCTTGTCACGATGACGATGATATTGTTTCTGGCCGTCGGTTTCACATCTGGGAACCTCTGTGTTTCCCATAAAGCCTCGTTTCCACACTCCCGCATTAATACCCCGTTCTCTTGCAGTGAGAGCGATGTCAAGCAACTCTGGCTGCAGCTGAAAAAGGACGAACCTCATTTACTGTCCAACTTCGAGGATTTCCTGACCAGAATCTTCTCCCAGCTCCAAGAGGCCCATGAGGAGAAGAATGAACTGGAGTGCGCCCTGAGAAAGTGGGTACCCAGTCTCAGCCTCTCTCTCTACATATGTGTGAAAAACAGAAACACTCAGCCTGCTTTCTCTTATATTCCGTGATGCCTCCTTACTGCTGTCTGCCAGAGTGGGGGCCAGGCCTTATGGCTGTCATAATATATGTATTTTTAAGCCCTCGCTCACATTTATCAGACTCTCACCATATGCTAGCCACTATTCTACATACTTTCTAGGCACTAGATCATTTGGACTATTCCTTATTATCCGCATTTTACAGATGAGGAAGTCGAGGCCCTAAAAGGTTAGTAACGTGCCCCAGAATACACGGCTTGTAAGTGGCAGAGCCGGGATTCAGAGGGAGGTAGTCTGGCCCCTGAGACCAGTTGGAAGACCATGCTACCTGTGTCTGGGCAGTAGGGCCCCAGCATGCTGGACCTACCCTCCAACCCAGGCCTGGCCTTCGGTCCCACTGAGTTTGCCCCCTGCTGACGACTCTCTCTCATCATGGTCTCACGTCTCTCCTGTTAACCTCTTTGTCCCCATGGCCTCTGCGGGTAATGAGTGATTTCTAGGACTCCTCCTTTGCCTAGAGGAGACAGGTCCAGGTCAGTTGAACACCAACACCTGAAGAGGCTGCTTAGGAACGAACTGGAACCAGCCTGTGTGCCGCAAACGTGGGGAGTGGGGGGCAGCCTGGTAGATGGCCATCCACTGGGGGGAACGGGTGTGCCACGGGGGTGCTGTGCTTGTCCACAGCCATCGAGCATATGTTACAGCAGTGAGCTCGCATGTATGACTAAAGACAGGTCGCAATCCTGAAAGTGCCACCGACCCCGGGGCCCAGTTTGGGTAGAGCTTGGAAGCAGGCCGAAGTGGTCCTGCCCCGTGCCCCTGCCACGCTGTCTGGTCCCCGCCTGGACATTCGCACCTGTGCCTTAGGAATCCTCACAGTTCACGGCTGCGCCGTTCCACGGGCCTGCGCCTCGGAGCGCACGCTGCCCAGCACGCTTCCTGGTGCCCAGCAGCACCTCCGGGGGCAGTGTGCCAGAGTCTGTGCTGACACGGCCTTAGAGAGAGCACGCAAGCCCCTGATTTAAGGAGATCACCTTGTGTCTTACTGTGTAGATCGAATATCTCCACCTTGCCCTGAGCTCCTGTGCGTCGTGTGCCTGCCCCACATCTACTCTAACAGTAACTGGTCGAGGTCCATTGGGGATACACAGGTCTGGAAAAAAGGACCTTTAAGACCCTGAGTTATGAGAAAGCTGCAGCCAACTGGTGCTGGAGGAAACACAGCTGGGCTAGAGGAATGGTAGGAGTGTTCTGGGGAGAGGCCCCCAAGGCTCAGAGGAAGAAGGGGTTGAGGCTGTACTTCCGTATAGGCTTTAGCTGATTAAGTCGTGAGTCAGACAGGTCTGAGTTTGAGTCTTGGCTCTGCCACTTACTAGCTGTGTGACTTAGGCCAAGTTGCTTAACCTTGCTGAGTCTCAGTTTCCTTATCTGTAAGATGAAGACGATACTAGTATCCATCTCATAGAGTTTTGAGGATTAAAACGTGGTAATACGTGTAAGTATTTGGAACAAGGCTGGCACATAAGGATTCAATGAAGGTTAAAATAATAATAATTATTATTTTAAATAGGTATGTTTATCAGTCTTAGAGGCTTTGCCTGACTGAAGTAGAGAGTTTGAGCCTTGATATAATCAGAGGTGAAGTTTAAGAACCCTTTATCCTTCCGGACAACATGTTGTAGTCTTGGTATTCAAAGGGTGGTCCATGGACCAGCAGCATCACCATCATCTGAAACGTCTTAGGAATGCAGAATCTCAGGCCTCGCCCCGCCCTACTGCATCTGCATTTTCATCAGAGGGGCAGGGGCTTTGTGTGTAGATTTGAGAAGTGGGGCCTGGGAATCAGGAGCTGTGGGTTTGATTCATGTGCAGCTCTCCAACCAGCTAGCTCTGTGACCTTGCTCATGTCTCTGGTCTCTCTGAGCCTCAGCTTTCCCACCTGTGAAATGAGGGGGCTGGATTCATTTCCAACCCTCCCTGCACCCCCACTCCCCTCTGACTCCGGCATTGATTATGCTGAGGAGCCCCAGCGAGAGTCGAGTGGCCCCCAGAGAGATGGTGCCCTTGTTCTCTAAGGAGGGCGAGGGTAATTGCGGTCTGAATGGGAGTGATGAGTGGGCTCGTGGCCTGGCTTCTTATCTGCAGGACGCTGCCCTGCTGCCTGTGCTCCTGCGGAGAGGCCAGTGCTCCTAACTTGCTGCAGAGCCTCGGAACCCTCACATCCGTCTTACAGTGGCCTCCATTCATGCTTTTACCCTAATTTAATGATTGCTCTCAACGTGCTTGAGATGGTAGTCAAGGTCACTCTTGGCTGCATGTGCACAACTGGCTCAGCCAAATGTCTCAGCCGTCTGTGCCCGTCCTCTGTCGATATCCCTGCCAGCTACACCTGCCCTGGGGTCAGCTGATGAAGGCCCACTCCTGGCTGGGGAGCTCTGGTGGGATTAGCGATTCACTGAGCTCTCCGGCCAGTCCCATTCCAGGGGTGTTCTCTGAGCGCAGAACCAGAGAACTGCAGGCTGTGGTGAGCAGAGCACTGAAATAGGGGACAGGAGAAACCTGAGTTCTTACCCAGGCACTGCCACTGACCAGCTGTGTGACCTCCAGCAACTTGCTTTACCTCTCTGTGCATCAGTTTCCTAACTGGCAACATGAGAGAATGGGATCGGTGTTTTCAAACTTTTTGTGTGACTCTTTACCAGAAGAAATGCGTTTGACTTTGCAACTCCCATGCACTTATATGTGTGTAACTGAAACAAAAGTTGCAACAAAAGTGCTCATGCTTACTACATGTGACATACTCTGATCATTTCTGTTAGAGTCTCTTATTCTATTCTCTTCTATTAAATTAAAAAAAAATGTTGGTCACATCCTGCTTCTGGGTTATGAATGGACCAGATGGTCTATGAGGGCCTTTGCAGCTCAGAAGTCAAACTAGAAACTGGAAACCCCAATGAGGTAGAGAATATCTAAGTAGGATTCTTTACACATGACTCTGGGTGAGGGTAAGTGTTTCTGGGGCGTCTTCTAGGAGATGAGTTTGGAGGTTTGGGCTTGTCTGTGGGGGTGCAGAGCCAGCGTTAGAGGGGAGGAGAAGGGCCGCTCTGGGGAATGGCCTGATCGGGGCTGGAGTCGGGGAGGCCTGGGAACTCCCAGCCTCCTCTGCAAGCTCGCCTTCCAGTCCAGGGAACAACGATTCAGCTCCATCTGGAAAATGAGCATCCGTCCCAGAGATGGCGACGAGAGGTCAAGTCATTGCTGCTGTGTGTCCAGCAGGGCCAGGCACCACGGAATATAGTCCACCTGGTACTGGTGGCTCACGTTTAACGAGCGCTTACTCTGTGCCAGGCTCTGAGGTAGGAACACAGAACACAGAGTTCCCATCTTCGAGGAGTTTATGATCACACTGGTGAAGCAGAGGTCATACCCATAAAGATTCTACCACACAGCCACCCAGAAGATTCTCGTGCTGTTGCAACAGACAGCGTTGCCGTTGGCAGCAGTGGCCTCTTCATCCTCCTCATCTTCTAAACCCTCCCTTTGTTTCTTTCTCCCGTGGGGTCCAGAGAAAACGGGCTGTTTTCGGGGCAGGGGACGGGAGTAGGGGGGTCTGGCCTCAACCAGGTCAGGCAGAATGTGGACCTCCTGCCCCAGCTCCCCTGGCTGGGCCGTGCCCCTCAGGGGTCGTGTTGCTGCAGTGAGTGCAACAGGTCGGCCCCCGCAGCCTCTCCAGCTTCCCCTCCCTTCTGGGACGGAGGAGGATGCAGCTGGGTTGAGTGCATGGGGAAAGCCCTTGGTGGCTGATGTCAGGAGACCAACCTCTGGGGCATCGTCAGAAATAACTGGGGCCCTCCTTACCTCACTGACATGGGTTTTTTTGTAACCTCCATATTGAGGATAGGGGAAAGAGGCAATCTGGGAGCATCCCATCTCCCACCCCCTCGTCTTTTGGGGGGGAGGTTGAGGAAACCTGAGATCTGAGTCAGAATCCTGGATACAGCGTTTGACTCCGTTGTGTGTCCACTGGGAAGCAGCCTTAGCCCCGTGGGGCAAGGTAGAGGCCACGGTCAAATGCGGGACCCTTGGGCCGAAGCCCAGGTCCTCTGCTGAACTTCCAGGGTGAGGTGTGCTCCCTCTGCGCCTCCACTGCTTTCCGGGGAGTGGGGCGTGGAGTACCACTGACCACTCTCCCCTGTGTCCACCGTGCAGAAGCTCAGAGCACTTCACCTTTTTGCATGAGAGAGAGAGTTTGACCTGAGGAAGAACTTCCGGCCATCAGAATGAGAAGTTCCTTTGCCACAGGAAGCGTTCTTCCCAGTTACCTTTCTCTGGGACAAAAGCTTGAGCTCTCCAGATGTAGAAGGATGCTGTCTGGAGGCAGCAGGAGATTCGGATCTTTCATGGTGATCACTAGGGGATGCCGAGGGCCCACCCCAGGAGGACCCAATTCATTTGGTCTCGGGTGGGGGCTCGAAGTCTGCATTTATGAAACATTCTGAGGATTCTGAGTTTTAACCTGAGTTGGAATCTGTTGGATAAGTTGACCTGGTTGGGTTTCTTATCAAGATTTGCCCCTGGGGAGGCCGGGGGTAAGGAAGAATTAAGCTGTATCTAGGGAGTGCTTGGGGCTCTTTGAAGAGAAGTGCTTTTTAGATCAAAGGCAGGCCATGGGCTCTGCTCAGTCGTCTGCAGCTCAGCAGCCTGGGAACACCACCCAGGCTGTGTGTTTCGTATCATCAGTAGGCCACACTTGGCCTTGACAAGCTTAGCAATACTCCCCACACCCTCGTTGGAATCAGCTCCTCATCTGCACAGGCTTTCCTTGTCCAGCTGAGTTAGGCCTCAGGCAGTTTCCTGAGAGCACAGGGGCCCCTAAATTGCAGCCCCTGCCCAGCCACCCTGCGGGCGCTTTCTGTCTAGGGTGATTTCCCTGGGTTCTGAGAGAGCGTCCAGACCAGGAGGGGATGTGTCCTACAGC
The DNA here is from genome assembly GCF_037783145.1 of Equus przewalskii. Classification (NCBI taxonomy): domain Eukaryota; kingdom Metazoa; phylum Chordata; class Mammalia; order Perissodactyla; family Equidae; genus Equus; species Equus przewalskii. The sequence continues at coordinate 32,634,886 of NC_091835.1, read as the reverse complement.
CTGACAGGCAGCCCCAACTATGATGCCGGTACCGTGACACAAGCCTGAGAAGAGGTGTCTGTGATGTGTGGGGGGGTCATCATTTCCTTGACCTGGTCCCCCCAGGCAGGGCAGCAAATAAAGCATCATATATATGACAGATGGCCCTTACGTTCCACCTGTGAAGGGCTTTAGCTGCGTGGTTCTCGAATGTTAGCTTCCTCCAGAATTCCCAGACAATCTTGATTAAAAGGTAGATTCCTAGGTCCCTCCCCCAGAGAGTCTGAATCGGTGTGTCCTGGGGTGGGTCCCAGGAATGTGCATCTTAGCACACAGCCCAGGTGGTTCTGATGCAGGCAGGCCACAGACCATACTATGAGAAATGCTGCTCTAGCCTGTTCTTCCAAAATGTATCAGCCTGCAAAAGGTACACCCCAGGGCACCCTTCCAGTCTGTAATTTTAGTCCTGTTCCTAGAGAGAAGATTAGAAGTTCTCCATGAGGGCTCCAGGTGATGAGGCTGTGCCTTAATCGGGCACCTGTTTTTATTGGTATATTATTATCTGAGGCAGAAGCGCATTGTCAACATTGCCCTGGGAGTAGATTGGAAGGTGAGGACTGTTTGTGCTCTGTGTACACCACGGGCGTGCTTTGTAAACCTGACTAATGAAAAACGGTTTGCTTTATAGAATGGGATAAAGCTGCAAAGTTGGTTTATACAAGGCAGCAGAATCTAATTAGGGAGAAACCATCCATCTTGAAAATCCAATTGGCGATTTCACAGCCGTTGCAGAATTTTCTACACACTCTTATTTTTTCCTTTCATTCAGCTCTACTCTAATTGTGTGTGTGTGTGTGTGTGAGAGAGAGAGAGAGAGCCAGCCAGCCAGCCAGCCAGCCAGCCAGACAGACAGAGACAGAGACAGATAGACAATTCAAGGGACTGAGAGAGACTGATGTTGGGGAAACAAGAAAACCCTAAACAGGATTTTTCTGGTAAGGGCTTCTCTTGCTGCAGCTGCCCGAAGAAGGTGGCAGGGGGCAGTGGTGAGTCTGAATGCCTCACGCACGATTCTCGTCTCAGCCTCAAGGCTGGCTGAGGCTGAACGTGCTTCCATTTTCTTCTCTGGGAAATAGCAGACTCATGGAGACTTTTGTGGTCCAGGGTCTTCACTCTGAGATCAGTGCGTGGGGGGCGGACTGGGGCAGACATGGGAAAGGCAGTCAGGCCCCTCCCAAGATCTTGGCCCTCTCCGGCCCTGGCAGTGCCGTCAGCCCCTTCCTTGCTCCAGTTCGTGTTCCCTCCATAACTGACAGACTCCAGATGGAATTTGGATCATTGACAATCCTAAACGCAGACGTGTGGAGTTGTCAGTTTTAAAACTTAGGATGCTTGGGAAGACAGTGCCGTGTTGTGGACAGAACACGGGCCTGGGAGTCGAGCCTGGTTCTCCCTCTGCTCTGACCCAGGTCATCTGGGTGACCACTGACTGGTCACTTCAGTGCTTTGACCCTCATTTCTTCACATGCAGAACAAAGGCATTGGGAATACACGAGCTTTTTAAGCTCACAATCTATGATGGGAACGGGGACTCTTGCTCTCTTAGCATCTGCCTTTCACCAGACTTTTCAACCCAGGCAACATTGCTCAGACCGCTGCCCACCCACCCAGAAACGTGTGAAATCGGAACGCTTACACTCTCCTAGGCCAGTGGCCATTCCTGAAGCTCTGCCTCGAGTTCAAGCTTATGACGTTTGTCTAAAATGTAGAGAAATGCCATTTGTTCTGTCCAAGGTCATGACTGCACCTTCATTCAGGGAAAGAAGAAGCTGCTTTTTTTCAGGAATGATTTCAGCACACCCCTGCCTAGAACCTAGAGGGCGGACCAGATGACTTTCTGAAACTCTCTGAAAATTGAACAGATTCTGTTCCTAAGTGTAGGCGAAAGAGAGAGGGAGCAGGAAATTATATTTTGACCGAGCAATATTGTATAGCAGGAAGGCCTTGGCCTGTGTGTCGTTAGGTGGACCCCAGCGGTATTGCGTATTGATGCTTTGCTCCAGTGTGGTACCTTAACTCTCAGTGTGCACAGCACTTTATGAAGGTTAATTAATTGTCACAGTCCCTGTGGGAGGCTGGCAGGGTAAGTTATTGCTAACTACATCTCACCTTCCAGTTCCCTGAAAATTATCTGTAACGGCCTCTCATAACCTAAGCCTTATTCCTTCCCACATATCTCATCCTTAGATCTCCAGTAGCCTAATACCACATACGCATGTGCATGTGCACACACACACACACACATACACACACACACACACATACTTATTGTCATCCTTTAGAGAGGGGGCATCTGCCACAGTCAGACACCCTGGGTGACATTTCATCCTCTAAGTTGGACCTGGGCTTTTCATCCTGGCTTTCAAAAGGGCTTATTCTTTCAGATCCATCACTGCCCTTATGGCATCTTTGGTATAAAATTGTTGCTCCTTCTCCCCACTGTTGGAAATCTCCCTTTTCTGTACTCAACCTTTCTTAACTTTCTCCCTGAGAACTGTACCATCCTCCGCCGACCAGAGCAGGCAGCTTCCCCCACTTCCCTCTAGTCAGGGCTCTGCGGTCACAGAGTTACTGTCAGCCAGAGCCCAGGTGGGATGGGGTCTACTTCAAGGCGTGAGGCTTCTTCTGCCTGTTTCTTTCCTCCATGCCACTTTAGCATTGGACTTGATCTTCATAGTTGCTAAATTCCTGGTGTGCAGAGACCTTTCAATAAGTCTGCATTATTTTACCCGGAGTATAGCTTTACGAAGGGCTAGTCAATATTTTTTAATGTTGGCGGTGATGTTACGGATCTCTCTTTCCACATTTAGTCTTCTCTACTGAGCCACCCAGGTCGTGTCCTTCCCCGTGCCACTCTGTTCCCTAATGCGTCCCCATTCCTGCCCACAACTTCATACCACATACGCCAAGCTGCTGCATGATTCCCCTTCGGTTTCTTTTTTTCTTTCTTCTTCTCCCCAAATAGTTGTATGTTCTAGCTGTAGAGCCTATGTATGTATGTATGTACGTATGTATGTATGTGTGTAGATCCTAGCTGTAGTTCTGCTGTGTGGGACGCCACCTCAGCATGGCCTGATGAGCAGTGCTAGGTCCAAACCAGCGAAACCCTGAGCCGCCGAAGCAGAGCACGTGAACTTAACCACTCGGCCACGGGGCCGGCCCCTCCCCTTCAGTTTCTACTTGCTGAAATCTGAAGGAATTACAGAGCAACAGCTCTCAAAATGGGGTCCACAGACCTCTGGAGAATCAGATAACTCATTGAATTAGAATTTGTTAAATGCAGTCTATCTGCTACCTGTGCTAGACACTTCCACATGCGTTATCTTGTTTAATCCTCACAACTTCTTTCTAAAGTAGGTACTACCATCCGATTTTCTAGATACCGAAAACCTCAGCTCCATGAGGTAATGTGACTTGTCCGAGGCCAGAAAGCTTGTAAATGTCAGAATCAGTATTTGAACCAAGGTTTTCTAACTCCGGGTCTAATGAACTCTGAGCCAACCATAGCTGTCAGCAGGAGGGTTTTGACCTAGACTACCCTGGAATATGCTAGAGGAACTATCCAGCCATTATAGTGAAAGAGAAGGAAGGAGAGGATAAATATGAGTGCCCATGACTATTGCTTATTCTAGCTGGCTCCTTCACACATTCATCCCTCTGTCTTACTGAGAACTCGTGTTTCCTGCCCTCCCTTCTCTTTTATCTACCTCTCTCTGTCTTGTCCTCCCTCTGTAGCTTAAAATGACGAGGCACAGATAGCAGAGAATGAAATAATTAAATAAACACTGCCCAGGGCACAGAGTTCTTTTGAGAATGGCTAATAGAAGATAGATTGAATATATGCCCACATGTTATTAGTTAATAGCTCAGAGAGCTCTGTTTAGCTTGTTGCGCTTGTCTTGTTCAACATTTTTTTTCAATGGCATAAATAAAGGGAGATAAGGGGGAATATTTTGTAGTAATAAAAAATTCCATCCATAGAGAAGATTGAACAGATATAAACCTTTATGCACCAAACAACATAGCAGCAAAATACATAATGCAGGAACTTTCCAAAAACCAAAGAAAATTTGATTAAAAACAATACTTTAGAAGATTTTTAGAAGACTTTAATAAACTTATCTTAGATTTGACATATTAGGCAAAAAGTATATTAAGTATATAAAGTATTTGAAACCATCAACCAGCAAGCTTAATTTAAGAGACAAATGTAGAGCTGTGTGCACTGCAATAGAATACACGTTCTTCTCATAGAAGTTATGCAAAAGTTAATAATGTTTTTGGTTACAGAGGAAAGGCTAATTGAGTGCAAAAAGTAAATACCTTACCAGTATATTCTCTTCATATAATAAACTAAAAACTAATTCTTTGCATATTTTTAAAAACACTCTTCTAATAATTCTCAGATAAATTAAATCATCAGAACCAACATTATAGATTATTTACCTTACATTGTGATTGAAAATGGGAAATATCAACAAAGCTTGGAAAGTCACTGAGTACACTGAACAACTAATTTGGATCCATTAAGATAGTGACAGGCTGGAAAGACAGACTGAATCTAACAAACATGAAATCTAACAGAATTACATTTGAGATCTCGCCATAATCCAAAAGGTAAATGGCAGAAGCACAAGATAGGAGAGCTATGATTCAGTACCACCATCTTTAAAACAAAAACAATCTCATAGCCATAAAGTTTGGAGATTTTAGTTGACAAATGGATTCAGCATTCATCAAGGATGGTGTGGCTGCCAAGAGAAGTTAATGTGAACTTAGGCTGCGTGAACAGATATGCAGCATCTAGAACAAGAGAGGCAGCAGTCCAGCTCTAATCTGCATCGATCAGACTTCGCACAGTGGGCATTCAGTTTTGGGCTCCATGGCTTGAGAAGGCTAAGTTAGAGCCCATTCCGAGAAGAGGAAAGGAAATGGTGAAAGGACTTATGAAAAAAAAAATCCACGTGAGACGTGGGTGGAGGAAGTGGAGAGGCATGGCCTGGACCCAAGACTGCTCCTTGAAGTCCAATGCTGTTTTTAAATATTTGAAGGGTTTTCATGCAGAGGAGGGATAAGGTCATAAAAAGACATATTTCTGTGAGCCACAATATTCCAAAGATGAAAGAGCTGCTTAGAGATCCAGCAAGTTCCCCGTCATTCACTGTGGGTGTTCTGACCTAGTTTGGGTAAATACTTGGTGGGGATGTTGTGGCAAAGATTTTAATGCTGGAAAAATAGGCGGTTGGATCAGACGAACATTCCATCCCTGAAATTCTTCCATTTCCCTGGAATCTGGTATTCCGCTGATATGATCCACGGGCTTCTGAGTTTGGTATCCAAAGTCTTAAATTGATTTCTTATGGATTTTCATTATTAACATTTTAAGCAGAGGCCCTGTGGGTGACATAAATGTCTGAGTGTTCATAGCCTAGTTGTGACAGCATAAACCCAAATGAAACAGTTGTTCAGGACTTTAAAAGTAAGTGTTCAAATAAAGACATATGGTGTCCTAAGCGTTCAGAGAAGGGGGTCAGTGAGGGTTGGAGAAGATGGGGAAATTCTCACAGAGAAGACTTCAGAGTCTATGTCTGTGTGCATCAGGTGATAGCAGTCCTTTTAGAAATTGTGGCAACAAAGATGTATATAATAAGCAAACATAATTGGTTGCCTCTTTCCTTTGATGGCAGAATATGGTGTGCCCGGCTGGAACGCCACCACACCATATGCGCAGATCTTTTGAGAGTTCTCTCTCCGTTGTTGCTCTCACAGCCACTGCGGAGCTCCCTGCAGACACGGGCTTTTGGCTCTGCAGCTCCTGTTCACACAGCCTGCGTCCCTAATGGATTGGTCTGAGTTTTTTTGACTAAGCTTCTGTTCTTCATCTTCCTGATTGCCTCTGACCCTTTCCAAACCCTGCAACCCTTTTATCCTCAACACCGAGCCCCTCCTTCCCTTGAGGAACATGGCCCTTGCCCTCTGCGGCCCATGATAAGAATTATTATAAAAAATAATCCCTTACATTTATTTAGGGCTTTGCAGTTCCAGATGCTTTTCATACGGTCTCACTTGTTTGTTCATCATGACAGTGCTGGGAGGAACATAGGGCAGGGACCACCCTGGGGTGTCAGGAGGTCACAGCACTTACCCAAGGTCATATAGAGGAAACAAGCTGGTTCTAGGATGAGAACCCAGGTCTTCTGATCCCTGAGCTGAGTTAATGTTGGGAATGGTGTGAACAACATCTTACTGCTCCCCGTTTTGGGGACTCGTGTGTTCTGACCTAGGCTGGTCATGAGTCAGTCAGTCCCTCTGGGCTCATCCTCTCAAATCATTCACCTGGGCAGTCTCCCAGGAGCCCAGCTTTCTTCAAAAGCACTTCCAAAGGCTTGGTTCCGTGAGTGAGTCTGGTTGGGCCCAGGATCACAGATGCCCGTGTGGAGTCCCAGGGCTTCTTTGCGGTGGACCCAGCCTTTGTGAGTGAGGCCTGGGAGTGGGCACTATTCAGAAGCCATATCTGCCTTCCCTCTATTTGTTTTTTTTTTTTTTAGCAATTTGCAAAATTACTTACTTTGATTAGCACACTCACATGTGAGTATGAAAAATATGGTTTATTAATTCAATCAAATAAAACGTAGAGCAAAGTTAACATATGTAATGATAGTATAGAATTAATGCCCTGCTTGGTTATTAGGCGTAAATGGTAAACAGCTCATATGAATGACTGTAATTAATATTGCGTTAGAGCCAAATCCATTTTTAAGTTTCTCTCATCTTACTTTATTAGTTCTTCAGTATTTATATAACTGGAATCACTGTCCAAAGTTTTCCTTGATACCATTTGCCCTCTAGTATCTGAATTTCTTCAAGCACAGGAAGATAATTCCAGGGACTAAGAGAAAAACATCTTGCTTTCTGAAATTTCCTTGAAACTCTGTTTATATCTGCCCCTGAGGTGTCCCTATTCAATAGCCGGTGCCTTTGCTCCTTGTTTCTCTCCAAGATTTTCCTATAATTATTATGGGTTAGCTCAGTACAACAGTAACAATCCAAAACATCTGTCATTTACCAAGAAGAGATTTCTTACTCTTAGCCAAAAGGGCATCTGTCACACCCGGGAAGCCAAACACATTGATAAACACAGGCCTCCAGCTCATGGAAGTCTTGGAGAGCTGTCACCTTTTGCTGAGCACACTCTGGGAACACCGCTGTACTTGCTCAAAGTCAGGTTTCTGGTCTTGGGGAGTATGACCCAGAAAGGGAACTCATAGGCTGGTGCTGTGACAGGAGTGACCTTGGCCCTGGAGATCCACACTAGTTCCTTTGTCTGGGTCAGCTTTGTGGTTTTTGTAGAACTAGAAGGGCGCCAGTCAAAATGGCTCCTTAGTCCTTGCTCAGTCTGTGCATGTGGTGTAAATGTTTCCCCAACAGGGAGCAAAGGAGGAGGGGCAGCAAGGGGCCGGGGTGCAGCCCCAGGCAGCAGGGAAGGCCTCGCACTGGATCGGAGTTCCAAGTGGACATAGGAACATGGGCAGGTAGGGGTTAAAATGACAGAAGGCTCAGGAGAATAAGTAGATTCCCATCCTTGATGTTTTGTTCAGAAATCTCTCCAGTACCTCTTAGAACTGAAAACCAGGGCTATTTCCTCAATTATTAAAGTCCTGCTTCAATAAAGGGCAGAGGGGGCTTGCCGCTGTTTGGGTTTAGAATGACAAGTGCCAAAATTTGCAGTACGTGTGTGTGTTACATTTTCAAAACAGAGCTCGAGAGCCATGACGTCAGCCCGTTCACTGGACCCTGGAGCTCCCTTAACAGAGAGGGAGGGCAGGGAGTGAGAGGCTGAGAGGGTCTTTCAGCGCAGGTCAGAGGGGAGGTATGAGAATGCAATCCCCTGGGAATGTGAACGCGTTGGTGTGATAATTCCCAGTCTCAGCGCAAATGCTAGTACCCGACCCTTCCCGTTTGAATTGGGGGGAGTATTCAAAGGAGGATCTATTACTGGGAGAGAAGGAGGAACAACCCCAGGGATGACCTGCAAACCTTGTCCCCATAGCCACCTTTGTCTTCATCTCTGTGTAGGAGCAGAGTGCGCCGGTACTTACTTCCTGTCCTGTGGGGCTCTTCAGAGAGGATGCTGAGGGAGGGGATGAGGACATCTCGTTATCACCGCCAGCCTTTATCCAGCCTCACCCTTCTCATACTGTCTGCCTGTGGCCCTGTGCCTGAGACGGCACTAACACTGGACAGTGTGGCCCCTTTCCTTTGTAGGGGGTGGTGGTGGCGGTGGTCGTCATCATGGAATCTTTTAAGATCTTCTAGATCTTATGAGAAATGTGGATCCCACAAACCTAAGCTCACAATGTCAGGAGAGGCCTCTGATAGTGCAGTTCAGACAGTGCTGATGAGACCAGGTAGAGGGAAAGCGTGCAAAGTGGGAACGAGATAAGCCAAGAAACTAAACAGGAAAGCAGCGCACACACGCAGCTTTATGCTGGCCACAAGCATGGGGACCAGCAGGCAGGAGGGAGCGTGAGTCTAGCAGAGGCCAGGGGCTTGGTGTTGCAATAAAGCAGAGAAAAGGAAAACAGAGCCAGGGAAGCTTCACCAAGGAACGTGTGGATCGTCTGGTAGAGATGGCTGGGAGGGTGGAGGAGAGGCCACCTGGAAAGGACCAGCAGCCAGAATAGGTCTTGTTGGGTCAGCTCATCCTCAGGAACTGATCCTGCAGGTTTGACCGACCTGAGCCACGCTGTCACCCCCCCAACCCACGGCTCCAGATGGGGTTCTGATGCCCAAGCCCAGGATAAAGGAATCTAGCGTAGACCTCATCAGACTCTCCTTTTGCTACTTCTGCAGGAAAATTGCTGCTTATGATGAAGAAATCCAGCATCTCTACGAGGAGATGGAACAACAAATCAAGAGTGAGAAGGAGCAGTTTCTCCTGAAAGTAAGGGTCTGGCCCGGGGCTGGCTGTGAGGGGCAGGTTGAAGTCCCTCCTCCTCTGACTGCCTCCCTCAATTTGGGACTGCAGCGCCCCCGCCCACGGCACTACTGATTCCTTCTGTCTCTGCTGTACTTATTTTTTTCAAGGCATTTGTCGCCTTCAAACATGGCCTATAATCCACTTGTGTATTTTGTTGATTGTGGCCTGTCTCCTCCTGCTAATGTGTAAGCTCCACGACCGCAGGGATTTTTATCTTCCACTTACGAAGGTGTCCTCTGCACTTCGACCAGGCCTGGAACATAGTGGGCACTCAACAAAGGCTTGTTGAATGAATCAATGAATGAACAGATGAACAAAGGAATGAATGAAAGGATGAAGGTGCCTGCTTACCGGTTAGAGCAGCCTGAAGACTGGGTCTGACGTTGGCTGGCCCCTAGAGCATATGGCAGGCCCACCCAGATGCCCCAGCCCCTTCCCCTCCATGCCCAGCAGCTCCCCAGGAGAACCAGCCTTAGAGTCTGTGCTTTCCCACCTGTCCCCTTAGACACCCAAGAAAAATCCAATCCCGCCCTTCTCAGAAACCACGGGAGAAAATTTTAAACTCATATCCCTGTTCCTAGGCTGGCACTTACCCAGCCTCCTCCGAGCCCAGCTGTTTGGCTTGGGAAGTCAGAACTGGTGACGTGCTCTCCTTTACCAAGCTAAGCAGGTCCTTGGGGAGAAGACCCATAAAACAAAGCTACAAGAGGCTCTCTATTATCCATTTTTGGATTATCCACTCGATGGATTCTCAGCAGAAAAGTCTTTGATCTTGAATGGTGGCTCCCTGTCTTAGTCACTTTGGGCTGCTATAACAAAAATGCCGTCAACTGAATGGCTCATAAACAAGAAATGTTTGTTTCTCCTGCTTCTGGAGGCTGGTGGTCTGAGACCCCGGTGCCAGCATGGTCGGGTCGTGGTGAGAGCCCTCTTCCGGGTGCAGGCTGCCGCTTCTCTTGGTGTCCTCACATGGTGGGACGGGGCAAGCCAGCTCTCTGGGGTCTCTTTTATAAGAGCACTGATCACCTCCCAAACTCCCCACCTCCTAACCCTGTCACCTTTGCACTGGGATTTCAACATATGGAGTTTGGGGGACACAACGTAGAGACCACATAGACGGGGTGCCCTGCCGCTCAGCACTGGGCCTGGGCTGCGGTCACCCCTGCTCTCCTAAGGCAGGCTGGTTTGAACCAAGTTTTAATTTTCTGCTGCTTCAGATTATCCACACCACAGCTTCATTTATTATGACAGATGTCATTCAAACTGAGAGGGGGCTGATGCTTTCCAGAAGAAGCCGGTCCTGTTCTCCAGTGAGAGCCCTCTGGAGGCCCGTCAGTCTTCCCACACCCCCCCTGTTCTTTTAGAGCGTTGGCATCCCGGCTGTCCTCGACCTTCAGCGTAGTCGAATGAGGATATGGCAGACAGAACTCACACGCTCCTCACCAAGCAGACCCTAAAGAAATCTCCTGAGAACAGAGAGCTTTTTCCCTGCAGGGGAAAGGAGAGCCACTGCCTTTACCCCAGATGACCTACTGCACAAAGGGGCCAAGCTCTGGGGCATTTGGCCCCGTCTGCCTGGGGCCGTGACTACAGGTCAAAGGTCCTTGCTACAGAAAGAGGCATGCTTCCAGAAGCAGGGCCAAGGCTGGGATGTGGGAGTGGAAGAGGTCGGAGGAGAAAATTCAAGGACAAGTTAGTATCACGTAAGTGGCCTGAGCACGCTGCTGCAGCCCTGTGCAGCCCCCTCTGCTCTCTCCTCTCCCTTCTCAAGACCGAACGCCTTTCACGCTCCGTGCTCGATTTGTGCTTTTTGCGTAAACATGGACACTGTTAAAACCTGTTTGCGCTGTTAAGCCTTTGGATACACAGGCTTTTGCCTGGCGACAGTATGAGGACAGTGGTGTCACAGTTTATGACAGCGTGGCAAAGGCTGGACCTCTGGCCGGGGTTTGGATCCTGGCTCTACATTTAGCAATTTGTTGACCGTGAGGGAAAGTCTTCATCACTTGCACGCTCCAGCTCCAGATCACAGACCCCCTCGGTGCTCTGTGCTGGCAGGGGCCAGGAGACAGTCACAGACTCATGCAGGGGAATTCTGGAGCTGCTTGCTTCCCCGGCACTGTGCACGGGGCACCTACTCTGTGAGCGGCCACCAAGCTGAATGAAGCGGGTTCCCTGGTAACGATGTTGGGAGCAGGAACTGCCTCTGCTGTTGCATGTAGTTGACGTGAGGACAGTCACAGGCTCTCCCTGAGCTCCTTCACCCACCTGAAAACAGGCAGAGGAACGGAGTAGAGTCTACAGATGATGAGGCCAGGAAATATCCCCAGCCTTTGAATGGAGTGTCCAAAGGTCTCTGGCCTGAGACTGGCCCTGGTACCCCACTCTGCAGCTGCTGCCATCATGCCCACCCCACCAGCCAAGACAGAGCTGCCTCTAGTGCAGCCTCTCACGGCTCCTAGGGAAAAGGGGCCCCTAGGGGGCTCCTGTAATGAGTTATATGATGGTTATAATGATGTCTTCTCTTCCTGCGTGTTTGGCACCTCTGTTCTGCCTTCAGTCCAATGGAGAGCTGCAGGTGGCATGGGTATTTTTGTTTCTCTTCTGTGAACAAAGATGTAATGATCTAGAAGAATGAAGCAAGTCAGGTGGGCAAGGCCAGGGCTGGAACCCAAGTCTCTTGATGCCCAGCTCAGGGCCCTTACAGCAGATCGGGCTCTGTTGGGAATATCAGGCACGCTGACAACCCACACACTTTCTTTATCCCACAACCAGGTCCCTTCACACCTGCATCCTCAGGGCCTCTGCATCCCCGAGTGGGGAAGCCCAGTTCCGGGGCAGGAGGGGAGGGGCTGTTGAGCACAGGGGCAGAGACATCTTGAGGAGCAGAGCCTGGGACACCTCAGTCACTGTGGGAAACAGTGAGGACCTAGACCCTCAAGAGGAAGAAGTGACGCCCCTGTGTTTCCAGAGCGAGGGCAGTTTAGGAGACTGAATGTCAGCACCCAACATGGAACAGAATATCCAAGTTATATCCAGAATATTCCACCCCTTAATTTACAGATGAAGAGACTGAGGCATGAGATTTGAACTCAGGCCCCTGTCTATTCTCCCTGTTCAGTATGCCCCCACTAGCTGACACTGCTGCTTTTTCGAGGGGCCGTGCACGGTCATCAGTCATGGTCACATTTGGTGGTAAGTCCAAAAGGACAGGCCCTGCTGTTGAGCAGGTTCAAGGGGGGAAAAAAGTCTCCATCCTGGGTGCGTTTGGGCCTCACGTGTCCCCCTTTCTGGCCTGGCAGGACACAGAGCGGTTTCAGGCCCGCAGTCGGGAGCTGGAACAGAAGCTGGTATCTAAGGAGCAGGAGCTGGAGCAGCTCATCCAGAAGCAGAGACGGGTATGTTTGTCAGTGAACTCGGACAGCCTGACTCTTCACTCCATCCACCGCTCTGGGTCTTGCCTGCTTTCCCTGCCCTCCACTTAAGGACCCTTTTTTGTCGTCCTTAAATCTGAAAACCATTGAGCTGTACAAAAGATAGCATTTGAAATCACAGATGATCCCAAGATAAAGGCTTTACTTTCCCGACGCCGGGTGTTTAACTTGGAAAAGTTGCCAAGGCTTCTCCCTTGAGATATCTGCAAACATTGTGGTATAATTCTGCCCAGGAGCCACCAAATGCCAAAACATTAATTTGTTTCCTGCATCCGGTTAAGAGAAGAGGAGGATGCTGAGGACCAGGGACATAGTCTCTGATACTTTGGGGGAGGCTGCAGACAGTGATGTCGTCCTGCCAGGATGGCCGTGGATGCCTCCAGTTGGAAGAAGAGGCTCCTCAAGGTCACTTTGTCCATCCCCTGTCTTCCCATGTGGCCCAAACAAGGTTGGTCAGCCTGCTTTGTGACTGTTCTCGTCAGCCTGCAGAATGGATGCAGACAGTAGATGCTCCTCTAATGCACCTGAGCCCCCAGGAGGCAGGCTGAGTGGTGCACTGTGCAGGGCAGTGTCCATCCGCTATGGCTGGGACAGCTGGCTAATGACCCCAGGAGGGTGATTACCTAGGCAAACCTTGCGCACACAACCTCCTCTCCAAAGGGCTCGTGGGAGAAAGAGGCCAGGGCACCACGTGGCCTCTTGTTTTGTTTTGTCTGGTGCTGGAAGGGATCCAGCCCTGGACAGACCCAGACACATTGCTTCCGTTTGAACAGAGAGGGCTGTTTTTAGCAACACATTTATCTATGCTTGAAGACACCCATGCTAAGGCTAGAGACTGTGCCACTCCTGCTAGTTCCTAGCCTCTGGGTTTTGGTTTCTTTCCTTCTGCAGCAAGATGCTTTCAACTCCAGCGACTGCCAGCTGCCTTCCCAGTCCCCCTTCCACAGTCGAACCTTGCTTCTCCTGCTCCTTCTGCTCCTCATTGTTGTGCATTAAGTTCTTACCAATTAGGTGTAGCCCTCAAATGAATGGCTCCCACTCGATTTAATTACTGCATGCTTGCCTGATTACTCAGGAGCCTCTTAAGAATCACACAAGATTTCTTGTTGTTGCTTCCTCCTCCCCTTACTGACCACATTCATTAAACTCAATTTATTATGATATATTTGCCTTGGTTTGATTCTTCCTCTGGCGAGAGACTTAGAAGCTCTGCAAAGCATAATCATCAGCAGAGAAAAGCGAAAGTTATAAAAATGCAGGGTTTTCAGTTGCTTGAGGGACATGAGAAAAGGTATGTTTGGTTTGACCTGTTTTAGCTATTTCCTAAGAATTTCCAGGGTTTCTGGCTACCATACAAAGCTTCCCTAGATTAAAGGAATTGAGTTATTCAACTGAGAGAAGAAAAGGGAGTAAATGGATTTAATATCAGTATTTGAAATTAGGAAGGATGGTTTTATGAAGAAGGCCACTTAGCTGTTCTCCATCTCCATCACGAGCCAAAGAAAAGAAATTGGTTTAAAAGACAACAGGAGGGATTTAGGTTAGATCTCAAGACACTGATGAGATGACCATTAATGAGATGATGGTGATGATGATCGGCTCCCCTCCACTGTTTAGTGGTCCTGTGGAGACAGGGAGGAGATGAGATGTGCTCTGAGAGCTCCTTCGTGCTTCCAGAAGTGTATATGTGTGAATTAAGGAGCAGGACAAAGCCTCTTGAGGCTTGAGGGCAGTGAGGGGTAACAGTGACGGTTGTTGCCCACCAGGTGGAGAAAGCGGGGGGAGGCCGGGGTGGACCGGCCTCTGATGATGGTGCTTGCTTATCATTCCCCTCTCCCCACCCTTCCTTCCAGCTGGAAGGCCAGTGCATAGCCCTGCATAATGACAAGCATGAAACCAAGGCTGAGAATACCAAGCTGAAACTCACGAACCAGGAGCTGGCCCGGGAGCTGGAGCGGACCTCCCGGGAGCTGCAGGATGCCCAGCAGCAGCTGGAAAGCCTCCAGCAAGAGGCCTGCAAGCTCCACCAGGAGAAGGAGATGTGAGTCTGGCCTGCGTGAATCCCCATTGGTGCTCTCCAACTCCATCGCCTGCTGTGAGCGTGCTACCTCCCCTCTCCCACACTCTGTCTCCTTGCCTGTAAACTGGGGATTGGGGCTCCTTGCTCCCTGAGATCTCTTCCAGGATTCTGAGACTAGTAAGCAGATCAGCACTGTGCCACGCCTTACCTGGGACTGACAAGCAATATACATCCCTGTTCTCAGAAAACTTATCACGTGATTAGAAAGACATTATCCTACCCAATGCTGAGTGAGCAGACAGACCGTACATGACTATTGGAGTTCAGAGACCCAGGCGACCAGGGTGGATGGGAGTGCAGCAGGCAGACTTCCGAGGTCAGCATAGAATTTGATGGGCGTGTGACAGAGCCCAGGAATCTTCCCTCCAGCTCTACCCATTGTCTTTTCCACCAGTGTTCCTCTGTGTGGGCCCACTAGGGGGAACCCCACATCTCTTAGGGCCTGCTTTGCTAATAAACTGCTTTTTGTGTCCAGCCATTGGGTTCAGCTTGCTAGGCAGAGGCACACTGAGAAAGAATCAAGGGTGGGTCCATACCTTCTGCTGGAGGAGTCCCTGGCAGAAGCAGTCATTCATCTTGTCTTGGGAGTGTTAGGTTTTGAGAACAAATGCTCTCCAAGGCCCAGGGAGAGGAATCTCACTTGTTTCTGTCTTCATTCATTTATCCATAGACGCATTTACTTATTCATTTTACAAACATTATTAAAAACCACTCTAAACCAGGTCTGTGGTGGACGTTCGACATATCTCACTTCTGTTGATAATTCGGCATTATCTCATTGACCTTTCCAGCATCCTGCGGTGGCAGGTACTGTTATCGTCAGTTCTCATTTATGGATGAGGAAACTGGGGTTCAGAGGTTTTAAGTAACTGTCCCAAGATGATAACTGCTAGACACATCTTGCTGACTCCTCCCAGTGAATAATGGGCTAGCCAGAAAATAGTTACACAGGAGTAGGACTGGCGTCATTCACTCGCTCATTTGTTCATGCATGCATTCATTCATTCATTCTGCAAAAGGAAATTGTGTGCATGGTCCTGTGAAAAGTGGTACAGAGAGTCTGATTTCAGAGAAAAGGGCAGTATTACTTACCAATTCCTGATGTTTTAGGTGGATTGACTCTCCTGGTTCAAAAGGGAAGCCCCTCGCTCTGTCTGATCATTGGCAAAATGCCGGCGCATCAGCCTGAACCCAGTTGTTCTGCCATTTGGCTCCTGCGTGGTGTCCTGCACTGTTTGGGGCATTGCAGAGGGTGAGAGGGAGGAAATGGGCTTGGATTTGGGGTTTTATCCTAGTAAGATATCTGCACTTAAAAACAGATATATTCCCAAGTAGCTGACTTAAAATGAAACCCCTCTGTTCCAATTCTTGGATGACCAGTGGGAGGACAGTGCATTTCATTGTAAATGAGCAAAATCAGTTCCTCCTCATTGAGAGCAGGTCAACAAGGCACAGGCATTTAACTTTACCAACACAATTAAGGATTCAGGCTCTTAAAATTCAATCAAGTTCTAAAAGCAGCAAACATCTGAAGGCACAGGCATTAGAACAGCAAATGGAAATAAGCACCCAGTGCTGGAGTCGCTTCTCAGCACGAGGATTAAAATGTTTCTGAAGGCTTATCTTAATTAACCAAGCCAGAGACACAATCTCTAGAGGTTGGGAGTTGAAAAGGAGGGAAGGCAGGTTGGGAGGGAGAGATAAATTATTCCAGAACCTTCACGACTCGTTTGCAAGAAGCTTGCAATTGCCTTGTGCAGCCAGAAAGCATGCCGGAACCCAGGAGACCGTGTCCTGTCCAGGGAGGAGTGTCAGGAGAGAAGGACAGTGAGCGCCTTAGCTTGTTGTCTGTAGGACGGAATCCCAGACCAGCAGTACTGATACGACCTAACGCTCTGATCTCCCTCTCCATTTTATAAATGAAGATACTGAGGCTCAGAGAAGTATAGCGACCAACCCAAAGCCACACAGCTAGTTAATGCCAGCAGACAGGGATGGATCCTAGTTCTCCTGATACCCATCCTTCCCCCGATGGTGTCGAGCTGCCTCCTGCTGCTCCGGAGCAGCTGGGAAGGGAGAGGATGGAGTTTGGAGTTAAACAGACCTAGTCATTTATCAGATAGAGTTCAGAACGGGCAAAATTAATTTTCTCGTTCTCTGAAGATGCTCCGGGAAAGAGAACTAGATCTTAAAATAAGATAAAGAAGGAACAGTCAAGCAAGGGAGATTATATAAAGATGAAGGTCAGCTGAAAATCAGCACCTCGCTGTTTTGTTAATTAACTTTTATTTTGGGTAGGTAGTTTATGACAAGGCACAAAATTCAAACGGCACAAAAGGATATGCACCTCCAAAAGAGATTTTCCCCCGACCCATGACTCCTAGCTCGCAGTCTCGTAGTGTGTTTGTATAGCACCGGTCATGGTTTCTTGTGGATCCTTCCGGAACGTTCTATGCCTATGCAAGTGAATGCGTATGCGCTCAGACACACACACATACACATTTCATTTACAAATCGGTGGCACACCGTTCTGCGTTTGCCTGCGTTTGTCACTTGACAATATGTTTTGGAGAGCGCTCTGGATCTCCTCTCTCATCTACAAAGGAAGCCGATGGCAGTTCCCTAAAGGCGACAGGACCCTCCCACCCATCACTACTATGAAAAACAGCACGTTCTTGTCCTTTCAGTTCACGTTACCCGGAGAGAAGCTTGTAGAACATCTAGGTTAGGACTTTAAAGGTCAGTCAAGTATCCAAGTGTCGTTTTTGTTTTAGAAATGCTTTTCTTTTTTTTAACACAAAAAATCTGAATATGTGTGTGTGTATACATATATCCAGATAGATGTGTGTCTACCACCAATAGACGTATCAGTGCGTCAGTGTGGACTCTGTGTGTGTGTGCATGTGTGTGTGTGTGTTTATAGAGCATCAGCGATCATCTGGTGCCAGAGAAGACCTGGAATGCCTCGTTTCTTAGGAATTGGCTCATCAGTCAAACGCTCTGTGAGAACCCAGCCCTGAGACCTCGCGTGAGTGGTTTCCTTAGCTGGGGAGGAAAGCTGTGTGCCCCCGCTTCTCTGGAGAGAAGCAGAACCCAGGGTCGGCTGGGGGAGCCGCAGAGCCTGGTGCAGAGCCAGCCAGCAGGCAGCTCTGCTCACGTGGTGCCGATCAAAGCAGAGCCCGGGACAGGGGTTTGGGGACCCCGTTTGGATGGTGGGGAGTACGTTGTTTTCCCTCAAGTTGAAATTAAACATAACTGGTAAGAAAATGTTAGGAATTTGCAGCTCTGCAGGAGCCAGAGAAGTTTCACTGCTTAACTGGGACTGTCTGAGGTGAACTTAGAATTTGATTCAGACTGTTATTGCCACAAATCGACTTTAAAATTATTCTATAAAGGGGAGAAAAACCCACAGACACCTCTTAGGGAATCAGATTATTGTGAGCCTGGCGAGAGAGCCCCGTGGACGAGCGAGCTGCTGCTGCTTCGCCAGCTCAGTGATGACATGCCTGGGGCAGCAGCGGGTGAGTGTCCCTGCCCAGCCCGGTGGGCACGATCCAGGAGACTGGCAGCCTGTGGATGTGACGCATTTATGGGACTGGAGCGTGCTCCCTACACTAGAAACTGTGCTGTGGTTTGGAAATGTGCAACTTTGGACCCTTTGCAATAAGCTTGGGGGACGATTTAAAAATTTCTGAATCACAGTGCAGAGCGCAGAGGGAAGGACAGGCAAAACTGTGAAGTTAATCAAGGCGTATTTTCCAATGTCAGCTAATTCTGCCCTATTTTTTTCCTTTCTTCCCTGAGTAGCGCTGAATACTTTCTCAACGCACCCCTCCCTTCCTTTCCCTCTTCCTCCCTCCATCTCTGCGTGCCTTCTTCCCTCCCTGCCCCTCCTTCCCACCCTCTCTCCTCTGGGTCTTGCTACTGCCAGTTGTTGACTAGGCCCCAAGCCAGGCTCTGCGTGAGGACACAGATGCAAACCAACCAGACACAGCCCCTGCCTCACAGCTGAGTTGCCCTCCAGCCACCCCCTGTAATTCTCAGCTTCTCTCTCCCCTTCCTCAAAACGCCTCCTGGGCTTGACATGTTCACACTGTGATATGAGTGACTGATGATAATTGATACATTAAATCTCTGCTTTAGGGTCGGCCCAGTGCCAGCGGTTAACTTTGTGCGCTCTGCTTCAGTGGCCTGGGGTTCGCTGGTTCGGATCCTGGGCGTGGACCTACACATACCTCATCAGGCCATGCTGTAGCAGCGTCCCACATACAAAGTGGAGGAAGATTGGCAGATGTTAGCTCAGGGCCAATCTGCCTCACCAAAAAAACCCGAAAAACAGAACTCTGCTTTATAGCTAGAGATAAATCCTAAATCAAAGAAACATAGCCAACAGTGGCAATTCCGGATATCTGGGAACAGACTGGAGAGTTTAGAGGGGAGTGGGCAAAGGGGAAAGGGTTCTTCAAGAGCTCAGACAACAAACTAAACCAGCATGTGGGGGGACAAATACCAGTCCTGCTCTCGCCCTCCAAAATTGGGCTGGAGAAGAATACTGGCGAACTCCCTGAATCCTGGGGAGGGCAGGAGCCTTCGGAGCCTGGGGACAGTGCAGTAATCGGGCTGCAGCGCAGGTGGTGTGTGAGGTGACTGTGCCATGAGCAGGTTGGGGGCGGGAGGTCTGGAATAGGCCCCTGGCCCAGTTGAGGGTTGTCTGTGTGACCTGGGGGCCGTAATCGAACCTCTTTGACTGTCCGTATCTGGAAGATGGGGTAATTTCACCTTCCGAATGGTGCGTCCCTGGTATTAACTGAGACCATGCTGTAAGCCCCTGTGTGTAGCCAGTGCTGTCCAGCGGAAGGCCGGGCTCCTCTTGTCCCTTCTCTCCTCAGTGCGGGCACCGCCCGTGGGTTCCAGTGTGAGGGTCCTGGCATCCGCCTTCAGCTCAGAGCCTCGTACCCTGGGGGCTGGCCTCCCGGGACAGTCGCTCACCGCTGCCATTTGCCTCCTCCCCAGGGAAGTGTACCGCGTGACGGAGAGTCTGCAGCGGGAGAAGTCGGGGCTCCTGAAGCAGCTGGATTTCCTGAGGTGGGTCGGTGCTCGGTGTGTTCTCACGGCGCGTCCCAGACGCCTCGGAATGGAAGGGCCGGTCTGGTCTCCCCTGCCTACACGCTGGAAAAACACAGCTGCTGAGAAAGCACCCTTCTCCCCGCCGTCCCCAGCGTACTGTTCGGACACCCTCTCTGTTAGGTTTGGTCCATTTACACACATGCCCACCTCCCTCTCCAGTGTGGACCTCTGCGAGTGGGGTCTGCCTCCATCTTCTTGTGTCTCCCCCTGTACCTTGTGTGGTGCTTGCTTGAATAGGAGGGGAACTGAATTTATTGAGCAGCTACTCCAGGCCTGATATAGGAGCCCTTCACCTTTAACGAAACTTAGAAAAGTAGTGCAGTTGTTAGTACAGGGGGGAATGAGGAAGTTGATATTAGAGAAATGAAGTAATTTACCCAAAGTGACACAGCTACTCATGGGTGGAGCCAGAACTGAGATCCCTATCTGGGCTGATTCTCTTTATTCTGCCATATTCTGTTAAGGTTTGTTGAATGAATAAGTGAATCACAAAAAGAGCATGGGGAAAGGGGCTGCGGGGTTTTATCAGCCTGCCAGAACTCACCATAAATTCAAAGCTCATTGGTCCAGAATGTACCAGAACAGCCCACGAGACCTCGCTGGGGAGGTGGTTTCAGTTTTGCCTGTGAGGTCTCTATGCTGCCGTGCCTGCCGCCAGCCAGACATCGCGCAGGGACTGGTGATGGCACAGAAGGACTTCGGGTTCTGATTTTTAAAGTGCAAGTGGTTTTGAATCAGGTACATTATGCAGTTATTTGGTTTTTTTTTTTTTTTTAATTTGAAAGGGAAGGTGACCGTGTCTGGCATCTGTGACGCTGCCAAATTGAAAAGTGCTTCAAACTGAATGCATTTCCGATTTTCTTCACTCAACCCATGATTCGGATGGGCCTCAGAAGGCTGGGAGAGGGAAGGCGTCTTAGGTGGCCAAGTCTAATCCATTTGAGTTAAAGTCTTGATTCCAAAGAAGGCTTTAGCGAAGGGAAGAGAACAAGGGTACAAGGATGAGTTTTTGTTTGTTTTTCTTTTCCCCTTTTTCATTGCACTTATACAAAATAGAAGGACAGGTTCCAGCGGGTGAGCAGGGAGACTGGCAAGGCAGAGCTCTTTCTGAGAGACCGGCGCATGTGCAGGGCCACACTCTGAAGCCCCCTGCTGTCGCATGGTCGCCAAGCTGGCACTCAGCCGCCGGGGAGAGCCAGAATGTGGAGGTGGTGGAGGATGGTGTGGAGTCAGGACAAGAGCTGGGATGTGACAAGGGGAGGCGGGGCCTGCCCTCCTAAGTCAAATGGGGGCCATTTCTGGGCACATAGTTGGGAATAAGCGTTTTGGAGCTGGAGCTGGTTCAAGACCCAGCGCTGTCCCTTGTTGCCTTGTGTGACTCTGGGCAGTTGCCCTAACCAGGCAGAGCCTTCATTTCTCATGCGTCCCTCACAGGCTTCTTTTGGGAATTAAATGACGTGTGTGAGTGGCGTCACAGCAGGGCAGTGAGGAGAAGGAAAGCCGAGAGGTGTAAAGAGAAGAGCATGCTGTCAGTACTGAAGCTTCTGCCTGCACACAGCAGGACGCAACGCAGCACACTCCCTGATAAGGCTGAGGCTCCCAGGGCCCCCAGGTCCTCTCCCACGTGCAGGCTGCTGACGCCCCTGCCGCAAATGAGGCTCCCTGGCCTGAGACGCTCACTTTGCCACACTCAGGGTTTAGGGAATACCCTCTTCGTCCCTCCCAACTTGTTCGGATGCCCCTGGCTCTGTGCCTGCCTGCTCACCGGATGCAGAGAGCTGACGCACAACAGCTCCTCTTTTCTCTAAGCCAGGGGAACAAGGCCGGTATTCCAGCCTGCCTCATATCTCCACCCATAGCGCACAGCATGCATCGTGGAGCGCCCCGTCAGTGGCCGCGTTACAGCGAGGACTGCAGACGGCTGCGTGCCCTCCCTTCCCCTCCCGAAGTGCTGATGTTCAGGGGCCACTAGCCGGAAGAGTCAGAGAATCACAAACTGGACTGCACCTTGCGGTCACCTGGCCACCCTCTCAGCCTGCGCTTTAGTAGATAAGATTCCCAGCCATTAACCTCAAGTGCGTTCTGTGGTCACGCCGCAGGCCCAAGTCCACTCCCTTCCCACTCTGCTCTTTCCTTAACCCTCTGACACCTCCTGCCCCACCCTCACGCTTACGCCCCTATTTCATGGAGACGCTGGAACCATGGCGTGAGGGCTTCCTCCTGCGCCGTCCCCGTCCACATCTCCGCTTCTCTGATGGTGGATGAACTCCCCACTGCCTGGCAAAGGCTCTAGAATTCGACCCCATCTTCCTCAAGGACGTTCCAGCATTCCCTCCCTCTCCTCCATGGTCGGCTTTTTCTGGCTTGGAGAGACCAGCAAATGTACGCTGAAATCTCATATCTAACTTCTCTTGTCCCCACGTCCCCATCCAGCTACTTTCCACTTCTTTAATTGCTTTCAACAACATTTCAAAAGAATTGTTTATGTTTACTTCCACTGCCTCCATTTCCTTTCCTGATGTCTGTGACCCCCCAGGCAGGCTTTTTCTATATGATTCCACTGAGAGTGGAACCAGTGACCTTCATGTTGCTTAAAATATTGGCCAGTTCTCAGGGACGCCCACCCCCACCCCATCACCACCAATCTGTTCTTAGCACAGCTTCTATAGGGTTCCTTTTATAGACCAAGTCAGACCAGGGCACTCCTCTGCCATCCCCCTCCCGTGGCCACATATCTCATTTGCAGTAAAACTCCAAGTTCTTACAGTGGCCCCCAGGCTGTGAATGGCAGGTCCCCACGCCTCCGTCAGTCTTTCCGTTGACCTCATCTCCTAACTGCCTTCCCTCTGAGCACTCTGCTGTCCTTATTTCTGTTCCTCACACTCACCAGGTATCCCCACCCAGGCTTTGCGCTTGCTCTTCCCTCAGGTGACTGCATAGCTCCTCTCTCCTCTTCAAGCCTTCTCAGGACCGCCCTGCTGGAATAGCCCTCTGCCCTCTGGCAGTCTCCATTCCACTTTCTCCCCCACCATATTTTTCTCAATAGTGGTTCTCCCTGCACTGAATACAAATGCCCTGAGGGCGGGGACTTTCTCTTTTGCTCGTTGGTGCGCCCCTAAGAGCCAGGACGGTGCCCTGCGTGCAGTGGGTCTCAGGAGGCACTTGCTGAGTGAATGCATGTGGCATGAATGCATGAATGGTTCAGAGAGCCCAAGAGCAAGTTCACAGGCCGAGCTGGATCTCCTGGTCACCTCTGGGGGAGGCTCCCCCTGGTGATAGGAGAGACCAGTGCGTTATCCTTAAGGCTGTGCCAGGCCCTTCCATCTATCCCCCGCCTCTGAGCTGGTGTACACACAAACTACCCTCTGCCCTTAACCACAATCCCTAAGGAAGAGGTTCCCATGCTCCCTGGGCCTTCCACAGCACGCCCTCCTCCGCGGCCATCTGACTGGAGGACCGGCTGCTGTTGGATGTGTCGACTGCAAGCTCCATGTTTGAACAGATTCTCCTCTTCCGTCCACAGGGAAAGGAACAAGCACCTTCGAGATGAGCGAGACATAAGTTTTCAGGTAATTGGCCGGTGCTCCCTTCCCTGGGGGGAAGATAAGGACTGGGGTCCCGTGGCAGCCAGAACCCAGCTGAGACTGGCCCAAGAATGGCCTGAGGCTTGGAATCTGGTTGTTCATTTTGTGTGGGCAGGACGATGGCATACGAGTTTTTGAAAGTAATGAAGATGGAGGGTGTCCTACTGGTAGCAGTGTGTAAATTTCCATGAAGTAACACACTTTACTCTTGGCATAACAAGACGAAAATATTTGGGAGGGTCACACGTTTCTTGGATGCAGAAATGATAGTTCCATCCATGAGATGGCGCAGTTGAAATGTCATTGTCACTTTTAAACCAAAATGCTCACAGTTTTCTTCTTCATTAAAATTTTGATCTCTTGATGAAAAATTTGCATTTTTACACTGTCATAGAGCAAATTAAAATGTAAATTTCACAATTTACCTAGTTGATTTTAGTACAATTTTTTTTACCCTATGGGGACCCCTGCTCCTCCATACCTGAGTGCCACACTTACATACTTTCCCAAGTAGCATGAAAATCCTGTATTTATTCAAAGATCTTCACTTTGGGCAGCATTAAACAAAATCTAGGATTCCACGTTCCTCTCTCGTCTTTCCCTTTAGACAGTAGCTGCTAGATGCTCTGAAGGGGAGAAAAAAAGGGGCAGAATTGACTAATGCAACTTTCTAGTTATCAGGATTATCACACCGTGAGTTTCATGTGTGTCCTTGGGCAAGTCATCAGCCTCCCTGGACCATGACCCTGAGCATCACTTGAGAAAAGGGAATCCCTATCCTTTTTTCTACATTGTAGGTATTTTTGAGAAAAACTCTTGGGAAGAGGAGGTCTGGCCCAGAACCCTTAGCTGAACAGTGTCCTAAATGCGGTCAGCGAAAGGCAGCTGGTTTGCTCTGAATTAGGTCTGACCTGGTTTAGACCTGCAAATCCCCGAAGGACTTTGTTACATAGCCAATTCTTTTCTCGCCCTGACGGGCAGCCAGTACCCCTGCTGCCCCCCCTGTGTCCTCCTGGAGCTGAGCTGAAGCCCACACAGGTTTGCTTGATGGTGATAATAGTTACAATTGTTTTAGAAGTAACACTGAGTTTATTTTAAAACTTCCAACCAAATGTCACCCTAATCCCTTGACCTCACTTCCTTCACCTGCCAAACTCATTTTGCTTTGAAAAGGGAATGGAATTAAGAACCCTAGTGGGGAATAGAAGAAAGAAGAATAAAATCATGTTCATGCTGAATAATAATTAAAGATTAATTTGGAATCATTATAGCCATGCCTTCAGGGGCCCTGGGAGCACAGCAGCCCCTCCCTCTCTCATTAGGGATCACTGGGAATCATGAGGATGGCTGGTTCATGAGATTCTTCCTGTGATCTAACTCCCTCTCATCTCCTGGAAGACATCTGCCCCCACCCCACCCAGGTTCTCTGTTACAGATGTGTGAGCATTTTATCTATATCCACCCTACTTCCACGAAAGAGCTGAACTGTCTTATGCTAGCTTAGTAGCTGTGGACGGGGCACTGGGCTAATTGATCCTTTGGGCTGGTCCATTTCTCACATCTGGGACTTTGGAAATAAAGATGAATTGGAGCCACACAGAAGAGTGTGATTTGAAGATGCACAGAGTCTTTTCTGTCCATAAATATTTTCCCTATGCATTCCGCATTTATCCCTTCTTATTTGTCCTCTTGCAAACTGTCAGTACTCCTGCAAAGGACAACTCCTGTGACGGACCCAGGCTCTAAACTGTGTACTGGCTCCTTCGATTAGATTATTAGATGGTAGGTGGACGAATTCTGGTGAGAGATGACGGCAAAAGGAAAGAGGGGGTGAATGCTAACAGGGAGACCAGCACTTGCTTGCTTGCTTGCTTAACAGTTTTGTTTAGAGCCTGACCTCTGAGGTGGGAAAGTTGAGCCCTTTCTGCTCAAACACTGGGACAAATCAGCAGGCGTGGATCTGAGGGCATTTTGTGTTTCTCCAGAAGGATAAGGCAGCCAAGGCAAACACAGCTGCTCCCAAGGCAAGCTGGAAACAGAGATCTGGCTCTGTGATAGGCAAATATATGGACGGCAGAGGCATTCTTAGAAGGTGAGTCTTCCTTTATTTGTTCATTCATGATCTGTTCATTCATCTTGCGCAGCAGCATCTTGCTGCATCACTGGCAGCAGGCTCTGGGCCCACACTGGGTGCAGACTGGCCCTGGAGAAGTGGCCCTCTTGCGGAAGCCTGGGGTCAGCTGCACTCACTCCCCTTGAATCTTGGAGGACATGTCCCTTCCTTTCCTGACATCCAAGTGGGAGGAGGACTGTGCAGAGCAAGCGTCTAGGACAAGACATTGTCTTCTGGGGCCCCCACTTAGTGTGTTCCTGCAGAGAGGGACTGAAGAGGAGAGGAGAGGAGAGAGACAGGGGTCAGAGGCGAGAGATGGAGGGTGTGGCTGGACGATGCTCTGCTGTCTGTTGAGCAGAATGGGTGCACCTGGTTTTTCAGGGCCATGGCTGTTTGGACTCTGAAGGGTGATTAACGTGTGGTGTAGAGTCTCCAGTAGTTGAACTCCTTCACAGACAAGAGCAGGGCCTGTGCTTGAAAGAGTCCTTTCAATGATTCCTATTTAATTAACTCAGAGATAACGTGTTTTGTTGCCACTGGACAGCTGGACAGCACATGATTGAGTCTGAGTCCCCAGAGGAGTGGCTTGCTCACTGCTCATTGAAAGAAACAAGCCAGTCCCCTGCCGTCTCTTCTGTTTGGCGTGCGTTCCATCCGCATAGGTGGTCACAGGGAGGCAGAGGCAGCCAGATCCCTCTGTATCAAACCCAGGGAGAAAGCATGTGAGTTTGCTCCTCCAGGAGATCCTGAGGACAGCAGGCCTGAGATAAACAGATGTGCAAAACAGAGGTGACCCTGGGGATCAGTCAGCTGATCAGTCAAGTCTTTGGCCCTGATCCTCATGAACCCCTTTGCTAAGTAGCTCAACGGGAAGATGCAATTTGGGGGCCAAGTTTTTGCAGTAATTGTTGGCCTGTTGGTTCCTCAGAACTGAATATAGTCGTTCAGCAAGCGTTAACTGATTATTTACTCTGTGCCAGACATTCGTCTGAGTTCTGTGAAGACTCCGAAGATAAATTAGATATGAGTCCTGCCATTAATATCCATTTTTTAAAAATATTTTATTTTCCCTTTTTCTCCCCAAAGCCCCCCAGTACATAGTTGTATATTTTTAGTTGTGGGTCCTTCCAGCTGTGGCATGTGGGACGCCACCTCAGCATGGCTTGATGAGCAGTACCATGTCCACACCCAGGATCTGAACTGGCGAAACCCTGGGCCACCAAAGCAGAGCGCGTGAACTCAGCCACTTGGCCACAGGGCCGGCCCCCATTAATATCCATTTTTGAGTGCTTGCTGTGTGCAAGATATGGGCCATGTGCTGTGTGCAGTGGTGAGCAAATACCTCCGCTTTCATGGAGCTTATGGCCGAGTGGAGGAAACAGACAATAACCAAGGAAGCAACAAATGTGGACCCTGGATTCCACTGCCACCTTTGCAGAGGGGCCTGCTCCCTATTGCTGGCACATGGCATTTGGTGGCAAAACCAAAAATAAATTTAGTCATCCTAAGCTGAAGATATTACACAATGTCAATAGTGCTTGAGAATTTCCCAGATAAAAAGGTTTTTCCAAGCAATGTTTCATTTTAGGACCGTTTCAGTGGCCATTTCTTTTCTGGTTGCAAAGCCGTTGAGAAAACATGCTGTGTTTGTTTGCACACGTGCTCACATGCGCACACATATGCACTCCTGTGTGTGTAAGCAGAGCGAAAGTGGCTGGGAACACTAACTGTGTCCTAAAGTGGGTAAGCAGTTGGTAGGCTTGTTGGAATACAGAAGAAATTTGTTGGAAAGAAGACAGTCTATTAAAAACATGATTTTTAAAGCTCGTATTAAAAACGTAATTTCATAAATAAGGGAAAGGTCCTTGAAGTGCTACAAATCCTCTATTTTATATCAAGGGACCCAAACTAAGTCACCACTTTTATGAGCAAGCACTAGATCTTAATATATCCTTCAGAGTTGCACTTAACTTCAGAACGGTGATAATGCATTTTTTTCTTTTTCCTCCCTGTTGTTGGCCCTTAGGAGTAATAAACATGATAAGCCGGGGGCAAACTGAAGGGAGCTCCTCTGTTCTGCGTATTCCGTGTCCTTCGCTGACCTTCTTTCTGCTTCGGCCCTGTCTCCTCAGCACGTCATCCCCATGGTATTTTCTTCTCTAATCTTTGCGTGTGAGTGCAACGTGTGTGTGTGCAGGGTGCGTGTGCGCATGTGTTTCGGTTTGGGACTCAAGGTCCTCCCTGTCAAACCGCCATCTCCTTTAAAACGCTTCTCAGCTTTGGTTCTCCTTCCTGTGCAGGAAGGACCTGTGAGGCCTTTGCTGTCGAAACCTCGGAAATACGGGCTGCTCGTGGGCCCTGCATCCGCTTGCCCGGTTCCCTCCACCTCCTGTGCTCCTCTTTGTTCTTGATGCTCAGATGCTTCTGGAAGCAAATATGCACTTTGACTCTGAAGCCACTTACTTGTGACTCTGACTTCCAGAGACACTGAAAGAGAAAGAGAAAGGGAGGAGAGGCAGGGAGAGGTGCCCTGCGGGCTTCCTTCTGACCCACAGCCCATTCGCAAGTGGGCAGCTGCCTCTGAGCCAGTGGACATCTGCCTAGAGGGGGAGCTCCCCCCAGAGGAGTGGGACCCCTCACTCACATCGCCAAGGGCTGCTGCGCCGAGGGCTACAGTGTCTTATTTATGAGGTAGGCAGGGCAGATGGGCCACATGTTATGGTGAGGACACTGAGGCATAGAGAGTTGAAGTCTCCTGCCTAGGGACGCACAGTAGGGGCAGGCGTTGGGACTGATGGTCAATCCAGGATGCTTTATTTCCAGCTCTGTTAGGCTCGTTTCTCACACTCTTTACTTCCCCTTCATAGCACTTCTCACAACTTGTAAAAGTGTTTACTTGAGTCATTATTGCTTTGGGCCCCCACTAAGCCAAGCATTCCATGAGGACAGGGGCTGTGTCCATCTGTTTATGACTATGTCATTAGCTTAATACCTGGTACTAACCAACATCACCTTCAGCGCCTTCATCCTCATCACCATCATCACCTTCGTTATCACCTTCATCATCATCACCGTCATCATCTTCATCATCCCCTTCATCATCACCATCAGGCACTTATATAAGGGTGTTGAGTGAATGAGCTAAAGAATGCTGGGTCTGGTTTTTTCCCTTTCCTGGAGCTCTCTGCCCCCAAGGTGTACTGCTCTTCAGTTTTCTGTCACAAAAGCTGTCAGGCATCCCTCCAGCTTCCATACTGATGCACTTTATGATATTCTCCCCACTTTTCTTTCTTCCCCACCCCAAAATAGCCAGTCAGAGGAGGAAGAAGATGTGTTTGGCATTCCGAGGAGGAGAAGCTCCCTGGGCCTGAGTGGGTATCCCCTTACAGAAGAGGAGGCAGGAACCAGGGAGCTGGAGTCTGGGGGTCCGCTCCACCGGGTGCTCCGCAGAATTATTTCCATTGAAGAAGACCCCCTGCCCCAGCTCCTGGATGGCGGCTTTGAGCAGCCGCTGAGCAGACGTGCAGAAGAAGGGGAGGCGTCGGGGCCGGCGGTGGAAGAACCCGCGCAGCAGGCCCGACCTGTGGACCCCACGCCCGCATCTCCCCGAGGGCAGCCTGTTGGGAAAGAAGACCTGTCCAAGGTAGGGCACATCCCACGCGGGCTGGCAGACATCACTCCTGTGCCTGTCCTTTGCATTTGAGCCCAGGAGCCCCAAAGGCAGCTCGGGAAGTCAGGTGTGGCTGGCCCTGTGGGTCACCGTATTTGTGTCCTTCAAACTCCACCTCCTCCTGCTTGGCTGAGTCTCGTGGGGGAGACTCAGGGGCCCTGGTGAATTTTCCGTATCACTTCTGCTGTTTGCCCCACTCCCTACCCTGTGGTCTCTTGGCTGATTCAGATTCAAAAGCACTTATTGAGTGCCTACTGAAGGTAGACTCACTGCGCGGCCTTAGCATAAAGTGTCACACGCTTTTAAGCTGCACGTCTTCCCTTACATTTTGAACTGCTCTCAAAAGGGCCACTCCCTGCTTTGGAAACTTCATGCACCATCATCTTTCTTTCAGTTCTTAATCAGCTAATCTCCCTTTCATGCCCAAATGCCCGGCCTGCTCCTCCCTTCAGTGGGACCCTCCACCGCCACGTCCCTCCTGTGCTCCCCGCCAGGTCTTCCTGCTGAGTTCTCTGAGGAGAAGGGGGCCATATGAACCATCTCCCTCTGGCTCACGGTGATGCTGTTCCTCACTTGTTTGTGACCCAGGCCGGGGAATAGTCTCCTCAAGCCCTCCACCCTTCATTTGACCTTCTAGAACAGCGTTAGCCATGTCCACGGCAACATGAGAGAGGCTCCCCGCTGCACACTGTGGCAGCCCTTTAGAACTGCGCCCTCGCCCCCCTGAGCACTTCCAAGTGGCTGTAGTAGCCCGTGTGCCAGGAAGCCTTCTCCAGCCACCGCTCAGGGACTTCTTGGCAGTGGTCATCATTCTCAGGCCTGGATTAAGATTTGTGCCTGCATATCGCTCCTCTGAAGGGCCCTAGGCCAGGGAGAGTGGAGAGCTGGGTGGCACCAATGGGGTGGGTGGAAACCCCTTCCCCTTACATGCCCTGCCACATCCCCTTTGGTGCACAGACCTACGCCTGCTGACAGTTGTAAATACCCCAAGACATCCCCAGAAATGTGCAAGAAGTGTCAAGAGGACAGTAGGAGACGGAGTGAGGAAAAGGCTGAGCATCCATGTCTGCCGTTCATTCCATCCTCGCGGTCGTCTGATGGGGCACGTCCAAAATTGATTCTCCCCTTTGTAGATGGGGAAGCAGAGGCCCAGAGGACGAGATCTGGCCGGGCCCCACAGTGGCGTGTGCCCAGGCTTCTTGTGCACTCACATCCATGCTCGCCCCACCAGGTTGTGCTGCTGCTTAGCTGAGACAGAGGCTGCCGCAGAGGGGAGAGGCAATCTCCTGGAAGTCACAGGGCAGCTTCAGCAGAGCATCAGCTCTTCAAAGGGGATGTGAGGCAGGGCTCCCCATGCAAGGCTGCTGAGGCGTAAATCGGTACAACCTTTCTGCAAAGTAGTTTGATCATAGGAATCAAGAACTTGAAAATACATCTCCTTTGAACCAGCACTTCTGGCAATCCTTCCTAAGGAAACCCCCAAAGTCAGACGATTTAACTCAAGAATGTGTCATGTATGATAGCAAACAGTTGAAAAAATGTCCAATAATAGGGACGTAAATTAGAGTATGTTAATTCCATAGAATATTACACCACTGTTAAAATCACATTTTCAAAAAACTGTAGTGACTCAGAAATATTTATAATGCAATGATATATGAGAAAGTAGGATAACATTATATATAATATCTCAAATCTCTCAATAAAGCATATATTCATTCATCAATATAGAAAAAAGCCTGGAAGAAATCAAAATATGAAATGTGACTACTTTGGGCTGGTAGGGTAGATTATGAATGTTTGTTATTTTCCTCTCTACTTTTACATGTTTCCTAATTTTAAAAATTAGCATGTGTTACTTCTATTTTTTTAAAGCTTTTCTTTTGAAAGTGGTGGGAAGGAGGATGAGAACAGGTCTTTTTCCAGTCCCCTTTCCCCATCCGGTGGTCTCCCATAGGTTAAATGCATGAACTTGAGTGGGAGTTCGCTGCTCCTGTAGGTGGGTCCTGCCTTTTGCCTGCAAAAAAACGTGATCTCCTGGGGCGGGGCCAGGGGTGTGGGAGCCGGAGCGCAGGGCTGAGGGTCAGGCACGGCCTCTGCAGCCAGGCCCATCCCCTCCCACCCTGGGCTTCATGTGCTCTGCCTGTCCCTGTGTCCCTGGGGGGGACACAGATTGCTGCACTGAGCGTCAATCTCAAACAGATGACAACCGGAGGTACAGAGGCTGAGAAGAGACCGGCAAAGTGTCAAGGCCCTTGTGCATTGCAAAAATAAAGAAAACGGGGCAGGGGACGTAATTTTTGAGGTTGAGGTTTTTTTTTAAGTTTAGTTTAGATTCCTGTAATTGACCTTGAATTCCCTCCTAAGTACTGCATGCAATTGATTTCTTCCCAAAAGGCTGTTAATGACTTTTCTCTGAAACTCAAGTACTGCTAATATCGGCCGCCACTCCATTATAGTATTTGCTCAACGAGAGGAGCTAATTCCCTCAAATCCACTTCTAAATGGATTCAAAAGAGCCTCCTCGTTTGGCCAGGCAGTGCTGGGCTGGGCCTGAAGGCAGGATTCGGGCAAGTAAGCAAGCAGCTCTCTGGAAGGAATAACCATGCAGCAGAAAGGACCCTGTGCTGGGGCGTGGCTCCTCACTCTGCCCGCCGCTCGGTCAGTGTCCTAGAGCAGGCCCTTCCCCCGCTGGGCTTTAGCATCCCAGACTAACGGGCAGGTGGCTCCCAGACCCTCCCGCTGCAGGTGGAGGAGCCGGAGGGCAGTGACCGGCTCACTCTGAGGAGCTCTGCCCAGCGGCCTGGCATTGCAGATTTCCCAGCCTCCAGAGTGGAAACTGCCCGGCCTTAGTTCCCCAGCGCAGATGGGGACCCTAGACGAGGATCAGAAGATGCTGAGATGAGACAGAGAGCAGTGTGCACAGAGGCAAGAGTCCTCTCTCCATGCGGTCCAGGTTCAATGGTAGGGCAGAAATAAATGTCCCCTACCCCAGCCTGGGATGTCCCCACCCCTGTAATACAGATAAGTCTTCTTTTTCCTCTCCCCACTTCTCCCTGCAAACACCCGCCTTGTCCTTCCCCTCCATAGGGAATCCCTGCCTCCTCTTTAAGCCCCAGCCCAAAGTCCCTTCCTCTGGATCCTTGATTCCTCCTCCGTGCTCCCAGAGCACATGGAACACTGCTCTGCTTGTTTGCTCACATGGCTGCCCCCCTCACTCCACCAGACACCAAGCCTGCCTCCTGTCCCTGTGCTGTCAGACCCGGCACAAGACCTGTGACACAGTGGGCAGGCAGCACGTGTTGGCAGAACAAATGTCTCTCCTCCCTCCTGCTGACGCTGGAAGGAGCCTCTGTGCCCCGAGCCCAGAGCTGACTGCATCTGAGGCCGGAGCGGCTGCCCGGGTGCTGGTCTGGAGGCCAGGTCTCCACCCTCCCCTGGACATTAGGGACAAGTGAAGGGCAGGTTGTGGCAGGAACAGGGGGCGACCATCCCAGAGGTTGACCAGACTGTCTGCCATCCACAGGAGGAAGGCTCTCTCTCCACCCCAGACCGGCTCTTCAAGATTGTGTTTGTGGGCGACTCCGCCGTGGGGAAGACATCCTTCCTGAGGCGGTTCTGCGAGGACCGGTTCTCCCCGGGCACGGCAGCCACTGTGGGTGAGTTCTTGCCCTGAGCCGGGTCAGGGAAGGGGAGGTCGTGAGAAGGGGGCCCAGGGAGGGACTTGGAGCCCAGTGGGAGGGGCCCTGCTTGGCTTTAGGGGGCCAATGTCGGCTTGTTCCACAGTGAGGGGCAAGGTGAGGCCCACCTCCCGCACAGTGCTGGCTGCTAAGCTCATTCTCCTGGGCACTTGGGACCACGAACGCTTCCTACGTCCAGCCTGAGTGGAGCTGAAGCTGGCAAAGATGGACTTAAGCCTCTTGTGCCCTCTCTGAGCTGTCTCTCTCTGATCGCTTCCTCCCCACTTTCAGCAGGGTCCTGAGCCTTCGTGCTCCTCCTGAGGCCCACCCCCTGCCCTCCCAGCCCTACCCTGGGCCCCCTGCTTCCTTGCCCTGCCCCTGCCTGTATGTGTGTGTGTAGACAGGGGGATGGTGGACAGTGCTCTGGATGGCTCCTTGTACCCATCGGATTTTACCCATCCTGTATCTCGGGCCTGCTGGGTGACAGCTAGAGTTCATTGTGAACGTTCGTTAGGCTCAGCTGTTAATGGCTGATCCTGGCTCAATGTGTTCCCACTCTTGGATGATGTCTTATTTAGATAGGGGCCTTTGCTGCCTTCACCCAAAGTTGCTCATTGCATTGGAATATGTGGCAAGACCCAAGGGCATATTGACCTTTTAGCTTCTACCAAGTTGAATCACTCAGGCAAAAAAATCTATTGAGGGCCTACTATGTACCATTTAGTTGTGCTCATAAGTCAACTCTATTTGCAAATATATTGATGTGGTCTGAATATCTAGCGTGGGCTTTTTTTTTTTAAAGGTTGGCACCTGAGCTAACATCTGTTGCCAATTTTCTGTCTTTTTTTTTCGCTTCTTCTCCCCAAAACCCCCCAGTACATAGTTGTGTGTTTTTAGTTGTGGGTCCTTCTAGTTGTGGCATGTGGGACGCCGCCTCAGCATGGCCTGCTGTGCGGTGCTAGGTCCACACCCGGCATCCGAACCGGTGAAACCCTGGGCCGCCAAAGCGGAGCAGGAGAACTTAACCACTCGGCCACGGAGCCTGCCGCACCATGGGCTTTTATATTCATTGTTTCCTTCTATCTTCACACAACCCTGGCAGGCAAATACTGTGATCAACCCAATAGACAGATCAGGAAACTGAGGCCCAGAGAGGTTAAGAGGCTTGTCCACATTCCCATCAGATGATTAGTGCTGGTACTGGCCCCCACCCCTCCCACACTCACGCCCCTTCTGTTCCAGTCCACAGTATCCCTAACAATATTGAGTTGTGTGTGCTCAGCACCCAGTAAGTGGTGAGGGCACTTTCCTACCATGGGAGGTGGACAGAGGGTGGTGCAGGCGGGGGAGGCTGCAGAGGTTCAGGGGGGCATCAGAAGTCCTGATCTCCATCTCAGCTCTGCCACTGACACACGTGCGACCTCAGGAAGACATCTTCCCTCTTTGGGCTTCAGTTTTTTCTTATCTGAAAAATGAGCGATTTGAACTGAGTCACCCAAGACTGCTTCAAGCCTGGTTCTCTGTCCAGAACGTCTGAGTTTGGCTATCTCACCAGCTGGCCCTAGGAGACGAACTTCCATGCCCCGGAGCCCTGCTGGGGACGCTGCGTCCTCTGACCCTGAGCTGGCCCTTCTGTCCCACTTCCCTCCTACAGATGGGTCTCTTCCCACATGCTTCAGGTGCCCCATTCTTACTGCTGGGCCTTTTGCTATGCTGTTATCACATCTGGAACATCCTCCTGTCCCCTCCCTCTGTCCCATTCCACCCAAAGACTCTGAGCATCCTGATGAAGGGTCAGGATCCTGACAGGAAGACCTGTGACCCCAGCCCAGGAGAGTCTGGCCTTGTGTGGCCTTGAGAGGAACGGCTGGGAGTGAGCCAAGTGTGTGGAGCAGGGTGACGCGGGAAGCATGGCTGTGGGAGGTGCACTTGCCTTCCCTGGAGAGCATTCAGGGGGCAGGCCCCCGCAAGCCTGGCTCCAGCACAGGCCTGTGGGAGGCGGGGGGATGGAGGCCGAGACCTCGGGCCCTCAAAGGCGTCCCTCGGAGCAGAGTGCATGTAGTATGCCTCTCCTGTCGATGCATCAGGGAATCGGGGTCCGTTTACATTTCTAACTTGTGCCCCTGGGATGGAAGGCTCTAAAAAAGAGAAAATCAGACTAATTTGCACTTCCCAGGAGGCCAATTATAGAAACACCTACAATTTAGGAAGGGGAAAAATATCAAAGGTTCCAAATCAGGAATGCCCTTCATCACACTGCACAAAGCATGCTGGAGCAGCAGCTCCAATTAGTCTCCCTGCCACGCAGCGCCTGGTGCTGCTACACGTGTCAGTAAGCAGATGTCACGCCAGCCACATGAAAGACGCTCCCTTTAAAGAGACAGAGGAGCCACCGAGTCCTGGCCCTGTGAGGATGGAGAGGTGGCAGAGGAAAACTAGAAATATCAGGCATTCTACCACTGGGACAAATCACTCTTTTTCTCTACCCGGACAAACGCACTCCTTCCTCTCTGGCTGCCAGAGTCCCTGCAGGTCCTGACATCCTAGGAGTGGGTGGCCCTCCGCCCGGCCTCCACTCCCAGGCCCCTGGTGCACTAGCCTTTGCCTGGAGACAATGGTTGGGATGACCTTTTTCATTTCCTGCCTCTTTGTTGTCTGTATGTCTCTTCTGTCTTTATCTGTCCAGGCTGCTCTGGGGTCCCTCCCTGAGCCCTGCAGGGTACAGGCCTCAGAGGCTGGGCCTTTCTGAAGGTGGCAGGCGACAGCCTGTGGTTCCAAGATCTGATACTTTAAGGGGGAAAGACTTTTTGAGCCTCCTTAAGCATTTGTGAACATTCTTACAGGATGCAGGAGGGAGGCTTGTCTGTTGTCAGGAGCCGGGGAGGCGTGTAGGTGCTTATCTCTGAGGGCTGCTGTGGATGCCGAATGCGTTTCCCCATGTTCCCTCTCCCTGCTCCAGGCAGGGTCACAGCCTCAGAGTGAGGATTGCCAGTGACCCAGTGGCTGGCATCAGGAGCTCTAAACTGTCTCAAGGGTGAATGTTGCTCTTGACTCTCCCCCACCTCTCTTCTTGTCCTCTGGCCCTGCCTCCACCTACCCCCCTCCTCCTGCGACTGCGCATCCCTTTGCATTGGCTGATGAAAGCCTGAAAGCATGACCCAGCCCCCAGGGATATTTGACTTTTGTTACAGAACTTTGAAGAGGATTTTCTGGAGAAAGAGAGAGAGAGGGAGGGAGGGAGGGAGAAAGAAATTTGAGGGCAGTCTTTCTTCCTCCTCCATCTTTGCAGTGAGGGGGTAAATTCATGAATAAAAACAATTGTCTTTGCGTTGGTATACTGCTTTTACACTTGCGAGCTCATTTGAACCTTATTATGTTCTATCCCCAAAGAGGGTACGGGTTACGTCACAGTGAGGAGCCTACAGCTCAGAGAGGTTAAGTGATTTGATCAAGGTCTCACAGCTAGGAAGTGGCAGAGAGAGGACCAGAACTCAAGTCCAGTGCCTCCCTGTCCAGTGCTCTGTCCATTTTCCCACATCGCCTCCCAGGATCTGCACAGGCAGAGTTTCACCCTCGGCCTGATGTGGTTCCGGACATGTTGGGGGCTTGATTTTCTGATTTGGAAGTGACAGCCGCTCTACCTTGCAGGCATCGATTACCGTGTGAAGACGGTGCGTGTGGATGACTCTCAGGTGGCCCTGCAGCTGTGGGACACAGCCGGGCAGGAGAGGTGAGGAGCTGTCCCCAACTAACGTGCCTCCCGCGCTCCCCTGAAGGCGGCCGCGCCCCTGACCCTCCCCTCCGTGCAGGTATCGCTGCATCACCCAGCAGTTTTTCCGGAAGGCCGACGGGGTCATCGTCATGTACGACCTCACCGCCAGGCAGTCCTTCCTGTCGGTCCGGCAGTGGCTGAGCAGCGTGGAGGTGAGCTGGGGACCTTCTGCACTGGTGCTTGCCTCCTGCCTCCTTTCCTCTCTGCCCACCTCCCGCCCGGCCCTCCGCGCTTCCAGTGCCTGGTCTGGAACCCACCTTCTCCAGGAGCAAACTGATTCAGGCACTTATACATCCCTTCACCCGATGCCTGGTACCAGGCCACTCACTGGGGAGTCAAAAATGAACAAGGCAGGGGACTGCCTGGTTGTGTAGCGGTTAAGTCTGCGTGCTCTGCTTTGGCGGCCCGGGATTCGCTTGTTTGGATCCCGGGAACAGACCTCCACACCACTTATCAAGCCATGCTGTGGAGGCATCCCACATATCAAATAGAGGAAGATGGGCACAGATGTTAGCTCAGGGCCAGTCTTCCTCAAAAAAAAGGTGAACAAGGCAGACACAGTCTCTGGCCTCATGGAGGAGAGGACACAAAAAATGCAGATTCCATCAATAATCATGTCATCACAATGGCAATAAGTGCTCCAGTGTGTGGAATAAGACTGGGGGAGGGGACACAGAGTGGAGTGTCAAGGAAGGTTTTCTCAAGAAATCGGCGTTTAAATTGAGTCACAACCGTCTTCTTCCCCATTCTCACCCCCACCTCTCCCCACTCCCAGCATTTTTCTAGCATTTTTCTAGTTCCACTGGGCTCAGCTGTACCCAGCCGAGGAGTGGCACCATGCAGTGTTCTGGGGCCTCAGTCACGATCCTGCCCATGAGGGGAGGTTGATCTGCGACGTGAGGGCCCCTGGCTCGCCCCAAAGTCACCCTGGGCAGGGCCCCTGAGCAACAGAGCTCTTCTTTGAATTCTGCGTGATCTGTAAAACTCTACTTCCTTGATTTATACGTGCAATATGTTGCCTTGTCAGCGCTTTCCACTTCCAGGCCATCTACGTGTTCTTCCTCTTCCGCTCGCTTGCAGACTTCTCAAGGCCAAGGGCAATGTGAATGAGCCACTTAATTTTTTGACAGGGCCTCAGCTGATTCTTTCACAAAACCAGCAAGTAGGATGTCCCCGCTGTTTCCCCCAGAGCGGGAATCCTCCTTGTGTATTTATTTGTTCCAGGCCCTGCTCTAGGATCGGGGAGTTAAAGCAGCAGATAAAGGAGACGACATTCCTGTCCTTGTGGAGCTCTGTTCCACCCTCTACTCAAGCCCCTCAGACCTGGCATAGCCCCCTTCCCTCATTATCACATGTCACACTGCTGGAAAGGACACTGTACCAGCCTGGATACCTGCTGAGAACTAAAAGTGCACCTTTGTCACCTACCCCAGTGCCTGGCAGGGACCCCAGAGGACTAGTGCTGGGCAGATGTTGGATGCATGCGTGGGTACTATGTCGTTGTGCAGGCAGGATACGGGGTTGTTCATTTCTTCATCCTTTTGGCCCTAAGATCTATGATTCCTCCCACCGAAATCTGTTTCTCTTGTAGTTTGGACTGGCTCCTTTCTCTACTGTTAATCCCCAACTTTCTCATTACCCAGAAAAATAAGGAACAAGAATGGAAGCCAGATTCAACGGTTTCTCAGAAATTTGCTTAATACAAATTATTTCTCAAAATTATTGTGCCTAAGACACTTCCAATAGAGAAAATGTAAGTTTTGGAATGGAGTGAATGGCTCTACAGCGAGGTAATCGTGGAAGCAAACGGCATGGGTTATCTGCAAGTGATTCCTATTGAAACTTCGGAATTTATGACATGATTTTTTTTATTGAGGTTATGGTAGTTTAGAACCTTGTGAAATTTCAGTTGTACATCGTTGTTTGTCAGTCGTCTTAGGGGTGTGCCCCTTCACCCTTTGTGCACACCCCCCAACCCCCTACCCCCTAGTAACCACGCAATAGTTCTCTTTGTCCATGTGTTTGTTTATCTTCCACATATGAGTGAAATCATACAGTGTTTGTCTTCCTCTATCTGGCTTATTTCACTTAACATAATACCCTCACGGTCCCTCCATGTTGTTGCGAATGGGACGATTTTGTGTGACATGACTTTTTTTGACGGCACCGGCAGAGTTGTCTTCCTCACAGAAGTTAAGCACCAGACGAGACTTGAGGGATCACCTCATCTGGTGGTTTTCAAACTTTCTTCCTTGGAGCCCTGGCATCAGGGACTGGGGACAGGTATAGTGGTCACAGTTCTGGGCCCCTTGTCCCCATCTCCGTCAGAGCCACTCTCCTTCTTTCAGTCTTGTGTATCAGAGGGCCAGGTACAGTTAGACAAGGGAGTCTCCCTTTGAAAGTCACAGAGCTAATACAGCCAGCTCATGCTCCAACGAAGAAACCGAGGCCATGACTTCTTCAAGATCACCCATTCTTTTCCAGCCACAGACATTTAATTGTCCCCCAACATCTAAATTTTGACGTATGCTCGAGCCGGGCAGAGACAGTTCAAATAGCCTTGGATTAATAGAGATGGATGGAGGCAAATTTATAGAACTCTGTCATCATTAGGCGGGTGTGGTTGCTAAGGCTCCTGTTTGCACAGAGAGCCTGCGACTAGCAGGAGAGGTGGAACATAGGTTGAGTTTAGCGGTGGAGGTGGAGGTGAAGAAATGTCGGAGGACCATCATTGTAGCTGGAAGCACGAATTCAGCCATCGTCCAGAAAACTGTGCCGAGCACCGGATGTCTGGCACGTTCCTGATGGGGAGGGCTGAGAAGCACTGTCAGCGTGCACCCAACAAGTTTGCCCCGTGGAAACCCTACTGCATCTCTGGGCTCAGGGAGCCAAGCACAGATCCATCCGTGGTTGACTCAGAATTATCTGCGTGTGCATGGAGCCTCTGCTGTATAATTGGTAGTTTGAGTGTTCCTTCTTTAAACTTTTAGCAGAAGGTACAGGTAGGCTCTAAATGATGATTCCAAACGTGGACGAACATCAGGGTCGCCTCTGGAGCTTACAAACAAAACAAATGCTAGGGCCTTCTCTCC
This sequence comes from Equus przewalskii, assembly GCF_037783145.1. Taxonomy (NCBI): domain Eukaryota; kingdom Metazoa; phylum Chordata; class Mammalia; order Perissodactyla; family Equidae; genus Equus; species Equus przewalskii. The sequence goes on along the minus strand of NC_091835.1, from coordinate 32,595,315 downwards.
CAAATAGAGTGATTCAGGGCCTAGAAATCCAAAATAAAGCAACAGTGCCCCAGGTGACTGATTCTCAGTCACCATGGTTCCTAGCCTAAACTGGTGCTTCTCAAACGCTAATCTGCATAGGACTCTCCTGGGGTCTTGTTACAGGACAGAATCTGATTCACCTGGGGCCTGAGCTTCTGCATTTCCAACAAGGTCTCTGGTGAGGCGGATGCTGCTGCTGCAGGGACCACACTTTGAGAAGCAAGGTTCTAAATCTTAATTTTCAAAGATGCCCGTGCTCCTTCAACAGGAATTTGCTGAGCCTCTCTCACGTGTCCAGCACTCGCAAGGCCCTCTGGATGAACCCAATTCAGTGGCCCAGGGTTTCGCAAGCGAGTGCCAAAGGCTGTGTCAGATGGCGGAGTGTGTGTTGAAGGTGCGGAACGGTGGCATCATAAATGCAGTTATTCTCAAGATTCTTGAAGAGCTAAGTCATTCTGCCTTGGCAACCAGCAATCAGAGGTGCCAGGTGATAGATTAAAACTTGACACCTAATTTGATCGGAGGGGAACTGAAAATAATAAGTACTTGATATTTGTGGAGCACCTTATTTTTCCATAGAGCTCCAAGCACTTTGCCAGCTCCCTCGCCTGGAGAAGGGAGGGTGGAGGGGGAGCTCTAATAACAGGCTTCAGGTTCTGAAGCCTTGTTATTAAGTGAATGCTGGCCAGCTGTTCTCAGTGCCCCTTCCTCCCGCAACCTGAAAAGGAGTACAAGAAGAAAAGGCTTAAATTGCCACAGATTATACATGGCAAAGACTGACTCTTGGAAGAGGTTGTGTGGGGCAGGTACAGATGCCCGGGGGTGGTATGGTATTCCCTGAAAAGGAAGTTCTCACCATCCCAGCTCAGCCTCTTCCTGGCCATGACACTTTGGCCAATCACTCAATGAAGGAGTGGACCAGTGGCTCTGAAGAGCTCCTCCTGGTCCCCACATTCTACAGGGTCTGGCATTTGACCCTCCTGGGGGGCCAGGAGTGCGTGTGGATGAGAGGATCCCAGAGGATCCTTCCAGCCCAGCGGGAACCAAAATCCTACGGTGCAACAGAACGAACGCCGGCCCTGCTGTCTGAGGTGGGAGAGCGCTGCCCTCATGGCCGTTCTCCTGCCCCACCCTCCCTAGTCCCCTTGCCACCTGCCCAGCTTTGCCTTGTCTGCAGGCTTTCAGCAGAAGAGGCCCAAGGTGAGCCCAGACACACTCTGTGCTGATTCTCCTGCCATTTCACATTTCCTCTACACCTTACAGGAAATCAAAGCAGTTAGTCACTCCTGCCAACTCAGCATTCCCAGCCCGCCCCTACCTCCTCCTCATCTCTGCTGAATGAGACTGGTTTAGCAAGTCCAAGAAGAAGCTGGTCGGATTCTAAGGGCCCCACGTTTAGTCTGAGGGACAGACTGGACATCTGCAGACTGGGGGGCCTGTATCAGGTAGAGAAAATCGGATTGGGTACAAACCTGTATTTCCCCCAAACCCAGATTGTTGATCCCCAATGTCTGCAAATCTGGCATGTTGATCTTTTGTCGTTCTGATAGCACTGTATTGTTAGGCCTGTTGGTCAAGGCAGTGGAATATGACTGAGTTTATTGAGCCAACAAGACCACTGTCTCTGAGCTGGAAAACAACTTGGAGGTTCATCTAATGCAACTTCTTGTTTCATAGGAGAAAAGTCCTGAAATCCAGAGAGAGGAAAGTGATTTGTCCAAAGGCACCCACAGCTTGTCAGAGGCACAGCCAGAACGAGAAGCTCGGGCTCTGCCACTGAGGGATGCTCTCTCTCGTCACATGGCCTGGGGTTGAAATCTGCTTCTGAAAAATAGGTGTTCCTGTCTTTTTCAGTCCTTCTTGCTTCAGTCTCAAAGCAGAACAGTTCTTCAGCTCAAAGGAGCCAGGCCCACTTTCCTCTTCCCTCGTGGACTGCTAGCTAATTCTCATTCTGTGATCTTTGTCATTGGTGACAATGTACAGCACAGAGCAAAAAATAGCAGTTTGATTTTTTTTCCCACATTCCAAGTTGAGCTTGAAGTGCTGGCAGTTTAAATCGAACTACACAAATAAATCTTGTTTTGACTCATAGTCCAGGGGGTGGATAAATATGGAAACCCCCAAGATATAATTTTGCAGTCATTTTTTTCCTTAGCATAACTGCATGCTTTAATGTGCTGAGAAAATTTTTATTCTGGCTCCAGAGAAACAGCAGCGCTATCCCAACCAAGTGCTTTCTGTTGCCTCGCAGCAAATAGATATTAAAACACACACACACACACACTCACACTCACACACACGCACTACAACCCACCAAACCCAACAGCTGCACACTTTGAGCTGAATGCCATTCCTCTGCTGCCAGCTGACAGCTCATGTTATTTAAAGTCATAGATGGGTAATCTTTTGAATTTCAACGAGTCTGTCTTCCAACAAGCTCAAGTTCAGAGAAAGGCAACTAAAATGATGGAAGGTGTAGAGGCTTCTGTGTCAGGGAGTCAGAGGACAGAAACCAGCTTCAGAGGCCTATTTCACATCTCAGAGAAGAGACCCAGCAAAGAGGAGCGATTTGGGCGAGGCCCACGGAGAGACAGTGGCAGAGCCCGGCTGATACCCAGATCTCCTCCAGAGACTGTGTGCCTGGCTAAGGAACTCAGCTTCCTTCCTTCCCTCTGACCTGGCATGCCTGTGAGATTTTACCAACATCTACAGAAATGTAACAGAGGTTGGGTGGACCTCAGATTTATTCGCCAGAGGAGGTGCACTTTGGACTTTTAAAGGAAGTCTTGCTTCATCTGGTGGAGAATTATGAGCATCTTTGTGCCAAGCAGTATACAGGCTGAAAACCTAGTTAGGTATGCAAAAGGTGTAATGTTGAGGCAGATAGCTCAAGACCTGAGGTTAAAGTCGGGGAGCACCGTGAGACACACAGCCCAGCCCCGGCTCCTCCCCACGACCCTATGTCAGAGACTGATCTTGCGCCCACTGACTGCCCGTGAGAGATGGCCCGTTCTCCAGGCTTGTGTGTGTTCTCGCTTATTTGTGCCTAATTCTCCTTTACCGGTTGCAGGCCAGAGCCCCTGGAGGGGAAGGGAGCTGTGCAGAGTGTTTGTGTGAGGGAGGCAATGCAAAGAACAGAAGCCACAGCTCCAGCTGGGGCGTTGGCTTTTTTTTCTGCTCCTTCTAAGCTCTTTTATTTTTATATCCAAGAATTGCTTTAAAAAAACAGACTGTCCCTTCTTCTCCCAGGAAACAAGATTGCTGTTTGTGGTGCGCAGAGCTCAGATGTTGGGCTTATGACTATTTCCTGCCTTATCCTATTCAGTCATTCGATACTCACCGTCCCTTTGCAGGTGAGGAAACTGAAGCCATCATTCCAAGATACCTGAATCCGGGTCAGAATTCTGCCCTGGGATTTCAAGTCTGATGCTCATATTTTCAGAGTTTCCATATCAAGAAATCACACAAACCTTACTCATTCCTCACACATAAGTCTACAAATATCTCTCTTTCATGTGCTCCAAACAGCGAGCCTTTTGGCCCATTTCCCTGCTTTCTCCTCTTTTCTTCCTTTTCTGTGAACAACTCTTTGCACAAGTTCCGAGACACAGCACAGTCAGAGAACGGAGGCCTTCCCATTAAACATCACTCTGATAATAGGGAGCCACAGCATTCTCTCTATGCCGTAAGTGGGTTTCTCACTTGCAAATAATTGGAATCTGGTGCAGTCCACTTAACACATCGGCTACAGTGCACATACTTCCATCTGTTTCTGAGGGCTCGGAAGACGCCGTAGATCTCGTGGCTCCTGGGAGTCATCATGACCAGTGTTAATTACCATCTTAACATGGGTATGTGGAAGTAGCACTTTTAGAGAGTTCTAGTTAATAAGACACTAAATAGCAGAGAGCTCATTGGAAATAAGAATGAAGAGAAAAAGACCAGAGAATTGTGGCCCCGTGTTCTAAAGCGTCCTCCTAACTCAGTGACTTTATTGTCGAACGCTCTTTTGGATTCTCTGAGCCTTCACATTCTCATTTAGAAAATGAGAATTTTTTTCACCTCTGAACTGCAAAAAAAAAAAATATCTAGATTAAGGAAACATTGAGGCTTGATTTCAAATGTAATTGCATTTGAACTTAAAATATGTGTACCTGTCGGATGGACTTTGGATGTTTATTTGAAAAGGGAAGGTAAAGTAGCTAAACTATTGGCAAACTCTAAGTGTTGTTAGCTTCTGTTGTGCCACAGCCCTCTCCATCTAGTAAAACATTTAGCTACAATAAATAGCTATTTGTTACCAAATTATGATTAAAAGCCCCTAATTAAATATCTCACAGAGTAAAAATAACAACCTGCTTAAATGAGATTACCATATTTATTCACTGAATAGCTGTGCATCCTGGGGCCTTTGTTGGTCCTCGGGGGAGAGGCACATGTGGCACCCCCGTTTCACAAGGGAGGGAACCGTGGGGCGCGGGGAGCCTGGGGCACTGGCCCCTGGCTGATATGCCACAGCTATTGGAGGAGTAAACAGGGTAGACCGCTTGAGTAAACCTGTTACTTCTGGCCCAAAACGTGCAGGTGCTGTGGCCACACGGTTCTTCCTGATACAGGGCCTTCCTCAGAGCCGAGCACCAGTGACAGGCATCCGCAGTGCCCCGTGTGGGGATCTCCAGCGAGGCACGTGACAGTCATCATTGGGCGCTGTGGAACCAGTACCATGAATCAGATGTGGACTCAGCCCTCAGGAGCTTACGTGCCCAATATGAGGCCCCTAGAGGGCCCCTAGGACACCGCCAGACCACATTGCCTTAATTCCTGCAGTTCATTCTGGTTCATTTAGACTAAGTCTGGTCACTTGGGAGTGGCCTTAGGGCCGCTGTAAGGACACATATTTTATCAGTGTCAACTGTGCCCTCATCTTACTGTCAGCTCCCAGGACACATGGGGAGCCTGCATGTTCCATCCAGGGTCCAGGAGGAGTGGAGGAGGGAGGGTCCCTGCTCTGGTGGGGACCTGGGGGAACCCACAGGCAGGCCTCAGGCACCTTGCAGAAGCCTTGTGACCTGAGGCTCTCGCAGAAGGTGGCTCTCCTTGTCAGCTTTCGGGATGTCTCTCTTATTGCCTGGACAATTGTGGCAGCGGGGGATTCGCAAGCCAGATTGTATCTTTCCAGCCAGCATTTTAAGCCTCCCCTTCTGGGTTCTCCTCCTGGATGCTTCTCTCAAGTCGGGGGATTATCTGTTCTGCAGGAAGCTGTGGGAGACTGCATTCCTGTTCTTCTGCTGGGCAATAAAATTGACAACGAGAAAGAGCGGGAAGTCCCCCGAGGCCTCGGAGAGCAGCTCGCCAAGGTAAAAGACAAGCATTCCCAGCTCTCTGGACAGGGTGAGGCCCCGAGGGCAAGTGGGTATGTGCCCAAGAGCCTGGGTGGGAGCCTTCTCTGGAAGCCCCCTGAGAAGGAAGCAGGTGGGCAAGATGAGTGTCCTGGCCTCATGGGAACCGTCCAGCTCCTGCGTGTGTGGAGCTTTCCGTGGAAAGCCAGATCACAGGATGGAGTTGACTAGTTATGACTAGAGTATGGGGAATTTTCCCATCCTCTCTTCCTTGGAACTCAGAATGATAAATTCTTAGATGGTAAGAGGTTACTTATTTCCACCCCCATCTGATACTTGAGTCTCTTCATCTGTTTCCACTTGATTCCCATCAGGGATGACATGCTCACTGCCTGCAAGGCAGCATGTTCTTCCTCGCACAACCCTGTTACAGACTTCATCCTTTCTGCCCAGATTGAGCTCGAAGCTCTGAACTCACGATAAGCTCGGAGCACTGCAAAGCTACCATTAAATAGGCTTCAGCCTCTCACCGGAGCAGGGAACCAACAAGGCCCAATGGAAATCAGGCAGCAGAGCAAACAGCGCCCGCTCCTTGCTGGCTCTGCTCCCTCAGCGAGGTTTCCAGAGAGCTGTGTGTCCGGGAGGATGGGGTGCTTGCTGGCGCCCGGATTCCATCCTTCTTCATGTGCTCGCTCCGAACAGGGCTCACGACCTCAGAGGCTTGGAAAACAGGTGCAGATGGTCATATTCAAGAGAAAGGTGGAAGAAGGGGCTCGCAGTTGTTCTGTGGAGGGTCACTAGGCAGCTACGTGTCCGCAGTCCCTCATCCACAGCTCCAAAGAGCTCTGAAAACAGGAAGGTTTTTGCATTTCATCTGGCAGAAAAATCTGACCAGAACTGATAGGAGGCTATTTCTGGTCTCTGTTTGCCTTGCTTTGAATGAATATTCAAATGTTTCACTGAATAAATATTAATCTGTTTGATATAGGATGCGGCCCCAGACCCACTGAGGGTGTTATATAATTATAGTATATACATGTATTATCTTTCTGAAACTCAAGAATTCTGGATTCCAAGATACATCTGGATCCAAGGATTTTGATTAAAGAACAACTGCAGACCTGTACTTTTATCATCCTATTTTGTTTTTGGGCAGTGAAGAAAAAAACCCCAAGGCTCAGAGAAGTTACGCGATTTATTCCAGTTATCACACAGCCCCTCAGTGGTAGAGTCAGGACGTGGAGCCGGGAGGCAAATCCTGTCCTCCAAGTCTTGGTCCTCTGCACTCCCCCTTCGCCCACCATGCAGCCCTCACCCTTCCACAGACTGAGCTGGCGAGCACGGAGGGTGGAGCTGGGCCTGCGGGGTGTGGATCAGGAAAGCTGAATTGGGAGCGAGCTTTGCAAAGCCTCCTGATCTGCAGCCACAGAGGTAGTGTCCTCACTCAGCTACCCACATCCCCACAGGGCATCGGCCTCCAGGGCTCAATGCCATTAGCATTATCGTAATGAAGCAGGAAATCTATTAATGGCAGTGACAAATAGAATATGATGAACCTTGGCCAAGGGTCCCCGCCATGCTTGCAGCACAGCCTCTGCCTAATGAAGTGATGGACAGTTGTCCTGTGGCACCATGCTGGCAGCCCGGGCAGCTGGAGTATTAGTTCACTGGGGTAAAGGAGAATTCCTATTGGAGTGACAGCTGCCCCAGGCCCCACGGAATGCCAGTGTCCTGGGAAAGCATGCTGCTGGGAACCTTGCCATTTACTAAAGACATGACTGGGAAGAGGCCTGCCCTTCATACCCTCTCTAGCCTCGGTGTCCCTGCGTGTGACGTGGGAAGGATGTTGTCCCCTCTGGCCCCGTGTCTTTCCCTGCATCACAGGGCTGGTGTGGCAAGGAAATGAGCGTGTACACACCTGGGGGCGATTTGAGAACATGCAAAGCACCAAGGTGGGCACAGTTCTGTCGTTTTACAATTGTTGTAGCTCACCTGGGGGATGGTTTCATTAGCAGGTTGCCTAAGGAGACAAACCAACCACGTACCGAGTGGGGAGGGGGTTGAGGAACTGGGGGGGAATGTGAGAGGAATGAGGGGTGTGGGTGGATACAGACAGACCATCCCCCCAACTCCCCATGTGCCCCTAGCTCCCCAGTGCTCTCCTTTTATTCCCTGTGTTTGTGGCTCTAGGAGAACAATCTGATCTTCTACGAATGCAGTGCCTATTCCGGCCACAACACCAGAGAGTCCCTGCTCCATCTGGCCAGGTAAAGAGACCCCCTCGGCCAGTGACGGGCCCCTGCCGTGCCGGGCCTGGTGGGAGCACTGCATTCACTTACCCCGCCAGACCTCTGGGCCCATCCTTCTGTCTGCCTGAGCCTTCTGGGGAAAGGGCTGGAGGCCCAGGCCTTTGTGTGGGCTCCCAGGGGTCAGGGACAGCCCCCTGAACCACAATAAGGGCGAAAAAAGAAGCCTCCGTGCCTGTCGCCCCTGCTGAAGTCTTCTTCCTCTGAGTCTGAAAGGCCGCCTTTTTCCCAGGGATCCTCTTTTTAAATGCAAATGCTTCTGGGAAAGGTCGTGTCAGAGGCCCCTCAACACTGCCTACCGTCTTAGGGATTTGTTGGCAGCCAGCTGGGAGCAGGAACTTTCTGATTTGGGCTCCTGGAGAAGGGGGAGGAAGAGCCAGGGAGAGGAGGGCTGTGAGTGGGACCAGGCACCCAAGGTGATGGCGCTCCAGGGACTGGTCCCACAGAAATACTGGTTCCCTAAGGCTGTGTCTACACCGAAATGAAGGAAACAAAACCACGCAGGCCCCGCTTTCAATGCCGCGCATTCACTCATTCATTCATCTAGGCATTCATTTCATTCCATCCATCCATTCACCCACCCATCCATTCATCCATGCACCCATCCATCTATCCACCCAGCCAGCCAGCCAGCAAGTACTTAACAGTGTTCATTTTGTGCTCGGCGTTCATTCTGGGGCATCTAAAAAATATTTTTATTTGAGTAACTGAGAACCCAGAACAACTCCTTCTGTGCATTGGAGAAGTTATGGAAGATCATGGGGAAAGTTCTAGGCTTTTCTCTGCCACTGATTCCCAGGGCAAGTCACCCTACCTCTGAGCTTTGCCCCTAACGTGGGAACATCAACCATACCGTTTCTGCCCACTCACAGGTGGCTGTGAGAATCCGAAGAGACACCTCAGGTGAACGTTCTCTGAGAGCGTGAAGCAGGGCTAAGGCGCCCAACCACTGTTGTTAATCCTTTGCCTCCACGTGCAGCCTGGAGCTGTGGCCACATGGGACAGCCCTTTCGGAGAGTTGATAACCAATAAATATACCTTTTGAGCCTCTGCTCTGTGATAGGCTACAGAGACTAAAGATATGGTCTCAGCCCTCAGCTGAGGGAACCTGCTAAGGAAGCAGTGCATTATGACACCAGGTGACAAGGTTATAACAGAATAAGGGTCAGAGTGCTATCAGGGGCACTTACACCACCTGGAGGATCAGGGCAGGCTTCCTGGAGAAGGTGTCGTGGAGAATCCATAATGACTCAACTCTGGCTTTACACATTATAGCTGTGCACCTGTACTCTCTAGAGGGAGACTTGGAATACTCTCTGTGATGCTCTGATGAGGCAGGCTTTCCTTCTTATTACCCAGTAGCCTGTAACCTGAGGGCCTAGTAGCTTCTCCACTACTGACACTATATCTTCTCCCCTCCCAGGATCCTCAAGGAGCAAGAAGACACAGTGAGGGAGGACGCCATGCAGGTTGACCGCCCTGCCAAGAAGAAACCCTGCTGTGGCTGATAGGAAGCCTTGTAAGACTGCTCTGCCTGGGCCTGAGGCCACAGGACCTGCCTGAATCCTGCACACAGGCTCCTGCGCAGACGCCCTCGCCAAGGCCAGCCCAGACCTTTGTCCTTGTCAGTGACTTGCCTCCCCCCGGAGGAGTGGAAGTACACCCAGTCAGGAGAGCTGCTCTCAGAGCACCTCAAAGTCTTTTCTCTCCCTCCTTTCTCTAGACCGCAGATGCCCATTCCTTTTTTTTCCCCAGCTTGGTGTCCTGGGGGGAAAGAATCAGATAGTCTTTTCCAGAAAAGCCACCAGTGCCTTTTCCACCTCCCTTCTCCCCCCTTGCCCTCAGGAGCTTCAGCTCTGCAGTTGTCATGGCAACTGTACAGGGCCCACTTGCTGCTTCCTGTAGGCCAAAGATAGAGTGCTTGGGCCGTACCAGGGTGGTTGGTCTTCCTTTGGCTCCCATTCTCTGGACGCCAATGGGATACCCTTGGCATATGCCTCATGGACCTTGTGATGCCTGCATGGTGTTGAGAGAAGCAAACCAGGGCACCCACACCCTCTGCCACCATCCCCAGCCCAGGGCTCTGCTCCTCTCCAGGCTTCAGGGCCAGCATTTCTCAGCAGCCACCCTACCCACTGTATTTGCCCCCTCCGGTTATCTGGAATGGTCCCTTACAAAGAACCCACAGTCTCTCCTCTCTGCCACCATGCACACCCGTGACTCCAAGGTGGACTGTCGGGGTGAGGAATTTATGCCTGGGGTTAGAGAGTGGGCTTACTTCCTACTTAACTTTGACTAAGAGATGAAAAGAAAACAAGGGGAGAAAACCCATCTGCTGCTAAGCCGTGCTACCATTTCTGGAGGGTATAAATAAGGTATATATAGCTATGTAAAAGCCATTTTCTAAATGCTTCTCAAAATAGCTCTTCGAAAACTGGTACATGATGATTAACAGGGTAGGTTGACATGCAGGCAGTGAGGCCCAAGACCAGGTCTGTAGTTACTGACTTCATTTTATTTTATTTTACCTTTTTCCAGAAGACTGTATTTAAAAAAAAGAAGCGTGGCTGTGATGTTGACATTTTGCTGGTGTTTGAGAAGTGAACAGAGTGTGGCTGCACCAGCACAGGGCCCTGGGTTAAGGGGAAGGACCTGGGCCCATGTGTGGTTCCTTCCTCTTGGTGGTGGCAGCGGCCAGCCCCTGGCAGGGCTGCAGCATCGCTGGCTGCTGCTGGGGATCTGGCGAGGCACTCTTGCCCGCTGTGGGCGCTCGGATGAAAAGATCATTAAGATCACTGCCAATTACCGTTCTAGCGCCACAGACCCAAGCCCAACAGGGAAGCAAGCGGTGTCCACACCCAAGGTGGGCACGCAGGAAGAGAGGGGCAGAAAGTGTCCACAGGCCTCTGAGAAGGTGATTACGACAACTACACACAGCCAGCCAGGCAGGAGAGGAGTCCCTGGCCAGAGGTGTTCCCGGCGGCCTCCCCTCTAGACTCCCAAAAGGGTCGGAGCCCCCTGGGTTACCAGGCAAGTGTCTGCCTCCTTTTTGCAGACTTCTCTCTCTCATCCAGCCTTCATAGGGCACCCATGGTGGGTGCTAAACAGACACCAGCACTGAGCTCCATGATCTTGGACAAGCCAGCTTGCTCCCTGGGCCCCACTCTATCGGTACAGTGAAGGGTGGGCTGTCTGATGCTTCCAGCTCTTCCTGCTTAAAGCGCTGTTGATGACACGTTCATTTCCCACTTAACCTGGCCCCGGCCCCAGTCCAAGTTTGAGGGGAACTCCTTTCCCTAAGAGAGGGCACTGGCGATGGTCTCATTAGTGGGATGGGTCACCCAGAAGTGGCCTTCCGATATCTGTTTCTGACAAGAAACAGAGATGACAATAGATTTATGAGACAAGCAGGCTGTATCAGGGATTCCCCAAGCCCACAGATGCCTTTGTCCCCAGTACCTCGTCCCTGGCTTGGGGCTGCATCTTTCCATTTAGGAAAAGTGCATTCAGGGTTTCAAGCAGGGCGGGATGAGCCTAGTGCCTGGCCTTCCAGCTTGCGGCGTAAATCCCCACGAATCCTCAAAGATCCAGGCAGAGAAAGGGGGCAGGAGGGGCCTCTGCTGCTCCCTTCTGCAGTCCCCCTTGAAAGCATCCAGAGGATGGGGGCTTCAGAGAGACTCTGAGGAGCTCTGTGACCCCGGGTCCAAGACCCCTCCTCTCCCCCTTCCTCTCAAGCCACCATGGTGATCAGAGCCAGCTCCGTGGCTGTCAGCATGGCCCAGAGCCTAGCAGAGTGCTGTCAGAAAATCCTGGCTGCAGCCCATTTACATTGCTGTGACGATCCCGAGCAAGTCACTTAAGCAGGTTTCATATTCGTCTGTAGACTGGAAGTTCCAACGTCCACCTCACAGGGACGTTGTAAGTATTAAGTGAGATAATGTATGTGAAGTACTTAGCATGGTGCCCAGCACATAGTAGGTACTAACAAGTAGGGGCTATTTTCGTTGTCAACATCCAGTTGCTGCCCAGACCGCCTGCCTTGCTTCAGTGTTCGATTTAGAACCAGCAAGCACTTCCTAAGCGCCTGCCCATTACTGGGCATGCTCACAAACACTACCTCTTTCGAGGCCCAATTGCCCAGCCCATTTGCCTGCTCATGAGCTTGTATCTGGCTTTGCCTCTTGGCCCTGCTCTCCTCTGTTCCTGGGGGGTTCCTGGTTTTCCAGTCAGTGCTCCTGTCCTACCAGTGCCTGTGGTCTCTTCCAGCCCACAGTCCACTCTTCCCCCCTGCCCGTGGTTCTCCAGGACTCAGACAGCAGCGCAGACCTGGTGCCAGCTCCTGGCTGTTGACCTGTGTGATCTGTGCTCACCGCCATCCCTGGCCCCCACACTTGTGCTGACTCCCTGTGCTTCTTCTGGGGTCTGCTGCTGCCCTCAGCCCTGAGTTGCCAAACCAATGCCGCGGTTGCTTGGCTCCTTGTCCAGCATTCACAGCCCTTCACGGTCTCTCTGGGTCTCTGCTGTCCCTTGTGATACCCTAGCTTTCTTCCACCTCTCCCCAGCCTGTGCTCTTTCCCTATTCTTAGTACCTCCACCCAATCTCAGACTCCCCTCCTCCCTACTCTCCCCCGGCCCACTCCAGGCCATACCTCTATACTCCATCAAAAATGGCTCAACCCTTTGTCTCTGTCACTAGTAGTCACTACTCCAAAGGATCTGAAACCAATTTCAGCTAAGGTGTTGATGCAAATGCTGGCTTCAGGGCTATATTTGCACTTTAACAAAAAACTCTAAGGGAGGCAGAACTGTAACCCAAAGGAATGAATCCCTACTGGTAGAATATTGAGCACCATAATGGATCATGGGGATCAAATATTTAGGATGGAGCTGCCTTCCCCTGTACTCCTCTTAAAGACCTGTTTGCTCATGTATTTAGGGGCTCTATTTCTAGATTCACATATGTTTGTAATTGTTACGACTTCTTGATAAATTGGCCCTTTATCATTGTAAAGCGTCCTTCTTTGTCTTTAGTAGTGATTTTTGTCTTAAAGTCTATTTTGTCTAATATTCATATAGCCACTTCGTCTGTCTTTTGGTTGCTCTTTGCATGGTATATCTTTTCCATACTTTTACTTTCAACTTATTTGTGCATTTGAATATTGTGAGTCTGTTATGGACAGCATACGGTTGGATTATGTTTTTAAATCTATTCTTCCAATCTCTGTCCTTTAATTGGAAAGCAATGTAATGGACAAAGTAAGATTTATGTCTGCCATCTTGCTATTTCTTTTCCATATTTCATGTCTTTTTCATTCCTTTATTCCTCTATTACTTCCTTTTTTGTGTTAAATAGATATTTTCTAGTGTACTATTTGAATTATCTTGTTATTTCATTTACTATTTTTTTTAACTTATTTTCTTGGTAGTTGGTCTGGGAGTTACCATTAATATCTGTTTATAACAATCTAGTTTGGATTAATACCAACTTAATGTCAACAGTACAAAAAACTTTGCCTCCTCCCTTATTCTTATTTTGTCACAAATTACATCTTCATACGTTTTGTTTCAATCAGTAGATTTACAGTTATTGTTTCACGCAGCTGTCTTTTAAATCAGATTTTTTTAAAAAAGGAGTTACAAATGAAAAATACATTTACATCATCTTCTATGTTTAATCATGTAATTACTTTTACCAAGGCCCTTTATCTCTTCATGTTGATTCAAGTTACTGTCTAGCGTCCTCTCATTTCAGTAGTATTTCTTATAGGGCAGTTCTGTTAGAGACAAACTCTCTCTGTTTTGTTTATCGGGAAAAGTCTTAATTTGTCTTTCAGTTTTGAAAGATAGTTTTGCTAGACATGGGACTTTTGATTGATAGATTTTTCCCCCCATTAGTGCTTTGAATATACCATCCCACTTTTTCTGGCCTCTATGGTTTCTGATGAGAAATCAGCTGTTAATCTTATTGAGGGTCCTTTGTATGTGATGAGTTTCTTCTCTCTTGCTGCTTTCAAAATTCTTTATCTTTGGCATTCAGCAGTTTGATCTTGATGCGTCTAGCTATAGATCTCTTTGATTGTATCTGCTTGGAGTTCATTGAGCTTCTTGGATGTGTAGATTAATGGCTTTCATCAAATTTGGGACATTTTTGGTCATTATTCCTTTAAATATTCTTTCTGCCCCTTTCTCCCTCTTTTTTCCTTCTAGGACTCCTGTTGTGCATATGTTGGCATGCTTGATAGTATCCCACAGGTTTCCAAGGCTCTGTTCATTTTTCTTCATTTTTTTTTCCTTGTGGTCCTCAAACTGGATGATCTTTATTTCCCTATCTTCAAGTTCATTGATTCTTTCCTCTGCCTGCTGAAATATACTGCTAAGAACATCTAGTGAATTTTTCATTTCCATTATTGTACTTTTCAACTCCAGAATTTCTGTTTGGTTCCTTTCTATAATTTCTGTCTCCTTATTGATATTCTCTGTTTGGTGAGATATTGTTCTCATTCTTCCCGTTAGTTCTTTAGACATGGTTTCCTTTAGGTCTTTGAACATATTTAAAATAGCTGATTTAAAGTTTCAAAGAGCTCACCTTGGTAGCCATCTGCCCTGTGCACAAATCAAGCTCCACTTGCCATCCTTGCTTCCTTCCTTACATTCCACACAACACACTCAGGACTCTGGTCTCATTCCTTAGCCCCACTTCTAACCTCCTCAAAGTCTTTCCTGTCTTCTGGATTAGAGGGGACGTGAAACTCAGAAGTCCTTCAGATATGAGAACCCTCCCCTCCACCTTGAGCTTCTGGATGCCCTGCAGGAGATGAGCTGGCTAAGGAGGTTTTCAGTTCCTTGGGGAATTGAAGGGAGGCCAGAAATCCTCAGGCAGCATGGCCCGTCCTGCTAGGAATCCAGACATTTCACAAAGCTTCACTCAAAAGGGATAGGTGGGGGAAGACTGCAAATCAGAAGCTTTTGGAAAAAATAGTTTACTTCAAAATAATGGAATCACAGTTCATAAACCTACAAAAACCAAGACTTAAGTGGCCCATTGCTGACTGGCCCTAGGAGTAGTGACAGCTCTCTCTCTATCATCCAGGATATAGAAATTGGCTACACAAATTTCAACCAAGTCCCTGGGGTTTTACTTTATTGATTATTCCCTCCCTTCTTATCCTGGGGGGGGAGGTGCGTCAGGGTGAGGGGTGGGGATGATTGGTGGTTTGCTGGATACAGGAGCTTTATAAACCTCCCACACATCCTAACTCTATTAATGTTTCTATTAATAGACATGTTCATTATCAGCCATAGCAGTAACAAAGAACATCATAACTCCACTTTCACACAATTCAGTGAAGCCAATTTAATCGAAGTGTCCTACTTAGGAAAAGCCTTGCTGGAAATGATGGGGGTTGGGAAACCATATGGTGCCTGACAGAGGACCTGAAATCAATTTGGAAAGCTAGGGGCATGGGCAAGATTGTGTCGTTTATCATCCTGGGGCAAGACTGAATCAGGTCTAAGAACTGACCCTCTCTCAGGGCTGGACCTTTATCAAGCTTTGGCTCTGATCCAGAAGTGGTACTTGTAGGCCCTTCTTCTAGCACCAGGAGACTCGTCTCCCAACAAATGAGGACTCCTAGGACCACAGAGGTCTGTGCTATCATAATGAATTATGACTGGATCCATCTGACCTATAAAAATAAGTACTACACATAAAAACATTGCACTACTAAGCAAAAATGCCCAAAGAACATGGACAGAGAGAATGGGATTTTTTTTTTAACTTGGAAACAGGAATTGAAATGTGGAGCTCAAGGGGCCTAAGAATGAATTTGGGTAATGTGACTGTGGAACTGGGATTCATTGAGCGTGTGTAGCCTGAGGTCAAGGGGAGAGTGTCAGGGTGTGAGCCGACAGCCAGTCTGTGGGCTCCCTCGGCTATTCTGTAATGCTAGTGTGTGGTGCTTATTCATACACACTGCCCACAGGGCTCTAGTGAGTGAAACACACTGGACTGAGCTCCTGAGGGCAGGAGAATTCATCTCTGCTGCCTCACGCTTGGCGCAGTGTGTGGCAAACGGTGTTTGCCTTTGAGAGCAGAACATCATTTCTTGAGAACAAGACCAATCACTTAGTGAGGCCCTCACTAGAGCCCTGGGTCCCAGGGGCTGGATGACTGGGCCCCTGTGGCCTGGTTGACCCGTGGGGTTTGCCTCATGGTGCTGCTTCTGGCTTTTAAAACAAGGTGCAGAGGAACATTCCAGCTGCTGCCAATCAGTTGCCTTTCAGACAATGTGAGGCCCATCAAAGCATTCCATCTCGTCACCCTGCAGCCTCCCCAGCTGCCACTGGTGGCAATCCATTACCTGCAGGCAGCTCAACAGCTCAATTTGGCTTGGGCTCCACGCCTCTGTGCATAAAAAGATGCTTCTCTGCCCGGTTCTCCCCCTTCCCGGTGTGGGACTAGCCGTCTTTACCCAGGCTATGCCTCTCCCACATGCTTTCTCTAACCCCTAAAGATCTGCTCAGAATAAGAACCTGCACACAAGTTGTGTGGCCTTGGGCAAAACCTGGGACTGCTTGATGCTCTGAGCCATAGCTTCTGAATCTGTAAAGTCATGCTGTCTGCCCTATCGCCCTCACAGGGTAGTGCGAAGGGCAAATGGGAACACTGGGGAAAGGATGGCTCTAGGCAGATGTGAGTTATGATGTCTGTCTCCCATGCAAGAGACCAAAACAGAACAAAATAGGAAAGAAAGAGAAAACCCCACACTTCCTGGTAACTGGGCCCTCAGGTAAGAGCGTCTCCCATTTCCCTGGGAATTCTTATAGTAGAATAAGGAGAATTTGCCTTCCTTCAGGCTGGAGACTTTTGTCTAAGAACCCTTTATATCTTCCCACTCTGCTTTGAAGGTGGACCGGGCGCCCAGCATCGCACACTACAAGGTTCTCCCTGGCAGCGTTCTGATCTCATTCATGTTATTATTTACTGGGGCCTGGTACGTAATAGACACTAGGCGGGTAGATGGGGGAACTTGTTGCTCCTTCAAGACTTTAAATAGTGCATTCCTACTTGAGCCACCTTTACATAAATGATTTATAAAACACTTTCGCTTTGGTTTGATGAAAAAGTTCTGGAGTTGGTGGGTGGTGATGGTTGCATACAATATTGTGAATGTACTTAGTGCCACTGAATTGTACACTTAAAAGTTGTTAAAATTGTAAATTTTTTATGTATATTTTACCACAATACATGTTTTTAACAACCTCTTTCACAACCGTGCATGTTCCACGAATGAATGAAGGATTGGTTCTTTTCAATGCCCGATAACTGACGATCTAAGACACTCACGTTTATCTCAGGTTAGATCCAGAGGTGAGGGAGCCGGAAGGAAGAAAGCTTACTTAAGGCCCTTGGAGCTTCAGTGTCCTTGGGGGAGGGAACACCTGGAAACCCACACATATACATTAACATGCCATGAAAATGCCGTTGCAGCAGCCCCCCCAGGCCTCCCTTCCTCAAGGGCCTCAAACCAACCCCTCCCCACCCCCACTCTGCAGGGGCCGGCCCTCAGTGCCCCTGGCATTTCTGCCCCTGCCCACGCACACGCTTCTCTTGATGAGTTTCCCTCCAGCCCCTGTAGACAAGCTCCTGGGGGCGGGCCCTCCATGTCCTGTATGCCAACAGGAGCACCCAGCCTGGCCCCAGAGTGGGGACTCAGTACAAGTGTGTTGAATGACAACAAACAATGAATAGCAAAAGTCTTTTGTTGTTCCTGGAATTTTGTTGCTTTGACTACAGGAGGAAATACATTAATTCAGCACCCAGAAGTATTTTGGTTTTGCAGAGGTTTACATCATAATAATTTATGGTAAAGAGGCTAGGAACTAGCACAGACGGATCGGTGTGAGAGAGACATCTGAATGCCGTGTTCACCGGTGAAGAGCTGACTGGCGTTAGGCTTGTTCTGAGTGACTCAAGAGGGCCAGGGTAGAACCAGTAAACACAGAGCATCAAGATGGCCATATATCCCAAGAAAGTTTAAGCTGCCTCCCTAGGTAGTGAGCTCTCCGACACTAGAGGAGTTCAAGCAGATGTTGAACACTCTGCTCTTAGAAATGCCGCTGAGAAACTGTGTACGATGTGTACAAGTGCCTCCACCCCACCAACCCTGAGAATCTAAGATTCTTTTGAACAGAGATTGAAGTGAAGGGATGTAGTTTAAGCTCTGAGGGGGAGGATGGGATAAGCCAGGAAGCTTTCCTGGACCAGGAGAACGCTGGGCTAGTTCGTTTCTCTAGCTCCAGTTCTCACTAACACTGCTCCACTTTCTCTCCTGCTCTGCTTCTTCCCCCGCTTCTCTCTCTGTTTCTTTATCTTTCCAATTCTCATTCCTCCATCCCCCCTCAACGTGCTCCTACAGTCAGGGAGTGGAAAACACCTGGCCTAAAAGTCTGCCAGCGAGATTCATACTTCAACAGCTTCCCTGGCGTGGGGAGAGGTGCTGAATCCTTGCCAGCGTCCTGCCAGCTCTTCTATTGTGGCAAGTGAAATTACCAGCTTCACACTGCGGGTCTATTTAAATCAGCCTTTCATGTCTGATGGATTTAAAAATATGCTAGAAGTCAGCATCTTAAATACAAGAGACACAAACAAGCAGATGAGGCTGCATTTTCCTTCTTCTGTACCTACCCGCCCTCTTTCCCTTCCTCCCCTCTCTCTCTCCTGCCCCCTCCCAAAGCAGTTTTCATTCATGAGGGCCATCTCCCCTCCTCTCTCCATCCCTCTCTTCTCTCAATGGCAGGAAAGTCTGCCTCCTGAGCAGTGGCTGGGAGCCCCTGGGGTCTAGGTTCCCTCCTCAACTCTGTAGGAGACGGTAAGACCACCTAGTGAGAATGCCTAGCACCCTCACTGCCAGCTCCCTCCCTCCCTGGCCAAGGGGTCTTCTGCATTGACTCTTCTGTGCACATGCAGTGCCAAACTGAACCTCAGAACCATGCTTACCCGGCTCCCTCCTTTCACAGATGAGGAGACTGGCCCAGGCAGGAGGAGGGGCTTGCTGACGGTCCAAGGTCAGTGAGTGGCTATGCCAGCTCCTGGCCCACTGCCCTGAACGTCCAAGGCCGGCCTTCCCAAGCCTGTGTGCTCAGTTTTCCCAGGAGGCCGTTTGCTGGGCCAGAGCCCCACAGCTCCCCATGGTCCTCCTGTGAGCTTCTCACGGCTCCTGACACAGCAGGGGCTCCCAGTCTGTCCTGGATATTCACCGGGAATCCCTTCTGGGGCCTTGGCCCACTTGGGTTGATCTAACCCATTTTTCTCCTGACTGAAGTCATATTCCCTCTGACCCTGAGCGGCATCTCTTTGATGAGTGGGCCCTGCAGCGTGTCCTACATCTGTGGGCAGGTGGCAAGCTGCTAGGATTGCGATCAGGAGAGGTGCCCCTCTTGAAAAGGCCCTGCCCTCGCCCCTGCCCACCAGCCCTGGGGTGGTTCCTGCTTGTGCTTCTCACCCTGGGGTGCCCATTTGAATCACCTGGGGACGTTTTCTTTCTTTTTACTAATTTATTTTTGTTTGTTCTACTTTTAATTGTTTTGTTTTGTTATTTTTTTAAAAGATAATACGAATCCTTGTCCCATCTCCCTCCAGAAGTTCTGATTTAATTAGAAGTTTAAAGAGCTTTTAAAAAATTGTTTAATATGACAATTATTAGCAGCAACAAGAATGGAATGGAATAATAGAAAGTGAAAAATCTTCTGCTCATGTGTGAACATTTTCTTGATCTCAGATGTGCTCTTGTATGCCGCTGTGTCTTGGCCCATGCTATTCCCTCTGTCTTGATTCTTTATGAGAATTTCACTGGCTTGCTGTGGCCATGCGGCAGGTCATTAGTAAAGCAGATGATCTAACTGGGTCTGAGGCCTCCCTGGCACTGCACACCCTCTCAACTGCTGGTCTGAGATAGTGGCCGACGTCTGATTCCCTACTCTCAGGAGGGAGCGCTGGGGCTCAGGGAGTATACTGAATCATTGTGTGTCTGTGGGTATACAATACACACACACACACACAGATGAAACCACACACTCTACCCATTGCAATTTCATCCCTGACTCCTTCGCCTACAGTCCTACCATGGATGACCTGAGATGCTTTCCACGAAAGTTGAATATGTGCCATCATGCTAAGCAAGATGCTATGCCCTTGGAACATAAAAAAGATCAAGAAAAAAAATCAAGGAGCTCAAAGTCAGTGAAGGAGCTGTCCTAGCAATCGGCTACACAATGAGAGAGAGATTACAGAATGCTCTGGGAAAAGAGAAGCTGGCAGGATAAGTTGCCTCTGGGTTGGGAGGCAGAAGATGGGTATTGTATTTTATTTTTTTTGCTGGGAAAGATTCACTCTGAGCTGACATCTGTTGCCTATCTTCCCTTTTTTTTCCTTCCCCAAAGCCCCAGTGCATAGTTGTATATTTTAGTTGTAAGTCCTTCTGGTTCTTCTATGTGAGCTGCCACCACAGCATGGCTGCCAAGAGAGGAGCCCCCCGTTTGTGGTTCTGTGCCTGGGAAACAAAGCCAGGCCACTGCAGCAGAGCACGCCAAACTTCAACGACTAGGCCATCAGGACTGGCTCAGAGGGTGGGTATTTTAACAAAGGATTTAACGATTGGTCCATAACTGAAAGATGGAGGGGCAGCCCTCAGGCAAAGCTGGAAAGGGGAAGCCATCGGCAATGTCGAACGGGAAGAAGGGGAGCAGGAGAGTGAAGCCGGTTTGGGGGACCCACCAGAGCTGGGTACAGGGCTTGTGTGGCTAGGGCAGAGTGGGGGATGAGGATTCTGGGACGGAGGATGGGGCAGGGCTGGAGAGCAAATCAGTGAGTGGAAGCAGAAGAGGCCAGAACGTGAGAGCCTCGCCTGGACCAGGAGTTTAAATGTCATCCTTTAGGTGACAAGGGACCATCGGAGGTCTTAACAGCGAGTGACAGGTCAGATCTGCAACTATGCTGAAGAGAGTGGAGTGGACGGATGGGGCAAGACTGACGGCCAGACATAAATTAGCGTCTACTGCTAGTCCCCAAACACAGACAGAGAGGGGCCCAGGGCACGGTGAGGACGGAGAAGGCAGAAAGAACCTCATAGCCAGCCAAGCTAAGCTCTCCACGTGGCCCATGTCTGTCGAGGAGCCAGGCCACATTTTAAATCTCGGCCTTCCCTCTCTGCCTTCCCACAGTCCAGTGTATTTCCAGGTTACCTAAGACTTCCCCATCCTATACCTTAAGTCGTTAGATCTCAAATGCTGAATTTTTCCCAATGAAATCCAGAGAGCCTTAGGAAAGGGGATTTCTCCGAATGAGTTGGGGGCTAACAGATTGTACTCTGCAAACCTCAAGTCAAATAAAATAAAATTTGGTATCATCCACGACTTTGAATGCTCCGGGCCGCAGTTTCCTCCGTGCACGTGAATAATGAAAGCTAGCTCAGTGTGTGGACTGGGAGAGAATCGCAGAAAACCCACAAGTATACAGCACCTGAGAGTTTACAAGTCGCTTCCGTGGCACCCTCTGTGGATCGTTTTCTCTCTGTGGAGATGGAGACTCAGTGAGTGTGAGGACTTCCTCCAGAGCACAGCTAGCGAGCTGCCAAGACAGGACTCCCCGGGCCCCAGGACCTGTAAGTTCGGGCCAGAGTCACTGCCTTTCGACCTGATCACATGGTTTGCCCTCAGCTTCCCTCTGTTAGTCATCCCAGCCAGGCATCCCCTGATCCTGGACACCCGTCCAGCCCTGCTCCCTGCACCCCCCCCCCACCCCGTTCCTCAGAAGCCCCTATCTCCAAGGCCCACCCCTTAGGAACACTTTGGAGAGTGAGAAGTGAAAGGGAATCTAATCAGAGGTAATCAATTGGCAATATTAGCAGAGCCGAATTAACTCCCTGCCTGGATGAGAGTCACCCAGGCCTGGCCCGCCAGCAGGCAGGAACCTTAATTCCATTTCCTCTCAGTTATTAAAATGATTTTCCACAAGATAGTCCCATCTCAGGAGAGTCACAGACTAATAAACTGCAGCCTCGGCCTGGAGAAGCCCGGCGTCCTGGTCTGCCCTCCCACGTCCTCTGGTACACACTGGCAAAGCCTCCGTGACACCTTTCTGCAGTCCTGCCAGGAACCTCATTTCCTCCCCCACCTTTATTTCCCACCGTGACCCCTGACCCCCCAAGAGCCCAGCAGCCTTTCTACTCTCCCCGACTAAAAAGTCTGGAGGCAAGATCTTCTTGGAGAGCTCTGAGTCCAGGGCCACAAAATAAAAGCTGCAGAATCAGAAAATCAGACTCTTCATGCTGAGTGGAGGCCTGGAGATCGTTCTAAGCTCACACCATCATGTCATAAATGAGAACACCGAGGCCAGAGGGGCCAGTGCCCACCTGGAGGCCACGCAGCAGGTTCTGAGAGCAGGAGGCACAGGCGTGCTTGCAACTGGCAGGAGCATCATGGCAGCACGTCATCATCTGCTCACTTGGCAGTTGTTTATTGAAGCCCTCTGATGGGCTGGGGCCTGTGCTCAATGCTGAAATACAAACCGAAGTGAGATACAGAGACCACCCTCCAGGAGATCACATCTGGGGGTGGCAGACACAGAAACAGAGGCTGTGATACAGCGTGGTAGATGTGGGCACCGATACTGGCCAGAGACAGAGCGAGCTGAGGGCGAGGCCCACGGGGCCATTGTGTCCTAGTTCTGGAGCTTCTCCAGGCCTGGCACAGCTCAGACTGTAGTGGGTACAGCTAACATGCGTGTCACGTACCACGCCCTAGTTCTGGCTGTCACTCAGCCCTCACCACCACCCTCTGAAGAAGACAGCAGGATTCCTGCCAGTTTGCAGATAAGGGAAACTGAGGCAGAGAGATTAGCTGACTTGCTCGAGGTTACGCAGCCAGGAGTAGGAGAATCAGGTCTGAACTCAGTTGTCCACCTTCCACAGTGCCCTGTGCTCCTCTGCTCTCAGGCAACTGTGGGCCCTCAGTTACGACACCACGGGGAAGCCTGCCACCACCATGGCCAGGTGTGAGCTGCGTTCCAACTCTGCATTGGGCATCAGGTGGCTTCAAGCCCTGAGTCAGGTTTAATGACCTCAGGTACCCCGAGCCCTGGCCCTGCCCTACCTCCCGCAGCTTCTCTAAGGCTGCCTTCAGAATTGTTTCCAAGCACAGAGGATCACGCACCTTTTCTCTTTGGCCCCACGAAGCAAGCACTCCAACCCACTGTGGGTGGAGATTCTACTCGCAGTTGTTTCTCCCCCCATCCCTGGGGAAGCCCAGAGTCATCTGCACAATCTTGTCCTCAGTTCAGGGGCCCTCAGCTCCAAGAACAGGGAACGCCCTTTATAAGCAGCTGCCGTGTGCCCCACACTGAGCAGGGTGCATTCCCAGGCCATCTCGTACTGTCTCGTCTAACACTCACAACAGCCCTGGAAGAAAGCTGTTAATGTCATTCCCGTTTAACGGGGAAAGAAGTCACACAGGAACAGGGAAGTCTAGTAACTTGCCACAGGTATCATAGCCATTGGTTGCAGGAGCCAGGCTTCAACCCCAGGTCTGTTTATCTCCAAGGTTAGCTGGAGGTCAGCGCATCATCTGTGACCATGACACTGAGCAGCGAGCCTGTGAAGCCTGTGTCTTTGGCTTCAAGCATGATGCTCTATCCAACTGAGCTAAGCAACCGTGGCCAGAAAGAGTGTGTCACAACATCAGAAACCCATTACGACCCGTGGAGCCTCCGAGAGAGGCTTCAAGAATGTGTCCTGTGAGTTGAAAGTAATGCCGAGCATTATGCTCCCCTGGAAACAGCAGCCTGGAGCTTGAAGATGGCAGAACAATCCCAAGACAAGATCCAGCCTCACACAGACCCTACCAACCACCTTCCGCCTCCCAGACAATTACATCCTCTGAGCCGACAGGGAGCCGTCCTTGTGGGAAGAACAGTGTGACATGACACCAGAAAGGATAATGCAAATGATCTCAGAGTGCACAAATTGCCCTCTGCAGATTCTCTGTTGGCGAACAAGGCAATCCACAGCACAGCAATCTGCATTCAAGCCATTTTCCACAACAGCAAGCCCGAGAAGCCCCCACTGCCATCCTGCTCACAGCTCCTAGGGGCTCTGCCGGTTTTACGTTTGCCTTGTCTGTGGTTAATTCTCTGAAGCAGCAACGGATTAAGTCTATTACCACTTTCCAGGGGAAACGACTGCCAAATGGAGCTCATTAGCTCCTGAGCGTGTGTGGCTTGCAAATCTTATCCTGTCACTCTCCTGATTACAACCCCTCCATGTCCTCTCACTGCCCAAGGAGGAAGTCTCCTGGCCGCCGTGGCTTGCACGGGCTCTTGTCCCGGGCCAGTGGCATCACAAGCCTCCTTTCCCATGGCTCTCTCTGGCCTTCACCGTTCCTCTGTCTCTGCTCAACTTTTTCAAACGTGCTGCGCTCTCCAGACTCCGCTGGGCTGGGTCCCGGCATGTGCCAGCGCTGCTGACAGCTTCCCCTCTCTCTCCCTGCCCTCCCCAGCCCTCCTCTTTGCTTTTTCCAGTTTCCATTTAAAGTCCCATCTTCAGAGAGCCTCTCCTGGTCTAACAGCCTCTGACTCCTCAGCCTCTGTGTTTCCTCTCTCGTAATACTTACCCCTCTTGTTTAGGGTCTGCTCCTCTAGCAGCCTGTACTTCCCAAGAGGGCAGACTGGCATCTGTTTTATTCACTGCTCTACTCCCAGTGCCCAGTGTAGTGTCTGCCACACAGGAGGGACCCAAGAATGTTTCTGGAATGGAGGAAGTTGGGAGAGACGACTCGCTTAGCTCTCCTGCTTCCACCGGGACTGGAACTGGAGCCGTCGTGCTGAAGATGAGATAGCACCCACGCTCAATCTCAAGACCGTGCCAGCCTCCAGGTGACAGGTGAGTGTATGTCCCTCCTGCCCCCAAGGGGACCCTCCTTGTTTTGTGGTCGCACACCGTTCCTAGAGCACATAGCTGCGTGTGCAGCACAATATTTCCCCATCCCTCAGTTTCACTCCTTCCTTCCTGCACAGATGTTCTCTTGGGAGGCTCGATCCTTGCCCTGGGCACAGAGAAGGATCCATATTGTTCTGTTCTTCTAACGCCTTCTAATTCACAATGACATAGTGACGTGTGCCTCCATCACATTAACGACAATTTACGACAGTGGGGAGTTGGCTGGTTATTTCCTATTAAATGTAGCCAGACAGCTCTCAAGCATTTATGTGGCTGTTACTGCAGGCAAGATGAGGTTCTCAGCGTGGTCCCCACCCCATCCCTCTTGCTGGTCCCCAGAGTCTGCTTCCAAGCCACTAACTCTGGCCATCAAAGAGAATAGGTGCTCCGAGCATACAAACTCAATACATTATTAACCAAAACCAAATAGGACTAGAGGGAAAATCCTCCTGGGAAAAGCAGCAAGTGTTGGATTCCAAAGGAAAGTGAACCCTTCTGGCTGCTACTGCTCTTCTCCACGGGATGCAGACCAGGCACCAGAGGCAGGCACGCGGCCTAGTCTCCAGGTCACCGGGATGTTCTTGTGATTAGAGATACAAATGGAAAGAACCAGAAGGTGAGGCCCTGCCCAGAGTGCCCCAGATGGGGCTGTGGTGTCTGGACACTTGAGGATCTTTCAGTTCTGCTGGAAGGTCAAATACCTATAGATGCCAGTCCTCGCTGCCTGCCAGGGGCGGGGGGTCAGACTTCCAGACCTCTGCATTCCACTTGTGAAGCCTTTCAAGAGCTAGCACACTGAGCCACAAAGCAGGCCACTTCTGCCTAGGGCTTTGGGAAAAACTCTACTTGTGTGTCACCTACAGTGTTGACCCGGAAGTCTGGGCCAAAGCCTGAAGCCCTGGGGCCTGGCCAGCTGCTGACCCGTGGTTCTGACGACAGTGTCTACTACCCTCCAGAGCTTCAGAGGCCCCTGGGCCTCAGACACTGGCATCCCAGTGTACTGCTCCATTACAGCATTGGAAGACAGGGCAGAATTATTATTAAAATAGCAATTCTGACTGGCATTCCCATTGTATTGTACAGTTTCTGAACATGTTTTGTATTTATTTTGTTTCTTTTGAGTCGCATGGATGCGTAGTGACTTGCCCAAAGTCACACAGCTAGTAAGTGGCAGTGCTGGGGTTTGACTCAGTCCTTTGGCTCCAACCTCACGTCAGGAGGCAGAGTTGTCGGAAGCGGGGGCTGCGGGGGGCCTGGGCCTAGTGACCCAGCAGCTGGGAGTTTTCTCTGCCCAGTTTCCTCGACTGCCTTTGAAGCCGAGGTGGTAGCTGCAGCCTAGTAGCTGGTAAAGACCCTGCTCACTTCAGCTGTGAGAAATGACCTATTGCAGGATGAGAAAGGGTCCTGGGCCTCCTTGCGCACCGCCATTCTCTGAAAATGACAGGGGGCCTCCTGTAGAATCTGCAGATAGCAGGGAAACCCTGCGTATTCTCTTTCTGTTTTATGGGCTCAAAGACCAAGAGAAGCTAAGGAAGCAACACACCTCACCACCTGCTCTGACACAGCCTGTGTCGCTGGGCTGGGCTAAGATGTGGACGGCTCACTGGATGGGACAGGACAGAGCAGGGGTGGTTAGGGAGGATGGTTGGGGGACCGCATTTCTCAGCATGTGGGCAAGAGCAGGCCCAGCCCACTTGGAGACTGGCAACCAGATGGTGCATGCCATGAGGGCAGGGATGGCACCTGCTGACTCTGCTCTGTGCCAGGGCCCAGCTCAGAGCCTGGAGCCCATCAAACACCCAATAAGCTTTTGTTGGCTGAACTTCTGGGCAGTGAACATGTTGTGTCCGAGCCTTAGCTGAATGTGGCTAATTGGTTCTAACAGGCTGAGGGTGGGGCAGCCTGAGAGCCTCTGAACACAGAGCCGGCACAGCCACTGTGGTCAGACGGGCGTGAGGAGATGACCCATCCTCAGGAAGTCGTGCTCATCCTGGCAGTCACAAGACCACTGGCCAAGAGTTCAGGCACAGTATGGGACGGCCAAAGGGTGTAAGACAAGCTGGGGTGCCCCCAGGTGGGGCAGCACTCAGAAACAAGGTAGGTAGGGAGGTGCCATCCAAGCCTCCGGGCAGGTAGCAGGGGTCCAGAAAAATCTGTCTTTAGGAAGAGGGCTCCAGAAGCCAGGCTGGGGACTCTCCATGTCATAAAGAAGCAGGGGTTGCAAGAACAAGACAGAGCTCCCAGACTACGTGGGGCCTGGGCCTTAAAGACAGGAGGTCAAGGTGGGGCAGGTACCCAACGATCAGAACTGTCCACGAGGCCGGGGACAGACTTCTGGCCAGATGGCCACCCCAAGGCACTGGGATGGGCTGAGATGCCCGGCCTAACTTTATTCTGCTACTGAGGTTTGGAGCCAGGCTCGGCTTAGAGGTGGAGTGCCAGGTGTGGGGCCAAGAGGAGAGGAAGGCTGCAGAGACGGGGGACTAGGCAGGGCCTGACAAAGGGGAGATGGCCTCCATGGGGTGGTTTCCAGGAGAGTAAAGAAAATGTCAGCCTCTCCTGAGGGGCATAGATAGAAAGAACAGGAGCCTGGTGGTCCTAGAGTGGCTTCTGGGCACATTCCATGGAGTCAAGCTGGTCAGCTGTGACCTGTCCCCTCCCACTCTGTTCAAGAGGAAACATCGGCAAAAAGAGCCAGGTCCCTGCCCTTGAGCCTGTGTTCCAGCAGGGAAGAGGCCAGGCCTGCAGTGGACTCAGAGCAAGCACAGAGGGACCCCGTACAAACAAGCCCAAACGAGACAGCAAAGAGGCACCGCGGCTGCGGGTCTGGGGAGAGGTGGGCTGGGAGTGGAAGGGAGGAGTTCCCAGAGAGAGGGACGAGTGACAGGGGAGAAAGTCACCAAAGGGATTTGTACAGTCTCAAAAAAAAGGTCGGGGAAAAAACAGGTTTCACAAGTGAAGTCATATGATACCTCTACTGTGTTGCCGAGACCTCATCTTATACACCGACTTCTATTTAGAACATGCCCAATGCAGATAGTGCTTATTTTCCACTGAATGAGAGTGAGATTACAGTTCCCACTGGAGCATTCCGATGGGCAGGAGGAGGGGCTGCTGTGGGAGTGCTCCTTCAGGCCTCCCCAGGCTTCACTCCCGCAGCCTGGGAGCACGGAGAGGCGATGGTGTGGCGGGGCTGCAGACCGGGACCAGGGCAGGCCGCGGGGCTGAGCCTCCTCCTCCTCGGGGGGTGGCTGGAGATGGCTGAAAGGCTGCTGGGCCCTCCCTGTCTCCCAGGGGCTCAGGGACGCCTGCAGGCCCCAATGCCTGAGCTCCCAGGAGGTCGTGCTGCTGGCTGGCTCCAGGCAGTGCAGGAGTTTGCCCGTTGACTGTGGGTGGAATCCTCCTTGAGGTTGGACAGGCTCCCTGCCCGAGGATACGCAGCATCCGGGGGCTCCCCGACCCCCACCACAGCGAGAGCTCACTAATGAGGTCCCCGCGAATGCCCTCTGAAGGAGCCCCACCCCGTGTGCTTCCTCAATCCCCTTCTCTCTGACACGCGTGCTGTTGTCCCTTGTTCCGTTTCTCTGTCCTTCTTGTCTAGTACAGTGGACAGAACACATGACATGGTCTTTGCTGTCTTTGTCTCTAGCTTCAGAGGGGCCTCGCAGGCCTGAGGGTCGGAGGGGTCAGCACTGCTGCAGAGGACACGCTGAGGAGGACATCAGATCGCGGCCTGCTCACCCCGACTCCACCCCTCCCCCCAGGGTCTCGGCGTGCCTCGCTGCAGACTGGGGGCTCCGAGCCTCGCTCCCAGGGCTCTGGGGAGGCCAGTGAGAATGTAGTGTCCAGAGGGGATGAAAGCGTGGGGGCCGTTGCCGCTTGGGGCAGTTCTCAGTTTCAAGGGCGCCGCCATCCCCAGGACTCCCGACCCACAGGCAAGCCGAGGCTCCTCCGTCTCCTCCTGTCCTGGGCCCTGTCACCAGCACCACCCCCCGCCCCCCACCCTCGATAGCCCTCCTTCCTCCCAGCACCTGGACTGTCTCTCCCAGGGCAGATGACACAGATGGGACTGCCTGTCTTGGAAGCTAAAGAACAACCAAAAACCAAACCAAATCACTTCACCGGACCCACAAAGCACGTCGTGCTTCCACCCTACAGAGAGTGTGTTACCACATAGGATTGAGGCTAGAAGTTTCCCCACCAGGTCTCCAATGGAAAGCATGATTGGCTTAGAACTGAAATGCAGGGCAGCCTTTCACTAGCTAGAGAGAAACAAATAGGGGCTCCGAGGGGCCCAGCACAGCTCTTCTCAGGGCCTCTGAGTACTGTTGTGCAGTTCGTACACTGCACAAAAGCACCAGGTCAAGGGGCAAGTGGGGACTGAAATCCACTTTGCCTGCCAAGCAGTGCACCCACAGAGCTATGTGTGCCTTTGGGGGGTCCTTTTTAAAGTTCAGTCAGAGGCCCTATATCTGTCCACAGAGCCTGTCCCCCTTTCTCAGCCATGATGGTTCCAGAGAGAGTATTTCAGAGCTGATGGGGGCGGGAGAAAACGTAAAGACGTAGGTGACTGGAAACGTGGTTCTGGGCTAGGTCGTGGCACCCAGCCAAGCCCCAAAGGCTGCTTTTGGGTGGCAGAAAGTGCTTCAGGGGACACTGCACAGGACCGGCAGGCAGGAGAGGGGCCTGGACACCACTGCCCTCAGAGCATTTGGGCCGGGGCTTTGGGCCACCAGATACGGCATTTTCAAAGGTGTTTGGTTTTGGTCTTGGTTCCTGTTCATTTCTTTATTTTATTTTTATTTTTAGTAGTAGAACCCTTTTCCCAAGGAGAATAAAAACAGACGAGAGAGGAACTGTTCTTTTCGAATCTGGAGAGGGGGACCCAGAGCTCTGCCCCCTCGACCCTGGCACCTCCAGGAGCCCTGGCCCCCAGGACACAGTGTGGGGAATGCCCACTTAGCCCAGCTCCCTTTTGTCAGTGGTGATGAGGCTGAGGCCCAGGAAGGGGACGGGACTTGCCGGGCTCCACCACGGACCGAAGGCAGAGCTGGGCCCAGGCCCCCACAGCCCAGGCACTTGGCCCTGTTCCTTCTGCCACACCCAAGGGGCAGGCCCCTGCACTCCTCCACCTTTGACTCTTCCAGGCAGCTCTGCCTGCGTCCTGGCCCACAGATGAGGCTCCCATCTTTTCCTCGAGTGATCATTCACAGCCACAGAGACCTCTCATCTGGTTCTGCCCTCTCTATGATGAAGCAAGAGTCTAAAAGCTTAGAGGTGACAGGGCTGGAGAAGCTGAGGACTGGAGATTTACAAGCCACACTGCGGGAGGGAGCTGCAGTGGGAGCCTGGGATACCGCCCTACAACCCGAGTGTCTTTCACCTGAGCTCAGTAGGAAGGCCCCGCTCAAGATGGGTGGGCTCCTGCTGATGCAGAGGGTGGCAGACCAGGCCAGACACTGGCCCAGGGGCGAGGGAGCAGGGGCGACACCATCACTACCACACCCTGTGTGGTGCTGCACACTCCCTAGACAAGGACCGTCCCCCAGACCCTGCCCCAGTCTCTCCCCAGGGACCCAGGACTACAAGCTCAATCACCATCTCCTGCTTTCTCCAGGCCCTCCCAGCAGGATGCACATCCTGGACTCTCCTGCTCCTGACCTCAGCCTCCCTGCAGGCTACACACAGCCTCGCATTCTGGAGCACTCTTGGTCAGCTCATGTCCCCCCACCCCAGCTCCAGGACGCTCTTCCCACCCCGAGAGTGCAGGGGAGATGCCCTTGGGCCAGTCCCGACTTCACGGCTGCTTCTACCAAGGAGCTTACCTTCCGGGAGCAGCGAGCAGCGAAGGTGCTGCTTCTTTGATCCTCTGTTCCATTGTGGCCTTCGACTTCCTCCCCAGCCCTCCCACTCCAGAGCACCAGGAAAACAGCCATCCCATCGCTTCGCTCTCATGTGCATTTATTGAGCGCCCACAGGGTACATGGTACTATGCTCAGGGTTTGGAGCCACGGTCTAGTCAAAAGGAGACCAGAGCTAGTACAGAGAACGCTTCATAGCTGCTTAACATCTGTAAGGAACGGGGCAGGCGAGAACTAATCACAAAACAAATTCCTATTCGAAAGCAACAGAATCTCCTCTGAGAGTAATATGTGTTCTACACACACACGCACACGCACGTACACACACACACACCCCTGAATGAACACAGAAGTGTACCCACCTGGTTGTATATGCATGCATATACGGGTGTTGTGGGTAAATAAACTAAAGTCTATGCTGTCCACGCACGCACGCACACACCAGCACACACACAGGGAATCTGGCTTATGCTATCAAAGACACTACGTCTCCAGGTTCTAGTGAAGCAGTCTGTCCTAGATGCCTGCAGCATGCAAAACTCGGGGCATCCGAGATCACCGTGGAGGAGGACAACGGGTATAGGTGTGCACTTTTCCATCCTCGGGGCCCCAGCCGCAGTGCTCCAGGTGGCTCTTTGTCAGTGACAACAAAGCCTTTGTGAAGGGCTCCCAGAGCAGAGCTGGGGAGCTGGGGGCTCTCTGTCTAGGGGCAGGGCCCGCGGGAGCCCTGGTGAGTTCACCAATCTTCAAGGCAGAATTTAAAACTCTGGTTTCTGAGCGTGTAGTCCTGCAAACAGTACGCCTGCTCCAGCGCCGCAGATCTGGGGAGAGTTCCTTCTCTCGCTCTCTGCAGCTGCCCACATGTGCTAACGCATTTTGTAGTTATTAGATACAGATGTTTCACACAGCTGGCCCTTAAAATCCAAGTCTACTGTGAAATCGAGGTCTCGCTGCAGAAAAGGAGCAAAGGGTCACAGCATTAGTGTGGTGGAAGTCCCGCAGCATCCGCCCCATGGCGGAGGGGTGGGCGGCTGCTGTGTTCCCAGGGTTTCTTAGCTAAGGCGCTCCCACGAATGGTCCTCAGGAATCTATCCTGGTACCTCATCATCCTCACTGGTCCTTTCATTTCTAACCTAAATCCTTCCTGTTAAAATATAACAGTGTTCCCTCTGGTTTCATCCTGGGGGAAAACAGTGGGGGGACTGAGTCTTCTGTGGCGTAGGCCCCAGAGCATTCTGTAGACCCTTAGTGCACATGCCCATACCCAGGATGCTCAGGAAGAAGCTCGTGGTCTCCACCCACCAGGGCAGTTGAAGAAATGTACACCACACTTCTCCTGGGCCACCAGAAACTGTTGTCTCCTGGCTCAGCTTGTCCTAAATGAGGTGAAACCCATGGCAACAGCCTCTGTTCTCATGGCCCCTCCCATGCAGAGTTGGAAGCTGTCCTCAAGGCTGAGAGAGTCTTGGGGGGGGGGGGGGGCCTAGAGAAAGTCTCTGAGTTTTAAGGGGCCGAGGTTGGAGTCCTTTAATTATGCCTGGTCACGTCCAAACCCGGCTTCCTATTGCCCCCTCAGTAACTTGTGATTGTGCACAAGGCACAAGGCACCTGGGCGAGGGGATCCTGGGAGCTCCCCGGGAGCCAGCTCCGCAGGTCCCTTCTTCTCTCTGACCCTGGCCCACACAGGCAGCCTCAACACTCACCACATTTTTGGCATTTGGCTTCATGGATATGGTCCCGTAGATTTCTTCCCCTCTCCGGACAGTGAGGTAGTCTTCCAAGTAGAAGACGGTCTGCTTCCAGTGGGTGTAGGGGGCATCAGGGGCTAAGGGCGGAGGAAAGTGGGGGTGAGAGGGAAGAGTCAGAGAAGATCTCTCCAGAAGGGCTGAGGCTGGGACCCTGCCTAGAAGTTGCTAGGCTTCCGCTGGGACTCTCTGGCCCCCACCCGCACCACCAACTCTCATGTTGGGTCAGGCGCCCAGCCCTCATAGCCTACCTCCCGGCTCCCCCCAGAACTCCCCACTCAGCCTGGCGACTTCTCCTCCATCAAATTCCCGTCCCCTCAGGACCGCGGCTCTTGGTGGGAGGTCAGGAGAGAAACAGGCTGATATTGCACGTCCATCTCTAGGGCTGGAGGATAAACACCCTCTCACCACTGCACTCATTAACACAAACGAATCTCAAGATGCTACTGTTTTTCTTCAGTTCAGCGGCACGAAGATGTTCAGACAGTGTAGGGGAGAGATTTGTAGAGTAGGTCCTCCTGTCTCCCCTTAAATGACATCATTTATGCAAACTCCACAGCTAAACTAGTTTCCCCAGTTCCACTGACACCCCAATCCTACAAACAGCTTTTCCTGTCTGCTTCTCTGCCCTAGAATGGAACCTCAGCTCCTTGGCCCAGGCCTGCCGTGGGGTTTCAGCTGTGCCTTCCTAACTAGAACAAAAAGAAACGAGGGGCGATTCTTATTCCACATTGCCAACACCAGTCCACAGCTCGCGCCTCCCACATGATCAAAGCCGCGTGATGCCTGCATGTCCCCTGCAATCGCCATTAACTCCCATCCATCCCCTCTTGGCACACTACCAATTCCACCACAAAATGAGGGATGCTGCTTGTGGTCCATCTTCATCCGCTGCAGCCATCCTTGGAACACTCTGCCCTCCCTGCTCACCAGGTGCTCTCTTCCTCGTCCTTCAAGGTCACTTCCTCTGGGAAGCCTTGTCTGACCACCTACCTGGATTAAGGGCTCTCTGAGTTTAGTTACCATGGTGTCTATCCTGCCTCAGCATCAAGGCCTTTGTTTTTTTCACTTGTCTGCGCCCTCCACAAGACCGTAATCTCCACAAGGCAGGGGCCACACCAGGCCGGTCTCTTGTCATATCCTCAGGGCCTACCAGCATACCACTGACAGATCTATAAATACTGACAAATGAACGAATGATAAAAAACCCAAAGAGTAGACATTTTGAGATGCTTCAATGTCCCCATAGGTGTTCAGTTACCCTGGGGGCTTGGAACCTATGCATTGTAGCGGAACCCATCTTCTAATAAGCTCCTCTTGGCCTGCAGGCTCTTACCTTCCTCCACCAGGATGCAGGACTCAT
Source organism: Equus przewalskii (assembly GCF_037783145.1). Taxonomy (NCBI): domain Eukaryota; kingdom Metazoa; phylum Chordata; class Mammalia; order Perissodactyla; family Equidae; genus Equus; species Equus przewalskii. The sequence continues at coordinate 32,561,689 of NC_091835.1, read as the reverse complement.
TAATACTGGCTTCCTCTTTGCTTAAGACTAGAGCTAAAGATGAGAAGACTTGGGGAGAACATAATAAGGGCCTTTGAAGTACTTCAAAAGCTGTCATTTGTCTCAAGACTTCTATGTGGCCTTATCTATGGCTTTGGAGGCAGAACAAGGCTAGTCATGGGGGGTTAGCAGGAGGCAGAGTCTTAGCTCAGCAGGAGGAATTAGAGCTGCCCCACAATCGTGTGAGCTGCCTGGGGTCCATCTGAAGGTGTTCACACGACAACCACTGACTGGAGATTTTTCATGCACCGAGTCAGCCCAGGTGACTGCTAAGATCTTTCAAACCCCAAGATCTATTTTAATGGTGACAAAGAGTCTGTCTTTCTTTGCCCTTTGCAATGAACTGAACCGATCAAATGTCAGTGGTTTGGGCAGAGACTCGAGTAGCCCTCAGTGTGTGCACTTAGGAAATCAATGCAAGCTCAAGGTCATGGAGGGAAGAGCAGCCTGAGCGATTGGAAAGGCTGAAAGAGGATCGTGAACATGGAATCTACGCCTCTCAGGTCCTGGATTCCCAACCATACCCAGCCTTCCCGGCCTAGAAAGCATACCGCTGTCTGCAGACAACGTCCACCTGCTCGGAGCACCTTCCCTGCCAACTACATCTAAGTCAATTGTCAAAAGATGGTCTCGGGCGTGTGCAGAGAACGGCGTGTATGACTGACAGTACTCTCGCCCCCACTGCCACCCACACCAGCTCAGACAGGTGTCTCTCCTGTTCTTAAAGACCTTCAGGAAAGGGGATTTAGCAGCTTCCTTTTGTCACCTGATCAGATGCCTTATGAGAATCCCAGAGACTTCATGGCTCATATTTGCCAGCTGTCAAGCCTGGGAGTCTGCCTCTGATGGTGTTCCCCAAAAACATGCCGGCCTTGGGTTGGAGGAAGTGAGCTTTTTTTGACATAAACCTCAAAAGTTTAAGAACTTCCCCACGGGCCCCCCAGTTGCTGAGTGAGTAAAGTTCCACATGTTCCACTCGGCAGCCCAGGTTTGTGGGTTCAGAGCCGAGAAGTAGACCTACTCCACTCATCAGTCACACTGTGGAGGCGTCCTACATACAAAACAGAGGAAGACTGGCACAGATGTTAGCTCAGGGCCAGTCTTCCTCTCAAAAAAAAAAAAAAAATCGGGGCCGGCCCAGTGGCATAGCATTTAAGTTCACGCACCCTGCTTCAGTGACCAGGGGTTCACCAGTTCAGATCCTGGGCGCCAACCTATGCACCACTTATCAAGCCATGCTGTGGCAGGTGTCCCATGTATAAAACAGAGGAAGATGGGCACAGACGGTCACTCAGGGTCAATCTTCCTCAGTAAAAAAGAGGAAGATTGGCGGCGGATGTTAGCTCAGGGTTAATCTTCCTCAGCAAAAAGAACAGGATTAGTGGCAGATGTTAGCTCAGGCCTAATCTTCCTCAAAAAAAAAAAAGTTGAAGACCTTCCCTAAAGATCTCATTTCCACGATGGGTCCGTTAGCCATGGACAAACTGTCTAACCAGTGTTCTCAATCCCAATTCTCCATCAAGGTGTCCAGGAGAAACATTAAAATTCTGATGCTTTCTCTCTACTCCTGGCGATTTGAATTCAGTAATTCTGGGGGGTGAGGCGGGGGCAGGCTTACCAAGACTTAAAAATCTCCCCCCGGTGATATAGATACACAGCCACAGCGGACATCGCTGTGCAAACCCAATAGTTTGATTCTAATAACGTCTCTTGAGTGGCTATCAGTGGGAAGGACATTTAATTAGGCAACTACAGGCCCAGTTTCCAGTATCCACTCTGCCATGTATTTGCACTGTGCCCCTGGGGCTCGTTTCCCAGGTCTGCAGAGCGTTGGGCCTGACATTTCTCTCCTGGGCACCGTGAGGGTTAGGTGGAAGGAGAAGGATGTACTACCAAGGCCGGCCGATCGTCCCACGGTGCCCAGGAAGGTTCCAGTCTATTTCCACTTTCCTGGCACAGTTATTAATAGCTCTCCCCTCCATTCTTAAAAGTGTCTTAATTGAGGGGGCCGGCCTGGTGGCGCGGCAGTTAAGTTCACACGTTCCACTTCTCAGCAGCCCAGGGTTCGCCAGTTCAGATCCCAGGTGCGGACATGGCACCGCTTGGCACGCCATGCTGTGGTAGGTGTCCCATGTATAAAGTAGAGGAAGACGGGCACAGACGTTAGCTCAGGGCCAGGATTCCTCAGCAAAAAAGAGGAGGACTGGCAGTAGTTAGCTCAGGGCTAATCTTCCTCAAAAAAAAAAAAAAGGTGTCTTAATTGAAAGATTAATGTTATGGTCACCTACCTACGACAATACTAGGCCCATGTTGGGGTGTTTCTAAGCTAATGCATTAGGTGGTTATTTCATCACTATGGAAAGTGGTATATCATTTTATTTATCTGTAAACTGTGGTGCCAGCCTGCCAAAGTGTGCTACTTCACTCTAGTGGTCTAGAATGCCCTGGGGAAGCATCCAGAAAGCTGCTGTGCACAGGGCGCACACTCACCACAGGGCTGTGGACGACACCAAGCGCTCTCATCCGTGAGCAGTCTTTCCCTCTCCTCTCTGCTCCAACTACAACCTCCACGATTGTGAAACTGGCTCTCAGCTTTCCCTGCTATGAAGACACCTTCAACTCTTAATACCCTGACCACACAAGCCGTCTCCCCTTTTCACCCTCCCCCAGGCCACCCCCCCCCCCCACCCCCGCACAGTCTCTCTGGGTTCCGGACTATGGGCAGCTTTTGTTCTAGAGTTTGAAATGAGTGTGACCAGTACCGCCCACAGCACTCCAAGTGCATATGCATTCATTCATGCATACACGCATTCATTCATTCAACAGACATCTGTTCAGGATGCCTGTCATGTGTGAGATATGGCCCTACATTTGGGGTACAGCAACCAACACAGCCTTGCTCCCCCAGATCTACAGACTAAGTGAGAAGACACTCAGGCAGTTAGCGATAAAGTCTGCTGGGAGCTGTGACCAAGGATGGGGTGGGAGCACAGGGGCTGTGGGGCCAAATGGCAGGAGCCTCTCACAAGGCTTTTCCTGGTGCTTTTGGACAGGGAGTGGAATCCTGCTTCCTGTTTCACTTCCCACTGGCCACATGGCTGACAGTTCTTTCTGGAATTTAATACTTTTCCTAGCTATAAACTTGTAACTGTATTCCCTAGGAGATTCACAAGCTTTCTGGAGAATTAAAGACTATGTACCAACAAGTTACTTTGACTTGAGAAAATGACTAATGTCACAGGATGGCAAAGCTGGAAAGGGGCTGCCAAATAACCTAGGTCCAACGGTGTCATTTCCAACACAACAAGCCCAAGGCCCAGAAAGTAACTGGCTCAAGGTCATCTCCAATGGCTAATCACAGACGTTGCTGATTCCTTGAAATATTAGGACTCGAACCCAGGCCTGCTTCCGCTCAGCCTACTGCCCTTCCACCCACCACACTGCAGCCCCATGGTCCCAGTTCCCATTTCCTACACCCACCCACTGAGGACGTGTCCAAGGGCCTGCTGGCTGGCACAGCCTGGAACCCTGGGCGGCCCTGCCCATTACAGCTTCCGCCTGGAGCCGCAGAGAGGAGACGCCAGAGCCATTAACAGGAATGGTTTTCAAGCTGCACAGTATGTAACGTGCTTCCAAGTGGGCTCCCCAGAGCCAGCTGGGGCTGGGCTGAGATGGGAACTCAGTTAGGGGTCAACAGGGAGGGGTCACATACGGCAGGCTACACTTTGAGTGAAGACCACAAACAGCTAAGACCATACAATACATTGCTCAGGCCTATACACCCATGTGATGAAACTTTTTTAAAATAGAAGGGGATAAGGAATGCGAAATTCAGGATACTGTTCAGCTAGAGGCCATATGGGGAGGATAGGATAGCATCCAGGGAGACGCAAAGGTATTGGTAGCATTTAAGTCACTGAGTTAGGTGACAATCCCCAGGGATTTATTATGTGACCATGAATTAATTCACTTCATTTATTAATTATAAATATAATATTATATTTATTAATAATGTATTTATTGTTAATAATTATATTCTAATTAATAACAGTTTATTTCTTGATATTAACTAATGTTTTTACAGTCTAATAACAATCGTAAATTTATTTCTAGTTACTATTAAATTCTAGTTAATAATACTTTCTTTACATTCCAGCTGTTGAGTTGGGTGGCAACTTCATGGGTGTTCATTATATTAATAAATACATAAGCAAAAAGGGAACCATGCATGACCCAATGATTACAGCATGCCATGAACCAAGAATTAAGATTAATCTAATTTTGTGCATCTGAGGTCCTTACAAATATAAAGGCAGTACTCTTTCCTTGGTGGTCAGAGTGCTGAGGGTCTGAGTAAAGCCCACGGCCAAACCCACACCAACTGGTAAAGCCGTCTGCTATGTGCTGGAAGCAAAACGCCACGCTGACATCCCAAGGTGGCTGAGAAAGCAGCTAAGCAAATTATTTTCCCCTGATCTCTATCCCTGGGGACGCTGCAGCAAGAGGGCTCTACGTCAGCCAGAGGCATGAAGCCCTGGTGAGAACAGAGGGTAAACTTTAGTGAGGAGATGGCGTCACTTCTCCAGAAGGGCGTCCACATTGGCCAAATTCACAACCACCTTGTTCACGCAGTCTTGCATCGGGGCAGTGGTTCTCAGACTGACTTGTGCATCACAATCACCTGGAGGATTTGTTAAGACAGATTTCTGGGCCCACCCGCAGAGATTCAGATCCTGTGTGTCCAGGGCAGGGCCTGAGAATGTGCATTTCTAAACAGCTCCCAGGTGATGCTGATGCTGCTGGTCCATGGACCACATTTTGAGAACTATTGCCCCAAGGCATGGGAAACAGGACTGTAGGACCCTCAAGTGTCCTTTCAGAGCCTAAGCTTCTCGGATTCTGCGCAAAGGGGAGGGAACATAACGCCATAACTACAAAAAGACTGAGGAGCAGGCTCAGTCCTTAATCGGGACTTGTGTGGGACTGTGGTGGGGGTGTGAGCAAAGAACAGGAAGGAGAGGAGCCGAAAGGTTGGAGACTTGAACCCTGAGGGCAAACCCTTACCAGCTCTCAGGCAGCCTGGGGCTGACTTCTTTGATTCTGAACTTGAGTTTAATTGAGCCCCCTCCATGTGGGGGCAACAGGAATGTTGTCCCTCCCACCACTGAGCCAGAGGGCCATCTTTGGACAGGGGTCCAGCAGGCTGTCAGCTTGACCTCAAGGACTAGAAATTGAGCATCTCAGGGAAAGGAGAACCCTGGCCGAGAGCTATGGGGCTGGAGCCCAGGCTCCGGAAATCCAGAGTATCCTTGCCCGCTGACTTTCTCATCACCTGCACCAGGGCAGGCCTTGGGGGAGGCATAATCCTCCAGATGGGAGAGGCAGAGCCAGCCACTGTGGCTCCACCCCTGGCCTCTAGTCACAGCCACGGTCCTCCAGCAGGCTCCTTGTCAGCCCCTCACTGCCCCAACTCCTCACCAAGGCAAGGCTGAGTCTTCGCCACCCTTCAAGGTCCAGGTAAATCTCCCTTCCTGGCCTGGCTGTTCCCACCCACTGGGAAGAAGAGCTCGCCTCTGCCCTTTTAAGGAGGGAAGCATCTATAATGACTCAGATCAAGGGTCCCTGGTTTGCCCCAGGGCAGCGAAGCACCAGCACCGTCCTGGCTGGTGGTGACCAGAAGACCCTAGTCTTGGCTGTCAGGAGACATTGGTTCTGGAAAAAGCCCTTCTGTGAGGGATTAGAGACCTCTCTTGCCCTTTCTGTCCACAGGTAAAAGAGGATCATTGACACCATGGCTCCATGAAGCGAGCAACCATATCCTTGAATTCTGGTGGAACTCACCTACACACATGCCCTCCCTCCCAACAACGTGCTTCCAGTTCCCAGGAAGACTTCACACGAATGGTCACTGCAGAGTCACGCCCAGGGCAGGAGTCATTCCTCATGTACTCACTGAACAGAGATTTGTTCAGAACCTACTACGAGCCCAGCACTGCTGTAGAAGCCAGGAGTGCAGAGATTAATGAGACGTGAGGCTGGCCCAGGGGGAGACCGAGGGTTGCAAAAAAGGGTGGAAATGTTGAGGAAATGATGGCACATCATCATGGAAATCCTATGTAGTTTTTTAAAAAAAGAAACCAGGAAAAAAGAAAGAAAGAAAGAAAGCAGATACCTCTGTGAGGCTACGGACGTATCTCCAAGACACACTGTTTAAAGCGGAGGTAGCAGAGGGCAGTGTGCATAGTATGCGCCAACTGGTGCTTTAACGAAGGTGGAGTTCTGAGACTGTACTAGGGTTCTAGAAGATGCCACCAACGGGGGGGAGCTGGGTGAAGGCTTCACAGAACTCTATGTACTATTTTTGCAACTTCCTGTGAGTCTATAATTATTTCAAAATAAAAAGCAAAAAGAAAAGTATATATAGATATGCATGTGCTTGTGCACCATTAAATTTTCTGGAAGGATACGAAGGAAATCGTTAACAATATAGGCCTCTGAGGCGTGGAACTGGGACAGATGGGGAGAGACTTTTTTCCTTGACTTTTCTACCCTTTTTAGTACCTCTTTGTTGGCCTTTTGTTACTGTGCATCTGCATCACTATAAACATCGCCATGACAGACATCAGGACTTCCGTTAGGGAGCCCGAGGAGGACACCTAACCTTGGCCCAAGAGGGAAGGAGGGGATCAAGTAACACCTGAGCTGAGAGCTGAGGCCTGGGTTGGAGCTGGCCGGGGGAGCAGGTGGGGATGGGGCAGGTCAGGGTCTGAATTACGTCTCTCCAAAATTGACATGCTGAAGCTCTAACCACTGGTAACTCAGAGTACGACTCTCTTTGGAGACGGGGCCTTTAAAGAGGGATGAAGTCAAAATGAGGCCCTTAGGGGGGCCCTAACTTGACCTGAGTGGTGTCCTTATAGGAAGAGGAGATTAGGACACACACAGAGACACCCAGGATGAGCACACACAAAGGAGAGTCGCTGTGAGGACACGGTGAGCAGGCAGTCAGCTGCAAGCCAAGGGAGAGGCCTTGGGAGAGCCGACCCCTGCCGACACCTTGATCTCAGACTTGCAGCCTCCAGAGCCGTGAGTAGAAATTCCTGCTGTTTAAGCCACCAGGCTGCGGGGCTTTGTTACAGCAGCCCTAGCAAACTACTACACGGGGACAGGAGGTGACGAGAGCCTCTGGCAAAGAGGCTTGCCCCCATGGCACAGCTAGACGGACAAGGGGCTGGCGTGTGCAGAGGCAATGGCCCAGGGACTTAAGAACTCTGGCTAAGGGGCTGGCCCTGTGGCCAAGCAGATAAGCTCACATGCCCCGCTTCAGTGGCCCGGGGTTTGCAGGATCGGATCCAGGGTGCGGACCTACGCACCGCTCATCAGGCCATGCTGTGGCAGAATCCCACACAGAAGAACTAGAATGACTTATACCTAGGGTACACAACTACGTGCTGGGGCTTTGGGGAGAAAAAAAAAAAAGATGGAAAGAGCCGGTAACTTTAAAAAGAAGACTCGCTGAGTTTAGGAGGCTGCCAGGTGCTCAGGTGGCTGGGCTGCGTGTGCAGGGGCAGCAACGGGACAGGGCAGAAGACAAAGCAAAGGAGGATGGTGAGAAATGAGGCTGGAGAAGTGGGCCAGGGCCAGGTCATGGAACCCCCATCGCCCAGGCCAAGAAATGTGGCTTGTCTGCTACAGGCAACGAGGTGCCTTGGAAGGAGGGCTGGGAGTGGGCACCGGTGGTCCTGAGGAACACTGTCAGGGACTCAGTGAGGACGGATTGGGTGGAAGCAGTGAAGAAAGGCAGGAGGCAGAGAGACACCATTTGCAGTCTACTGAGAGAGAGGACAGATCCTGTAGTATGGCGTGGCAGTGGAGACAGAGAGGCCTCCTTCCACGCCGTATTCTTACCCCCTCACGTACAGCACACTCAGTGAATGCTAAATGAACAAACGTGCTTGTGGAAAGTCTCAGGGAGCCTCCTCCACGGCCCCGTCCCCCGCTTCTCCTCACCTAACACACGCTCTCAGCTCTGGCTGTGCCAGCCACGATGTTATTTACCTTCTCCTTGGGCAGCCAAAAGTGTGGGGACGTGCGATTCCTCCACGGCTGCAGAAGGCTTATGAGATGCCAAGTAAGAGCCACCAGCTAATGCCCCAGGTCCTCCCCCGAGTGGAGGAAGCCATCCCTGGTCACTTCCCACAAAGTCTCAACATGGCGGGGCCAGGGCGGTGGCATCTGGAATGGCAACCAAAGGCTCACCTGTGGAAAACCCCATTTTCTTGTGGCACTTGGTAAATTCAATGTTAAAATAGGTGACCAGGGCGTGGATGTAGTCATTGCGCTGGATCTGCAGGCAGAAGGCCGACGTGAACGACAGCTCTTCCGTCTTCACCGTGTAAATGTCCACCTCCTGCAGCCCAGAGAAGAGAGAAGGCCAGACGCTTAGTGCCTCCACCAGGTCTGGATCCTGGTCAGCAGCTTCATTCCCGCGGGGTCTGATCACTCCTGGGGTAACTTTCCACGTGCACTCACCACCCTCCCAATGACCTCCTCCATCCTTTCTAGGGTGGCATATGCTCAGGCAATGGTGCCAATGGACTTGAATCAGAACCTGAGGGGAACAGAATTAGGAAGGTAAATCTCCTGGGGGTGGGGACTGATGTGGGAGGGGAGGGGCGGGAGGAGAAGGATTACATAGACAGAGCATCCCTAAACCCAACCCGAGCACCCTCAGAGCCGTCAGCCTCAGTGCTGCTACATTCATCTGGTCGTTCTCAGCATGGCCCCTGGATGATGAGCACCCCCATCACCTGGGAGCAAATTCTGAGCGGGGAGAGCACCCCAGACCTACCAATGACAGCAGCCAGCCGTGCTTCTGCAAGCCCTCCCAGTGAGTCAGCTGAGCCAGGCTGCTCACTTCCCAGTTTTTTGATGCTCAAGTTCCCGGCAGTAGAAGGCAGGGGCATCCTCCCAGGAGTGAGGACCTGAGCCCATCCCCCCGTCACAGGCTGAGCAGAGGGAAGTTCTGCTGACCATTTATAACAAGCCTGCACAGTTAAAAATAAATAAATAAAAGGGGGAATAGGAGGCGAGAAGCTTTTGGTTCTGACTGGAGAACGGAGAACACGAACAGCGAATAACTAACAATCTCAGCTGAGAAGTGGCTGAAAATCAATCTCGTATGGGGAGCAAGGGAATGAAAGGTGGTTTGCAATGTGCTGTTCTTTTCTTGTGAAGGATGCTGACCTGCTGTTTGCTGGCTCCGAAGAGACAAGGAAAACCTTCCAAGAGCCCGAGAGGCCTCCAGACAGCTTTCATTGAGGTCAGAGGAGGAGCTGCCCACTGTCAGGGGTGCAGCAAGGACCTCTGTCCTGAGAGCTCTGTGAGCGCCGGACAGACCCCTGAGTGCCTGGAGTGTCCCCAGGGGCTCTCCTGAGGCCCGGATGACAAAATATATTGGAAATGAGAGGAGAGAGGAGTCTGAGGGTGGGGAAACGAGAGCAGGGAAGAGAGAAAATAGTGTGGCACCATGGCTTTTATCTCTACATGTTTCTAGGATAAATAAAGGAAAAGCAGATGCAAAGCATCCTGGGGACTTCAAAGAGAAGTCCTGCCACCACAGGGGCAGACAGATGAGGAGGTGTGGTCACGGGAGCTGGGCAGATCAGAGCCCTGCTGTGGTCTGGGGCGAGCATTGCAGATTTAGGGGAGTGTGGGAGCCCCTTGGTGACGTCACTTCAAATGCAAGTTATGCTGCACTTCTAGAGTCTAAGGATGGAGAATAAGAACTAATGGAACGGCAAGCCCTGGGTCAGGTGTGCAGCATTTAATGGAATTAGAAAGCCGGTCCCCTCCTACCCAATGCAGGAGCCCCCTCGGAAGCATTCCCAGGAAGGGGCCACCTGGTGCCCGCCTGGACACCTTCAGGGTCGATGTGTTTACTTCCTACCTAGCAGCTGACACCAATTCCTGGCATCACCAATCCTAGGTCCTCCTTCAAAACCAGTGCGGAGAGCCCACACCAGTCTCCATAACTTCCACTCACGGAATAAGCCACATGCCTGTTCAAACTCACGTGGATCTCCTAAACCTTTTCTTTTCCCGTGTAAACTGCCCTGGTTTTTCATTCATTTCTCCTAAGTCAGGATTTCTGACTTCTCATCATCCTGCGCTTTCTCCTCTGCGTGGGTTCTCCACTTTCAGAACTGAGCATAATCCTGACCACATCAAGCCCTCCAGCCGGCTCTGCTCCTTGTCTGGGACGCACTCCAGCAGGCTCTGCTCTCAGAGCATGTGGCCGGGTCGGCCCGCATTTCTGTTGGCCAACCCCTGTCCCTGCACCTCATCCCTCTCAGAAAACTTTTTCCGTTCGTCCTGGGACCCTAGTGTAGGCAGCCCTCCATTATATGTCAATGTCTGAGTCTGGGCCATTCCCAAACTCTTAGAAAGGAAACCTTTTTTAGACCCAGTACCTGTCAGCCTTCACAATGGCCATGTGACCGGAGGTTCCCTCCAGCTCAGCAACTCTTAGAACCAGCCACGGTTCATTGTATTTCTATTAACAGCATAAGCACATCCACCAGGCTCAGTGTCTACACTAGCTGACTTATCCGTCTTCTTATTCAGGGCCAGCCGGCCAGGTGCCAGGCCCTTTCCAAGGTCCCTGGTACCTTTCTCTCTGGGTCCCCTCTGCTGCCAGCCTAGCCTGGTCTTTCCACTCTCCTCCTGGCTCCTCTCAGTAGTCTCCTCACCTCTGCCTTGCCCCCCCATTAGACTGGAACCCTCTGCGGGCAGCAGCTGCTCCTCATTGGCCTGCGCACCCTGCTGTGTATAGATAGCACCTGACACTCATCATCTTCTGCCAACAGGGCTCCCTGCTGCCAACTTTCCTTCTTCCCCAGGCCTCTCCTTCATACCACCAGCCAACTAATCTTCAGATCCATTCAACCTGTGCACTCCCTGGATCCAAACCTTCCACGACTCCCTACGGCTTACCTAAACCATGCACACCTCTTGGTCTGGACGCACACAGGGAGCATGAGAAGCAGGCTTGTGCCACATCCAGACCTGGTTCCGTTCTCCTGTCACTCCCCTCACTTCTTCACGCCTTCCAGCATGCATGCATGCACACACACAGAGGCACACACACACCACCCCATCTGTCAGGAATGCCATCTCTCTAGGGTCTTGTTCTCAGACGTCCATCAACCAAACGTCAGCTGTCAATGCCTGTGTTAGCTGACAGTATTCAGTGGGTCCTACTGACATTTGCTTCATAATAGGGGCCTCTGAAGGAACAAAGAAGCTTTCAAGACCAAAGGTAATGAAGCTATACATCAAAATGGCCACAATGGAGGCCGTGGTCTCTCGGAGGGGCCGGCCATCTGTGAGGGTGGGATCAACTGTCTCTGGGCTTCAGAGACACAGAGGCCTCTGGGTTCAGGTCCACTCTCCTCTCAGACTCGAAGTCTGCGGGGTCAGATCCAGTTATCCTGGCTCCCCAGGACCCAGGCCTCTTTGCTGGAAGGTTTCTTTCTTTCTGCAGCAGCAGCAGCATCTCTGAGACACCAGGGAGACCCCTGACTTGACCTCAGGGGACCCCCATGAAGCAGAGGGCCCCGCAGGCATCAATCACTCAGAAGAGGCCCTGGCCGCTGCTATCCCCACCACTAAATAATGTTACAAATGGATGTCTCAGAGCAGAAGTCTGGTCAAAACAGAGTCTTAATTATAATAAAGTGTCACACTCTGCAACGTTAATGGTGATGAAAATAGCAATTAAGTGTGTGAAGAAGGGCAAGTGTTTTCCCAACAGGCCCGGCAAGACGTTGCTGAGCACATTAGCGAGAGAGCTAAGCGGGGTCTCTCCTGCTTGCAGAAGCAGACAGACACTCCTCATCCATCTCAGAGAACAAGGAGAATGGGGCAGAGGCATGGGCGGGCAGGACTTCGGCCCGGAGCTCTAGTCCTGACACGGAGTCAGAGGAGCTCTCAGAAGTGTGTGTAAGGCAGCCCCTCCTGGCCCTCCTTCCCTGAGCGCAGCTGCCTCGCCCCTGGCTGCACTCAGGTGTGACGAGGGAAAGACCCTTGCTGGTGCTCGGCTGGGAGCGGGGAGCGGAGCAGGGAGAACGGTGTGGCCTGGAGGTAGAGGCAGGCCAGTCTACCACGGGACCAGCAGTAGACACACAGAAGTGCCACAGCCACAGCTGCGGGTCAGGGGTGGAAAGCCACAGGGGCCCAAGCTCACTGAAGGAATTGGATCCCCAGGCTGGAGCCATTACGTGTGGGTGCCTAATGGTTGGATATAGGTACAACGTGTCATTGTGGCGAATTCAGGTGCACAGTCGATTTCTGTCTCTTCTACAATATTTACAGAAATGGTTTGCACTAGAGGTGAGCTTGTTTGGGATGTACTTTACTGGTTCTTGTTGGGGGCATCCGAAGGGAGGAGCTTCAGGGACAGCGGCTGGTAGGAAGAAATATAAGGACCTCTTTGCTCACCATCAGTCCTGCCTGGACTTGGACCGGGCCGAGTTAAGAAGTAGTGAGATGCCTGTCAGCGGGGACTCCCGCCAAACCTCTCAGGCAGGCTGTTACAAGAGGGAGGCAGCATCCGATGAGACCGGTGCAAGGCTCACCCAGTTCTTTCTGCCCTCGGAGGCCCCTTCTAAATGCCTCAGAGACACTGTGGACCAAGGGCTGTGGTTCTTGGGAAGACTACATCCTGGGACAAAGGACAGCTCTCACCCAGGCATGGCAGTGATTTGCATCCATCCTTCAGAAACGCCCTGTCACCTCCAGTGGCCCCGGACTCCTCCCCCTTTGTCCACTGTAAATGTCCAGTCCTCCACCCAGTACTTCTAGGAAAGAAGTGGCGTGTACAGGACCAGAGCAGGCAGGTCTGTTTTATGAGGGCTCAGGGGGTTGGTGAATATTTACATAGTGAATCCAGATTTTTAAATTAAAAAATAAACTCGAACCATATGAAATTGATGTCCTTCTAGATTTTAAAAAAGCAGTCAAATATCATGAATTTTATATGGTTCAACATGATATGTTAGCATATAGAAATGCAAATACTTACAAAAAGGAAAGGAACGGTCAATCCCACCTGTGAGCAGTGGTTACCTCTCGGAGGAGTGTGGGATTGAAAGGGATGGGCAGTCAAGGGAGGTTTGATTGTCACTCTATCAAATTTGACATATTTGAACATTTAATAAGAAGCATGCACTAAGGATTGGTGTGCCCAGGATGCTGACCAGCTGTTCTTCACCTTCACTAAAGAAAGCTTGGAGGAAAAGAGGTTAGAGCAGTGCAGACAAGGATGTTGGAGGTGAGGGGCTCTGTCTGGCCAGGTCAGAGGTGTGCTTGGAGGTGGGAGAATAATGACGATTACTCTGCACATTGAGGTAAGGGGATTCCTTTCCTGGGAGGGACATCCACCTCTGAACAGTGTAGCTTCCCCAAACCTGAGTCACCCTCCTGCCTCTAGGATGTGCTGTCTTCTGATGCCCCTCCCCTGCCCTCCTCCTGATGCCCCTCCCCTGCCCTCCTCCTCCTGATGCCCCTCCCTCTCCCCTCCTCTCCTCCTCTGATGCCCCTCCCCCTCCTCTCCTCTCCTCCTCTGAGGCCCCTCCCCCTCCCCTCCTCTCCTCCTCTGATGCCCCTCTCCCTCCTGTCCTCCTCTGATGCCCCTCCCCTCCTCTCCTCCTCTGATGCCCCTCCCTCTCCCCTCCTCTCCTCCTCTGATGCCCCTCCCCCTCTTCTCCTCCTCTGAGGCCCCTCCCCCTCCCCTCCTCTCCTCCTCTGATGCCCCTCCCTCTCCCCTCCTCTCCTCCTCTGATGCCCCTCCCCTCCCTCCTGTCCTCCTCTGATGCCCCTCCCCTCCTCTCCTCCTCTGATGCCCCTCCTCTCCCTCCTGTCCTCCTCTGAGGCCCCTCCCCCTCCCCTCCTCTCCTCCTCTGATGCCCCTCCTCTCCCTCCTCTCCTCCTCTGATGCCCCTCCTCTCCTCTCCTGTCCTCCTCTGATGCCCCTCCCCCTCTCCCTCCTCTCCTCCTCTGAGGCCCCTCCCCCTCCCCCTCCTCTCCTCTTCTGAGGCCCCTCCCCCTCCTCTCCTCCTCTGAGGCCCCTCCCCCTCCCCTCCTCTCCTCCTCTGATGCCCCTCCCCTCCCTCCTGTCCTCCTCTGAGGCCCCTCCCCCTCCTCTCCTCCTCTGATGCCCTTCCCTCCTCTTCTCCTCTTTTGAGGCCCTCCCTCTCCCCTCCTCTCCTCCTCATCATGATGCCCCTCCCCCACCTCGTACCACCAAGAGATGTGCGCTGACTCCCTCCCCTCAGCTGTGCCACCATTGAGTCCAGTGGCTCTCTCTCCATGGCTCTGCTCAGTGACAGTGCCTGCTTTTGACTGGTCACCATCCAGTGCCAGAGGCTCTGGCCAAGGTGGCCTTGCTTCACCAGGCCGGGCCGTGCAGGAGCTAATGTGGCCTTTACTCCAGGCCCACAGCTTCCCAGGGTGGCACAGCTGGGTTCCCAGCATGCCCAGGCCCAAGCAGGAGGAGTCTGCAGACCTTTATTAAACAGGCATTGGTCACCACTTGCTTTGGATCCACGATGTCCACCAGGGGCTCCTTCATGGCCACGTCCCGGATGCAGGTCATGTCAAAGCCATAGACATTCTCCCACCCTGCATGAACAGAGTGAGACATGAGGGCGGGCAGCAGGACTCCAGAAGTCTCCCAGACCCTCCTGAGTACGAGAGCACAGCAGGCCCTCGCAGAGGGTGAGGGGCAGCCCATGTTCCCCTGCATCGGGAGGGGAGAAGAATCGCTCAGCTGGGTGGAGGGCTTTGCAATGCGCCAAATGCCCATGTTCATTATCTCATTTGTACAGGTCCCACATTATGTTTAGGAAAACTAAAGCTCAGAGAGGCTGAGAAAATTCTCCAAGGTCACACAGCTACAACGCCACAGGGCCAAGACTAGAATCCAAATTATCTGACTCTTTCCAGTGCCTACCTTCTTGTGCCCCTCGCTGAGCCAGCAGTCTCCTATGAACTCTCTTATCTGCCATCCGCATTTCTATCTTGGTGTCTCTGCTCAAGCCATTTCTCCACACCCAGAAGGCCCATCTCTCTCCCTCCTCCCATTCCCGCCAACTGAACCTTTAATGCAGCTGAGAGAAACATGGGCTTTTAGAGTGAAATGAGCTAGGGTTTGAATCCCAGCCCCACTGCTTACTGGCCAGGCCCTTGTGCAAATTCTCTAACCTCTCTGAACCTCAGTTTTCGCAGCTGCAAAATGAGGAGTTTGGGTGGGTCCACAAGAGCCTGCTTTTCTCACATGCCTGCTGCGCTCACTAAGGACCCATCCCCTGAGCAACATCCCCAGGGGGCATAAACCTGCTGGCAGTGCCCCTTGCCCCTTGCTGCTGCTCCAAGATGCTTGGAGAGGGGGAAAGATTTAGGGTACAGGGCTGGTGAGTGAATGAACGCAAACCTGATGCTCCAAGATCGCCCTTCACGCTGGTAATCATTGCTCTCAGTGGCTGATAACCTACCCCCGACTCTTCCTTTACTCTACCCAGCAACCCCGTAAGGACACCTCTGTATGACAGACGAGAGAACTGGGGTGGGGAGAAGTTGGGATCTGGCTCACAGGAGGTATCTGGCCCAATGTCACACCTCACTGACGCGGAGGCACCGGGGCTCAGACCCAGCCTGGCCCCTAACCCTTCAGCCGCTCTGACCAGTTGTCACAGTGATCAGGAAGGCAATCTCCTCTCCCCACAGTGCAGATGGTGGCCTTCGCCGCCCTTAGTTACTTTGCGGCTGAATCTCATCTGTTGTTTATTCAGACAGGTTTAGCAGTGCATTGAAGTAGAGACACTTTTCTCTAAAATCTTACGGGATTAAATTTTCTTTTAAAACGTTCATCAAACGGTACCTTAGGAACCTGTGTTCCCGTCTGCGTGTAGGAGACAGTGTGGGAGGAGGGGGCGTGAAGGGTCAGGAAAGCTTCCCTCCTTTGACTCGGGTTCTTGTCAAAGGCACACAAAGACCTTCCTCAGGGAGAAGAGGCAGAGAAAGTAGCCATCTCCCAGGGGGTGAGCGCTCGTGAAATTCCAGCTTGAGGGTGAGATGCCAGTCATATCCCAGTAAATCATCCGAGGCTGGGACCAGATTCCCGACTGAGACCTACCTACGTTTGGGAAGGAAGCTGCTCAGTTGGCGACGGGTCATGCTTGAGAGAAGAGCCCGTTCTAGAATCTGGACACAGCTATCCATCCTCTCCCCGGAGAAAACACGCATGCTGAGACAGGCTGCCTTTGCTGAAACCCTTCCCTGAGACCTGCAGCCACACTCCTGTCCCCTCCCTCTCGGCCCTGCCTTAAGTGAAGTTTCAGTGCGAGTGATGGGCAAATACCCGAGTCCACCTGTGTAATGGTTAGAGGCCTGGGCTCTGGAGTTCAAGTCTAGGCTCTGCCACTTATTTGCTGTGTGACCTTAGACAAGAATTTAACTTCTCAGAGAGCTGGTTTCTTCTCTAAAATGGAGATGGTGGTCATTATGGCTCCTCTCTGGGGTTGTTAGAGGACAAATTGTGATAACACATGTAAAGGACAATAGATAGTCCCTTGATCCATAGTCGTTGTTATCATTATGTGGTTTGACCTCTGGCTCTGCCTCCATCTGAGCTGTGTGTCCATGAGCAGATCAATCCCCTTCTCTGGCTTGTTTGTAAGTGAGGAGTTTGGTTCAGTGGTTCTGTGTTCCAGGATCATCTGGGACACTTTTAAAAATACAGATTCCTGGACCAAAACCACACCTATTGAAGGGGAATCTCCAGATTTGGGACCTTGAAAGCTGGAATTTTCAAATCTATATAGGCAATTCCAACCAGAGTTTGGAACCCCTTAGGCTAGATGATCTTTAAAGGCCCTTCCAGTCCTCAGATGCTGAGCTCAGCTCTCATGGCTATTATTTAGAGGTTAAAACAAACTTTTGAAAAGGGCTTCACAGTGCTGCAATGAATGTAACTAAAGCAACAGCCAAGCTCAAACCTACCATGACTACAGCCTAGATAGACTCAAATCCCACTGTAACCGCCCGGCAGGGGAAAAGGTATGCTCTCTTCTAAGCAGAATTATTATCCATCTGTCTCTACTGTTCTTCTACTCATAACATTTAGCATTAATAAAAAATTACAGAACACTTGAAAAAGGAAAAACCTATGACCCATCACCAAAAGAAAAGACAGTCAACAGAACCAGACTCGGCGACAGCTCAGGAACTGGAATTATCCAATGGAGACTCTCAGGGACCACAACAAACATGTGAGATAACCTAATGGAAAAGGTGGCAAATGCATGAACAGATAGAGAATTTCATCGATGAGACGGAAACTAGAAAAAAAAGCCGATGGAGGGCTGGCCCCGTGGCCAAGTGATTAAGTTCTCACGCTCCTCTGCAGGCGGCCCAGTGTTTTGTTGGTTCGAATCCTGGGCGCGGACATGGCACTGCTCATCAAGCCACACTGAGGCAGCGTCCCACATGCCACAACTAGAAGGACTCACAACGAAGAATATACAACTATGTACTGGGGGGCTTTGGGGAGAAACAGGAAAAAAATAAAATCTTCAAAAAAAAAAAAGCCGATGGAAATGCTAGAAATGAAAATCACAATACCTGAGATGAAGAATTCTTTCAAGGAACTTACTAGCAAGATGGATACATCGGAGGAAATAATAAATAAATTTAAAAGCAGGTCAATAAAAATTATCCAAACTTAAACACAAAGAGGAAAATAAAAGACAAAAAAATAGAGAGCATCCAAGATCCATAGGACAACATCTAACAGACGTGTAATTGGAGTCCATGAAGGAGAAGAGAAAGGGAATTAGGCAGAAAATAATATTTGTAGAGATAATGGCTGAAAATTTTCCTAAACTAATGAAATCAGCAACCCACAGATACAAGAATCCCATAGAATTCCAAGCAGGATAAATATCAAGAAAAACACATTTAGACACATCAGAGTCAAACTGACAAATATCACAATAAAGAGAAAATCTTAAAAGCAGCTGGAGAAAAAGAAACATGAGGTACTGGAGAACAAATTTGACTCCTCAGTGAGAGAGCTGTAGCTACATGCTCCCTCCTGCCCTGGCTCCAGCAATCTGAGTTTCTCCGCTGGGGCTAATGGGACTGCCCCAGAATGTGGTCAGAGAAAACTAGGGCAAGTGCCACCAGGTGCCACTTACGGTTTCTCCTCTAGACGGAAAGGAAGGTGTCTACAAGAATTTCATACATATCAGGCTCTGAGAACAAAGTCAGCTCCTCATATAAAATAGGCTAGAGCCAGAGAATAGAACTCTGGATGCTGGGGTGGAGGTGGAGGGAAACCCACAGAGGGCATCTGAGGTCCCGCCCTCCAGCCTTCCAGCTACAGGCCCCACTGACCCTGCATGGGACCTTCCTTTTCATCTGCCCATCAGCCAGGAAGCTGGTGCCCATCCCTCTGCCTCTCAGCATGTGGTATATTCACGTATTGGGTAAGAAATTGAATAGAATACCTACCAAGTTTCCTTCCAATTATGAAATACTAAAATCTCCTCCACGGTAGAAATTTTAAAAACTAATTGCTCCTCTCTCAGGGTTAAACTCTATACCTTGCACATTCCTCTGCTGGCTTACTTTTATTCCTTCATTCCCCACTCATTCATTCACTCTCCAAAATATGCACTGTGAGCGCAGCCCAGGCCAGTCACCTGTTTCTCGTTCTACGTCTTCTCCAGCAGCTGGTGAGCAAACTGCATGCAGGTTCTGTATTTCACTCCTTCTTGGGGAGCCATGTTGAGTGCAGTTGAGAAAGGGAAAGGAAAGGAGGGGAGGGAAGCAGGGGCGGTGGGGTGCGGAGGAGAGGAAGCTATTTCCTCACAACTCATTCTCTGAAAGGGGTCCAGCATGTCTCACTCTCCTGCCCCACTTTAACATTTTTCTTTTCTAACTGGTTCTTGAGCCAACTGAAATTTGCTTACAATTGTTCCCTTAGCAACCAGCAACCTTCACGCTTTACTTTTGATTTAGAACTCAGAGTAACCAAAATCTTCATTAATTGGAAACAGATTTCTAAATGGGCTTGATTCCTTTACCAAAAACAAAAACAGATTATTTTTAAAAAGCACTTAAATAGAAAGCTTAACAGTGTTTTAAATAGATTTTAATTTTGTGTTTGATTTGGGGATTTTGTTAGGTTTTGTGGGGGTTTTTGACAGAGGCTCCAGAGCAAGCATTCTACAAGAAAAAATGGGGCCGAATTTTCATTTTTTTCTTTCCCAGAAGGTACAAAAATTGCAACAGGCAGTGCAAGACTACATCATGTGATCACCAGTCCTGAGCTGGCACCTCCGAATCAACAGCTGCCCGCTGGTGCCCCTCAGGGCGGCCCTGTCCCCTTCTGGCTCCAGCTGGCTGGTTACAATATGCACGCTCCAGAGGTTCCTGAACACAGTCCAGGGAGGGAGCAGGGAAGACATGTTGGCTTTTAAACCATGAAGTCCCTCAAAGAGCTGTGCCTAGGGTCGGAGCTCAACAAATATTTAAGTGTGCGTGAGAATGAAGAATGCGCCCTAAGGTTCTCCTCAAAACACTATTCAGTACGGTTACGGGGAGAATTCCAAAAGTAGCATTATAATACAGCTCCAGGGCAAAATACGTCCTATTTACATATGCATTTGATCAATGTTCACTGTTGAGTTGTTTCTGCGATCTGCCGTGAGAACACATCTGTCCTAGATTCTGAGCCACTGGAGGCCAACCATCTTGGCAGTCAGGCTCGGTTGCCGGAGCCATGAGCAGAAAGGGGGCTTAGTGACACGTTTGGAGACTAGATCCAGGCCGCTGTGGTATAGCACCAGGAACTGTCAAGTCCTTTTATTTACATCATCTCACTTGATCCTCATGACAAGTCTAGGGGACTGGTGATGTGTCTCTGACTGAGGCTCAAAGATGTCAGGCTGCCTACAGTCACCCAGGTGGGATTTGAACCCAGGGCTGGCAGACTTCAAAGCATGACCATGCAACCTAGGCCACTCTGCCTCTCCCTGCTCATCACATGTTAGAAATGACCCCAGATTGGCTGGAGGCAGATGGCACAGAGCCTCAAACTCAAACTGTCCCATTCCTATCTTCTCCCGCAGCTGGCTCAGAACTTCACGCTTTGATGTTTTGTTTCCGGAAGAGTGTGAACACACACACAAATGCACACGTTCTGTAGCACAGTCTGACTGAGGTATCATCAGCGGCACCAACAACGGTTAGATGGCAATTGTTTGAGTCAGTGGAGCGACAATTTGTTGAACTACTGGGTCTTAGCCTCTCAGGGCAGGAGGCGTCTACTCAACCATGCAGTCTGTGAACCCTCCACAGTCATCTTGCAAAGGAGGGCTTGGGCCCTATGGGGGCAGGACCCCCACGTCTGCTGAGTCCCTTGGGCGGTTTGGAGTCTGTGCCTCGTGCTCTGGGTTGGACTGTGTGCGTGTTGACTGCGTGAGGCGTTCTTTGCTCCTCTGTCGTCTTTAGTTCTGGTTGAGGAGACATGGTTGTTTCTAACCTGGTGAAAACATGTTTGGTGTGATCTCATGGAGGACCAGACTTGTGTCACTGAGAAGTGTTACCCTTGAAATGAAATAGAACAAGACAGCCCTTTTTGGATTAGATAAAACATTGGAGATTTGGGGGCCTTTTTCCTAAGAGAACAGCAAGCTCTCATGTGATAAAGAATTACGAATGCAGACGTGGCTATGAGTCTCCTGTCACACACATGCACTCGTGCACACGCAAATTCACAGTCTCCATCTCTCCTCAAATTTTACTTAAGATGAAGGAGAATCAATATTATTTTGATGAGTTTGAGTGGTATGAAAGCAGGAGCCCTGTGGTGGACCTCTGGCACAACTGAACCTTGACAGGCTTCCAGCCGCCTGGCCTATGTTCTCTGCAAAAACCTACCTTCTGCTGCTTCAATTCATTTTTCATTCCCACTGCATTCATTCTCTCACTCCTTTATCTTATACCAGCCACATTGCAACTTTTCCCTCTGCAGGCCTCCCACCCTTGGGACTAGAGGAAACATGTACAGAGAAGAATCCAGGAAGGGTCGCAGGTAAACTCCTCCACTGGCATAGCAGCTGTGTTCATGAGCCTGGCTGCTCATCTCGGGCCCACTGAAGTGCCTCCCTCCCCACACATGCAATAAAAGCCCAACAGAGAATCAAAAGGTGACTTACAGTGGATTTTGAAGTCCTTGTACTGTCTGTCTTCAATTGCCACCACGTACAAAGCTGCCCGGTCTGGAAACATAAGCCCTCCAGGTTTCTGTTGATGAATTGTGGGGAAATGGGTCTCGTAATCTATTCACCTGACAAAGACATCACATTTTGAACTGCACATAGAGTCACCAGACAAGCACCCCCTTGCCAGAGTTTCTCATTCAGCAGGCTGTCACCTTGGCCAGGGTTAGGATTAGGATGGCAATGCTTAATTTTTATTCTAGAGCAGGGAGAATTTGAGGGACCTAGGTGGAGTCAATGGAAGAAATGAAGTGGGGCAAAGGTAAGTTCAATGATGAACAGGGAAAGATGGTATGACCTTTCAGCCCGGGGAAGCCAAGGTCAGAAGCATGCTCAGCTCTCTGGCAGCCATGCAAGTCCTAAGTATTCACTGACCAGAATAGAATTTTGTATTGACAACAGAGAATGGGTATCAATTATAGCCAAAGAGGCCAAGGGTAGACCTATAGGAGAACATGGTGGCAGTTAGACATGTTGGACCTGGGGACAATCATTCTGATCCCTGAAGTAGATCTGGTTTAAAGAGAAGGGCCTGGTCTAGCCCAAGTCCTCTCTGAAGTCCTCATATTCTTCCTAGGCAGTAGGCCAAGGGTAGAGCAGCAAGACAGCCAGCAGACCAACGAGGGGACAGCATGTAGGACACTTACCAGCCACTTGTCCCTGGCAAAGATCACCGTGTTGAGCATTGACTCATAGAACAGACAGTAGCCCATCCACTCGCTGATGATGATGTCTACCTTCTCCACAGGCAGCTCCACCTCTTCCACTTTACCTTTAAATATGGTGATGACTGGAAAAGAAGAACCCCAAGGCCACACTTTGCAAGGACCCTAGCCAGGAACCATGAGCACCCATATTAGAGCCAAATCTACAAGTTTTAGCCCTGTTCTGATTCTGCTTCTAGGATGTGACATACCTCACCCTTCACCAAGCTAGTTATACTAAGAGAATTGAAAACTACTTGCAGGTTTCCCCCCTAAAATGTATTGAGCAGTTACAATGTGCTTGGCACTGTGCTAAGCCCATGAGATGCACCATATCATGTAATCCTCCCAATAACTCCATGAAGTAAACACATTATTATCATTCTCCTCTAGAACTAAGGAAACTGAAGCTTAGAGAGGTTAAACGGTAGCTGCGGAAAGAGAGGCCAGGTCTGATACACTATGACTCTAACGCGCTTCTCACCATCCCCACCCTATTTTAGGCTGCCAGGACGATTCAAATCCAAAGAAGGGCAGGGATGCCTCCTTGATTGCTCTTGCATCTGTTCACAGCCAGGGCTCATCCCCCAGAGGCTGCTCATCTCCTAGTGGGTTCGTGAGGAAGATAACCTAGTGTTTTGACAAGAGCATGAGCTTTATAGTCAGAGAAATCTGGGTTTAACTGCTAGATCTTCTCATTATTAGCTGTATGACTTTCCAAAAGTTACTTGACCTAAACAAACTTCAATTCAGAGAACAACCAGGGAAATAATATCCACTTAGCAGGTGGTTGTACTGATGAAATGAAATAAGACATGTGAAGTGCCAGGCTCAGAGCCAGGGTTCAAGAGAAGGTAGACATCATCTGACACTGTCCCCCTTGTCAACCAGCTGATGGAGAGTTGGAAGGGATAGGGCCAGGATAAAGCCCTTGTTCTACGTGGCCTCTGCTCAAGAGTCACTTCCAAGGCCTTCCCACCCCTCTGTGGCAGGAGAAACTTCTTAGTGAGATTTTTGATCATTTGACATAGACACACACATCATTTTGGAGTCTCTTTTTTGCATTTGTTGCTGTAAAGATCACAGCAAAAGCTATCTTAGATGCTGCTGTGAAACTGACAGGGTGATGTATTGGCCGGC
The DNA here is from genome assembly GCF_037783145.1 of Equus przewalskii. Lineage (NCBI taxonomy): Eukaryota > Metazoa > Chordata > Mammalia > Perissodactyla > Equidae > Equus > Equus przewalskii. The sequence goes on along the minus strand of NC_091835.1, from coordinate 32,538,459 downwards.
TGGTTCCATCTGAACATTTCTTCTGAAAGGTTACACATGTTCATGCTCTGAAACTCTCTTTCTGCACCATCTTCTGAAAAATCACACAATGTCTGAAGTTTGCTGGGGAAATTGAACAATGGCAGGTACTCAAGAATAATAATTTTTAAAAAACCACATCTGCCCTGAATGTGAATTTCATGAAAAATAATTTGGATTGGAGGCTCCTAGATGACAAAGGACACACAGGTCACTGGCTTTATTTCACGTCTTCACAGTGGATGATGCAGGTGATGGAGTGCCCATTAGCAACCTCTAATGATGGTTAGCTCTTCAATGTCTGGTATTTAATCAAGGCTTAATCACATAAGGCCTCCTCAGTAAGGAGTCAGACACCTTGCGGACGTAAATTGGCCCTGGTCACTCTAGTGAGACCAAGCTGTGTGGCCTTCCTGGTTACTGCTCATGAGCCCTGTCCCTAAGGAGTGAGAGCACGAAAGGCTACTCTTCTCCAAGAGGTTTGGCAGGGGTGGGAGGAATAGGTCAAATGTCTGCTTCTCTAGGGGCTCCGGGACCCAAGGGCAGGAACTGAGGCAACACCAGGGCCCAGGAGGAGCCAAGAGAGTTCACAAGAGGACAGAGTAAGGAATTTTTGAAGATGCAAATAGAGTGCCTAATTTATTTCTTATTCCACAAAAGAACTGACAAATATATGCCTCATCTACCTGCCTACTCATTTGCATGCAAAGCCTGGTTTGTCTTACTTTTATAAACATTTTTAAAGTGTTTTAATGGGCCCCCCATTCTTTCCTCCTTACACATTTCTCAAAGGCTCTTTCCTAATGTCTGCGTGTGTCTATGGGCTATGGACCAGTTCTTCCTCTTGCATTAGATCACGATCTCTGTGAGGCCCAGGAAGACGTCTTCTCCTGCCTCTGGTGCCCCCTGACCTCCACCCTGGGTGCAGAAGTGGACAAGAACTTATAGCTAGTCTGACAGACAGGTAAGGATGGAATATTCCTTGGGTGCCCCACAGAGGGAATGAATGCTGTCCCTGTTCTCTGCACGAGCCCTCTTACCCATTAGTTGCAATATCCTGATGAATATGGGTACAACAGATGATAGGTAGGTAGGTAGGTAGATAGATAGATAGATACACAGATAGAGTGGGTCACAGGACAGCAAAAATCACAGTGTTTTTGCTTACAAAAAGGCACAATGAATCAATTAACCCTATAAAACACTTAAGAGCCTGGACCTCTGTTCACTCACGTCACCCTTCTGCATCCAAACATTTCTCGGAGCAGATGTGGCCCCCACCTGGCTTGGTGAGTAGATGGCCCTTTGTGAAAGGGAACAGGCACCTCTCCCTTCGGTCCAGCTGTGGACTGAATTTCAGACCCATCCATCCCCTTGCCCAGGTGCTTCTGTGTAGTACCCGATCTCCACAACCCTATGCGGGAGTCCTGGAGGTGGACAACTTTTAGTTCCAGCTGATAATTATCCTTGATCAAATAATTACTCCCCTTTAGGACCTCAATTTCCTCATTGGGGGAGAGAAAAAGAATGGAGATTGAATCTGAAAATCCCTAAGATCCTTTGCAGCGCCAAAATGCTTCAATTCTTCAAATATGTGTTGAGCATGTTTATGGCATTCTATGAAGTTTACTGGTGGACATGGTGGCTATCAATAAAGAAGCAGTGCCTGAGATGTCCAATTTGACTCTAATTTGCACCAATTCCTTGAGCCTGACTTTTTTAAAGGAGGCCACATTGTTTCTCTGGACCCAAACCCAACTGCCCAGCTGAATCATCAGGCATGCTCTTCCCGTTTCCTATCCTCACCACCAACAACCATTTAAACTCCCAGATTCAAATTCCAAGTCTGCAAAATGCTACGTCTTGTGGTGGGGTTTATAGAAATTAACTGGCAGCCATTGGCCAATGTACGGCATTGGGTTGGCTCAGAGAACTGTGTGAGCGTAAGCAGGGACAAGCATTCCTTCTCCGTGTCAAGCCCTTTCAAGAGGCTCCTAGCCACTGACATGAAGGTTCTGAGCAGCTATGAACTACAGAACCGCACTCCAATCTGGACCTCACATCACTAAAACTGAGTCAACTCAAGGTTGCATTGAGGTCACTCTCTGGAGCTGTATTTTGTTCCATAGGGATGGTGGAAAATTTGCTCAACCAATTGACCGGACCCTGGCTCATAAATTTCAGAATGATTAATTGTAACTACGTACACGACAGGGAGCAATAAACTCTAAGTTGGAATATATTCCCCCTGTAACTTCTAGTTTGCAAATTAGACATCCAGAATTTTTTTTTTTTTGGTTGTTTTTAGTGGGATTTTTTTCCTTTTCATCTTGAGTGGTAATTACAGACATCTAGTCATTCTGATTCATGGTCATTTGTTTGACTTTTTTAAATTTAACAAATCAGGCCAGCCTGATCTCATTTGGGCCTCCAGCAGGTCCATCGGAATCAGGTGACCCCACATGGTCTCAGTTAGTGGTCTTCCCATTTTAGACTCCTCCCTGTTCCCCAGAGCAGAAGGGATGGCATAGGGGTCCCCAGCGTGAGGACAGGGAGCACATCGTCTCACAGTGGAGCGCCCCCATGCCACCCCCACCGCAGAGCCACTCGCCACCCCTCCCCCCTCTTGCCACATGGCTCACACACCTATTCTGGTGACGCCCACCCGGCTGCCACACACCTTCTGAGGGCCTGACTTGCCTCCAGCCTATGACCTCCTCCCCTCAGTTGTCTATTTCAGCTTCCTGTTCCAGGATCGAGCAGAGCACTTGACTCTTCACAAACATTCAAAAATCATTACTGAATGAATGGATGCATGAATAAGCAATTTTGAAAAAAGGGTATTGAGTTCAAAGACAAAAGATCTTTAAACTAGTCCTAATTATGATAGTAAAAAATTACTAGTGTTTGAACAGCAGCTTGCAGAATGATTTTACATGGATTATCTCAATAATCCTCAAAGGAATCGATGTGGTTGGTTTTATTACTCCATTTGCCTAATGAGAGCACTGGAGTTCAGAGAATCCAAAAGGTGGGGCCCAAACCTATGCCTGTTGTGTAACCTGGTCCAAGTCACCAGCCTCCCTGAGATTCCTTTCCTTCATCTGCAAATGGATATCATATCTGACTTACCTACCTGGTGGGATTGTTGTAAACACCAAGCACTGCTTGGGATGATAGGAGAAAAGAAATCATGGAAGGCCAAAGAATAAGCCACCCTTCCCCGTGAAGCCTGGTCGGGCTGGTTAGCAGGGCGAGGAGAGGTGGGACGATCGTGAGCAGCCAGGGTGTGAGGGAGAGAACCCAGTACTCTCCCTGATGTCAGCCCCACCTCGAGGGCTTCCAACCCTCAGCTTCTCCAGGGTCCAGATGCATGGATAAACCTCTCCTACAAGGTCAGACCTAGGTGCATCCTTGAGCCAGTGGTGATGAGAGAAAGAGAACACCAATATCTTTACCCTCGATATCTGGAGGGACCCAGAATATAACCTGAAGCAAACAGACCCCATAACTGGAGCGGCATAAATGAGCCCTGGGTGCTGTGTAGCCTCAATATAGTAGAAACTTCAACATGGTACCCTCTATCTTCCCAGATCCCCTATTCACCCAAGAACTCAGGGCTTGAGCTTCTTCCTGGTCCCCCAGCACGTAATCTGCCTGGCTTTGTGTCCTAGCCTTTATGTCCCTTGAGGGCTGAGAACCTAGTCTGCTTAGCTGGAGCTCTGAAGTCTGAAGCTCGGGGCCCTTCCCTGGCCAGAGCCCCTGCTTGGCATGTCTCCTCCCCTAGGCACTGGCTGGACTAACGCTTGGGTAAACACAACCGTACCAGGACTTGTCCCCCTCTCCAAGGTCTGGCCCACTACTTAGCAGCCCTAGCACGGTGCAGCCTGGGCAGATTCCCAACACGCTGGCCACAGGCAGATGATGGCGTGGGCTTGGCCCAGGGAGGCAGTGGAGCTGGACAGAGTGGTTGAAATCAGCGGGAATGGAGAAGGCAACAGTCTTCCTCTAGGCTCAGGGAGTCAGCAAATCATTCCAGGCTCAACTCTCACTACTGACTGAAGCTCACACAGGACAGGCAGAAATCCTTGCCCCAGGGAACTGACACAGCAGTCCGTCCACGCTCACCACTGTTCCCTCCACTCTTAGCGTGCCGGCTTTCTGTCATCTTTCAGGTCTCTGCCTCAATGCCCTTTCCTCCGAAAAGGTTCCTCTCTTCCAGTGCTGTGCTGTTCAATGTTTAACAACCGGCTCCAGGAGAGAAAAAACCCCAGATTCATAGCATTTGCTGATGTCTGTTGTGCTCACACTGTGATGTCACGCACAGCAGGGTTGGGAGGGAAGGCAGGGTGAGCTGGCTCCAGCATGCCACCACCACCACCCCATTGAAAGCGGATCCCCCGGTTTTCTCAACTACTCCTTCACATCTCTTTCTAAGAGCTTTCACAATTTGTAATTCTATTGTGATGTTTTGTTCACTTGCCTTTATGTCTGCCCTCTCCATGAGACTGTAAGCTTCATGAGAGCAAAGATCCCATCTGTCCTGTTGGCCGTTGACACCCAGAACCTGGCACAGGGCCTGGCGTGCGGCACAATAATGCCTGAAGGACCGAGCGGGTGAACCAGTCCTCAGGTTATTAATGGGCCGCTTCACGAGCAGTAGGAAAGGGAGCAGCAATTACCAGGAGTCACAGTACAGGTTCATTAAAAACAACTGTATCTGATTAATCTCATTCCTTCTTTTGACAGGGTCATTAGTCAAGTTAATAAATGAAATAATAATAACAATAGCTAACATTTATTGTCTGCTTACTGCCCACAGGACTGTTGTGTTTGACACAGTGGTGTGCTGGTAGATACTTAACAACTGGCTCTCCAGAGGGAAGAAGTCCTGACGTGTAGCATTTGCTGATTTCTGCCGTGTAAATATTCACACTGTGGCCAATTTCAAGACATCATGACTTCATCCATTCCACAAATTTACTGAAAATTTAACAATCGGTTTCAGGAGCCTGTAGGCGCCGGCCCCAGCACGCCACGGTGTTACATACAGTAACTACGTACTCCTCACAATGACCCTAAGAGGTAGGTACCACTATTGTTCCCATTTCATAGACGAGGAAACTAAGGTGCAGAAAGTATCGTATACAACATCCCAAGCTAATCCGGCGAAACTCAGTGTGGACCAGGAAGTCTGAGTCCAGAGCCGACGCTCTGAAGCACCGTGCTTGCAGTGTACCACGTGGGGATTTCGACAAGTCCTCGCCCCGTGGCATCCTCATGGAGACGACAACAAAGGATTGTGTGGACTCACAGCTAACTGCTTGGCTGTATGAAAGGTGCTGATCAAGAGCTGGATGCAGACCAGCCTACGGGAGCATCCTCACTCCCCCCAGGGCACCCACCAAATCTGTGGGTAACACCAGGCAGAGAATGAAGACCCCGGGAGCCTGATGCTCTAGGGAGTCTTAGAAATTTGTAAGGAAGGACCAAATCTAACCATGAAGTTTTATACGAATAAAAAGTATGACTCTCAGTTTGGATTCAAAATACCCGCTGACAAGATATTAGTTAGGAGTTCCAGCCCGGCAGTGACATAGGCAGACAAGAGACCGGATATGGATAGACAACAGATTGCAGCTGAGTCCAGCTCAGCACCGGTGAGACATGGCGTTTTCCGCAGCTGCTAATGGAAACTGGAGCCACAGTGCTAGAACAGCATCTGGGCCCTCCAGTTGCCTGGCTGTGCTTATTTCTGAGCATGACTCCCCGAGGTGAGACAGACCCAGAAGCATGGCCAGAGGAGAAGGTGATTCAAACCAAAGCAAAGGGGGAAGGAACTGGGGGTGTAGCCTGGGGATGAGGGCCAAGGGCTGCCACGTGAAGATGAAGTCTCCCCTCCCCGAATGGGCCCAAGGGAAAGAAGGAGAGCGTTGACAAGGCTGCAGGAGGCGGACTCCACCTCCGTGGAAGGAAGTGCTTTCTAACAATCACAGCTCCCAGATGGCTGGTGGTGGGTCCCCATCAGGGGAGTCATCCCAGGACTGGATGACCACAGAGCTCGGAGGAAGGCTGCGGGAGCAGAGAATTCAAGCATCATCTGCAAAAGGCTTGGAGCGTGTGACCAACAATGAGCCACGTGTAGAACATTAGGCTTGAAAGGCCCTGTGGTTCATGCTCGTTGAGCACCTGCTGCATGTGAGGCCCCGTGGCAGGCACTTGATGAACATTATGTCTAATCCCACAATAACCCTGCAAGCCGCGCACCCACACAGCTCCTCTCCAGGCAGCGCGCAGTGGCTCAGCAGGGGAAGTGATCTCACGGAGCCCTCCCTCCCGCCACGTTGCAGGGGCCCTCTGTCCATCTGTCGGGTCATGCCATGCATAGGCTTCTGCCATCCATGACATTTAAGCTTTAGGATGTGCACAGGTAGGAAAAGAGAAAGGAGGGATATACTCTTTTCCTTTAGTTTCCTGAGAAGTAAATAGGTTATGAGTTTTTGTTTCTAGAACTGTAAAAAATTATATCGATCCCTGAGCTCCTACGTCAACTTTTCACAGACGAATCTACCTTCTCAGGCAGCCCACTGATTCCTCGGCGGGGAAAGAGAGGAAGTAATAGTTGTCAGTGCTTAAGTCAAAGAGGAGCCTCTCAGCACGTGTGTGGGCCACGCGTGTGGAAGGAGCCATGTGAAGGCTGCACGTCCGCTGCAGGTGGCTTCATGGAGGTGTGCGTCTACACGTGGATAACCATCCAGAGCAGCCACGCGGAGGTGGAGAGGAGAGACATTGATTGATTCTGGGTAGCAGGTATTTTGTGTCCTGTGTTGTTATTTATGTCGCTACACCTACACTCCTGAGACCCACACAATTGGCTCTGCAGCATTTCAAAAGCATTTCCATGGAAGCATTTGTGCAGTCAAGTTGTCCTCTTTCTAGTACACATGCCAAGGCTGAGTGAGCTGGCGCAATAGACAGGGCCCTGGGCGGCCTCACTGGCTCCACCCACCTGCTGCTCCCCACCCCGGGAAGCAGAAATGAAGACAACTGTGCCTTCTAAAGGCCCCCGGGCCTGGAGTTCCCTCCTCCGCAGCACACTGTGTGTGAGGGGTAGGAACAGCTATGAGGCATGGGGGTGGCTCTTCACTTGGGGACAGTAGTTTGTCCCTCTTGAGCCTTTGCACAGAATCAAGTGTGAACCATCAAAATATACAGCAAGGAAGGATTTCATCCTAAAGCCAAGCAAACTCGTTGCCATGCTGCCGGGGAAGGGCCAACGGTCCAGGGCGGGTGTTAAGCCTGAGCGGAGTGAGGGTGGCCCAGCACCGCACAGCAAGCCCGGGCGGGTGAGCCAGCATCCCTGCGGAGGGTAGCTGTTGGAGAGCGAAGTCCTGGGGGGTGAGGAAGGCCTCTGCCCGGGAGGCCGTCTAGCTCAGCCAGCTGGAGCCTGAGCAGGGAGGGAGGGAGCCATGCGGAAGGCTGCCCTGCACAGGGTGTCAGAGCCCAGCATGGGGGCACCAATGCGTCTGAGTGGGGCAGGAGGGGGTGACAATGGGAGAGTGTTTACATAGGAGAGATTGATCCAATAAGTAAACATACTCAGAATAATGGGAGCCAGGTTTTTCACTGTCAGAGAAAGGAGTCACGAACACAGGAAAGGAGGAAAAACTAGAGGAGACCCCCTGGAGCGGGGTTAGAGGTGGAGGTGTCAGTGTGAACTCACACTTGACAGTACAGATAGATGCAGAAATACACGTTACGTAAATGTGTATGTACACACACACACGTTCTCTAGTTCTTTCCACTGAAACAGTGCCAACACCCTAAAATCAACGAGCATACTTAGCCTGAGATCCTAGTTCCTACACACCATTGTCCATTAAATGGATTCAAGATTCCCTGGAGAAATGGCTGATTCTAGAACTGAGACATGGAAAGTACAAGATAAACCTGGAACATGTATGCCAAAATAAGAAAGCTCACAAAAAGTGAAGGAGGCATCAAAGGGACACAGAAGCCAGCTTGAAGGGGCTCCCAGTGACCAACTTAGGGACAATTTGCATACCAAAGTCATATCAAAGTCAGTACTGATAATAATAGATACAACCTATTGAATAAAATAGGAAATTAATGAGGAGGAATGAAATATTTACGTGGTTTCAAACTACCTCTCCCAGAAAACCTCACTAATTACCAGGGGGAAGAGCAATTTACTAGGAGAAGCCTGGCAGACATCACCTTAATCAGTGATCACCATAAACTTCGTCAGTAACAGGACAAATCAGAACCGCGTGCCAGCCGAGATCGTGCAGTGAGAGGAACACAGCCTAACGCCTGTGCCGTTCCTGCCGGGAGGCGCACCCCGAATCCAAGTGTGGGGAGGCATCGCACATCCCCACACTGAGGGACATCCTCCAGAACGTGGCCTGTCGTCTCCAAGTGTCAAGGCCAGGAAAGTCTGACTGTTCCAGCTTGAGGGAAACCAGAGACGTGACAACTAAATGCAATGTGTGGTTCAGAACTGAATCCTTTTGCTATGAAGGATGCTATTGCGACAACTGGCAAAATGTGACCAGGATCTGAGCGCTAGATGATGGTAACATATTAACGTTAATCTCCCGATTTTGATGGTTGCATTGTGGTCATGTAGGAAAACGTCCTTGTTTGCAGGAAATGCATTCAGGGATGATGGGGCATCATGTCAACAACTTACTCTCAAATGGCTCAGAAGAAAAAAAACAGCTATATTTGTACCTTTTCTGTAAATTGGAATGTTTCAAAGGTTCAAAGAAAGAAGAGAAAAGGAAGGGAAGGGAAGAGGAATAAAGACAATTACAGGAGGCTGAAGCAGGGCAGGGGAGGGAGGGGCCTTGAGGTGGGAACCAGAAAGGGATGAGGAGGGGGCCGGGCGATTCTTTTTCCAGGCACACGTCATTAGCCCACCTCCCCTTCAGGGCCCACCCCACACTCTGCTACCAATGGCCACAGGGCAGGAGCCCTCTGCCAGCCAGACAAGGGAGGTGAGCCAGGGATGCTGTGGCTCTAGACCCCAGCCCCAGGAGCCAGCAGCAGGAGAGACAGAGGAAGAGGAGGTGGCTGGGCAGACCCTCTGAGGTCCGGCATTAGAACGCAAGTGAAACTTAGCGGCAGCGACATGGGCTCCATGTTCTCTGAAGGCCCGTGGGGCCCAGGGATGAGACTCAATCACCTGAGGGGAAATCTGATTCCACCCCTCTTTGCACCCACCCTCCCCTCCTAAGAGGCCCTGGTGTTCATTTTCAGGGTCAGCAGGCGCTCACGGTGCTTCCACACCAACGTGAACACACTTTACGGAAGAGAACAGGAGTGAGAGCCAAGCCCAAAGGTTCTGCCCCACCTCTCCTGACCTCACTTACCACACCTGTTCAACGGGGAACCACTTGCCCTGTTTCACAGAGTTAGGGAAGGGAGATCTGCCAAAAACACGTGGACGCCAGACTGCACCGCCTTGTAGAGAAAGGATTGGCGGGTTTTCTTTTTCTGTCTTTGGTAGGCAAGTGGAGACGTCACTTCTCCATCCCTTCTGCCCAGGTGAAGCACTTTCCCGAGGAGTGTACAGAAGAGATGTGGCTCCCCTGAGTGAGCCAAGAGAGACTGGACACCAAGCCAGAGGTCGGGGGCATCTGAGCAACATCTCCCCACTCAGGCTGGACAGAGCCTCTGGGCCGCTGCTCATGGCCGCATTGAGGCTGCCTGCTGGTTCCCTCCAGCCTTTCTCACTGTCACTCACCCACCACCACCCCCTTCACTCCCTCGCTTCCTCTCTTACCCAGCGTAGACTCCAAGGTCCTTTACTGCAAGCAACTTCTGGCTCCTCCCTCCCTCTTTTGTGTCCTCCCAGCAAAGCCTGGTCCCAAGCAGCTCTGCTCTCCACTTGCACCCAAGCTGCTGAGCATGGTCATAGAAAAATCATACAACAGAGGGAACTGAGCCCACTGCACATCCATGTCCACTCATGTCTAACAGGCGTGGACTGCTCCCCAGCAATCCCCACTAGCCCAGCCTGTTTGTGTTCCTCCCTCCCTCCCTTCCTCAGAGAGACCGTTCTATTCCTTCTCATCTCTCTCCAAAATACTTACACCCTTCTCCCCATCTTCTCTGCCAATGTCTCATTCTTCAATGAGAAAATGGAAGCAACAAATCAGGGGCTTCCCACCACCAGCACACCTCCATCTGGACCCCCACCCCCGACTTTCTCTCTGCTACTGTGGTTAAATTGTCCATACTTCCAGAAAAAGACCAACCCCTCCACCTGTGCCCACCCCTCTTACCTTCTCAAAGTCCTTGCTCCTGAATTTACTTTTTCCTGAATCTGCAATTTTCCAATCTCTACTGGACCATTGCATCATATACACGTGTTTTCATATCTCCAATCGCTAAAAAAAGCCAGCCCTGGTGGTCTAGTGGTTAAGATTTTGTGCTCTCACAGCAGCCGCCCAGGTTCATTTCCCAGGCAGGGAACCACACCACCCACCTCTCGGTTGTCATACTGTGGCGGCTATGTGCTGCTGTGATGCTGAAAGCTATGCCACCGGGATTTCAAATACCAGCAGGGTCACCCATGGTGGACAGGTCTCAGCAGAGCTTCCAGACTACACAGACTAGGAAAGAGGACCTGGCCACCCATTTCTGAGAAAATCGGCCGTGAAAACCACTTGAATAGCAGCGGAGCATTGTCTGATAGAGCGCTGGAAGGTGAGAGGATGGCGCAAGAAGACCGGGCAGGTTCTGCTGTTGTACTCAGGGTCCCTAGGAGTCAGATCGACTTGACGGCACTAACAACAAAATCCTTAAGAAACACCAGCTCCCTTCCTTGACCCCACATGCCCCTGCAGGGCCTGGTCCGTTTTTCTGCTTACCACAAGAAGAGTTACTTATAGTCCTCACTCCACGATCTCTCCTTAACCCGCTCTGACTGGGCTTCTGTCCCCAATCCTATACTTGAGTCTGCTCTTGTTAAGAACACCAGTAACCTCCATGTGGCCGAATTCAGTAGTCCCTGCTCTGTGCTTATGCCTTGATCTCCCAGCATCCCCTGAGCTGACCACTTCCTCCCTCCCTCGGCTTCCTGCTCCTCCTCTCTCCTGAATGTCCTCCAGCTCACTGAGTATATCCTCTCGGCCTGTTTGCTAGCACCTTCTCCTCTACTTGACCTCCAAAAGGTAAATGCTTGACCTCACATCTCCCTGGAGCACTGAACTATCCTCTTAAGATGTCTCTGCCTACGTGCTCCTGCCTGTAACCCGTTCCAACCCATTCTTCATAGAGAATGCTCCTCTTGTGCTTAAAATTATCCAAAAGGCTTCCATCATCCTTAGAAAAAAGTCCAACCTTGTTTTCCTAGTTTAGAAACTCCCCCTGGTCTGGCCCCACTCAGCACAGGGCCTGGGGACCGAACCTCATCCCACCAACTGGTGACAGATACAGGAGGTCTCCTAATCAGGACACCCGCGGGCGTGAGTTCGTTCAGGATGGGCTGCAGAGAGGGTGCTGGGGGGCTGCAGTGCGCGGGAAAGGAGGGAGGGGAGGAGCAAAGCGAACACACGGCTCTGCATGATCAGACTCCAGCTTGAAGAAGGTCCCACCCCACAGAGCAACCCAATCGCCAAGACAGCCCCGTAAGCAACAGGGCCTCTGGGCAGTAGAGGCCCGCATTTCTCCAAAGGCAGAGGTCTGCTCGGATGCCGCTGGGTGGGTGGCAGGAGAGGTAGGGCTGGAGGTTGTGGAGAGAGAAGAGGAGGAGGAGGAGGAGCTGCCATCGTGCAAACTCAAAAGATGGCCTGCAGCTGGGACCAAGCAGTGGGCATGGAATTAAGGAGTTACTCACAAGCTGGGCTCACTGGAGGCTGAGCTGGGACAAATGTGCCCTTGGCTGACATGGCAGGGATTGGGAACCTCAGAACCCCATGGCCACAGTCCTGCTAACCAGGCCTCAGCTGGGCTCCACCTCCCCAAGGCCAAGTGTTCCTCTCTCTTCCCTCTCCTGTCAGTCCGTGCCACCCAAACAAGGGAGTGCCAGCCCCTCACCCCCCACGGGGAAGCCACGGAGGCACGCCTCACTGTTGTCCAGGTGGTTGGCCTTAACGATCTTCTCTGAGTAGTCAGAAATACTGGAGCATTCAATCTGGAAAGGGCACAGAACAAAGGAGCAAGGCGTCAAAAAGTTGCAGCAGGTCCAACAGCAATTTCACGGACGGAGGAGCCTAGAGGGGTACAGCGACTTGCCCACAGCCGGGCAGCTGCTTTGCGGCAGATTAGAAACTAAAACACAGCCCTCCCGGCTTGCAGGCAGCGGCTCTCCCACTAAACGGTCTGCCTCGGCGGGAGACTGACCCCCGGCGCTGCTCTGTGGCAGAGGCCCAGGCTCTGAGCGGAGAACCGGCCGAGGCTGCACAGCCGCTGGCCTCCCAGGAGAGGATGGGGGAAGGCAGAGCCGCGGCCAGAGCTCCGCAGCCCACCCTCCCTGGTTAAATGGGGCGCATTGCAGGACAGGGGCCATCTGGAAAATGCCTCAGGCCAGGCTTGAGATCCTTCCCCCAACACACATGCATGAACTCTCACCCCTTCTGCAGTCTCCACCCTTGAGAGAACTGATTCTTTTAAATCTAGAAGTCTCTCCAGCCTCCCGAAAATCTCCTCAGCAGAGGGCCAAGTCGTTTGAGAAGTCGGTTGACCTCAGCTGAGGGCTGGACCATGTGGGAATAGCAGGAGACAAGCCCCAGCCCGGGAGTGGAGGCCGGGGGAGGCCGGGGGAGGGCCCAGGGCCCTGGGAAGAGAGGGGCAGCTGCCAGGAGCTGTTCTCACTCCTTAGCTGGCCCCCTACCGAGGCCGGCCCGCACTAAGGCTGCCCTCACCTCCACCCTTCGGCCCACCTCAGACTGCCCCAGCGCCTTGGGGGGAGTATTTGCATAGGGGCACTGAGGGGGTTGCTGACCGCCTCTATCAAAGCCTCTGGATGGGTGAGGGCACCTGTGGGGTCCCTCCAGAAGAGAAGGCAGACCCTGGCTGGGGCTCAGATCCCAGCAGCACCAGCCCTTTCCTGGGCTGTGGAAAGGTCCTGTGGCCTCCATCCCGTGGTCTGCAGGTCCCTCTTTCTCTCCAATTCTTCCCCCTCCCTGCCGTCTGCAAGGGGCTGCTGAGTTTAGCCATGATGGACATGGGATCTGGAGCCAGGCAGCTGGCCTCTGCCCCTTTCTAGGCATGCCTCAGTTTCCTCCTAAGTAAGTCCTGGTTTCACGGGGTTGTTGTGGGGATTAAATGAGCAGCGCACATCCCCTGAAAGCAGGCAGGCCACGGCGTGAGAATGCCTTAGCATTTCTTTCCTCTTTTTCTTCCTGCCATGTTCTACTTTTCCTTTTCTCCCTCTTCTCTCATTCTCGCTTCACTTTCTCCACTTGTTTCTTTTGTACTTTCTGCTTTGTTTTCTTTCTTCTTTTGTTGATCTCTCTCCCATCACTCTAGCTTTGCTCTGAGTCTTTCTTTCTCTCCATGTCTGTCTGTCTCTCTCTGTTTCCCTGTCTCCATTTCTGTCCAAGTCAATTCCCTCATTCTCCCTCCCTCCCTCCCTCCCTCTTTCTTCTCTCTCTCTCCTGCCCTCCCATCGACCTCTCTTGAGAGGAGCAGTGGGTGGCGGGGAACCTGGAACAGGAGAAAATGTGACGTGAGCCATCCCACCAGGAAAGAAGCCCAGCTAAGCGTGGCAGAGCTGTTCATAAAAGAGCTGTTACAGCAAGAGAGCGGGAGCAGACAGATGGGGTCGCGTCCCCACAGCTGGAAGGCGCGGAGCGGGAGCCTCCTGACAGCTCCCTGGCTGGAGCCCCCGGCGACTTGGAAACCAGTGATGGGCAGCCCTGCCTTTCCTTCTCAGCCCTCAGCTACTCACGTCCCCCCAGCCAAGATGGAACAGGGACAGGGCCTCAGAGATAGTACTGGGAGAGAAGGCTCGGGCTCACCAGGTGGTCCCAAGTCCAGCCCTGAGGCTCTGTGGCCTCATTGGAAGTGGAGTCTGTCTCTTGCCAGAGGCCTCCATCCTGGTGAGGAGAGCCTTGTGAAGGAAAGCCGGACGGTGGGGAGGGGCAGTGCGGTGATGAGGACAGGACCTGACCTTGGGCATCGGGATTGGCCCCGTACCCTCAGCATGTGCCTGAGTTCATGGCCTCTCTGGTCACAGCTATGCCAGAGGGGCCCTGAGGACAGCCCAGGTTTCCAGAAGACCCTGTACAGCCAAGGCCCAAGTGCTTTCCCTGCCAGACGTGGAGGGCAAACGCTGCCCCTGCTGGAGCCTCTGAGGCTGGAGCCAAGAGGATTTGGAGGGCTCCAGCCACCCCGGGGCCTGGGGCTCTCAGGACAGGCTACAGGATGCCCCAACTGAGTCATGGAGAGTGAAACCCCACTGGAGGGTACTCGGCTTCCCATGGGCCTCTGCACATGGGCTGCCCTGTGCACATGCTCCAAGCTTGATTCCAGGATGCCTTTCATTTTGATCAAGGTTAATTCCTATTTTCCAGCCCTGGATCCACTGCATTTCTCAAATGTCCGCCAGCAGCTCACAACTCTTCTTTCTCACAGGTTCTTCCCAGCTCCTGACACTCCCAGCCCCTGGTCATCAGGCTGAGAGGTTTCCCAGAGGGTCAGCCTTCTCCTCTAGCGGGAGAGGCTGCAGCAGCCAGAGCAGGAGAATTTCAGTCCACCAACTTGCCCTTTAAATAACCAACGAAGGAGATTTTCCTGTTATTATCTCCTAGGGCCCCATCCCAAATATGCTAATAAACCCTGAGCCTTTGTCATATGCCAAGCACTGTTCTAAGCACTTTCCCTACGTATTAAACTCAGTTACTCCTCACAATCACCCCATGGGCAAGGCACTGTCACTATGCCCATTTTATAGATGGGTGAAGTGCGGCACAGAGAAGTGAGCTGTCCGCGGTCACACCGCTCGTGAGTGGAAGAGCGGAGATTCAAACCAGAGCTCACACGTGGAACCACACCACACTGCCTCTCACGCTGACAGTGGGACCAAGCCCTGTGAGGTAATGACGACACCAGAATGGATTCTGAAAAGTCAAAAATCCTCCACAAATGTCAGCGGCTGCCAGGGCAAGGAGCCAGGAGCAATGCCCATGTGACAGGGAGCCGTGGGGGCTTGCCCCACCCCAAGAATCACACTTGATTTTCTTCTCAAGAGTGTGAGCCCAGCAAGGATTTGGACCAGGGTCTGTGCTCATAGGAAGGGCCGGAGAGGGCAGAGGGCAGAGGGCAGGGGCTGGCTCTGCAGAGGCCAGCGTGAGGGAGGGAGTGCCGTGCTCACCCCGAACACCTTCTTGGCCCCCGCTTTGGCAGCAAACATGGAGAGGATCCCGGTACCACTCCCAACGTCCAGCACCACTTTGTCCTTGAACACGTGCTTGTTGTGGTACATGGAGTTCCGGTAAGTGAGCGTCCGCACCTCGTCCTTCAGCATCTCCTGAGTGGAAGGAAAGGAGAGGGAGTGTCAACACACTCGAGGCACCTGGGAGTGCCCCGGGGTCATGCACCCACCAAATTCTTCAAAGCTCTCGATGACGTCACTAGGAAGAGCCTCAGAAGAGTATTGTGGGGCAGCTGGACCAGGGGCTACCTGCACAGTTACAAACTCCAGACTTAAAACTGCCCAAGAAAGATTGCGCTCTCCTATCACAGGAGAAACTTACGTCCAGACCTGGGAAAGGTGCGATTTACCAAAGGACGAAAGGAAAGATCTGCACGACGCAGCATGAGAGCTGCAAGTTAGACCTGAGGCAGACCTTCTGCCACGGTGAAGGAACTGTCATCGAACAGGTTACTAAAGGAGATTTGGGGGGTTTTGACATGTGTACTTGTTTTTAATAATAGAAAACATGTTCCTTTATCCATTGTTATTTAAGTGCTTTTAAGAGAGAAGGTAGATTACCCGTTCACACCGTCTCCAGCCTGAGGAGCGCACGATTAATCTCTGTACTGTGCTGAGGCAGGATCTCCATCCGCTCAAGGTTCGGCAAACACTCTAATTTATCACCAACAGCGTTGGGATTTTTTTTTTTCTGAGGAAGATTCGCCCTGAGCTATCATCTGTGCCAATTTTCTTCCACCTTGAGGATGCCTGCCTCAGCATGGCTGACAAGTGGTATATGTCCACATCCAGGATCCGAACCCACGAACCTAGGCCACCGAAGCAGAGCACCTGAACTTAACCACTAGGCCACGGGCCTGGCTAGTATTGGGGTTTTTTTAGTATAACTTTTTAGTACAAGTTGCATACAACAAAGCACAGATTTTAAAATGTATGGTTAGGTGTAAGAGCTTTGACAAATGTACACCTGTGTAGCCACCCCCAAAATCGAGATACAGAACATTTCCATTACCCCAGACAGGCTTTCACCCATGTACATTAATCCTCACCCCAACTCCAGACAACCAAGGATCTAATTTCTATCACCAAAGCTTCCTTCTGCCGGTTCTAGAACTGATATGAATTGAATCACACAGTATGTACACTTTTGTGTCTGGCTTCTTTTGCTCAACGTGAGGTTTTCGAGATTCATTCGTTTTATTGACTGTATCCAGCGTGTGTTCCTTTTCCTGTTGCTGCCATTGTTATTGTTGTAGTTGACCAGTATTCCATAGTATGGAAGTACCACGATGTATTGATCCATTCTCTTGTTGATGGATATTTGGGTTGTCATGAATAAAGCTGCTACAAACATTCTCGTACAAGTAATTTTGAGGATATGTTTTCATTTCCCTTGAGTAAATACCTAGAAGTGGGTTTGCTGCGTCTTAGGGTAGGTGTTTAATTTCACTAGAAATTACCAAATGATTTTTCAGAATAGTTGTGCCATTTGATTATCCCCCCAGCAATGTATGGGAGAGTTCAAGTTGCCTCACATGCCAGCCATTTAGTCTTATCAGTCTTTTTAATTTTAGTCTCCCAGTGGCTCTGAACTCGTATCTCGTTGCAGTTTTAATTGCATATCTCTGACGCTGTTGGTGAAGATACTTCTTTTATGTGTTTATTGGATAGTCATATATATCTTCTTTCGTGACGTGTCTGTCCAAGTCTTTCGTCCATATTTTCCTTGGGCTAGCTGCCCTTTCCTTACTGAATTGTAGGAGTATATGTATTCTGGAAACAAATCCTTTGTCAGCTATACATATTGTGAATATCTTCTCCAAATCTGTGATTTGCCTTTTCATTTTCTTAATATTGTCTTTGGAAAAGCAGTTTGTAATTTTGATAAAGACCAATTTTTCAGTTTGTTCTTTTCTGATTAGAATTTTTTGTGTCCTGCTTAATCTTTGTCTACCCCAAGGTCACAAAGATATTCTCCTGTGTTTTCTTGAAGAAGTTTTATAGCTATGGCTTTTACTTTTAGGTTTATGATCCACGTCAAATTTATTTTTGTATATGGTGTAAACTAGGGATGTGAGTTCATTTTTTTCATGCAAATAGATGGTTCAGTGACATGGTTCATTTCCCCCCACTGAATTACATGGAGGAAATCCTCTGGAACAATCTTCTCTTTGTTTCCATCACCTTGCCACTTGTGTCAAAAATCAATTGACAGCACATGCCTCTGATCTGTTCCATCAATATACCAATTCAACACTGACTCGATTACTGTGGCTTTATATTAACTTTGAAATGAAGTAGTTCAACTTAATCCTTTCGCTACAAGATTATTTTGGATTTTCTAGATCCTTTGCATTTCCATATACATTTCAGAATCAGTTTGTTAATTGAGACAGAATAGCCTCCTGGAGTTGATTGGAATTGCGTTGAATCTACAGATCCACTGGGGGAAAGTTGACATCTTAGTTAATTATTGAGTCTTACAGTCCAAGAACAGTGATACAGCTCTCCTTTTATTTAGGTCTGTTTCATTTCTGTCTGCAGTGTTCCTATAGATTTCAATATAGAGGTCTTGTACTTCTTTCATTAAACTTGTTCTTAACTGTTGTATTATTGTACTGTATTTGACATTTTTAAAATTTCATTTTCCAACAGTTTTGTGTTAGCATAGTATATTGACTTTATGTTTTGCAGCCTTGCTTGCACACTAATTCTAGTAGGATTTTTTGTAGATTCCTTTGTTTTTCTATATAAAAAATCTTGCCACTTGTGAATGAAGACAATTTCACTTCTTTTTTCCTATCTGTGTGCCTTTTATCTCTTGTTCTTTCCTCTTGCACTGTTGCACTGGCAAGGATGGACATCCAGTGAAACCATGAATAGAACTGGAGAGGAAGGCTTCCTTCCTTTGTTCCGATGATGTATAAATGTCACCATTGGGTATAATCTCAGCTGTGGGCTTTCCAAAAACGTCTTTTATCGGACCAGAAAGGTTATTTTCTATTTCTAATTTGCTGAGAGTTTTTATCATGAATTGGTGTTGAATTCTGTCTCATGCTTTTCCTACGTTTATTGAGATGGTATATGACTTCTCTCCTTTATTCTTTTAATGTGTTAAACTCCATAGATTGGTTTCAAATGTTGAACCAACACTTTATCATGTTGTGTTATCTTTTTAAATATTGCTGAATTTTATTTGTTAATATCTTGCTGTAAATTTTTGTCTATATTTATGAGGGTTCTATAATTTTCTCTTATCTTCTCTGGTAATCAGTTATGCTGAGCCCACCACATAAGTTAGGAAGTATAATCTCCTCATACATTTTCTGAAAAAGGTTTGTGTGAGATTGGTGTTTTTCTTCCTTAAATACTTCATATAAATCACCAGTAAAGCCATGTGGGCCTGGAGTCCTTTTTGTGGGAAGATTTTAAATTAGGAATTCACTTTATTTGATAGAGGGCAATTTTAGTTTTCTGTGCATTCTTACATCAGTTTTGACAGGCATTTTTCTAAGGAATTTATCCGTTTCAGCTAAAAGGTCAAATTTATAGGCATAACATTGTCGTAATATACTCTAATTACCTATTGAGGGTCTATATGATGTGTAATGATGACTTTGTCTTCATTTATGATATCATAATTTGTGTTTTCCCTGATTTTTTTCTTGATCAGTCTAGCTAGGTGTTATAAATTTAATTAATCTTTTCAAAAACCAAATTTTGGCTTTGTCGGTTTTCTTTAATGTTTGATTTCTGCTC
Organism: Equus przewalskii; assembly: GCF_037783145.1. Taxonomy (NCBI): domain Eukaryota; kingdom Metazoa; phylum Chordata; class Mammalia; order Perissodactyla; family Equidae; genus Equus; species Equus przewalskii. The sequence goes on along the minus strand of NC_091835.1, from coordinate 32,519,276 downwards.
TCATCTTTATTATTTCCTTCCTTCAACTTACCTGGTTTTTATTCACTCTTCTTTCTCTACTTTATGAGGTGGAAGCCTTGATCACTGATTTTGTACCTTTGTTTTTGTCTAATAAACACATAAAGCTACAAATTTTCCTCTAAAGATTGCTTTCACTGTATCCCACAGATTTTCATACATCACGTGTCTTAGTCAGTTCAGGCTGCTATAACAGAATGCCATAGACTGGGTGGCTCAAAAAACAACATTTATTTCTCACAGTTCTGGAGGCTTGAAGTCCAAGATCAAGGTGCCCGAAAATCCAGTGTCTGGTGAGGACCTCCTGCCTGGTTTGCAGATGGCCGTTGTCTCCTTGTATCCGCACGTGGTGGAGAGCTGAGTGAAGGAGCTAGCCTCATGTCTCTTCTTAGAAGGACACTAATCCCATTCATGAGGGCCCCACCCTCAGGACCTAACTACCTGGCAAAGGCCCCACCTCCTAATATCATCACCTTGGGGGTTAGGATTTCAACAAATGAATTTGGGGGCTCACAAACATTCAGTCCATAGCATTGTGTTTTCACTATCATTCAGTTTGGAATATTTTCTAATCTCCTGTCTGACCTTGATCTCAGTGGTGCTTAATTTCCAAGTATTTGGAGATTTTCTAGATAATTTATTGCTTTTGGTTTCTATTTAATTCCATTATGACCAAAAACCCATTCTGTATTCTGTATTCGATATTTGTATTCTGTCTTCTGTAGCTTGGGGATGCAATGTTCTACATAGGCCAAGTAGGTCAGGTTGTTTGATTACGCCAGAAAATTATTCAAATTTTCTACACCCTTACTGATTTTTTTGTATTTTCACTCTATCAATAACCAGAAAGAAGCTTTTAAAAAAATGTTAGCTACGGTTGGGGATTTGTATTTTTCTCCCTCTAGTTCTGTAGATTTTGCTTCATGTTTTTGAAGCTCTGTGCACACATGTGCAAGAGTTTGTAACATGTCACCCTGGCAGGCTGAGCTACATTTCGTGGAATTATTTTTTTACTATGTTTCCAGTTAGGGTGTCACAAAGGAGACTCTTGCAAGATTTAGAGGGTACGAAGGAGATAGGAACGATTTTGTAGCGCACACATGTCATTGCTGACTTGTTGATTCACCTCATTGGCATGAAGCAGCCACTGGGCCTGCAATCGCTCTGCCTTCCCCTGCAGTTTCTCTGACTCCTGGGCCACGTGTGTGTGGGCCTGGCTCCATGGTGAAACACCCCAGCCTCTACAGGATATGCTTGCCAGCAAGGTCAAAGGCAATAGAATGGACATGTGTTTCAACCTGTCCTCATAGGGTTCAAGCTTGTGCTTATGGGTTCTGGCTGCTCCTGATCTCCCCTGCTTTAACATCCATTTTCCTTTTCTACCTGGCCTGTGGACTTCGAGCTCCAGCATCACACATGAAGACAACAGCCTTACACAATTGCACAGGCCAACTCCTTGCATCCCTGCAATAAATTCACACATGTATCTCCCACTGGATCTGCTTCCATTGTTGAACCCTGGCTGATACAGAATTTGGTACCAAGAATAGCTCCTGAGGAACAGAATCTAAGGATGTGTTCTCTGAACTGGTTCTGAGTTTTAAAGGCACTAATGACTCTATTGCCATTGGAAAAAGGGCACTGGTAGTCAATAGCATGAAATGGCAAAGGAGCCACTCAGATTTCAGCTTTAGATACCTGTGATAAAGTACCTATAGAGGACAAGACTCTGAATGACCAAGTATTTGCTACCTTAGAACATTTTAATCAATATAAGGAGCATAATGGGATGGGTGGGTTGGTTGGTTGCTACTAACTGTGCTAGAAAACTTGGAGGAAAAAAATGATGAGCACAGGGATTTAAAAATTGCCAGCTCAAGGTCTGCATAGAGCACCCAAAAGCTTCTATGACTTCTTTGGGGAAAAAAAAAAAGAGAAAACCTTATTTCCTGTAGGTGCAGGGCCAAGATTTCTGAAAACCAAGCCCAAAGTCTAATCCTGCAAGTGCCTGAATTATCGTCCAAATGGAATTCCCATGTTTACAGGTTCTCTTTTGTTAAAGTCCAGTCTATGGAAGGACTGGGATCCTGAAAATTGGAACAGGAACATATGGGCAAATTCTGATGAAGCTGGGACCGAAAGTCCCTAAATTACACAGAATCTCCTTTGCCGGTGGAGGGAGTTAGTTCTCCTTTCCCCGAAGAATCACACGGGCCTCCCGTGAGGTACTTCTTGCAAGGCACTGCTGATTCTCCCCAGGCCCTGCCCTCACCAACCTTTTCGCTGCCATTCCTATAACTAGAGTCAACACCAAATCAAGCCCCAAAGGGTGAGGTACAAATTGTGACTGATGAGGAAGTATGATACACACCAAAAGAACTGCATGAAATTTCCCGTTTAAATGGATTGAAACCTGGGGAATGTGTAAGGGAATGTATGTTAGGGGTGTGAGATCAAGATGGGAGGAATATAAAGTTGGATCAGGCCAAGTTTATTGATTTACAACCACTAAGCAGAGATCTTGGATTCCCTGTTTTCGCTCCAGGGGCTTGGAATGCCTCTAACGGTTGGTTTGATTGGTTGACTGAAACATGGACCCAAAGTTAGCCCACAGTAAATGAAGATAAAACGTCAGAACTTCCTTGGTATGCTGAGAGGAAGGTATGCCAACGCCTGGGGAGACTGGAATGTTAGAGTACATTTGTCACGAGAGTCCGACTCACCAACGTCAGAGATCAGACCTTCCACCACAGCTGTGAGACATAAGCTTGCGAGGAGAGTCCAGCGTCCTTGAAGAGCTCTCTGGTTGCTCTTCTCTATAGGTCAGAAATTACAGCGGCAACTGCTACCATCAAACTGAGACCCTCAAAGGCAATGGGAATGATATCAAACTGGGATGCTGGGGTGGCAGGGCTCAAATTGCAACACCTAATCACCAAAGATTAGGTGGGCATGGTTACTGTAAAGGACATGGGAGCCAAAGCAGTATTCAGAATAGCCTGACTCACAAAGACCTACGGGGTTGACCAGTTGGTCGTGGAGTCTCGAGAAAGGAAATGGACGGGAAGCATATTAAATTCTTACTTGATCTGTTTAAGCTGAAAAGTTATAGGTCTAGTGAACAGAAGTCTGCTTGAATCACCAAAACAGAGAGTCAAGGTCCCTCAATCGACTCCCAGACTTAAGCCAGTTTACAGGCCCAGAAGCCCTCGAATGAAGGAAAGGCCATGTCCCAGGAGGAAAAATTATGTTATGGAGCCAAATATATATACTGTTAATCTTTCTCGCAGTCTTCTCCAAGAGGACCTCAACCATTCACCAGTGTGACTGCATTGGAGAAAGGAAACCAAACAGGTTTCTGAAGATTATTGGACACTGGCTCTGAGCCGATACTAATTCCGGGAGACCCATTAGTCCAGGAGACCCACCGCCCCATTCAAGCGGCCCGTTGGCCTGCGCAGGAGACAAAGGCAGATCTTGGAGAATGGCTGTGGATTATCATAAACATAATCAGGTAGTGATTCCAACCGCAGTGGCTATTTCAGATGTGGTTTCATTGCTTGAACAAATCAACACCGAGGGTTGCTGTTTTGTATCAGTTTTAGAAATTTATCCACCTAGATTTCTTCAAGTCACGGCTCCAATGCTCTTGAGCTCTCTGAGCCAGCACATCATTCAGCTTGCTGTGTCGTCTCCATTTCCCCATCTGGAAAATGGGGTGATAACAGCCCCTACTTCATAGGGGTGCTGTGATGATTCGATAAACACTGTGTTACGGAAGGGTTAGCTCTGGCTCTGTGACAACTAGGACCCATTTCATCCATGCGAGGAAGTCCCTGAGGGTGAGCAGGGAACAAAGGCCAAGTGACGACCCGAGCTTCGGGGATCTCTCAGTCGCAGCCATATGCACCCCGGGGCCTCTGCAGGTCCTGCTGCTGCCGAAGGGAGCTTCCCCAGTGGTCTCCACCGAATCCATTGCCCTTGTCACTCCTTTGGCCCCTTCGTCCCTTCCCTGAGGCTCCAGACCACAGGAGTTAGGTCCGAAGGTACAAGTTCCGGGGGAAGAGAGGTTGCGACTGCCCCCGCTTGGCCTGCCAAAAGAAAAGGCTCTCTCCCCTCCTCCCCCCCGGCTTTGATCCTCCCTGGGAGAGAAGAGCCCAAAGAAGTCTCCAGACACTTCAGACTAGAGCACACCACTCTTCGTTGAAAACAATCCTAGACCCCAGCTGCGGATGCCTTCACCCCCAGCCTCCCTGCCTTTTAAACACATGACAGCACATTAACGAATTGCTGGGAAACGAGGCCTTGAAGAATCTATTTCAAAAGAACCTGCGGCAAGATTGTCAAAAGAAGAGAGCTGGCCAGGAGTGGGATTGGCGCCCAGGCCTCGGGGTCTGGGAACACAGCCCCACTGGCAGGCATTCTTCTGGTGGCTGAGGCCCCAAACCTGGGGCCAACTGTCAAAGACGCTGAGAACTCAGAGCTGGGACCTGGGAGGTTGTGGAGCTGGTTCCCTCGCCCCTGAGCGGAGGCCTCCGCAAGCACACATCTGTCACTTCTGCTCCTGTTCAAGATCCCATTCTTCTCAGAGGCCCTGGGACAGAATACCATAGTCCTCCTCTCCGCAGCCCCCGCCCTCCGGAGGCTGAGGACAGTCATCTCTGGGTTGGCCCACGGGATGGAAGTAGCAAAGTATCCAGAATCACCTCCTCCAGTCCCCTCACCCAAACTTGGCACTTCTTGTTTCTATTTCCAGGCTGCTCACACCCCATCCATCCCGTGCCGTGTTTCCTGAGCACTTGCTGATTACTATTAATCAGCACGCTGGCGGGACTGCTGCCTGCCCGTGTGAGCATCTTGTTAGCGATGGGAGAAGACTGCCAAATGGCCAGCTCGGCTCCGGATGGTGAGACATGGGTCTTGTCCAGACCGAGGAGCAAAGGCATCGGCGCGAGCCGTCTGGCACGGAATGGAGATCCCTGGGGCTTGATAACCAGAACTGCAGGCCCTCTCTCTGCAAAGAACAATGTTAAGAGTCCGTCCACGTGCCCCCTACCTTCTTTCAGACCAGATGATCTTAGAGACCGAACAGGATGGAGGGAAAGCTCAGGGGTGAAGGAAGGCCAGCTAGCCGCCCCTACGTTAAAGACCTATGCAGTTCCCAGGAGGCCAGGATCTGGGGTGGCCTGCAGCAGCAGCAGGAGGGAATTAAGCTAGGTGATCAGAAGTACTTCCTGATGCAAAGGGTTGCCACAACTATCCTAGGACAGGTTACTAGGGAAAGAACGTCAGATCTGACCTGCAGATCCTCTCCGCCAAGTTTATTAGCTCAGTCTGCACTATGTTTATATATGCGCATGGACAAGTTTGGTTTTTCTATCAATACGTGAACCTGAGGGACCTGGTCTAGGATTTATTTGGTGGCCCTTGGTGTCTTCTCCCGGAGCAGATCATACCCTCTGGCTGCCCGGCTGTGGTGCTGATCAGGCGTCACCTGAGTGATGAGATTAGTGGCCGTGTCAACAGACCTTTGCAAATCAGACAAGGTATCTGGGTTAGAGACTGAGGAACGTCGTGAAGGAAATATAGAGATTAATAATAGCACAGGAGAGCACATCCTAGGGGCCACAGGTGTGGCCCAGCCAGAACCTAGCAAGTCAGAGGGAGGGGTTTGAGAGGTCAGTTGGAGGAGACTCCGTGGAGCAGAAGGGTAGGCATAAGGGGTGCATCAGGATCGGTTGGTTCCTAACAGGGAGATTTCATGCAGGCCCAAGGGCAGGCACTTTGGGAACTGCTCTCTCCCTGGGAATCTGCCCTACAACAGCGGCCCAGAGCCACAGGCCTGTTAGAATCTGTCACAGGGAGATGTCCTTTAATTGGAGGCAGGCTCTTGAGGAGGAGGAGCTCTTGGAGGAGTCCTTTCTGCCTCCCAGAGCCTCTCCCAGGCGTGGGACAGGGCTCCAAGCATCATCCCCACCCCTATCCCCATGGGAGCAGGATCAAGAAAGACGCAACAGCTCACCCATCTGCCCCAGGGTGGCACTGGAGCCACCAAGAGTGGCAGGATCACCTGCCCAGGCCCTCCCGGACCAGGCCCCCCAACATGGAGCCCAGGGTCACTCCCCCTGCCCTGCAGGTCCCAGGCCTATCGCATTTCTGTGGCGAGCAGCTCTCGGGGGGCAAACCTCGAGTCCCACTGGGGCATGTGGGCCAGGCCCCTGAGTCTAGACGTAACTGGGGGACCCTGCTCCACTCTCTGTCTCCACATGGAACTGCACAGGAACCAGCAGGAACAAAGTCAAAGTTTCCAGAAAGAAAGAAAGACCGTTTTAAAGGCTGCATGGCATGGTGGTTAGGAATGACACTCCCGGGCCCAAAATGTGAAGGTAATTTCTAGCTCCTGCATTTGTCAGCTTGTGACCTTGCGCACAAAAGAACCAGTAAGGATGAATGAAGGTTGGCCTATTCTTAAGGTCTAACATCCTCATCTGTAAAACGGGGCAAATAATAATACCAACCTCATCAGGTTGAGCTGAGGAATAACTGAGCGGCAATATAAAATGCTTGGAACATCACGCAGCATGTTGTAAGCACTCGAACAAACAGAAAAGCTCTGGCTCTCGTTATTAAACACCCTTCTGGCCGGCAGTGTCACCACTTCCACACAGGGAGGGTTTACAGAGCGTCTAATTGGAAGGGGAGCTTTGAGACTCATTTCTGAAATGCATCGGCATAGCAAGCAGGCCTTTGTTCCTTTCTCAATATTTCTTCATACCGTAAGGGGATAAGAGAAATATTTTCTTCCCCGGCTTCTTAGCAGGATTAAGTGAAACGATGCACGTACGTGCTTAGCCCAGTGCCCAGCTCTGAGAGAGCACTGCCTTGGAATTAGTTTTCTGTCTGGAGTGGCTTGAGAGGACGCTGGAGGCGACAAGGGTGGGGGAGGGAAAAGGGTCCCCACGACAGGCAGGAAGCCTCTTGTTGGGAAGCTCTGCTCTGTTCTGCAGCGGACACGGATCTTCCCTGCTCTGTCGTGAGACAAGCATTTAGACATAAGAATTTCCTGAGAGTCAGTCAGGGTGTCAGACCTGGGCCAGGTTTCCCGGGAAGCTGGCTGCACTTGCCCCCCGGAGGTGCTCATTGGTCCGGGATGAACCCAAGGGGACCCTGGTCAGGTCCTGAGGACCCAATATCATGACCTTTGGAAGGCCCTTTCAGTCTCAGGACTCTAGCTGCAAGGCATCTGAGCTCCGAGAGCAAGGACCGAGGCCATCCGGCCCACCTGGACCACTTGGGCTTAGGGTCAGGAAGGGACACGGATGCTGGACCATAAAACAGAGAAACCCCGAGCACCCCTTGCTCTCTGGCTGAGAATCACACAGACACACACTTTCGCCTCCTTACCTGCTCTAGGCTTGGCCCTGACCCCCTCCCAGTAGGGCCCATGGGATGGAGAAAGGGTCTGGGGCCTACAGCCACTGGGAGAGCTCACTTTATGACAGTAGAGAGTCGACCCCATTGTGCTGCCTCAGCAAACAGTGACGACACAGCAGGGCCAAGCTCATCCCGTTCAGCCACCAGCTCGGGAGGGTTTACCTCGTGGATCCCAAAGTGGGCGTAGGAGTCGAAGTAATAATCTCTCGAGGTCATCTCCTCCGGGTTCAGCAGCTTGGACATCTTGCCCCGTCCTGGGCAGCTGGGTTGAGTGGACACGTGATGGACACATTGCACAGGCTTGGGTGGGACAACGGGCTGCGGGGGCTGCGAGGGGAGACTGCTCACCTGAGGGGAAGAGAAGGGCGTAGTGTTAACAGCGGCAGCAGGTCCTGCCCTGACAGTCGCACCTCCCTCCCTCCCCTCCCTGAGCCCCACTCCCATCAGCCACAGCAGCCACACCGAAGGGGTGGATGGCCCCTTCAGGCTTCAGCTTGGCAGTCAGCTTGATCGCTGTGACTTGTGGGGCGGTGGCATGCTACTGAGGAGCCAAACAGACCTGATGTAATCCAGTTCCATCTCTTACTAGCTGGGTGACCTGAGCTGATCTAGGCCTCACTTTCGATATTCGTTAAATAGGGACAATAATACCTTCCTTTAGAGGTAAAGGGAAAGATGTATAGAAGAGCATTGCATCACAGAGCACCGCAGAGCATGGTGGCTGGAGTGCAGATTTCAGAGCCATTCTGCCAAGACTTGAATCCCAGCTCTGCCACTTACTAGCTATACGACTTTGGGCAAAGTTACTAGCCCCTCGGTACTTCAGTTCCCCCATCTCTAAAGTGGGAATAAAATGGTCCCATCCCCTAGAGTTGTCCTGAGGATTACACAAGTTAGGATTTGTAAAGTGCTTCGAGAAGGGCCTGGCACATAGTAAGTGTTTGTTAACTGCAATGAGTCCCACCTGCACCCTCCGGAAGATCAGGCCCGCGCCTGCCCTCCCGCCAGCAGGCAGCACTCGCCCCAGCGCAGGGCGCTTAGGTTCTGCTGTCTCCCACCTGCTGTCTGGCCCCCTGGTTTCTCATTCACAGTTTCACTCTGAAATTCAGCAGAAGTTCACGCTGCACTGTGCACACCCACCCTGATGGCTGACCTCCTGCCTGCTCCACCAGTGACTGCTCTTTCTGTGTCCCCCAACCCCACAGCCAGGCCACCTCTGCACCCCACTGCTGCTGCCCACCGCTGACTGGCTCCTCCTCACAGACTAAGAGGAGGGAGAAGGATGAAAACTCAGGGAGCTGCTGGGGCCCAGAAGTTCAGACCTCACTGCAGAAGCACAGTTATACCAGGAGAGGACCCCTCTGCCTGGAGCGGAGGCCACCTGGATGCACACAGCACAGCCAAGTCCTCAGAGTGGAGCAGAATTTAAAACACAGAGAGGCAGTAGTAGCCAGCCATTGGTCCTCTGGGCTTGAGAATCAGGGTTCCTGGATCCTTTCCTGGCTCTAGTAAAATTAAAAATAGATATCGAGAAGCAGAAGGCACGGTGCAAGAGTTCAAACCCCAGTCACGCTGCCTGGCTTTGAAACGCAGCCCTGCTCCTTGTTGGCTGGCAAATCACTGTGCCTCAGTTTCCTCCTCTATAATCAAGGATCGTAATAAAATCTTCCTGAGGGAGTTGTCAAAAAGTTTGGATGAGTTAATATACACAAAGAGTTTAGAACCCTGCCCGGCATATAGTAAGCGCTTTATTATTATTCAGATCCCATAAACATGTCCCTGCTCTGTGTTTTCTCATCTGCGAGTTAGGTCAGCTCAGACTTACTACTTCTTTTCCAGCAAAGAAAACAGGGAGGTCGTAGGACAGAGCAAGATCAAGAAATCCGAGTGATTCTGTCCTTCCATCACGCTGTGGGCACAGCCTGCCCTGTGTCCGGGCTGGGGGGAGAGTGAGCTGGGGAGAGTGTGATGGTCCCATCTTCCCGGTGTATCTAGGCTACAGCCTCTGGGAAATAAGCAGACTTCCCAGTTTAGCAACATCAGATTTCAGGTCGACGAGATCCCGGCTGGCTGGCAGAGACAATCGGGGCTGCCTCATTAGAATGCAGCAGGTGTGCCCACCCTCGGCTTGGGATGTTGGTCACGGTCTCCCAGAGGCTAAAAATAGACTGTGTCAATTGCACACTCCCATGCTGGCTGCAGAGTCACCTCTAAAGCTGAAGAAGTCTCTGTGCATGAAGCTGACCCCAATCTTGACTCTATTTAAATATATTAAGGAGAGGAAAAAGTCCTAGCTGGTCCAGGCAGCATGTGTGGCCAAGGTCACAGGGGCCTCTGCACCCTTTAGCTGCCATTCAACTCTGATTCCAAGGTCCCTTTTCCATCAGGCTCCCTGAGACTCCTGCCCCAAGCAGCCCACTTACAAAGTGTCTACCGTGAGCCACACATTGCATTCATGAGGCAGAGGGATGAATGGACTGGGAGCCATTCACCTCAATAACCACAGGTCATGGGGACGAAGGGGTGACTGTGGCCCAGTCCTTGGTCCTGAAGGCTGTCAGCCCAGCTCAGCGTCCTGCAGGGGGGCTTGCACGCTGCCCGTCTGTTGACAGGTGTGCTGGGAGTCTGTCTCCTGGGATAGGCTGGGAGAGGGCTGGGAAAGAGCAGTGGCCCATGGTCCCGGGGCATTCAGCTCCTGGGGTGCTGTTTTTCACCCCACAAATGCCTACTGACCATCTGTGGCAGCGGGCACTGTGCAGTCCCGTGCAAGAAACAGGGACGTTTAGGAGCAGTGCCTTCCAGGGCCTCTGCTTTCTAGTAGGAGGATAAGGCCTTTGGGGGCTCCAAGAGATGATGGAATAAGGTTTGCTTTACAAGAGAAGCTCAAGCAAATTGTCCCTGGTTCAAAGGAGAGAGAATTCACTTCAATTTAAAGAATCAGAAAACACTGGGCTAGCTGGCAGTGGGGTAGGTGGGGAGCTTTAGGAATGGATTTGGACAATTGGAGACGATAGGAGGGAATTCTAGGAGGAGAGGATGGCCTGAGCAAAAAGGTAAAGGGGAGCAGTGAGCCGTTTGGGGAGCCACTCGGCTGAGATGGTGGGAGATTCAGTTGAAGGGAATCATGGCCAGGCTAAGAGGTTGGAGTTAAATACAAGACAACAGGGAGCTGTTGGCGGTTTGTAATTAGGGAGTTGTGTGTGTGAGCTCTGCCTTAGGAAGATTTATGTGGTGGCAGTGTGTGTACGGGAGAGGACAAGGAGGAAAAACGAAGAGAGGGGGGACTGCGAGTGGGGAGGCAAAGTGTGAAGTTAGGAGGCTATTTTCAAAGTCTGGTCAAGAAATAACGAGACCCTGAACTACTGTTGTGTTAGAGGGGCTGCCTGCCAGAAAAACTGCAGAAATAGAATCCACAGGAGTTGGCAACTGATGGCATGTAGGGAAAAAAAGAGGAGTTGGAATCAAAGATGACTCCAACATTTCAAGCCTGGATGACTAGGAAAATTGTGGTGACATTAACAGAAATCAGCAAGTCAGCAGGGGGAGCAGGTTGGGGTGGGGGAAAGTAATGAATTTCAATTGGGATATGTGAGGTTTGAAATGTCATTGAGTCATATAAGAAAAGACGTCTAACAAGCAGACAGTAATGCAGTCCCAGTCAACAAATATCATAAACAAAATGGAAAGGCGAATGATGTGCTGAGGAGTACGCTTCTACATGTATGGCAGACAGAGCTGAATATTCGTAATATGGAGAGAGCTCTTAAAAGCCTAGAAGAAAAGATGAACATCCCAAATTTAACACTGGACAAAGGGTCTTAGAGTCAGTGCATGTGAGAATAAACACAAATGGCAAATCAACACGCAGCAAAAATATTTAACCTCTCTAGAAATTGGGTAACTTCAAATTAAAACTAAAAAAGTTATAATTTTTAAATACCAAATAAGCTTGACTCCCCCCAAAACTACAAAAACTCTGCATTGTAGTTTCTCTGGTTGCAGAAAAACAGGTACTTTTGTACATTTCTGGGGAGGCTTTTTTGGAATGTAGTGTGATGAAATGCACTAAAAGTCTTAAAAGCACAAATCCTTTAACCCAGTAATTCCATTTTTTGGAATGTATCCTAAGGAAAGAGTCATGGATAGTCATTAACATGCAGTTATAAGAATTTTATGACAGCACTCTTCATAATGGCAAAATATAGGAGTCAGTCTAGAAGTTCCAGCAAACAAGATTGAATACATAAACCATGGTACCTCCACATGACAGAATGCTACGCAGCCAAGTAGAATGTTGTGGAAGAGTGTTTAATAAAACAGAAATACGATCACGATAAACCGCGGGTTGAGGAGAACAAGTGGGGGAAGAATAGAGTGTGGTCCCATTTTCAGAATTAAACCTATTCGTGGCTGTGTGTGAAGAGCGGAGATGCTGGGAAGGCATCAAAATCGGCGGCGAGTGTCACAGGGTGTTGGACTGTGAACATGTAATTCTTTCCTTTCTTGTGCTTGTTCATATTCTCTAAGATTTACGCCATTAACACATACTACTTTTGTAAATAGCAAAAAAGTAATAATAGTGGGAAAGAAGAGGAACTGTGATCCCAGAGCTCTGGAGAGAAGCTGCGGCTTGCACTCTGCATTTGGAAACCATCTGCACATCAGGAGGCTGTGGGGTTCTCTTGGGAGAGACCGCTGGGAAGGAGGTGGAGGGCGTGAGGGAGAGAAGCCAGAAGCATCCTCCTCTGAGGACCTCGAAGCCACCAGGGACCCAGGGAGAGAAGCTTGGGAAGGACGAGTCCTCATCCCTCCAGTTCCATGACGGCCCCTCCTCTGAGATGTGCGACCCAAGCATTGCACGCCAGAGACCAGGCAAGGGCACCGAAACAGAGACAACCTCCGTCCAGCCTCACGTGTCCAGAAGGATGCTGTGCTCAGGCAGTTGTACATTTACCTCTAAAGCTGAAGAAGGCTCTCTGCATGAAGCTGACCCCAATCTTGACTCTATTTAAAGAGTCAAGGAGAGAGAAGTTTAAGGAAAGAAGTCCTAGCTGGTCCAGGCAGCATGCATGTCAGGGTCACAGAGGCCTCCTGTACCCCTTCACTGCCATTCAATTCTGATTCCAAGGTCCCTTTTCCATCAGGCACCCTGAGACTCCTGCCCCAGCAGCCCACTTACAAAGTGTCTACCGTGCGCCACACATTGCATTCATGAGGCAGAGGGATGAACGGACTGGGAGACATTCACCTCAATAACCACAGGTCATGGGGACGAAGGGGTGACTGTGGCCCAGTCCTTGGTCCTGAAGGCTGTCAGCCCAGCTCAGCGTCCTGCAGGGGGCCTTGCACGCTGCCTGTCTGTTGACAGGTGTGCTGGGAGTCTGTCTCCTGGGATAGGCTGGGCAAGGGGTCGGAAAGAGCAGTGGCCCATGGTCCTGGGGCATTCAGCTCCTGGGGTGCTGTTTTTCACCCCACAAATGCCTACTGACCATCTGTGGCAGCGGGCACTGTGCAGTCCCGTGCAAGAAAGAAAGACGTATAGGAGCCCTCCAGGTCCCCATATAGATGTACGGGAACCCGTATGGGAATCCAGACATGTCTCTGGAAGCTATTAAAGTTGGTTCAGCCACAATGGAAGACTCTTCAGATGGGCTCTGCAAACTTAGCCTCTGGCTCATCTGCCTGCCCCCTGTGGCCCAGGAAAGTCTCGAGGAACACAGGAGGTGGGTCTTGGGGGATGGTGGTGGGCTTATCTGTGAAGTCATAAGCCCCGACTCCTCCACAGGCCACCGTGGGCAACCAGAGGCTCTGGGTGGAGGCGGCCTGCAAACTTCAACCAATCTTGTAAATTTGGCTGAGAAGTCAGCAAAGGATTGGAGTCCCTGACTCCTAGCCTCAGCACCTCAGTCCTTCCACAGCTGTGGTTCTCACAGCTCCAGTTTGCTCCCTGTGCCCAAGTCCCTTCCCCCTGGACACTCCAATGCCTCTAGCCCTGCAGGGTGGGGCTGGTGCTGTCATCGCCCCAGAGTTCCAGCCCTGCCCGCTCTGCCCCCGTGTCTGGTTCTGTAACTATTTCTGCATAATTGTCGCCAGCCTTGACTCAGTGGGATGCCTCGTGCCCCAGTGCATAAAGTGAGCCCTGCCTTGCTTTCCCCACCTCCTCCCAAGGGCCCCAGACTTGGGGTGTTGCCCTTTGTGGAAGGTTTCCCAATGCTGGCTGCTTTCCCGATCTGCTGAGAGTCACCTTTCACCCTTAGAATTTGTGACTTTGTCTTCTGCTCTTACTGCCTACTGCTGATCCAGACTCTTCAGACACCGTGACCTGCCTCCAGGCCTGGCCTTCCTCGGGGCATCTGCAGCACAGTTTTTCTCCCCAGTGAATCCTCTGAGATCTTCCTAGTCTCCTCCATTGCCCTGAGGTGAATGGCCACCGGTTCCACTAAATGCTGAGATAAGATCAAGGGTTTGGGAAGCACCAAAGCTGGAGATCAAAAGGAGCACGGCTTCCTGAGGAAGTGGTTTTAGAGCTGGTCCTCGAAGGATGGGTAGGATTCCCACAGGCAGGGGTGGGGAGTCAGGAACAGAGTATTTTTCCCCTAACCTTACTTTCACTTGAAAATAAAGGTAGATGATAAATCGATGATGACCCCTAACATTGATTGAGGGCCCACTGTGTGCTAGGCACCGTGCTAAGCACTTTACAAATAGCATGTCATAAAATCCTTACAATACCTCAATGAGGCACTGAAATTTACAGACGAGAAAACTGACGCTCAAAAAATTCAGTCAATTGCCTGAGCACAGAGCTAGTAAGTAACAGAGCCAGAATGTAACCAACATCTGTTGGATGACAAAGCTGTGCTCTTGACATTGATTCTATAGTTAGCTCAGTTCAATCCCACCAAGTTTAACTAAGCTATTGCCAGGACCCCTGTGCTCAGAAATGGGTGACAAAGTTGGTCCGGACAGGAAGTCTAGCCCTGGCGGGGGCAGGGGGCAAGGGGGAGTCCAACAGGCAATGACTAAACAGAAGAAAACACCTCAGTGAAGGTAGGCCCAGGTAGGCGCCTCCCCAAGGTTCAAAATGAGCAGCTAGTGGGCTCTAGTTTGTAGAAGGAGAAGCTGAGGTCCACATAAGGAAAGAAACGTGTCTAGGGTCACACAGGCAAATCTAGAACTGGAACCTCCAAGAAAATAGGAACGGGGTGGTGGGAAAGAGGGGAAAAGGCCCTAAGGAGGGCGAGGGAAAGTGAAGGAGATGTGGGGAGCAGGTAGGCAGCAGGGGGCAGAGAGAAGCCAGCGCTCCTGCACCAAGCAGCTGACGCTAACCCAAGCCCGGGGGCTATAAATGGCTCTTACTGGCACCAGCCCAAGCTGTAAAAATGATTTTCCTGAGAACAAGAGGCTCCACTGGAGGAGCCAAATCCTGCTCTGTTCTCCAAATGTCAAGAGAGCTTTTTCTAACCTGAGCTGTCTGTCTTCAGCAGCAGCCTGCCTGGCTTGAGGTCCCGTGGAGGGACAGAAAGGGGACCGCTGGGGGTGGGGCACTGCAGGCAGAGCAGAGGAGGACGTGGGAGGAAAGAGGACTCCCAGCCCAGGCCTCACCACATCTCTCTTCCCAATGACCATCAGCTTCTTCCCACCTAGCCCAACTTCACATAGAGCCCCCGCCCCAGGGTCACCTACAGAGACTCATCACACCCTTTCTTCATCCTCATGAACTCACGAGACCGTGAACTAAATTGGTGGTCCATGTGGTGGATGATCAGACAGACTAGCTCTTCCAGCACCATCTGTCTGCCTTTAGATGGGGACCAGAGCTTTAACAGAAAGGGAACATTCTAATGGTGGAATGTCAGGCAGGAGCAATGTAAGCAAGGGCCCTGTTGGGCCTATGGATCTCTCCCATTGCCTAAGATCACACCACAAATATATAGCTTTCATGTCTGCCCTTAGCCAAAGACAGCCCTGGTTCCACCCTCATATCTACTCTCCTGCACTCACATTTCTTATCATCTGGGCTGAAGATGGGTCCCAGCACAGCAACATTAAAGTCAGCCTCCCCAGAAGGAAGTGCTACACTAGGGCACACGGCCCCAGCTCACTGCTTCTCACCCTGCAGGTCAGAAACCTGCGAGTCTGGGAGATGGGGAGAAGGATCTAGATGCTGCTGGTCCTGCAAGCCAGCATTGTCTTCCTGTCCATGGCCCTCCAGGGCCCCCTGGCCTGCTCATTTGTCAGCACTCGCCCTCACGCCCCTCACTAGAGTTGGTTTTGTTTAAGGCACAGACACTCTCTAGATCCCCTGGGCAAGGCCAGACACTGATGCATGTCACAGAGTGTCATCTGCTGTCACCCACTGGGACCTTCCTGTCTTACAGTGTCCCTGACTATACCTCTGACATCTTGGCAGAGTCCATCCTCACATGCTTTTTATCACTTTAGACTCAAGCCCCTGCCAAGGCTGGGCTCCCTAGAATTCCCTTCCTTGGGTCCTGCCACCCTTCATTCCCAGTGCCCCCGCTCCTCACCCCCAGGGAATGCTGCCAGGAGACCTGCCAGGACCCTTGTCTGAGACAGGGCTGACAGAGGGGTCTAGGGCAGGGTTCCCAATGCATGGTCCCTGGGCCACCTGGGAACTTGTAAGAAACGCAGATTCTCAGGCCCTACCGGAAACCACTGAATAAGAATCTCTGGAGCAGGGCCCTGCGATCTGTTCCAACAAGCCCCCTGTGTGGCTCTGATGCATCACAAATTCAAGAACCTTTGGTCCAGAGCTGCATTTTTCCACACCATATTCTACAGAATGGATAATCCTAGAAAGGGGGTTCCGTGGTCAAGTGAGTTTGGGCAAATAAGCTAGAGAGATTTTTCTTTTTTTCCCAGCTTTATTGAGATATAATTGATATAAAACATTGAGTGAGTTTAAGGTGTACAACATAATGATTTGATATATGTGTATACTGCAAAATGTAAAGAGATTTCTTCATTGGCACACTTTAAAGCCTTGAATTTGCTGAAATGAGTTGTGAATCTCCAAGAGGGAATTTTGGAATCTAGTGCTCCAAATTTGTGGCTGTGGCATCCTTTTTCCCTGAGATCTATAAGCACCTCTGGAAATTAATGTTCTGGGGGAGACCATCTGGAGGCCTCTGATTTAGGATGGTGTCTCTCTATTACGATCTGCATCAGTCACCTCGGGGTGGGTTTCAGACCCCACCCCAGACCAGGGGAATTGGAGCCTGTGGGGGCGAGACCCAACAAGCTGCATATTTAACAAGGCCCCCAGGGATGCCTATGGAATCCTGGTCCAGATGGGGCTGAGGACAGTGACCTGCCTTCTCCATTACTCTCTGACCCCTGATGCCCGCTCAGAGGTCAGCCTGGCACAGCCTTGGTGCTACTGCGATTCCCAGACGATGCTGGAGCCAGGCCAACAACGCCTGGGAGAGGCAGCCACAGGGTACAGAAAGCACAAGGACCGAGACTCCGTGTAGGCTCTGCCAACTTCAGGCCGAGTGACCTCAGGCCAGTCCCTAACTTGCTGTCACTGCCAGGGTCACCATGTGGCTCACCTCGAAGGGCAGCCCTCAGCAGCTGTGCACTCTGTCCCAGCGCTTCCCATCAGCCCCGGCTGTCTTTGTGGTACCACAGCAGCGCCTGCTTCAAATCAAATGGCAGTGCACCCACACAACACTGCCCCTCTCCCGGATCAGCAGTTGCTGGGAAGGAATCTATTGGATTTGTTGGGCCTGACCTATTTTTTAAATAAACCAGGCCTGTTTTCCAGCTATTAGTCACTTTCCGCCCAAGCCTCCACGTATTAAATTCTCTTCTTATAGCTCCAGATATTTAGGCTGCAAGAGATGTCAGGGTTAATTGGATGCTTGGCTCCTGGCTCTTCCTCCTTAATGGGCTTAAAAAGCAGACTTCATCTCCTCTTCCTCTCTTTTCCTTCCCCAAGGCAACAGGGGCCTCTCTCTCCTCTGACCTGAAGAAGGTCACCAGGCACTTGGCTTCCTTCTCCACTTGCCTTTATGGGCAGAGGCGCAGAAGGACATGGTCAATCTCCTCACATCCGCGCCTGGCCCAGAGCTGGACTAAGCTTTAGTCCAAGATTTGGGTCAAATCGTCCCTGTGGGACCTGAGCTGGGCTCTTGACTAGAGGTAGAGGTCGTACAGATAGAGACCTGTGGGTTCTGGCCTTAGTTCTCTCTTCACCTGCTCAGGTCACCAGGCAAAAGCCATTAACCTTTCCTACTCTCAGTTTCCTCTTCCATCAGATGACAACAATTACATGTCCTGCCTCTTTCTGCCTGCTGTGATGACTAAAAGACACTCAGTGTGTAAATATTCAGAGGAAATGCTAAAGTGTGGTACAGGAGGACAAGACTTCCATCTCTGGCAGTCTGACCCTATGCCCTGAAGCTACTTTTGGATGCTCTCTAGGCCCTTCTCTGGCACTGGACACAGAGGCTTTGGCTGCCCTTAGCACTCTGTTCTGCTGCCTGCCTGACCCTGGTCCTCCCCTCCACATTGTCCACTCTCTAGGCTCTGTTCTGCCTCCTCTCCTTGGAGCTTTCTGAGTATTACACAACTGCTATCTTCAGGACTATGGCCATCAGGGAAAGTTAGTCAATTTTTCCAGCCCCTGACAACTGGTCTTTCCCGTTGCTATTCTGAACTCCCATGGCATCTGCTCGTCTAAAGCTACTGGCTGTTTTCTGTCTTGTTTTGTGGGCAAATGGTCTCATGCGAATTGTCTCACAGTTGTAGGTGTTGCTTCCACAACCAGGAAGTAAATCGCTCAGACCAGTAACCAGACCTTATGTGTCATTGTTTCCCCTTAACACTTGGCACAGAGCTGGGGCTCAATAAAGATGTGCTGATCACAGTATCCTCACACTTCAGCTGGGTCCACGCTGCCCTTCATAAATACATTATGAAAGTGTCACCCCTTCCCGCCATGCAATCAGAGACCTTTCATTCCCCCTTGAAAGTGTGGAGAGGTGGCAGGAAGAGAGACAAAACTGAGAAGAAGAATCATCAGAAGCCTAATAACACTCAGCACTCTTTAGAGGGCTCAATGGTACTCCAAACGTTTTTACTGAGAAGTGACTTATCTCCTGGGATTTCTAGAAGAAGAAAATATCTTGCAGATGTAGAATGAATTTACTAAGCACCCATAATTCCAGCCATATAGACTACAAGTACCTTCAAGTATAGATTCAAGCGTATTTGTCAGACATCTTCCCAACAATCTCTCCACGCCCGAGTCGTGCAAGTCCAGAACTGCAGGTAACAGTGCCGTGGCTCAGAGAAGCTGACTGACTGATTCAGCCTGTGTAGCATAGCTGGTCAGGACCCAGAAGCCGACCCTCAGTGTCTAAGGCCCCATCATCTGACCATTAAGCTGGCGACTGAAGAAAAACAAGCTACAAAGTCATGTTATAAGTCAGCAAGAAAATCACAAGTTGTTGGCCAAGACCACAGCCATGCCAATTTAATCGAGATTCTCATTCGGTTTCCATGGATTCCTCTAGGCACTTTCCATCTAGTTCTAACAAACCCATTTACTCCAAATAAATATATTTCCACCCAGATTCTTATCAGAAATGACTGACTCCTTTAATCAAAGATTTGGATGCAAGTAAGCATTGGAAACACTGACATTCCAGCTAGAAAGGGAACAATGTCAGCCAACTGGTAATATCCAGGTCTACTCCAAAGGTGGCCTCAAACTAGCCGGTGACAGATTCCAGGAATCTGGAATCTATTTTTTTCTTTTTTTTGAGGAAGATTGGTCCTGAGCTAACATCTGTGTCAATCTTCCTCTATTTTTTGTATGTGGGAGTCCACCACAGCATGGCTTGATGAGCGGTGCATAGGTCCACACCAAGGATCCAAACTCGCAAACCCTGGGCCACCAAAGTGGAGTGCACGAACTTAACCACTAGGCCACTGGGCTGGCCCCTGGATTCTTTTTAAAGCACTCTCAGGTAATTCCCATGATCAGTTAAAAAGCCAGACAGAATATAGGAAATAACAGTTTTCAAGACATTGAACACCAGGTAATGAAAAACCGTATCTCTGAGAGATGGCAAACAAACAAGGTGAACCCTATGATGGCCCAGCTTATTGCCAGGTGTGAGTATCTAGGCTACGGCGTAGAGGGACAGGAAGCCAGGTAGAGCCAGGAATCTCTCTTGGTGGAAGAGATGGAGGTGGGACTCTGGAGACAGCAAGGCAGCTAGAGTTTGCAAGGCAGAGTCCTGGAGGGAAGATGACTATCCAGAGACGAGGCTGCGGGGAATCTGGAGAGAGTTCCCCTCAAGTCTTCAGCTGAGACTGACCCAGCCATGCATGTGGGGAAACTGCTGAGGCCAGGTGAAGAACTACTGAGAAGACTGAGAGACTAATCTGTGGTGCTCACGCAGGGCTGGGAATGGTTGTTGTCCCCCCCAACCCAGAGTGGAAAACCTCATAACTCAGGAATGTTCAGAAGAGGTTATTTTTCCCTCAGTGGTGGCAAATTAGCCTTAAAGACTGCTCTGATCCCATCAAACAAAGCTTAAAAGCAAGGTTTGAAAGGGTTAAAGTGTCCAAGTAATTTAACTGCATCCCAGAAAAAGAGATTAGAAATGCAAAATATCCAGCACCCAACAAAGTCTGGATTACACAATGTCTGGCACTCAGTCAAAAGTGATCAGACTTGCCAAAGAAGTAGGAAAATACTACCTATGATGAGGGAAAAACCAATCCCTCCAAATCAACCCAGAAAGGACATAGGTGATGTAATTAGTAGACAAGGTCAATAAAATTGTTGTTGTAACTGTATTTCATATGTCCAAGAAACTAGAGGAAAGATTAAGTGTATTAAGTGGAGACATGGAAGATATAAAAATGGCTCAAACTGAACTTCTAGAGATAAAAACAACGTGTGATGAAAAATACGCTGGATTACGTTAACAGCAGACTAGACATTACAGAAGAAAAGATTAGTGAACTTGACACAAGACAATAAAAACGATCCAAAACAAAACACGATGAGAAAAAGACTGAAAAAATAGAGCATCGATGAGCTGTGGGACAACTTCAAGTGGCTTGTGCGCATGTAACTGTAGTACCCAAAGGAAGGGGAGACAGAAAATATTTAAAGAAATATTGAAACGGTGGCTCAAGTTTCCCAACTTGATAAAACCCATAAATTTACAGATCCAAAAAGCTCGACAAACCCTGAGGAAAAGAAATGAGAAGGGGAAAAAAACTACACCAAGTTATCTCATAATCAAATTGCTTAAAATCACTGATAAATAGAAAATCTGAAAAGGCTCCAGCAGGGGCACGAAGACATGTCACCTACAGGAGAACTAACACAAGAAGGACAGCCAGCTCCTCCAAGGAAAGAGCACAGGCCAGGAGACAGGGCTGCAACAGCTCTGAAGTACCGAAAGGAGAAAGGAAAAGCTGTCAACTGAGAACTCTATACCCAGTGAAGATATCTTTCAAAAATAAGGGCAAAGTAACGATTTTTTGAGGCATACAAAAGCTGAAAGTTCTCCTTATCCACAGGCTGACACTGTAAGCAGGGTTAAAGCACCTCCTTCGGGCAGAAGTAAATGGAAACCACATGGAAATCTGGATCTGCGCCAAGAATGACGTGCTCTGGAAATGGTAGCTAGGTGGGTCAATATAAAAGACCTTTTTCTCATTATGTAAATGTCTTTAAATGGCCATTGACTACCTGAATAAATAATAATAACATCGTGTGGGATTTATAACATATGTAGGAATGAAATGTACATAGCAATGGCACCAAGGCCAGAAGGGGAGGATTTGAAGAATACTGCTGTAAGACTCCTAGGCTATATGCGAGGCTCTGGAACATTACTTCAAGGTAGACTATGATAAGTACCATATCTTAACCATTTTTAAGCGTACAGCTCAAGGATATTAAGCACATAATATCAGTATGTACAATATGATAAGTACAAACTCTAAAGCAGCCACTTTATAAAAGCACAAAAAGTTTCAGATACTAAGCTAGCAAAGGAGATGGTTTTTTTAAATCATTAAAAAGAAGGGAAATTCTGACACATGCTACAACATTGACAAACTTTGAGGACACTATGCTAAGTGGAATAAGCCAGTCACAAAAAGATAAATACAGTAGGATTCCACCCGTATGAGATACTTAGAGTGGTCATAGCCACAGAGACGGAAAGCAGAACGGGGTTGTCAGGGGCTGGGGGAGGGGAGAACGGGCCGTTGTTGTTTAATGGGCAGAGAATTTCAGTTTTGCAGGAGGAAAAGAGGTCTGGAGAGGGATGATAGTGATGGTTACACAACAAAGGTTGTGAATGTGCTTAATATCATTGAGCTATACACTTAAAAGTGGTTAAGATGGTAAATTTTATGTTATATATATTTGACTACAATAAAAAAAAATTAGAGGAAAAAAATGGATGGAACCACAAGGAAAGAGAGACAAATCTGGTTAGTTTGGTAGTTTGAAAATCACTAAAATAAGCAACCCTTGGACTTAAAGCCTAAGAAATCTGGATGCATCATCTCCCTTCTATCTTCCCTACCACCTCCAAAGTTCCTGAGTCAAAGACTTGGGGGTGTGGGGTAAAGAAAACACACTATGCGTTTACTTGTCAAATTAACACCTTAGTGTGAACTCACTCATCAGGTCCCTTTACTCCTGACAGGAGGAAGAAAGTACATTATAATAACGGCGAGAGAGAGGGAGAAGCAAGTCCCAGAGGCCATTTTCCCGGGAAGATCTATGGGCCCTGGAGCCTCGGAAGGTCTCCTCTAGAAGCAGGGACGGCCACGTGCTAAAGAGAGAAGGGGACGGCCAAGGTCCACCTGCCATCCCTTGGTGTTCCAGGCTTCTAAACTTTTATCCGGAACTCCCGCATCCCCCACATACCCGTGAGGCCCCACAACCTCTCCAACCCCTCCTGCTGTTCAGTCTCTGTCACCCTGGCCTTCAATCTGCTCCTGGACACCCCAAAACTTGCTCCCACCTACAGACTTTGCACCAGCGTTCCCCATATATTTGAATGACTGGCTCTTTCCCCTCATCCAGGTCTTTATTCAAACGTCACCTTTGCAGAGTGGTCTCTCCGGACTACCCTGTCTGCAAACACCCCAGCCTCTACCACATGCCGTTCCCTTATTTTTCTTCAGAACTCTTATCAGTGCCTGACACTGGTTCATATATTTGTTTATGTCCGTCTTCCCCATAAAATGAAAGCTCTGTAAATGCAGGCAGCAGGCTCTGCTGTAATCCCAGCTTATAGAACGGTGCCTGACACTGAGTGGGTGTTCAATAAATCTTTGTGGAAGGCGTGAATAAATGAGCAAATGAATGAATGAATGATTCCTTTAACAAGGGGCCTGGGGGGACTATGCAGAGAAAAGGGCTGAAAAACACAGTGACAGAGCAGCTGGCAGTCACTCCTGGAGGCCCCCCTCTCGGTCCCACACCAGGCAGCTCCATCCCACAGAGCCCTGAGGGCACGTGGTGAAGAGGGACCTTTCTGGACTCGGCTCCACTCTGCGCTGGCTCTAAGACGCTCCCCTGCATGAAAGGCCCCTCTGCCCCGCTTTCCCTCCGAAGGCCGGGCCCTCCAGAGCCCAGGAAAGCTATGATAGCTTTCTCCGTGAGGCCCAAGTACAAGCTGGAGCTAGCAGAGCCCTGCAGACAAAGTCCAAACACATTAGCAGGGCTCATCAGTCCTCCGCTCTCTGCCGTGATCTGACCCCGGCTACTCCTCAGGTCCCCTCCTGAAAGGCTGCTGCAGTCGGGCTGCCCTTTTCTATGTCCCCTTAAGGCACTGTGCCTTGCCTCCTGGCCTTAGGACCTGCTGCTCTTCTGCTTAGATGGCCATCTCCTCGCTACCCACTGCCAGCCACCTGCCCAAACCCACACCTGGACAACTCCAGTCAGTGGCCCAGGAGGCTCAGCTGTCATGCCCTTAGCCAGTCTGCTTTGATCGCCTTCCCCCACAGGGTTAGATGCCCTCCTGGAGAAATCAGTCGCAGAACAGGCAATCCGCTGTTAGCGATAAACCTGAACAGAATGTCAAGTCCTCAGTGCTTTGCCAGGCTCCTTTCTAAGGACAGCCTTTGCAGGTGGCTAGTTAGAGGGTCACAAGGTGGCTTACTAGTTATTATGGGGTTTCCCCTTCCATGAGTGTGACAGTCCCTTCCTCAGCCGAGTGTCATGACATCCCCTCTCCTGTGCAACCACAAGGCAGCCTCAGAGGGGAGTTTAGCTTCAGCTCCGTATAGAAGAAAGAGTATGGTTTTGCTGTGCTGAGAAGTGTCTGGGCACAGAGGGAGCTGAAGCACACGGCCTTCGGGGCAGGCCTCTGCCCCTCTGCTTCCTGCACTGCAGTTCTCAGTGAACAGTGAAGCCTTATTTTAAATTATGAGTCGCCTTTTTCTCTCCAGTAGCTCCCTTCTATAGGTGCTCCCTTGGCACCCACCTATCGTCTTCACAACACCCCCTCAGCTGCTGGTATCCTGGCTGGCTCCCCTCCCAAAGCACAGGCTCCTCAAAGGCAAGGATGGTTTCTGACTCTGGTTTGCATCCCCAGGGCTTATCAGAACGCGTGGCGTGGGGCTGGCACGTAGTGCCTCCT
This sequence comes from Equus przewalskii, assembly GCF_037783145.1. NCBI lineage: Eukaryota > Metazoa > Chordata > Mammalia > Perissodactyla > Equidae > Equus > Equus przewalskii. The sequence goes on along the minus strand of NC_091835.1, from coordinate 32,495,166 downwards.
CAGTAAATGCTTGTCGAAAGGACGACTGATTGAATGGGTAGAACAATGGATGGACAAACAGCCTTACAGAGGAGACTGAGACACAAAGAGTTTAAGTGGCTTCCCCCCAGGTCCCTGATGTCAGCAAACGACAGAACTCGGGACTTCCACGCTTCCGTAGGTGACTCTGTGCAGGATAGCTAAGCACTCAGAATGTCTCTTTAGAGTTCAATTTTCCCTTCCATTCCCCAAACGTCTTCCCAGATGACTAGAGCCCAGAGGTCATCTCACTTCCTTTGGGCCTAACTTTACATGCGCAGCAGCTCTGCTTTTCTGAATTCATCCAAAACAGGTGAGCACATTGCAATCCTAATGGGCACTCACCACCACAAGTGACCCAACAGCTGCCATTTGTTGACCAGGCCCTATGCCAAGGGCATCTTCACTATGAGGCTCAGAGAAAATAAGTAACTGGTTCAAGGTCATAGAGTTAGAAACTGAAGGAACATGGAGTCAAGCCTCCAGAAAGCTGCCTCCCATATTTTAAAACAGATTCATGAGAGGCAGTGCTGCTCCAAGGTCAAGATCCTGAGGTGCAGGTGATGGATAATGATGGACTCTGCCCCAAATGTTTCCCAGTCAAAGTCAGCCCTGGGAGGCCCCATGGTGTAGCACTCGGAACTCTCTCTTAAGTATCTCACCATTTTTGCAATTGGACACAAATATTTGTTCCTCTCATGAATCACCCACCCTGGAAGCCACCTCCATCAACTGGTGAGGGCCTTCCTTTACCTAGACTTGGGAAAAGACCTTGAAGACGAAAGTTTCTAAGTCGGCAGTTTGTGAAGGCTCAGGAGTACACAGCCATCCTCAGCCTCAAAGCAAGGACCGCATGACGAAAGAAGGCCCATGTTTGGACCCAGGAGCTCCTTTTTCTAACCCCAGCTTTCCTCCTACCCCACTGCGTGTCCTTGAGTCAACCTTTATCCTCTCTGGCCTTGGATTCCCATCTGCAGAAAGAGAAGGGACTGGATTCGATCCTATGGATCAAACAGGCTTATCTAAGGGGGCCAAGCAGATGACATGAACTAGTGGAGTGAGCAGGCGTAGGAGATGACACCCACCATGGGTAAGCAGGTGGACTACGGCAGGGAGAAATGAGCACCTCCTCAAGAGACAGCCAGCGTCCCATGCTGTTATCTTCTGATCACAAGTGTCTTGATTTTTAAATGTTGGGCTCTGTGAGGCCAAATGAAATATATCTGTGGGCAGGTTTGGTCCACGTCCTCCCATTATTTATCACCATTATATTCACAACTGAGGAGCTGAGGCCCAGGCAAAGAAAATCAGTGAAAGACGAGCCAGAGCAAATAGGTACACAGCCCTAAGAAACCAACCATGAGGAGAACCTGGGCTTCTGGTTGACCAGAACCACCAAAAAACAGAAAATAGAAACTGCCAGAGACAAGGGCAATGCACCAGTGCTTAAGGAAGCCTATTTCCCAAAGCAGACTAGAGAATGGAGTCAGCCATGCTGCTTCAGCCACGCAAGGCTCGGTGGGGGCATAGAGAGTGAATTGCGCTCAAGGACAGTGACAAGTGCTTAGATAATTGTGGGATGTGTGGAGGTTCAGTGTAAGCAGTGGTTCTCAAACTTGCGTGGGCATCAGAATCACCTGGAAAGCAGATTGCAAGGCCCACCCCCAGAGACTCTGATTCAGTAGGTCTCAGGTGGGGCTGATAATTTGCACTTACCAAGTTCCCAGGTGAGGCTGATGTGGCTGGTGCAGGGGCCACACTGGGAGTTTGGGTTCTGGAATACAACTGATCAACTGATCATGTTTGGAACCAGGCTCCACGACTTACTAGCTATGTGACCCTGGGAAATTTACTGAACTTTTCGGTGTCTCAGTTGCCTCATTTATAAATTGGGGATATTATTAGTATCCACTCAGAGGATTATTTAAGGATTAAATTAGATAATCCATGTAAAGAGCTTTGAAAGGTGCTTAGAGCAGAGTAAGTGCTCTATGAAGACCACTGAGCATCTCTGCTTGTAAAAGTAGCTTAGTGGAAGCTCCAGTTCCTGTTACCTCAGGACTGGTGACAGAGGAGCGCCACAATGACCTGTAGGTATAATGGGGCAAGAGAAGTTACTGGAGCCCAGAGATGGCGAGGGCTGTGTGAAGAGGGGTACATGGAAGCTTCAGTTCAGGGAACAAGTTGACAGTGACCCTAAAGAGAAGAAGCTGGAGGAATAACCACTCTAGCCTCACTCTCCTCCTTTCTCTGACCTCTTACTGGTGTGCCGGTTGATGCTTCCCTCTGGTGGGACTCAACCCTCTGGTGGGAGGAGCTGGGGAAAGGAGCCTGTTGTGAAAGTCCATATTGCTCAGCTTTCCAGGCCACAGCACAGGGTGGAGAAGGATGGAGAGCAAATTGGAGGGACACATATAAGATACCAACACACTTAGAAAAGGACCTCCAGACATCACTTGGTCTATATCCCCACCTGGAGAGGCAGGGTGACCCCTAATCCAACCTATGCTGGTGAGCTCCAGTGAAAGAACTGATGGATTCAGAAAGGCTCCAAGGGTTGTGTGAGCAGCTCCTCTCCACACCACATCCTGCTTCCTTGTTCCAGGCCCAGCCAGGGCTCTGGCATTGAACTCGCCAGGCACCAACCTTGGAGGAAACTGAATTCTTTGGCTTTCCGCAGGGGACAAGAGACTACCTTGCAGGGAGCAGAAAAGACAGAATGAATTCAGCAGAGACTGGAAGGTTAACACAGCAACCTGACACACAGGTCAGGGCTTGGAGCTCTGACTCTCTGACCTTGACAAAGCACCTCTCCTCAGAGCTTCCTTCTCCAGGAGACAGTCATGATCACTCCTGCCCGCTTCCTCTACCTGGCTCCTCCTCATGCTCCAGGATTTGGGGCCTGGAAAAGGATTCCAAGAGGTGCTAAATCACCCTAGGTTCCTTGGAGGAAATCACTAGAGCAATACTTGATATAATTGTGATTATCCATTAGCCAAAATCAGACAGGATGAAGTCCTGCAAAGTAATACACCGTAGGGAGTGAAGTGGATCTGCTGAGGTAATGAACTGAATTAAAATCATTGCTATTAAACATTTTTCCAGGGCTGGTAACTGTTGATGCTCTCTTTATTCATGTACTGGCTCTCATCAGCAGAACCCCTGAAAGCCACTGATGCTTTGCACTTCCCTCACACTGATGGGGAAATGACACGGAAGAGGCAAATAGCCAGCTTTCCAAAAAGATCCAGGTACAATGAAGCATAGACGACGTGACAGGAAGTTTACCATGGAAAGAGAAGACGGTGTGTACACCATCCCAGAGTACGATTATATTCACTAAAAACTGCAATGGGAAGAGTCGAATTAATAGCTGAAAATCTGAAAGGGACCTCAACGAGTCAGGTGGTCCTGTCCGCTGGCTTCAGGTGAGATGTTATTAACCAGGCCGAAGAGTCTAAGGGACTCGCTGGGGCGACCCAGCCAGCTATTCCAGCCGAATATAAAATGCCTGCTCAAGCCAGGACACGGGGGAAGCTTAAATGGAGTTATCTGTTCGACAGGCACCTACTATATTTGGGTTAGGAGTCAGAGCTCTGCAAAGAGGCTTCTAGAATCTCCAAGGCAGAGACCATTTTGTAACGAGGCAGAGGAAGGAGGAAGGCGTGGAGGCCCACGTTAGAACTTTCTGAGACAACTGGGTGACACCGGGGGGACTGAAAAATCTTTCACATAAGGAACTACCAGGACACCTCCTGTGGATTCAGCCACTTCTCCAGGTTTCCTCTCTGCCATAAACTTTGTTCTTTTTCCTCCCTGATGATAATGCCGCATGGTAAGTGTAGAGCAACTGAGAACCTCAGACTCCTGGATTCTTGGCTTTGCAGTGCTCTCAGGATCAAAGACAGCCTCAGAAAAGACTGTCCCATAGTAAGTACATTGCAGGGCCTGAACTGTCACCCAGGTCTCCTGAATCCCATCAACTTCATCCTAAAATGATTTCATACCCAATCATCTCCACGAAGGCCAAATGAGACGGCAGACGGTGATCCCTGCGGTTAACTCAAGAGGCCAAACAGCTGCAGAACTGCCACCCGGCCCTGCTCCTCCGAGCAAGCAGTCTCCACCCATAACCGTTCATTCATTCACTCAACCAGCATCCACCGAGTCCTCGTGTAGTCAGGCATTGTGCTGCAGTGTAGACCGGACCGGCAAGAAGCAAAAGCAGAAGCTGGGCAGCCAGTTACGGTGGCCCAGACAAGAGATAATGAGGGTCTGATCTAAGGCAGGGGAGAGAAGGAGATGGAAGTAAGTGATGTTAAGAAAGTAGAATTAGCAGGATTTGTTATCAATTACCTGAGATTGGGGTAGGGAGGTGAGAGTAAGGGAGGCCTCTCGTGTGACTCCTGATTTCTGGCTGGAGAGAAGGAGAGAATGGGAGTGCCCTTCATGGAGATGGCATACAAGGAGAGGAGCAGATGAGCAAGTTTGGAGGTAAGATAGGGAGCTCTTTTGGGTTGTGTTGAATTTGGAGTTCTGAAGAGCACCGAGAAAGAGCAATCCAGGCAGAAGTGCAGGTCTGGATGTCACAAGATATGGAAGAGGATGAGATCATCCAGGGACAGTAAGCTGGAGACAGCATCATTAAGAGATGGCAGGGGGGCCGGCCCGGTGGCGCAGCGGTTAAGTTCGTACGTTCCGCTTCTCGGCGGCCCGGGGTTCGCTGGTTCGGATCCCGGGTGCGGACATGGCACTGCTTGGCAGCCATGCTGTGGTAGGCGTCCCACGTATAAACTAGAGGAAGATGGGCACGGATGTTAGCTCAGAGCCAGGCTTCCTCAGCAAAAAGAGGAGGACTGGCAGTAGTTAGCTGAGGGCTAATCTTCCTCCAAAACAAAAACAAAAACAAAAACAAAAAAAAGAGAGATGGCAGGAAGAATGATCCATATGAGAGCTTGAGAGATAACAGTTAGAGATGTGGGAGAGGCAGGAGAAAGCAGGGCTCAGGAACCCAAAAGAGGAGGGGGTAGCAAGAAAAATGCAACAAACAACAGTGTCTAATGCCATTGACTGGTCAGTTGAGATGAGAGTCCCTTACAGTGGGTAACAAGGGATCTCCAAGGCTGGTGGCAAGAGCATGACAGAGAAGTGTAATTGCAGGGATAGCCATAGAATTACCCCTCCCCCAGGCCTCCAGTGTAGCGCTCAGCTTCTGGCAGCAGCCACGGTACCCAAAAGAGTTCAACATCCTGGCTCGGACCTGTATCCTGGGAGATAAGCCAGGTCCCGGCACTTTAGAAATAATGGTCCAGCACTGCACACTGGAGAAGACAAAGAAGTATGGCTTTAACAGATTTGAAACTGAAATCTTCCCTTTCTTTTTCCCTACCCCTGTACACATTCAGAGCAGGCCAAACCCACAACACCTGAGTAAGGCTATGCATCAGTTGCCTGGTCAAGTAGGTATTAAAGAAGAGACTGCCAGAGATTGGATTCTCTCCAACATCCTGGCCCACCGAGCCCAGAGCCAAGAAGCTGGGGCTGCGCCCACCTGCCACCTGAATAGTAAGCCCCCCACAGTCTCTCCTGCCTAAAAAATAAAGAGCCATTACTCTTAGGAGCACAGAAGCCCGTGCCTGGAATGTAAGAGAGAAAGGAGGAGACCAAGCAGCAGGCAGAGAGCAGAAACGAAGGCAGAGGTTTCTGGAGGAAGGTTTGTTCTTCCCCAGGTAAACACTTGCCTGCAAGCTGCCTCCCCTTACATCCTTTGTTCGGTCACGACCCCAGCAGAGGTCAGCTCCCCACCAAGACTGGCAGCACCTTCTTGCTTTTTCCCCAACCTCCACTTTCTGTGCCATTTGCCACCTAGAGGGAAAACATCTCCCATTTTGAACAGCACGAATTTAGCACACGTGGGCACGTCTGGAAGGGGAAGCCATGTGGAGGACGGTGCTGAGCTCGTCTCCAACTCCACTGACAACTCAGTGAGGGAAACAGGCATTGAGTTGCGCTGGGAGGCCCTGGAGAGAGCAAGTGAATCACAACACGGTTGAAGATTTGCACGACACCTCCCCCCTTTTCCAGGGTCCTTATGCCCATTGTCCCCATTTACTTAAGGGGCACCCCTATCAAGTGGAATAGATTAGGATCAACTCATCCATTTTTTATACGCGTACTGAAAGTCATGGAGGCAGGTGGCAGTAGAGTCAGGACCAAGGGCTCTGCCTCTTTCCCTACTCTTTCTACGCTACCTGGCATCAGCCGAGGGCCGGAGGAGCTGGGGTGAATAATCAAGGTAAGTTGAGGCGGTCCCTCCCTGGGCCTCAGGATGGAGCCCGAGGTCTTGACTAGGTCATGTGGCGTACACTCCGGGAGAGGATGGACATAACCGGCCCTCAGACTCTGAGCTCTAACCCTGAAACAGAGCTAGAAGAAGAAAGAGAGGTGGGCACAGGCTTGGCAGAGCTTCAGTGAAACCTCCGAGAAAAGCCACCAGATCCGGCCTTGTGGACAAAGTCCTAGGGGCCTGCAGTGCTAGCAGCCCAAGCTGCCGGTTTGGTTTTCTTCACATCCTGGAATAAGCAGCATCTTATTTTTAACCTTATAAACAGAAGAGTGAATGGCAGTGCCGGACCAAGACAAGCATGAATAAAAGAGGCCGGGGCCAAGCTGGGGCAGGAGTCGCACCCACTCTGCGGAGCAGCCGTCCCAGAGCCGGAGCCTACAGCCTGAGTGCCGTGGTGGTCAGGAGCCAGAGCCTCAGGGCAGTTCAGATCCCTTGTCTAGGGACATCGCCCATTCTGCCTCCTTCTCAGATCAGCCAACGACGGTGCAGCAGGCCTAGTGAGAAAAGTATGTTGGCCCATCCAAACCCCCAAACTCCCCTCCCCACGTGAGGTTCTCAGGGGGCCGCGTGGTCTCTCTGCCGCCCCTTGCCATAGCCCGAGGGCTGGGAATTTCCACCACCCCAGGCATAGCCATGACAACTGGGCCTTTCTGAGACTTACGTGGTGACTGTTCAAAGGGTATCAAACTTGTACCCTCGTTTACTGGAAAATCTCCTCTTACCCAGTTTGCACTGATGGTGAAGCTTCTCTCTGCAGCTCTGGCTTTTTCCCTCAGCAATGAGTATCTAACTGGGACAGCTTGACAACAGCCTGGTCTGAGTCGGGGGTGCGGCTAGGACCTCAGAAACCTCCTCCTGCAGTGGGATCCTGCGCGATTGACACAGTCTCAACCAGCAGTGGAAGGGGAGCGTTAGGTACCTCTTTAAACACTAGTGTCCATAGAACATTTTCCGTACAGGAAAGGTACCTGTGGCAATGACCATTCATTGAGCAAAAGGTTTTAAACCTCTAATAGGTAGCTGGCACTGTGGTAGATGCTGGGACTTCACGGTGAGCAACACAGACAGAGCCCTGCTCCCACGGACTTATGGTGGACTCACAGACATGGAAATCAGCCACTAAAGGACAGCGTGAGAGGTGCCAAGACAGGGGATGCACAGGTACGACAGGATCACACAGGAGGGAGAACTGAGCCAGACTTAGATATTGGGGTGGTATGAGGGAAGCCTTCCTGGAAGAGGTGACATCTAAGTTGAGACCTGAAGGAAGAGTAGAAGGTACCCCAGTGAGGAGAGGAGGGAAGCAGTTGAGTATGGCTGGAGCAGAAGGGCAGGACTTATAAGAAATGAGGGTGGAAAAGGGCTCAGGGGCATGATCGAGGAGGCCTTATAAGCCATGGTAAGGATGGGACATCTTTCTCCTACCGATGATGGAAAAGCCAGATCAAAGCAAGGAGACAGAGGCTGTGTGGAGAGCATCCAGGGGTGACCGCATAGATCCGTGCGAGATATGGGGGCCCGGGGACCAGGACAACAAAAGTGGGGCCAGAAAGAGGAGGGCAAATTCAGCACAAAGAGGACAGACCTGTGAGATGGAGAAGCACCAGGCCTCACCGTGAAGAGAGGAGAGAGGGGAGTCCGGGCCTGTGGCTTCGGTGACTTCACACTAAGTCGGATGAGGCTCGCAGGAGAAGGCAGACTGACGGCAAGAGATGATGTTCCAGGGGGCCCCTGAGTCTGAGTGCCTGTGAGACATCGGCGTGGAGCTGTCCTGGGGCAGTGCGGTATTCAAGTTCACGCTCAGAGGAGAGGTCTGGGCCTCAGCTTGCAGTCTGAGAACCGTCAGGATATAAACTAGTAATAAAGCCGAGAGAGGGAAGGAGACGGCCTGGAGAGAGGATGTGGAGAAAGAGCAGAGGACGGCGTGGAAGCCAGCCCTGAGGAAAGCCTCAGCATCCGTAAGCACCGCGCGTCAGCTGCAAAGTCGGCGCTGCACAACCTTCCGGACTCTGAACTCAGATCTGCCACCGCCAGAGCCTCCCTCCACATTCCCACATTGACCTCACCCCAGCACGAATCCCAACCACACACACCGCCCGTGTTGAGGCCTCAGACCTTGCGTCCAGCTCGAAAGCTGCAGGCTGGCAGGTGAATGTGTACCTTACGTATCCCCTGTTATGAATTGCAAACTGCAGAGGATGAGTACGTCAGTGTCTGAGCACGTGCTCCCGCGTGACGGACCTACGGGCTCAGACGTGCGGACTTGTCCCCACACGCCAACACACGCACGCCCTCGCACCAAACGTTCCAAGTGACTGTTCCCACTTTGAACTGTAAATTTTCCTCTAAAAACAAAACAAAACCTGGGCGAATAAACTTAAAGTTGGAACAGGAGGACAAAAAAAAACATTTGTGGAGCTTCTTTTTATGTCTTACCCCATAGTCACAGCTACCTTATAAAATGGGTTTAATAATCCCACAAGGATGAAAACGAACCTCAAACCCAGATCTGACTCCAAAGCTCTCCCTCCACCCCTGGGCACCAGCTCTAATTCTGGAGAAAGGGGAGCAGAGAGAGACTCCAACAAAAGGAAGTTGGCACAGCTTATGTGTCACACACGGGCTTATTTCCTTTGCTCCTTCCATGAATATTCATCAAGTTCCTTCTATGCACCTGAAAGCAGGAGCTGAACGAACACACGTTCATAGAGAACATTCCTGAATGAGGCTCTGTGCACACTTGTGATGGGCTGTAGTCGTCCTGCAGGGTTCTCTGACCGGGCCTCCCCAGGGAACTGCTTGTCAGGGAGAGACGAAGTCCTTGAATTTAACGCGACCCTGGGAATTGCAGGCTTTCATTTTCCAGCAGGCCTGGCCTTGAAAGGCCGCCACTTTACTTACTTCAGCTAACACAAGATTATCTTTCACAATAGAGCTGCAGATGGGGCCCTAATGGATGAATTTGCTAATGCCGTTCCGCTTATAGTGGCATGAGCCCAATTCGGTCCTGGCTGTTCCATCCCAGGGTCAGGCCTCACACGGTGAATATGTTCTACTGGATTTACGGCCAAGAGGGCAGGGAGGTTAACTTGGTAATTAAATGCCTATTTTGCCACGTGAGCCTGGGCAATATCTCTGTCCCTCCCTCACCCCTTCCCCATGTCTCAGTTTCTTTCAGTACAAACATGGGGAAAAGCCACCAGTGGACCCAGGAATCGGTGCACAGGAATCGTGCCATTGTAGCAGCAGGCTCGCGGGGCTCAGGGAAGGCTGAGCGGCTGGCCTGCCCTCAGGGGTCTGCAGACCCGCACAGTTGATGCGCTCCAGTCCCCCGTTTCTCTCACATCTGTAGGGTCTCTGGGAGGTTTCGGTTCCATTCTTTGAATCAGGTCAAACAGCTGAGTTCTAGATCCCAGAGCTGAGTGTGAGCTCAGAGTGGGGTAGGCCAACCTGTGGGTCCCAGAGGAACCATCCCTCCCGTAACTGGGGCACTTCATGTGGGGACGAGGGCCCTGGGCAGGCGGCGGGCCCTGCCTTCAGCAGTCTTCGTGGCTCTGACCGGCTGAGCCGAGAATGATTGAATCCATGTTTCAATGCTGCAATGACGTGAATCAAAGAGGCCCTCCCTCAGCTGCTCTGCTCCCGCTCTGCTGGCACTGACTCCATAATGTCACCAGGAAAGGCCCTCCACTGGATAAGCCCAGATTACAAATAATAGTTAATCTTTCTTGAGCATTCACCCTGTGCCAGACATATGCTTTATACAAAATAACTTGTTAATCCACACAACAACTCAATGGAATAAAGTGCTTTTCCAGTATCATAGATGATGAAACCAAGGCACAGAGGATGGCAGAACTTGTGCAAGCTGATAAGCAGCAGAGCTGAGATCTGAACCCAAGCATGCTCGGCCCGGAGTCTGTGCACTGACCTTCCACACTAAACTGCCTCAGGCCGAGAAGTCAGTGGTCCATGTGGTTTAGTTATCTGGAAGATGCCAGGAAAGTCCTTATCCCTCCTGCCCTCCAGAATAGCCCTTCAGATAAGCTAGTAATGGGCTCACAATTCTACCTAAGGTAATTCCTCCAGCAACGACGAAGCAAATCCCCTGGGAGGATGATGGAGTTGAACACATGGAGCCTGTTACAGCTGTCAGTCTTCAATCAGCTAGACGCCCTTTCCGCCCTTTCCCAGGCGTGGAAGTTTATCAGCTCCTTCCCAAATCTCCCTGCATTCACAGTGGGAGGGAGCTGGTGTCAGGTAAATGTGAGGACAAGCTCCTGCGGATGTGGGTGAAAGAGGGGAGAGAGGCCCAAGTCAACAGCAGAGCACGTGCCAACTCAGAGCCTTCCGCCTCTGCTGCTTACTGGCTGCATAATCTTGGTCAAGATCAACCACTGCAAGTTCCCATTTCTTCAACTGCAAAATGGGAACAAGCAGAGTTGCTTTGTAACGCTGTTGTGTAGATTAAATAAGGCAATGCTTACAATGTACCTAACCCTGTGCCCAATACATAATACCACCATTAGCTCTTGTTATAATTATTGCCACTTTTCAAGGAAAGAAGGCCTCACAGAGACGCTGGGAAGCCAGCAGGCAAGGTGGACAGCTGAGTGGGCAGCAGGACAGAGACCAGAAGGAGACAGACTACCCTCACCGACTTTGCAACTATTCTGAGGCTTACTTGTTGATCCACTCAGTCATTTGTCAGTCATTTTCAACTCAGACCTACTATGTGTAGGCACTGTGTTGGATGACATTGTGGGTTGAATCAAGTCCCCCCAAAAGATACACTGAAGTCCTAACTCTTGTTACTACAAATATGACCTCGTTTGGAAATAGCCTTTGTAGATATAATCAAGTTAAGATGAAGTCAGGCTGGATGAGGCTGGGCTTTAATCTAGTATGACTGCAGTCCTCATAAGAAGAGATACAGGCACACACACAGGGGAGATGGCCGTGTGAAGACGGAGGCGGAGATCGCAGCGGTACGTCTACAAGCCAACGAATGCCGGCTGGTCACCGCTAGAAGCTGGGAAAGGGGCAAGCAACGAAGTCTCCCTAAGAACCTCCAGAAGGAACCAACCCTGCTGACACTCAGATTTCAGACCTCCTAGCCTTCAGAACTGTGAAAGAATAAATTTCTGTTATTTTAAGCTACCCAGTTTGTGGCCTTTTGTTACAGCAGCCCTAGAAAATAAATATAGGCAATAAAACTACAAAGATAAGTTTCAGAAAACAAAGTTCCTGTTCTGAAGTCTTTGCTGTTCATTTCATCCCAAGAAAGAAGGTGGAAGAGAGTCCAGGTTTAATACGATGGCCTTGGGTCTAGCTTCCAAAGAGGTGTGCTTTGTTAGACGAGAGCCTTTTCCTGGCCCACCAGCGAGGTCTCTAGGCATAGGGAAAGCTTAGATGAGTAGGTGGTGTGGAATGAGGATTGTCCCGGCCACAGGTTATACCAGGTCCCTGCCACCCACAGGGCATAGCATCGAGGACTGTGAAAGTGAGGATGGCAGGGTGGTGGTGGAGGCAGGAAAAGAAAGGTGGGGCTGGTGTCTTTTCCTAGGTTTCTCTCAAATCCACCATTCCTCACTTCTCCTGTTAATTTCTCCTTTCTTTGTCTTCATATTTTAGGTTTCTACAAGGCCCCTCTGATGTCTTCACAGCCTGGTAGAATGGAAAAAGCAGGGGTCTCTGGCTGGAAAACCAGAGTTTGTGTCCCAGCTCCATCACTTACTCTTTGTGGGATCTTGGGCAAGTAGTACTAACTTTCCATGCTTCAGTTTCTTCATCTGTACAATGGGGATAATGTGAAACTCATGGTGTCACGTAGGTATGTATGGTGCACATTATGTAACGTATGCATGTGTGTATGTAATATACGATGGCATACATTAGACAAGGTGATGTACGCCAAAGCACTTTAAGCATCATATGAAAGAAGAGAGATCTTGTTACGCACAATTCTTAGATCTTATGTAGGGAAACCCTGACGTTAGATACTATATATCAGGATATACTAGAAAATTAGCACAAAAAATAAAAACAATAAATCAGAAGCTACACTTAAAGGAGGTATAGGGGGTGGCCTGGTGGTGTAGTGGTTAAGCTCACAAGCTCTGCTTCAGTGACGTGGGGTTCACAGGTTCAGATCCCAGGCACAGACCTAGCACCACTCATCAAGCCGTGCTGTGGCAGCGTCCCACATAAAGTAGAGGAAGATGGGCAAAGACGTTAGCTCAGCAACAGTCTTCCTCAGCAAAAAGAAAAGATTGGCAACAGATGTTAGCTCAGGGCCAATCTTCCTCACACACACACACACATACAAAATTAAAGGAGCTCTAAATGGAATTGACCGGCGAAGAAACATGGTCTCAACGCTGACACTGAAGAGTCCTGTGCTGTTGGGCAAGTTCTTCCATCTCTCAGTTCAAATGATTTGAGTTTCCATCCTCTCTAAGATTCTATAACTTTATGAAAATGTGCACATCAACCTGTTTGCTCTTATAAAATTACACTTTAAAAAGAGATCTTTACTTCTGGGTCACCCATGACAAATCTGAGGAAAGCTGTGATGCTTGAGGGAATTCTAACAAGTGAAGTAGAAAAGCCATCTTACGTGTGAAATGTCCAGTGGGCTGGATAACAGTGAAGAAGCAAATCTCAAACGCTCCTCTCCCGGCATTCTTGTCAGGCCGGCTAATGCGGAACATCATGGAAAGAGGGGGAATCATTTAGAACAAAACTAGTAAACAAGGTGAGACAGCCCTGACACAGCCCCAAATGCAAAGACAACCAGCCCGTTTTCATTTCCTGTTAGGACAACACAAGCAAAGGTGACCGGGATAGCAGCAGAAGCCATGAAGCTCAGTCTCAAGGAAGAGCTTCGTGCCCCTGAGACTCACAGGAGTTTGGGGAAAGCGCCTTCTCCCAAGCTTTGTAACCAGCGACCAGGCATCCGACAGCGTGTCCATGGCTGTGTAGGCGTGCTCAGCCTCAGACACGGCAAAGGGACTTCCGGGAGGTCGCTACCTGCCTGTGTGCTCCATCCTCTCACCAAGTCAGTTCACAACGGAACAACAACGCCTGCTTCTCGTACCACACTGTCCGCTTCCAGTTACCCTGGCAGTTCCTGTATTGTCGTGATGCCCATTTTTTCCCGCTGGCACAGGAGACTCCAAGGTGTAAGCGCTGTCTTTACAGAGTTTTGCACGTTCCACACTGGTATGTGATAATCACTTCGCGTTGCAGTTAGCAGAGAGGAGGAAAGGAAACCCACTCCTGAACTGGAGACGGGAGTGTTGTGTTTCACCCTCCGTAACAGCCAAAAGCCTATTTAGGACTCTCTGAAAAGCCAACTTTCCTAGGGAGAAAAAAAAAGTGGGTATCTTCCTAATTCTCCTGAGCTCCCTTAAGGACTGAAATCAGCATTTGCTGAGGGAGAAAAAAAATTGATCTGGACTGTGGTTTATGGATCATTACAGCTGGAGAAACAAGGAATTGGGAGAGTCCATCCAGTCTGCACTTTTTTTGGCAAGACTCTTAAAATCTAGCAGGATTATAATCATAAATGCTTACCGAGAACTCACCATGTTCTCAACTCTGTGCATGAATTAATTCATTTAATCATCACAACAGCCTTATGAAGCCCAGAGAGGTTGAACAACTTGTTCAACAGAACAGCACATCTAGTAAGTTCAGAGTAAATCCAGATCGTTTGGCCCCAGAGCCTACACGATTAGTTAGCTCCCACACTGTTCAGAAAGACATGTGGATGCAGACTATTGGAGAAGTGGGCCTGGGTCCTGCCTCTTCTTGCCCTCTTCCTCCTCAATTCCCTGACCGTTGTGCATAGGACCACACACTATAGCTGAAAGGAACTCCTGAGGAGAAGGCCCCATTAGCCAAAACCACCATACACCATATCAGCAGTCGGCGCAGCTCTCCCCATAACTCACAGGCCAGGGCTCATGGCGCCCCAACCCTGACAGCCTATGGCTGGATTTCTCCCAGTCCATAATGATTCCCTCTCCCCGGGCCAACAAGTCAATACAACATTCAAAGGACAGTCTCCAAAATGACTCTTCGGCTAAAACTGTTTTCCCACTCTGGGGGCTCTGCTTTGAGAAACTCAGGCCCCAGTCAGGGAGGCATCACTGTAAATAATCCATCAGGCTTTCACCAAGACTCAGTAAAGCCAGCAGCAGCTCAGAAGGGTCCATCATCCCCCAGGGTTTAGAGCCGGGCATCGTGATGAATCCATTTATCTGCTGTTCAGACAAGCACCCAGAGGAACAGTCAGTGCGACCCAGTAGTGAATAGGTACATGCACAATCAAAAGGGACCCGTGCTTTGAGTTGCTGCAGCATCTGGACTCCCAGAATCTTGACTCATTTTGAGTTTTAAAGGTCCACAATAACATAAGAGTAGCAGAGGGGAGGGAGACAGGAAGCCCAGTTTTCAGAAAGCCATGAGTGACTAAAACCCAGGAGGCTCATGAGTGCGTTCGCTCATATCACATGAATCAATTCAGCCAACACTTATTATTCCCGTTTATTATTTACTGTGCGTCAGGCACAGTGTTAAGAACAGAGTATACCGCCAAAAATTTCATTATCTAACTGGAGAAATAGACATACAAAAAGCCAACTATCTTGTGATAGGAAAAGTGAGAGGCTTTAGCAACACATAAGAAGGAGAAGGAGCCAGCACTCTCCCGGGGGGTGGAGGATAAACGGCAGGTCTGGGAAGGCTACCCGGAGGAAGTGACCTTTGAGTTGGGTCTTGCAGGAAGATTTCTTTTTTCCAGAGAGAAGAAGGGGGAAAGAGCAGCAGAGGCAGAGGGAAGAGCATGCACAAAAGCATTTAGCATGATGTCAGTGGTCTGTACAGAGAATTGCACGAGGCGAGAATTAAAGTGCCTTGTACACTATGCCAAGGAAATCGGTCTCTATTCAGTATCCTCTTAGCAATAGGGCAACACGGTACCTTTTTAAAGGGATGTCTGATCATTTGCGCTTCTGACAGCCCTTCCCATCAATAGTGGTAACGAGGCTGGATTAGAGGAGAGGACCAACAGCTGAGAGGCTACTGCCTTGGTCAAGGCAGAGGGGAGGAGGATAGTGGGCTGAAAAGCAGGGTGGACTGCAGGCTTTGCAGACATTGCAGCAGGCCACATCAGAAGGTCTCTGACGACACGTGAGAAAGGCGAGAAGGAGTGAAGGCTGACCAGGAGTGATGCTGCCCTTAGCTGAAGAGGAGCAGGCTGTCTGAGGGAGCTGAGAAAGGGTAAACGGAGCTGGCCTTGCTTCATGTTCACCAAGCAAGGGCAGTCCCAGCACCTCCTGGTATCCTGCACTCACCCTGTACCCTAATGAGACTCTGCTCAAGTTAGCGCACAAGGGGACTGAGGTCAAAGTGGCTGGAGAGTGCCCCCAGGGCCTTCCAGGGCCACGGTGCCACCAGGCCTGGTCCCCTGACCCCACTGCCCCAGCACTGAACCTCACGTGTTGAGTGAGGCTCTGCCCACGGCGTCAGTAGTTTCGCGCTTCACTTTCTGCTTCCTGCCTAACGAGTGCAATAGTTTTCCCTATCTTTACCTTGTGAAAGAAGACCTTCTCCCGTCATCTTTACCTACCTCCAACACTGCCTCTCTCCCTCGCAGAGTGCCCCTCTCCTCCCCATGCCTCACCTACTCCCATCCACATGTGGCATCTTTTCAGAAGTAGCGAGAGTAGGGCAAGGGCAAGGAAGGAGAAGTGGGGGCAATCTGTGTTCCGAAGGCTGCCCTAGTCACACAGGCACCTTTTAGGAATCACTGGACCTCTCAGCCTCAGTGACCTCACCTATAAAATGACGATAGAAAATGAGTCCTAACCTGTGCTAATATCACAGGATTATTGGGAGGATGAAATGAGGTAAAGCACTGACAAACAACACCAACAAAAGCCAGGAAAAGGTGCTACAGAATTATCCAGATTATCGGGCGCTACTGTCCACCAGACTGTGAGTTCCCTGAGAGCAGGGGCTTGGTCGTCTTCATCTTTGGATGAAGATACCTAATTATTCCTGGCACAGTTAGTATTTGATAAAGATGTGTTGAATTAAAAACAAGGACCACTACCATCATCAACACCCACGTACACCCCCCCCACACCCCCCCCCCCCCCCCACAGAGGCATCCTTGCCTCTCTCTGCACCAGAAATGCAGGCAAACCCACAAGACCCCGCTTTTGGAAGTACTCCTCTAGTCCTGCCTCATTCTAAAAACAGCCAGTTCCTGGAGAAAAACCAAGTGATTGTCATGCTGCCTGGATGCCTCCATTGGGCACGTTTGACCAAGTCTGAGTTCCTCCCCTTCTCCAAGGGACTCGCTAAGGAGTAAACCCCCAGACTCACTCAGCTCCAAGGAGCTCCAGCTGGATCAGCCCCTCCCCGCTGCTGCCTTTGTGCCGAGCGTGCGACAACGCGGTTTTTTTGCTAGCAGGAGCTCGGCCGCCTCTACTGCTGTTTTCATTGATGCCTTGAGCAGAGCTGGCGTGTGCAACTGCTGAGAGGGGGGAGCGCGGAGCCGCGGGGGAAGCAAGTAAAAATAGCCTGGCGCGCGTCGCTCTGCCTGCTCCGGACGCCTTTAACCCCGGCCGAGGTGGGGAGCTCAGCCACCGCTGCTGCACACTGCGGAACCTGGCAGGGGTCTGCACGCAGACCTCGCACAACAGCTTCGGGGGGCGGGTCGGGGGAGGGGTGCGGGGGGTGGCTGGAGACCAACGAGAACTTTTTTTTAGAAACCTGACGCGGGGCGGAGGGCTGGGGGGGGCGGGGCGGAGGGGGAGGGTTGTTTCCTGTTTCCAGCGCTCCAGCCACCTGGCTGCAAGGACTGCTACGTGCCGGCTAGTCCAACACTTGACACAAGTGCAGCCTTGGCTCTGAGTTATTTTTAGAAACCTCTTTGGCTGGTGGGCGATCAGAGACAGAGGGCCTAGGGATGGGTAAGGCTAGCTCTCTGCTGTGAGGCTAAGCGCCTTGCACTACACATCATTCCTAATGTCTGCTCTCCGGCGGAGGGTGGGAAGAGGAAGTGGCAAGGGGACCGCCTGCATGCTGGCTTTGCCCTAACTCAAGGAGATGGCATTAGCTACTGAATGTCCCACTGTTTTCAAGCCCCAGATCGTGTTTGTTTTGAAATCGACACTTGCCAGATGCATGCTGCTTCTAGTCTCTCGGAGAACGGGGATTTTAAAAAGCTTTGCTGCCTACGCTGTGGGGTAGGGGTTAGCTGCAGTTAAGATCCGGAGGCAAGAAGATCAGGAAGGGTCTCTGCACCTTTTTGCATTCCGGCAAGACAGAGGGACAATCCCCGCGCCACACCTCCATCCCCGCCCCACGCTGCATATGGGTAACCATATGTGAAATGTACGGCAGCCCCACCAGACACCGGCTATTAATAGAGCCCGGAGTTCGCTCTCTGTCTTTTTCCTGCCACCGAGTAAGGGATGATCTTCACACACATAGCCCACTCCGCCCCCACTTCGGCGGACCCTATCTCCAGGAAGGTAAGGGGGCTGCCCACGCTGATCCCCTTCGTGACCACAGGTGATCAGAGCCTACAGACTAGTCCGGTCTTAACGACAGCAGGGTCAGTGCGAGGCCAGGGAACACAGCTTCGAGCGTTGGGACGCAAAACCCAGCAGGGCTCTTTGCGGCTCAGGGCCAACTTGAGGGAAGAGAAAGGGCAGCTATTGGGCTGCCGAAGGTGGAGGGCAAGAGCGCGATGTACGGAGCTAGAGCGACCTCCTCAAAGGCTGCTTGCGGGACGGCGGCTGCAGACCGTTTCTCGCTGCCGCCGGCGGCGTGCAGCCCCCCGCGCCCGCGCGGGCCCGGCTGCGGCGGGAGCGGGCGCTGTCCCTGGTCCTGAAGGTGGCCGCGGCTAGTGCTCCCTCCGCGAGTTTAGCGCCCCCGCGGCGGCTCTAACATTGGAGGATTGCAGACCTCTCCCCGACCCGGATCTGGGCGGGAGGGTCTGTTGAGGGTGCCGAAGTCTCACCACCGGCTCGGCCCCCGCGGCCGGGAGCTCCCGCGGTGCTGCGGGTACCGAGAGCTAGGGGACTGACTCGCGCTTGAAGGGTAAAGCCGAGGCAGCGGCCGGAGATGGTCAAGACACCGCAGGGAGCAGACCTGGCCCCAGGATCACCCATCGAGCTCTGCACAAAGCGGGGACTCTAGAGCCCTAACGGAGCCCAGAGGAGAGGGCGAGGGAGCGCGGCTGCCCAGGGTTTGGGACTTGGGGGAAAGAGAAGAGAGCAGCGGGTGGCAGGAGAAGGAGATGGGGTGAGAGCTACTCTTTCGCATTTTCAAGAGGGAGGGGACCTGAGACATGCACTGTCTTCCCCCCACCCCAACACACACACACACACACACACACACACGCACGGCCGGCAGAAGCAAGCGGGATGGAGCTGGGGAAAGTTTGGCACTAGGTGCTGAGCGGCGGCGGCGGTGGCGGCGGCAGCGACCGCGGCGGCGCGGTGGTCCGGGGTGGGTGCCGGGGTCGCCGAGAGCCCCGGCCCCCTCTCCTCCTTACCTCGGTGTTCTCGGCTGCGTTCTCCGCCATTTTCCTCCTTAGGAGCAGGCAGCGGGAGGAGTGTTTCATGCCCATAAGAGCCAGCAAGGGTTTGGTGATACAGAGATAGTAGAGAAAGAGAGAGCCGGTGTAGCTTTAAAAGAGAGAGAGAAAGAGAGAGAATGGGAGGGAAAAAAAAAACCCAACCCAGCCCCTCCGCTGGAGCGTCAGCCGATACAATCGACCACGGTTGAGTCTTTTCTGCAGTCTCCACTTTGTTTTATTTTCCTTCCTTCTCATCTGCTTCGGATTCCTTCACACAGTTTCAAGTTCTCGCGCACCCGACCCCCTCCCCGCCCCTCTCCACCCGCGCTGCGGGCTGAGCAGGAGGGAGGCAGCCCCGAAGGCTCCGCGGCGGCGGTGGCGGCGTCTCCTTCCCGGCTGCTCGCAAAGTCCGGCCGGCCGGAGGCAGCCGCCAACTCCTCTCAACTTCTGCCGTTCGGCTGGGCGAAGCAACACGCTTCCTGCGCGTCTCTCCTAGGGGCTGAGCCGGGTGAGTGGGGGCGGGGTAGGAGGTTCGGCCGAGCAGGCGGCGGCTGGGCGCAGACCGAGGGCCCCCAGCAACCCCCGGGCCCGCCCCCTCCCCCAGGCTCCGAGGGTCTCTCGGCCGCCTCCACTCTCTCCACGCTTGGGCGCCGTGGACAACTTGCGCGCGGGCAAGGGCTGCGCGGACGCTGCAGGGCCACGCGGGAGGCGCGGGAGCTGGGCTCTTGCAGGTTCTTAGACCCGGGTGTGCGGCGCCCCCCACCCCCACCGCCCCACAACAGGACAAGCGCTGGGCAAGATTGGGCACGGTTACCTCGCCCCCACCCCACCCCCAACTCTCCTGCTCCTCTGCCAATTCCTGGATCCTTCCTTGGCGAATTACGGTTTGGGGTTTGGGTAGTGAATGGGTGGGCGTCTGGATGAGGGAGGGTCCTTAACTCCTTCAATTCTAGGGCTTAGTGCGATAGCATTCTCGCTTCTTTTCTCCTACTCCCCCTATCCGGGCCTCTCTCAGGCTGAGAGGGTGGGGCTAAGGTTCAAGCAGAGGTGGCTTGGGAAAGAGGTGGGAGAAAGTCAAACGGATGAGCTTGCAGCCTGCTCCCCTGTCCCAGTCTTCCTGGCAGCCCCCTGCCCACACATTTCTCTTCTCCCTCCTCACCCCTCCCCCATCACCACCAGATTTTGAAGTCCCTTTTATGGGAGAGGGGGAGGATGTCACGTACCCATTAGGATTCTCTCGATCCTTTTTTAAGGGAGTTTGGGCGGCAGCAGAGGGTGTGAATTTTTATACAATGCATTCCTGTCTTCACTTTGAGAGCTTCTTTATCTCTGTCTTACTGGCCATCTGTCAGGCTGCTGGGAGATAGAACAAGGGTGGGGGGACCCCACTCTGTCTCTCCCATTACAACTGGCCACTCAGTCTGCCTCCTTCAAAGACAGCTCTGCACTTTCAAGCCTTCAGCCCACAAGTCAAGGAGGGGACCTAAAAGATGCTCCTAGAGCATCCTGGCTCTCTTCACTGCATCCCTGTACTTACCTAGGGAGCTCAGTCCTGCATGCATGCCCTGTTCGTTTTTTAACATCACCTTTGACAGCCAAGAACTGTGAGCCTGAATGTCCTCAACTAACCCCAGAGTCCATTGAAGAAATGGGCCAGAATCTAAAAATGCCTCCATCACCTGGTCCTAGGGGAAAGAGAGGATATATTGCAATCAGTGGAGGAGGGAGAGGAGAGGGGGGAAGGAGAGTAAGAAGAGTGAAAAGAGGATGGGCAAGAGGCTTGCGTTAATGGGCGAGAGTGTGTGTGTGTGTGTGTGCGTGCGTGTGCATGTGTATGTGTGTGTGTTGAGGAAGGAGTAAATCTAAATGAAAGAATGACCTTAACCTTTTCCTTTCTCAGACTACAGACCTGGATTAGTGTTGGGGGTAAGTGAGCTGAGTCTTTGCCAACACCATTTTCCTTCCCCTTCACATCCTGCCAACGTGCAGAAAGTGGTATGGGGATAAATGAGATGAATCTGAAGGCCTGTTACCCTCTTGAACCCCATTTTCTCTAAGCATCTTTCTCAGAGACAAAAGATTCTGAAACATCTGAGCCCCTACCAAAACAGTCTCTGTACTTGCACAGTCAAAGAAAATCAGAAAGGAAAAGATCTCAGAGCTCTTTGGTCCAATCTCTCATTTTACGAATAAGGACCCTGAGATCAGAGAAAGGAGGACATTTGTCCATGATCCTTCAGCCAGCTGAGGGAGCATCTGAGAGTGGCTCCCCAGCCTCCTTTCAGTCCAGCACTCTCCCCCACCCCACTGCACACTGCTTCTGCCTGTGCAGTACATCCATTCTGTGACTAACCAGGGAGGAGGGGAGCTGAGACAAGCTCCCACCGAAATAGGCTGCTGCCTGTGCGTGATTATGTTGCTATGAGAACCTCAGTGGGTGTGTTTCCTCCGTTCTCTGTTGAAATCTTTTGCTTGGCTTGGCTTCTCCCCAAGCACAGACACGGATCCCCTCGGAATGGGGAGCAGAGAGGCTGAGATGGAGAGCTGCATTCTCATGGCAAGAGTTTTCTACTCCGGCCCATCAAAATTAGAGCCATCCTGGGGCTGTGAGGAGCTCAAGCCACCAGCATGGTTCCATAAGGGCTGGAGGACATGAATGAGCTGTTTTAAAAGTCCTCTGCTGAGCTATGTTGGAGCAGAGAGAAGTTGTCCCTGTCATGCTCCCACTTTATTACAAATTCACAAGCAAAATAATTGCTACTTTAAGAGACTAAGTTTTGGGGTGATTTGTTACACAGTATCACCTTACCTGAACACCCATCTCCTTGGTTGTGAAAATTTACGATACATGAAAAGTGCCTAGCACATAGTAGGCATTTAATAGTACTATTTTCTCACCATCCCCACCATTCACAGGAATTCGGTCTTTTTCCATCTCTTTTGCATAAATAGGTTTTAGCTTAGTCTTTTACAAGGTCAATTAATTTAGTCAGTCCACAAAGAACTCACTGGGCTTCTCTTATATGCCTAGCCCATTAAAAGATATTGGGCTGACCAATGAGGAGCTCTTAATTTAGTCAGCCCGAAAGCTTTGAAATGTAAGGAACTTTTGTAGCAGAGCTTTGGAAGGGATTTGAATGGAAGGCAAGAAGACATACAAAATGACAAGGGGCACAGGGAGTTCACTAGGGCATGAATTAAATGGGTCATTTGGGACAAAATGTCTTCAGGTAAAGAGGTCCTGAAGACACGTTTTGCTTATGTCATTTTTCTTACACTAGATCTTCAGCGCAAGAAAATGTATTGAATAGTACGTGTAAAGTGCTTAGAACAATGTCAAGCTCGTGGTAAGAGCACAAACGTTGTGTTACCACTTGCTAGCCCGTCTTAGGCTCTGAGTTACACTTTCTGGAGCACTTACATGCCAGAGACTCTCCTAGACTTAGTTCAGTTATTTCAACAACTTTTTGAGGTAGGTACTGTCATTGTCCCCACATGTCACATGGGGACACAAAAACACAGAGAACTGCCCAAGTGCTGGAGTCAGGATTGGAACCTTATTCCATAGCATGACCTTCAAGAGATTTCCCAGGGTCTTGGAACAAGACAGTGATTCTCAACCTTGGCTGCGCAGTGGAATCATCTGGGGAGCTTTAAAAATAGCAGCGCTTTGGTTCCACCCCCGAGAGGATGATTGAGTGATGGCTAGGCATCAGGATTCGGTTAAGTCCCGGGTGATTCTAATGGGAAGTCATGGTTGAGGACAATTGGAGAAAAGGATATATGGAGGAGATAAAAAAGACCTTCAGAGAAAGAAGGTCCTTAAGTTATAGGAAGGGCCTCCCAAAACTAGAAGAACCCCACATTATAGAAAGGTCTATCTCTAACATGGAGGTTCACGAGAGTCAAGAGGTTCTGGAGAGAGTGAATTTGGGCGATGGTTGAGCTAGCATGCAGAGGTTGAAATGAGACTCTTGGGGAGGAAAAGTTATCCAGCTTTATGGGATGCCACAGAGAAAGTGAGTTTCCTGTTGCTGGAGGGTTCATTTAGACTAGTTGCTTGGCATAGCTGTTGCAGCAGAGCTGCCAACCCTAGAAAGTTGAGCAAGGTCTCCAAGGTTCCATCCACCCCGTGCTGCAACTCTATAATTGTCTCCTATTTCACCTCTGAGCCCTCCAGAAGGGGAAGACTCTGTGTGATAGTTTAGCTTCAGAAGTCAACCAACACTTCCTTTGCTGCCTCCTGAAACTCGGTGCCCAGGAATCAGGATGCAGTTTCTCTAACCTGCAGACCATACTGTCTGAAAGCATAGACTCTGACTTGTTCAGACGTGGTTGCTGCAATAAAAGGAGATGCATAAGACATGTCATGTGGCATCTCTCCTCCTCCTCCTAGGGGAACATCACACGTGGCCAGGGCTCACATATGGCTGAGACACGCTGCAGTGAATCCATGGCTCCTCAAGAATCAGGCCACAGCCGTTATCCATCATCACCTCGTGGCAGCTAACCCGGCAGCGTTCTTAGTGTTTTCTGGGCCAAATGGGAGCCAAGCCAAGGCTGCAGCAGTCAGCTACCTGGCTAAGCCTCCAGGCAGCCCCACACCTGGGTGCTTCTCCCGCACAATAGCCTCTGCAGTCCTAATTCTCCCTAAGTCAAGGCCCGTTATTTCTTAAACTATATTCCAAAGAACAACTTGCAAGAGTGCCACCAGTGCCTGCAAAGTAATTTGAGTTTTGTGGGGCTTTTTGCCATTAAAACCGGAATACTATTTCTTCCTTGTTCTGATAACGTCTGATTAAATCAATTCGTTTTGGTTTTGTGCTGGATATGATCCTGTTTGGTATGATTGTTCATTCTAACAATATTTAGGAGGCATTTTCTCAGTAGTTCTGCGTTAATGTCTTGATCTTTACTCTTTTATACCTCCAAAAAGTGGAATACTAGACTATTGTTACCTATCTTTCTCTCAGGGTGAGAAGGACCCAAAAGACATCTAAACCTTTTCTCAACGGCCTGTGGTGGAACCCAAACTTCTTTGGAGAAGGGGGAAGAGGTGATATGGTAGCAGAGCCCTAAAGATACTAAAACATTCTTGCTAAAATGCTGTGACAACGGAAATTAGCTTTTTCTTCTGGGTGGAAGTTACTCCACCACTTTCCTTCTTTTCAAATCTTTCATAAAGGTTCACGCTTTTCTGGAAAATCTCTCCTGAGTCCTCCAAAGCCAGCTAGAAATCAATTCAGTCTATCTGGTGCGATAATTCAATACACACTTTCTTCCATTAGCCCTTATACAGCAACTACCATGAGCCAAGCACTGTGCTAGGCATTCTGGACTAAACAATGAAGAAGCACATCCCTACCCTGACGATGCATCTTCCAGGGAGAGTTGGTTATGGATTCAGGTACTATCAGGGGTCAGACGGATTGGCTCTTATAGGTTAAATACAGCTATAATCAACACTTGACGGTCAGGTAGGCCTTGCAAAAGTATCTGTTAATATGGGCAGGGCCTGCACTGGAAGCAAGGCAGCCTCCAATCAAGCAAGGCTGGGGACACATGCTTTATCAAGACACAAAGTTCTTATGTGCCTCCCAAACTTTCATAGATGAGAAGTTGTGCAGCCTTGGCCTCCCAAATGTATTATGTACGCAGGTCACTTGGGGCTTTGCACATTATGATCTGCCCTAGTGCAGGGCTGGTCTCTGCTGATTCAGGGGCAGCCCTGCCTGAAAGTTCACAATGAGCCGAGGTGGCTGAACAAAGCAGTGCTTGATTCCATCTGTTTACTTTCCGGACCATTTAACCACCTTGATCTCTTTCTTCTCTTCCCAGAGGGTTTTTAAAAGCTTTCAGCTCTGTTAGTTTTTTTTTCAATCTAAAACTTCACCCCCTAGGGTAATATTAACATTTTACTCTGTGTCGTCCATTTTTTCGCTCACACAAATGTATGTATTTAACACACCTGTACGTGTGCACCATTGGTATATGTTGTATAGAAGTGGAATCTTATTATATACATTACTCAGCAACTTGCTTTTGTCATTAAACAGTGTATTATAAGACTTCTTTTCAGATTATTACATGTAAGTCTAAGTCTTTATTTTTAAAAGTTGAATAATGTTTCACTGTATGGCTAAACCATACTTTTTTAAACCAGCACCCTATTGATGGACTTTCAAGTTGTTTCAACTTTCCTGTCCCTCTAAGCAATATTGCAATAAATGTTCTTTTACAGTATACCCTTACGAGCAGGAGCTTTTATTTCCAATGATAGTTTCCCAAAAGTGGTATCATTTTAATATATATTGCAGGATCCTGACAAAAATTTGATTTCTCAGATTGTAGCCTGAACCCTTGGAAGGCAAAACCTGACCTCTGTCTGCTTCCTTGCTCCAGCGTCAGATGCAAAACTGTCCACTGCATTCCAAGCCCTGGCGTAGGCACTGGAGGAAAAGGATCCATGAAATAAAACACAATCCTTGTTTCAAAGGTGTTTCCACACCAAGGGCTTTATGAGGCCTGCAAAAGGGCTCATGAGAGATGCTGGGATGTGGGCTATTTTTCCTGGAGGGAAACCAGAGCACTTCCGACTGCTGGGCAGCAGGGCATGAATTTGATGTTACCAAGAGTGCTGCGGTCTGAAAAACAATGAAGATAAAAAACATCGGTATCAGTTACCTGTCGCTCAAATGGAAGGGCCACAAAGGATACTCAGGCCTGTGGGGCCACCCTCAATTCCCCTCACTTCCGAAGGCTGTGGCTGAAGAGAGCCTGGAGTGACAGCAGTATGCCATTGCTGCTTGTACCGTTTCTAATTGGAAAACCACACTCTCCGCTTCCCAGAAGCATCTTACTTGGCTCCCTTTTAAAACAATATTTGCTATGTTCAGACTTGCCCATAAGATGTTACCCACCTGCTACTCCCTAACTCAAGGAAACCTTACCACTTAAAACCTACCATTCGAGTGTTTCAAAGTGTGAAAGAAGCCAGGGGAGGAAGCCGGGAGAGGGAGGAGACATTTGGCAAAGCCTGGGAGCAGGAGAGTCAGCAAGATGACCTCACCATCTGCATAAAAATGGAGGGGCTTGAGAATAAAAGAGCCAACGTGGAGGAAGGGTCTAACATGGTTCCTAGGAACTGGCGCTCCAATGACAGTGAGTTTCCTTCCCACATATGTTCCTTGAAGACCACGTCCATCCATATGAGATAGAGACGTCGCATGAGGTGAGGAAGAGCATCCCTGCCGGGGTTCATGGGCCTGTGCCCCAGGCCCAGCTCTGTCATTAAGAGTTGGGTAGCCTTGAGAAAGTCACTTGACCTCTCTGGGCTGGTTTCCTTTTCTTTGAAAGAAGGGCTTTGCATGAGATGAGCGCCCTCCATGCCCATTCTGCTTTGTCATTTTATGCACAGTGTGAATTATGATTCTAATCACCCCCAACCACAGCTGTCACGTGCATCTCAAACCAAACTTCCACTCTGATGGCCAAAACGAGGCCTGGGAGAAGCACTCTCCCTCCACTGGTGACAGAGACTGAATGGGAAGTTACCCTCCTGCCAGGTCAGAGATTTGCAAGGGAGGCCCATAGGTAAGGTGCATTACAACCTTCACTCCAGCTCCGGGCCAAGGGAGGGCTTTCCAGAGGTCAAAAGGAGTTCCATTGTCTTTAAAGAGTCCTGTTGGAATCTAGCAGCCTCAAAGGCAGCAGCCACTGTGAATAGTCATTACTTGATTTCCCGACGCTTGTCAGGGGCCAGAGGTCAGTGAGGGAGCCAATGAATTTCTTGACAATGCAGGTCACTTGGCTGTAGTCAGCATAACCCATCAGCTCTCAATGATCCATGTCAACGCATGAATAATGCAAATGACCAGATTACCCAAAAGTCGCTTCTCTTTGACTCATTTTATGTATCCAGATACTTGCAAATCGAATTTCTACCTGTCTAATGATTCTTGGCTTCAAAACATATTTAAATTAACGTGCTGTCCCACAGTACACAATGATGGCCGTGGACGGTGGTCCAGAAAGCAGCCAGCTGGGTTGCTGGAGAAGGCAGCGGAGTCCTCCTCTTACCAGGAGCAGCTCCCTTTGTGGCTAATTCACCTGTGGGAAAACAAAAATCAATGATCATCCTAGCACACCTCTCAGGGCCAAGGATTGTTCAAGTTATTCCACAGGAAAAACAACATAAAGGTTAGGTGATGTTTTAAAATCTCCCAAGAGAAGAGTGGCTTCACTGTCTTGGACCATCCAGGTATCCATGTAATTCAAATGCAGCTGTGGCTTCCAGAGGGAAGGGCTTCCCCCTCGTGGGATGGAAATGCTGCTGGCAAAGCTAAGAGCTGTCTCCTGGGGATGTGGTTCTTCTCTCCCAGGGCTTCACAGATGGGAAGGGAGCCTGGTGACCTCAGAACAGTGACTGCAGGCCAAGAGCCCACTCCAGGCCAGGCACCGTGCTAAGCGCACACTTCACCCCACTGAATCCTCGCACCAGCCCCGGATACCGGCTGTCCTGTTATCCCTGTTGTATGGATCAGGAAAGGACAGCTCAGAAAGGTTAGAGAGCTTGCTCAAGTCACACAGCAGGTAAGGGACTGAAGTCTGGTAAAGCCGGTGCCTCCTCGACTCCGCCGGGGGAAGGAGCACAGACCTCCGTGCCGCACTGACCTGCTTTTAGATCCAGATTATGACATTTTAGCTCGGTGACTTCAGGCACATCGCTTCACTTCTCTGAGCCCCAAATTTCCCACCTGCAAAAAGAGGTAGGCCTGGTAAAATCTACTGCTCAGGGTCGTTGCAAAGTGCCTGACCCAGAAGCAGGTTCGTTGTAGACCTCAATAAACGGGTGTGATGGCAGGTGGCGTTTGCCTGGATGTGACCGACTTAACTCAGGAAAGCTGCACCTGCTGCTGTGTCAGACTCGGGCACGAGGACAAGCGCAGAACGCATGCCCCATCCCAGAGGCCAGAGGATCTGTCAAGCTGGCAATGGCTCTAGACAGGGCAAGTCCATCTAACCGGCACCTATCAACCTGTCTTCTTGCTGCAGCTCTCTGTCACATCTGCTTAGTGACTGCTCTAAGTGGTGTCGCTCTGGGCTGCACACCATATTTGCAGATACGGAGGACACTGCTTTTTTTGGTAACTTCTGGAAAACTCAGTTTATGCAGTGGCCAAATCTGCCATACAGCTACAGTAGGACTTAGTTAATGCGTCCTGAGCAAATGTGGGATTAACCACAGGAAGGAAGGAAGGAAAGAAGGACGGGAGGGAGGAAGGAAGGAAGGGAGGAAAGAAGGAAAGATCCAGCATCTGGCAGGTGGATAAAGGAGGAAGGGGAGAAGGGTATGAGAGCAGCTGTGCATATATGCCCTGCCTTCTTTCCAGCCTGCAAAGATGGCATTTTCTTTTCTTTTTTAAACAAATCTATGTCTGTATCTTTTCCTCCTGGTCCATAAACCAGGACCTGGAAGGTTCAGATCATGCTTTCAGGCTGGGAGGCTCTGAGCAAATCTTGTCCTTTCCTTCTGCTTCATTTTATCTCAAGTTAGTTAAGACAAGGTTGGACTTCTCCTTCCTTCTCCTGGTTGGATAATGGAGTCCCTGAAACTACTCTTGTTGCTGCCGACTCCCAGGCTGAGTTTGGAACAAACTTCCCAAGAATCATAGCCTAAATCTGAGTGGGTGAGAAGGAGGGAGGTGGAGCAGGGAGCCACCAGACTTTCTCCAAGCAGGGCCAAGGGCTCCCTTCCCTGGCTCTGGGATCACAGTTCATTTTTGCCTGTTGGCATCTCTGGCAGGGTTTGAATGACGTAAGAGGAACTCCAGGATAACCAGGCACTAATTGCCCAAAGTTCCTCTTCTCGACCTCTCTTGTGACAGGAAATCCTTTACCAGCTCCTCCTCCTGAAAAGGCCCTGCCAAGGGCTTCTGGGAGACCCTGTAGGACCACGTCATGTGTACTCACATTGAGTCTTCATCATCTTTGGCTCCCTTAGTCAATGTCCAATAACCTTGAGGTTGCTTTCAGGAGCCTCGTTGTTGCCCACGTTGACTATGTCCCTCATGAAGATGCTGATGGTTGTGCCAGGGCTGCTGTCTCCCAGCACATCCAGCAACTTCCAGACATTATGCAGAAGCAGGAGCAGATCTGACGAGGCTCCAAGTGCACTCCTTGTGCTTTGAGCCTCATCAATCCTCTTGGAGAAACAGCCCTTTCTGTTTCTGGCCCGAACCCTTCCCTTCCTCTGCAAGGGCACAAAGCCCAGTGCCAGGGTAGAATAAAGATCTTGCACCATCCCCTCCGTCGCCTCTGTCTCTTCTTCCCCTGCCTCCCATTCACAAAATAGTAATATCAATGCCTCCTTTCCTTAGCCATAGATGAAGTGCTCACGCAGTTCAATTCATGCAAATGAAGCCTTGGGGGAGTGGAGGGTACCTATCTCCAATCGAGTCTTGATGCCCAATACATAGACAGCATTGGTCTCGGTGTCCTCTGATGGCAGATGGGTGTGGGCATCTCTGTCTTTCCCTTTGGGGTTCCAAACATTTGGGGTTCTAAACATTTGCTCACGCCTTGTGAAGGGAATTTCCCACCAATGCCTCTGGGTCATGTTCTGTCATATATTTAGTTGGGCATGTAGGTAGTAGCATTTATGGGATATCTACACTAGGGTGGACCTATTCTCATACCAGTCCCAACTCTGTCTTCCTACTTCAACGAGTTCCAAAATCCCTCTGCCCTGGCTTCCCCTCCATATCACCACCACCACCACCATCAGATATCATCTCTCTTAGAGAAACAACCCTTGTAGTCTATTAGCTATCAGCTATCGATAGCCTTCCCAGAGGGGTTTGCATTTCAAGAGGAGACTCTGGAAGACTGCCTCACCTCCAAATTGCAAAAGAATGAATCTCTAATGGTGGAAGGTCAAGCATCAGTGACAGACTGGTGGGAGCATGATTTTGGGATGAAGGTTCATCCTGTCCTCTTTAAAATTGTTACACTGGTGTTTCATTCTTCTGCCTGCCACTAAGTTGTGTCCTGGCCTACAGGCTGCAGAGAAAGCATGGAGCTCCAGGGGTTAAAAAAAAGAATAAAAGCACCGAGCTGGAATCAAGAGACTCAAATACTAGTCCCAGCTCTATCGTGAGCTGCTGAAGGCCATGGGGTAGGAGGTGTCAAGACAAAGAGCCCTGAAAACGGCAGAGGGTGGCTAAGGCCTGTCCCTGCCCCCAGAGCCCTTTGTAGTTCTGGTTTTCATCTCCTCCTCTGGAATGTGAGAAGTCTGAACAAGCTGAATTTGTGGATCCCTTTCAACTCTTCCATTCTGTTATGGTGAGCCCTGCAGCTGGCATTCAGAGTAGGGACACTGTCCCCAGCTCTCTGAACACACAGGAGAAGAAGGAAAAAGTGTTGGGAAAGCTTGTGTTCTGAGGGCTCAGGCGCTTGAGCCTCAAGAACGCCCAACCCTTCTTATCCTCAAAGTGGTTTCTCTTTAAAAAAAGAGGACAAGCTGTAAATATCACCTCCTTCTCTTGAGGAGCTCACATGCTCGTGGTCTCCTGGTAGGCATCATCAGTTTTAAAATATTGCATTCAAACAAGGCTTGCAGAGAAGGTCTCTCTGGCTGGGAATTTATGGAGAAATATGCTGGCCAGGGTTTTCCCACTATCCATGCACATGGAAGGGGCGTACCGGTGAGATGCATCTGTGGACTAGTACTTCCAGTTATTTGCAAGGCAGATGGCCATAAACGACTCCCTGTTCCCCCCTCAACTTCCTCTTCACACTCGCTGCCCTCTCCTCCTGCCACCAGAGCTGCCTCTAGTTCTGCTCCAATGCTTTCAAATGGCTAGATAGTGCCTGAAACAGGAATCAAAGATCTGAGGATTAAACCCGACGCTAACACGTAACATATAAAAACTCTGTACAACAGCTTCAAGAGGCCCTCTTATTCCTGGGCAAAGATGACACAAGGCCACGTGCACTCAACGCTGGCTGGGGCAGTGGGGAGAATTCTCAGGCTGGTCTTTTCTCTAGGTCCAGTGGCTCTGCAGGAGAGTGACCTAAACTTTCTTGGCCAACAGCAAGAGAAATGCAGGAAAGCCTTCCCAAGAGATGCTACAGTAGCTGCTTCTTTGGGGATATTAAGGAAAAAAAAGCAAAGAAGACAGTTATCTGAAGAAAATTATTTAAATTCAGTCCTGCTTAGAGCCAGGAGGCAGGACATATGACTTTGAGGGCCCCTACCAGAATGCTCAGTCTATGAATATAATAAAAGAACTAAAAAAATATTAGCCAAGTTCCTGGGGCTTTTCTGGGAGCTGGGGAGGAGCTATAGATCAAGGCCCATCCAGGTGAAGAATCAAGAAAGACTCCCCTCCACAGAGGACCAGGTCAGACCCTGACCGGGAGAGGCCTCCAGGGAGGCACAAACTCATGCCTGGAACATTAGCCCCACTTGGCTTTCTCAAACATGATTATGCAGAGGAAGGACATTTGAGGGGAAAAAATTACTTTAATAACATGTGAATTTTTAAGGAGCTTCCGAACCTTCCTCCATGGCGAGGCCTGCCAGAGGATCTGGACCACTTCCCCGTCAGAGCCTGATGTGCCTGCCTCGGGCTCTGGGGCCCTGCAGGGCAACCCTTCACGGCTCCTCTCACACCCACCGGGAGGGTTCCCAAAGCAGCACTTTCTGGGTTTGCCTGGACTTCTGCCACCTCGAGCCTCCTACAACAATTTCTATTTCCTTCCTTCCCAAGGCTCTCAGGGCCTCTTCCTGATTGGTCTTCCCCCTCCATCCAGCAGAGCTGGCAGCGTCGCAACTTGCCAGGCCACTGGGCAGAGTCCTCAGAGGCCCAGGCCATGCTGCCCTCTGTTCAGCTGGGCATACACCCGACGTTCTGAGCTGGATCTAAGTCTGCCGTTGTCCTGCTTTCCATCAGAAAGAGCCACAGAGGTGTGTTACTGCAATCCAGAGCGTCAGTCCGGGGAGAGAGAGAGTTTCCCCAGCTTCATCCCCTCTGAACAATCATGGGATGGATTTGAGAATTTAAGAGATAGCAAACGTTTAATGGGATGGTGGCAACCCCAGCCAGGTAGCCACAGCACTTTAGGCTCCAGAGACGAAAGCGAGGGCTTGGACAGGGCTGCGAGGATTGAGAGCATGAGGGCTGGGAGCATTGCCAACACATCAGGCCCACCCCACACTTTAACACAGTGAACCTGCAGGGACAGCACAAGATTAAGAGACCTTGTGTGTGCACAGTGGCTTCTATCTCGCCAGTTGTCTTAGGGAGATGATGTCTTCCTCAACCAGGAGTGAACTACTTGAGACTGCCTTGCTCCATCTAAGACAGAAGCATGTACAGTTAGCAAAAAGTAGGTTCTTGACTCCCACTTCTTTTATTTTGCTTTTTTATGACCTCTAGTAATTTTTTTTAGTGGAAGCCAGTGGATGGTAAACTCTTTGGATCCATAATGTCCAAAATGACTCTTTTCCACCTGCACACTTGAGACTTCTACACCCCCACAGTTGTGTGCATACAGTTCCAGTGCCTTTTTGCATCCAGTATTACCAGCGAGAGGTCTGTTGTCACTCTCCTTCTTGTTTCTTTTTAGATCATCTTTCTCTCTCTCGAGAAGTTTTCCTTTCTTTCTTTTTTAGTAGCGTTCCTTTAACTTTATTATTGCAATGTATCTAGTTATGGGTCTTTTCTCATTCATCCTACTTGACACTTGGTCATCCTATTTAAACTTGGATTTTTGCCATATGTTGTTTCTTTTCTATCTTCTTGTAAATTTTCTTGTATTATTTCTTTTCTATTTTCTTCTCTCCTTTCCATCCATTCTATCCTCCTGAAATTTCTTATAGACAGACGCCAACATATCTGAATATGTTCTCCATATCTCAACTTCTCTTTCTCTATTTCCATCTCATGATCCTTTTAGGTGACATAAGAGAATTCCTCAGTTTCATCTGAGGACATATCTAATTTACTCCTCAGTTATGTCCACTCTGCTGGTCCAGCCCATTTTTCAGTTTTTAAATTCTGTTGTGAACATTTTAAGTTTCCAAGGTCTCTGGCTGATTTTTTACAAATCCAATAGCTATCCTTATCCCAAAGGCTCCAGAAAAGTCTTATTCTGTTTATACTATTAACATTTGTTTGCATATAAACTCTTGTTTACTGCACTCAGTACCTTTTGCACAGTATTAGTTTTCCACACATTTTTGGTGAATCTTGGTTACATGCTCATTTTTGTATCAGAAAGTCCATGTCAACCTGGTCAACAGAGGGAAAGAGTGAGATGTACTGTGGGGCAGGTTTTACTTCAGCCTGTCCAGCATAAGCAAAGGAAGGTGACTGCTGTTGGTAGAATGAGCCAGTAGAGAGTATAGAAGAGGGAATCTTCCTCCTGGGTTGTGTCAGCCACCTGGAGTACCACTCTGCCTCCCTGACCCAAGCATCCAGACCCTCTCCAGGGCCCACTGCCTGCCCTGAGGGGCCAAATGCAGAGGTATGGAAGGATTCACCTGCCTGCCTGACCTTGCTGCTAACCCCAACTACTTCCCCTGTCATGTATTCTGGGCTTCCTTCTGCCCCATATCTGCCACTTCCAGGCCTGGGACACATTTTTAGCAATCCTTCTATCAGGATATTTGGAGCTGTGGCTTCCTTCATCAATCTGATCTTGACTACTTTCCATCCTTCATGGATTCCTCAGTTTCTAATGCACCAAGGACATCTTTCCTTGTTTCCTAGCACTGCTTATATTTTTCAAAGTATATATTCTGTCATTTCTTGGAATTTTGGATGGAAGGGTGATATTGTCAATTCTACTTAATCTCTCATCTTGAACCAAAAGACAAGATATATTCTCAATAAAGAGTTGTTGAATGAATGAATGGATTCTAACACCTTGCTGTAAATTTTATTTAAAAATCTTCTACATTGAAAAATAATTGTTGATTCATGGCTTAGTGACTGATTTCAACATGCCCCTCCCCTCCATTTTAAGCAGATGCAGAACTTGGCATCAGAGAGTAGGATCTTAGTCAGGCTCCAATTGCATAGCTGCCCATGCCTTTCCCTATTGTCCCAGATTTTCCAAAGATTGGTAAATTGAAAAAAGACTAATGTTTTTCATTAATAACAGATGCCCACCGGACCTAATACCCATTGGTGGCTCCTGCTTTCAAGTACAACTTTGTAACTCTCCTGAAGTACTAGGAAAATTTGGATTCCAGAGAAGGGGATGGGTCTTTGACAGCACATGAAGGAGATGAAACTAATCCTCTTCCTCCGCTGCCTTTGAACTACACAAAGATGCTCAGTGATAGTCTCATTTTATGTCATCTGAGTGAAATTTCTGCCAGGCTACAAGTTTCTGTCCTGCAATTCACACTCACAATCTGGGAAGCAGTCACAGCCAGCAAAGGCGCTGTGGCTTCCCGCAGACATGGAGGGGCCGAGCCGAGGCTCTGTGGAGCAAGTCCCTGCATGGGCTGGCAAGGTGGACGGTGTGGCATCACATACAACCTCACAGGGTTTGATCCTCATATCAGGAAGATTCCAACTCCATTGGAGAGTTCAGTCTACCCCTTCTCAGTGTGGCCCCTCAACTCTCCAAGACCCACCCTGTCCTGTGCTCAGGGTCTAGCTAACTCCCATTCCCATGAAAGCTCTCCTGGGGCCCCCCAGCCCATGAGGAATCTTCTTTCCCTTTAAACTCTCAGCAGCATTATAGACAGCGTCACTCTGACACCTCATCTTGTAGAATTGTGTCCTACTTTAGCCAAAAGTTACATCCAACAACTGTGATTATGCAGAACACAGCTTAAGGGAAGGA
Organism: Equus przewalskii; assembly: GCF_037783145.1. Classification (NCBI taxonomy): domain Eukaryota; kingdom Metazoa; phylum Chordata; class Mammalia; order Perissodactyla; family Equidae; genus Equus; species Equus przewalskii. Next base: position 32,460,334 of record NC_091835.1, on the reverse strand, counting down.
AATCACTCTCAGAAAAGTAGGGAGAACAGTTATGACATTGTCCATGCAGCACTCCAACCACCAAGGCAAAGCTTATTACCCTGAAGTTGAATACAAGGTAAGCTTGCTCATTGGACAAAAATACTTCTCCTGTTCCTGGAGTCCATGTTCAGTTCTTAACGGTCACAGCCAATTAGAGTACAGTAGCAGCGAGAACAGCTACGACTTGACACCATGAGAAATGACTGCCAGTGGTCAGGAAGAGAGAGGCACCAACAACCAGACAAGGTGGGGGCATCCCAGGAGAGGTCAAGTTAGGACCACACCATTGAAAGAGAGGAAATTGTGTGCTGTGGATTCTGTTTTCTAAAACGGAGGAGGGTAGTCTTTCAAGATCTCCGTCAAAAGTGTTTAAATAAAATGTTTCAGAACTTGAAGAATATCCACTGAAGAAAATGCAGGCATGTGGGGCACTCCATGTCAAATCAAATGCATGAAGAAAGCTCTTGACCGCCTCCCCCCTCCATGTGGCTCAGGTGCTCAGCCACCACCTGGCCACGCCTCTTGGTCACTCACCTGTAAGCTCCCAGAGGACAGGGTCACATATTCTATTTTGTTTCCCGCTCTATGCCCAGACCAGTGCTGAGCACGCAGAAGGTGCTGATACACACTAGTTGAACGAATGAATGAACAAACGCATCTCAGTTCTGATCCCTGCCTCTAACTTTTATTTCTAGGCTTACTGCCTTTCATTGTTCTGAAGGAAGATTAGGAAGCGGATTTTTTAAAATAATTTTTGAACAACAAGGAAGCTTTGTAAATAAACCACTGCAGCCCCAGTCTTCATTACCACCCGTCCCGTAGCTTCCTCTTCACTTCCAGCAGGACCATAAGAAAAGTTTCTTCTCACCTATAGTCAGTTACATTCCAGGCTGACCCTACAAATATAAGCTTCTGAAAAAAGAAAAAAATACAGGATGCTGATTCTCTTAAAAATGCTGCCTGATTTCTCCAAGACCTCGGTGGGCCTTGTGGGCCAGCTCTTAAGACACCTCCTCCCTCCACCATCCGCCAAGCAGACAGACTTGGAGTGTGGACCCTGTCCAGCTCACAGTCCTGCTGCATGCTTGGATGCTCACGCCCGGAAGCTGTCACAGCTGCAGACCCTTTGTCGGGCGGGAAGGAGAGTCTGAGAGGTTGCTGTCTGTGCTCCGGGGAGGCAGCCCTCAGCTCACCATCCGCTCAGCCTGGCTGGAGAGGACTCTGCCTGCGAGAGCTTTTCTGCAGGGACACATTGGGTCTGCCCCATCTCATGACCTCCCTGCACAACACTGAGAAAGCTCCTCATCCCAGAGAGAGATGGGAGAGGAAGAGAGAACACGTGTGTGCTAACAGACACGGTGGAGCTTTAGTCTAACAGCCTCCAGGGCCAGCGACCTTCCATATATATGCAGACCAACTCACAGGCACTTCCCTGGTTTGCTGTTTATATACCTGCCAACAGCAAAACCTAACTCAAACCGAGAGCCAGACTTGAAGAAATGGTCTCCCTGAGACCAGCGGGCTTCGTCCCCCATCGCCCAACAGGCCCACATTCCTGCCACTCCCCATAGATGAGAGCTCAGCCTTTTCAAAAGGCCTCTGGAGAAACAGCTACGGCCTCCCTCATTTCCAAACACCCTGACTCCTCAGCAAGGAGTGCTGATGTGTGTCTAACCTAAGCCACTCCCACTGCTAGCTCAAGCTCCCTACGTGCAACTTGCTGGGCTCCCTTAGGGCCAGAAAGCCTTTTGAGCCTCTGCTCTGCAAGCTCACAGTACTGGGAGGGAGGATAAAGGAGCCTTTATCAAACTCGGTCTTAGGACCACTTAGCTAAATGAGGTCTTCCCTCTATAAAGATGCCTAGATTCTTACTAAACAAAGCATATGACTCCTAAAGCTCTGCTGAGCACCCAGCCCAAGCCCACTCCTTAGCAAATTATCAGAAGCCCGACTTTAAAGGCTCTGACATTGAAAAGGTAACTAAGATCCTTTGGAAGGCAGAAAAGTTCTCCTGAGGCACAAAATGTGTTCCCCTTCAGCCCCTTTCCTCTACACACATCGTACACCCACAGGATGTGGAAGCGAGAGAGCATCAATAACAAGAGTGTTCTGGGGGTGCCAGGTTCTGGGAGGGGAGGGAACACAGTGGCTGCCAGCACCTCTCCCTCCCCAGGAAAGGGCAGCCCGAGACGCCAGCTGCTGGGACCTGGGAGGAAGGCAAGTTGTCTTCATCAGCGGGGCAAGGAGGAACAGCCGTCACTTGGGCTTTTGCAGGACAACAAATGGGGGTCGGCGGTGGAAACATGTCTGCAGCTTGCTTGCGATCTGTCTCTACTTCTGTTAGAGACCAAGAGCAATGACTACCCCAGCAATGTCTGAAGACTCAGGAGAGGGTGGCGGCATTCCTCAGACGTAAGGACCCTATGGGGCGGACAGCTGGCAAGAAAGCTCAACCCAGGTCATTAGGTAGAAGAACCCCCCAGGGGTCCCTCTAACTGAAAGCAGGCAGGTTTGCTCTTGAACTGATGGAAAGTGACATTCACAGGCGCTGACGAACTGATTTTAAAACAAAAGCTAAAACCAGTTTGGTGGCCAAGGTCAGTCCTTGCCTGACAGTCCCTGGGGCAAATGTCGGCAATTCTCCCAGCCAACCAGAATAAGAATAAGAAAGCATGCATGTCTTCCAGGACCTTGCTCTGCATCTCCTCTCTCAAATTTCTTCTGTCCCCTGGCCCCCAACGCCACTTCTCATGACCACCACCACCCCGGTACTCAGAGACATCCCAGGACCCTCCGAGGCCACTAGGTTTGATGTGTACAAGATGCAATGAGAATCCAGTCTCCTCCCATTACATTTCCCTTCTCCCAGAGGCCAGGCCGTCAGCCGGATGTGATGGGAGTGACCTGGGTGCTAATTCTACAGGGCACCACTCCGCCAGGGAGCCCCGCCCTTAGGGAGCCTACAATCTGATGGGCTGACGCCCGACTCCCAAAAGGAACAGAAAAATAAACAAGAATGAGAGTCTTACAAACAAACACACAATAAGAGCAAGAATTCCAGTACCGCCTGAGTGGAATTCTGTGTCTGAGTTTGTTGGTGCCCGAGGTGCCTTGCCAGGTACTAGGGATATAAAGATAAGTAAGACATGGTCCCTACCCTCGAGGGCATCCCAGCCCAGGAGGGAGCGCCTGAGAGAGATGGGCACCACAGGGCGCCGGGGTGAGGGCCTTGACGAGCGCGGAAGCTGCACCGGAAACATTTAGGAGCAGCGGCTAGTCTTGGTGAGCTCAGGAGAAACCTCCAGCAGGCAATTCCTGCGGAGAACCCTAAACAGTTATGAGAGTTAGTGGAGGAAAGAGGAGGATGTCAATGGGGCGGGCCCAGGGGCTGCCCCAGTGTGACCTGGGTGGAGACAAGGAAGTGAGTACAGGTCTTGGGGGAGGACAGCAGCTCAAGAGGCCAGGGCAGAGGGCACCAGGGGACAGCCACCAGGCAGGAGGCTGAGTTGGGAGTGTGCTGGGAGAGGAAACAGTGGTCCCGTTTGCTGCGTGCCTGCAATAGCAAGGCATTTTGCTAGAGATAAAAAGATACAAAACAAAGATGTACGTTACCTCATTTTATCCTCATGGCACCCCGTGAAATAGTCACATTACCTTCATTACATACATAAGAACACGGAGGCTCATAGAGGTTAAGTAACTTCCTCAAAGTCACACAGCAAAAATGCTGCCAGGATTGGAACACAAGTCTGAGTCCTGCTTGTCATGCTCATAGCTACCACAGGATGGGAAGGGCCTTGGACACCCTGCTAAGGAGTTTGGACTTTATCCTGAAGGCATGGGGTAAACCTTGAAGAATTCTATGAGGAGGATGGCCTGAGCAGATTTGCATTTTCAGAAGTTCATTCTGGCGACTGTGTGCAAAATGCAGCTGTGGGAGGGCCCACAAGCCAAGGCCAAGAGAGTAGGCAGGGAGGCTGCTGCATAAACCCCAGCAGGGACGATGGGCTCTGGAGTGCAGTCCTGGCAGCGGAGATGAAGGAAGAACTCCACAGACAGCAAGAAGGTAGAGTCAGCCGAGCTTGGTGAAGGCCAAGTGTGGGCGTAAAGAAGAATCAGCACCAAAGATAAGTAGGGGCAGCAGAGAGAGCCCCCAGTGGGGTGAGTCAGAGTTGGGCCTCATGTAATGGCTAATTTGGCCAACTGGTTGGTTGGACACAATATTTACCAAGACAGGGAATAAAAGAGAAAGAGCAGGGTGGAGGATGAGGGAAGGAATTCAGTTTTGGGGATAGCCAAGAGGAGATGCCCAGTTGGCACGTGGCTACACAGATCTGGTCCTCAGGAAAGACACCCAGCGGGGCCTCCATTCCATCCTGCCAGACTGGGGCAGTCATCAGCATCACAGTAGCATTCGAAGACTTGAAGAGAATCAGCTTGCCCAAGGAGAACGTGGTGACAGGGAACAGCAGAGAAGACGTGGAACTCTGGAAAACCCTAATTTTTCAGTGAGGTGGACAGAGGAAGAGGATCTCAGGGAGGAGACTGAAAAGGCCAGCTAGAGAGACAGAAGGAAAACCAGGAGACAGCACTGTTGGGGAAGTCGAGGCAGGAGAGCAGCTCGGGGGTGTGTGGTCAGTGGCATCCACGAGGAGCCTTCGAGGCATTGAGGCCTGAGAAGCAGTGTCCAGTGGGCTTTATGATTGGAGGTCAGCGGTGATTTCAGCCTAAGGAGTGGCACGGAACGTTCGTGCGAGGGGGCTCTGTGAAGGCCAGACTGTGCGGGTTGAGATGCGAACGGCCTCGAGGGGAGGCTGCGGCCACAAGCTCTGCAGACCATGCTTGCAAGAACGTTGACCGTAAAGAGGAGCAGTGATGGGTCATACTTCATAGGGACCCAGCGTTGAAAGAGGGTTTTGTTGTAATTTTTATGGAAAGAACCAGGAGCATGTTTAAATGCTCATGAGAAAGAGCTGGCAGTGAGGAAAGACACAGGCTGTGAGAGAAGGACCATACATGGAGCAGGCTCCCTAAGGCGCGGCCGGCAGGGTGCATGGACGTGTGGGCGAGTGTGAGCTTTACTCAAAAGTATGGGCTGCCGACCTTTGTTCTGGAGGAGCCACCAGGTGGAGGGGACAGGAGGGCCAGAGAGTGAGGCAGGTCCTCCCGTAAGGAACTTTACTTTTACCTTGAAGGAGGAGGTGAGCTTGCTGGGAGTTGACGTTAGGGAGGGGCGAGTTAGTAGGAAAGAAAGCTTAAGGAGCCAGGCGAGGGGTTGTCATAGCTGCTGCAGGGGCAGGACTTAAAGCTGGCCAGGGACCAGGGAGGGACTTTGGGGCAGCACCGAGGACTAAGCACAGGTTGGGAATCCTGTGCTGGCCTAAATTCAAGAGGTTGTGTGATCTTCAGCACCTCTCAGCCACCCCAGGTAGGAGCAGAGAAGGCATCCAGCTAGACTGAGTCAAGGTCCACCCCTCTGTGATGGCTGAAATGGACAGTGATGAGGCCAAGGAGCTGAAGTGGTACAAGAGTGGTTGAAACCTGGGTCATAGAGAAGCAAGTGACGACACAAGGGGACTTATTGGGAGTCTTGGGAGGAAATGGAAAGACTGAGTCCTTGATGTTGCGTGTGGCTCCGAGGTCACAAGACAGAACTGCAAGGACAGGAAGTTGGGATGCAAGAGATAGGCACATCAGCCTAAAGAGGTGGGGCGGCGCTAGGTGGCGAGGAGGCAGCAGGGGAGTTTGACTGGAGTGACGGACGTTCTTGATTATGGCAGCATTGCCCCGACCGGTGCAGAAGCACGCACAGCCGCAGTCAGCCGTTCACTGGAGCTTCTCTGGGAACCCGTGCCTTTCCCCGCCTGGAGGTTCCCCTGTCCGCACTGTGTCACAGACTGGGTCTGTAATAGCCTGCTTGGCAACAAGCCGGCACACTCTGGACTCCAGAGCTGCCTCTAGGATGAGTGAGGGGTAGACACGTGGAGATGCTCCCACCCTTGAATCAGAAGTCCCTCCCACTCCCATCCCAGGACCTCCTGTTCTCCAATCCTGCTGGCTCTTGGCTTTTGGCTTTTGCCCCCAAACTGACCCACCGACTTGGTCTCTGACTCTCAGCCTTCGTTTACTCCGTGTAGATTTTGGCACTGCTGGTGGTGGTACCCTCATATTGGACCTGGTCTTCCTCACTCTTTCCCAAGGTCTGGCTTCTGGGACACAGCCGCCCGCCAGACTTTTCACCTAGCCCAGGTTGGAACCAATACTTCAGTCCCCACTAACTCCCTTGGAGGTGAACATGGGACAAGCCACTGGGGTCTGGACCTGCCTTTCATGTTCCCTTCTCCACAGTCACAGCCAAGAGGTCCATTTCCCAATGGTCCTGTGCACCCATGTCCACGTATGGTAAAGGAGCCGCTGCTACCTGCTGGTCCCCTTGAGCTAGCCTAGTGAGTACGGCTCTCAAAACCAGGCCCTCTGTGTCAGACCCGTGCTGGGAAATATACGGTCACTTGGACTTCCCAAAGAACCTTGAAGCAGGCACTGTCCTCATCTTACAGCTGAGGAAAGGGAGGCTCAGAGAAGTTAAGTAACTTGTCCCGATGTCACACAGCTTACAAGTGGCAGAGCCGGGATTCAAAGCTGGGCCTTTCTTCTACCAAAGAGGGGCACCTTGACCTTCTCCTAGCTGGCTTTCCTTCAAGGACAGATGGCAAATTCATGCTTTCATTATTCATCCATTCATCCATTTATCAAAAATTTAAGCATTTGCTAGGCTCCAAATATTTGTTTGAAAGTTGGAAATGTTAAGTTTAGCATAAAAAGGAAGAGGTTGGGATGAGCTGAGGTGTTGGGTAAACGGGCCCAGTGAGCCCCATTTCTCATGGCAATCTGCACAGCATCTCCTGGAGCCAGAAAGAGCTCTGCAAACCCTTCCTTGTTCACCTTCTCTTGTTCTCACTTACAGAACCAGAAACAGGATGCGAGGGAGAGTCGGGGTGAGGCAGTGCCCCTCAGCCCACCACTGCACCCTGCGGGGTCCGGCTCGGGAGACGGGCCTCTGGGCACTGGTGTCTCCCACGCATGCTGTAGGGCCCGTGGCATCTCTCCACAGCACCCCCAGTGCTTCCTATTTCTCATGGCTGGGACAGAAGTTCAGGCCCCACATCTCAGGAGATCTGCCATTCCCCCCTTCACCCCCTCACACACGCTGCCACCCTGCCACCAACACCAACAGTCTCCTTCCACACAGGAGACAAGGCTGTCAGGTGTGGTCCTGGTATGCCACCTGCAGCTCACTGGACCAGGGCTGGGCTCTGACCTAAGGACAGCCCGTCTTTTGGCCAGCCAGTGACCAGGAGGCAGCCTAGCAGCAAAGTGGCTATTAACAGGGGCCATGGTGACAATGGTCTAACCAAATTCTTTCTGAGAAGTTTGACTGCGAGAGAAAAGGCAACTGGTAATGTGACTAGAAGCTAAAAGACACCAAGAGGAAAGCCGCAAGTGGCAGAAGCCGGGGATAAGCAGGACCCGCATGCCAGCAGAGAGTGGCGGCGTCAGAGCAGGCAGGGACGAAGGAGCGCAGAGCCGAGCAGCGGGCGGAGGAGTCACCAGATCCCAGAGCAGCTCGAGACCCAGAATCCTGCTCCAAACTCCTGGAAGCCGGCCTGTCCTCAGTGTCTATGGAGCCCTGAGGCTTGGTGGCCTCCCGATTTCCAGAACTATCCTTCCAGTAAAACCCCATTACTGAAGGCGACCTGAGAGGGTCTCTGTGCCCCTATGAGAGCCTGACTGATACATGGCTCCTTCCGTCTGTAGGGGTTTGCAGGAGGGCTGGCTGTAAGCAGGGCTGGGTGGCCATACTAGGGCTCTTGGCTGTTTTTTTCACTCCATCCTGCCCCTCTCTTTCCAGCCAAAAGAACAGCAGACTCCAGAGCTCAGGCTGGACCCCAGGCCGAGGACTTGCCTCTCTGCCCACTCGTCTCTGGAAGTGCTGTCACTGTGACACCACCCAGGCACCTCCCTCACTGCCACTCGCTTCCCCGTGAAGAAACCGCCATCCCTCTGCTCCCGCAGCCCACTCAGCCTGGTTATAGTCTCCCAGCAGTCAAGACACGGGCCACCAGCTCCTGGTCTCAACCCCTGGGCACCACCAAGTGTGGCCGCAGTGGAAAGCCACCACGCCAGAGCGGGGTCTCCCCTTTAAGTGTATCTTTCCAGTAGAAAGTTTGAACTTACGTCTTTAAAAACTCCTAAATGTTTATTCTAAAAAGCAGGCCCTTTAGTCTCCCAAAAAGTGCCCCAAAGCCTGTCCCAAGCCGGAACCTAGAGTCCCTTGCAGTAGCCTGAGTATGGAAATGGCGATTTAGAGCTAAGGGGCTTATCCACGTCCGCCAGGTTGATGCTAAGCTGAAACAGGGCTTCAGTTCTCCTCCCCCTCTGTTCCCGAGCCTCCCTCTTAAGCCGCCCCTGGACACAACTGTCCGCCAGAGGCAGTGGTTCATAACGGTGCATAGCTCCTACATTCTGAGAAACAGCATTCAAAGATGTGCTCACCTCGCACCTGCCCAGTTTCCTCCACCCAGAAAACTCCAGTGGATACGTCCCTGCCAGCGAAGTCTGCCCAGCCTTACTGTGGAGGTCAGGCGCACACGTGCCTCCCACTCACTGAGGAAGAAACAGTGACAGGGAGCCTGGTGACAGGGCAGGTCTAGCCAGGACTCCCACAGCTGTCCCAAGCATGGCCCCTCTCTCGGCACCCCCTCCCCTCCACTGTAGCTTAGGGCTCTTCCCAGCCCTCGGGGTAAGAGGCACATGGAGTTTTTCAGGGAAATAACAAACATTAGTACAACTGGTGCAGTTGCCACGAGATCCCAGATGCCCGGGAGATGGAAACACTGGGCATCCGTGCTCCCTGGGGTTATCGAGGGAGACGGATACAGCAGCATCTCACTCTCCAGCTTCTCTGCGAAATGAGCCATTCCACATGCATGATCTTTAGCTAACTGAAATTCAACATCAGAATATTCGTATTTCTTTAAAAGATTGGTGATTTTGAAAGAAATTTTTTTATATAAATTTATTACCTGTGACCCACTCCTCTGCCTTCTTAAACTAAGCATTTGAAAATAATGTAAGCTTTTCATGATGACTTACTTGGGGTCATTAGCGGGAGTGCCCCTTGCTGCGCTGATGCGCAGTTCCCCCAGAATGCACATGTCTTAGTCATCTTTGTGTCCCTCAGCCCCAGGGTGGCCTGTGGCCCAGCAGGGGTGTCGGATGCCTGGAGGCAGGCAGAGCTGGCTGCTCTGGATGGCTCTGCTTTGTGAGGAAAGCTTTCCTTCTCATCCAAATCCTCTCTTGGTATCAGGTTATCAGGTTGCTAGACCTTGATACATTTTTAAACATTTGTTATTGAGATATAGATCACATATCATAAAACTTACCCTTTTAAAGTGGTTTTCAGTATATTTGCAAAGCTGTACAACCATTACCACTATCTAATTCCAAACATTTTCATCACTCCCAGAAAGAAATCCCATACTCGTTAATTGTCACTCCCCATTCCCCCTCCCCCAGCACTGGCAACCACTAATCTACCTGCCGTCTCCCTGGATTTGCCTATTCTGGACATCTTCATAGAAATGGAATCCCATGCTCCATGGTCCTTGGTATCTGGCTTCCTTCATCTAGCTTAATGTCTCGAGGGTCCGTCCATGTGTCAGAACTTGTTTCTACCCCTCCTGCTCCTGTTTCTGAGCATTCCCTCCACCTCCTCCCTGGCATTTCTAATCTTTTGTGAGCATGACAACAAAACTTGTTAGAACGTGTGCAGGACTAGAGCAGGTAGATCTTGTGTAAAACTCTTGCCTTCTTGTAAAAATTGGGGGACTTTTATTTCAGATACTCAGAAGTGTTGCGTGCTTGCTTCCAATATCTTGGCTATTTTCTCCATGGCCAAGATTTCTGGAAAGTGGCTCCCAGAAACAAAAAGTATCAGTATAAGAATCATTCACTTCATTTCCACTGTGCTGTATATTTTTACCAATCCTTTCATAACTATCCTCTATTTTGAGTTTCCCAGCAGGATGGAAGAATCGGTACACGCGAGAAAGAGAAAGCATCTCCTGATGTCCAGGAACTGCCCTGATGCCCCACCTACACTCCACTTTACTAGGAGCTGGCTTGGGCACTAGAGCATGGTGTTCTGTTGGACATAATCTCACAGAACACCAACATCAGACACAGGCCCTCTGTGACCACAAGGGAGATAAAAAACAAGACTGCTTCATAATTTTGTCAAAGCACAGACAAAAATAAGATCATTGTGCAAATCACAAAAATATCAAGCACCTCCTTGTGCTTCTACTTGTGGTAGAAGCAGCTACCACAAGTCGCTGCTGCTTCTTTACCAATCGCAACTTGAACCTTGCTCCATTCTCACCATCCAGATAATTATTAAGATATACAATCAGAACATTATACCTCTTTATTGATAATATTCAACCCAGAGAAAGGCCTCACCTTCCTAAACCCTCCCGAAAATCACCAGACACAAGCCCAAATCTCATACGTTCTAACACCCTCTTTACTAGTGTGCATTGTTCGTTCTTGCAACAAACCAGTCAATAAAACCAACTTGGTTGAACTACAAGTGTGTTCTTGGCAGTTTTTAACTAGAGAGGATTGGCAGAAACGGAGGCTCCATTGAGTGTCCAGCAGAAACGCTCATTTCCTTGAACCAAGAGCCCCCCTACCTCCACTACGGTGTTCACAGCTGAAAACTCTTGCGTCTCTGCCTGTTTGAGGCACCACGCGGCCCACAGCTGAGGTGAGCTCAGGCTGAACTGAGTTCCGCTGTCTCCTTGAGGCCCTTGGCTTTGAGCTCATTTTATAGGAATAGGGTGATCTGCTCAGATTTGGATTGCTCCCTGGGATCCTCCCACATTGCTGTCTAGCCTTCTAATAACTTCTCCTATGTCTGTCTGTCTGTCTAATGTCTCAAGCGTTGTTTATTGGCAAGTGAAAAGTTGACAGGAAGAGCACAGACACAGGCCCAGGAAATCTGGGCTTGAGCTGGTCTCCCAGGTGGGGTAGTTCGGGACATCTCCTGAGACCAGCATCTTTGGGACAAACTTGACCCCCGGTCACCATTTCAAAACCTTGCAAAGCCTTCCTTCCAGTCTTGTCTTCATGTTGTTCTGGGGAATGGGTTTCTTTAAGTTCCATCTGCCTGGGATCAGGAAGAGCTTTGGCCGGCCCTGATTGGTTACAATCAGCTTCTGGCCTTTGACAACACTGCAGAGACACACAGTCTCCTTACTGTCCTGGTTCTCTTGGGATCATCTTCATCTAAAACGGTGCTCTTCTGGGCCTAACGCCTGCTGCTGTCATATTTTCTGTCGTGTTAACTCATCTCCTTATTTCTCTGACACAATTTAAGAGACAGTTTGGAATTGCAGTGGCCACTTGGGGGAATTTTGACACAAACAAGATTGTTCATTTGAGAGGTACCATGCAGGAAGTGAGGAAACCCTCGTGAAGGCTTTGTTGTGTCTAAAATAGAGCTTGTTTCGTTTACTGTAGGAGACACGACCCCTTCTCCTTTATCTCCACACTTCAGGGGTTCGTGCGTGCTGGCTTTTTATCACACAGCTTGCTAACACTCTCAAAGGACCAAGCTACCGTCTAAAACAGTATCATGTCGCTTGCTTTTGAGTGTATACATCAAAATCTGTTTTTCTGTCCCTAACCTTTTTTTACCTCTCCTTGCAGAAGGAACTTCACTAGTCATATAGTGATAATTTCGTAATTGTTAGAAGACAGCTCCCTCTAATATTTTGTTTCTATTTTTCCCTCTCTCGGGAAACTGTAAAGATAACTGATCAAAAACACTATTCAGTTGTTATGTGTACATTCTAGGAATATCTCGAGTCCAGATAGTCAAAAATGTCTAAAAAGGAAATTATTCAATTGCGTTTCTTTTTGTGGACCCTGAAAAATACATTTACATAATAGTCTTTTTTTACTATATTTGTGAGATAATAAGAAAAAGTTTTAGCTCCAAGAGAAAGAGTCTTGGGCTTGACTCAGGGTCTTCAAAAAATTAATTTACCATATACAAATATTGTCAGTATAATATTTTGCTTTGAATAAGGCCGTGGTTAAAGTTCTCATGATTCAAACTTCCTAAGTTTTCTATATTGGTTTTATGATGCAAGTATGTCACACCGTTTCCATGACTCGTTTAAAAATAAAAGTTATAGATACATACATATAAAATTATATTCAACCAAATAGAACCACGACAGTGGCTCCCAGGGAGGGTGTTCAAAGGGCCTTGAGACTGGTTCATGTGCGTGTCACCTACAGCTTACGACTATATTTGACTCCTCCCTGTTCTCAGTATGAGCTCCCCTACCTTCCTTCTGTTATTTTTGACTTTCTGGAGTCATCTTCCACTTAAGAAAAAACAAAACCCTTGTGTTTCTCTAACCTTAGCTACTGCTCTGAATTTAACTGATTTTTGACAAAATTTAATAACTCTTCTTTAAGCACTTAAGAAGGCAGAATTCTTTCCAAAGGTCCCTTCTGGTTCTTAAGTTTCCCTCACATAATTAATCCCAAACTTGAGTCTTTAAAAATTGAGCTTTGACTCCACTTCCACAAGATGCTTCTGCTGAGGTGATTACGGCCCCCTCAGCAAAACCGAGCCCATCGAGAATGGGAACTGGTGCTGGGGCTTGTCTAGCTACAAGGGTCAGTCTGTTCTTGCTTTGCAGGAACTGTGTGACTCCACTCAGAGAATCTGCCCGTCTTGAGGAACAAGAAACTGGCTCACCCCTGCTGTGCTCAGAGATACCTGTTCTCCAATTGGCTCTGGACCCCACTGGGGGATTACTTCCTCTGTGGACATCAGGCTCACACCACCTGCCACACACTAATCCACCCTGTGTATTGAGGATGGTTCTGAGAGACTTTCAGAGGCCGCAAAAATTCCCACCCCTCCACCGGACCAAGTTTCCCTTGTATACTCAGCAATCTCCAAAAGAGGCGAGCACAGAGCACTGGGGAGAACTCTTCACGCACGCTCTGGGAGCTGCCGTTCCCCCAGTGAGGATTAATACAACTGGGAAGATGATCCAAACTTGCGTCTGACTCCAACAAACACACAGATGACAGCAACTTGTGCTCTAGGAACTCAGCAGATCAGTGTAGACCTCATTAGCCAGAGCTGGCTAATCATGGATGATCCCAGCCCTGAATTTCTTCCTAGGCAGTCGAAGAGACATCTATATTACAGCAAACAAGGCTTGCTTTCCCTATGTCAACACTACAGGACGAGTAGTACAGTATGTGACTAGGTAAAAGAAGCCATCCAGCTCTTGAAAGCAGACCCAGATGGATTCTGGAACATGTTTTCATTGTCTGAGTTTGATAATCCAAGTCCCTTGGCTTTGAGACCTGCCACAAGAACCAATCCTCCTTTCGTTTCTAATGATTGCCTGTGTTGCAGTTGGTGAGTTATTCTGCCCAGGGTCTTGGGTGCCACTGTGCAGCTATTATCAAGTCACAGGAACTAGCAATTCACCTTGCAGCAAAAGAACCAGAAAAAGACTGACCCCTCATCCAACTACACACTCCGTTCTCTGGACACCCTCCTGATCTTGATCAGCAAAAGTTCAGCAATGGGCAAGATCTGGATGTCAAAGATTAGTGTCCTACCCCTTGACTCTGTCTCCCTTGGCCAAAAGGAAGAGTCTTTGGTTGGAAGGCATTGACACATTAATTTATCTATTTTTTAGAAAAGGAAACAGAGGCTCATAGCGGTTAAATGACTTGCCCAAGTTCACACTGCTAACCCACAGCAAGGCCAGAACTTGAACTCAGGTTGTCAGAATTGGGAGGGGATCAGAGCCAAGGGCACCCTGTTGAGTTGCCGCCCTCAGTTCGTATGAGAGGGAAGAGAAACTCGGGGATCCTCTGGCTGCCACGCCAGAGCTGCCAGCATCCTCACTCACAAATCCACAGAATGTCAGAGCTCAAAGGACTTTAGAGACCATCCAAATCTAACCTCTCAAAGTTTATAGATGAGGAGACGCAAGCCTAGAGAACAAAAGTCATTTGTTCAAGGTCACAGAGCAAATTAGTGGCAATGTCCAGACTTGAGGCAAGCTCACCAGAGCTTGGCACACTACGACATCCTGCCCCTCATCAGTGGCAGGTGCGTTCACCCCTCCTGGGTGCTAGAGCGTGTTATCTTCCGCTTCGTTGCCCTTCCCATTAGGAAGAAACATCTCCAGACTGGGGTGGCCAGTTCCTCCCTATCAGCCATGGGAAATTTCTCTCCTGGCATTTTAGTTAGAAGTGTCAGCTAGATTTCTTAAGTGTCTGAGGCTATCTCGGCCACGGAGATGAATTATGAAGGAACTCAACTCTTCTGTGTACATGTGCACAGCTCTCCGTGGTAAACAGAGAGTGAGAAGCAGCAAATAGGACACTAGCGGGAGGGCAAGTCAAACTGCTGTCTCCTTTTAAACACTCTCAAGTCGTCCTTAAATCCACCCATGCAATAACCTTCTAAATTCACTCTCAAAACTGAGACTTCAAATTTCAGGGTCTGTTTATAGCCAATCATGCTACTCCCTTGCTCAAAAACCTTTGATTACTCCCTATGCCTTCAAAATAAAGTCACAAAGCCTTAACCCATTATCCACAGTCACCTGTGATCTGGTTGAAATCTACATCTAAAGCGAGCATCCACTCCTTCCCCTTCAGTCTGCCTCCTGCAGACGACGTGCACCAGAAATAACTGCTGCTCTTTCTGAACCCCAGACCTGTTCTCTCTTGACAATCACATGCAGAGACTGGGGTACATGTCTTCTCTTCCCTGAGGACAGGGTCTCTTTAGTTTTTTTTATCCCCACCTAGCAGAGAGCCCAGCCTACGATAGGTCTTAATATTGAGTAAATGAATGAATATGTGCTTGGAAAAATTACATTTATCTTCCCCCTCCATGCTTGGGAAGAACCTACTACTGAAGAGAAAACAGATAATGTCTCGAAATTTTCTCAACAGAATATAAACATAAAGCTCAAATGAGGCAGCAAGTTGAAGAAAGTGAGCCACTGCTTTATTTTTAGGATTTTTTTTTTTAAAGAAGTACACTAACAGTAAGAAACGCATTACATTAGGAGTTGAGGAGATGGTATTGACCATCTTCGCGGTTTGTGCACACTTTTTAACCAGGATGCATGGCTGGGGAAACAAAAGAGCCTCTTTGCCTGTGTAATTTTGTTCCCTTCCTTTATTGCTTTAAATAGGCAAGATGTGGTTTGCATTCCTTTCACCGCTAATGTTGTTTGCTTTGTGTTCCTGAACAAAAATAACTTGCGGTTCATATTGCTCTCAAAGGTTGGTAAAGATCCCCTCCCCCTTAGGCATTCCACTCATTTGTAACCGATCTTGCGTGTTGCTGACGGAGGCCCCCTCAGCCCCCTATCTTCTGTGATACAGCAGGAGGTGGTGGGTCTAGTTATGTTAGATACCAGGTAGTATCAGCATCCTTTAACCTCACCATGAGAACCCTAAAGCTGGAAGGATTATCTCGGACACACAGTTGCTCTAGGCAAGAATGTGCACCAACATCCCAGGAGTGTAAACATCATCACCATCACCATTGTAAGGTGATGACAGCTCTTTACAGTTTACACATCTTTTTCCTGGTTTTTCTCCCTCTTAATCATTAAAAGCATCCTGCGAGATAGGTGTTACTCTCTAGAGCCCAGCCAAAAATGTTAAATGGCTCCTTCTGGAGCACACAGCTTGGCAGGGCCAAGATGAAAATGGAAATCCATTGCTTTTTTTCTCTGTGCTGCAGCAAACCTCCGCTGGAGTTTGATAAAAGTCCCACTTCTTGGCAATATGGAGAAAAAGCAACTATAACCTTCCTTGATATTCTAACCTAGCTAACAATCTTCAGCCCAGAGAAAATCTTCTGAAAGTCCAAGACAGAGAAGTACACGTGCATATCTGTATGTGTACACGTTCATCCATCAACCGTACCCTTCGATCGGAAGCCAGAAACGAGAAAGAAATTCTCAAGGTAACATTGTTTCAGTCATGAAGTCTCACTTTCAAAGCCAGTTAAAATTTGGTTCAATGTCTCCACCCTCCCAGATGTCTCCGATTTTAACATAACCAAACCCTGGACCCTAGAGTCTTTCTTCTGCTAATTTCACTCTTTCTATATATACTCTCCAGGGACTTCCACTCTTACCACCCTCCAACAGGGATTGATCCCTAAACTTGTGCAGTGATTAATGCTTGCCATAGATTTTCCATCTGCCTGCAGCTACATTGCAAGATCTCAGGGGAAAGAAGCAGCTAGGTCTGTCTAAGAAATATATTTCTCTTACTTAACAAACTGGCTTTGACCAGTTCAGCCCAAAGTTATAGTGTTGTTTGATGTTGGCTGCAGTCAAGGGACCGCTGACCATCCTTGAGCACTTTCATTCCTCTGCACACGCTCTCCTTGGCTTCCACCTGCCCCTGCCAGCAGCTCTTCATAGGACCAATCCTGACACTCAGCGGAGCACACAATGGGATTCCTGATGAGAATAAATGAATGGGCCCAACTCCCTTCTCTGTCTGAAACTTGAACTGCACATGAGAGGACTTCCTGCTCCAAGATAGGAGGGAAGACATCTCAGAAGAAAGAGAAACTCACACCCGCTAAGGACGGGGTGCTGTCCAATGAGGTCAGGGCAGGGCTGTTGGCAGCTTCCGTTAATTCCGTTGGGGCAAGCAAGTGGCAATTGGCAGTTAGTTCTGAGGTTGAGCTGAGGATGCTGGGATGGATTTTTAAGTGAACAGTTGGCCCTTACATCAAGAGCTTAGCTCAAGTGCCCAAGGAAATGGAACAGCAAGGAGAAGGGATATTTGCAAATAATGCCAAAACCTCTTGTTAGTCTTTAGCTTCCATATCCTTCCCCAAAACCTTAGCCCAAGTGCTAAGTAGCCCAACCTTTCCATCTCTTCTCCATTTCTTCATGATAGACGGTTCTACTTATAGAGCAATAGCTGAGAAGGAGAAGGATAAAGGGTTATAAAAATTGCTCTAGATAATCTACAAATGTTTAGCTGGAATTGGGTCATGGATCACCAGATCTAAGCTAGGTTTGTTGGGTCAGTGACCTTACTAACTTGTTGGCTCAAGAATCAACAGAGGAGGTGTTTAATAAATGTTTGCTGGATGGATAAACAGCTAAACAAATTTTTACCTGAGGCTGAAAACTTCCTTCACCAGCACAAAAGGGAAGCCCCCACATCCTAAGGCCACACCTGCTGGAAAAAAATCCAGCTTGTCAGTCTCAGGAAAAAGTGGGCTAGAAGAAGCAAATCCCAAACAAGGCTAACACAGGGACTTCCCGCCTCCTCTTCCTGCCTTCCCTTCCACTGTGGTGCTGAAAGCCCGACAAGGCCAGGTGTCGGAACAGCCACAGCAGGATGTAGAAGAATCGCTCGTTGCCGCGGCTCTTTAGAGGTCTCCTGGGAGCCCGGCTTTCTCCCCACACCACTGCCCCATGAACATGGTGTGACAAGCTGGGGCTCTGAAGTTAGGGAGTCCCAAGTGTGAGTCTTAGGTCGCTCTTACTTACCAGAAGTGGGACTCTAGGCAAATTACTTAACCTCTCTAAACCTCAATTTCCTCCATCTGTAAAATGGGGATAATATTGGGTCTAGCACTAAGCACGGTGTCAGGAACATAGCTAGTGCTCAAGAAATGTTTATTTTTATGACTCCTGCACCCCATTCTGCCATTCCCTTCTTTCTCTTCCTCTTCATAACTTCCAATTACAGCACTGCCTATGAACAGCCAAAGAGTAGAATGATCAGAAAAACCAGGCAGTTTTGGACAGCATGGAAGTATTCACAAGTCTAAGAGCAACCAGCGCAATCAATCAACGGCCTGGTCTTCCGAAAAGCACGGTCAGAAGCTGGTGATGTCCATAAGGCCACTGGGGTCCCGAGAACAAGAGAGAAGTGTTGTCATTCATGAAGTAACTCTTGACTCTTTAAAAGAAGACAAGTATTTTTTGCTCCCAGGATATCTCACATGGTACCTGGATTGCTGAGGGCCCGCTGTTGAATCAGTAATATCACCTAGGAGGCGAGTGGCACATGAAAAGTCAGTCTGTGAACGGGGTCCCGTCATGTGTAAAAGGAAAGGGTTGGACTAGATGCTCAGTAAAGGACTTTCCAGTTTTAAGACTCAAAGTTTAAATGGTTCTATGATAGTCGGAGAAGGATCATAGAAAAACAAAATACGCAAAGCTTAACCTTCCAGGGGGACAATAAAAATGTTTTCATTTGCAGTTAACTATAAAGTGTACGTAAAGTTTAATGTAAATGGAATGGCATGGGGAGGACAGAGGCCTCAGGCCCTCTCACGCTCTTTCTCGGCACCAGATGAGGCATCTGGAACAGTCGGAGGGGAGGCCAATAGACTCCACCCCCACTCGGCTCTGAAGATGCCTCTATAGCGAGGAAGAGAAGGAGAGCCCCCAACTCTCTCTGCCCATTAACTGGCCACGGCCAAGTTGGAAAACAGGGGAAGGGAGACCCCGAGGTCTCGGATCACTGCTGCAGACACCAACCAAGCCCCTCCCCCCTCTCACTTGCATCCCCACCCCCAAACAGCCTCCCCCTAGGTATCAGATGTCAGCTGCATCCATCTGCAAAAAGTCTTCCTTTGTCAATTTTTGTCACAAACTTTTGCATATTGTTTGTATAAATTTGCAGATAGGGTTCACAAGGCCCTGATTCCAATTGTGCAAGAGAAAACATGACTGGGGTGAGGGCTCTCAGGGGTGCACACCTGATTTGCTATGGTGTGCTGGGGAAGCACGCTAACCAGGGCCCCGGTGGGATGCCGAAGAGCAGCCCCCACGCCCGCCCTCCCCTGCACACCTGGGGCCAGGTACTCACAGCTTTTCCAAGGTTGGCTTGAAGTCGTAGCTAAAAAAAGCTTTGCCCTCCCATAGGGGAAGAATGGGGAGGCGGGGAGGTGTGTGGGGCCCTTCTGTTCCATCACAGAGGGAGCGCTGACGGACAGTAGAGAGCCCAGCCCAGAGCTGTCCACTCCAGAGGGTGAATGTGTGGTACCTCCACCCAGAGGTTCTTACATTTCTAGTCAGTCAAACAAGGCTCTGATTCCCTAAATAACTGTCCCCAGAACAGTTCATCTGACTGAAAGATGGAAGTTGGAACAGTCGCCCCTGCCATCAGCTCTGAGGCCACATTAACAAAAATAAGTTACTATGCCCATTCAAACTATGCACACACATAATTTAAGAAAAAAAAAATTCCCAACTAGAAAAGCAAGTGGGAGAGTTCCAACCAAATGGGGCCAATCATTTCTGAGTGGAGATCCTCTGAGCAAGTTGGCAAATAAACCAGGCCTTGACCTTCTCCAAGGAGCTTGAGAAAACCTCCTGTGACCACCACAGGGGAAGACGGGTTCAGATCACAGCCTCAAAAGGGAGGAACTAACCACTGACCACAAGGGTAAGTGGAGTGAGACCCTCAGCATGGGAAAGTCCACCAAGAACACCACAGCAGTCCAAGCAGACAGTGAGTTTATTTGCCAAACTAGAGTCCCATTTCATTAAGGAAGGTCAGGAAGGCTGTCGGAACGGAAGGCGGATGGGACAGCCATGGGGTGGAAAAGAGGAAGTTCTGTCTGAATTTCTGATTGGCTCAAAAAGAAAACTGTAGACTCTCTCTTGGGATTGGGTGCTGTTCCAATTTTGTGTCACGGAGGCACAGGCACGGGCACAGGTGTTGGCAGACCCTAGAGCTGGCGTGCGTGGCCCCAGCAGGCTGGCATACGGGCCTGCTCTCACCTCAGTGAAATTTTTCTTTGACATGTAGCTGAGTTAAGAGTTCGGAGCCCTGAGGTTCCATCAGCTGCTGCGTGGCTTTGTGCCCCTTACTCGAGCTTTCTTATCCTCACTGCCAATAATGGATGGACATGCCCCTCTCCTGGCTAACGAGATGAGACAACCACAGAAGCAGGGGGGTGATTTTGTTAGCAGGTAGCTATATTTTCTAAACAGGAAAACTGAGGCACATTTCACCAACCTACAGTAAGTTGGAGAACATATGATGAAAATGCCGCTAAATGGGGGAAAAGCCTCACTGAAAAGATGTAACCAAATGTTAACAGTGCTTAAATTTGGGCTGTGGGATTGCGGGCAATTTTTATTTTTTCTTTTTTGTATTGGCTTTCTATATTATTCTTTCCTGTATTGGTGTTCTATATTCTCCAAATTTACTACTATGTGTGGTTTTGAAATCATATTTTTGGAAAAAAAATTTTGATGTAGCAAGGATGAGCTCAAGGTGAAGGTGGCTCTTGGGTCAAAGGTGTGTTTGCTCAGCAAAATCACAGCATTCTCCCAGAACAGAAGTTGACAACTCAGAACTTGAGGCTGAGTCTGGCGCCCCCATGCTGACCAGAGCCCAGGGCTCCGTGGAAGCCGGACAGGCCTGTCTGCTCTCCCACAGCTCCGAGAGTGTGGCAGTGCCAACCTGGGCTCAGGCGCCACAGCCGGCCCTGGCAGAGTACACTCAGATACCGGTGAGAAAAGACACCGAACAGCATCTCGTCTTTATGAGAAACTCCCCCTGCAAAAACAGATAGAGAGGGGGCCTTTGTTCCCTAAGATCGGTGGCGGCACAATCCCACGGGGACTCTATTTCTCTGGCCTTAGCATTTCCATGGCAAGTCTGGTCAGCGAGGCCAGTCCCCCACCTTACACTGCCAGGACCTGAGCTGCACCAAATACATGTCTGTCCTATTTTTTAAAAGCCTTTGAGCTAAGAGGGCCCACAGCTTCTGTTCTGTTGTTCACCTACTTTCCCTGCTAGAGAGTTTCAATTCTTTCTCTCTGATAAGATTCCTTTTTTTCTCTCTCTCTCTCGTTCAATCCTTAGTCAAGGGGGAAGAGAATGTGGCCGCCATCAGTGTGTTCATCCCTTATCATCTGGTCCTCACTGCCCTCTCTCCTCCGGGCCAAGCCAACTCAACACTGCAACTCTCCCTCGGGAGTCACCTTCCCAACCATCCACTCACATTCCTTGGCTTTCTATTCCTACCCCACTAGGTAGATTCAGAAAGATCATCCTGGCCATTTCACAAGGGAAACACTGTTTGTGAACTGGGGAACAACTGGGCTATACAACGAATCACCCTCGATGCCGCATTTACGCTCACATGTCCTGACTCTCCACCTGGTCAAGGAGTTAGCGTGTGGCTTCAGAGATTCTGGGAGTCCCCCGAAATTCGATAAATAATGGTGTGGGTGGATGTTGTGGGTGTCCATTTTTTGGGAGGGGATCCACAGCTTTCATTTGATTCTCAAAGAGGTCCATGATCCAGAATAATGTCAAGAATGCTTTACCTGATGGCTCTGTCCTCTAGGTTAGGCAGAGATTCATCAGCCTGGCAGAAATTGTAGCTTGGGCCATGGAGGATGTTGAAGCCAGAGCTTGGGC
The DNA here is from genome assembly GCF_037783145.1 of Equus przewalskii. Lineage (NCBI taxonomy): Eukaryota > Metazoa > Chordata > Mammalia > Perissodactyla > Equidae > Equus > Equus przewalskii. The sequence goes on along the minus strand of NC_091835.1, from coordinate 32,438,755 downwards.
CATGGAGGATGTTGAAGCCAGAGGAAGGCAGTCAAGGGGAGATTGCCAACTCCTCGTAGGGGGTGGTGTGTGGCATGGCAGCCCTAGCATGCTTTGATATGGTCACTGGGAAATGTGGTTCAAAGAAGGAAGGAAAGCAACACTGATGGAGCACCTCATTCATGGCCAGGAGCTGGGCTCAACAGTTTATATACATGTTCTCGCTTCCTCTTCACACTTCCTCTGTGAGGTGGGACTTATTATCCTCATTTTACAGATGAGGAAACAGGCCAGAGAAGTTAAGGAACTTCCCCTATGTCACATAGCTAGCAAGAGTCAGACCTGGATTTAAAACTAGGACTGTGGGGTCAAAGGTTCATGTCCTTTGCATCGCATTCTGCAGCCCTGTCCCAAATCTTCTGTCCCCGACAGGGTGGGGAGGGCACAGACGCGTCACCTAGCCTCTTGGAGATTCAGGCTCTCAAATCTGCAAAATGGAAATTCAGTCTACCCTTCTTCCCTCCACCTGTCTGGCTGTTTGTCAAAGAACAACTAAGGCAGGAGGACCTCGCCATACTCAGTTCAGCAGGCTTGACTCCACTGTCCCGCCCCCGGACCAGGTGGTGGCCAGGCATGCCCTCAGTAAGCACAGAGCCCCGACAGCAGGTTGTGTCACTGCTTCCTCTCTGTAAATTGGAGTGGCGGTCAGACACGAACGAGGAGAAAGGTCCCTGACTGCGAGGTGGGATTGCTGCACTCAAGCTCCCAGGAAACACGGCGAAGTGAATGGCCATTTCCTTGTTCAGGGCGGCAAGGACAAAGCGGAGGAGTCAAGCCAATTTAGGGATGGGGGCAGAGCAGAAGCAGAAGTAAGGGTAGAGCCCCAGCTCTCAAGCAGCTCACGCTGGCCCTGCCCTCCTCTGTGCTGTCTGAGGGTCCTCGCCCTCTTCTCCTTGATGCCCCCCATGCCCAGGCTCGAAGCACCTCCCCTTCCCTCCATCCTCCACTTCCAACCTGCCAGCCACAAAGAGTGAGTTAGTGAACCAGAATGTTTTGGTGAGGGCCTGGGAGCTGCTCATTCCCTGGAAACCTAGTCTCCCGCTCGAGAAATGTCACATATGGAGCTCCGCTCAGCCCTTTCATTCCTGGGCCCGCCCCTTCCCTCCCCTCAAATGCTAAGCAGTGAATGACTTCCTTTGTGGTCAGTTTCCCTTCCTTTCCCGTGCCCCCTCCCCCCCCCCCCCCCGCCCCCCCACCGTCATCTAAAGTGCTTTGGCATAATATGGTCTTTCATGAAGATCGGTGATTCATTTCCCATCAAACTTTAAATATTCTCCTCTGAAATGAGTAATTCTGACTTTGAAGGGAGCTATGAGGTGGCAGCCTCGCCTTTATCTAGTTCCCACTGCCTCCTGCCTTTCCCATATAAGGCCTTAAAAGGCAAGAGGGAGAAGCCTTGACAAGTGAACCCAGAGCTGGATCAGGAGCTGGAGGTGGGGGAGGGGGCTTGATGCGGGCATCTGGGTCCAGGAAACCCTGAGCATCCTGAGCTGGGGGCAAGGAGGCAGAGAGGTCTGGGGTAGGTTACAGCCCTTGGTGACCCTGACAATCCTTTCCAACGCGGACTCTCAGGAATCTCTTAAGAGCCTTTGGTGGGCACGTATGAGGACCCCTAGGAGTATGTGGGGGAATGTCCGTGAAACTTTTCTACACCCAGCAGAGAGGAGTGTATGGCTGTGTCTCAGGACTTGAGTAACACCGTCAGGAAGAGCTCCAGACAGGGTCTGAACACTGACTAGGCCATTGACCCACCGGGCGGCTCTGGCCCTGGGTCACAGCTCTCTCACCGTGCCTCTGGGCAGGCTTCCCTTAAAACCTCTGCTCCCCTTCAGGTACATACCCAGATCTGAAGAAAGCAGCCGCAGGCCGTTCCCTACACACGAGTCACCATGCTTTGTACCCTGTGACACCACCACCCTAGCCACAAACATCCAGACGTGGGATTTGTTCCTGAGCCCACAGCAGCCCCTTGAGGCTCAACAGCAGCCCATGAGGTGGCCTTGCTGGGGACATGGCCCTGAGAGCCCAAGTATGTCATCCCTCTGAAGGAGTTAGAAGAAACGTAGAGAGACACTGACAGGAGAGCAAGGCAGCCAAGGGGCACCGTGGGGGCAAGCGTTAGGCCGAAGGAGGTTAAGGATGGCAAGTGCCAGAAGCAAAGCGCAAACTCAGGGTTAAGACTGGTGTTTGGCCACTGGGGCCCCTCTGGGCCTCACAATGGTCCCGTTCTCTCTAAGGCTGAGAGCAAGAGGTTGCCGCTGTTGCTTTTCCTTATGCATTCTTACAGTCAACCCCCATCACCTGAGGTGGCCTGAGCGTGTTACTGGGTAGTGGGGACTTGGGTAGTGGGCCTGAGAAATGGACTTTCGTGGACAAGAGTACAAGGGTACCAACAGTCAGGCCACATCAGGACCCAAATCACAGGGGGCCTGATAGAACAGACCAGTTGGAACAGACCAGTGCGGCTAAGCCCCAGTATGCAGCTGGAGCTCAGGGCTCAGCTCCCAGATCAGCCAGCACACAGCAGAGTGCCCTCTGGGCAAGCGAGTCTGGGCCCAGTCCTCCCTGACAGTGTAAGAGTGGGCTCAGAGAAGGGAGTTCATCTCCTAAGGACATCCCTTGATTCTGTGATCCCCAGTCCTTGACCCAGAAACGTCATCCCCGACCCCACTTCGAGGTCACATAGGCATGTAGACTGTAGCCTCCAGAATCTTCCAATAGACGGCCAGGTCTTTGAGGTCAGAAGCCATGTCCTGCACCTCTTCATAGCCCCAGCAGCAGTGGCTTCCAGATGACCCAGGCTTTGCAAGGGCTGACCAAGGGGTCTGTGTTTCCAACAAGCTCCTCCACTTGTGGATTCGAATACGCAGCCAGCAGATGCAAACCGCCGCCCTTCAGGTGGGCACCGGGCCCACCACCTCATGGGGACATGAGGCCTCAGGAGTCCTAGAGATGATCTCTGATCATGTTAAAATACGATCCCATTCAGAGTTTTTGCTTCTCTCCCTGATCAAGTTGTACACTCTGAACAGACAGGTATTTTTTTGTTTGGTTGGTTTTTTTTTCCTTTGAAACACCAACTGAACTGCCCTTCTGCCTATTGCTATATGGGGCTTGCTGAGCAACCCGGATTGACCTCTCATGTGTGTATTCCCCGCCCACACCCCACCCCCAAGATGCTTGCTTCTCAGGTCCTTAGGCATTTCTATAGCAGCCTCCAGGGAAGCCAGTGCTTCCCCAAAGTGACCAGGGCTGTGGCTTTAACTCTCCTCTACCCTTCACGGTCCCCAAGACTAACAAGTTTTGCAATCCAGGGCTTCAGCATCTTGGGGGGCCTGACCCAGGAAGCCCAACCTGGTGAGGTGGGAGCCCTGGGAAGAGGCCTGGAAGACAGCAGACCCTGTTCCTAAGCCTGGCGGATCCGGGATACCATGGCAGGGGGCACTGCAGCAGGACTGTTTGTGAAACAAGCTGCTCCCGGGCCACACAGCTGCCCTGCACGTTATAGTCGTCAGTGCGGCCCCTTCATCACCTGTGGAAGGATCGGAGTGCTGGAGGCGAGCAGAAAAGGCCACCCAGCCCAGCCCCGGCCCTGGACAGGGGAACCCCAGCCCAGGACATCTTCTGAGGAGACCACTCAGGATAGGGCTCTTAGACCTCTCTGGCAGGGAAAATGCGAGAACAACATAGCTGGAAATAATTTTCAAGTTCCATTTCAGATTCTTCTAAAACTTCCCGTGCTCTTGCGTTTTGGCAAGAAGTTTCCTCTTCGTGGTGTTTGAATTCAACCCAAAGGAAAGGGTCTCCATTTTCTCAGCTCAGCCGTCTGAAAGCCAAGCAGCCCTGGCACTTTCTTCCTAAAGAAAATGGCAGTCACTGGGAAGAGGTTTTCATCTCTGCTGTCATGTCATCAACAGGTCTGACTTGGTGCTCCGCAGCTTAGTGATGTGGAGAGAGCGCGTCTGTCTCCTCTCCCTCCCAACCCCTGGACAGAGAAACACGGCCACGGCTTCCTTCTGAGATCCAGGAGGCATGGCAGATGAAAGTGATGAGTGGGGTCAAGGGAATTAGCAATGTCAAGGCCCCCAGTTCAGGCAGTTCTCATGGAAAATGTTCCAGAGGCTACTTTTCAGTGAGCCCGGCTGCAGAGGAAACGTGGAGTCCTCAAGTAACCATAAATTGTGATGTGACCCAACTAAGTGGAAAAGTCCACACGGTCGCTTGGTTAACCAGCGCTCTGGGAGGGTTACCTGAGCACCGCTGTCCCCCCGGTAGCCAGTTAGAATCATCGTAGGCCAAGCATCCGGGGAACACAGGCAGCCTCCTGAATGTTGACCAGGCAAAAACAAACTTACAGACCAACAGTAACAACGCCAACAGTAGTAAAGCACGGTCCGCCCAAGGGTAACAGGGTCTTTGTGCAGGTGGACACGTGTGAGGCACCATACAGAGTGCGTGGGGAGAGTAGGGTGTGGCAGGAAGAGCACTGGACTGGGAGTCAGAAGACCTGGGCTCCAGATCTGTTCTGCCACAAGTAGCTGTGAGACTTGGGGTGAATTACTTCCCCTCTCTGGGCCTCGGTGTGCTCATCTGTAAAGTGGAGGGGCTGGATTAGACACTTTCCAAGTGCCCTTCCAGCCTGATACTCTGAATCCATGACAATTTCCTTGGCAGCTCATGAGCTAGTCGCATAGAGAGAGCTCCTGTTCTCTTAAGACTAGACCTTGCAGTAGTTTCATTTCATGATCAAGATAAAACAACACCGGTGTAGACCAGCCCTGGGCCCCCAAACTGCTTCAGCGTTGGGCAAGATCAAAACTGTTTTCATAATAAGACTAAGATGTTATTTGCCTTTGTCACTGTGTTGACACTTGTGCTGATGGTGCAAAAGCGAGGGACGGTCCCCTGCTGTGCCTTAGGGTGAATCAAGGCAGTGCTGGCCACTGTGTTCTTCATAGCGGGGGGCTTGCAGAAGGAAAAAAAAGCCAGTTCCACTTAGGAATGTCCTTGATGAAGCAGTCAACGTTGATTTTATTAAATCTCAACTCGCAAGTGCACTTCCTAAACCCTCTCCACTAAGAGAGGGAAGTCCACGTCAGTCACTGGGCTTGCGCATCCGCATCCACGGAAGGCCAGGTCTTGAGGAAAAGCCCTTGGGTGGTTGTTCGGGCTGCAGCCTGACTAGCCACGTTTTACACGGAACATTATTTTTAATAATATAGTGTAGACTTTGGTATTTGGCAGCCATTTTTTTGAAAATAAGTAAGCCAGTCACTTCAAGGAAAACAATTACTAGTATTTTTTTGCCAGTGACAAAATTTGAGCTTTCAAGAGTAAATTAGAATTTCGGAAAACTTGCATCTACCCTTGTGACCTTGATAGCTTCCCAGTACTTAAAAACTTTCCTAGTAAGGTTCATATTAACAAATGTAATTTCTTTATATTCTATAACAAGAGGCGTCAACATTTAAAAGACCTGAATAAACATTTTCCAACTAACTATTGTATGATGCTACCAAAATCTCACATGGGTAAAAGATCTACTCAAAGTTTAAGATAAACTAATGTATTTCAATGTAACAGAGTAGAAAAAATTCTTTAATATGTTTTCAGATTCCCTATTACAATTAACCTTTAAGAAACAGCCCTTGCTAGTTTGGGTGTAGTATCAAAGAACACTATGCACAATTATTCTAAAAGCTACCAAATTATGTCTCTCTTTTCCAATGACATATCTGTGTAAGGCTGTAATTTCGTCATATACTTCAACCAAAGCAACATATTGCAACAGACCGAACGTAGAAGCAGATAGAAGAATCCAGCTGCCTCCTATTGATGTAGACATTAAAAAGATGTGCAGACATATAAAACAGTGCTTCTCAACCGGGGCGATGTTGTCCCTACCCACCCCCAAGGGGACATTAGGAAACTTTTCAGTGGTCATAAGTGGGAAGAGGGCTACTAACGTGTAGCAGGTAGAGGCCAGTGATGCTGCTAACCATCCTGCAATGCACGGGACAGCCTCCTACCACTGAGAATTATCTGGTCCAAGACTTCAATAGTGCCAAGGTTGAGAAGCCCTGATATAAAATAATACCACTCTTACTAAGCTTTTAGTTTCAAAAACATTTGTCGGCATGTAATGGGCTTATTATAGTTATTTTTAAGTGAATTAATAGTTTTTTCAATTTCACAGTTTTAATTTATAATTCGGTAACTATCAATAGATATAACCCACATAAACAAGCTCTTTGACGTCCTCATTAATTTTTAAGATATAAAGGGATTCTGAGACCCTTAAAAAAGTGTAGAAACTCCTAATATAGAGAACAGAGCATGCAGATTACAAAACTAAATTTGTTGAGCTGCCCCACACATTAGCCACTCTAAGAAAATGTCATGGCTGGTATGCCCAAGGACGTGTAGCTTCTTCTCAAGAAACGGAGGTACCGAGAGAGAGGAAGAGCAGAGAAGTCGGCGCAGGGGTGAAAATACCAATTCGAGCATCTAGTCTGCGTCCCAGCAGGGACCACTGCCAGGAATGCGCCCATGACGAAAACGCGCTCACTGCTCCCAAACAGCTTACTGTCTAGCAGGGAAGAGAGACATGGTAACTGAAATTTCAATTAAAATATGGGTAGGAAGGAGGGAAACGTGTGCACCGCGTATGTGAGATCAGTGCGGAGGAGCCTTACGGTTGAGGGCAGGGGGAGAGTGAAGTAAGGAGACAGAAAGTCATGTCTGAGTTGAGTCTTGAAGAATGAGAGGGAATCTGGTTACTGAGAGCGGGAGCGGGATGCGAGAGAAGGTGGTGTCCAGACCGCCGGAACAGCATAAGCAAAGACACGGAGGCACGAAACAGCACGGCAGGTTTGGAGGAGATACGAAAGGGTGCACAGAAAATGAAGACCAGACTAGACACGCCCCCCAACAAAATAAATTTAATGCCCCCAATAAAATTATGATGTTTTAAAATCAAGAAATAACAGCTCTGATAACATTCAACGCCTCTTCTTTTAGAAGAGAAGAGGCTGGCCCATAATTTAGGTGCACTGATGCAAAGTACCTGTTTGGGGAAACAAAAAGGGGACTTTGCTCACTTGTGTTGCTACAACATAAAATGCTCCAGTCACTCCTCTCTTTTATGCTCTTCTCTGTCTTTACACTATTTCTCTCTCTGGCTCACAAGGGCTTCCCAGAATGCTCCTGTGGGTCAACAGATTCTGCTGGGAAAGGACTCAGAAAGCCCACACCCTCCCAGCTCATTAGCACGAACCTCCAGGAATTCACTCGACATTTCTCAGAACAGGTCTACTCGGTTAGTTCATGTGAAGACATGCGAAATTGTTTTTCCTACCAAAGAAGTTGGTCAAGATGGTTGAACGTTTATTTCAGAAGCAGGATATCAACACTGTTTTGGAAAACGGAGGCCAGGATGCTGTACTAACACACACTGGGGTGGGAAGAGGCCCTACTGGTGACAGGAAATAAGAGAGGAGAGGGAAGAGAAGAGGATCGTTTGCTAACGCCACCCCCTGTGCGCCTACTCCCACTGACGGCCTTTGTCAAAGGTGGAACTGACCCGAAGGACACGCGGCATTTGCGGGGGGTTGCGGGGGCTCCCGGGGAGAGCCCGCCCTTTCCAGTAGGCATGGTGGGCTGCAGATGAGCCTCCTGACACACATCTGCGACTCTGTCTCCAGTAGAAGTCCGCCTGACACCCCTCGCATTAAAGAGAGCCAGCCAAGTCCCCGCTCCCAGAACCCCCTCAGAGGGCCTGTGCAGGCTGGCAGCAGGGTGGCCCCCCAGGGTCCAACCAGGATGGGCGTTCTCCCAGAACAGCTGGCGGCTGAGGGAGACTGCGCACAGTGGTCAGGATGGGGAGCTAAGGCAATGGTTGGGGGGGGGGGCGGGGCTGGCTCGCATTCATCTGCAGGTGGAGGTGATTCTACAGACGAGAAGGGAACTACCAAGAGAGGCGGGAGGCCCAAGAGCAGGTTGAGATGGGACTCTTAGCAGATTGGGGCAAACAGCAAAGGAGTGAGGATACCAGCAGTGAGTGAGTGAGCGAGGGGGTCTTTGCAAGCAATATGGTTCAGGGGCAGGCAACTAACTAAGAGGGTCTCGCCCTAGAGACCTCGGCTCACACTCGTCTTGCCGGTAATCCTCTGGGTAATCCAGTGGCCGAGAGTCTCTCCTGGACTTTACGCACATCTACGGGCCAAGGCCCAGGAGGGCAGCGAGGGTACCTGAGGAGGTGAGCGTGACGAGGAGGAGTGCCACACATCCCCAGGGGGGCTTTGGCCTTGCCCTCCCTCCCCATCCGGCATGCAGGCAGGCCTGGAGTGAAGGCTTATCAAGTGGGCCTCTAAATCCAGGTGGAATCACGGGCATCGCCGTCAGTGGGGCTGGGGGTAGATGGCTCTTGGAAGTGGGACAGACAGGCCTCACACCAACCCCAGTAAACACGGCCCTGGTGTTTACACCACCATTGCAAACCAGTAGGATCCCACTTCACCAATAGATATGCAGCTTGCACACATCCTCCAGCACATGCATGTGTATTGTGGCCATTGCTAAAGGGAGATACTAGGCTGGGGAGATTTTCATTTAGAGAAGACACCAATGTCAGATGTTAGGTCAGAACAAAGAAGTGTGTGCACTAGCAGCTACCTCACCCTTTCCTCCTCTGTGCCCTGCAGATCCATCAGGCAAGGGAACTGAACTGACAGCATTGCCCCATCACCCTCAAAAACCCTGAGATGTGTTTGTTTATGCAGCTATCAGAATTCAGTAGCTGAGACACCACAGCTGTAATAATAATACCAATTATTATTAAAATAATAGTGCCAGGCACTGTTCTAAGCTCTTCACAAACATTAACTCATTTCACTGGCAGTAGTCGATATAGCATTTTATTAGCAACTTAAGTCAGCAAAGTGAATGTACCTGAGTTTGGTGACTAATATTAAAAACCAAGAAGGCTATGGCCTAGACGCAGTGCTGCTCCGTACTCTGAGCAGGCCCAAGCCTGCACAGTCTCCGGGGCCCCTCTTTCGATGCTTGTTTTGTTTCAGCAGTGATGACAACGAGAACATGCGCAACAATGAGGATGTAGCTCTGGATTGATTATTTACACTCCTGATCCGGTTAAAAGCAGAAGTGGAAGGTGAGCACCAACCTAGAGGCTCTCTCCACCCCTGCAGAACCGAATAACCCTGCTACGCTTCACAACAAACATTCATTTCTATAGTACATAGCCCTCCCTCCACCATCTCTCCCCAACTTCCCCAAAGGGAGCTGGGGGGCCACAGTGGCCATGCTTTTGAGGGCCACGTGTCTCATTTACCTGCAGTCTTGTCCTTCCAACGCCACAGCATGAGACAGGGACCTCCCTGAGGGAGCGTGTGCAGGACAGCTCCAACACACCTTTTGCCCACCATGTGGGTCCCTTTTACTCACCATGGGAAGAAGGCAAACCCACCACTGAATTGCATGCATTTTCTCCTTGGGCTCTCTCGTCCCATGAGTTCTAGCAGCCCAGTTTCCCTTAAAAGTTCCAGCCAAGCTCCTTTCATGGAAATTGTGCTAACTGACGTAACCTTGATGCCTTTCCCCTCTATCTCATATAAAGTTGACTTCTAAATGTCCCCTCTGACCAAGACTTTCACTCAACATTTGCTGATCACAAAAAAATGTCTAGAGGGAATCGAGAACATGACTAGAAAATCAGATTTTGCAAAAAACCTAAAAGTGTGTGACTTTAGAGGAAAGCCGCTTGCCTCCCTGGGATTTTGCCCCAGTGAGGCCAGCTCTAGGCTGCCAGAGACAGTGGTCCCCAGACTTTTATCTGGACTAAAAATCCCTCCCCTTGTCCACATGCCCTGAGAGGTCCACAGGCCAAAACAGTACAAAAAGCAAGATGTCAGAGCCAGAATGGAGAAAACATCTGGGAGGGTGATCCCCTGGTTTGGAGGCATGAGGTCGAGGAAGGCATCGCACGCAGGACAGGAGTGTTTACCAGCGTCTGGAAACGGTACTTTCCTTTATCCAGAATGGCTAAGAAAAAGCTCCATACCACATCTGATAAGAAAGGAAATTAACCCAAACCCTTGTCTGGATTCCAGGCTAAGGAGGACTAGGACGAGGAACCTCTCATTACTGGCCACTTCCATAGATGTATGGAAATACATGAAGACTTTTAGGTCGCCCCCTTACACAACATGTTGAAAATATAACAGGGGACATGATAGAGTGAATGGAGGGGGCACCTTGAATTCGTTTCAAAGAGTTGATGTTTAGGCTGAAATCAGGCAATTAAAAGAGATTCAGTTACAAGAAGATTTGGGGGCATGCATTGTGGGAAGGGAGCTAATGCAAGTCTCTAAGGTAGGAAAAAACTTGAAGAACAGAAAAAGAAAAAAACGCCATTGTGACTGGAGCATACTGTGTGAGCGGGGAGAGTGGCAGTGGCCGAGTTCTGTGGAGCCTTACAGGCCAGGGAAAGGGGTCTGGATTTTATTACAAATCTGATGACAGCCCTTGGAAAGTTTTAACTAGGAGGGTGCTTGGTCAGTTTACATTTAGAAAGATAACTCCATATGGTCCATGGAGAACACCCGAAGGGCAATGAGCAGAAACGTGAATACCATGTAAGAGGCTGCTGGAGCACTCCAGGCAAGAAATTGTGGTGGCTTTGACCAGGGTAGAAGGAGTGGAGAAAAAGAGAACCACATGGACATGGGAAATGTTTGAGAGGCAGTCTTGACAAGACTTTAGGGTAGATCAGATGTGAGTCGGGAGCGGGGAAAGGAATCAAGAAGGACGAAACGACTCTTGGGTTTTGGCTTGAGCAACTCTAGGCAGAGGGTGGGGCCATTTAGTTAGACGGAGAAGAGAGGTGCAGCAGTTTGGGAGTCGTCATTAAGAACTCTGGTTTTGGACACGATGAATTTGAGAATTAACAGCTTATAAAATGCTATGATGGGATCCATACCTTGCTGGAACTGTGTTTTTTACCCGGAGATTTTAAGCTCTACTGGGAGGATCATCTGCAGACTCCATACTGTTATATGTCATCCTCAAGGTCATCAAACAATGGCTTTGTCCTTGGTCTACTCATTCATTCATTCATCCCACAAACACACACATGTATGTCCCAGAAGGAAGGTGTGCACTTCCCTCGATCTTCATAATAACCCAACCCATAGAGGCCTTTAGATGTAGAATCTGTAGTTTTAAAAATCATTTTTCTTAATAGATTAAGTTACAGAAAGGTACAATTGAGGCCAAAGCATAGCCTCCAATCCCCCAGGAGAGGATGCATCCAAGGGATGGCCCCAGCCTGGGCTACCTGGACTCGTACCAGCTCCAGCTCCAGGATCCTGGCCACCTTGCAGCCTAGGGAGGAATTTCCGATTTCCCGTCCCCAGGAAACCAGGTGGTCAGACCAGCAGGGACTGGGCTGTTCACATGAGGCCACAGGTCAGGAGTGGGAGGGCACACAGGAGCCTAGGCCGGAGCTGCCACCAGCTCCCCTCCTCCACCTCCACATGCAGCGTTCTGAACGTTATTTTCCTCTGTGTCTGTGGTCTTTCATTCTTTCTCACTTTCAATTTTTCATTTCTGCCTTTTCTGTCTAAAAGAAAAAATAATAAGCTACCCTTTAATTAGCTTTTCCATTATTTTATCAAATCTTCAGATGTTCCAAGTTTCAAAACACTGTTTCAATATTGTCTCCATTGCTCTTCTTTGCTTGTTTCTTTTTTCCTTTTCTAACTTTTTTTAGCTAGATACTCAGTTGTCCAAGTCATTTCCACACTCTTGTTTTTAGTTAAGTATTATATGCTATGAATTTTCCTCTTTGCATACCATTGTCTCTATTCCACAGATTTTGATAGTGTTTTCATTGTTAGTATTTTCTAAATAATTGTGCATTTGGGGTTTTTGTGATTTTCAGATTCAAAGTTTATTTAGGAGAGTTTTGAGATTTCCCCAGTTGTTTTTTTCTTCAATTTTTTTACTCATTTCTGAATTTACTGAAATGTGATTTCAGAAAATAATCTTTATCAGAGAATTCTATTTTTCAAACAATTTTGAGGTCTTCTTTGTAGTTCAAAGGGTGAATTTTGAGGAATTATTCATGGTCACCGATGTTGAATATTTGGTAAATATTTTCGCTTACCTTATGCAGATATTTTTATACCCACAAGAGTTTAAACTCTCTGAGTGGAAACATCTGCTGCCAGCAGACCTTGGTGTGTGAATCTTCAGGGACGGCCAATGATGGGTTTTTTCCCTCCTTCATGCATTCATTCCACAAAGGTGTGGAACACTGAGTACCCACGCTATGCCAGGCCCTGGGGACACACGAGTGATGATGCTCAGTGGTTATAGATGGACATGTGCTTGCCACATGGGCAATGAGACCAAAGCTTTCCAGGTAGAGGGGACAGTGAATGCAGAGAGTGGAGTGGTTGGTTCCTGGAGGGCCACCAAAGGAGTCCAAGCAGAGGAAAGAGGAGCCCCGGGCAGGGGTGAGGGCGTGTGAGGCCTGCACTGTTTCTATTCTCTCCACTCCCTTCCCCACTCTCTCCAGGCGTGTTCTGCCCTGGTGACCTGGCGCAGGTTTGGTTCTGGGCAGAACCCTGCTGAAGGGTTCCACAGTTGTGGCAGTCCAGCTCGCCACAGGGTCCTCTGTGGCAGCCTGGAGCCCTGTAGAGGAACGTTACGCTGTTTTAAATCCACAACGTGGGTGAACTCAGGAGACACTGCAGTTTCATGGAAGAAGTACCTGACCTTAGATGAGGTGTCGCCCTCTGTATGTCAATGAGATGGTGGAGTGTGCGTGATACTTCGTGAGTTTCTTGATATTAGGCAGAATTTTTCAGCTGGTGAAAGAAAGGTTTTCTGAACAAAGAGATGAGAAACACACCATTAGCTGTTGGGACTAGTTCTAGTAAAACGTAAAGCTCGCATCTCATTTCATGCTGCGATGGAAAAAGACAAGAGCCCAGGAGTGCCCAATGCCCTGGACATGCCCAGCCCTGTGATTTGGTCCATCAACGCTTCGTGGCAAACCAGCCAAAGAACCTCAACGCTCACGTCAAGAAGAGCAGATGTCTGATACTTCAGAAAAGACCCAAATTCTGAAAGGCGAAGCCAAATCTATCAGAATACAAGTGGAAGCAGCTAAAACACACTTAAAATGATTACAGGCAGCTGAAGAGAGACTCAGGATCTCCCTGGTGATTTCTAGGACCACACAGAAAGGCAGACTGAGCCCCCCCTGCAGGGACGTTCCCTACGGATAGAGCACTGTAGTTTCCCAAAGAGAAGAGACACAGGTGGCAACCTGGGATCAGTAAGTGGGGCCCATGGAGACGACCAGCCTCCCCTCGGAGCCAGGAGGAAACTGGCTGGTGTGGAAAGTCAAGTACACATCTGAACACCCACCTTGGAGAAAAAATCCATTCTATACCAACATTGCTGAAGACAAGGACAGAGAACTTGAAAGCAAGCCGTGACTAAGAGTGCAGATCAGAATTTTCAGGAGAGACTAAGCAAAGTGAGTGAACTTTGTCAAGAAGAAGAAACAGAGCTTCTTGGAACGTTCTCTGCCAAGGCAGAGCATGACTGGGAGCACGGGGAGGAGCGTTCAGAAGCAAGTGACGAGACGAGCGTGAAGAGCTGGAGACCTACAGAGAGCAATTAAAAGGCGGCAAAAAAAAAAAAAAACTGGAAAGAAGTGCTTCTTCTTCTCAAAGCCAGATTCTGTCCCCGGAGCTGAGAGCTCTTGATCATCAGCTGAGAGCTCAGGAGGCTAACAGAAACCTCACTGTCCCCAGAGGGGAGGCAGCAGATCTGAGAGACAGAGGAACAAGCCAAGCTTCTGGAAGTGGATCCTCCTGCATCTGACAACCCAGGCGGAGCATCTGACGGAGGACGCTTGCTTCCCTGGGCCTGGGGTGCTGCCTCCTCTGAGACCAGAAGGCGAACCCCCGCTTGGCTGCCAGGCCTTCCTCTTTTTCCCCTCCTCCCCCTATTCATCCCCAAATCCCGTGTCCCAGTGGATACAAGCAGGTGGTTCATGGCAAGAGGCCCTCCCACCCTCCAGGAAGGCTGGATGAACCCTCGCCTCCCGCAAATGGGGTTCCTGCCCAGGCTTTGTGTTTCTCATCCTCCCTCAGACCGGGTCTTCCCCTGGACACCCTCAGTCAAAAATCGAAGTGAGTTACCTCCCATGGCCACTGAGCCTCCGCACGGCCACGCTAGACAAAATCACAGAACACTGAGAAGGCCTGAAGGCACATTATTTCTCAAAATATTTTTGAATTATCTACATTTATTTTTAGTTTAGAAAACACTTTAAGTAGCCATGGTACTTTTTTCAACTTGCATCTTGAGAGTGTTATAAATTTCAGGATAGTTTTAGAAAACAGGGATCATTTAAGTTGTTCCCATTATACTTTCTAAAAGATATAAGTAGTAAATTTTCATTTAATGATTCATTCCACTACTCCCTAAAAATATACATATGGCATCAATGGGACATTTGGAAAAAGCAAAACTGTATCCCTCTGTTAATGTTTCTATGTTCCACAGTAATTAAAAGGTGGAAGTTACTTGTTGGTCTCAATAAATTATGATTGATCTTTAAAAAATTAATGTTAGATGTTAGATTCTGACATATCCCCCAAATGCTTGTTCCTGGCTTCTGAAGGAGACCCCAGGGGGAATAAGATGGCCAAAGGATTGTCCCACAATCGCTTGATCCACATCTTTGTCCTTCTTTGATTGGATAGCTCTACCAATAAAAATACTGGAGAATACCTCCAAATATATATGTATTTTTTTCTTTTGCAGGAAAAGATTCACCTGAGCTAACACCTGTTGCCAATCTTCCTCTTTTTTTTCCTCATCCCCAAAGCCCAGTGCGTGGTTGTATGTCCTTCTGGTTCTTCTATGTGAGCTGCCACCACAGCATGGCAGCTGACGGAGAAGTGATGTGGTTCTGTGTCTGGGAAATAAACCCGAGCCACTGAAGCAGTGAGCGCGGAACTTTAACTGTTAGGCCTTGAGGGCTGGCTCTATTTTTCTTTATATACAAACTTTATGTATGTCTTCCATATATCCATTAGGAAGCAAACATAAAATACTTTTTAAAAGGATGCCGTAAAAATCAAGAAATGTTCCTAATATATTTAAATTTAGTTATTAATTCTACAAAATGTTTTGCTCACTAAAATACCATCCATAACCATATTTTGAGTGAGAGCAACGTGGTGGAATTTGCATCATTTTTTTTAAACTTTAGTATCATGCTTTGGGATACATCGATTCGAATGTCTCAAATATCAAACTTTCCATACATCAGCTGAAAAGTTCAGTTCATTTTCATGCTTTTAACCATCAATCCTCAGAGGCGGGGACAGCCACTCACAAGGCACCGTGGCCACACCACACAAATGCACTGTTCGCAAGAGGAAGCAAGTCCGTATGTTTAGAAGCATAGAGAGTTTGGGGGTTTAAGTTGCCTTCCTATCTGGTCCAGCGAGATCTCATTGTTTTTAGCTCATCGTGATAGTGATGGAGAGACTGTTCCAGGAACAGGCGAAGGGTTGATTCTGCCTTTTTTCTTGCTAGTTTCTTGTCCTTGCAAAATTACTGTTATCTTTAATCCATGCATCTCTTTGCAAGAATCTTTAATGGACTCATCCATTTTAGAGGGTTAGTTTGGGTCAAAGCAGATAATACATGGTAAAGGAACATGCGTAAATTGCAAAACGTTGCAGGATGTTAAAAGCTCACAAACCAGGAAGGAGACCAACTGCCGACATCTTTGTGCAGCAAACCTGCTCCTTCCCTCATACCATTCTGGGGCCTGAGCGCCTGGCACAGGGCGCCAGTCACTATCCACCATTCTGGGGCCTGAGCGCCTGGCACAGGGCGCCAGTCACTATCCACCATTCTGGGGGCGTGAGCGCCTGGCACAGGGCGCCAGTCACTATCCACCATTCTGGGGCCTGAGCGCCTGGCACAGGGCGCCAGTCACTATCCACCATTCAGGGGCCTGAGTGCCTGGCACAGGGCGCCAGTCACTATCCACCATTCTGGGGGCGTGAGCACCTGGCACAGGGGGCCAGTCACTATCCACCATTCTGGGGCCTGAGCGCCTGGCACAGGGCGCCAGTCACCATCCAGATAAATTTTTTTTAAGATGAAGTATCAGTAAAAGGTCTAACGTCTTCATTTTGTACCTCAATGGTTCGCATGGGTACCCCATGTAGGGACTAACCTATTTGTTTTCCAGATGCAGCATGAGGCACAGAGAAGTGATAACTTGCTCCAGGTAACATAATTAAAGATTACAGCGCTAATACGAGCCTGCTGGACCCCATGACCAGCGCACTCTCCACATTAGCATGACGTCTAACTCATGCTCCTGCCACAACCACCTTTCCCGTCTTGGCCCTGTTTAAGACCCCTAATTCCCACTCAAAACAAGGCAGGCTCCAAAATTAAGACAAGGATTTCACACAGGAGAGCAAATGGGTGGATGAGAGCGAGTTTATCTAGCAGCGAAGCACGTTTTGATTACTTTCAGATTACTGTTGGGTCCCGCTGCATCAACTCCATCTTCATTTCTCACGTGGAATCACTCTTAGTTGGATGGTAACAACAGGTGTAACAGGAAGTCACACCACATTGAATTAGTGACTAGTGATAAGTGTAAGTTGTAGCAGCAGTGGTTGAGAAGGAACTCTGTAACTGGGAACTGACAACGGAGTTCATGGCTGGGAATGTGAGCTGAGAAAGGGTGAATCTAAGGTTTTAGAGGAACCAGGAAGTTATTAGAAGATACAGCGGTTTTGGAGGTTTTTTTAATCAATCACAGAATGATAGACAATACAGCCAGTTGTGTCGGTGACATCTCTCAAGCTTTTACGAGGGGGACAATGACAATGATGAGCATATTCCACTGAGACCAGCAGCACCAGGAGCGGCAGGAAGAGAGAGAGACCACCAGGAACAGTGCACGCCAAACATTTGGATTTTGTGGATAACAAAATTTCTAAAGGTCTGGCACTCTACATAGAATTGCCTATTTTTCAATCTATCCAGATAAGGACACAAACACAAAAAGGGAGGAAACCAATAAATTTAAGGCTTATTAAAGTTTAAGTGAAAAAAGTCATGCAAATTTGAGATAAAATGTAAAATAGAATTAGATTTGATTTCATTGCTTTTATTTTCTAAATTGCAAACAGAATGGAAATGAACACATAAAAATGTAAACTACACATTGAAAAGCACGAATCATAAAATTAAACGACAACATGACAAATTGTGATATTTTTGCAAATATTTTCCTTAGGGGCTAATGTTTGTAAAATATAGAATATCTTGCAAATCAATATGAAAAACATTAAAACCCAATGGAAATATGGGCAAAGTTCTTGAGCAGAAAAATCACAGAAATTAAAGTATCATTGAAAAGTAAATGCTTCCATTTGTCATAAAAGAAATGACAATCGTTTTTAAAAGGACACTTTAATGACAAAAAAATAATCTCTCATTCTCAAAGGGTGAAGATCAGTCCTTCAAATTGAATCTGCTTAGCTTTATGAAAACTCCCCACTCTCTTCTTATTTTTCTCATTTCGCCATAAACCAGTGACTGAAACCAGCAAGTGGACCACTATTTGAACCACTGACCCAGAAAATTCCCAGTACGTAGATAAGCCTGTGCAGATTGATGGAGGGGCCTAATCTGAATAATCACCCAGGGATTTCTGGGATATCAAACGAGGCCACCAAGGGTACATTCATTTGATGGCTCTGGAGCCTCCTGAGAGAAACAATGAAATGACTCTATACCTATCCAACTGGCCCCTGGACTCTAGAATGAAAAGTCTCTACAAAAACACCATGTCAACATCTGGGTTTGGGGTAGGGAGTGGCACAGGGAGCTGGCCTGCGAACGCAGGTGTCATACGGAGAATGTTCTGCCTTGAGGCCTGATTTGTAGGATGCGAGGAGCTGACAACCGGACCCCATGTGTTCCTCTCAACAGAGGAGGCTGGTGGCACAAGACTAGCTTTATGGCACTTGCCAGTTATAATCACTGAGAATCGAGGCCACCTACATAAATGATGACAGCCCTTAAGGAGAAGTGCCAGTGGCTCCAGTTATTCACAGAAATGGTGGCAGTGGCTGCAGCAGCAGCAGGAGCCCACTGGCCACATGGCAGAGCTCAGAGAGTGTGGCACTATGACTAAACTGGAGACGGTCCTTGCATGAGGATCTTGCATGAGACCTCTCCACTTCTCTGAACACAATGCACCCACCTAGGGTGACTGGGAACCCTCAAAGGTATGCAGCTCAGAGAGCAGAGGCAGGAGGCCCACCTCCTTCCTGGAGCTGCCCAGAGACTTCCCCAGACTCCATCCCTCAGAGGAGGCTGCGTCTCTACCTACAGATACCGTAGAGTTGGCATAAGCTGGCTCTGTGTTCCTCCAAGGACTTTCTCCTTAGAGCCCCAGACCCTGCAGAGTCCTCTCCTTAGATTAGAGCAGCGAGAAATCTGGCAAGACCAGAGGAAAACTTCCAAACCGAGAGTTACCACTAATGTGTGCTGGACACTCACATGTGTCAACCCTTCTTATCAACACTCGGTGTGGATCATCTCACTTGATCCTCACCATGTCACCTCGAGCTGTTTGCCACCCCATTTGGCAGCTGAAGATATTGAGGCTAGAGGAGCTTGGAGAACATCCCTAAGGTCACATAGTAAAGGGCAAAGCTGGGATTCAAACCAAGGTCTGTCTAGTCCCAAAGCCCCCACTTTAGGCACACTATACCCCCAGAAAGAGCATCTGAAAACAAAAGAACCAGAAACAAGCCAAATGTACATCAGAAGACGAATGATTAAATGAATTGTGTGATACCCATTGTATGTAATTGTACGCAGCCATTGAAAAGAAATGAGCTAGACTTATATGTATTAACCTAGAAAGTTTCTATGCTATATGGTTAAGTGGGAGGGGGGAAGAAGTTGCAGAAAATACGTGTCGTATTGTGCCGTTTCTGTTTTGATAACATTCCTACACACGTGAACATGTTTATAGAAGCATAGGAAGCTTATGGAGCATAGTGCAAACTCAGCGGTGGATATCTCAGGGAGGCTGGGTGGAAGGGGGAAGAGGGAACCTTCTAACTTATCATTTGAATTGTCAGAACAAGAATATTTAATACTCATAATTTAAAAGAAAAAAGAAGACCCTTGTCTTTGCACTTTGGGCACACAGTAGGAGTAGAGTAAACATTTGCTGAATTGAATCAAGTTGAACCAACTGAACCCTCTCCATCCACTGGACTCTCCACCAGCGAGGTAGGCCTCCTGGAGCAGAAACGTGGAGTCTGTGAGTGAGGGCCCTGGTGGAGAAAAAGAGAAGCCTTGCCTGCTAAGTTCATTTCTCCCATCACCCAGGCCTCAATGCTGTTGGGAGATGCTGCCATTGATCGGCTGGAAATACTTCACCTTGATGTTTAAATGACTCATGCTTTTGCATTTCCAGGCAGCACAATCCTATTAGCAGCCCCATAACCCAATTACGGCCACGCACCCCACTGAAACGTCTCAGTGCCAAAAGGGACAGCTGAGCCCGGTTGGCTGCGTTACTGCCTCCTCTCAGAAAAACCATCGGCAGCACAAAATCTTCAGTCTATTAATAGAGGTCTCCTGTACTCTGACAATAGCAGCTCATAAAAGGAGAAGGCGGCCACCTGGGTTCTGATGGATGCAACCGGAATTTTGTCACAGTAGCTCAGCCCCTGACTTACTTGGGGCTGCTGGCACTGAAAAGGTGGAGAGCTTTTGCTTTTCAAAGGCATAAACTTGAAAGTCACCCAGTGTTCCTGTGGTGACTGTATTAATGTGTTTTAAAAGCTGGTGTCAAAAACGAAATGTGATGGAGATGTGTGACAAGAAAAGCCAAGTATTTCTCCAGGGCTTTGAGACGAACTCAGGGCATGATTAGATCCTACCATCCACATCAAGTTGTGGGCGTGACTTGACCTTTTTTACAAGTGGGTAAAGGGGGACCCAAGGATCCCAGTCACCTTCACTCGGAGTCACAAGGCAGCCAAGGCCACGCTTTCGACCAGACTCACCACAGGTGTGGACTCTCCATCCTGGACGCGTACGATCCCCACCCCTCCTTCCAACAAACATCACTCCTCCTAAGATAGAATCAACCAGGTCTCGGGCCTGCTGACACACAGTGGTCCCTGGGACCGATCCCTGGGTTTCCTATAGGTGAAATATAACAAATATAACAAGCTTCATCCCCCTTCTGCTGGGACTCGGAAAGCACCCAGGAGTCTGTGAGGTTACAAGAAGGTGCAGATGAAAACACGAGATGCTATCATAGAAGAAACAAAATCCCTCTCTATAGCCAGAGAGCACTTTTCGGTTTTGAAAAGCATTTTGCGGGTTGAACCTCATGAACCTCATACTCCACGCCCCCGCCTTGAGGCGTAGGCAGCAATGGCCTAATTATCCCTGTTCAATACATGACGGAACTCTCACACCGCTGGGAGCAGGCAGAGCCAAGACCAGAACTCTTCTATTCCCCAGCCCAGGGCTCTCTCTGCTGTACTTAAAGAGTAAAGAAAGCCTCTCTCGCGATGCCTCCACCTGCGACGCCGTCCCCTGCCCCAGAGGGAGGAGTTTCAGAGCCACGGCAGTCCAGCAAGGAATTGGGCACTTCCCCAAGGACCCCCCAAGCAGTCCCATCTTTTCATCACGGCTTCACATAAACCCTCAGACCCTGGGGGCATCTCAGCTGGAACGCGAGTTATAAAAAAAAAAAAAAAAAGGAGATTCATCCACGTTCCCACACAACAAGTCACACGTGAACACCTGCCACTGCACGTCGGGGGCTGGAAACAACCCCTACTATTAGCCAGGTTTTCTGGACAGCTCCTTCTGTAACTCCATCTATTAGCCGTCTCCCGTTGTGAGAAGGAAAAAACAGGGACAGAACTGTAGAGAACCTGGAAGCAGTGCCCTTGTATGGTGAGTGATTTTAAATAGCTGTTGCTCCCTGATTTCACGGTGCGTAGGGTTATGTTAAAATTAGTATGTCCAGGAAATAGCAGTGAGAAAAGGTGGCCCAGAAACCTTTTTGGATAGCAAGGATAACATTGGCCTGCTTTTAATTTTGTGCGTGTGGATAAATTACAAAGTGAATGGTAATTGACCAAATCTTCATTTTCCCACTCTCTTTCTTGCTTATGCCTAGTCGCCCTCAGTGAACGGGGTCAGTGTAGGTGCCTCTCTGGGGCACCTCGGTGTCAGCCTTCTCCTTCCTAAGCTACATTGTCCTTGGTTCCTCAACTGTCCCAAATGGGTTTTAAGGGCAGTGGTTTCCTTTTGAATGTCTGGACCTCAGGTTCACAGAGTTCATCATGCTCTCCAGGTCAAGAGAGACAGTCGTCATTGCTGCGTGCAAGCCCCCTCATTTTTCCTTTCATCCCCCTGCCTGACTCCCACCTATAGGGACCCACTCAAATGTCCTTGGACACATATCCTTTCCCTGAAGGATACCTAATATTTCTGGTGAATATATCTGTTTTTATTTTACAAGAATGGTATCATGTTACGCATCTCACGTTCTCACTCAGCACTATGTTTTCACGATCTTGTCACTAAATCTAGTTCGTGGTTTCTGACTACCACAGAGTATTCCACTATATGCACCTGCCACATCCTGGCTCTTCCACTTACTAGCTGTGTGATCTTGGGCAAATTGCTTAACTGCTCTGTGCCTTAGGTTCCTAATATAAAAAATGAGATACTAACAGTACCTACATCACAAAACTATGAGGATTAAATGTTTTTGGTGTATCTGAAGAGCTTTGAAACATGCTTGGCACGTAGTAAATATTCAAAACAAAACTAGCTATTAATATTATTATTTCTTACTCCTCCATCCCCCTGGTGAAAGGTGGGTTCATTAACCAGCTCTCTGCTACCATAAACAGTGCTTCAATGGGCATCTTTGTTCATGTTTCCTCCTAGAATTGTCCACGAATCTCTCTGGGAGATACACCCAAGAGTGGGATTGCTGAATTATGGAGTATATAAATGATGTCTGAGAAATGCCAGATGGCTCCCCAGGATGCCCAGTTAAACTCTCCCACCAGCAGTCTGGAGCATTCTCGTTCCCTGTGTCCTCTCCAGCACTTGGTAGTGTCTCAATTTCCAGTGGTTGCTAATCTGACAGGTGGAATGTGGTGCCTTGTTCTGTGTTTGATCACCAGTGAGGTTGGGCATCTCTTTGTATATTTGTCAGCCTCTATGAATTCATATCCTCGGCCTAATTTTCTAAACAGTTTCCTCTTTTCCTTCTTGATTTCTGGTAGTTCTTGGTATATTCTAGAAATTAATTCCTTGTCAGTTTTAAAAGTTGCAAATATCTTCAAGTCTATCACCAATCTGTCACCTACATCTATGGTATCCTTTACTGAACAGAAAATCCTAATGTGGTCATGTCCATCAACGTTTTTCCCTTATGTTCTGTGTTATTTGAGTATTTCTTTAAAAATCTTTTCCCACCTCCAAGTCACAAACACACACAAACACACAACCAAAACCTCCCTCATGTTCTTAACATCACAATTTTACCTTTCACATTCAGGTCTGCAAATTATTTCCTCCCCACAGATCCATTAAGTCTGCAATTCATTTGGAGTTTATTTTTGTATATGGCAGAAGACAGAAATATGAATTCTTTTTATCCATACACTAAGCCAGTTCTCCAAATATCACCTATGTATAAGCCATCCTTTTTTCACAGATGATACTGACGTGTACACACCTCTTCATATGGAGAATACATATACACACATAGTCATGAGTTTGTTTTTGTACTCTGTTCCGTTGCATGGATCTACTTCTCTGGTCCAGCACCAGAAGCACACTCACCATATTACTGTGGAATTTGTAGCGTGTCTAAAGTAGACAGTAGGGTAAACACTCTTGTTTTCTCTTTTTGATGGACCTTTATTATTTTGTACACATTTTAAAATCAGTTTTTTAAGCTAGTCCTAAAATCCTATCTTAATTCTCATCAGAATGTTATTGAATTTACGGATTAATTTGGGGACCATTTACATTTTCAGTTTTGTCACAAACATGGTATACCTCTCCGCTTATCTAAGACTTATAATAATCTTTAATAGAATTTAAAATTTTTGTCTTTATGTGTTTTACACATTCTTTGTTAGACACTTTCCTAGTTACTTTATAATTTTTGTTGGTGTGAAAGTATCTTTTTTCCTATTCTATATTCTTGTCGGTTACAAAAGGACACTATTGATTTTTGTAAGTTGGCTTTGTATCCAATAACTTTGCTGACATCTCTTATTAGTTCTAATAGTTTGTCTTTTGATTCCGTTGGGTTTCCCACATAAATTATCAGATCATATGCAAAGTAGCTTTCGTCCCTTCCCTCTCTATCCCTATTCTTTTTTATTCATTTTTCGTACATTATTGCATTGGCCAGGACCTCCCACAGTAAACTGAATGGTAACAAAGGTTTGTAGGCACCTTGTCTTGTTCCAGATTTTCAAGCATTTAATAGTTTCTCTGTTAATATATGTTTGCAATAAATTCTTAGTGTATAGCCTTTATCAGGTTAAAGGACTTCTGTTCCTGGTTTTTATGCCCATTTACTTTGATGGAGTTTATGATTTTTAGTGATTCTTGCATTTCTAGAGCAAATCTACTTGTCCATCATGCATTTGTAAATACACTTCTGGATCCCGCAAGTTAGTATCTAATTGGCAAATCGAAATGTAATAGGACTATAACATTCTCTTATTTTACTGCCCATACCTGATTCTGGAGTCAAGGACGTATACTAGCATCGTAAGAACAAGTCAAACAGAGTTCTCCCTTTTTCAATTTTCTGGAACTTGTATAAGATAAAGATTCTTGGTTCTTTTAAAGTTTGGTAAAACTAGCCTAAAAAACTGTGGATCCAGTCTTTTTTAAGGGTGAAAGGGTATGATTTTGATTACTTTTCAGTTCTTTTAGTGGTTATAGTTCCGTTCAAATTTTCTATTTCTTGTGTAAATGTATGCACATCACACACACACACACACACATATACACATACAATCTACAACACATCCAATTCACTTAGGTTTTCAAAATTTTGGCTTTCTAGTTCATAATATTCCTTTGATATTTTTAATCAATTACTTAAGTAGTTATTTCCCCTTTCTAAGCCTTCATTTTCTTTATATGTCATATATTCTTAGTCATTTTTGTCAGAGATTTGCTTTTCAGAGAATGAGTTTTAGTTTTGTTGATTACTTCTGTTGTTCCTGTTCTGTTTCATAGGTTTATGTCCTCATCTTTATCACTTTATTTTACATTATTTGCATCTTGTAACTCCATTGCTTTTTTCCAAAATGCCTGAGTTGAACGCTTGACTCATTTGTTTTCAATCTTTTTGGTTGCGTAATAAAGCTATACATTTTCCACTAAGTACTGCTTTAGCTATGTCAAATTTCAACTCATAGTGCTTTTATTACTGTTCACCACTATTTCGTATTTTTTCATACGTATTCCTCTTTAAATAGGGATCACTTCCAGATGGGTGGGAATTTTTGAAAGCTACATCTTTATTAGTAATTATCAATTTCATGGCAGTACGATTGGAAAGCAGAGTCTCTCCACACCCACTCAACCATGTTAGCACCCTCTACAGTTATGGTATTGAATTACTATGGCTAGACCTCTATATTCTAACTTCCTTTTAACATTTTGAAAATATTATTCTGTTTTCTTCTTGAAATTATTTGCATCATTGTATTGAGAAGATGGATGTCAATTTGATTCTTGTTCTTTTTTTTCTCTCTCTCTCTCTGAAAGTTTTGATGTTCTTAAATTTCACCATAGATGTGTCTAGTGGTGATTTTTAAATTTTTATATTTTACCTATAGTGTCCATTATAGATACAGTGCTATAGTGTTATTCTAAATAAACTGTCCAGTTCTTCATGATTGCTTGTTTTTGATTCAGGCTTACAACATCATTTCATGTTTCCTTGAAGATATAATGCTTATTTTAAATTCTTGTTCACTTAACACATTACTTCTGCCCCATCCAGCATAGTGTGTTCAATTTATTAAACCTTTCTCTGTAATGATTCTTCTCTTTGGACATCCTGATAATTTTCCTTGGAAGTTAATATTTCCTTAAGACTATCAACTATTTAGGCAAGTAACAGAAACTTTGGGGAAGGTCCTATTGCCTAAATAGTAGGACCCTTGGCTCTAGCTTGTGTCCCTGGTGGTGAACTGGATGAAGGAGAGCCTTGCCTCAGGGCACAGAGCCTCCGCAGCACAGTCTGGGCTCACACTGCCCCTCCCCAACCCAGCCAGAAGACCCTGCCCCTCAAGGAAACTGACAGCTGGGCATTCTCTTTAAGAGCTGCTTCTCCCCTTGGCTGCTATGGCCAAGCCCACTCCCCTCTGGGGTTGTGGAGGGGAGGAGGCCACCCTCAGGGAGGACTTAACAATCACCTACTTGTATCTTTTCCCTTCACTGCCCTAGCCTGGCTTATCCCTGTCCTCATGTTAAGCTCCCTCCTCTGGCTGGCCATGGGTGGGGTGTGCTGTTTTCCTGCCTGTGGCAAAGCAGTAGGCAACAATCCAGCCAGGGCAACAATGAGGAAAGAGGATGACTCATCTGGAAAGTCTCTCCTTCTTCTCTCAGCCTATTCCCCAGTGGCATCTGGCTGACCTCCTTTCTAACCACCATTGCCCACTTCTCCCCAGCTGAGAGCCAATTTCCTTCTGTCTTCCCCGTGGCGGGTCCAAATCTCTTGGACATACCACCTCCTCCTGGCCTCTCCAGCATCTCCAAGTTGGTTTTGGGACAAGGGGCCAATGCTGGTTGACCATTTCTTCCAGGAGTGGAATGGCTCCTTCCACCTGTTGATTCAGTGTTCCTGCTCTATCCTTTACCCACCTCCATGCTTTCACTGCCTTACTTCATGACTGCATTGCTTTTAAAAAACTAAAAAGCAGGGGGAGACAGTGGGAAGAATCCTTTCCTGGAGCTAGAGACCAATTAGGATTACATGAGCAAACTATAAAGATGAGATCCCAGAACGGAAGGCCAAGTAGGCCAGAGTCTCGCAGACTCTTTGTCAGAAGAGCCTTTCTCATCCTTTCTATTGATGCTACCCAGCTCCATCAGTCTCCTAAGCAGTCCGCCTCCCTCCAGCCCTCCCTGCCTAGAGCTGCCAGGGTGCCCTCTCAGGAATCTCAAGAGCTCTCCATTGCCTTGGGATTAGGTACAGATACATGTCATCTCCGCATTCCAACCCTATTTCTATCTTTCCCCGGGACTGCACCATACGTTGATTTGAGTGGTTATTTCAAAGTCTTTCCATTGTGTACCAACAAGATCCTTGAGAGCAGGTCTTACTCTGCAGTGGACCAATATGTTGAAAGACAGAATCGCAGTCCAAAAACATCTCAACAGGCTGGAGTGGTGATGGGCCACATTTTGCCTTCTTTAAGACAGAAACTGAAACCAAAGGAAAGCCAGGAGCCCTGTCGGTAATAAGGCCTACCATGAAAGGCCCTGTCACCTCTACCACTGCCGTCATCCTTACATTAGGCCTCGGCCTGAAGCTCCCTTTAACCCAGGTCTTCCACTTCAACCAAGGGCCTTCTGGGACACCCTGAGGATGCCATGTCACTTCATGACCCCTGATAGGGACACTCACCCAACAGGCTACAAAGGAAGCTTCCACATTTTTAAAATTCTGCAGCCCATTCCAAACTCCTCTGTGCTTATGTAGAAATCTCTGCTTCTTTAATGCCCACACTACTTGCCAAGAGCATTCTCTACCCCTCCTAGTTGCTGCCAACCAGCAACATACTGCTCCCTCTCATCTCGCCTGGCTGCTCCCTAAGTATATCAATGTGTTCAAGCCTCCCTCCTCTGCCCCACCCCAGCTAGCTCCCCTGAGCATGACCACATCCTTCACTTTCTCTTGAGAGACAAGCTTCTGGAAAGATTAGACTACAAATTTCTCCACTTAGTCACCTCCCATTCACTCCACAACACTTGGCTCAGACTCTCCAGGGAAGTGATTCTTGTCAAATACACTAGTGACCTTGACTTTGATTACTTAACATTTTTCTAATCTTGCTTGACTGCAGCCTTTGATACTATGAACCTGTCTTTCTTGAAGCTTGATCTTTCCTTGCTCTGTGGGGCACCATTCCCTAGTGGTTTTTAATCCTCTCCAGCCCGTTCTCCTCTGCCAACCCTCAAATATGAGTGTTCCTCAAGTCCCAAACTTGGCTCTGCCCCATTCTGAGTCCTTCATCCTGTTCCCCAACTCCCCACCACAGTGAATGACATCACCTGCCACCCGGACTCCGAGGTCTCTGCCTTCTGGAGGTCTTTCTGAGTCTTCGCTCTGCCTTAAGCCCCTCATCCAAATGCTCACAAAGAGCTAGTGATTCCACCTTCAAGCCTTCTCTGTGATTGGCCCCTCTCTCCATGCCAACTGCCACTGCTTTGATCAGACCCCCATCCTTTTCAAGTTAAACCAGTGCTGTGACTTCCCAACTGGTCTCGCTGCCTCCAGCCTTGCTTTCTCCCAAACCATACTCTGAAATGCAGGCAAAGGATATTTCTAGAACAAAAATCTATGTCAGTCCTCTGTTTAGGCTATCCATTGACTTCCAAATCAAATCTAAGTTCCTTAGCATGGCCTGCGAGGTCCTGCAGGATCTGGACATTCTTTGCCTCTAAGGCCTCAAGTCTCTAACTTAAGAGTCAGCCAGCCCCACCTCCAGGACACTTTCCCTGTACCACCCCTGCTCCTGGCCAGGAGCTCTTCCTTCACACTCCAAGAGGCCACCTGGGTTCACCGCTTTCTAGTACTTCTGATGCTGCGTTGGATTGTCTCCCCAACTAGACTATTAATTCCTTGTTTTCTGCTTCTGTGTTTTTCAATGCCTATCACAGTGCCTGGGCCCTAGCACTTGCTCCAGAAATGTTGGGTGGATGGATGCATAAATGTTCTACTCTTTTCAGGTCAAACTCTGCCTCAAGTATATTATATTATGGTTAGTTCTTGGTGCTAAACTGGAAAGATATAGATAATGTCAACCAGTGCAATGAAGTGACTTGAAACTACATCATTTGACAAATTTAAAAGGGGAGGAGAGTAGGGTAAGGGAAAGGGACATAATATTTATTGGGTAGCTACTTATGGCTTCTTAGAGAGAATTTTTTTTAAATGTTATCTCATTTAATCTTTATTAGAATAGTTTGAAGTCAATATTCATTTTATAGATGGAGAATTAAGGCATAGAAAAATTAACTTAAAAAAAAGAATTTTTAAAGACTGAGGATAGTTTAAGGAACCTCTGGGACAACAGCAAGTTTAATAACATTCACATTATAGGGGCACCTGAAGGAGAAGAGAGAGACAAAGGGACAGGAAACTTACTTGAAAAAATATTGGCTAAAAACTTCCCTAACCTGGGGAAGGAAACAGACATCCAGGTCCAGGAAGAACAGAGACTCCCAAACAAGATGAACTCAAAGATATCCACACCAAGACATATTATAATCAAAGTGGCAAAAGTTAAAGAAAGAACCTTGAAGGCAGCAAGAGAAAAACAACAAGTCACATATAAGGGAACCGCCATAAAACTATAAGCTGACTTCTGAGCAAGAACTTTGCAGGCCAGAGAGGAGTGCAGGATACGTTTAAAGTGCTGAATGGGAAATACTTACAACCAAGAATATTCTAGCCGGCAAGACTATTATTCAGGAATTGAAGGAGAGAGGAAGTTTCTCAGACAAGCAAAAATTAAAGGAGTTCATCACTACTGAAGTGGCCTTACAAGAAATGTTAAATGGTCTTCTCTAAGAGAAAAAGAAAAAGCCATAATTAGAAATAAGAAAATATATGAAAGAAAAAATCTCACTGGTAAAGGCAAATATCTAGTAAAGGCAATGGATCAGCCACTTAAAAAGCTAGTATGAAGGTTAAAAAACAAAAGTAGTAAAATTAACTATAACTACAAGAAGTAGTTAAGGGATAGACAAAGTAAAAAGAAGTAAAATATGATGTCAAAACATAAAATTTGGTGGCAGGGAGTAAAAAGGTAGTGCTTTTAGAATGTGTTCAAATTTAAGGAACTATCACCTTAAAATAGACTGCTCTCTATATAGGTCAGTATATATGAACCTCAGGGTAACCACAAACAAAAATCCTGCAATAGATACAAAAAAACCTAAAGAGAAAAGAACCCTAACATAAACTAAAGAAAACTATCCAACCACAAGAAAGAGACCAAGAGAAGAAGGAAGAAACAGAAGAACTACAAAAACAACCAGAAAACAACTGACAAAATGGCAATAACTACATACCTATCAATAATTACTTTAAATGTAAATGGACTAGGGGACAGCCTGGTGGCATAGTGGTTGAGTTCACATGCTCCACTTTAGTGGCCCAGGGTTCACAGGTCGTGATCATGTGCTGGACTTAGCACCGCTTGTCAAGCCATGCTATGGTGGCATCCCACATAAAATAGAGGAAGATTGGCACAGATGTTAGCTCAGCAACAATCTTCCTCAAGCAAAAAGAGGAAGATTGGCATCAGATGTTAGCTCATGGCCAATCTTCCTCAGACACACACACACAAAAATGTAAACGGACTAAATGCTCCAATCAAAAGACATAGAGTAGCTGAATGGATAAAAAAATAAGACCCATGTATATGCTCCCTACAAGCAACTCACTTCAGATCTAAAGACACACACAGACCGAAAGTGAAGGGATGGAAAAAGATATTCCATGCAAATGGAAATAAAAAGAAAGTTGAGGTAGCAATAATCATACCAGAGAAAACAGACTTTAGAACAAAGACTGTAACAAAAGACAAAGAAGGGTATTACATAATGATATAAGAGTCAACCCAAGAAGAGGATATGATACTCATAAATATTTATGCACCCAACATAGGAGCACCTAAATATACAAAGCAAATATCAACAGGCACAAAGGAAGAAACTGACAGTAATATAACAATAATAGGGGTATTTAATACCCCACTTACATCAATGGACTGATCATCCAGACAGAAAATCAACAAGGAAATAATGGCCTTAAGTGACACATTAGACCAAATGGGCTTAGTAGATATATATTGAACATTCCATCTAAAAACTGCAGCATACACGTTCTTTCAAGTACACATGGAACATTCTCCAGGACAGATTACCTGTTAGGCCAAAAAACAAATCTCAATAAATGTAAGAAGATTGAAATCATATCAAGCATCTTTTCCAACCACAACAGTATGAAACTAGAAATCAATTACAAGAAAAAAGCTGGAAAAGTCACAAATATGTGGAAACTAAACAACATGCTACTGAAAAATTATTGGATCAATGAAGAAATCAAAAAATACCTGGAGACAAATGAAAAAGTATGACATACCAAAATCTATGGGATGCAGCAAAAGTGTTAGCAAGAGAAAAATTTATAGCAATACGGGCCTACCTCAAGAAACAAGAAAATCTCAAATAAACAATGTAACATTACACCTAAAGGAACTAGAAAAAAGAACAAACAAAGCCCAAAGTCAGTAGAAGGAAGGAAATAATAAAAATCAGAGGTAAAATAAATGAACTAGAGACTAAAAAGCAACAGCAAAGATAAAATGAAACTAAAAGCTGGTTCTTTAAGAAGATAAACAAAATTGACAAACCTTTATCTAGACTAAGAAAAAAAGAGAGAAGGCTCAAATAAAATCAGAAACAAAAGGGGAGAAATTACAACAGATACCATAGAAATACAAAGAATTATAAGAGAATACCATGAAAAGCTATATGCCAACAAATTGGATAACCTCGAAGAAACAGATACGTTCTTAGACTCAAACAACCCTCCAAAAATGAATCAAGAAAAAATAAAAAATCTGAATAGACTGACCACTAGTAAGGAGATTGAAACAGTAATCAAAAACCTCCCCAAAACAAAAGTCCAGGACCAGACGGCTTCTCTGGTGAATTCTACCAAACATTCAAAGAAGATTTAATACCTAGCCTTCTCAAACTCTTCCAAAAAATTGAAGAGGAAGGAATGCTTCCTAACTCATTTTACAAGGCCAACATTACCCTAATACCAAAACCAGACAGGGATAAAACAAAAAAAAAAGAAAATTCCAGGCCAATATCACTGATGAACATAGATGCAAAAATCCTCAACAAAATATTAGTGAACTGAATACAACAACATACTGAAAGGATCATACACAATGATGAAGTGGGATTTATCCCAGGGACGTGTGGATGGTTCCACATGCACAAATCAATCAATGTGATACACCGCATTAACAAAATGAAGAATAAAACCCACATGATCATCTCAATAGAGGCAGATAAATCATCTGACGAGATTCAACAGGCATGTATGATAAAAACTCTCAATAAAAGGCTATAGAAGGGGCCAGCCTGATGGCACAGTGGTTAAGTGCACAGGTTCCGTTTCAGCAGCCCGGGGGTCCCTGGTTCAGATCCTGGGTGCAGACATGGCACCACACGACAAGCCATGCTGTGGTAGATGTCCCATATATAAAGTGGAGGAAGATGGGCACAGATGTTAGCTCAGGGCCAGTCTTCCTCAGCAAAAAGAGGAGGATTGGCAATAGTTAGCTCAGGGCTAATCTTCCTCAAAAAAAAAGGCTATAGAAGGAAAGTATCACAACCTAATAAAGGCCATATATGGCAAACCCACAGCCAACATCACACTCAACAGTGAAAAGCTGAGAGCCTTCCCTCTAAGAACAAAAACAAGACAAGGATGTCTGCTCTCACCACTCTTATTCAACATGGCATTGGAAGTCTTAGCCAGAACAATTAGAAAAGAAAAAGAAATAAAAGGCATCCAAATTGGAAAGGAAAGAGTAAAACTGTCACTATTCACAGATGCCATGATTTTATATATAGAAAACCCTAAAGAATCCACCAAAAAATTATTAGAAATAATAAATGAATACAGTAAATTTTCAGGATACAAAATCAACATACAAAAATCAGTTGCATTTATAGACTAACAATGACCTAGTAGAAGGAGAAATCAAGGAAATAATCCCAGGAGGCTGGTCCCATGGCCCAGTGGTAAAAGTTCCACACGCTCGGCTTCGGCAGCCCAGGGTCACAGGTTTGGATCCCAGGTGTGGACCTACTCAACTCTCCAGCCATGCTGTGGAGGCATCCCACACACAAAATAGAGGAGGATTGGCATAGGTATTAGCTCAGGGCCAATCTTCCTCAAGCAAAAAAAAAAAAAAAAAAGAGGAAAATTGGCAATAGATGTTAGCTCAGGGTGTCTCTTCCTCACAAAAAGAAAAAAAAAACACCTAGAAGTAAATTTAAGCAAGAAGATGAAAGACCTGTACACTGAAAACTATACATTATTGAAAGAAATTGAATAGAACACAAAGAAATGGAAAGATATTCCATGTTCATGGATTAGAAGAATTAACAGTTTTAATCTATGATTCAATGCAATCCCAATCAGAATCCCAATGACATTCTTCCAGAAATAGAACAAAGAATCCTAAATTTTATACAGAACAAAAGACCCCGAATAGCCAAAGCAATTCTGAAAAAAAGAACAAAGCTGGAGGTTTCACAAGCCCTGATTTCAAAATATACTACAAGGCTATAGTAATCAAAACAGCATGGTACTGGCACAAAAACAAACACACAGATCAATGGAACAGAATTGAGAGGCCAGAAATAAACCCACACATCTATGGACAGCTAATTTTTGACAAAGAACATACAACGGAGGAAAGAAAGTCTCTTCAACAAATGGTGCTGGGAAAACTGGACAGCCACATGCAAAAGAATGAAAATAGACCGCTATCTTACACCATACACAAAAGTTAACTCAAAGTGGATTAAAGACTTGAATGTAAGATCTGAAACCATAAACTCCTGGAAGAAAACATAGGCAGTACACTCGGACATTGGTCTTAGAAGCATCTTTCTTAATATGTCTCCTCAGGCAAGAGAAACAAAAGAAAAAATAAGCAAATGGGACTACATCAGACTAAAAATCTTCTCCAAGGCAAAGGAAACCATCAACAAAACAAAAAGACAACCTACTGATTGGAAGAAGATATCTGCAAACCATACATCCAAAAAGGGGTTAATATCCAAAATACGTAAAGAACTCATACATCTCAATAACAAAAAACAAACGACCTGATTAAAAAATGGGCAGAGGATCTAAACAGACATTTTCCCAAAGAAGATATACAGATGGCCAATAGGCACGTGAAAAGATGCTCAACATCACTAATCATCAGGGAAATGCAAATCAAAACCACAATGAGATATCACAGTACCTCAGAATAGCTATTATTAAAAAGACAAGAAATAACAAATGTTGGAAAAGATGTGGAGAAAAGGGAGCCCTCACACACTGTTGGTAGGAACGTACATTGGCCAGCCACTATGAAAAACGGTATGGGGATTCTTCAAAAAGAATAGAACTACCTTATGATTCAGCTATTCCACTTCCAGGTATTTATCCAAAGAACGCGAAAACACTAATTTGAAAAGATAAATGCAGCCCTGTGTTCATTGCAGCATTATTTACAATAGCCAAGACTTGGAAACAACCTGTGTGCCCATGGACCCATGGATGGATGAATGGATAAAGAAGATGTGGTGTATATATATACAACGGAATACTACTCAGCCAGAAAAAATGAAATCTCGCCATTTGTGACAACATGAAGGAAACTTGAGGATATTATGCTAAGTGAAATAAGTCAGATGGAGAAAGACAAATACAGTGTGATTTCACTCATATGTGGAAGATAAAAACAACAACAACAAACAAACATATAGATACAGAGAACAGACTGGTGGTTACCAGAGGGGAAGGGAAGTGGGCGGAGGATGAAATGGGTAAAGAGGGTCATTTGCATGGTGACGAATGGAAACTAGACTTTTGGTGATAAACAAGATGTAGTCTATACAGAAGTCGAATTATGATGTACACCTGAAATCTATATAATATTATAAACCAACATTACCTCAATTTAAAAAAAAAGAAAAAGAAACTTGGCTGAGGCTACACAACTAAGTGACAAAGCCCAAATTTAAACACAGGTGTCTCATTCCGAAACCCATGCTCTCTCCACTGCATTTTGCCCAAGGGCTGCCCAGGCAACAGTGAAGGTGGGAACGCAGGGAGGAGGCAGCGAGGCCACTGACAGGACGACCGTGACGTCCTGGTGAGAGATGCCAAAACTCTGAAATCTGACAGCGGCAGTGGGGACGTTGAGAGGGACGCAGGTTTGACAGGCTCACACGTGCGAGCGTTACACAACTTGCTGTCCAGTTGGATACGCAGATGAGAGCGGGCAGAGTGAGTGTGAATCCTGGGCAACTGGATGGATGGAGTGTCCCTGCAAAGAGACTTGTTTTCTGTGAACTTTAGAGGGATGTGATGGGGGTCCCACTTCTACTCTCTATGAGGAAGGATGTCCTGGCTAGGATGAAAGGGAGGGCAGAAGTGCAGGGCAGTACATACAGCTCATTGCCCCTTGGCAGGGATGGTGGACAGTGGAATACCAGCATCAACAAGGTGGGTGACTGAACTGAAAAACCTCAACAAGCAAGCCCTTCTTTGCAAGTCCGTGCTTCTCATTCACTCAAACAGGTGGGGAATGGATAACAAAAACAACGCTTTTTCTTTAGCTTTTCCTCAAGCTGCACAAAGGAAACAAGGATGGGGGTTTTTTTAATGCAGTTTGAGAGGATGGATATAAAACTTGAACTACAAGATTTCAGGCAAATATGGCCATCACTTCCTTCCCCTTTACAGACACTGTCTGTCTGCCACTAACAACGTACTTTATATTGTCTGGCTTTTGCTTGGAAGGAAATATATGAACTTTCATATTAACTCCCTTTAAATTCAATGATACTCTGTGTGTAATCAAATAAACTGATTTGGTTAAAATGGAATATTTTTGGAACAGCTTCTAGGCTTTTTGTTTCTGCTTTTTCTTTTTTAAGCAATCTAATTGCCCTTCTTTGCTGCTTTGCCCTTTGATGGTCTGGTGTCTGGGATCCGCAGACAGTGTAACTTTGCCCAGGTCCTCTCATCAATTTGGTCTTAGATAATAGCAGGTGGCCAGTTGATTTCCAGGTAGGACAACCAGGGACCTGCTCCTCTGGCTTTCCTTGATTATTACCAAGACGAACCCATGCAATTCCAGGGCCATTTCCCCTGAGACAGTGAGACCTTTGTCTAAAGACCCATGGGAGCCAGCAGCTTTTACCCACTGTAACAGTTGATAAAGGAGAGAATGGCTGTGGCCCAAACCCCAGAACCACAGCCCTGCAGCCTGACACCTCAGAGGCTCATGGGAAATACAGACCAACCAAGGAAAAGCTAGAGTTAGAAACGGGCGTGGCGATCATGGAGTCTTTCTCTCTCCTTTTTAAGGTAAGGAAACGGAAGTCCAAAGAGCTAAGGGAGTGCTAGTTGGGCTGCTCCATAACTCAAGGTGGACATGCACCAGTGCCAGAGTCCCAGCTCAGACCCTGTCTCCCCACAGCCCCACCCCTCCTACTACCCCCAAAGAACCCGAAGGCTCCGTGCAGACTTCGAGAAACGCCCAGGAGGGCAGCCACGTCGCCCTGAGGCAGCCCCAGCCCAGCGCCAGGCAGCAGTGGCTGTATGTCCCCACGGGCCGAGCAGACGGTGCAGATGCCCGTCCGCAGCAGCCTTGGCCTGGGGCCCCTTGGTTACCGCACTTAGTCATTCGCGAGGTTAATGGCTCTGCTTTCACATAAGTCTGCCTGACAACTTGCTCTGTCAAAACACAAAAAATAAAAAAGCACTGTAATTAAGTACTGCCTTCACAGTGCCTCTTTCCTAGAGATGGCAGTTAAGGGGGATGGGTCCCGGGAGTAGGGGCTCAATAGCATGTCCTTTCTGTCCCCAGGGGCGTGTTTCAGGCTCTTGTGCCCAAATCTTTTCCAAAGTGGAGAAAGCAACAGCACTTGAGCACCAGGGCCATGAAACTGCTACAACTTTTATGTCCAGCCCGGATCGTTTAATGTGAAAAACGGCCGAGAGCCTGGCCTCACGCCAGCCCTGGCACCTGCCTTCTGAGGACCACAGAGCTAAACAAACAGGTGTGGGTCCAGGCATCCTCCCTGGGTAGGGCGGGGGGCTGAGACCAAGTTAATCGGGGGGTGTCCCCCAAAGCGAAGCCCCTGCCTCAGCAGGCAGCTTCCTCGGTCTCCACCCCCAGGGGAGGCCTGGCCCGGTGCCCGCAGGGGGTCTTTCTGCCCTCTGCGCTGCCAGACAGAAACGACACAGGGGCTGCCAGGACTGGATTCTGTCCTGGGAGCCCTGCTGCAGAAAATGAACGCCTGCTCCTAGATGCCAACAGCCTACTGAAATGGACCTGTGCCTTCTCCATCTTTTTGAAGAATTATGTTTTTAAGCTAAATTTAAGGCATAGAGGAGGAGAAGTGGGAGGGCTCTCTGTTGGGAAGATAAGGAGAATGCCTTACATTTCCCTTGTCCTTTACAAAGCATATTCACAGTACTCACCCCCACAGCGGAATGCTGATACTGGGGGTGACTGACCAGACCCAGGCCCTCCCTGCTGCCCCCTCCAATGGAGATGCGCTCCGACTGCACTGAAGCAGCCCCTTCTAGCGGTCCTGCTCCTCCCCAGCTGTCCTGTGAGCAGGTGAGTTTTTGAGCCAAGACTCCGCTCCATCCACAGAAACTGGCCAACTGAAGAGCACGAATGGAATTTACTGGCAGGAGATCAGGCAGCTCCCAGAATTGACTGGAAGGCACAGAAGAAAGGAACCAAGTTCACATTGCAAGGGGAGTCTGGTCTGGACACCCTGGAGACCCCCTCCACCGTCGACATCACTGCTGCTCTGCTGCTGCTGCTGCTGAAATGATTCTCGACTGTGCCTGCACCTTCGCATTATTCTCAAGACGCAAAGACCAAGGCACGAGTGCCTCATGTCCTCGCTGCCAGGGGTCCCTCACAGTAGACAGCTTTCTCAGCTCCCCAGCAGGAGGCAGGACCTTCCCTCCCACGGAGGCTCACACAGTAGAGGATTGCCCAAAATAGGAGGGGAGTTCATAGGCTTTGCAGCCAAAAAAAGGACACCCACGCAGTAGGACAGTGATCATCCCCACTCCACAGATGAGGAAACTGAGGCTCACAGCCTCATTACATTAAGTGATTAGCTCAGTGTCACACAGCCAGTAAGAAATGTTAAACCTCTCAAGGGTCACTGTGTTTGCTGACCAAGTCAGGACATGCTGTCTGGAGAGAGAGGGCTGTGAATCTGCAGTCTTGTTTTGACAAATCCTCCCCACCTCTGAGTCTGAAGACAGTGCTCTGTAGGTTAAGAATGTCCCTCACGAAGAGGGTACTTCCATGCTGGCAAACAGCTCAGAACAGCCGGGACCCTGGAGCCAGGACTCCAAGCCTTCCTCCGTCTCTCCCACCCGTTCCCGTGATCTTCCTCTGTTCCTTCCGGCCCCATCGCCCAAGTACCCACAGCACGACGAGCTCAGGGGCCACAGGTTCATTCTGGAGAGATAGGCAGGGGCCCTGTGACACGGTGTTCAGGCTTTCTCCTGAGGCGTTGGGAGCCTTGGAAGGGTTTTCAACAGGAGAGAAACCTGATGAAGTTTTAGGAAGCAGGAGACAGGACAGGAAAGAATAAAGAGCAGGTGTGAAGGGGCTCATATAGCAAACGGCTAGTCGGAACGAGGACAGAAACAAGTGGAGGTTTATTAAACAGCTGGAACTAAAAGGTCTTGGGGATTCATTAAACACAGGGTGCGTGGGGGGTGGGCAGACGGGAAAAGCCAAATTGCTCGGACAACTGGGTGGTCAGCGGCGTCACTCCCCGAGAGAGAGAACACCGGCAGAGGAGCAGGTATGAGCAAGGCGCGAGGCTCAGGGGTTGAGCGCCCAGGCAGGAGGCTTTGAAGCTGAAAGGTCAAGCGCAGCCTCTGGTTGGTCAATGCGGATCACGCCCCTTCCCACCTCTCTGGTCCCACATCTGGAGGCCATGGCCAGTCAGCTTCAGCGCTCCTGGCTGGACATTGAAAGGCAAGCTGACCAAGCAAAGCGCAAGTCCCTTGCCGATAGCAGCACAATGCAAGGAGCCTGGGATCTCCGGTGAGCTCTGCAGCAAACTAGTTTTGTGACCTTGGGCAAACCACTTGTCCTCCCTGGGTCTTGGTGTCCTGGCCATCACTAACACTCCAGGGGTTTAAGGACGAATATTTGAGGAGGTGACGTGCTATGTAAATGTTTACTGCTAATAAACCATCCACAGAACGTCTGCGTATCGCCTGGGCAACCCAATGGCTTTGAAAATCTTAAGTGGCTCTTGTTCTTCTGATTCATCACATTCTATGCATTTAACTTCCAGAACAAATTTAGCCCTCAAAATATCTTGGTACATTTCCTACCCACCCCTTAACATTTAAATCCTCCATCATCCATGCCACTCACCACTTCTGCATCACCTGTTTCCCCAGCACAGCCTCATCCTTTTCCTCTTCAAGCAGGGAGCCCAGCCCCAGCCACCGTCCCTCCAAGAGGAGACAAGACCACCAGAGACCCTGCCTCACTGGGGCTGCTCCAGCCCCCCCAAGAGAGACACAAGCAGGGCATCACACAAACAAGAGCCTGGGCAGGGGAAGTTAGGGCCCAGTGAAGGGGGGGCAGGGGAGTTAGATCCAAGCTTGACAATTAGAGGAATGCACGCACACACACGCACGCACACACACGCACACATATACACACAGCAGGCTTGAAGCCGCAGGATCAGGGAAGGTCTCTGCAGGATACCAATTTCAGCATCCATTTCACTGGCTAAAACACTGGCATCACCAGCAGTGGGGCTGGACCTGCCTGAGTTCCAGCCCATCCTACTGTTCATTTGGACCAGCAGCTCACCAAGAAATTACTAGAACCAAGATTGGCACTGTTCTGTCAGAAGCATTTGCCTCAGGCCACACTCAGTTCATGCCACTCTTTTTTTTTCCAGCAAATATTGCCTCTAAAACACCCAGCAATGCCAAGATGGTAAACACAGGGTTGTAGAATGAGCCATTACAGCAGCTAGGAGAACAACGTGGTTCAGCAACCCCCCAGCTAACTGACAACCAAACCTGATGTGCAAGATTTTGTTCCGAGGAAACTTCTCCTAAAAATACTTAGCCTGGTTTCCCTTATCCCGTGACCTATTGGTTCATTTGATTTTCCTTCCCTTTTCTGACCACTCACCCCATATCCCCATATTAGTTCTTCCATTCCAAGGGCCAGAGGGCATTTCAAAGAGTTTGTGGTTGAGAAATGGAGAACTCAGAAACGTGCGCCTGCCCTCATAGCCTCAGCCGTGGGCTCCTTCACACTTGGCGGGGACCTAGATGGGAAATTCCCTCAGGACGCAGGTGCCACCAGGCTGAAAGCTTATAAGAATAATGATAGAAACGTCTACTGAGCACTCACCACGTGCCAGGAACTGTCCTGAGTATTTACATTAGCTCATTTAATCCTCACAACAACCGTGTGACGTAGATACTATTATTATCTTCATTTTAGAGATGGGGAAATCGGGGCACAAAGAAGTTAGATAACTGGCCCCAAGTCCCCCAGCTAGTAAGCAGCAGAGCTGAGACTGAAAGCAGGCAGGTGGCTTCAAACAGCGGCTCTCTGAAGACAGAGCACACCCAAGGCTGCTCTCAAGGCTAAAGTCAAGTAGTGGAGTTTATGTCCTGTGCCCACCTCGCCTCTTTCCAGACGCCGCTCGAAGGCCCTGCAATGATGGGAAGGGGAGCTCCGCAGGCCTCTCTCGAATGCCGTAGGGATGACGGACGAAACAGAATGACGGCTGAGGGTGAAGTGCACGCTCTGCAGCTTCTGAGCGCAGGGTGTACCCTAAGCCGGGGTCAAACTCTCAGCCGTCTTTAAATTATATTATGCGACTTCAATGACAGATAAAGCTCATCCGGCCCTGGAGATCCCCACTCACCCTCCCCAGACATTTATTTCACCAAAACGAAACACTGCGGGCGCCTTTGAAAGCTACCTGCAAACCCACAAGGACCCTATTTGTGAGTAACACGAGAACTGGCTGCTCTTCCGCATTCCCAGTAATCCCTTGAACTAGTCTCAGTTGCACGACTAGTTTTCTGAAAGTCAAGTCCTCTGAGAACCTGCCAAAACTCCCAGCCAAGGTCAAGTCAAGACTTCTTCTCTCGCCCCATCCCCATGCTACCTTCTGATGTCTGACTGTTACATCAGCTAATTCTGATATGACAGACTTCATATCCTTTCTTCCAAATCAACCTCAGTGCTGCCAAGATGAGCCCCCACAATGGATGAACTCCAAGGTGCTCATTCAATTGTCCTTGCTTTATAAATCACCCAGACTCCCCTTTCAATTACACGCCTCTGCTCAGGTACCTAATGGAAGCCATCAAAACCCTGAAACAGCCTGGCTCAGATCAATACAATAGTTCCCTCGATAAGGCTCCCTCTGCAAAAGAACTGGAAGTGCCCCTTCTCCCCAAACCCCAAACACACTGGCTTATCATTATTATTTGCCACCCAAAGTCTCACACACTGTTTGTTCTCTGCCCAAACTCACATTCCAGCTCTTTGTTCCTGAGGCCAGCCCACCCCATACCTGAACTGCAGGGGCCAGTCTCTCTCCAGGCAGTTTCCCATCTCTCCAGACCTGAACTCCCACTGCGTTGCTTCCTCTTTACATTATCTTTACCTCAAAGAGTACAACTCGTTCTTCTCCTTTCAATATCTATTCCCTCCTGACGTGGGGTCCTCTTACGTCTTTCTGAAAGTGACATCAGAACCAAGGGAGAAAAGAAGAGGCAGCAGAAAGCCTTTGACGGGCTCCAGTAACGAGCTCGGTGCTGCCTGCCTCTCTCCAAGCTGCTCATCGAAATTCTTTGTCAGTTCCTTCTAGGTTGGCCCCAGTCTTTC
Source organism: Equus przewalskii (assembly GCF_037783145.1). Lineage (NCBI taxonomy): Eukaryota > Metazoa > Chordata > Mammalia > Perissodactyla > Equidae > Equus > Equus przewalskii. Next base: position 32,397,557 of record NC_091835.1, on the reverse strand, counting down.
CCAAGCACGTGTCTTTCAAACAGCTCACCACTCAAACCACGAGTATTACTACGTGCCCACCTCATGCAAGACACTGCCTTTCGTGCCAGGGAGGGTGCCAGGATATGGAAGAATTGGTCCCTGCCTTCCAGGCCTTATAGTCTCAGTAAGGAGGCTTGACAGTTAGCAAAAAACAACACAAGGCCTAGAGAATCCTTCCCAACCAAGAGGCACAGAGGTGAAGAAGCTGAGGACTAGAGTTGAGCCTGGAGGGGTAGGTGGGATCAGGTTAGGAGAAGGGGATGGGAAAGAGGCTCTTGACAGCGGATCACGTGAGCAAAGACACAAACGTATTTGGAGACGGTAAGCCCACTAATTGGCATGGAATGACCAGAATAGGGTCGTGGGAGGTTAGAGGGATTGTACAGAGGCCATAGAAGTACGTGGAATGGGGACACGTAGGAAGACTGAGGAGGTTTTTGAATGCAGAGCTAAGAAATGTGTCTCAGTGACAGTGCCATCCCTTGTTGACGCCAGCCTCTCACCAACAAACAGAAATAAAGCAGGAGGAAAGGTGACAGGGCTGCCCACCAGCAGCCACGGCCCCCACGACTCCTCCGCCTGAGCAGGGCCAGCTGAGGCAGGCTGACTTCTTCCAGCCCCAGGCTGTGGTCCCAGTCCCGCCGGGAGAACCACCTGTGACTCCACAGCCCACACTGACTCCCCAGCCTCCTCTGGAGAGAGCACTGCTCAGTCCGAGAGACCCAGCTGCTGACCAGTGCTGTCACTACGCAGGCGGCAGGCAGTGTTGCTTCACGGACCCCGGTTTCCTCATCTGTACAATGAGGGGTTTAAACAAGATGAGCTAGATCCCCCAGTTTAGGAGTGCTGTTTTGCAGTCTCTCTGTAGCCCCCCCCTCCCTCCCTCCTCCACTATTCCATGGGTCTCATTTTTAGTTTCTGAGGCATCATCTTTTTCTCTAGATTCCTTCTTTCCTCTGCCTACTACTTTCTGGCAATTTTCTTTCTCAAAAATAGCATTTTTTAAATATGAAAGAACTCATTTATTGTAGAAAATTTGGAAAACACAGAAAATCACAGAAACAATCTGAAAATCACCTATAGTCCAATCATCCATAGAGAACCACCATTAACAACTTGCCCTCTAGCCTTCTGGTCTTTCTATACATATACATGCATATTCACACGCCTTTATTTTTAACCAAGTTAGCACCATACAGCAATACTGTTTTGACATCTGCTTTTCTTTTTCACTTAAAAAAATATATCATTGAGAATTTCACTTCCATTATTGATTGACTGGGTTGGGTTCGAACCAACTCCCCCACCGGGAACTAGAAAAGCTGGATAAGTTATAACTAAATCTGTTTGAAGGCACCTGAAAGATTATCAAGGCAGTCAAATTTTGTGGTGCTATAATCTGAAAGAGGAAAGAAATGAAGAGAAATAAACCCAGGATTTGGGGCCTCTTTACCAATAGATAGATTCCATAAGCAAAAGCAGTGATGGAGAGGCTGAGAAGTCAGCGAGCTTTCGGCAGCCTCGAGGGGCCGGTGTAACCAGAACACAGTTCAGGGTCCACTAGGGAGGAGGTGGCCTGGTAAATACCCCAGGAATTCAGACGGGACCCCAAAGGGCTATGCTCTGACCACAAGAGTAAACCTGCTCTCACAAAGACAAAGCCCAAGCTTCAAATCATGTCAATTCCTGATGGAATCAAGCTGGCCTACCCCAGACTAGCTAACAGCCAGCAGCAAGCCTACGTCCTCTCTGGAGGAAGATAACATCACCCAGAACCTCAAATTATCTCCATAATTTTCAAAACACAAGGCTGGGCATTTTAAAATATATATACGATTATGAGGCCTACAGGACTTTGCTACCTAATAGGATCGAATAGCCGTGGCACACCAATGCCCCCATAGAGTGCAATTAGAAAGCAGATAAAGTACAAACATCTTGTTTAAAGGCATCAGAGAGCCTGTGGGCCAAGGCGGACCATACAGGACACGACCCCAGGGAGGGGAGAACTGAAGAGAAGAAGCTAAGGGCCTGTAGCTGCTGTGGCTTCGGAGGCCTCTGCCAATCCTGTGGACAGGAAAGAATCGGAGAACGCTTTGCCCAGGCAAAGGGTCACTGCCAGGGGACTGAGACCACTGGAGCCTCAGAAGTCTCATGGGGTATAAGTGACAAAAACTGGAGACCTGAGGAGCCTCAAAAATATGCCTGTCTTTTGCCTCAATACATTTGCCAAGTTCTGTAACTAGACAGAGCAAGAGGCTAAAATTCCAAGCAGAGAAATTCTTGCAGTTTTATGGTGCTGAGAAGACAAAGACTAGAGTTTAGGACCTGCCAGGGAAAAGGGCCCCAGTGAACATCCCAGAGACTCAACTGGAAATCTGGACGGTCTGTGCCCCAGAGTCAGGAGCTAAGCTGAGGTGGACAGGGCCTTCCCAAACTGCACGCAGCCTTGACTCAGCCTCATCCATGAGTGGACCAAGAGGACCAGTTCCCACTCGACCCACCTAAGAGGAAAGGATGAACCCTCTCCAACGTTGATAACAACACCTGGGGTCTCTAAAAAATGTTACACATAATGGTCAGAATTCAACCAAAAATTTTAAGGCAAGTCAAGGAATAGGACTATAGGACCAAAAACCATGAATGATAACAAATGAAAGGAGCAGACCTACAGTTCCCCAGATATTGAAGTTAACCAACAAGGACCATAAAATAAGTATGATTAGTATCTTTAAGCAAACAGAATGGAAGATCGTGAAAATAAATGAAAGGATAAAGAATTTTAACTGAGAACTAGAATCTATTTTTTTAAAGAATCAAATAGAAATTCTAGAATAGAAAAATACAAAGTCTGAAATTATGAACTCAATATCTGACACGAAGAACTCAACAAACTTTTTAACAGCAATTTAAACACAGGCAAAGACTGAGGTAATGAGTCAAAAGACACGTGAATAGAAAATACTTACACAAGACAATTTTTAAATGGAAAATATCCAAAAGAGCATAGAAGACTGGGAGTTATCATCAGAAGATTTAACATACATGAAAATGGAGTCCCATGAAGAAAAAACGATTTTTGAAAAGATAAAGGCCAAGAATTTTCCACAACTGATAAACTCACAGAATCAAGCAGATCTGTGAAGCCCAGGCAGTACAAGTATAAATAAAATCAGACCTAGGTGCACTGCAGGAAAATTACTGAAAACAAAAGAGAAAAAAATCTCAGAAGGCTCAGAGAAAAGCAGACACATGACCTTCAAAGGAGCAACAATAAGACTTACATCTGACTTCCCACTGAGATGATGGAAGCCATGAGACAATGGCAGCCTGGCTTTAAAGGCTAAAATGGCGTAACTGCCAGCCTGGAAATCTACACACACCAAACTAGTCCCCAAAAGTAGAGGCAATATAAAGACAGACAAAAACAGAGAATTTGTTACCATCGAAACTGCCTTAAAAGAAACAGGACAGAAATTTATTCAGGCAAAAGAAAGATGATCCCAGATGGAAATACAAAAACGTAAGAAGGAAAGAAGATGAACAGAAAAGGTAAAAATTGGGAAAATATAAATGAACAGTGATTTTAGAAAACAAAATAATATTAAGATATTATGGGGTTTAAAGTATATGTAGAATTAAAATGCATGAAAACAACACAAAGGGTAGGAAAGAGCAGATGAAGATAAAATATTCTAAGGTCTAGCATTACTGTATCAGGCTGTAACAGTCAAGAATACACATTTTCTACGGAAATCACTAAAAGAACAGTAAAAGAATGTATAAGCATCAAGTTAATACAGGAGAGAAAGCGAAATAAATATTTACTTACTCAAAAAGATGACATGAAAGGTGAGAAAAAAACAGTATAAAACAGGTAAGTCAAATAGAACATAAATATAGTAAATGGTAGATACGAACCAAAATATCTTGCTAAGTGCATTACACCTAAATAGGCAGAATACTAAATACAAACAGATCAAACATAAATATAAATGTACTATGGTTATAAAAATGGGTTTTTAAAATCCAACTATATGCTGCTTACAAGAGGCACTCTTTATAAGTACACAGAAAGGATGAAAACAGAAGAGTGGAAAAGACGTAAACACTGACCGAATGAAAGCGAGCACAGCCATCTAAGAGGAGAGAAAGCAGACTTTAAGGCAAAAGCATTCCTAGACAAAGAAGGACATTTCATAATCATAGAGGGGACAATTCTCAGAAAGCTAACACAGTTCTAAATCCATATGCATGTAAAAACATAGCCTTAAAATATTTAAAGCAAAAATTGACAACACTAAAATGAGAAACAACAAACCACATTCATAGAGAATTAAACACATCTCTCTCAGTAGCTGAGAGACAAAAAATAAAGCAGTAAGAAAAGGGAAGATCTGAACAATACAATTAACAAGTGAACTAACTGGCAAATACAGAACACCACGTTTCCTTTCATATAATTCTCAAAAACAGGCAAAATTATGTTATTAGAAACCATGACAGTGGCTATTTTGGGGGAGAAAAAAAGCATAGCTGTCGGAAATGGGCGTGAGGGAGAGTTTCTGGGGCAACTAGACGGGTGTGTCCACTCAGACACAACGCTTTGAACTGTTATAATTGAACCTAAAAAGCTTACTACATATAGTTGTGTAGCTGGAATACTATATAAAGCAATGCAAAACAATTTCATCTATGTACATTGAAACGGGTAAATCTGGAAAATTGTGTTGAAAATAGAACAAAGAATCCTAAAATTTATATGGAACAACAAAAGACCCCGAATAGCCAAAGGATTCCTGAGAAAAAAGAACAAAGCTGGAGGTATCACACTCCCTGATTTCAAATTATACTACAAAGCCACAGCAACCAAAACAGCATGGTACAGGCACAAAAACAGACACACAGATCAATGGAACGAAATTGAGAGCCCAGAAGTAAACCCACACGTTTATGGACAGCTAATATTCGACAAGGGAGCCAAGAGCATACGATGGAGAAAGGAGAGTCTCTTCAATAAATGATGTTGGGAAAACTGGACAGCCACATACAAAAGAATGAAAGTAGACCATTACCTTACACCATGCACAGAAATCAACTCAAAATGGATTAAAGACTTGAATGTAAGACCTGAAACCATGAGACTTCTAGAAGAAAACATAGGCAGTACACTCTATGACATTGGTCTGAGCAGCATATTTTCAAGTCCCATGTCTGACCGGGCAAGGGAAACAAAAGAAAAAATGAACAAATGGGACTACATCAAACTAAAAAGCTTCTACACAGCAAAGGCAACCATCAACAAAACGAAAAGACAACCTAACAATTGGGAGAAGATATTTGCAAACCACATATCAGATAAGGGGTTAATATCCAAAATATACAAAGAACTCATACCGCTCAACAACAAAAAAACCAACAACCCAATTAGAAAATGGGCAAAAGATCTGAACAGAGATTTCTCCAAAGAAGATATACAGATGGCCAACAGGCATATGAAAAGATGCTCAACATCATTAGCTATCAGGGAAATGCAAATCAAAACTACAATGAGGTATCACCTCACTCTGGTCAGAATGGCTATAATTAACAAGACAGGAAACAACAGATGTTGGAGAGGGTGTGGAGAGAAGGGAACACTTGTTCCCTGCTGGTGGCAGTGCAAACTGGTGCAGCCACTATGGAAAGCAGTTTGGAGTATCCTCAGAAAATTATGGATAGATCTACCATATGATCCAGCTATTCCACTGCTGGGTATTTATCCAAAGAACTTGAAAACACAAAGGCATAAAGATACTTGCACCCCTATGTTCATTGCGACATTATACACAATAGCCAAGACTTGGAAGCAACCTAGGTGCCCATCAAGGGACGAATGGATAAAGAAGATGTGGTATTTATACACGATGGACTACTGCTCAGCCATAAGAAATGACGAAATCCGGCCATTTGTGACAACATGGATGGACCTTGAGGGTATTATGCCGAGTGAAATAAGTCAGAGGGAGAAAGTCAAATACCGTATGATCTCACTCAAAAGTAGAAGATAAAAACAACAACAACAAAAAAACCACATAGCATTGGAGATTGGATTGGTGGTTACCATTGGGGAAGGAGGGAGGAGGGAGGGCAAAAGGGGTGATTAGGGTCACATGTGAGGGGATGCACTATAATTAGTGTTTGGGTGGTGAACATGATGGAATGTATCCAGAATTCGAAATATGATGTACATCCGAAAAAAATAAAAATTAAAAAAAAAGAAAAGAAAATTGTGTTGAGTGGAAACAGTAGATTATAGAAGGTTAAAATTTTTGTAAATTATAAAAATTGCTCCATATTTTTTACAGAGATATATAGTAAAAGTACAATTTTGGAGGGAGAGGTACATACCAACTTGAGATACCAATCGGAGTTACCGCTGGGGAGGGAGGGAAGTGAGAAGTCTAACCGGCCTCCACTCTATCTGTAAAAAGTTCTTAAGCAAATATGGCAAAACGTCAACATTTGTTAAATCTGGCTGCAGGGACACGGATATTTACTATATTTGCTATAATTTTCTATATAAAATATTTCACAATTTTAAAGTTGTTGAAATTTTTAAATATGTTCTCAGGTCATCAAATTTTTAATGACTTTTAATGGCTGTAATTTTTTTACTATTATTAACAATACTATGATAAACATCCTTATCTTAAATATTTGTGGTATCTCGAATTTCTTTGGAGATATTCCTAGATGTTAGATTCTTAGGTCAAAGGTTATGAGCATTTTCAAGCTTTAACTAGACATTAACAGTTACCTAACATAGTCATCCTTTAACCCTGGCAGAAGAGTGGAAACCAAAAAGATTCTTTCTATCTGGGCCTGGAGCATAGCAGAGATCCATTCTCCATTCAACTCACACGTTACCTCGGTCTATGTCCACCCCAAACCCTTTTAGTGAAGTTTCATAGTCTGAATCGACGATGAGGGTTCTGACTGGTGGACCTGGCGGGACCAATAAGAACGGCCCGCTTAGCTAATCTGCAAAGTACACACATTCCTTGTGGATAATGAGCCTGGACCGGCAGAGGGCCTCCTGAGAGAAGGAGGGAGAGATGCCGGAGAGGTGGTCGCTAACTGCTGTGGAGGGAGAGTACAACTCCCCTGACTCCGACCAGACTCCTCCAAGTACAGCATCTCAGGCGGACTTCTGCGCCTCACGTGGTTTTCTGGATGTGAGATTCACGAAGTCCCTGGGGCCCAGCTCCATTCCACCGCGGCCTTTTAGTAATTACAGGCAAATAGGCTGTTTCTCAGCAGAGGACGACTGGCCTTCCTTCCCGGAATGCAGCTGAAAGGAACCTGGGAATCTCTGGGAGAAGTTTCTCCCTCCACTTCCCCGAGTTACTCGTTTCTCACTTAGACTCCCTGAAGGCTTGGCGCTGGGGTTTCTCTGAACCACTCCATTCCTGCTCTGCCCCAAGCCCCCACGCCCGACCTTGAAGCTGTGTGCTCATCTGCGCATGTGTTCTGTGGGTCCACGGAGCCGAGCATGCGATCCAGGCACGGTCACAGACCGTGACCCCAGGCAGAAAACACATTGGGGAGCTGTGCTCAGCCCGCTCCATCATGAAGCGGGGGAAGCATGGCGGCGAGGGCAAGGAGCCTTTCCGGTGAGCCTGGAGGCCCAACTGCAGTGAAAAGGTGACAGGGTGGGACGGCCAGAGGGCGGTGCAGAGTCAGGGCAGGAAGTGAGAGCCTTGGGCTCCAGCCTGGGAACAGAGGCATTCCCTCAAAGGCATGGCTGACAACTCTCAGCTCCACGTGGACTTCCGTCTCCAGTTTAAAGGGCCTCCCAGAAGGCGGCGTCCCCACCCCCAGCAGCTCCCCTGCCACAGTTAGAAGCCGCCTCTGCATCCCCTCCCTGGTCAGAACTAGAAGCCTCTGCTAGAAGGAGCGCCTAAGTCACGTGCCTAATCCTGCTTCAGGACCGGATAGTAGTAGAGACAACACAGGGCAGAGCAGGCCCTCGACTCGCCGCCAGCCTCCTCCAACCCGGGAGAGGAAATGAAATAACCCCGGGAGCCTGACGGCTGATGGAATTTACGCAAGGGCAGGTGGGTTGGACGGGCAGCACTCAAATCCTAGCCAGTCCCCAGCTGACCACAGGCACCTATGGGAACGCAGCTGAGCAAACTGCAAACCCTTTGCCTGGGCAGCGTCCCGGGGCTCCGCAGAGGGGCGCCTTCCTCCCGTGCACGTCGGGGTCTCTACACAGTCTGCACGGCCTGCAGCGCTGCGTCACGGCCGCCACCGAGGCGCCGCCTGCCCCGACACCACTCTCGGCCTGCTTTGGCTACAAGCCACCCTGAGTTTACAGCCAAAACTTAATGGGCCGAATCCCGCCCTCCATTGCAGATACACACACCTATAAAACCCTGCCATGGCTCCCCATTGCCTGCAGTACCAAATCCAAGCTCGTTAGCATGCCGTGCAAGGCATTTGGCGATCCGGCCCCAGTCTCAACGCGGCCTCCCCCCGCAATGCGCGCCTCGCCCCCCTGGGCACCAGCCGGTCCGCCTCTCGGGGTGTCGCAATTTGCCCTGCATCTTCACGCCTCCAGACCTGCGCTCCTGCTCCTTCTCAGCCTACTACGCTTTTCCTCTCCCTCCACCTTCTCCTTCTCCTCGGTCTAGATTAAAAGGCACCTGCTCCATAAAACACCCCTGGTTCCTCAACTCGGAATGTATTGGCCCTTCCTCTGGCCTCCATTTGCACGGAGCTTGTTTCATTCTGCGTCGTGTTACCCACTGGGTAGGCAGGCACTGAAGCGTCTGCAGTGCGCAGGGCGCTCAGCACTGGGAACACATGCACGGCCGGCTTTGGGAAGCGCACGGTGCAGCGGCGGAGACAGATATGCGTGTAGCTGCGTTACAGAATAACAAGGAAAGTCAGGTTACGTCCCTCATCTGCCAAAACCCTGCAGTGGTCTCCCACCTCCTTCAGAGTGAAGGCCAGGGTCACCCTCTGACCTACCAGACCTTACACGGACGGGCCTGGATACTTCTCTCAACTATTCTTCCATCACTCGGCCCTCCCACTCCAGGGACTTCTGACCGCCACACTGTTCCGGAACATACAGCATGGTTTTGCCCCAGGACATTAGCACTCGCTGTTCCCTCAGCCTGGAAAGCTCCTCCCTGTGCTATTTGCGTGCCCTGCCTCCTGACCTCCCTCCAGTCTTTTGTCAAATGTCACCTTCTCAGTGAGCCTTCACTGGCCACCTATCTAAAATTTCCACTCTCTTCCTGACACTCCACATGCCCCTTCCTAAGCACTTCTTCCACTGTGCAGACCGTGTCTTTGTCTTATTTATTGTGTATTGTTTGTCTCCTCCAGTGGATCGCAAGCTCCCTGTGGGAAGGAATTTTTTTCTGTGTTGTTCCCTGCTCTGCCTGGAACAGTATCTGGCACATGGTAGGTGGTTGTTAAACGTTTGCTGAATCGATAAATAAATCAAAGAATAAACACGTGCTGTAGGAGATGAGAGCACGGGCGGAGAAAGGAACAGCTCGGGCCCCATCCTCGGAGCCCACTCCCCGAGCCCAAGTGGCTCCCCTGACTGAGAAACTCAAACCCAGAGAAAGGCCTGTGTCCCCCGGCTTCTCCTGCTGGCAGAATCAGCAAAACACAAAATACGTGACCCAACCCATAGTCATTCATTCAGCCCAAAATACGTACTAAACATCCACACGTGCCGAGGACCGTGCTGAGCTCCGGGGGCCCAACGGTGAACAAAACAGCCTGTTCCCCGTCCTCGGGGAGTTTATAATCTAACGAACAACCACAGAGTGAATGAACATAACTACACACTGGAACAGGCACTAGAAGTCCTGTCCAAGTCACACCCTCCTGGGACTAAGAGACAACGTGGTCCAGTGGGCAGGAGCGTGGGCTCGCAAATCACACTGCCTGACTCAGTCCTGGTTGCACTATTTATTAGCTGTGTGACCTTGGGCAAGTTACTTACCCTCTCTGAGCTTCAGTTACTTCCAATGCAAAATAGGAATCTTAGTAATATCTAATTATTTGGGTTGCTGTGAGGATTAAATAGGTAATTCATGTAAATAACTTAAAACAGCCTGGCATAGTAAAATGTCATGTAATTGTCACTGTTGTTGCTGACAGTTGTTAAGGGAGGGAGGACACACTTGAGATACCCAGCAAAGCCCAAGGCCACGCTCTGTGAAGCCTTTATGTCAGCTCACTGATAGGTAAGCAGCTGGCTCCTAACTGGCCTCGATGGTGCAACCGGTCAGTGGCAGGAGCTAAAAAAAGCAACGAGTGCTTTTCAGCACCCATGTACGCCCTGGTCTAATCAGCAGCAACCCCTCCCTCCAGCCTGGATGCGATTGATTGTTCCTTTGTGCACAGCGAGATGCGGCTGAATTTAGCTCCCATGACTGACTGTCCACTATGGAGCGGACTGAGCAGCAAGCAGGAGGGTCACAGGGCCTCCCGCAACTGGGGCTGCAGTTCGTGGCCTCAGGGCAACTGTGTCCCTGCTTCTCAGCATCCTCCCCTCTTGCTACCCCGGGCGCCCTCCCCCATGCTTTGGAGCGCAAACGCCTCTGGACCCCAGGCAGCCATGGAGGACGGTCGAGCTTTTGTCTAAACCTCTGAACTGAGCCAAGCCAATAACCAGCTTCAGGCTTCAAATGGCCGGCAGCAGTTGCAGCCACACCAACTATTGCTGAGTGTGTGAGAGGGTGTGTTTCAGGGTCCCTTCCAGAATCCTCTCATCACACATCTGCCAAGCTCTGCCTTGTCCTTCTTTTCCTCCCCTTACTTTCCTCCCTTTCCTTCAGAGGTCCACCTTCCCCAGCAAACTCGCACATCCCACATAGTTTCAAGGCATCCTTCCCTTCCCTGTGTCCCGAGAGCAGTGGATGAGCATCCTTGCTCTGGGACAGCCCAGCACATCATCGTTGTGGGACTGTACGCCCCTCACCTAAACTATGGCCTCCTTCAAGGCTGACACTGTGTTTCTTTTTGCTTTGTACCCTGTGCCTAGCACAGGGTCTGGCACACAGCGGGAGGATAATAAACATTGGTTAGGAATGAACAAACCAAGGAAGGAAAGAACAAGCAAATGACTTCCAAAGGATGGATCCGAGAAGGCAAAGGATGGGGAAGGCCAGCGGAGAGACCAAGGGCCGGGCCAGCTGGTTGGCTGGGTTGGCCCCAGGCAGGAGGGAGGCACGAGCATAAACTCAGAGACTTGGGAGCATAATGTGCATGGGCTCCCTTGTTCCAGCGCCAGATCTGCGGGCCTCCGGCTATGACCTCGGGCGGTCTAGCTACCATTCTAGGGCTCAGTTTCTTCCTCTACAAAGAAAGGGAGGTGGGCTAGCTGATCTTTTCTAGTCTAATATGTTACAATTTTTGAATCCAATTCTTGACTTGCAAATTTGACGCTAATAGAAAAATATATTCCCAACCCCCATCTCCAGGACCCCCCACATCTCCCTCTATGAAAGAACCCAGAGAGAGGTTCACTGAAATCATCTCCATGGATTTATGTAGTGCTCTTTCTCACAATTGAATGGACCATTACCATGTGTAATTGCACCAGTCACAGTGTGATGCTGGCAAGCAGTCAGGGTCCCAAGCACCCCGGGATCCAATCAAAGGAGAACCCTATGGTCTAGAGACCAGTGGACAAAAGTATAATTTATTCACCACGTTCCAGGTAATAGAGAAAGGTGAATTAAGAGGCATCAGACTTCAGCGAAAAAGAGTGCTCAGGGGATAAAAGGAAGAGACTCGAGAGTTGAAATAAATTGTGTCTTACAAGATCTTAAACACTTTCTCTTGTCTTGCCTGGAGCAAAGGAGACGAGGTATCTGCCTGCAGAGAGTACAGCGCAGTAAGTGGTAGGAATAGAGGAGCGGAGGCAGCCAGACGGGGCTCGAAAGCCCAGCTCTGTCCTTACTAGCAGTGGGGCCTTGAGAAATCCCTTTATCTCTCTGACTCCGTTTCCTCATTGTAACAATATGGGTAATAATATCTCCCTGACAGGGTTATTAGGCGAGTTTAAAAAGACAGTGTACAACTAGCATCAATGAACGCTAAAACCGCTGGATGAAAGACTGACGGGGAATAGTCACACGACCTCCAAGTGTCACCCTGCAGAGGACGTACTACTCACAAAGGACAACGCTGTCTCTGCAATGGAGAAATCGGGCAAACACTCCCTTAACCCAGTGACCGGGACATCCCCGATGACGGGACAAACTGACGTCTGTGCCCCCTGATGTGGTGAACTGAGCAGCACCCAGCACCACTTATTTAATTATTCTTGCCAATGATATTAACCCTGAATCTTTCCATGAAGAATCATCAACCCATCCAAACTTGAGGGACATTCTGAAAAATAGCTAGCTTGGACTCTTCAAAACTGTCAATGGCATGAAAAGAGAAAAAAGGCTGAGACACTGTTCTAGATGAAAGGAGACCAGAGAGGTACGACAAGTGAATGCACTGTGCAATCCTGGGTTAAACCCTGGACCGGAAGGAGGAAGGACGGAAGGAAGGCTAATTATTAGGAAAATTTGAAGAATGACTATATAATAGACAATGGAATCGTTTTAATGTTAAATTTGCTCAGTGTGAGAGTTGTATTTCAGTTAGGTGGAAGAATGCTCTTGTTCTGAGGAGATATGTGCTGGAATATTTAGGAGTGAAGCGTCACAATGTTTGTGACTCTCAAATGGTTCAAAAGAAAACAGAGAGAGAGAAATAAAGCAAAATTGTGAAACTAGGTATAAGAAACTAGGGGTAAGAAATAAAGCAATTAGTGAAACTTGATGTTTCAATGTATATTCTTCCCACTTTTTATAGGTTTGAAATCTTTTCAAAATAAAGATTTTGGGCAAAAGATAATGCATATAAAGTTCTCGGCACTTAAAAAGAACTCAATAAATAGTAAATAGGAGATGCTGGTGATGGTAGTATCTTGACTTGACTGAAATTATTAAAATCTAAAAATGCCTCTTTTATCCCTATATCTCAGTTCCTGACCCGCCATGTGAGACGGCCCAAGTCACCAGGCCATTCTGGGGTTCAGTTTTCCCATCTGTAAAGCAGGAGGGACCTCAGATGCATATGTGGAACACCAAAGAGCAGAAGGATGCTGAAAGGATGACAAAGACCGTACACATAATGAAGCAGTCAGTGCCTCTCAGGGCCTGGGACAAGTCAGCCCACGTTCCTGCCATCTTGACAGTGACTCTGATTATTCGTATGAACTCTGTGCTGGTTTCGTTTTCTCTTTTTGCATCCTCTTTCAGACCCTGATGAAATTATTATCTCTCTGTGCTTTTTAAATGTCCTACGAAACTTAAAAGGGGGAAATAAATGCCTTTTAAAAAGGCGTGAGGAGAAGGCAGGCCCTGTTGGGTGGCTAGGACGATTTCACAAACATTGATGGTCATGCCTCTGTGTCAGCTGCTTGGCTCAAAAAGAGCAGTAAGACCCTCTCTTGTTCCTCCCTGCAGGGCTCAGCCTATAGGAGGAAAAAACACATCATCAAAAAACTAGGCAAGCACACGAACTCTGTGTTGAACATTGTGCGGCATGTAAAACAGTAGAGTCATTATAATGAGGCATTTAATAAATCATTGTTGAATGAAAGAATGGCTGAGTGATGGACGGGTGGACGGGTGGATGGGTAAATGAATGGATGAACAAGCACACAAAAGAATGGAGCGCTTAGTGGCAAATAACTCTCAACACAGGCAAAGTAGAAATGCCCAGGGGATTGTCTCCTTAAGGGTGTGTCTTCACCAAAGCTGCCAGGGGCTGTGTTGGTTCCTGGAAGCCTTGCACAGGCAAAGTAGCTTCACAAGGCCTGGAATCACCAAGAAAATATAAAAGAGTAAAGAAAGCCAAAGCTTAGATAAGGAGTAATTGAAAACAGTACTTGAGTGAGACAACTTATATTTACTGCCATATTTTCATTTTGTCCTAATCATATCTTTTCTTAAAAACTGTAAACCCTAGGTTATAATTAAGTCATAGCCTAATAGTTAAACTGTTGTTTCAATAAGGGGTTTTCTTTTTAGAAAAAGCAAAATAATATGGCTGAATCATGTTCTTCATCTCTTACCCCTTCTCAGTCATACAGAACTAGAGTAAATTTATTCATCTCTCTACATTTCCTCCAAGTGGTGGGGAGACACTGAAATTGGGGGGAGAATCTAAGAGGACTTGCCTGGCCTTTGGAGAATGTTTGCCAGTCCACGCAGAACAAATGACCGCAGAAGGCCACAGGGCCTTATTTTACTGGGGAAGTGGTGTGGTGTAGCAGCAAATCATGCTGATTCTGGAATCAGACTTTGGGCAACTTCCTTAATCTTTCTAAGCCTCAATTTCCTAATCTGTAAAATGGGGATGATAAAAAGTATCTATCTCATAAAGTTGTTATAGAGATTAAAATGAAAAATGATATAAATCAATTAGCACACTGTGTCTCATAGTAAGCACCCAATAAGTATCACATATCACTGAGAGATGAGAACTAAAAGACAAACAGATCACTGGGAACTCTTTCTGTAGCGCTCAGCTGAATGGTCCTGGCTTGTTCACTCACTGGCTGACCTTGAGTAAATCACTTCACCACACTAGGCTTCAGTATCTTCATCCATAAAATAATTTTCATGATCTCCAAGGTCCCTTCCAGTGTAAGATTGTTTACTATTAGAACAAGACCTCAGGGGCCGGCCCCGTGGCCAAATGGTTAAGTTCACGTGCTCTGCTTCAACAGCCCAGGGTTTCGCCAGTTCGGATCCTGCGCATGGACATGGCACCGCTCATCAAGCCATGCTGAGGTGGCGTCCCACATGCCACAACTAGAAGGACCCACAACTAAAAAAGAAAAATATGCAACTATGTACTGGGGGGCTTTGGGGAGAAAAAGCAGGGAAAAAAAAGAAGATTGGTAACAGCTGTTAGCTCAGGTGCCAATCTTTAAAAAAAAAAAGAGAACAAGACCTCAGAGAGAAAAAGAAATAAGCCTGGTTAATTAACGAACAATCTCCCCCTCCCACTGCAGTCTCTCACCATATGGCCAGAGCTGGTGGGAAGTCTGGGACCATGCTGCTACCTTGGAGGTACCTGATGGCGGAAAAAGTGAGTCTCACTGGATTTGGAGGCCCTGGGAGAGATGTTGGGGCCCCACTGGATTCAATTATGTTTCTGGTTCCATTTGAAGATGCTTCTTCTCCTCCAATGGCTGACACTGTTGGCTATCCACTCAACTGCCATTTCCTCCTTCTTCTTTGAGATGCTATAAGATAAAAATGGGTCCAGCCCCTGGGAGTGAACCATGATTGGTCTAAACCAATGCCTGTCAATGAGATGTGGTATTGCCCCCCAGGGGGTGTTTGAAAGACGCTGACACAGTGACCGGAGGGTTCCATTGGCACTCAATAAGTGAGGGTCAGAGATGCTAAATGTCCTGCAGTGAGCAGAACAGTCCTGCACAACAACAAATTGCCATCCAAAATGCCAAAAGCACCCCACGAAGAAATACTGGATTAGACTATTCACGGGGATTTGATTCACCTTTCCACTCCCTTTGCCAGATTCGTTTAGGGTTAAACATGGGCCTATCTTGGCCACAAGACATAAAGGCCTCTTGGTTTTCTGAGAAAGATTTTCCTCATGACAAAAAGAGGAGAGTATCCTCTACTTCCCACCTACCTGGTGACACCCAGAGCCTCAGCAGCCACCATGCAACCATGAGGGGAAAGTCAAGAGAACAGCAGGGAACACCCAGCCCTGCTATCTCTCAGTCGCCCAGTCAGCCAACCTTGGAACTGCCAACTTTCACCAGAAGAATACATTTCTTTTTAATTCAGTCAATTTTTAATCTGATTTACTGTATTTGCAGTCCAAAGCATCCTAAATTATACATTATTTGGCCTAAAGAAATTTAAAGAAGAAAAATCACATGATCATATCAATTGATGCAGAAAAGCAATACCCATTCATGATTTTTTTTTAAGAGAAACTCTCAAAAAATTAGGAATAGAGAGAAACTTGCTCAACCTGATGAAAATCATCCACAAAAATCTCTAGCGCTAACATTCTACTTAGTGGTGAAACACTGACGGCTCTCTCCCTGAGGTGGGAACGGGGCAAGGCTGTCCGCTCCCAGCTCTCTTACTTGCCGTGACACTGGAAGTTCTTCTCAGCGCAAGAAGACAAGAAGAGGAAAGAAAGAACAAAGTTAGACCCTTACCTAACACCGTACACAAAAATTAACTCAAGATGGATCGAGGGCCTAAATGTAAGACCTAAAACAGGAAAAAACTCTTAGAAGAAAACATACGACAAAATCTTCCTGGCACTGGATTTGTCAGTGATTTCTTGGATATGACACCAAAGGCACAGGTAACAAAAGAAAACACAGACAAATTAGACTTCCTGAAAATTTTTAAATTTTGTACATCAAAAGACACTATCCACAGAGTAAAAATGCAACCCACAGAATGGGAAAAAATATTTGTAAATCATATATCAGATAAGGGATTAATATTCAGAATATATGGAGAACTCCTAAAACTCAACAACAAAAAAACAACCTGATTCAAAAATGAGCAAAGGACTTGAATAGAGGTTTCCCCAAAGAAATATAAATAGCCAATAAGAACAGGAAAAGATGCTCAACATTACTAATCATTAGAGAAATATAAATAAAAACTACAATGAGATACCGCCTGACACCCATTAGGATGGCTACTATCAAAAAAACAGAAAACAACAAGTGTTGCGAGGATGTGGAGAAATTGCAACCCTTGTGCACTGTTGCTGGGAACGTAAAACGGTACAGCTGCTATGGGAAATATTATGGAGGTTTCTCAAAAGATTAAAAATAGAATTGCTGAATGACACAGCAATTCCTCTTCTGGGTATATATTCAAAAGAACTGAAGCCAGGGTCTCGAAGAAATATTTGTTCTCCCATGTTCACAGCAGCATCACAATAGCTAAAATGGAGAAGCAACTCAAGTGTTCGTCAACTAGATGAATAGATAAGCAAAGTGCAGTAGATATGTTCAGTGGAATATTATTCAGCCTTAAAAAGGAAGGAAATTCTACAAAAACTACAACACAGATGAACCTGGAGGATATTCTGCTAAGTGAAATAAGCCAATCTCAAAGACACAAATACTGCATGACCCCACTTGCATGAGGTACTTAGAGTGGTCAAAATCATAAAGCATAGCGGTGGCTGCCAGGGGCTGGGGTGAGGGGGAATGGGGAATTTTTGTTTAACGGGTGTAGAATTTCAGTCTTACAAGATGAAAAAAGTTACGGGGCAGGATGGTGGTGATGGCTACACAACAATGTGAATGAACTTAAGAACACTGAACTGCCCACTGGTTCAGATGGCAGATTTTATGTTGTGTGTATTTTAACACAATTTTAAAAAGGGGGGAAAGAGGCATTTGATTGGAAAGAAGAAAATGAACTCTCCCTATTGCATATGACATGATTTTCTATGTAGAAAATTCCAAAAAATCTATGAAAGACTTCTAAAACTAGTGTGTTGGGCCATGTTGCAAGATACACAACAAACACACAAAAATTAATTATATTTCTATATACTAGACATGAACACATAGACACCAAAATTTAAAATACATTACCATTTACAATCACCCCCAAAAAAGGGAATTATTTGGGTTTAAACCTAACAAAACATGTATAGGACTTGTATGCTGAAAGCTACAAAACACTTAAAAGAAGTCAAAGAAAGATCTAAATAAATGAAGAGACACACTGTGTTAATGGTTTGGGAGACTCAACATAATAAATATGCCAAACATATACAGGTTTAACAAAATTCCTATCAAAATTCCAGAAAGATTTTTGTAGATATAGACAACATTATTTTAAAATTTATATGGAAAGGGCAAAGGATCTAGAATAGCTAAAACAATGTTTGAAATGGAAGGAATCAGCCTACTCAATTTCAAGACATTACATCACAATACAGCTATAGTAATCAAGACTGGATGGTACTGGTAGAAGGAGAGACACATAGATCACTGGAACAGAAGAAAGAACCCAGAAGTAGACCTGCACAAATATGCCCGAGTGATTTTTGACAAAGGTGCAAAAGCAATTCAAAGGAGGAAAGATAGCCTTTTTAACAATGGTGCTGGAGCAATTGGACGTTTACAGGCAAAAAAAAAAGTAGCTTGCCCTAAGTCCTACATGGCATACGAAAATTAACTCAAAATATATTATAGCCTTAAATGGAAAACTATAAACCTTTCAGAAACAAGCACAGGAGAAAATCTTTGGGATCTAGAATTCGGCAAAGAATTCTTAGATTTGACACCAAAAGCATGATCAATAAAACCAAAAATAGATAAACTGGACTTCATCAAAATTTAAAACTTTCGCTCTACAAAAGACCCTGTTAAGAAGATGAAAAAACAACCCACAAACATGGAAAAAATATTTGCAAACCAAATATCCAACAAAAGACTAGTATCTAAAATATATTAGAATTCTTAAAACTCAACAGTGAAAAACAAACAATCCTGACCGGAAACAGGCAAAAGATACAAACAAACGTTTCAACAAAGAGGCTATACAGATGGCAAATAAGTACGTGAAAAGACAGCAGCAATTAGGGAAATGTAAATTTAGCCACATCAAGATGTATACACTTGCCAGAACGACTCCCATAAAAAGTAGTGGCAACATCAAAGGCAGGTGAGGATGCAGAGGCATTATCCCTCATACAGCGCTGGTGGGAGGGTAACGTGTACCATCACTCAGGAAAACACTGGGCAGTTTTCCAAAAAACTAAACATGAAACTAACATATGACCCACGGTTGAGCACTTATCCCAGAGAAATGAGAACTTAGGTTCCCACAGAAATCTGTACACGACTGTGCATAGCAGCTTTATTCACAGTAGCCCAAAACTGGAAGCAACCCAGATGTCCTTCAATGAGCGAATGATTAAACAAACCATGGAACATCCATACCGTGGAATACTACTCAGCAATGAAAAGGAACTATTGATACATGTAACGACTTGGGTAAATCTCCAGGGAATTATGCTGTGTGAAACAAACGAGCCAACCCCAGAAGGTTACATAATGTATGATTCCATCTATACAGTTTTCTTAAAATGACAGAATTACTGAAATGAAGAACACATCAGTGGTTGCCAAGGGTAAAGGAGGGGAATAATAGGGGGGAGGGGCGTGGGTGTGGCTATGAAAGGGCAATATTAGCGATCCTTGCCATGGCAATGTTCCCTGTCTTGAATACATCACTGTCAGTATCCCGGTTGTGATATTGTACTATAGTTTTGCAAGATGTTACCATTGGGGAAACTGGGTAAAGGGTGTGTGGAATTTCTCTGTATTCTTTCTTACAACTGCATGTGAATCCACAATTAGCTCAAAATAAAGTTTAATTTTTAAAAATTGCACCCGCATGCAGTCAGTCTGCTGACTACTTGGAAACAGAGACAAGAAGAGGCCCTGCAGATGAGAAAGAGGGGAAAAGCCAACAGCCCCACCCCGGGTCAAGATAAATGTGCACTGGGATTTCACTTGCAGAAAGAGGAAAGGAAAAGAATTACCAGACAGGTTGATTTACAAAAGAAATCTCTTTCAGCCTGAATCCGTCTGAAGCCACAGGCTCCCCGCAGCCTGGCGCACACTGCAATAGGAAGTCGCCCCCACTCCCCGCTGCCGAATCCCACACAGGCCTAGAGACGGATCCGTTTACGCCGAGTCAGCAGTTCCCACATGTGTTTGCAATCTGAGGCTTCCTGTGAGGTAAGCAGCCCCCTAAGATTTTCTTACGGGAACTTTCTGGCTTTGGAGGCCAGGCCAGGCCGGAGTTGGACTGAAGTTGAGGTCGTTCATAAACAAGGGTTTTAAAGGTCAGTTCTGCAGCCAGCAGGCCAGACTGTGTGGACTTGGGGCGGGGCGGGGGAGCAGCTGTCAGCGGGCTTTCTCAGGAGAAGCCGGTCTTGCGCGTTTCCCTCCTGTTAGAGAGGAAACGCCCCCGCAGCGCTGTTCCCCTTCTGCGCTCCTGCCTCTGCTGGGAGCGGAGGGGCCGCACGAAGCGCCCGCGGCCGGCTGTCCCGTCCAGTCCAGGGAAGCGCCACCGCGGGCCACACACGAAGCCAGGCCGCCTCCCGCCCCCGGCTCCCGCCCCCGGCGGCCTCTAGCCGCCCGCCCGGGCCTTTGCGTGGGGCCCATCCCACATGAGTCGCTCCCAAAGGAACCGTTCTCTTCCTAATGTGGTTCTTAGGCATTTCAAGTGGTTCTGTAAACCGCACGCTAAACATAATGCTCTAATGTATGAGTTTGACCGATAGGCCATTTACTCGGCCCCTGCTGTTCTCAACTGATGTTACCAATCAGAGAACAGAGGTCTGGAAAAAACCCATTCTGTTTTACTTTATACTAACATCCCTGCAACAATGTCTTTTTCTCCTTCTGCGTCAGGAAGCAAAGCTCAGAGTCAGGGGAAAAGATTTCCTTAAGCTACAATCACAAACGCGCCTCTGGCTGTGACCTTTGAGCCAGAGTCCTAAACGCCCCCCAGCCTTCTCCCCAGCCCTCCGTCTCCAGCAGGCTGTCCTCAAAGGCGGGGTCAGGAGGCGAAGGAAAGCTGGCCCACCAATTTGCAAGAGGCTCTCGACCAGGCGTTCCTCTGCTGCAGACTTCTTCTCTTGTACGTGTGGCCTCACCAGCCCCACAGCCTGGAAGCCTGTGGGCCCCTAGGAAACCAGCAGCAAGGCAGGGAGAGTAGGAAGACGCACATTTGCCACGGGGACATTGAGCTCTCTCGTCCCCTATGCTTTTGTTCAACAGAGGAGGAGGAAGGGCACAGAGCAGAAAAGTGAGGAACAGGACAGAAAACAAACTGCTCGCATGACTAAGAAACCTCCAGCCAGAAGGCTGCCAGCTCACAGGATCACATTACAAGTCCCAGTGAGTTACAGGCCCGCGGGGTCCCCAGGAGCAGGGGAATGGGGGCAAGGGTGGGCCTCAGAGCCGCAGATCCTGCCTCATAGCTCTGCCTCCAAGGCCACGGACGAGGCAGGAAAAGCAATGGAAGGTCAGGCATGGGGTCAAGAACACTAGGCTTGGGGGCCCCCCGAAGTGGGCTCCACTCTCATTTCCAACATGTGCGACTGTGTGCCCTGTAGTCCATTGCCCTTCTATGCCTCAGTTTCCCCATGAGTAAAATAGAGGTATCCATGCCCATCCCGGGAAGTGGTTGTGAGGAGTCAACGTTAGGGATGGGTTTTACTGAAGTAACGAAAGCCTGATGACTGTGCCTAAAAGAGTGAGGAGTTTGTTGTCCTCACATGAGTCCAGAGGTCCATATTCCAGCTCTCAGACACCCGCTCAATTCTCATTGCTTCCAAGACCCCCTTACTTTTCACATTTTAACATCTTGGAATCTAGACGAGCCTTACAAACAAGCTGCAGTTTAATTAGCAGCATTTTATCCTTCCTCACGGGATTTAAATAACGGCGTGTCTTACAGTATTGTGTGTTTCCGATGGAAGACATTATGTCATCAGGGGCTGGACTCAGCCTATGGCTTTTATCCTCATGCCTTGCCTCATGGTGGCAAGATAGCTGCTGCACCTTCAAGCATCACATCCGTATTACAGCCTGGAGGAAGAGAAAAGTGGGAAGGAGATGAAGGGTTTTCTCTTCTTGAAACTTTGTCTTTTTCGTTAGGAAGGGATGACTCCTCCAAAACACTTCCACGTATGTCTTATTGGCCGGAACCACATCGCATGGCCATCTGTAGGGTGCTGGGAAGTTGAGTTTTAGATTTCCAGGCTCTATAAAAGAGGAAGGCAGGGGAGAAAGAAGGTAGTTGGGCACTGAGTGGACCAACCCACTGTGTGTGCACAGGATGTGAAATAGCAAATTGCAGCTCTTCATCTGCACACAACAGAACTGGGAGTGGTTTGTGTTGGGCATGAGGGAAGCCAGCCCACCAAACAACTTCATTTCTTGGAACATGCAATCAACACTCTCTAGGAATGCAAATGAGGTTTGCCCAGGAGAGAGCGTTAAACACACTTCTCTCCTTTCCGATTCTGCAGAGCCATCTCCGTAGGCTTACACACCAGAAGTTTCTGGTGCAAAATAAATAAACAAGCTGTTTTGCCTTGCTCACAAATGAGTTTCTTTGGTATTCCTTCACCAAGCTAAGCTTGTCTCCCACTTCCGCTCTTCAGCAATCACAGCCCTGCAGCCCCTGCTGGCCTCAGTGAGAACACGCTGCAGGCTGGCCTCCGTCACCCAGGCCCTGGGCCATTCCTGTGAACACGCCCAAGCTTTCTAAGATAATGAATGGGAAGGGAGTTCACAGGTATTAACTCACGTAATCGTGGCTGCAAATCTGCAAGCAGGGTATAGCAATCTTATTTGTCAAAACTGCAGCTCAGGGGGCTGGCCCTGTGGCCAAGGGGTTAAGTTCAAATGCTCTGCTTCAGCGGCCCGGGGTTTCACCGGTTTGGATCCTGGGCGCGGACATGGCACTGCTCATCAAGCCGTGCTGAGGTGGCATCCCACATGCCACAACTAGGAGGACCCACAATTAAAAATGTGCAACTATGTACCCGGGGGGCTTTGGGGAGAAAAAGGAAAAATAAAATCTTTTAAAAAAACAAAACAAAACAAAAAAGACTGCAGCTCAGAGAAATGAGGAAAATATTTATGGTCATCCAGCTGGAAAGCAAGGAGCTGAGACGCAAACCTGGGTCTGTCTGGTGCCAGCGCCCTTCCCAGTGCGACTCACCGCCCCGAGAAGGACTGCTGGCTGCTTCCCTCTCAGTTTTAGGCCAAAAAAGTCAATCATCTCTTCCAACACCAGGAGCCCATGGAAAGGTTGTCATAGTGACAAGGGAAAGTAGACGTGTTGCAGCTGTGGCCGCCCCAAGACCTCGGCTCCTCGGGGAAGCGGGCCTCTGGCCGTGTGGTGGAAGGTGGTGTCCGGGGGTCACAAAGACTGCCAGAACGTGACCTCAGAGATCACCCAATCCGAGTCCCTCATAGGACAGAGAGGAGACAGAGACCGTGAGAGAGAGGCTACTGGCAACATAAGGAAGGGGACCAGGACTCAGGCCACTTACCTTCTAGGCCATTTGCTTTCTCCCGGCTAACAGGCTCCAACTGATTTTCGAGCTCTGAGGTGGGCTCTCCCAGTCAATCGGCAGGCCAGGCTGGGAAGCCACCACTCACAAGGCCACATTGTGGATTGTCATTCATTCATTTAGCAAATATCTCTAGAGCACTTAGCACTGGCCTGGCATTGTTGTAAGCAATGGAAATGCAGCAAAGAACACAAACATAATGACCCAGTTCTCATGAAGCTTACATTCTAGTGGAGCTGACAGATAATAAGTAAATAAATGGAGAGAAACAAAAAAAAGAAAATCAGATCTCAGATAGTGATAAGTTCTGTGGAAAGAATAGCCAGAGACATGTGATGGAGAGTGACCAGGGAGTGGACTTTAGAACTGGGGTCAGGGAGGAGCTCTCCTGGGGGCACATTTAAGCTGGCAACCGAATGATGAGAAGAGAAAAGCCAGGCAAAGGTCTGGAGAGAAGAGTCCAGGCAGAGAACACAACTGGTGCCCAGCGCCTGCGTGGAGGATGAGGCTGCACGAGGAAGAGAAAGGAGGTCCCTGGGGCCTGAGTTGAGTGAGCAACGGAGAGAGAAGGAGGCAAGGTGGGAGAGGCAGGCCAAGGGCACATCCCAGAGCACCCCACGGGCCAGGGCGAAGGACTCCCAGTACAATAAGAGTTAAACATACGAGCGTCTTGCTCTCGCTTAAGTTTTGAAAAGATCCTTCTGGCTGCTGTGGAAAGAAGAGAAAAGGGGCAAGAATGAGAACAGGAAGGTGAGTCGCCCAGCAGTGCGGGCAGTACTCCAGGTCCTACGCCATTGAACTAGGGTGTGGGTTTTCACAAGGCTGCTACCTCACACAGCCTTGCAGGCTGTGCACTGCCCAACTCCGGGGGTGTCCTTCACCCAGACTACAATATGAACAGCACCCTCTGAGGTCCAGCACAGCAGGCCTGGCTTTTTCAGTCCCTTAGGATCCTCAAAGACCCTTAGAACTCTTACATATTCATGGCAAAGGAGCAAAATGGAAAAATCCCTTTCACACCATTTTCCTACGCGAAAGTAAGACAGATAAACCACAAATCACCAGGTCTGGGACTAGATGATGAATTATGCAGTGAGGTAAATATGAGGAATAATGAAAATCTAAAATGATCTTATACTTTTAATTAACTCACGTCCATTGGAAAATATATTAATCCCTTGCTTATCTGCCCCAACACTTAGAAAGAGAATCATGGATGGTCCACAAAATCATTTATATAATTTATATTTGGTTTAAACATCTGCCTAATGAGGGATGCTCACAGAGACCAGCTGCAGCTGTTCAAGGGTCACTGGCATTTCGCTTTATATCATTGTTCAAACTGAATCATGAATGTTTAAAAAGCAAACAAATCTTCATCATTTGTCTCATCAAATACTTGTTAGGTGCTTGCTATACACCAGGCACTGCTGGTTCCTGGAGCAAAACAATACGTGCCCTGCCCTGGTGGACCTTATGGTCTAATGGCCTGAACAGACATTCAACAAGAAAAAACACACAAAGAAATAGGCAGCTGCCAATCATAATAATGGCTATTATGGAAATAGAGAAAATAACGGGGGAGTCTCGTCTGGATCGTGAGGGTCAGAGAAGGCCTCCTGATGAAGCCTTTAAGATGCCCAGGGCCACCATGGCCATTGACATACCTCCATTGCTCCCCCACCTCATTCTCCTCTCTCTCTTCAAATACTTGCCCAGGGACTCACTCTCTTATCCCTTATCCCTCCCTCCCAACCCAGGCCTTCCAAGCTCCATGACCCCACGTGCAAGCAGATACACCTCAGAGCCAGCATCTCAAATCCAGGAAGATGCAGGCACCAGGGCACCAGACAGAGAGCAGCACGGAACCCCTTGGTCTGGGTCTCACACAGGCTCTCACTCCTCTTATGACCTTTGGAATTATTTCCTCTCTCCAGAGTCTCAGTGTCCCCATCTGTCAAGTGGAAGGAAGCACATAGTCCCCGGAGTCCCCAGATGAGCCCCAGAGATTGACTCTGCTGCTAAGACATCCTTGGAGGGTCCCACAGCAGGCTGGGAGACCCCCCCATGCCAGACTGGGAGCAGAGTGGCAGAGAGCGTGGCAGAAAAGCTCTCCCCCCTGCCGGATCCCCTATGGGCCCTGAGCCTAGAGCAGGGCCAGACCCCATGTACAGGCTCCCAAAAAGACCTCTTTGCAAAGTCTGCCAGCTAGCCCTCCACAAGCTCCCCACAGGCTTCAGAAACACACATTTGAGACAAGATGAGGAATGAGAAGGTAGGAATTACATCATTGAAGAATGTGTGTGGATTTTGTTTCTGGATGCTGCACTTGACCTAAAGGCAGATGTCAGTAAGTCACTCACCTACTACGCTTCTCCTTTGCAGTCCCCTCACTGAGCCAACCTTCCCCTCACCCCCAGCCCTGATCCTGTGAGAGTCTGGCCAAAAACACTCTTTATTAGCACAAAACCCAGCAGTGTCAATGTGATGTCAGACGGAGGCCAGGCTAGCTCTCAGCACTGCTAGAGGAGGAGAAGATAAACATTTGCCCTTTCTTTTCCCACCTCTCCTGGGTTTGGCTCTGCCGCCTCTCAGAGTAGGATTGGGGAACGCCAAGGAGAGCAGCTCCCGGAAGGGGGTGGGGAGGGAACTGCCAGGGACCTGAATAAAAGGGGGAATAGAAGGCATGCATGTGATTGCAGGAGGGAGGGAGTCCTTTTTTTTGGATATAGTTGACATATACATTATCTTAGTTTCAGGTGTACAACATAATGATTTAATATTTGTATATATTGTGAAATTGTTACCAGCTACAAACATAGGTTCTTTACCCGCCACACAAGAGGGGCCAAATAAAAATTGGAACACCGGGCTTATGGCAAGGAAAGGGTTTTTATTTTGGGTGACATCAGCCATAAGATGAGAGTGAGCCCTCCAATTCATCTCCTCTCCCGGAAAGATGGGAGTCACGGGGTTTTAAAGGTTGTGAGGAATGTGGCAGCTTGCAGGGAGGGGGAGCCTGTGGCCTTGCTGGTTGGCACCTTCCCACCAGCCTGCGTTCGGCCTTGTGAGGCTGCTGGCAGGGAGGAGGATGGCGGAATAAGGGAATCCATAGGCGGCTGTCCCTGGTTGTTGGCCTCCCTGTTGGATGGTGGAGTACAGTGCCAGGAAGCCAGGGAGTAAGCAGGGAAAGGGGATGGGTGCCTTTGGCTTTAACCCCATATATGCGGTGTTTATGTAGGGAACTGATATCAGGGCCGGTATCAAAATGATCACCACAATAAGTTTAGTTAACATCTATCACCATGTATGATCACAAAATTTTTTTTCTTGTGATGAGAACTTTTAAGATCTACTCTCTTAGCAACTTTCAAATATGCAAGACAGTATTAATAACTATAGTCATCATGCTATACGTTACATCCCCAGGGCTTCTTATTTACTTTATAACTGGAAGTTTGTGCATTTTGACCCCCTTCACCCATTTTGCCTTGCTCCCCTGCAGCAACTACCAATCTTTATCTATGAGCTTGTTTCTCAGTGGGTTTAGGGGTTTTTTTTGTTTTGTTTTTTGGGTTTTTTTAAGATTCTACATATAAGTGAGATCACGCAGTATGTCTTTCTCTGTCTGACTTATTTCACTCAGCAGAATGCTCTCAACATATACCTCTGTTGTTGCAACTGGCAAGATTGCATTCTTTTTTTATGGCTAGAGAATATCCCATTGTATATAAATATACCACATCTTCTTTATCCATTCATCCATTGATGGACACAAGTTGTTTCCATGTCTTGGCTATTGTGAATAATGCTGCAATGAACATAGGGGTGCATGTATCTTTTCAAATTAGTGTTTTCATTTTCTTCAGATAAATTCCCAGAAGGAATCACAGGATCATATGATGGCTCTCTCTTTAATTTTTTGAGGAACCTCCAGATAGTTTTCCATAGTGGTTTTATCAGTTTACATTCCCAACAATAGTATACAACTGTTCCCTTTTCTCCACATCCTCACCAACGCTTTTTATCCCTTGTCTTTAATAATAGCCACTCTAACAGGTGTGAGGGACATCTCGCTGTGGTTTTGATTCATATTTCCCTGATGACTGGTGATATTGAGCATCTTTTCATGTACCTGTTGGCCATCTCTATGTCTCCTTTGGAAAAACGTCTATTCAGATCTTCTACCTATTTTTATTTTAGTTTATTTTTTTTTTGTTATTGAGCTGCATGGTTCTTTACATATTATGAATATTAATCCCTTATCAGATACATGATTTGCAAAGATTTTCTCCCATTCCATAGGTTGCCTTTTCGTTTTGCTGTGCAGAGTGTTCTCCTTTGCCCTGGCCCCACGTGTTCATTTCTGCCTTTGTTGCTTTGAGGTAGCCTTGACTTGGGTTCTAGTTGCTGTTCTACCAACAATCGACTGTGTGATACCACGTCCCTCTCCAGGTCTCAGTCCCCTGATTGCAGGTGAGATTGAACTAGCTAACCTGTAGGCCGTCTTCCAGCTCCAGGATTTAAACTTCTCAATGACTGTTTGTTTCTAAACCTGTGCTCATCGCATTTGTGCAATGTAGGAACTGGGGCCGGGCGCCACAGCGGGGATCCCTGGTTGATAAGAAGGAAGTGCACTGGAGCAGCAGCTCCCAGACCTTCTTTCCACAGACTGCACGTGGAGAACGATGAGTAGGAGCTTGACACATGCCCAGGGGCTTTTGTGGACTTGAGCACAGATGTGAAGGAGCCAGGGCCATGCATGATCCTCGGGGGCTGAGGGAGGGAGCTTTATGTGTAACTTTACCACACCACCCCAGTGTATTCAACACACTTGAGAGCCACTGCCCCAGCAGATTGGGGAAATGTATGTTAACAATGCTTTAGACGATGCCTAAATCATAGTGCACACTATCAGCAGAGCCTCTTGATTGTTTTATAACTTGTTCCACATTTATTAAGGTCTGTTATTGTCCAGTACTGTGGTTAAGTGCTGGAGAAGTAAAGATGAATAGAATCCAGTTCTTGCTCTTGCAGTTCCTAACGGACCTGCGCCAGCACCCTGGGGTATCCTGAGCCAGAGCACCCATTAGTCCAAATGATACCTTTTGCACAAATTAGGCAAAGGGACCCCTTCTGGGTAGATGCAGGCTGCTGGGCACAAAGTCTGGTAAGCAGATTACAGCTGGCCGTTAGTCCCGCTTTGCCCCATCAACTGAGCACCCTGGTATAGTGAACAATCTGTGCAACTGGTCAAGATGGGCTGCGAAATTTCAATCAATGTCTAACATAAATTTTTGCTCTAATGGAATATGCATGTTAGCAATGTCTGTCAAATGGCACAGACCGAAAAAGTCACAAGAAAGTGGAGAGTGGAGTAAGCTGGCTATGAGAAGAGGTGAGAGATATAAAATCTAGCCAATTTGGTGTTAATTGGAACATAAGGAAATGTAACGTGTGAAATATACAAGAGCACATATTCAGAACAGCAAACTAGTATTAAAGGGAAACCAAGCGATAGTGTGGTAACAGCGGATGCTTTCATAGTCGCCCTGAGACTCAGGTACACCGCAGCAGTAATTGCGTTGTAATTAGTCTTGACTTGTTTAATGTGTTTTTAGTATTTTAATGCCTTCAAGTGTGCCACACACACACAAAAATTAGCAAACACACAAAAAAAGGTTGGAAAACACCAGTCTAGTGGAAAAGAGGTGTATAAGAAAAGAATTCCAGCTCCATGATTAAGTTCTTACCGGAGACATGAGATCAAAGGGAACAAGGCACTCAGTTCTACCTAGAGAGGTCAAGGAGGGCTTCCTAAAGGAGGGGATATCTAAAGCAAACTTTGAAGATTGAGTAAGAGCTCACCAAGTAGACAGGGTAGGAAAGGGCTCCAAGTAATAGGGACTGCTTGTGTGACCAAGTCAAAGTGGGTCCACTTCTTGGTGAGTTGAAATCAGAGCCTTCACCAGAAGTATCTGTCACACAAAGTAAAGTTTATTTGCTGCAAATAAGGAAATTATTTCCCAAAGCCGTGGCTCCCTGGGCAGAGGACAGCAGGGGCCTTTTATTTTGGATGGGAAATGAATATTCCCTGAAAGAAAGGGGAGGGTATTCGCTTGAGCAGACTCAGTTGGCAAACATGCTTCCATATACATCGCATGTTATTGTATTAAGGCCTGCGTTCCTTGTAGGGCGCAGATCTTAGCGTTAAAATGAAGCAGAGGTCATCTCTTGGGCACTTTTCGGCCCATCTGTGCAAGTGTCGCTCTTGCAGTGGGGTTTGGACTGGTTTAGGGTGGTTGGTGATTGCATCTCTTAACATAACAAAAAAGAAAAAACAATTTGGAGAAACAGTTAAATGCTTCTGAAACCCTTTAGTCCTTTGGGGCAATTAGTCAGTGACACTTGCGCAGTGTGTGGAAGAAAGAACAAGTTTTGTGTACTGAACTGCAAGCTGTGATATGGCTGGAGAGTAAAGGGGTGTCAAGAGGTGAAGGTGGAGGGGAAGCTAGTTCACCAAAGAATGCTGATGGATGTGGCTCTGGTCATCCTCTTTCCCCCAGATTGAAACCCCCATCCCACCCCTGCAGAAAAGGTAAAATTATTATGAAGACATACATGATGGAGCTTTCTGGGGGTCAGCAAAATGCAACAAGTCTTAATCTTTTAACCTGGTGGAAATGCATAACACTAGCTAAGCATTTTGCAGAAATATCAAGGACCAGGCTCTGCTGAGTAGAAGCCAGTGTTCAGGCTCTGTTACCTAGTTTATGTGACGCACCGCAAAATGAAAACGTGGGGCCCCTTGTTCGAACATCATTGAGAATTTCAAGATGGCAACAGTAGAGCAGTAAATGAAGTGCAGGCCCTTTAAGTGTGGGGCCTTACATGACTACACAGGTTGCACACCCTTAAAGCCAGCCCTATAGTTGAGGGGGACAAGGAGGCCTTATTAGGCCGTTTTATCTGTATTGGAATCCGATTGTTTTCTTTGGGTAAGAGAGAAAGATGAGGCAGGGTGGGGCAGGGGAGAGATTGAGAGGCCAATTCAAGACAGTCAAAATCCTGTTTTTAGTTGAACTTTCAAAATTTTATCCTCAAAGTATCCCTAATAACGAGAGGGATCTGGGGTATAGCAATCCTCCTCAACCATATATTTTGTTTGTGAGTTCCTATGTCATTGGAAAATGTATGCATATTTTGCACTCTTCTTAATGATATATCAGTGTTTGTTTTAATATAGAAAATGTTATTCCAGGGCTGGCCCGGTGGCATAGTGGTTAAGTTCATGCTCTCTGCTTTGCTGGCCCTGGATTCACAGGTTCGGCTGCCGAGCACAGACCTAGCACTGCTGGTCAAGCCACGCTGTAGCGGCATCCCACATAAAATAGAGGAAGATTGGCACAGACATTAGCTCAGCAGCAGTCTTCCTCACACACACACACAAAATGTTATTAGTAAGGTGACTAGTTGTGAGATAAATATACCCAAAACATGACATCTGGTGATGGAATCAAGATGTCAGACAGACTGGACACTGGCTTCTAC
Organism: Equus przewalskii; assembly: GCF_037783145.1. NCBI lineage: Eukaryota > Metazoa > Chordata > Mammalia > Perissodactyla > Equidae > Equus > Equus przewalskii. The sequence continues at coordinate 32,366,771 of NC_091835.1, read as the reverse complement.
ATGCCCAAGTGAAAGTCCCATGAAATAACAGAAATGATATTTTGAAAAAGAAATTGATCTATAATGTTGCTGGAAATCAAGGGTGGGTTCTACCTACAGACCAGAAATACTGAGGATGACTTAAAATTTTTTTTAAAAAATCAATTGGATTGATGAAGAAACAGGAATTTAAAAAACCTAAAAAACCTCAAGCCAAACATGAGGAGGACGAACTGCTCAGGGTGAGAATAGCTCCCAGCTCGGCGTGATCAGACGCCCGAGGGGCCGAGAGCCTGGGACCCTCCGAGGTGTTCTCAGTTGAATAATGCAGAACAGCTGGGCCAGGCCCGTTGCCTCCAGTCCCCCCTCCACGAAGAGGGAGCAGTTTGCAGAAATGGCATTTTCCCCAGGGTAAAGCTGTCATCGCTGATCTCGGACTCAACAAATCTTGGGAGCTGGGGCCAAAAGGCAGAGAAGGGTCTCAGGTAACTTGGGCTCCGGAGAGGGATGCAGATTCCCATCGTTAGGGCTAGCTACCCACAGATCCCGCCAGCACAGACACCCCCCACCCAGTCACTGGGGAGGGCAACAGCATTTGAAATAGGCGGCAGGGATTTCCACTGGAGTGTGAAAAAGCATTGTGGTTGGATAGCAGCCCGGTGACAGCTAGTCTTTAGACATTCTTGAGATCTTCATGTGGCTACTAGGCAATTGACTAATTTACAAATGTTGCATGAATGTTGAAAAGAATATAAAATCTCTGAGAGGTCAAAATGCTCCCTTTACATATCTATTAGTCCATACTTATTAATTGTATTATTCAAATCCTCTTCAGGGCTGTCCAGTAAAAATATAATGTGAGCCACATATGTTATTTTGAATTTTCTGGTAGCCACATTAAAATAAGTAAAAAGAAACTGGTGAAATTAATTTTAGTAGATTTTATTTAACTCAATATATCTGAAGTATGATCTTTTCGACATGTAATCAATATTTTAAAATATTGATGAGGTATTTTACATTATTTTTCATACCAAGTCTTTGAAATCCGATGTGTGTTTTACACTTACAGCGCATCTCAATTTGGACTAGCCATATTGTAGGTGTTCAATAGCCTGGTGACAGTCTAGTGACTACTGGCTATACCATGTGACCAGTGGCTACTGAATTGGACAGTGCGGCTCCAAATCCTTGGTCATTTTTTGTCTACTTGAGCTGCCATTTTCGTTTTATACATTTTGAAACTGTGCATGAAGATTCATGAGTGGACAAGAACAAAACAAAAAACCTCTTCTTGGACCATTAATTCTTTTGGCTTTGAATTGTGTTTTTTCTCATGTTAACACTGGCACACCTGTTTCTCGGTGTTAGCGTTTTCTTGGCTAATTCATCTTTTCCATTCCTTTATTTTACAACTTTCTGTGTCTTATATTTTTATGGGTCCCTTTTAAATAACATACAACTGAATTTCGTTTTGTTACCCAATACTAGAGCTGCTGTATTTAATGGAGACTTTAACCAAATCACATTAATTGTGAGCATTGGTATATTTGGACTTACTTTGACCATATACTTGTGCTCTCTATTTACTGTGCCTTCTTACTGTTTCTTTTCCTTTTTCCATCCCTTACTTTTGTTGGCATAATCCAGGTTTTAGGTGTTGTTTCCTTTTTTCCTTTGTGCAGTTTACGGTTTATATAGCCTATTTCTATTCTTCCAGTATTCATTCACCTTTAATTTTTTTCAGCAGAAGAAAGCAGACAGTTTTGTTTCCAGTGATGTGTGATCTTTGGATGATAACTACTTTATCTTCTCATTTTTTGTTGTTACCTTTAATTTTAACTAATTTGAAATCACAGTTATTTTCTCCTTGTGAAAAACTGAAACATAGATTTGCTCAGATTGCTGTTTGACTACATCCATCCCCAGCCCCAGTACCCTCTAAGAGGTAATGACTATATTTAAGTTTCAAACATATTCTTCCAACTTTTTCTATGCATTATACATACAGGTATACATACATACATACATACATCTGTGTGTGTCCATCCACACAGAAAAACCCACAGTATTGGGGCCGGCCTGGTGGCATGGTGGTTAAGTGCGCACGTTCCACTTTGGCAGCCCGGGGTTCTCGGGTTTGGATCCCGGGTGCGGACATGGCACCACTTGGCACGCCATGCTGTGGCAGGCATCCCACATATAAAGTAGAGGAAGATGGGCACGGATGTTAGCTCAGGGCCAGGCTTCCTCAGCAAAAAAAGGAGGATTGGCAACAGATGTTAGCTCAGGGCTAATCTTCCTCAAAAAAAAACCGTGGTATTTTCTGCGACTCCGTTTCTAGAAATTTATCATGAAGAAATAGTTGAATAAGTAGGCAAAGACATAAGTGAAAAAATGTTTCATAACCACATTGTAAAATGTTTTTTAATTGAAAACATCCTAAATATCCATCAATAGAGGATTAGTTAAATTGTGGTACATCCATATATTACATAAAAAATGATTGATATAGTCTTAAATCCATTGACATAAAAAGCTTACTAGAATATATTCTAAAATGAATAAATCAAGTTATAAACACACACACACACATGCACACACACATGATTAAAAGGGGAGTCACCAAAATAATACAGTCATTACCACTGATAGCTAAGATTTTGCTTCTTTAATATTTTATACTGATTGAATTTTCTACAATGAGCATATATAGATGTTATACTTTTGAAAATATTAAAAATCTTATTGCCAAAAAATAAATCTTAAATAACACAGATGCTCCAGGAAGATTCAAGGTGTTTATCTGGAGGCTTCTCTTCCTCCCTGGCAGGTGACCTTGGACCCCTGGGAGAGCCTATGCCCCATTTACAGAAGCAGGCTCTAGAAGACGTCTTAGAGAAGATGAGAGAGGGTTAGCAGTGCGTGCTACACACACCAAAAATTCCAGCTGTAAATATGTGTGTCATTTTGCATGTTATTTATAAATTTGCTCGGCTGTTTTATGTTTTATGTTTCCTGCACCCTAAATGTGTTTTCTGTTTTGCCTTAACACTCTCCTGGGAAAGAACCAGACTGTAAAATCCTTCACGTAGGATGCCAAGAGAGCATGACAGGCAATGGGACATCTGAGCAATGCTTCTGACACTGTTAATGAAGATCCATAATTTTTTCCTGCACTAATTAGTTCAACTAATGTTGCTAGTATCATTGGAAGTATGCGTCACAACAGCTGAAAAACTCCTACTTCTGGTGTAACATGTCTCTCACGGAATTATACTGAGATTGTGGGGTTCAGTGCCGCACGCATTTCTTTACCACCTCCTGTTTAGTATAGGTGTTGTTGCAAAAATGAGTAGGCTCGGTCATTAAGTCCCTAGTTAAATGTAGGTTGAATTCAAGCTAATCTAAACTGATCAATACTTCACATCAGGTCATTCCCAGTCCTTCCAGAAGAGGGAAGGGTGTTGACCAGAGGCTATGTGGCTCTATTTTTCGCATGGATGAAGAACCCAAGGCCAGTTTCCGCTCTCTAAGAGGGCAGAAACTCAGGAGTCTCTCCCCATTTTAAAAATGGGGAAACAGGCTGAGTCAGACAAGCTGTGTGATGTGTATGCGAGGAGAGTGCTTTCTACCTGGGTGTTTCCACCTCCAAGAGCATAGCTGGTTTCCTGGGAATGGCTCTCAGAGTCTCTACAAAGTGTTCCTATCAGGACAGCTTAACGGAGCAGGAGCATGAGGCAGGCAGGAGTCAAGGCTGGCAAAGGAAGCTTCATTGCCCTGCAGGCCCCCTAGGCAGAGACTGAAATTGTTTTGAAAGACAGGCTGGTGCTCCAAGTGTTACACTTCCTGACCTGTGAGGGTTTATGGTACAGTCTGAATGCTAAGCTAAGGTGCCATGTATCCTGGAAATGCCAACACCACCAGATCATCCTCTTCAGTGTTGTGTGTGTCTGTGTGTGTAACCATCCACACACAAAAAATGGTATTTTCTGTGACTCCATTTCTAGGAATTGATATAGATATTGTTGCTGAGAAGCAAGGATATCAGCCCCTGTGCTGGCGTGGAGGGGTTCCCACAAGATCTGCCCTGTACCTGCAAGTAATAGACACAGGCCATTTTAGAGCAAAGGAAAGAGGTCTAAGTGTTACTGTTATTCTCTTTACATCTCTAAAGGCGTCTCTATAACTTCTATCACTCCAGCATTCTGTGATGGATCCCTCTAACAGATGTAAGGAAGGTAACTGGTCCCAGAGTGTGGACAGGAAGCAGAGGCTTCGGGCCCCCAGCCAGGGGCAGAAGACGTGCTACAGACCCGGATGGGGAGCACAGGTCTCCAAATCTGGAATGAAAACTCCTCCACTGTCGCTTCATACACCTGAGGTTTCACCTGTCCCTCCCATTTTTTTCCCAAATGAGGGACTATTCTCCCCATTTTGCAGATGCAGGAAATGAGGCCCAGACCTAGCAGCCACACCCAAGTGTCTGTGACTCAGCCAGTGCTCAGGGCTCAAGGAAAACTACCAAAATGGGAGATCATGCCAACAAGAGCTGTCTTGCGCACGATCAGCTCAACCCCTGGAGTACCCAACTTGACAAAGAAATCACAAGGTTCCTCACGTGAACATAGAACAAGGGTCAGAATGGAATACTGCCAACTCACGTCTCATTTCCTCCCTTCTCGTCTAGTCCAAGGCAGACCCCCATTTCCCTCCCCGAAGATGCTGGAGTCTCAGCCTTCCCCTTCATTTTCTTCGAGTGTGTTCTGTGAAACAAAGTGGAACAGATTAGGGTCTCGAGAGTGGAGCAGCACTTGGTGGGGGCTGGGTGTCCACTCTTTCATGGAAGGAGAAAATGAAGACCCAAATCCAGAAGGCTGGGAATTCTTATTCTCCACCTGTGTGGTCTGCTACAGTGGCCACAGCCACACGTGGCTGCTGAGCACCTGAGATGGGCTAAGCGCAACTGAAAGACTAAATTTATTTCAATAATTTTAATTAATGTAAACTTAAATTTAAAAACTGACCATTTGGTTTGGTTATTGAAAAGCATAAGTATGTATGGGGCAGCTTAGGTTTGTAAATCTACTTCTTCAACCATAAATATTATGAAGTCTAAATATAGATCAGGTATTTCCGACTAAAATTTAGTGTCTGAACTGGCGCGGACCCACACCCCATTCATCAAGCCACGCAGTGACAGGCTTCCACATACAAAACAGAGGAAGATTGGCATAGATGTTAGCTCAGGGACAATCTTCCTCAAACAAAAAGGGGAAGATTGGCAACAAATGTTAGCTCAGGGTCAATCTTCCTCACACGGACAAAAAATTAATTTCACCCGTTTCTTTTTTTACATTTTTTTTTTTTTAGAATGTGGCTACTGGGGAATTTTAGATTACATATATTTCTATTGGTTCGCTACTCTAGATGTTTAATATTACTAGGGATAGTGCTGGAGAGGGGATGTCCTTGTCCAGAGGTTCACTTATCACCTGCCCTCTCATATTGCTAAAAGCTCCCTCTGGAACATTTTCCAGCCCTCTCTTTCCTAATTACTGTTTTAATCTCACTAACTTGAGTGAACACCCACTTGCCCTCACCCTTACGCCACCGGAGCTTCTCCTCCCTGCTCAGGCCTGCTCTGCCCTTCTCTCCTCTACCCATCTTTTGAAAACCCACATTCTACAGACAATTCTCCTCTCACTCCCCATTTCCCAGTCTTTTCCTTCAGTACCACCTTCTCTGACTTTTTCTAACAATCTCTGTCCTTGAAACTGCTTCATTAGAGGTCAAGGTCTTCGTTAGAGGTCTGCTTCATCAGGGGTCTGGAAGAAGGTCAGAGGGAGAGGCCACCACATTCCGGGCCTGCTCAGGCCCCTCTCCCACTGGACTGTGCCTGTGAGAGAGCGAGGAAATAGGACTGGGCGGAGAGGGACCTTGAACTGGGATGCGGTTTCCACAGAGGCCTCAGCTGATGCCTAGGGAAGCTCTGGAGCTGGGGCAGCCCTCAGGGTCTGGATGCCTTTGTGTCCCTGCATCAACCGACTGGGTCCAGATACCCCCAAGGAGGGCGTCTCCCCACCCCTGAAATAATTCTTCTGAGAGTACCCAACCATCTCCTCATTTCCAAGTCTCACCCTGTTTTCCTGGGCACCCTGCTCTGGTGTCTCTGGAGCGCCAGCCCCTACTGAACATGCCCCCTTCTCCGGGGTGCTGCCCCCCCACAGTGCTGACCTCCTGGATGGTGTCAGTGTCCCCCTTGGGCCTGGATTCCTCCTCAGCCCGCCCTCTCTACCTTGTCAACACTCTGGCTCCACCTCATCTTCTCTCAGCGTCTATCACTCCAGGTCCTCCTGGCGATGTCCACACCCAAGCACCACATGGGCCTCCTTCCGGAGACCCCCTCTCCTTCTACAACACACACAGCAAGCTCTGCAGACCCCCTCTGCTGCCTCTTGGAGTTTACCCTCCATGTCAGGTCTTCCTCTCCCAGGAACTACTGCAATCGCCTCCTTCTGAGAGCCCCACCTTGTGTGCCCTCTGTTCGTTCTTTGCCAGCAGCGGCGGGGTATCCAGAAGGCTGCCCCTCCGGTGCCTCCCTCAGCTTCCCTGACCCAGCAGCCTGGAACCTTGCTCATCGCAGTTAAGTTCAAAAGAACGGGGGCCTGCGCTGCTTTGGGAAATAACACATAACGCGTGCCCCGCAGTCAGAAGAGCTCCAGTTAGAGGCGGCTCTGCACCTGTTCTCGGCCAGGCCGTGGACAGATGGGCTCTCTGTCTGGGAAGAGATCGTGGTTCTCCCTGGCCCGGAAATGTAAAGCTGATGGTGCACAGGACTCTCAGAGGGACAGGGCAGAGATGAGAGTCCTCCTTGTGTCCTTGTGTGCGGGGGGCGGGGCAGGGGCAGGGGAGGCTGTTTGTGATCACCCAGGACCCTGCGTATTTCCCCTCCACCAGGGGCCAACCCCCGGGGCAGGGAGACCTGGGCGGGGGCAGCGGCGAGGAGGAGGCTACAGGCGGATGGGGAGGTTTGTAAGCTAGCAGCCAGGACCCCCAGTCCCTCCCCTCCTCCTCGCGAGGATCCCCCGGCAACCGCCCAGCTGCCCGCAGCTCCCACTTCTTTTGCTCTGTGTGCCCTGAATCGAAGAAAGGCCAACTCCAGACAAAGACCCGGCCCGCACAGGCCGGCTGGGGAGCGAGCCCGGACCGCGGGGCGGGGGCGGGGCGGGGCGGGCGCTCGAAGGCAGGAAGCGCCCGTGGCCGGGCTGGGAGCGGCGGCCCGCGCCCTGAGCCCCTCGGCTGGGCGGGCGGGAGCGCGGCGGGTGCTGGCGGTGGACGGCCGGGCGGGCGGGCCTGCGAGCCGCCGCTCCGCCTCTCCAGGGTCTGTCCCTTCGCTGCGTCCGGAGCCCGCGGCCCGTGGCGGGTAAGTGCGGGGGCGCCGAGGGGGCGCCGAGAGCGCGCCGGGGCTGGGGGCCCGCGGCCGGGCGGGGGCGCGGGAAGGAGGGGTCTCGGCGAAGGGTCCCGTTCCCTGAGCTGGTGGTGGCGGGGCCCTGGCGGGCAGAGGCGAGCTGACTCTGGATGAGGAGCGGGGCAGGAGGCCTCCGGACACCCAGGATGGACATGTGCACGCACTGGGGTCTGTCCGGGGTCTGCAGCAGTTGTGTCCATAACTAGTCCCGATTTCTGCCCTGGGGTCTTGGGACAGAGCTCTGTGCCTCCGAGGGTCTTGTGCAGTCCAGCGTGCCCTGTGCATGTTTATCCCTCTCTGAAGTGTTCTCTTTGTCCACCCTGAATTCCAGTAGCTGGCTCTTCTGTGTAAGCCCGAGGTGACAGGTCCAGAGTATCCTGGCTAGCATTGTGCCATCCTTGGCTCTGTACCTCATGCAAAACAGGGTTTGCTAAACGCTGGCAGCTGGTATGTCTCATGCATGCACAGGATGGCTCTCAGCAGATCTGTCTGCCTGGGCAGGGTTTTCCACAAGTCCCTGGGCACATCTGTGTGTTTGTGGGAACATGGCTCTGCAGGCCCTGTCACCTGTGTTTGCCTGCCCATTCCTGCAGGTGAGGTTGGCTGGTTCGGTATGGAAAGAAGGAAGGTGTGGAAGTTTCTAGGGTGTATTGTTTTCACCGGTGATATGTGCAGTGTACACAAGCACTCGTGTGCTGGAAAATAGGAAGGGGAGCATCTCAGCTTGGGTCTGAGTTGCTGAGTGTGCAGGAGCCTCTACAGAGATCTCCAGCACACGGTGCGCAGTGTGAGGCAGGGGTGGCGTAGAGAGAAGAGGCAGCTTCTGGAAGAACTCCTACAACACTCTAGGGCACAGGGTGTAGCTGGAAGGCTCGGGAAGAGAATGTGGGTCGTATCAGGTCAGGTGAGTAGTGTGTGCTGGATTGTCCTGGGGGGAAGCTGCAGTTGGAGTCCGGAGACCTGAGTTTGAATCTGGATATAGTGGTTGTCGCAGTGTCAGTAGCAGTGTTCCCGGCACGGTCACCCTAGGGCTCCGTTGCTATGTGTGCAAAATAGGACTAATAAGGGCTGTCCTGCCTACCTTGTGAGGTGGCTGGAGCTCACATTGGCCAATGCCTGGGCAAGTGCTGACCTCAGTGAGCCTCCAAGGGCGAGGGGTGGATGCTGGGCCCACAGGTGCCAGTTGGAGGTTTGGGGAGCGCTTGGGGGCCTGGAGCTGTTTGGTCTGGGGGGCGTGGGGGGAGCCATTTGCACCTGCTTCTGGATAGTCAGGTGTTAGGAGCGTCTGCCAAGAGCCTGGCTTTGGACTTGTGGTGTGTGAGATACCTGAGGCCTGTGTGGGACCGTGGGCTTCGTGAGAATGCCTTCTGCAGCACGAGAGGAAACTTTGCGGGGCTGTTCCTTAAATCATAGCCCTGGAGCAGCTTCACTTTCCGGAGAGCCTCCCTCCAGGTGAGCTAAGGGCCTGTACCCACCATCTTGCTTTCACCTTCACACTGCCAGCGGGAGCAGTAGGAGCCCTTTCCACCATGTGCAGCCAGGGAGCCAGGTGAGGAGGAAGCTTTCCCAGCCGAGGTCACAGGGTCCCAAGTCTGTGATGTCAACTGCAGGGTGCTGTCTTCTGGGTTGCAGAGCACCAAGGCTGTCACCCGCTGAGGAGGGCAGGGAGGGTGTCAAGAGTCAGGACAGATAGCCTGAACCCCAGGACATGGTGGGCGGTTCGTCAGCCCTTGCATGTCACCTGTCACCAAGCCTTGTTTTCATGTAGTAAACATTGTGAAAGGCAAGTGCCCTAGCCAGGGAGCCTGGAGACCTGGGCTCAAGTGTCGCTCGGCTTCCTACCTGCTGTGTGACCTGGAAAAAGTCATTTCACCTCTTTGGGTCTGCTTTTTTATTGGTCAGAATCAGGGCATCTTTCCTGATTACGGTTCTGCTGGGAGCTCATGCTTTGCCTCCTCAGAGAGGCCTTCCCGGATCCCTGTCTACAGGAGCCCCTCCCACAGCCACACCACTGCCCTGTCTGCTTCCTCCACGTGCTCACACCACCTGACTTCACTCGGCTGTGACGGACCCCCCTGGAGCTTCTGGGCAGGGGACCTCCCTCGTCCCGTCACCTGCTGGTTCTCCAGCGCCTGAGACAGGGCTGCGAGGCAGTGTTAGTGAAGGAGCGAAGAACTTTGCGGGAGGGGATGGCTGCCTGGTGTTCCCATCCTGCTCCTACCAGCTTTGAGGGAGCAGCAAGCCTACAGGCAGGGCCATGGGTCCCTCACGTCAACAGCTTGCGGTTGATCTGAGTTATGGGTTGTCTTCCAAGTGGGATTTCCTTTGAGGAAAGGGCCCTCCCACTAAAATAAAACTAGAAAACCATGTCGGAGACTCATGGGCCTTTTCAACTCCAAGGTGAAATGACAGTCTGGAAGTAATGCACACTTGGCCCTCCAGAAGGACCAAAGGCAGTGATTCTGACACCGCAAGTGGTGATCCCACAGATCTCTGTGGCTTGGCTGTGGAATTCATCACATGCATGTTTGCAACTGGTTTAATTTTCTGAATTTTTGGTCTTAGTTAATAAGAAGTGATTTTGCACACAATACAGCAACGAGGGGTATGTGGGGACTCTGAACCACGTGTGAGAGGAGCGCCAGACCAGGAGGGGACATTGACTGTCTGCAAAGTGGACAGCCACATGCTGACACCTGACAGCCGCCTATTTAGGGCAATTATGCATGTCATCGTCCTCCCCTGGGTGTGTTCCCAGGCAAACTGCTCCGATGTGCCTCTGCCCAGGAGAGGTCCACTCAGCGCCAGTTTTCTTGAGTAGCTGGTGGTGGAGAGGAGCCCTTCTCTCTGGGCGACTCCCGGGCCTAGAGGACGGCAGCGTGACGGCCGGTCCTGACCTCTGTTTACAGCAGCCATGTCGGCTCCACAGAAAACATTCTCTTGTGTCGTCTCTTCCTGTAAATACATTTGCACACGGCATTGTGAGCCTGCGTGCCAGGTTTTTGGCACAGAATATATGTTTCCCACCACATTTACTAAACCCCATGGGAGTTCATATGCCACATGTATACTATAATATAGTTAGGTAATACACATTATCTGTTAGTAGCATACCCACGATGGAGAAGGAGGGTTAGTTGTTTCGCTGGGTTGTTTTAGGTGGCGGTTGAGGAGGGAGGCTATGGAGAGAACTGGAAAGAGGAGACCTGAGTACGGAACAGAAGCCTCTGTGAGTTCCTTTGGCCCTTGACCTTGCTTCTTGTCCGTGTCCCTGCTCTGGTGACTCCTGTGGGTGCCCCAGTTGATAAGGCTTGCACTTACAAGATGGTGTGCTGCCGAGCAGAGAGAGCGGAAGGGGAGTGTGGGGTGGGGACGGCAGATAAATATTCATGATTCACCAAGTGCCTGCTCCAGGCCTGAGAAATACATAAAGATCCGGCCCCTGACCTCCACGCATCTAGTTGAGGAGCTTCACCTCACTCCCGGGAACAGGAGAAAACAGCTGAGTGCACACTGCCTGGCGCTCACCCGGGCCCAGCGGGAGCTCAGGGGAGGAGAGGGGACCGTAGCGCCGAGGAGGGCCCGGAGCCCGCCTCTGGGGTCAGACGTGCTGCCTCGAATCGGCTCTGCCCGTCCTCCCCACCTGACCCCACTCAGCTTCAGTTCCTCCTCTGTAAACCGAGGAGGCGATCTCTGACTCCTAGCCGGGGTGCGGATGCCCAGGGTGAGCCTGGACAGTCCACTTGGTCAGGGCCCGGAGCGCCCCGGCGTCTGCTGACCATGCAGCCCTTTGGGAAAGGGTGGGTGGGAGGAGGGGCCTGCCGGGTGGAGACTGCTGTGCAGCTGCCTGTGACCCTGGGCTGCGCTGGCCGTGGGCCGCGTGGCCTCCTGCTGGTTAGGCCCCCGCGAGCCAAGCACCCCTTTTCTCCTCGGGGCGCCTCTCCACGGGGCATTCCCCCAACATGCTGAGGAGGAGGGCAGCTGTGTGTCAACAGCTTCCCCTCCCGTTTGTCTTTGCTGCCCCTGTCCGCACATATGGCCCTTCTTACGGCTTAAGCAGCTTTACTGTAAAATACCGGGAATTCAAGAACTGCGGATGTTACGAGGAACAGGAAATGTTAAGAGGAATTGCTGGACGGTTCCCCGGTGTGTTTTGAAGCAGGAAGCAGGGTTCCCTGATGCCCTTTGATGGGAGTGGGGAAGGCCGCAGCGCTCCCCACCTTAGGCCTGGTTTGCTGTCTTTTTCTTCAGTGATCTCATGTTTTAAAAGATTTTTCTCAGCCAAACTTCACTATCCATGAAAATTTGTTTCTCCATCTGAAAAATTAGTCAAAGACCACATAACTCAAAGTGTTTTCACTATCCAGTGTCCACTTTTCTGTTTTATATCATTGACATTTTTAAAAGATCAGTTTAGGCCATTTACTAACAGATTCTAGTGTGTTTAAAAGACTCAGAAGAGAAAAGAAAAAGGACAGGAGTGGTCTGGTATTGTCCAGTTTGGTTGAGGTCTGGAACAGATTGGAAAGTTTTCTTAAAAAGCATTATATTATCCTGTTTGATCAGGTAGGTGTGGGAGCTAGAGTCTGAAGCCTTTTTTTTCTTTTGGTGAGGAAGATTCACCCAGAGCTAACATCCATTGCCAATCTTCCTCTTTTTTTTTTTTTTTTTTTTTGCTTGAGGAAAATTAGCCCTGAGCTAACGTTTGTGCCAATCTTCCTCTACTTTGTATGTGGGTCCCTGCCACAATATGGCTGATGAGTGGTGTAGGTCTGCACCTGGGATCAGAGTAAAGATCTGAGTTTCTCGAAATACTGTAAAGAGATTTCTCTCTCAGAACCCCTTGTATAGACAAGTACTAGGGTTCTGACATTTGGAAAATGACGTCTGTACCATGGTTAGAATTATATTTCTCACCATTACCTGAGGATAGAAATTATGTTGAATGACTTTTTATCCCTGGAACTAGTGCAAAGCTAAGCAAACAGTGGGAGCTCTGTGAGCGTCCGTGGGACGGATATTTCAGGGAGGAGCCACCACTGAGACTGGCTGCAGGGGAAGTCCCCCAGCCAGGGCCGCCTACATAATTTGTGGGACCCAGTGCAGAATGAAAATGTGGGGCCCTGGTTCAAAAAAAAGGAAAAAGTGCCATTAAAGGTACTAAAATATAACACTCTTCCCTTTCTTTCATGGTCTCTTTCTTGGCTTGTCATGGTGGTTTCTATTTGCCGTTTAATGACATTCTAAGTAAAGAAAAATTAAACTTTTAAATTATTAGCATGAATTTTACCATTCATCTTTATATTGTGTAATGCCAGTTTTAAATGGCAATATATGAGCATTTTCCTCATACATAGAATCACCAGAATTACACAGTTCATATGTCATAGCTCGAATTTTGGGCTTACCAGACAGAGGAAATGATGCCCAAAACCAGCTCAGCTGTGTTTCTTTCACTTCTTAATACATGCACTTTCTGTCAACATACTCTGCCTTCGGGGTGATGGTAAAGGACAAGCTGAAAGGAAAAGGAGCTAGGCACGACTCAGCCTTTTCTTTCCTTCCTGTCATCATTTTCAGTGTAAGTGGTGACTAATGCAGGAAGTAACACGAATAGGGCAGAATAGGGTATCGTGGGCTCCTTGGTTGTTTGCTTCTTAGGATGCATATCTCTCTTTCTGCATTTGACTGAGCCCTGGTTCCAGCAGAGGCCCAGCCTCCCAGGGCCATCAGCGCTGTGTGCTCCCTGGAGTGACACCCTGCCTTGCACTCGCTTCCGGCCTCTCTGAGCCCCATGGGTCAAGGCTCCCGGGAGTTCTGCACTCATGGGGCCTCGTGAATGCTGGATCAAAGGAGGCAGGAGGAACTGTGGACACGAGTACTGTGCATATCTCCTCTGCTCACATCCGTGCCCACCGTCCCAGGGCCCTCACATACAAAACACAAGTTCAAAGGTAAAATGATGAAGAATTCCAGATGCCAACAGCAGAGTGTTGAACCAAGCGCAGGGCCCTTCTCACACGGGGCCCTGGGAGATGCACAGGCTGCTCACCCATGAAGCCAGCCCGGGCCTCAACCTTTGACCTCCTGTTTTGGTCACATTTTGGGGTGCTGGCCCACTTAGGGCAGAACGAATCCTTTAAACTGGCAGGCCATTCAAATGCCCTTGGATTCTAGTTAGTATTTCTATCTTTGGAAAACGGCAGAAGCTTCCATTTCATTATCCAGGTCTCCACCGTTCTGCTCTAAATTATTTACATTTTTTACCAGTCAGCTTAGGTGATTTACTAACAGGTTCTAGTGTGTTTAAAAGGCTCAAAAGAAAAGAACAAAGGACGGGAGTGGAGGTGGGGATTGTCCATTTTGTCAGAGGTTTGGGACACGTTGAAAAGCAAAAAGCTGCTAGGAGTTCTTAGGCCTGTGCAAAGCCAGCCACCAGCTGTTCTGGGCACAATCATTTTGACACCAAAGCCAAGCAGATGGTCTGGGAGGGGGAAGGGCGTGGCTCAGTCACGAGGGAGGGAGTGTTCTTTGGGTTGGAGAGAAGAGAGGCCAGGGGAAGGGGCTGTGGGAAAGTGCCATGAGACTCTATGTTTGGGGTGCTTTTTGCACACACACGGGCTTAGAGGAGCCAGACCTTCCAGAAGAAATAAACTCCTCCCTGAGTGGGAAGAGAGGGTGAGACAGGAAGTTAGGACGAGAAGCAGTGGGAGAGAATGACATCCTCAGCAGGCAGTTAACACTTTCTGAGAGCGCTGAGCAGATAGCTCAGGGCTTTTAACTCGGCTGGAAACACAGAGTTCCAAGCAAGTACCAGGAGGCAAGTACTAGTATCCTGCACTGGAAAAGGAAGGTAGAAAGTGGCCCCCTCCTTTTTTAAGTATAGAAAGGAGGACTGTTAGAAGCAGCAGTTATATATAATAGGGTAGCCACACTTACACTGTACCTTTAATCCTTGGTCTACATTCTACCTTGGTTTTAATGTATAGTATAAATAATGCTAATTGTGAGTAGCTGTTTTCATCATTAAATTTGATAGTTGCATGACTGGCTATTCTCCAGGGGTCTGCAAACTGTTTTTGTATGATCTGCGAGCGAAGATTATATATTTAAAAGGCTGAAACAAACAAAAAACAAAAAAGAAGAGGCAATGAGACCAGGTGGCCCTCAAAGCCTGAGGTATTTACTGACTGGTCTTGTCCAGAGACTGTTTGCTGAGCCCTGATCCCCTGGCATCAGCCTGGGCTTTTCAACCGCTCGGTGCCCCAGCACTGGACGCGGCATGGTGGCTGTGGGGAGGCTTAGTCTCTGAACCAGCGTCTCTCTGGTGCCACCCTCTGAGATCCTGATCTAATTCACTTGGGGTGCAGCCTAGGAATCGGGATTTTTAAAAATTCCTTAGGCGGTTCCAGTGCAGCTAAGATTGAAAAGCACTGCCCTAAGGTAGTGGTTCTGGAAGTGAGGCCCGGGACCTGCAGGGTCAATAGCCCCCAGTGGGCTAGAAGTGCAGAATCTGCGGCCCCACCCCGACCTGCTAACTCAGAAGCTCTGGGGTGGGCCCAGCTCTTCCGGGGGTCCTGATGCACCTCGAGTCTGAGGGCACTGCTCTAAGGCTCACTCTTTCAAACGTAAACCTGCTCATGGCAGGCCAGCGTCACAGAGGGCTGGGTGGAGAGAGCAGGAGGACAGGAGGAAGCTCGCAAGGGGGACGAGCAGGGCCTCGGAGGGTGCTTTCCAGTCTAAGGCTGGACATAACCGTCGCTGCTCCCTGACACACCACCCAGGCCCTGGGAGGTGAAGTGAGCTGCAGGAGCCAGACCTTGGGACTAGAATCACACCAACAACAACAACGATCATGAACCCCTCCCTAATAAAAGTTGTCCATAATAATGTTAGTTTGGGGCTCTGTTTTTCATCATTACATATGTATTCACCTTTCATTATATTAATTTACAGAAGGTACCCATTTGGTAAATGCAAGGATTGAAGCACACTCCTGAACTATTTTGAAATAATTTAAGTAAACTTTATACCTGCCTGCAAAGTATGAAAGCTGCGTTTCTGATCATTAGTGATGGGTGAATTCTGTTCTCCCAACCGCGCCCTCTAGGAAGGACAGATTCCTGCAGGGTACTTCTCCCCAGTTGCCTGCCCTCCAACAATGTAGCAGGTGAGGCATTTATAAGAATGTCATAGGATTTACAACCTGTTGACAGCCTACTATGTGCCAGGAACTGCGTGGGTTGTAACATACATGATCTCCTATAATCATCGCAGCCCTGTCAAGTCAATGCCATTATCCTCATCTTACTGTTGTGAATATTGAGGCACACAGAGGTTAAAGACCTTCCCCAAATCCCACAGCTAACAAATGGCAGAGCTGAGATTCAAACCCAGGGAGGTCAGGCCTCAAAATCCGTGGGGGTGGAGGTAGGGAAGTTTGCCCATGATCAGACATGATGTGGCGTTTCAATAAACCTAAACTAGTTGGGCTTGAGAACATACAAGTAGTTACTCCCTGCTCTTCCAATTCTTGCTCAGTGTCCTGTGTATCCTCGGCAGGGTGTGAGCCCACATCATCCAAAGGTTGGATTGTGGTGGTGCCATCTTAGAAAGAATTCAAGCCCCAGAGACACACAAGGCAACCAGAGATAAAGATTCCATCCAAGTTGTCAAGAATGCAGTTGCTACCCACAGAGCTGGCTGGGTCTTTAAATTCTTCCTTCATTTTGGAAATTAGCCACCAAAGTGATGTATAAATATTACATATTATCATCACCATCAATAATAACGAGGCATCCTTTTAGAGTCTTCATGTCTCCGAAGCACCATAGGCTCATTAGCTCCTGATGTCTTACTGTTATAGGGCTCGGTTACAAGCGGAAGCAACGGGAGCTCAGAGGTCATGACCGTTGGCAGCCCTGTGAGTCTGCGGTCTCCCCAAACCTGCAGAACTGGCCTGAGAACAGAGATGCGGGTTTGAGTCCCAGCTCTCAGAGCTGCTCGGTGAGAACGGACAAGTGACATCCACCCTCCGGGTTTCTGCGGCCGACATATGGGAGTGGACTGATTTCTAAGGTTCCGTCTCCATCTTCCAGTCCTGGGACATGTGGGCGGCTTTCCAAGGCTGGGGCCAATGGGCAGTGATGATCGTGGTGGTGATGTAATCAGTCAGGGAGCCAGTGTGGGCAGTGTCCAGGGTGTTCTGATGCCAAGTCTATTTCTATAACATCCTCTGTCTACACAACTCATGGGACTAAAGTTCTTCCTTCTTTTTTGGAAAGAATTAGGGTAACAGTGTGGGCTTGTTGGTCAGTTGCCATGTGAGTGCATTATTTCCTTGCCCAGAAAAGTCAAGGATCTTTAAAAAGACGAGTCTCTGTGAGCTTGGCTCTCCTGTGGGGAGAGGATTCTGATGCTTTCCAAGGGGGTGTCTAAGTCCCTAGAAAATATGTTTTCACAGATCTGAGATGAAGAAACATGGTTTATTTATCAGGGAGCTTAGCAGCTTCCAAACTCTCTTCAATAAATTACGTCATCTTCTGGACTTAAGACCTAACAGATTTACATCCAAGTCCCAAAGTGAAAATTAGAATTTAAATTTGGATCCATGAGTGTTCTCTCCCTTTCCTTTACCCTTACGCACACGTGCACCAATCTGCCAGTCCGTGTGGTGTGGGAGAAAGCAAGCTGGACCAGGGGTCTGGGCACCCAGGATGCCTCTGGTGGTGTCCCCGGGGCCCACTGGGTCCCTGAGCCTGTGCCTAAGACACACCCTTCTCTTGGGAGTTGATGTCCAGGCCCTGTCTATACCTGCCTAAGAAAGGAATCTTAACCTTTTCCTGGGGGGAAGCCATAAACCTCTTTGGAGATCTGCTAAAACCTATGGAACCCCAGCACATAAATGGTAAAATCGTTCATGCGGTGTCGGGGCCTCCAAGTTATACCTCCTTGGAGGGAATGGTCTTTTGGGCTTATTGCTAAGTCCTGGTATCCTGCTCCCGAGACAAGACGGGCACTGTTTTGAAAGCAAATAAGAAACTGTACAACTCCTCCTCTCTGGGAAAGGAGATGAGTCTGCGTGTCATCCAGGCTTTTTTTTCTTGCTGCCTGGAAGGGAGAGTCTTAGCCTTTCTGATTCCCGCAAGCAGGTTGTGAATGTACTTACGCACGAAGTAACGTGCACCGTAATGAGGCTTCTGTGGGGGTGCCCCTCCTTCCACCCCGAGCCTCTCTTCCAGCCTGGCTGGTCCCTGCCAGAGCCACAGAGCATTCACACACCCTCCTCTCCTTGATGGAGGCTGCTGCTGCTGCTGGGGTGATGGAGAGGGGGCAGCCTGTGGGGTCAACCAGTACTTGCTGGTCTTCACGGTCTGTCCCTCCAGGGTCCCCACCCTCTTGCCCCCATAAAGCAGAGGAGGAAACAGGCTCAGGTGTATTAGATGACCTACCCAAGGTCACACAGCTGGTAAGGGTGACATTCATTTTCCCTCCATGTATGTGACAGCCCAAATCAGAGTACCAGGCC
This sequence comes from Equus przewalskii, assembly GCF_037783145.1. Lineage (NCBI taxonomy): Eukaryota > Metazoa > Chordata > Mammalia > Perissodactyla > Equidae > Equus > Equus przewalskii. Next base: position 32,348,793 of record NC_091835.1, on the reverse strand, counting down.
CATGGTTCCGTTCGCTCCCCGGCTCCCTCCTCCTAGACCAGGGATGGTGCAGGGGAGAAAGGCCCCCTCCTCCGTGCGCTCAGCATCGTGCATAAGCCGCCCCACGAGGACCTCTTCCTGAAGCTCGCGGGTGCCCTGCAGGCTCAACCAGATCATTTCCAAATAGCTCAGAAATCGTGAGGTCAGGCAAACAGTGGCTGTGGCCATGGGCCTGGGGAGGGGCTGCTCTGGGGACCCTGCCCTGGGGAGGGGGCAGCAGTGTAGTTGGGGCCTCCGTATCTGAGGACCTGGGTCCCCGGAGTCAAGCCCAGTGGTGAGGCCTTGTTGAGTCTGAGAGCTGGGAGTGCTGTTGATATGGAGCCCGGAGTGCTTCCCACATCCTCTAGACTCCTCTGAGGAGCCATGTCTTTCACCCCCTCCCCTCTCACACGCACACAACAGTGAAGGCACACCCTGGCCCTCAGAACAGGTGCCTCAGGGCCTCCAGCTCCAGTCTGGTCCTTAATTCAAGCGCAGGAGGTCCCCAGGCCCAGCTGTCTCCTGCTCCTCCCTGGCTCCTGCCTGGCCCACAGTTTGGGATCCCAAACTGTGCATGTTTGGAAGCTTTTTCCCTCTGCTCTCAGGGCCATGGTCACTCAGCCCTTCTGGCTCTCTCAGATTTCTGTAAGGCACCAGTGCCCGTGTTGGCTGGAGCACCCATGGGTGGGTGGCGGGGTGACCGGGAAGCCGTGCTGCAGATGCTGCCACCCTAACTCCTGAGCCAGAGGCGAGGGCGGCGCTGGCCAGCCTCCTCCTGGCCTGCCTGCTGTTGGCAGCCTCGTTGCCTTCCCGTCGTCACATGGCCTCAGACCCTGAGGACCGGTGCAGCTTCCAAAGACCCCGCCCAGGCTCAGTTTCCCTGGCTGAGTACAGGGTCTCGAAAGCTGTTGTAGGCAGTATGCGTCCAGACATGCTGGGAGCTGCCTTGGGGAGGGCAGAGGGAGCTGGGAGCAGTCCTCATACCCCAGTGTCCCTGGGGCCCTCGCTGAGGGCACAGAGCAGGGCTCAGCTGTGCCAGAAGCCTCCTGGCCAGAGGTGGTTCTCATCATCATTGAGGAGCTGGGCCCTAACCAGAGACACATGATGCAATGGCAGACACTGGAGAGCAGCCCAGCCTTACGGAATGGCCTGGCAGGCGGCAAACTAGGACACGTTCCTGGGAGGCAGGCACCAGGAGCCAGGGCAGGACGACCTGCCAGACTGTCTCGAGGCCAGAGTGTCTCGTGCTGCTCCAGAGCAGCACGGGGAGCGGAAGAGAGCGTGGCTCTGTATCTCAGACAAGGCTGTGTCCCGGAACAATCTTCCTCTTCTGTGCAGTGTGAAGCCTACCTCTTAGTTATTGTGAGAACTACAATAATAATATATATTATTATATCATAATGATCTCATTATTAGTCTCATCATTTGTGCAAGTTACCAGTGGCCTACAGCCTGGAGAGGACAGAAGTAGTGGACTGCGTGCCCTCCCCCGGTGGGGCCAGGGCCACTTGCCCAGGGCAGATGCCGTTTTCAAAGGCGGAGGTGAGCCTGTGGAAGACAGTTGGGCTGTCCTCAGACAGTTACCATGTGACCCGGCAGTTTCCAGGCATTACACAGAGGAGTTGAAAATGTGTCCAAACAGAATCTTGTGCCTGAATGTTCACGGAGGCTCTGTTCACTATCGCCAAAAGGTGGAACAAGCCAACATCCGTCAGCAGGGAGTGGAGGAGCAGAAGGTGGTACAGATGCACAACGGACTGTTATTCCACCGTAATGGGAATGAAGCACGGATACGTGCGAGGGTATGAAGGAATCTTGGAAAACTATGCTTAGAGAGAGAAGCCAGACACGTAAACCACATCTGACGTGAAATATTCCGAATAGGCAAGTCCATGGAGACAGAGCAGATTAGTGCTTTCCAGGAGCTGAGGGGAGGGGGAATGAGGAGTGACTGCTTAATGGGTACGAGGTTTCCATTTGGGAGGATGGAAAGTTCTGGAACTAGATAGTGTGATGGTTGCACAACATTGTGAATGTACTAGATGCCACTGAATTGTACACTTTAAAATGGTCACAGTGGTAAATTTTATGTTACGTGTATTTTACCGTGGTAAAAAAAAAAGGAAAAAAGTGGGGTGAGGTTGGGGCCAGGTAAGGGTCAGCGGAAGGCAAAGTATCTGTACAGTGAAAGGCTCCAGATGCCCTCGGAGGTCACTTTGGTTCTGAAAATACCTTGTGGGCCTGTGGTTGAGTTCCAGCTCTCCCCTTGCTCCTTTGACGACGGACAAGTGCGTGGTGACCGTATGCAGCTGGAGAACAAGAGAGCCGAGGCCCACATCTCGGTCTCAAGGAGGGCTAGGGCTGGGGGCTCTGTGGCTCCAGCCTTAGGGTGTGTGTGGGGGGACAGACAGTCGTCAGGTGAGGGGACCTTAACACACCCTTCCACCAGAGCAGCTACCCTTTATCTGTTTTGTAGATTGAGGCTGTACATAAAAATTTATTTGAAAGAATGTACTGCTAGAACACCAGCTTTCTCACTGTACAGATAAACTGAGGAACAGAGAGGGGCAGTGACTTGCCCAAGGTGCTGGTGAATAGGAAATCCTGAGTTAGAGCCCTGACACCAGACCTCTGCCCGTCCCCATCACCACCGCCTCCGCCTCTCTAGATTCTGCACGCCGACTGTTGGCAGACGTCCTTGGCTTGCTTTGCAATTCCTTTTCTGTGGGAATCATGGGAAGGAGGGCTGCCCCCAGCGCTGTCCCTCTCCTGGGTTCCAGGAACACACACTGTCCCCACTCAGTCCCCTCGTGCCAAGCGCCAGCCTTCCCTGGGTGTGATGACCAGGCAGCCCCCCTGGACTCACGCACAGGTCTCCATGTGGTGATGAAAAGGGCAGCCCGTTCTCGGTGGAAATCAGATCCATTCATTCAGGAAGATCGGAAAATGATAATATAGATCTGTCTCTGAGTGTGGGAAAAATTATAGACTGTATTCTTCACTATAATTAAGCCTGTTTTAGTGGGAGCCGTCAGTATGTTAGGCAATGCATTGTTCTTTCTTAAAGGTGTTTTTGAGACCCAGTGTGTCAGAATTAAAACCTGTTCTCTTAGTTCAGACAGGTGGGGATTTTCCTGGGGGGTTAGGCTTTCGCCTCTCACTGTGGGCCTTCTCTGCCCCCCTAGTCTGGTCCACCCAGGCAGTTAGGCAGCCTGGGCCAGCTGCCTTGGACTGGCAATGAGCCGGGCTGGTCAGCCCTTGACTGTCCTAGACAACACGGTTTCTACCATGGCCTCACAGAGCCACAGGAAATCAATCAAACAAATACTCCCTTCAGATACCTGGGCTCCCTGGGTGGTGTATTTTTTTTTTTTTTTAAGTGAGGAAGATTGGCCCTGAGCTAACATCTGTTGCCAACCTTCCTCTTTTTTTTTTGCTTGAGGAAGATTGTTGCTGAGCTAACATCTGTGGCAGTCTTCCTCTATTTTATGTGGGATGCCACCACAGCATGGCTTGACAAGCAGTACTAGGTCCACTCCTGGGATCTGAACCTGCTAACCCCAGGCCACTGAAGCGGAGCATGCAAACTTAACCTCTACACCACCGGGCCAGCCTCTCCATGGATATTTTTTGTATTCACTTAAATGAATGCTCATTCCCCAACCTTAGGCTCTGGTTTAAAAGCTGCTAAACCATTTGGTTTTATTTAATTTAACCTCTTAAGTAGTGACTAATTCTGTCATTCCCTGGATCAGGAAGTCCAGTGGTGCCCCATTGCTTTCATAATAAAGTCCAAAATCTGGAGCCTCTGTAGTCAGACATCACTTAAGGATGTTTCGGTCAACGACGGACCGCATGTACGACGGTGGTCCCATAAGACTAGGACCATGCAGCCTAGGTGTGTGGTAGGCCACACCAACTAGGTTTGTGTAAGTGCACTCTGTCATGTTCACACAATGTTGAAATTGCCAGACAACACAGTTCTCAGAACGTATCCCCGTGGTTAAGTGACACATGACCGTACCTGCTTTGTCACCTTCTTTGCTGAATTCCCACTCGTGCTTGAACGCTGTCACCAGTAGTTCCCCTTCAGCACTCCTGTACGCACTTTTCTCTGAATTTCACACCTTGTGTTGCAGCGACATTGATGTGTCCGTGTCCCCAGCTGGGAGATGTTTGAAGCCAGGGACTGCCTCATTCATTCTCTTCTCTTTAATCTCCAGCACATTATATGCCACATAGGGGAGGGCTCGAATGTTCAGTGAATTAATAGATTAATTAACTGGTTACTCTCAGAGGGGAAAACTCATGCACGAACAGCCAAGCAGACAGCTGCAGAAATAAGTGAGGGTGGGCCTGCAGCAGCGAGGAGAGCAGGAGGAGTGGGCTCATGGAGGCCCACGTGACTAAGGATTGCTGTGGAAAGGGGACATCTTGGTGAAGCATTCAGTGTTGGCGTGGGAAGTGCTGACAGTGAGAAAGAGGGAAGAGGTGAGCATAATCCTGAAAGTTGTGCCCTGCCCAGGTGGATGGATGGGAGCGTCACTAGGATTAGGAACACAGCGCGTCCAGGTTGGTGGGGGAGATGCTGTCTTAGCTTTGGATGTGGGGAGTGTTAGGGACCTGTAGCCACGTGAGTGAGCCTCGAGCTCAGCAGGCTTTTGAGAGCCATCAGCTTGTTAGGTGTAGATGGAGTTGGGCATGAATGAGGTTGCAAAAGGAGAAACAAGAGGCAAAGCACAAAGAATGGTCCCCACCTTACCCTGGAGGGAATGCCAGCCTTAAAGGGGTGAGCCAAGAAGAGGATCCTGTTGATGAGACTGAGCAAGAGAGGACCAAGTCGAGACTTGGTGGTGTGATGTTCAGATCAAGGATATAGGAGACAGGAGAAGGATCAGGAGAGCGGGGGGCCATGAAAACAGCTGCGGAGAGAGAGTTTCAAAAGGAAGGTGTGGTCCATGGTTTCAGATTCAGCCGAGGTGAAGTGGGATGAGGTTGAAAAACCGCCTTAGGCTTCGGCAGTTCGAGATGACTTTGGATGAGTGGAGCGGTGGAGGAGGCCAGACCCGGTGGGCTGCAGAATGACTGTGCGAGGGAGTGAAGCTTCAGACCGTGGTGGTGAAGAGAAGAAGGCTCTGGCCATAACTTGAGAGGGAGACAGGATCTGGGGAAAGTGGGAGATGGGAGACAGCGTGCTTCGTGATTAGTTGGAGCTGGGGCATCCAACACCTGAGACTGTATCCTCCCTCTGGGTACTAGTCGGATTAAGGACTAATTTATTGCTTCTAGAGGTGAAGCTGGAGTAGGATTTTTTTTTTTTTTTTTTTGAGTGGGACGTTATACAGAGAAGACTCTGACTCCTAGAGATATGACTCAGTTAGAAACAAGTCTGAGCTGCTGCATCAGAGACCCAACAGGACAGTGGCTTAAAGAACAAAGAAGTTTCTTTTTCTCTCCTGTCGCAGTCCAGGATAGGCAAGCTGTTCTGCTCCACGCAGTGGTTCAGGGGTCCCGCTTCCTGCCCTCTTGTTTCTCTGCCATCCCCAAGGTCAGTGTGTGATCTCAAAGTGTGGTCCCCAGACCAGCAGCATCAGCGTCCCCTGGAAACTTGTTGGAAATGCAAATTCTTAGGCCCCACCCCACACCTACTGAATCAGAACCTCTGGGCGTGGTGCCCAGCTACCTGTGTTGCAAAAGCCCCCTAGGTGATTCTGATGCACCCCGAAGCTAGAGAACCACTGCTCTGAGGTGCTGTCCTGGCCTGCATGGTTGAAGCTAGATGTCAGTCCAGCCCGGGGAAGGGAAAGATTGTGGAGATGTGCAGGAGCAATGTGTTACGGTCCAAGCCTGGAAGTGGCACTTGCACCCACATTCCACTGTTAAGAACTGTTACACGGCCAGACGCAGCCTCTTAGAGGGCAGGGAAATGCAGGCACCAGTTAGGTGGCCAGAGCCCAGCTACAACTCCATCGTAGCAGAAGGAGGGGGGAACGACATTTAGTAGTCCACTAGCAGTCTTGGCTGCCTTATCAATCAAACTTCAGCAGGTTTTAGTGCACCTCTCATCCTTGGAATAAAGGGGAGGCGATCACCTATAGATCGCAGTTAAGGCTCACATGTTTACCAGGATCCAAGCGGAGGCTGTCAGGTGCACCAGCCCCAAAGGTTGCCCACCCTCACTGGGCTTGAGCGGCCCAACCCTTAGACACCTACCTTACCTGCTCACCCACGCTAGATCGTGCTGCCTAGGTCCTCCTTGGCAACTTCCAATAAAAGTCGGGATTTCACCCAGCTGGCCCCATCAGAAGGAGGGCACCCAGGTTCGGCAGGGCAGGATGAGTAGGAAGGGTTCTGGTTTACTGCAAAGGAGAGAGAGAAGGAAGATAAGCAGCTTGTTCAGTGAGCAGCTGTGCACACCGCGTGGACTGGTCCTGCACCATCCGAGGGGCAGGCGCTCACATGGTCTCTGATGTGTTCAGCTCCCCCAGGAGTTGGGTGATGTGGCCGCCCTGTCTGTGTCTCATCCCCACGTCCCGCCCTTCTGCTGCACCCCGACAGCCTGGGCTCAGGGCTTCCTGCTGCCACTGCTCCTGCCTTACCTGGATGGGCCACCTCTGGTACCTCCATCCTTGCTATGAGAGGCTTCTCAGGAGGTGACTCAGTGCTCCAAGGACCAAGCCTGGACAGAGAAATCAACTCTGGATGGAGGCAACTTTTCTTCTCTCCCGAAAGCCTGCTAAAAGCCCAGACGTGAGAGGCCTTGACTTTGACATCAGCGACGCCAGGGCCTGATTCCGGCTCTGCCGCAGGCACGTCAGCCTCCTCCTCTGTAAAACACAGGTGATATACCTGCCTCACTCAGTCGCTGAGACAATGAAGTGAGAGACCTGGCCCAGGTGAGGCCCCACCACCTCTGCTGCCGGAAGCTGCAGGGCCTGGGGTTTGTGACTACCACAGAGAGTCTGGGAGAGGCGCTGGGGGCCAGAGGAGGTTTCCCAGGGGCCTAAAACACCTGTCTCCGTGACTAGGAAATCACACATTTCTGGAACAAAGGCAGAATGGCTGCCTCCCTGGATCCGGCGTTTGTTTCACGAGCTACTTCGAGATCCGGTGCATGCACACGCTTGCCTCTGAGAGCTCTGTGGCCCGTGGTGCTGAGCCTTCTGCAGGAGGAGGGGGAGAAAGCCACTTGTGGTTGTGGGCGCTGAGATCCCACTGGGCTGGGCCTTAAGGGGCTCGGGGCTTCCCAGCGTCCGCTGAAGAGCCGTCTCTGAGGGCTGGAGCAAAGGCAAGGGGAAAGAGGCGGGTTGGGAGAAGGGCATTGCGGGTCCGTTTCAATACCTGCCAGGGCTGCTGCACCCGCTCTGGGCTCTTCTCAGGGCTGACGCCTCCGGGAAGCGCCTGACTGTGTCCCCAGGTGTTTCCCGCCAGTGAGACTGTCCTGCTCCCATCTGTGCCTCGTTTGGATTGTTTCCTAAAGGATTTTCTACTTTGATGTACCATGGACATAGGTCTGTGCTTCTCACCTGAGGCCAGGATTAAAAGACGAGGGAAAAGAGAAGACAATACAGAGAGGACAGAGAGGGGAGGCAAAGACGAGAGAAACCCTGGGCTGGGGTGTGCGGGACCTCCCAGGAGGCCTGGTGGAGAATTGCTGACGCCCGTGCTAAAACCACCCACACGGAAATGTCCTCCACACTCACATGGGTTCAGGCCCTAGGAGGGATGGTTTACGTTTTGCTTCTCTCCTGTCCATCGTCTTTGACTTAGGTGTCCCGGGAAACCTTGTGAGAAATATCTACATGACTCTTAACGAATGCAGGAGCTTCCGCGTGGCTCTTCAGTGCATTTGTTGATCCGTTCATTCATTCGTGCGACATGCAGGGTCACCCGTGCATGAGATGCTGTGGTGGGTGTTCAGGATACAGACTTGAGCTCAGATTTTAGCAAATAATGTAGTTAAGGGAAATGCCTTAGCCTTAGTAATGGGGGGTGGTGACCCTGGGTGTCCGAGCAGATAGTGCGTTGGTGAAACCTGTGGCATGTGGACGGGATGGGCAGAAAGATTCCGAGGCCTGAGGAACAGTGAGTACTGCTGGCAGGCAATGTGAGGTAGTGTGAAAAGCCAGGACTGAACATCCAAACCAGGTGATGTTTGAAGTGAAAAGGGGGCACTGCTAATGATCATGCCAAGACAATGGATGTACACTGGATCGTCGGCAAACTGAAATGTCTGGTCCCACTGCTGTTTCTGACTTGCTCGGTGACTTTGGGCCTCAGTTTCTCTCACCTACGACTGGAATGACTCTATCGTCCTTACTGGGATGGGTAAAGATGCGGCTCCACTCCAGGACTTACTGCTGGCATGTCATTTTGGACCATTTCTGCATCACCTATGGCTTGGATAAGTCCATAAGCATTTTGTGAGTATCACCTCTTCTAACCCTCACAATAACCCCATGAGTGGGCATGAGCATCACCCCCATGCTACAGATGAGAGGGAGATGGAGGGTAGAGGGCCTGTCCCGGTCACGCGAGTCTCCCTCCGTTACCACGCAGAACCACTCCAGGACCCCAGGCCCTCCTGCAGCTGCCTCCCCAGCCTGCTCGTTTGGAAATGCCCACCTCTGATTCCCCATTTCCTCCCCTCTCCTGGATCCCACCCCCTGCTGTCCTCCCCTGGTGCTCTGGCAAAGGCCATCCCTCGCTGGTCCTCATGTGACTGGGATCTTGGCAGCACATGGCACTGTGGCCCACCCCTCTCCCCTGACTCCTGGGAATGGGCCCCAAAGTGGAGACAGTCTACCTAGAATTCCTATTCCTAATTGTTTCTATCTTTAAAAGAAGCAAAATTAATCTTTGATCATATTTACTATATAGATTGACATTAGTACATGAATAAAATTTGTGTAATAATATATAGTTAGTAAATATACATATATATGGGGTGTTCTCAAAACATTTTAGTGACGGAGGGTATGGTTAAAAGAGCTTGGTGCGGGGCCAGCCCACTGGCGTAGCAGTTAAGTTTGCGCACTCCGCTTTGGTGGCCCTGGGTTCGCCGGTTTGGATCCCAGATACAGACCTACACACGGCTTGTCAGGTCATGCTGTGGCAGGCATCCCACATATACAGTAGAGGAAGATGGGCATGGATGTTAGCTCAGGGCCAGTCTTCTTCAGCAAAAAGAGGATTGGAGGCAGATGTTAGCTCAGGGCTGATCTTCCTCAAAAAAATAAAAGAGCTTGGTGGCCACTGCCTGACGTCACCTCTGGTCTAGCTGCCCCTTCACAGTGCCCCGCACACTGCGCTCTCACACACCTTTGCACCCACTGCTCCCTCTGCCATATCAAGGTGAACTGTGGGTAATAGAACATCCAAACATGTACCTTAAGCTACAAGTCTGTTGTTCTCTCATATAAACTAAGTCTGTAGGTGAGCAGCCCAGGGGTGGTATGGCAGCTCCAAAATCATCTGAGATCCAGGCTCTTTGAACTGATTGCTCTGCCCTTTTCAACCCATGGTTTCTAGCTCATGGCTTAGAATGGCTGCTTGAGCTCCAGCATTACGTCAGCATTCCAACCAACAGAAAGAAGGAAAGACTGAAGAGAGACATGCCCCTTCTTCACTGTAAGGATGTTTCTGATTATTAGAGATAAAGAATGACATTTATTAATAATAAATGGACTGATGCACCAGGATGATATTACAACTCCAAATCTGTATGTACTCCATAAAATAGTTACAAAATATGTGAAGCAAAAATGAACAGAATTAAAGCAAGATAGACAAATTCGTGGTCATAGCGGGAGTCTGTCATATGCCTTTTTCAATAGACAGTAGAACGAGCAGACACAAAATCAGTAGACATTTAGATGTGAAAAGTGCAGTTACAAACTGACACATGTAGAATTCTGCACTCCACAGCGACAGGATTCCCAGTCTTTGTGAATGCACAAGAAACATACACCAGGAGCCTGCCAGGTGGCTTAGTGGTTAAGTTCACCGCTCTACTTTGGCTGCCCAGGGTTTCGCAGGCTCAGATCCCAGGCACGGACCTGGCACCGCTTAGCAAGCCATGCTGTGGCAGGCGTCCCACATATAAAATGGAGGAAGGTGGGCACCGATGTTCGCTCAGGGCCAGTCTTCCTCAGCAAAAAGAGAAGGATTGGTGGTGGATGTTAGCTCAGGGCCAATCTTCCTTAAAAAAAAAAGAAAAGAAAAGAAAAAAGAAACATACACCAAACAAACAATATTCCAAGAAGTCACAGACCCCACTTCCTCTTATGGGCCCTTTGCCAGCAGTTAACCCCTGTGCCACCCAGGGAAGCACCGTCTGCTCCAGGTGGCCAAGGACCCAGCTGGAGTGGAGGGTTTCCAGTCCTAAGGCAGAAAGGGGAACACATATTAGGGAAACCACCCCCCCTTCCTTCCCGCAGCTCTGGCCCTGAGAGCCCTGTGCAGTGGTGATAGCCTGGGCCGAGGCAGAGGGCAGAGGCTCCTCACTCTGTTCTGGCAGTGCTGTGTGACTTTGGGCAGGTTACTGAACGTGTCTAAGCCTCAGGTTCCTTATCTTGCAAAATGGGAATAACCCGACTTCATGGGCTACTGGGAAGATGGGACAAGGTAACGTGTGAAGCACTTAGTCCTGTGCCTGGCACATCATAAGTGCTCAACAAATGTTAGCTGCACAGAGAGGTCAAGTAACTTTCCCAAGATCACACGGCTAGTGAATGAAAAGGCTAGGTTTCAGATCCAGGCATCTGGCTCCAAGCTGGTACTGACACTTCTTTGGGACCTCTGCCACCCTCAGCACAGGGCTCCACATATGGTGGGGGTATAGTGAGGGCAGGACTGCTGAACACAGGGAGATAGGAAACTGCTGCCGCCGGTTAGCCATGTGACGTTAGAGAGGTCTTTAGAAATGTGTGTCTTGGCTCAGCCGTGCTCGTTCCCTCATTCCTTCTGCAGAAGGCTGGTGGCAGGGAGACCGCAGGTCCCGGCCCTGATGCCGCAGTTCTGGCTTCTCTGCCACCGATGGCTGAAATCTTACCGTTAGAAATGCGTTTCTTCTTAAGTCCCGTCTTCTGCCTGAACTCCTTTTTTAAAAGTACAGCTTTCCTTTAGAGGGTCCTGACCCCTTGGTTGGCAGGTCTGGAGAAGGTTCAGGGACGAGAGTCTGGTGGGCCCTGTGGCGGGGAGGGGGTGCAGACAAGGGGAAGAGAGTGCAGCCGGGGAGCCGGCGGACAGACTGTCTGTGCCCTAAGGGGCTAGGTGCCCAGAGGGTCTCGCCAGGGCCGGTGCGTGACACCGCATCACAGCTCCGTTCCTGCTGCCTGGCCAGCCTCATCTGTCACCCAGTGTCACGCTTTTTACAGGCTTCCTTTTTTCTCCTTCTGTGTTTTTTTCCACCAACCTGCTTCTCAGACTAAATTGGAGAAAAATGAGTTTTGTCTTTTTTTAACAAGAAGACTAAAAGTCTTAAATTACCTTCTTCGAGGTCTGCAAATAGAAATCCTGATTAAGACAGCCCCCTTTTCTTGTCTCTCTTCCCCTCTTCCTTGTTGGGAGCTGTGAGCCTGAAACCAAGGCAGTACGTGGCTCGGGGGTCATCTGGGCCTGGCCAGGCCCTGCTGGGGGGAGACCAGCGTACTGGCTCGGGGGTCATCTGGGCTGGGCACCAGTGCGGTGGCAGGAGGGCTCGACTCAGGTTGGGGGGTGCTGGAGAAAGAAATGGAAATGGGCAACCCAGTGCCTCATTGCTGTGGTTCTGGAATAGAAGAGGCCCCAGAAGGGCCGGTGTCTGCAGGAGCAGCTGCTGAGGGAGTGTGTGCAGGTGCCTGGGGCCTGCAGCCGGGAGGGGAGGACCCACAGCCTGGGGTTCAGACTCACCAGAAGCGAACGAGATCACCGGGCCCAGGGTGCCTTCTCCACCTCTCTCGCCCCATCAATGTCATGGTTCCCGGAGGGTCCATCAGTGAGCATCAGGATGAGGGGAGGGAACCTGGTTCTGGGGCAAAGACTAGGAGTTTGAGGGCTGGCATCCTGGGTACTAGTCCCTGCTACATGAAATAAGCATAGCTAACATTTACTGAGTACTCTCTGTGTGCCAACGACTGTGCTAAACACCTCAGGGAGATGTGCCCATCTAGTCTTCAGAACAGCCTGCCACGTGGGCATCATCGTCATCTCCACTCCAGATGAGGACACTGAGGATGGGAGGTTAGGTAACCCGCCCAAGGTCTCCTGGATCTCGTGACAGATCGGAGTTAGAACCTGCGAGCCAGACTCCAGGGCTCAGGTACTTCTTTCCGCCAAACCACCAGGCCTGCCCACCTGCCTCCTCATTTGGAAGGTCGAGGTGCAGGGCGGGTAGGGTGGACTGGATCGTCGTTGAGGTTCCAGCAGGCTCTCTGATTGGGGCTCACGCCTCACTGTGCACGCGGAGGTCCTGTTCAGACACTGCAGAGGGCAGGATTCCAGTGCGAAGCAGGCATGCCGAGTGTGCAGGTGTGCGTGCGTGCATGTGCATGTGTGTGTGTGGAAGGCACGTAAACTTGCTTCCTGCAACCCTAATGAGACAGGAAGAGAATAAAAACACAACAACTCCAGTGCAAAGTCTGTAGGAAGATTCATAGGTTAGATTTGTTAAAAGGACAAAACCAGGATCCAAAGGTCTAGAAAATTCTTCCCGGTTCACCTCCATTGTGTGTCCAGTAGCCTTTGCATTTCCCTGATCTTTGCTCCTGGTTGCACACCCACAGCCTCGGCCTAGTCAGCACTGTGAAGGGAAGCCTGCTACGGAGCTCTGGCTCCGGGAAGGCGAGGTGGCCTCCGTGGGTCCCCCAGCCCAGCACGTGTGTCTTCTCTGCAGGCCCTGCAGCCATGGCCCAGTACAAGGCGGAGCAGGACGACTGGCTGAGCGTCTATCTGAAGTATCTGCTCTTCGTCTTTAACTTCTTCTTCTGGGTAAGTGAATTCTGAACACCAGCCCCTTCCGAGCGCGGAATGAGTCAAGCCACCTTTGTTTCTTGTGAGTCACTGCTCTGGGGTTGATTTCTTCCAAATCAAAGACCACCTATGGGCAAATTCTGCCTACTTTAAAGCAAATATGTACATTTGCTAGTGAGGGGGAAGAACAGAATCCGGCCTGCAGGTTGGCGTGGAGTCCGTGCCGCGCGGCATCTGAATAGAGGAGGCATCCACACGACCGGGAGCGATGTGTTCCAGCCGCGGGACGCAGGGCCCCGCCTCCCTCCCTGCTCCCTCGTGGCACCAGTGCCTCGTGGGAAATGCGCCTGCTGAAGTAATTGCTTGTTTTCCCCTGAAGCCCGTTGCCTTTCACAGCTAACACTCTCCAGGCCCAGGGCGGAGAAACAGAAGTCCTGGGGCCTGGGGCTGCCTCTGCGTGATGGGAATGGTCTCCGTAGTGACTCCCCTCAGGAAAACGCCCCAGTGGGGTCTTCCCGGAGGAGGGAAGTCTGTCCACTTGGGACAATTATCAGGGTAATTGGGAACAAACTGCCATCAGTTCCCAAAAATAGACACTGGACTGTGCGTGTTTTGTGTTGGAGTCCCGCTGAATGGGAGAGGCAGAAGAGCGCCAGGAGCACAGGCTCTGCTGGTCACTGATGGGGTGGCCTTGCAGGCCACTTACAGGGGCGGAGTCTGTTTCCCAAGCTACAAACCAGGGATCATCTCTAACCTGTTGGGATTTATTAAATACAAGACAACAAGCCCAAAATGGAGTCGCTTATGCTAAGCCCCATGTCACCAAACCGAGATGTAACTAAATTACAGTTTTGACTCTCCCAGAAATTCCATCTTAGAGCAGTCAGTCGGGAATGGCTGAGCAGCACCAGGTCGGTCGTCTGCCTGAGGGACCCCTGCTAGCCCTGCAGGAAAGTGACCTTGCCACAACCATCCCGCTTTCCTCCTAATTCCCGCTCCTTCCGCCTATAAGGAGGTTTGTACAGCTCCCAGACCTCCTTTCTATCTGCCGGATGTGATGCTGCCGATTCAAGACGATTTTTGCTCAAATAAACTCTTAAAGTTTTTACTGTGCTTCAGTTTATCTGCTAATAGGTCGTTTGTTAGCAGCTGCCCTGAAATGGTGTGTGTCAGGGGCCTGGCTGGGTCTCTGCTCACAGGAAGCATTCGATACATGCAGCATCTCGGATATATCAGATGGAGAAGGGCTGAAAACACCACCGAGTCAAGTGCTGCCAAGGCGGAACCAGGTTCCCGCTCCCGGTGGGGGGTGGGGGTGCGCTCCCCTGGCAGCGTCTCCGAAGCATCCCAGATGGGCAGACAAAGATAGGGTGTGTCTGCACCTCCAGGGTCTCTCATTAAGTTCATGGAATTCGTTGAGACTGGGAAAGTGATTCAGGTTGGGAAGCGTCAAGATGTGGTAGTTTGGGAGTGCTGGACACAGCAAGGCGAGGGTTTCCAAGAGTGTTGGAAAGTAGTCAGTCATTTGATGCTATCTGTTGCATAGCTGAACAGCTTGATGTTTGTTTAAATGTTTTTCGCAAAGTTCCTGAATCGAACAATAAGCTTCTTTTATTTGCAACTTCTATCTTCCTGGGCAGCGCTTCCTGGAATAGTGAGGTTGTCGATGAAGACAGTGGAATGATAAAGCCGTGTCGATGAGGTCGCTGAGCGGCATGAGTGCAGATGGTTTCAATTCTCAGAGAGAAATGCAATAGGTGGCTTAGGATTCTTGCTGAGTGAGGATTTCTTTTTAAGAATAAATTTCTTTTTCCTGATCATAAAAGTGTTATGTATCCACTCCAGATAATCTCTAAAATACTGAAAAGTATAGGTAAGAAAATAAAAAGCGCCATCTCTCACTGTCCTAGGTCCTCAGGAGTGCCATAACAAAGTTCCATCAACCAGGTGGCCTTAAACAATAGAAATCCGTTCTCTCAAGATCTGGAGGCCAGAAGTCCAAAATCCACAAGTCAGCAGGGCCGTGCTCCCTCTAAGACTCTGGGAGGAATTTGTCCTTGCCCCTTCCTAGCTCCTGGCAGTGGCTGGCAGTTCTTGGCATCCTTTGGCTTGCAGCTGCATCCTTCCAGTCTCTGCCTCTGTCCTTGCATGCTGCTCTTCCTATGTCTCTGTCTTCATGTGGCATTTTCTTCTTCTTATAAGGACCCCACTCATACTGGATTAGGGCCCACCCTAATGACCTCATCATAACTTGATTATATTTGCACAGATCTTATTGCCAAATAAGGGCACATTCATATGTACCAGGGCTAGGGCCTCAACAAATCTTTTTGGGGACACAATTCAACCCCTAATACTCACCACTCCAGGACCTTCCCTCTAGACTTTGCCCTGATCAGGACAGGAGATCGTGGTGACCTGCGCTATGGGAGTGACAGTGGAGATGGAAATATTTGGAGAGGGTCAAGGGATTTAGGGGGTAAAATTGACAAGATTAGGTCATTAATTGCATGGGGTGGAGAGAGAACAAGTGTCTAGGATATGTAACTCTAGGTGGATGGTGGAGCTCTGCGTTGCAACCGGAGACCAGAAAGACGAAGAGGTTGGGGTCAGGTGGCGAGATCAGACGTAGGCATGTAGGCATGGTGAATTTGAGTTGCCAGGGTCTGGATCTCAGATAGGGATCGTCCCCACACAGAGGTGGTTGCAGCCATGGAAACAGATGAGAACCCCCGGGGAGAGCACGGTGACTGAGAAGAGAGCCAAGAGTGAGAAGTGGAGCACCCCAGTGATCAGGGCTGAGTCTAGGGTCAACAGCAGCTCCCGTTTGCCCTGAAGTGAGGGAGCCTCCAAGATGTGGGACTTTCAGTGCTAACACCAGGAGAGCCCCAGGCAAGCTGGGACGAGGAGTCAGCCTAGGGGAGCTGGAGGAGGAGCATCAGAGAGGTAGGGGGAAGACCAGAAGAAACAGCATCATAGAAGCTGGAGATAAGGGAGGGGTGGACCGTGGGAAAGGGAAAGGGCACATCAAGTATTTTAAGGCCTGGAAAGTGGCCACTGGGTTTGGCCACACAGAGCTCCTTGGTGGCGGTGGTGACAGCACTCTCAAGAGAACAGAGAGGGCGAGGGGCCGAGGAAGTGCGCACTCAATATAGAAAACACCCGCTGGGCATGAGGAGAAGGAGGTCAGTAGCTGGCGGGCCGAGGGCTGCTGTGAGGTGTTCCTCCCAAAATATCTGTGGCAGGGCCCTGACCTGCAAGTCCTGCTGTGCCAGGGTCCCGTGGGAGGGAGCGGGCAGTCGACGAGGTGACTGCCCTCAGGTCCCTCCTAGCCAGAGCAGCCGTGGAGTCTGCCTTGCTGGTGTTGGATTCCCTTGGGAGTGGTGAGGAGAAGCGCGTGTGGGTGGTACGCAGGCAGATGGGCAGCAAGCGTGTTAGCAGAGAGCTCTCGGCGAGTGAGCGTCCCCCGTAGAGATCGCCCTGCTCTGAGTTAAAAATACCCCTGCCTGGGGCCTGGCTGGGTGTGGACCAGCTGCAGGGCCCCGTTCCCCTGAGCCTCGGCCCCCTTATGGGGGACGGTCGGCTTTTGAAGACTTAGGCCTCGTCTCCAGTCCGGGGTTCCTGGCATCTGCCCCTGGACCTGCTGTGATGCCCTCAGAAGTAGACACGGGGCAGACTGCTGGCCCATCTCCTCCCACAGCAGAGCACAGCGTCACACATTTTGCAGAGCACAAAGTCCCTGGGAATTTACCAGCATTCCCCAGGGAGGGGGCCTTGTCAATGAAGATCCCTCCCGTCAAGAGAAGGTTCCCTCCCACACGGGCACCCCAGAGTCCAGCTGCTGGTCCCCCCCCCGAACCCCCTCTTATTAGACACGGACCAGTGCCAGCGTCTACACGGGTGAGTGCTCCCCAACCCTGTCACGGTTTCCACCTCTTCTGCCTTCCCCATCAATCCTAGAGCAGAGCAGCAGGGAGGGTCCTTGGACTGCTGTGTGGCTCCCTAGTGCCGCCTCCCACCACCGCTATGCAGACGCGAGACATGAGCCTCGACAGCAGAGGCCGAGTGCCATGGCGAGTGTGCCCGGGGTGGACAGTCAGACCTCCTTCCTCACCCAGAACAGTGTTCCCTCCCAGAATGTCACCTTGCCCCATCTATCCCAGTGCACCCAGAGAGGATGAGGAAGCCCTTGCCTTGGTGGTTGTGCCTAGCATCGGTGAGGCCTGCTGGAGAAAGACCTTCCGCGGGCTGTCTCCTGCGATCCCCAGGTCAGCCCTGATGGTCGGCACCCCTACAGTCCTCATTTTACAGACAGGGAACAGACTCCCTGCTCAGAACCTTGCCCCAGGGCTCCTAGTGGCTCTAAGCAGAGCTAGCGCTGACACCAGGTATACTGGTCAATAACAATGACAATTGAAACATCCATCCCACCGTATTTATTAAGCACCTACTAAGCGTCAAGCACTGTTCTGGGCGCCTGGAATACGTCCGTGGAGGAAGTTCCCATGTTCGTGGAGCTTCCTGGGTGGCTCCTCTGTGCTTGCCTTCCGCTCGCATCATCCTCTTGACTCTGCCAGCACCGCCGAGGCTGTGAACAGCTCTGGTGGAGCTCCGCGTCAGAGTGTGGAGCCGTTTGCCCAAAGTCCGGCACTCGAGCCCAGCTCTCTCTGACCCCTGAGCCTGTGGCCTGGCCACCATGCTTTGTCGCCTCCAGCTGTGAGTCCTGACCTTCCCACAGTGTCCTTGCGGTGTGTGTGGATTAGTGAGGCAGCAGAGCGTGTGGCGAAGACTCAAGTTTGGGCTCAAGTACAGACCCCACTGTTTATTTGCCTGGGACATTAGGTGCTATGGACTGAATTGTATCCCCTTAAAATCCGTATGGTAAAGTCCTAGCCCCCAGCAACTGTAGGAGGTAATTATGGTTAAATGAGGTCGTGAGAGTGGGGTCCTAACCCAACAGGATCGGTGACTTTACGAGAAGCGGAAGAGAAGGAGAGCCCTCTCCTTGAGCATGCATGAGGAGGCCGTGTGCGGACACAGTGAGCAGGCGGGTCTGAAAGCCAGGAAGAAGGCCCTCACCGAAACAGAATCAGCAGCACCTTGATCGCGGGCTCCCCGCCTCCAGAACGGCGAGAAGTACATTTCTGTGTGTAAGCCCCCAGCTGTGGTGTTTTATTAAGGCAGCCCAAGCAGACAAGACATCGGGCAAATCACGTCATCCGACTGAGGCTCCCTTCTTCATATGTTAAGTGGGAGTGCCAATACCTGTAAGAATTAGAGGTTCGTTTTAGAAAAACACTGAGCTCAGCTCCTGGCGCACACCTGGCACTCAGCTATTGTACATAGCTATTGTGATTGGACTAAGCTCTCTCTGTCCCCAGCACTGGCTTTCGGACTTTGGGGATCGTGACCCATGTAAGAAACAGGTGGCAGCATAAGAAATGCTTACGTGAAACATTCACAAGACTACGTTCACCATTACTGTGCCATGCACCCTGTTTTCTCTTCTGTTTTGCATTGTTGCTTTAGTGCAGGTTACAGCTGCCAAATTTATTTCACAGCCCTACTGTGTTACATTCTGAAGTTTGCAGCAGGATGTTGCGGGCGGTCCCCAGCTCCACCCCGATGCAGGCAGGACTCAGGTGCCTGTGATGGTGCGTCAGGCCTGGGGCGCGTGATGACACTTTAAACCAAGTCTCTACCAGCTGCCACTGAAGCACAATTTGAGGGTTATAAACGCTCCAAATTGAGTCTTACAACCAGTCTGTCATTATCTTCATTCCCATTTTGTAGATGATAAAACTGAAGCCCAGATGATTAGCAGAGTTCTATGTCAGTAGAACTGGGTTTTCTGGCTCAAAGTCTGGTGCTCTTCCCATCTCCATAGATCACTGACATAATTGCAGCCTTAGATCCACTGCTCTGGCACTTAAATGGAGTCCAAAAGATCCCAAGGTTCAAGGTTGAACTTGAATGAGGATGTTTTGGTGGTATGGGCATTCAGACATGCAGAGTATGAAGAATACAAGCAAGACTTAAGCAGTCACACAGACACCCACGTCCTGTACCTGAGCCCACCCCACCTGTGGACCCACACCCCTGACACGCAACCCTTCCTGACCCATCCTTCACCACCACCCTCCGTTGCATTTCCGTTAAGGCAGTGTTAATCGTGATGACCTCTCTCAGCAGGGGAACCTCCCTTGGGTGTAGCTCTGGGACAGGAACCAAACAGGCCAACACGTCCATGTCCCCTTCATGACCCTAGAAGAAAGTGTGACCTAGGCTGCCCCCCGTAGCCGCCCAGGAACTGCTTTTCTTCCCCTTGCATTTCCTGCACGACTCCTTACAGCTCCCAGCACCCCTGCAGTGTTGCCCTCTAATTTATTATTTTAATTAGCTGCTTGGCTGTGTTAATAGTCAAAACTTTCCCAACCTCCCAGGAGCCATGCCAGGCTGTGGAAGAACTAGGGGACCAGCCGGGGACCTTGACTGGAGCAGCTGCCTCTGTCCCGAAGCTCTGTCCTGCCGTTTGTCCTTCCTTGGGGACCAGTGGGGCTCAGCCTCCGGGGAATCCCTGGGCTCCCTTCAGAGGGACATGGGCCAACACAGGAGGCAGGGAAGACGGAGGACTTGAGCTCCGGCCAGTGGAGCGAGGTGGCTGGAGGGCACCCAAGCACCCCTCCTGGACCCTGGGGAGGCCTTGGTGGGAAGAGCCTTCGCTAGATTCCCTGCCGAGGGTGGAAAGCCTTTCGCTTGGGACTTTCTCGTCCCGGGGACCCTGAACCCTGCCCACCTCCCGGGCGTGTCACTGAGAAAGAACCCGCGGGGGCCTGGCAGTTGGTCTTTCTGCTGGGCCCCTTCTGAAAGTGCTGGAGTCACAGAAGCCCCGGTGTTCAGGGCCTCTCTGCCCCTCCGTGCTGTCAGGTCGGCTGGGGGACAGGCTCATGCTGGAGGGTGTGCACATGTGGTCAGCTCTGGCGGGTGAGGCCAGTCAAGGGTGGAGCCCACAGTGACAGCTCAGGGCTGCCCTGCTGGACCCTGGGCCTTGCTGTGGCCCTGACACCGGGCGGCTTGCTTCACGCACAAAGCAGCTTTGGGTGGGTCGGCAGCCCAGTTGGTACAATGGACACTAAACTGGACATTAGAGTTTTTGAGTTCTAGTCCCCTCGCCACCCCCGGCTAGGTATGGGAGCTTGGAAAAGTCGGCTCGCTCTCTGGGCCTCCGTTTCTTCGTCCAGAACATAGAAGGGGTTAGACTCGATTCTTTCCTCCCTGCCTCCTTCCGTGTGGAGTTCCTGGGCGTCTACCGTGTGTGACTGCTCGGGTGCGGAGATGAACGAGATTTAACTGGGAGGCTGAAGGGGGGACAGAGAAAGCAAGGAACACAGAACCGCGCCACAATGCATGTCCTGTAGAAACTCGCACAGGCCGAGGAAGCGGCGGGAGGATGGAATGACTCACTGAGCGGGGCAGGGACGCACAGGCAGGCTCCCTCCAGCTTTGCGCTGGGTTTGAGAGCGAACAGGTGACCTGGGTGCCCTCTTGTTATGAGGGTAGATGGGATCGGGGGAGGGGGAAGTAGTCCTCTTATTTTGTCAAGGGCTCTTTAATGCCCAGGAGCCAAGAAAATAATGCCTTGAAGTGGAAAGTGGCCTTTAGCATGACAAGCCTATCCTTGAAGATTCAACTCAGAACGGGCGGGCGGTGGTGCCAAGGCCACTGGAGCATGGGGTGAGCCTGGAGGAATGCTTGCCTGGTGCTGGGGAGGGGTTAGGCATTCCTAAGGTGGATAGCAGTCCTTGACGAGGATCCCCTGGGCCCCGTGGCAGGTGCAGAGGCCCGTGGGGGAGTTCAGTGTAGGGCAGAGTGCTGTCTGCCCCACGTGCGTGTAAGGGCTCAGCAACGCTCCATGTGGGCTGAGTTCAGCAGACTCTCCAGAGTTGGGAATGAGAAGCCATTCTTTAAAAGTGACCCAGCCAGCCACAGGGGACTGAGCCTTGCTCAGACCCTGTCTCCAGGCCTCTCCCTAAGCCCCCACCTCTCCTTCATGTGGGGAGTTACCCTTGTGATTTCTGAGGCAGAGTCTGCCCACCCAGGCACCAGTGAGCAGCATGGCAGCAGGGACCAGGGATGGTGTCAGGCCTGGGCCCCGCCGCTGGCGTCTGCCTGGTCACAGATGCACAATGATGCCAGTTGACAGAGGAGAGGGAGTGGGGAAGCGTTAGTCTGGCGTTGAGAACCCCTCGAGTGCTGCCCTCGCCTGTGCCAGGGCCTGGACTGCCCTGGAGAGAAGTCCGTTCCCTCTGGGACTCAGACTGCCCCTCTAAACTTAAAAATTGCCAGAAAGCAGGGAAGAGAGATCCTGATGTCGCCCAAGGAATTCGGCAGACAGAGGCAGCCAGGGCAGCAGGGACGGTGTTTTCCCGGCGCCCTACGCTGGTCCCACGCACCAAGTGCCACCCCCACTGTGGTGGCTCCTGTGTGCCAGGCCGCGTGCTGGGCCCGGGCTGCCGAGGGTGGTGAGGTGTGGTCCCTGCTGCACGCTGTGGGCCACGCCAGCCAGAGTGCAGGAGATGGAGCGAAGCCCCCCAGGAAGGTCAGAGGTGGAAGAGGAAGGGCACAGAGAGCAGGGAGAGAAAGGTGGGGAGCAGTGAGGGGTGAGGGGTCTGAGGCCAGAGAGGCTCTGTGCCTGGTCCTGATCCACAGGGCGAATGGAAGAGCTGGGGTGTGGACACTGGCAGCGTGCCCAGAGCCCCCCTCACCACTGCGTAGTTAGTGGCTGTCGGCAGTGTTTTCAAGAAAGCAGCCACTGAGTTCCTCGTGACGAAAGCTAGGTGTGGAGGAGGGGGAGGAGAGAAGATGAAGCCAGAAGTCAGGCCAAGGTCAAATGTCGAAGGGCTTGGTGCCCCGGGCGCTAGGGAGCTGGTGCGATTTTTTGGCAGGGGTGCGAAGTGGACCAGCACCTGAGTCACAGCATGCTGGCCTCTGGGTCAAGCAGGGGCCAGGAGGTGATCCGGGGGCACGGGCAAGGGGGCCCAAGGTAGGGCCGTGCATGGGGTGACACTCTGCAGTGCATGTGACAACAACTGGGGCTGGCACGCGGCTGTCCCTGCGAGGAAAGGAGGGAGTCTGCAGTGACCTGGGGGTCCCGGTCTGGCACGGTGGTGGTGCTGTTGACGAGACCAACCAGGGGAGCAGCGTAGATGACAAGTGTGGTTCTGAACAGGGGAACACATTCAGCCCAAATCCGTTCCAGGGCACGTGGTGTCTGGCACCTGGGGGACCCTGGCACACCCTTACTGATTGAGCTGTGCTGCCCACCCTGCGCGCTTCCCGCCCCCCATGCCATGGGCCCCCCGCTGGTGAGAGCAGAGAACCCTCTGGCCAGGGCACCCTTCCTTATGGGAGCCCCAGTCCTGTCCTGCTCCTCCCCGCTGTCCTTTCCCCAGATCCCAGCACGGAAACCTCTGGGTATCCTGACCACGGAAAATCCTGTGATTACTTTTACACCCTCTGCCTGCTTTCCTTCAGGGCCGCCTGATTTCTACCAGGCCCTAGGCACCTGCGGCTACTCAGGCTAGTCCTTCTCCCCTTGAAGACACGAGCAACTTTTTGGCAAGATTTCTTCTCTGTAGATAGGAAGTTCCTAAAATGACATGGTGTGGGCGCTCTGCCCTGCCCTTCCTGGCCTGTGGTGGCCTCGCTGGTAAGAAGGCCAGCCTTACCCTCTGCGGGGTTTCTGGCTAATCTGCTACAGGCCATGGCTTTGAAAAATGTGGTTAATATTCTACAGAAAACCAGCCCAGTTTCTGTAAAGAGCCAAGTGCTGTTGAGTCCACTCTGTGCAAGTGGCTGCTGAAAGGGCTCGCGGGGGTGGGATGTCGGGGCCCCCGTCGCCCCCCCACTCAGTTCCTCTCCCACCTCTTCTGCTGACCTACGCAGTCTCCAGAAGGCGCGAGTGCAAGCCGTGAACCGCTGCTCCAGAGGCATCTTGCGGGAGGAGTATTGGTGGCAGGTTGTCCCCTGGTGCCAACAGGGGCCTTCTACCCACGAACGGATACTTCTCCTCCAGCACCCTCGTTTTACAGGTGAAGAAACTGAGCTTGTCAGGGCTGGAACCCAGGGGCCTGCTGACTTCTGCTTTCCCCAGACACCCTCTGGTGGCGCACTCTGACAGTTAGCAGCGTGCACGTTTCCTGTCCAGAGGAAGGATTGTTTTCTAAAGAGCTCCCCGAGTCCCAAGCCGGAGACCCCCCCCCCAAAGGACTTGAAACCCTCTTGCTCCTGATGGCAAACCCCACTCGGCATCCCCTGCAGATGCTCACTTCTCCACCAGATGTGGCACTCCAGGCAGGGTTGGGGACCCCATTGACTCAGACCCACCTCCCGGTTTCTGGACATCAGAATGAGTTTGGGTTTGTTGTTTTCTAGACCTTAATCAAGGCAGCACGTCCCCCTAGATCCCTCCCAGACCCTCCCCTGGGGCGGGGACCCTGCTGTCACCCTGGCTGACTTGCAGGCTCTGCCTGCTTTTCAAGGCTCCGGCCTTTCCTTGGGACCAGCTCTGGCAGAGAGCAACCTCCGGTGGTGGGATCAGCCCTGCTCCTCCCACGGGGCTGCGTGTCTCAAAGCCCCACATCTTCCCCTGCGAGCCGCATGTGTTCCTTTCTTGCATACTCTTGATTTTCACCCCTTTGGACTGAAAATTCTACTCCTCATTATCCCACGTTCTACCCCAAAGCTCCTAGCAGAGCGAACACCCTAACCTAGACAGGGAAAAGGACGGGGTTCAAATCCTGAACAAATGTTACGGGGACTCCAGGCAGCGGCCCCCGGAAGGCCCGAACCTTCCAGGAGGCAGTGTTCTCTGAGGTCCCACACAGCCCCACCTACTGGGGGAAAGGGGCAGGACACTTTGACCCCTGTTAAACATGAAACCTCCAGTGGGTCTCAGCTGGGGCTACCTGGGAACTTTATAAAATATTCACGCCTGGGCCCCACTCCCAGAGGTCTGGTCAGCCTGGGCGTGTCCGGCCTTTGCAGAGCTCCCAGGTGGCCGTGCAGCCGGGCCAGCAACACTGCCTTAGAGGCACATGGAGGAGGTGGGGTGGAGCTCAGACCGTCCACACCAGGGCTCATTACAAGGTCGGGCTTTCAGCCCCGAACCTGAATGCGGTATTTTATGTGGATGGCCATGTCTCTGGGCAAAACGTCCAAAGCTTTTTATCAGATTCTCAGTGGGTTCCATGTCCCCTAACAGATGAATTGTCCCCAGTCCACTTCAAACGCGTCCCTTTAGAGGTCCCAGATCCTGCGCTCAGCCTGGACACTGGGTTGGGAGCGGGCTGACAGACCTGATGGATAATGATGATGGGCATGCTCCCCTAAAGAGACTACACTCATGAAAAGCCAAGTTTCTCAGCTTTTGGCTGGAGTTAGATCAACTCAGTGTGGTCACACTGACTGTTTCATGTTGCTCAGAATCTCTTCCTGGCTCTATCATGTGCCTTTGATTAATAAAAATTGAGACATGAATTATTAATTAATGCTCTGTTTTTGGTAGGCAGAAGCCCTCCAAACATAAGATCCGTGGGAAAAAGTCATCAAACGGGTGTGTAGTGGTTAGAGGTGGGTAACCACTGGTCCTATTACAACCTCCTTATTTGAGAGATGAAGAAACAGGCCCAGAGAGGTAAGGGACTATCTTTGGGTCACACAGCTAGTTTAGCAAAGTTGAGACGCTCACTCAAGCCTTCCAGGTATGCTGTAAGGACAGAAAGAACACGTGCAGGATATTTTGCTGGAAACCCTCACTTCACACAATTCCATTGGCCCAGACTCAGGAAATTCTGCACTGTTCATGGAGCTTGTGTGGGCCAGAGATAGCCTACGCACACACAGAGTTTAAAACCCTATTGTAGTCCAGGATTTCATAGCATCTGAGATGCTGTCAATTGTAAGATACGCCATTGTTTTCTGTACCACTAAGAAAAAGTGCTGCCAAGTGTAATTGCAAGATGCCATTAATCATAGGATGCATCTCAGTTTTAGAGATGTTATAATGTGAGAGAAAAGGCGCACCACGGGATTGAGGAAATGTGGCACGTTAGCCTCTCCCGTTCCTTTAGGAGCGGCACAGCTGTGCGACATTCCTCCACTGGCTCTCTTACCTGCTGGGTGTACTAAGTGGGATAAATGGCACTTCAAAGAAAACAGACACATTTAAAAGGCAGCAGTGAGTAGCGGAGCGGGTCCAGCCCGATCTGTGGGTCCAAGGACAAAGTCCTGGGTTGGCCCCAGAAGACCTGGTTTGAACCTCAGTTCTGAAATTTCAGTGGTGTCGTCTTGTTCTTATTCCCTCCAAGCCCCATTTCCTCATCTACAAAACAGAGCCAACACATACCCTGCCGCCCTGCCCCATCTCACAGAACTGTTGCAGCTCAGAGGAGAAATTGGTAAAAGACGTGCAAGTTAGTGATGTCAGTGACTAGCGCATATTAATGGCTAAAAGCCACCTCCATTTGCTCCCTGTGACTGCTCAGAGCAGAGCACTGGGAGACGACAGCGTGGCTTATGCAAAGAGCCATTCTGGGGCAGATGGAGACACCTCATAGGGGCAAGTGTGCATGGACAGCACCCAGGGGGGCTTCTCTAACTTTAGCCACACCAGGACCCCTTAAGGGAGCCTCTCCCACCTGTCTGAGGAAGAGAGCTCGTCCTTAAGTGGAGCAGGGAGACTAGGGCGGGACAGAAATCTGCGTGCCCAGGAGCAGGGGGCAGAGATGGTTAGAGGTCCCAGGGGCCCTGCCCCTCCAGACGGTGGCCAGACACCCCTAATACTCCTCATCTGGCACCTTGAGGACACACACATGTGCACGTGTGCACACCCACACACACACACAACCCTGCTTCTGCTGAGCATAAGAGTCACAGAAAGAGTTATTCAGCCTCATTGCAGAAAGAGCCAGGCAAGTGAGCCCCCCAGCTATTTTTCCCAGGTCCCGTTTCTCAGGAGGCGTCCCCTTGGCCTGCCAATCCACGGGGTCTTGTCCCTGCCCGCTTCTCAGTCCCAAAAGGGAATCTGACAGTCAGCAGAGAACTCTCCTCTCCCCCTCCATCCTCCTGTGGTCTCAGAGCCACTCCAGCCTGGGGAGCAAGCGTCCTTTCAGCCTTGGAGGCAGGGACCAAGCTGGCGGACCCTGGGCTCTGGGCTCTCGTGCTGGCCCTGCCCCGGCCCCTAACTGCCGCTGACTAGACGCAGGCCTTGGGCCCTTCCTCTGTGGCCTCGGTTTCTGGTTTCTTCATCTGTAGAACAGAGAGGAGAAGCGTAGTCAGCCGGTGGTGCTTCCCCGGTGGGCACATATGGGGATGAAACGGGGCGGCTTGAGAAAGTGCGAGGGGTGGGGATCCAGAGGCGAAGGGACTCAGACAGGCTGGCTGTCCCACAGCTGCTGTTGTCACCCTGCCTCACAGTGGGGATGCAACAGGCATCGTGGCAAGAAGCACAGAATCGGGAGTCAGGCCTGGATGCAGAGTCTGTCGCTGCAGCTCGCGTGGGCGCGTGGCCGTGGACAAGTCTGACCTCTCATAATCTCTATTTCCTCATGTAGAAGCTGGGGCGAGGGAACCATCCCCGCGGGCCCTCTGCAGGCTGAACGCGAGGCCCCAGGGAAGGGCCCCACGGCCTCCTCTGACCAGGTGTATCTCCCGCAGGTCGGCGGGGCTGCCGTCCTGGCGCTGGGCGTCTGGACCCTGGTGGAGAAGAGTGGCTACCTCAGTGTCCTGGCCTCCAGCACCTTTGCCGCTTCCACCTACATCCTCATCTTCGCGGGCGCTCTCATCATGGTGACCGGCTTCCTGGGCTTCAGTGCCATCATCCAGGAGGACAGGAGCTGCCTCTCCACTGTGAGTGCCCGCCTGCCCAGCTCCGCCCGGTGCTGTGGCTGGAGGGAGGGAAACCTGCCTGGGGGCCTCAGAGAGCCAAGCCAGAGCCCCTCCCCACCACCCTGTCCCCCCAATCAGGCTCCTGTACTGAGAACCGCCACCAAGTGATAGTGGCCCCGGCCCTGGCGTCTGAGGCCCGGGAAAGCTGGAGGGGCGGCTGCCCTGGGCCTGCCGTTTGCCAGCGTCTCCAGGTTCATAGGACCTAAGCCAGGGTGCGGCCTCAGTCGTGGTGGCAGCAGCTGCTCCTCCTTCCCTCCTCCTTCCATACCCCCTAACCTTCCACTTCCCCCTCTTCCTCCTCCTCCCAGATTTCATCGTGGTGATTTTCAAAGATACGCAAAAGTGAAAAGAATGTTCTACCGTAGCTCCATGTCCCATCACCCAGACTCGACAACTGTCATGTCGGAGCCAGTCCTGTTCCGTCTGTACCTCCCCCACTTCCCCCCCGACGTCCCAGACGTCACGTCATCTGTGCATGTCTCAGGGTGTACCTGGAAACTTCAGGATCCCTTTTTAGAAAACATCATGGCACTACCTTTATTCACCTAGAATCAATGAACAGTCATGCCTTAACGTCATGAAATAACCAGGGAGTTTCACAGTTCCCCAGTTGACCCATAAACTGGTTTTTTTTAAAGTTTGTTTGGATCGGAATCCAAATTAGGTCCAAATATTAAAATTGGTTCATTTGTCTCCCTAGTCTCTAAGCTACCTTATCAGTCTCTCCTTTTTCTTATTCTGTTGGAGGACCCGGCCGTCTGTCCTGCAGTTTCTCTGGGTTTCTGATTACAGCCTTGCGATGTTGTTTCACATGTTCTCCTGGTACTTGGATCTAGAAGCTCGATCAGACTCAGGTTTGATTGTGATGCAAGAGTATTTCATGGGTGGTGGTGTGGGCAGCACAGGCTCCCTGACAGCCTCCCCACTGAGAAGCTGGCAGGACTCTCCCTAGCGACTCAGAGCGTCGAGAAAGGAGGCCCAGGCGGGACTGCGGGGGGCCAGAGCTGGGGTCCTGCTCAGGCCTCTCCAGACCAAACCCCCTAACCCCCGGGCACCTGTTGCCAGGGCAGGTGCCCCCCTAGTCTCCTCCTGAGAGCCCAGCCCAGTGTGGGCAGGGGAGGCTCCAAACACTTGACTTAGCAAGGAAAACCAGGGCTGGAACTGGTCTGAGTCTCATCAGGAAATCAGATTGAGCTGAAAGGAACCGGGCAGCGGGAAGAAGCCTTGAAGGGCTGTGCTCTCCCTGCCCTGCTTCCCATCCCCCCGCTGACGGGAAAGCCTTGGCCCTTGCACATCCGACCAAGGGAGCAGGGGGCAGTGGAGGGGCCCCTGCAGCCTCTCTCACCAGTAGTGACCTAGTTTTTAGCTCTGGATTCAAAGTACCTGTGTACAAGCTCACCAGGATCACTCTCCCCTGCCTGGAAGAATTCCCAGATTCTTCTCTGAGGAATAGCCCAGAGCCAGGGTGCAAGCCGTGAGGATGGTGGCGCATCTGCAGGTGAAGTCCCACGGGGACCAGCCACCTGAGCGTCGGCTTTAATGTGAGCTGTCTTGCCAGGAGTGGGACAGGTGTGCCCTGAGCCAGCCCCCTCCCTGCCAGCTGTCCCTCACGGGGCCTAGCATGAGTCCCTGCAAGCCTGTCAGACATCCTCGGTCTGATCGATGTTAGCTAGGTGAAGACATGGGGGTAACTGAGTGCCCATGCCTGTGCTGCGGCTGGGGGAGAGGCTCCAGCCCTTATGGGGCCTGAGGATTACAGGAACCAGTGCTGCTGGGCCCTGAGAGAGAGCCCGTCCCCTGCGTTATCAGTGGCCCCACGGTTGTCCTGCTCAGCCCCGGACCCTTGGGAAGTGGGGCCTCCGGCTTAGCCTCGGGTTTCAGGCCGAGCCCTCTGGCCCACAGAGGCAGGCTTCTGAGCCACGTGCGCACCTGCCCCTTCCTTCCACCAGGTGATCTTGTTACAGGAGGACAAGACTCGCCACTACAGCCCAAGAAGGAAGGCGAGGCCCTCATCCGGCAACCTTCTTTCTGGCTCAGGACCATCTCAGTTGGTTCTAAAGGAGCCCCTAAGACCAGTGGTCCCTGCAGCACTGGTAAACAGCCCCTGCTTCCCACCCAGGATGCAGTGATAACGCAAATGGGCACTGCTCATTGAGCCACCTCTCTCTCTCCTTGCGGTAGCAACCCTGCCAAGTCACAGTAGTCATGAACTCTGGCTGCCCAGTGCTGTTCCAGACACTGTGTGTTAGCTCCTTTAACCCTCGCCCTGGCCCTGGAGGTGCTGACTCTTATCCTGTGCATTTCACAAGTGAGGAAGCAGGGGGACAGAGAAGTTAAGCAGTTTGCCCAAGGTCACATTGCTAGTGAGTGGCCCGCAGTCTGGCTCCCAGGCTCATGCTCCAACCCACACACTATATTGCCTCCAAAGGCACTATTCAGCCCACCACACAGGTGAGCAGGCTGGCCTGGAGATGTGGAGCCAGCGAGTACTGGCGCCGGATTGTGAATTCCAGTGTGTTGGAATCACCTCCAGCAATCCGTGTGCCCTGGGGAGGCCAAGCGTGATGAAAGCAGAGGGACACGCTCTTCTCCTTGTCTGTGGACAGTGCAGACCAGCTGCTCCCAGGGATCTGGGTGGGTACAAACAGGGCTCTTTGCAGGGCCTAGCCAGAAGCCTAGGGCGGGAGACCAGGGCGATTGGGGTTGGACCCTGGAAGCTGCTTGCTTTCATAGTGTGGAAAGAGCAGGGCGCATGGTCAGAGATGTCCAGTTTGGACTGGAACTTGAGAGTCATCAACTCCAACACTCCATCCAAAGGTTCCAAGCTGAAGGACACTGGGTGGGTGAGAGTGTGGGTCACCCAGGCATTGATGGGGATACTCAGTGTTATCGGCTTTTTTGGAGAACAGACTAATTATAAGAGCTCTTCCTCTTGGCAGTCTCAAAGACCAGAAGGAAAGCCTGAGGTTCAGTAAGTGACAATGCTCTGCTCTCCAGCCACTGACCACAGCCTCCCCTTCTGCACTCCCTCCCTCCACGATCCATTTGGAAGACCTGTCCCACGATGCAGGCGGAGCCATTAAGAACACGGATGTCTCCAGCCTCTGCAGTCATAGCCTGATCATCATTTGGTCGGAGGCCTGCCCAGGGGACCAAGTCCTGTGCCCGGGGCTGTGCAGGGAAGATGTGGAGACTTATGGAAGGCCAGGGCCTCGAGCCTACAGGCCTGGTGCACACCTCCAGCCCCACCATTCTGGGCTTCAGAGGGTCAACAGTGAGGGCACCTGCTCATCCTCTGAGGCCTTGAGGCAGAGCTGGGGACATAGGGGCTGCTGGACAGGCTGGTGCGAGATGCCTTCCTTCTCAGCTCCACTTTACCCCCCACCTGCGTTCCCTTCCACACAGAACTGATGGTCTCTCTGGTGCAACATCACTAACCAGATGCATTAGAAGGCAGCAGCTGGAACTGAGGTCAGGAAAACGTGCTTGCGCACACGCGCACGCACACAGACACACACACACAGCCCCCAGTCCAGGAGTGAAGACAGGCGTCTCCCCCCAGGAGGCTAACAAGCAGCAAACCTCAAAGCCTGGAATCTTCTTCCTCTGCTGCCCCCTGGCCCCTCTGAAAGAACCAAAAGCTGACCCGCCCGGGACAGCGCACAAGGTGAAGCAGGGGATCCTGAGCAATTCGCGTCCTGGCCCGTCAGCCCGGAACTGCGGAGCACTCGATCGCTTAAACCGAGCCGGTGGTGGTGGGCCTTCCCTGGACTCACACACGCAGGAGTTGTAGACCCAGGCTCCCCTTTAGAGGCAGGGGTGTGGTTAAGGCAGTTGGAGAGTGTTCCGTGGTTCCTGGAGGTTCCTTCCTGCCCTCATTTCATCTTTGCCCCTCCACGTCTAACTTCTTTTTAAATCTTTAATCAGCTAAAGGCTGAAGGAAACTCCAAAGGAGAAATGCAGCGAGTCCAGCTCTAGAGAAAGTGCTCCCCAGAGAGGGCAGGGAGACATGGAAGAGCCTGCCTCGGAATGGCATGGTCCAGCTTGGGGCAGGCGGAGGGAGAGGCCCGACAGCAGAAGGTCCCCGAGAGCTCCCCGGAGAGGGCAGGCGGCTCACACAGGCTCGGCATCTGTGCCGGCCCGAGCCTTGCCTCCCAGCACACCTCAGCCCCTCAAAGTCACTTTCCCGGGGAGGAGGTGTTCATCGGGGACAGGAATAGCGTGTTGTTGCTGGTGCTGAAATGGTGATAAGCACAGCATCGGAAGTCTGCAAAGGGGAAAGGGAATGGGGCTTAAATTATTCACACCAGATCTTCTTTTTTAGCAAAGACTGCGTGAGAGAGCCAGATAATTCAGGCCGTCTAAGCCTAAGGCCGATGACCAGGACAGATGCCACCCTGATCAAAAGAAAGGGATATTTTTAGAGTTTTGAATATGGGCTCTGAAAACTTTTATATCTTAAGCCAAATGAAGATTATGATGGATGGTTCAGGCTAAATTGGGCCTTTGTCAGGGGTTCTTTTATATTTAGGGGATGGATTTAAAAAGTGAGAAGTTCTAGAACCAATTTCTGAAAATGAGGGGACCCCAACTTGCGACACTTCCATCAAATACATCCAGACGTGGTTAACCAGGGCAGTAAGGTCTAGAATCAAGGACTGAGGTTGAAAAGCAGGTTGTAAGGTGGCTTGCCCAACTAGCTCTGGGACCTCAGGGAAGTCACTCGGCCACTCCTGGCCACCTTGGTATCCCCATCTTTTTATGGGGTGAAGTGTGAGGAGAATGAGGAAGCATTTTAGGTCTTAGGAAACGAGTCAACACATTATGTAAAGATCATAAAGTGTGGCTATAATTATCATTTACATCACCATCAACATGACCAAGCTCCTTTGAGAAGGAACCTAAATAAATGGAGTTATTCTTAGGGCTCTTGCTCCCAAGCTGGGCCACTTCCTCTGTAGAAGCTGCTGGTGCAGGAGGGCTGGAGGCAGCTGGGTGCCACTGCCCAGAGTTTGACTGTGTCCTCCCGTCGCTCATTTCTCACCCGCACATTACTTTGTCAGTATTCCCCCAGTTGCCCAGCAGGGTGGTCAGAGCCTCATCTGTTGCTGGCACTTTGACCTCTGAGCCAGCTGCCCACATGGTTCAAAGGAATGGGTCCTGCAGTCGGGGCTTTGAGGGCCTACCTCCTCCCCATCACAGCGAGAGAGCCCTTCCTCTGCTGGTAGGTTCGGTGCAGTGGATGTAGGGAATGGGCAAAATGGCTCTTGCCAGGGTCTTCGGGAAGCAGGAGACAAATATCCCCAAGAGCTGGCCTTGAGATGGCTGCACGAGAGACCCATGCAGTCATCCTGTGCTCTGCCTCTCCCAGCTGGGGCCTGCTGATGTCATTCGGAAATGACGGGCTGAAATCGCCTCTGTTCCCACGCCCAGACAACCACACAGCTGCCTGATGGAATGTGGTCCCTCTTCTTCCAAGACCCTGGCACCCTTCTCTTTTGGCCTTACTTCGTTCAGGGGCTGTGAAGAAGGGACTGCCAGGCGCTTAGAGATGAACTCTCCACCCCCTCCTTAGCCATAGAGAGAAAGACACCTGCCTGAGGCCACACAGCCAGGAGCTGGCCAAGCCTGGTCAACACCCAAGGTTTGGTCTGGGGCTTTTCCCTCTGTCCCAGGCAGGCTTTGTTCCCTCCTGCTGGATGCCTCCAGCACAGGGGATGGGCGCTGGCCCCTCTTGCTCCTGGGACTCAGGCCCCATGGTTTGCATTCTAGGTGAGAAATGAAGCACTGAGGTGAGAATTGGGGTCAGTTACCCTGCTGCTGCCTGGTCCACTTGGAAGTGAAGGGTGCTGGCAGTGCAGCAGAAATCAGCTCTGTTAGTGCCTCAGAGAAAGTGTTTTGGCCTCGTTGGAGAAAAGTTCCACTCCGTTGAGTGCGGGTGGCTGATCGCCCACTGGGGGAGCTCTCTGTCTCCCGCCCCCAGCTGGGGCCCGGAGCAGGGCTGACGAGGAGGGTCAGACTGTGTGTGTGTGTTGAGGAGGGCAGGGGAGGGTTGGTAGACAGCATCTGTTTGCATCCCAAATCCAGGAGTTTGGGGGATTATACACTGCCTCTCCGTCGTTTGGCTCCCTGCTTCCTTTGCTGGGCAGATGCCGGCCTTAACCGAGTCCCTGGAGGAGACAAGTTGTGCTGCAGTCCTGCTCCCTAACGAGGCACAGTGAGGGCCCTGGGAGCTGAGCCCCGGAGGGAGGGCAGCTCCGCACGGAGGCGCCGCACCGCGGCATTCTTCCACACGTGGTCCGGAAGCCCGTGTGCACAGGCAGGTGTCTTCCTTCCCAGCGACATCGCACGCCCGGTGATGTTCAAATGGATCTCCCTCCACAAGCACACACCCACCAGGGATGGCCTGGCAGTGGGCTGGCCCTCGAGGAGAGCCACAGCCTGTGAGAAGACAGCCAACAGGGGCCTGGTAACAGGCAGCAGTCAGTTACTTCCCCACGTCCAAATCATTCAGGCAACAGCGTCCCCCCAGTTCCCTGGGGCAGCCATGTCCCTGGGGGAGTCTGCTCCTCATCCCTCCAGCCAGCTGGCCAGGCCCTGCTGTCCACTGTGGGTCCTGCTCTCTCGGCCCATTCAGACAGAACTCGGCAATCCCGGCTTGAAATCCAGTGGACGCCTGTCTTTGGCTTGTAGCTCTGGAACTATGTTCTCTTCCCGTGAGCCCCCACCATGTGACCTTGGGACCCCCATCATTTTGGCTTGCCCTTTGGGCTGCCTCAGCTGCACTCTCTTGATGTGTCGCTTGGCCTCCTGCCACCCAGTGTGCTCCCTCCCCTGCCCTCTTCCAGCTTCCCCTCAGCCAGCAACCAGCTTTCCTCAGCCCAGCCCTGGGCCTCTTCTCTGCTCCCAGCCCCTTGGGCCAGAACTGATGCTAGCACCAGACATCAGCCAGAGCGCCTCCGCGTCCTCCTGTAGAGCCCCCCAGGTGGAGTGGCTGAGTCCCAGCATCTGGCGCGGCTGTGGCTGGAACCCCCAGCTGGGAGCCTGGGCTGGGGCCAGGAGGGGTGGAGGTCACCTTCATCCTCCCAACAGTGACATCTTACAGGAATGGCTTGAGGCTCCCGAATCCACATCCTCTCTCCTGCATCTGCCCTCTGAGCCCTGGCTGCCTCCAGCTGGTGGTTGATTGCCAGAAAATAATGCACCCTGAGGTCATGGCCGCTGAAACAGCTGGCTGCATGTTTTCCTGCTTGGCCTGGGTTGTTCTGAGCTCTCTGACCCTCCCACGGCCGGCCTGCCTGCCCTGCCATCCTCTCACCTGCAGCCAGCTGGGAGCTGGGCTGGCCTCTTCTCCCTGTGACTCACCCCTGACAGCATCCCGCTTCCCCTTCTCTTTTCCTGTTGCCACGCTGCTCTGAGAGAAGGCCGGGCCCTCTGCCCATCCCTACCTGCGCGGACACCGAGCCTCCATTTCCAGCCTGATTTCCATCTCTAGCTGTGCAGAATGGCAGAGGTCCAGAGGAGGAAAGCTTCAGCGAAGCTCCCTTCTTTGTGGCAGAATCAGTTCAATGGAGAAATTCTGAAAGTCCATTTGTTCTTAAAAAGTTCTTAAAACTTCCCTCCAGGAAGGCACCAGCTGGTGCCACGCTGCCCTGGCTCGTGTGCTCCGGTGAGTCTGCCCCAGAAGCTATATCTGGGGCCCAACTTGCCCCCGTGCGCTGGGAGTCCATCTGAAGACTCAGTTTCTAATTAATCCCCGCAGGGTCACAGTGAGAAATACTTCTGCAGACTGCCTGCAGAGCCTCTCATTAAAGAAAGTATTGGTTTGGTTCAGAGAGTGCTGTGCTGTTTCAGCTTCGTTTTGGATCTATAGTTTTAGAAAATAGCCAGCTTTGCTTCTAGTTCAAACTGTTCCATTAAAAAATTAAAGAAAAAAAATTTGGTAGATGGGTTGGAGGGAGACGAATGTTTGAGTCCTGTGCTTGCCACGCTGCTCACTCCTCTGTCCTGGCTCCCGTTTGGCGTGTTTGGAAGTGGCACGGTTCTTACCGAGGGCTCAGGCGGCAGAGGCTACAGGAGCCTTCTTTGAAATTCCCATCAGTGGTTTCTGTCAGACCAAGACTCAGGTGGTGGCTTCTGGAAAGACTGGGGGCAGCCTGAGGGCAGGGGCAGACCAGTCACGAAGGCCAGGGTGGGGCTGGGGGCCGGGGAGGAGTTGGGTTGGGGTGGGTTCCGTTCACACCAAGGTGCACAGGCACTGTGAGGACGGAACAAGACCCAGGTCAGAGCAGGAGGGCGAACGAGGATCCAAATGTGTAGAGACGGGGAGCGGGCCAAGCAGGAGACCCCAGAGTCAGGCAGAGGCTCAGAAGCAAGGGTGACAGCAGAGTGGTCCCAGCTCGGGACTCCTGGCCCCTGGGAGGGCTCTGTGGAGGCCTTGCCCGAGCTGAGAAGTGATGGCCAGCAGCTGGGCAACACGGCCCAGGCAGGGGCACGTAGGGAGCAGAGGCCCAGGCCCGAGGCTCCTGTGGGCGGGGCACTGTGTGCACACACGCAGGGGGCGGTGCACAGCTTGTGCTGACAATTCCTAGACTCTGAGACAAGATGAGGCTGAGTGAGCACAGCCGAGGGAGCGGGCAGACAGGCGTTGGAGCCGAGGCTGTGACCCAGCACGGGTGTGGAGGGGCAGGGCGAGCGGGCTGAAGAGCTGCTGTACCACGCCTAGCCGGGCCCCTGACCCCTGCCCCAGGAGGGCAGCTTGCCCAGAGAGGCCTCCTGGAGCACGCCCGGCCTGCCTGCTGCCGCTGGGGGCCGGGGACTGAGTGGGGGCTGATGAGGGATCCCTGGGGGCCCAGAGAGGGGTTCCCTGGCTTTCCCTCTTGTCTCTTCGTCAGCACCCTCTCCTTCCTCCCTGACACCCATCTCCACCTAACCTGCTGAGTCCACCCTGAGTGAGTTCAGCAAGCCCACCCATCCGCCGTCGGCTGCTCAGGGACGATAGCACACGGTGGGGACCGCACGGGGCTCTGCAGCCCGAATCCATTGGGTCAGTTCCGGGCTCAACCATGTTCCTGCTGTGGGGCGTCTGACGAGCTGCTCGGCCTCTTTGCCCACGTGTAGTCGTGGATGCTGGGAGGCTGGCCCTCGAGCTCACACGGCAGAGATGAGTGATGCTGTGCTCAGCTCCTAGGGGGCTGGGGGTGGACATAGGATGCTGTCACGAGAGGCTGGCACCTGGAGAGCTGGTGACCATCGGCCCTTCTCATCCCCAAGTGCCGCACTGTGCGCCGGGGCCTCAGGCAGGCAGGCAGGCACTGACTCTGCCAAAGAAGGCAAATGTGGCATTTTTTCGATGGAAGGGCCACTTTCCACTGCTCCTACTCTAAAAGAACTGCATTTGCTCTGCTCTTGAGAAGCCAGGGCAGCATGCTGGAGTTAGGGGATGGCCTCCTAAGCCACAGGAATGGATTCCGAGGGCCCTCAATGGGACGGCGCGCTCTGTGGTAGAGCGTGTCTCCCGCCCCCATGGTTAGCTGGGAGAGGCAGACAGCATGGGGGCCAGTAAACACCCACTTAAGTTGAAATATGACTCCTCAAATTACACAGTTTCTGTGAGTTTTTTACTGACTTCTGTTTAATAATTCAAAACAAACACCAAATCCAATTTAAAAGAAGGCAAGATGTAGCTCCAGAAGCTTCTTCAGTCTTCCTAGAGTCAACCTATTGGAACCGGGAAGGCTCCTGGCGGCCTGACGGAGCTGGTGCTGGAGGTCAGCTGGCACGGGAATTCTGGGTGGGAACACAGAGGGCACAGGGGGAGGCTGGAGCCCCGGCCTGTGTGGAGGGAGCTGGAGGCAGGAGCGAAGGAAGGCTGCGCACACCTGCACAGCCAGTGAGCACCGGGGGAGTGCGAGACGGTGGGTGGACCGAGGGCATCGAAAGAGGCTTGGTAGGGTGAAGGCAGAGAGGCCGAGGTGAGGCATTTTCAGAGCTCATGGCCTCTCGTGGCAAAACCCCGCCAGCCTGGCCCCATTGCCTAGGCTCCAGAGGCAGGGCACCAGGACCCTCAGTGACAGAGGATCCCAGTGAGCATGACCTGCCTCCCAGGGACTGTCGCACAGTAGCGTGACTCAGGGCCACCCTCGCCCAGGTGAGTCACACACCTGCAGCCCTCCCGCTGCCGAAGCTGCTGCCTGGAGCCAGCACCCGTGCCCACTGAGCACCCAACCGATCTGCTCCCTGGCACCCCACCCTCGGTGCCCCAGAGCCCCGGCTTGGCCCTGCTTCCATCCCAGGGTGTCTTTACAGCTGGAGTTCCTCAGGCAAGGGGCGTCTCCACGTGCACCATGGCCTCTGGGGGCGCTCCTCCCCTCCTGACAACTCCGCTGGTTGGATAGATGCTGGATGCTTCGGAACACCTTTGAGGGGCTGGCATGTACTAGTTTCGCCTGCCGTTAAACCTGGGATGTGGTCCAGTCACTCTCCCTTCCCATCATTCCTCCTCCCCAGCCCAGCTTTAACTGCACTGTGGCAGTGACTTCCCGGGGGAGCAGCACGACACTGCCACGTCTTCAGGACTGCCATCCATCTGTGCGTGACTCGCAGCTGACAGCGGCAATATATCGAGAAGCCACTCCCTCCCCCACAGAAGAAAGATGGCAAAATGCCACCCTCCTGGCTGGCAGTGGCCTACATCTTCCCATTCAGTGACAGGCACTCGTCACCTCTTCCTCCCGTGCCACGGAGGGCACATGGGGCACCCAGGAAGCCTGGGAGGGACCGGTGGTCACTGCATGCCGGGTCCTGTGGCAGGAGGAGAGCTGGCCTCAGAGCACCGCAGCAGGACAGTGGAGTGGAGGGCGATGTGGAGCCTGCAGGAAGGGCAGCTATGTCAGAGAGGAGCTGCCGGCCAGGCACGGCCCCAGGGCCCTGCGGTGTGTGCATTAGGGAGGGACACCCTCCCGCATGGAGGTCAGTGTCAGTGCAGCGGTGCTCCATCTGATGGCTGGGCAGCTCCCAGGAGGGCAGCCACCTGGCCCGGGCAGCTGAGCCTGCCGCTAGCCGATGAGTCCGGCTCACCTCGTGCTGCCACCCGTGAGCTCTGGGAGCAGGAGGCAGGCAGATCAGATCGCTATGAGGCATGATTCTCCTCCCCTTGGGTCCTCTCAACCACAGGGGTAGGCGGGGCAGGCCATGTTCCATTATCCCCAGGCACTGGCTCAGTCCCACAGGCATGGCCGATGCTGGGTGTGTTGTCCATTGTGGATGGGGAAGGCTGAAATCCAGCTCACCCAACTCGCTAAGCCACATTTTTCTCACGGGAGCACATTTTTCTAATTCACACCAAGGTGCCAGTGGCTTTCCATCTCGAACCAGGAAGCGTCGGCGCCTGGCCTCAAACCCAAGTCAACCGACATTCTGCCAGCGTTCTTCAGGTCCGAGGGCCAGCCACAGACCTCTCCTCAGCCTCCGGCCTCGGCTTACATACCATTCAGTACCTTCCATAGACCCAGGCACATGGGGCCTTGCCTGGGGCCCCACGCGGCCCACCTTCATTCAAACCCCTCCCCATGGCATGATGGGTCCCTAGGGCCCAGCGATCTTCTGGAACCTGCAACTCCCTTCCCTGCTTTAGACCTCATCCCTGGGGCCCAGGAGCTGGGAACGCCCTGCCCTGTGCAGGCAGCCCAGGCCCCCATCCAGAGCCTGCACAGCTGTCCTGGGGCTGGTGTGTGCCCCACACTCCACCACATCCAACTCTTCACATCTGGGGGCGGCTGGTGGGCATGGGGGATGGACAGAGCTTGGCCCTGCAGGCCCGAGGCCTCTCCCAGTGCAGCACCGGGCAGGGGCAAGAAGGGAAGATGAGGAACAGCACCTTCTGTCCTCTTGCCTCAGGCCCCACAGGGATAGGGGCAGGCCTGGAAGCTTCCCTGCCCCGGGGGTGGGCGGCTCCGATGCTAGGAGACCATGGGCTCAGTAAATGTCTGGGGAGACCGGAAGTGAGCTATTCACTTAACTTGAGAGGAAGCTTGGCTCCTGCGTGGAAAGCCCTTTCTCCATGATAAGAGCTGCCCTCTTCCCCTGTTTCTTAAGCCCTGCCCATCCCAGGCCCCTGCTGGGCTCTGGGAGGTGGTCAGGCATGGCCTACAGGCCCAGGGATCAGCATTGCCTCCGAACTGGCCAACAGCCCCCTGGCCTCCCCACCCCCACCCCCGTCAGCCCTGGTCAGCCCCTGCCAGCTGTCTCCCTCCTGCTCACGTTGCTGGCCCTGGAGTCTCTGATTTCACCCAGAGGCTGGGCCTTGCCTAGAATCCAGAGACCCAGTGACCACAGCTGCCGCCCTGGTGTGGCCAGGCAGGCAGTGCTGAGGGGTAAGAAGGCTCACCAGCCGGTGCTCTGAGCGGGGGTGCTGAGCTTCCCCAGCAGGGACCCGGTTTGGGCAACAGCATCCCCTCCTCCTTCCTCCTTCCCCCTCCCCCTTTTCCCTCTTCCCTGCCTGAAGCCTGGAGCCTCTAGCTCCCTGGCCCCTCCCAGCCATGTGGGTCTGACAGACAGGCCTGTCTGACCTGGGGAGGGATGCAGGCTGGTCCCCTCGCAGGTCCCTGCAGAGCCTCCTGACTGTGAACCCCGGGGAGTGGGGAGGGAGGCAGGCCACCCGTCCCTGCAGCAGGGCTGGGAAGTGTGCAGAGTGCGCCTGCAGGGGGCCAGGCAGTGGGGGGATTTAGAAGCCCCTGGGGGCCGTGAGGGGCGGAAGAGGACACACCATCGCCACTCTCTCTGAGCCTTGGTTGCAGCTGCGCAGGCAGATCCTACACTCCAGCCACATCTTCTCTTTCCACTCCCTGAACCCAAACGCCCGTGCTCTCTGCACGCTCCAGTCTTCGCGCGTGCTCTCCCCCTCTCTGGCATGCGCCTCCCTCCTTCACCTGGCAAATGCCCATTCATCCTTAGAGATGCCACACAGGCGTCACCGCCTCTAGGAAGACTTCTCTGACTGCCCTCCCCCACCAGGAGCTTCCCAGAGTTTCTAGAGCTTGCCTGTAGTAGCATTTGTAACACAGCGCTGTAACTACTTACTTCTCTTCCCCACGCCCCGTCACTAACTTTGAGGGCAAGAGCTGTCTAATTCATGGTACCTGGCCTGTAGTAGGTATTGCATCAACATTGAGTGGGTGGGTGGATTAAGGAACCAACAGCAGACCAGTGAGTAAGGGGCTGGTAGGGAACTCCGGGCCAGCAGCCCGGAGAGCGGGTATGCCCAGAACAGCTGGGAAGAGGAGGATGGGGTGGTTGATGGGCGTCCCTGACAGAGACTGCTTTGGGGAAGCATTTGTCATAGGTCCTGAGGGGCCATCTGCCTACCCAGGCCTGAGCCGGGGTGACCATCTCCTCTCCTTGCTCCTAGTATTTCTGCCTGTTGCTGGTGATCTTCCTCGTTGAGCTGGTGGCGGGGGTCCTGGCCCACATGTACTACCAGAGGGTGAGTGGAAGAGTTCTCCTCCTACGTTGCACACCAGAGCAGGGGGCTGCAGCATGGGGCAGGGATGCACAGTGATGGGGAAGCTGAGGCAGCAACACACGGCTGGTCCTGTCTCCTAGGCCCCCACAATCCTTACCACATCCTGGTCCCGCTGTTTGTCCCCGTTCCAGCATTCTCTGCTCCATCTGTTGACGCTGATGTCTTCACCATGGGAGGCTGGGAGTGGGAGCTTCCCATGGGAAGGGGGGTGGTCCCTCTCCCCTTCCAGGAAGAGGTAGAGGTGCATTCGGCTGTCAGACATCGCAGGAGAAAGGCTGGGCCGGGGCCACATGCCAGACTATGATGACAGCCCCAGGCCTCACCTGCCTGCACTGGACAAGGATGGAGCGGCCAGTCAGATCCCCTCCTCCTGGTGCTCTGTGAATCAGGCGTTTGAGGTCGTGGCCAGGTTGATATTCAGCTAGTAGACCTTGAACCCCTGACTGTGGTTGTTTTAAGTGCCTCTACAGCCAGTGGGTGCCCAAGGATAACGACTGTGACTATGTTGAATATCACCTCATAATCAAAATGAAAATCAGCAGATAGTCGAAAGCCCGCTGTGCCTCTCCTCCCCGTGCCTTCCCGCCAGCTGCGAGCTGGCTCCCCCGCAGCCTGTCGCCCTGCCCGTCACCCCTCGGCCCTGCGGCGGGGCCCAGCTCTCGCAGCATCCTCTCTGTGAACTCGTCTCCTGTGCCGTCTCCCGCGATGGTCCCGTCACGCTGTTTGGGAACCTCCGCCATCACTCCATTGGCAGCCCCTTGTGTTGTAGGGTTGGCTTGTGCGGCTTTGGAGAGGCTGGGACCAGGATCGGGTGGGCGGTCTGCTGATGCCACCTCCCTGTCACCCTCCTCAGCTGAGCGATGAGCTGAAGCAACACTTGACTAGGACTTTGTCTGAGAACTACGGGCAGCCCGGAGCGGCGGCGATCACAACGTCGGTGGACCATCTACAGCAGGATGTAAGCCCCTGCCCTGTGGGCTTGAAGGCCACACAGACATGGCATCAAGTCCTGACCCTTCCTGTCTCTGTGACCCTGGGCAAATTACTTACCTTCTCTGAGCTTCATTGGCCACATCTCTAAAATGAAGCCTCATTGGGTGTGTGTGAAGCCCGCAGTGGTGGTCTGGTGGGTAAGATTCGGTGCTCTCACCGCCGAGGCCCGGGTTCCTTTCCCTGTCAGGGACCCACACCACCCGTCAGTCTGTTGATTGTCATACTGTGGTGGCTGCATGTTGCAGTGATGCCGAAAGCGCTGCTACAGGGATTTCAAATACCAGCAGGGTCACCCATGGTGGGCAGGTTTCAGCAGAGCTTCTGGAATAGACAGACTAGGAAGGAGGACCTGCCCACCCACTTCTGAATAACTGGCCATGAAACCCTGTGAACAGCAGCAGAGCATTGTCTGATAGAGCGCTGGAAGGTGAGAGGATGGCAAGAGAAGACCGGCACGTTCCTCTCTGCTGCACGCAGGGGCGCTGGGATCCAGTCAGTGGTGCTAACAGCAGGGTGTGTGAGCATCAGATATGGGCACATATGCAGAAGTCCCCACCCACCGTGAAAAGTGCTCACGGTGGCCACTAGCCACGTGTGGCTACTTAGATTTAAACTAAACACAAAATTCCGTTCCTCAGTCACACTAGCCACATTTCAGCGCCCAATAGCCGCGTGTGGCTAGTGGCCCCCAAATTGGACAGCACCGATGTGGGGCATTTCCATTGCTGCATAAAGTTCTGTTGGACCACATGGCTCCAGGATCCTGATGGTTCCACGTCTGGAAATTTGAGACAGCCCCACCTGCCCACTCTGGGCCCCTTCTTCCTGCCACCTCCCTCCCCCTCCCCCTGTGGGCTCTGCTCCATCCTGTATCTACAAACCTCACCCTGGGCCTGCAGCCTTCATCTTAGAGCCAGAACACCAGGCACGTAGAGGGAGTAGAGAGTGGTGGGCTCTGAATTCTAGGGGCATCTTAGTGCAGCTGGGGAGGCACCTTCCCCGTCTCCCCAGGACTGGCTCAGCTCCCAGCCGGCTCTGAACGGAGGGATCTCTTGTCCTCTGATGCAGTGGCTGAGGCGCCCGTGTGCACACACACTCACACCCACATCCTCAGCCCAGCTACACTCCGCTGGCCAGCCCTGGCCAAAGCTGAGTCCTCTCTTGCTGGGCCTCCCACATGAGGAGCTGTGCCCTCGGGGCCTTACTCAGGAAGCCCGAGATACAACAGGTCACTGCACTCAGTGCTAGGCTGGGGTCCCTCTGAGCGGAGAGCAGGGCTGGGGAGGCTGGACTCCCCAGGACTGGAAGGGCCAAGGAGGAGGCCTGGGCAGAGAAGATGGGAAAGGCAGGCCAGGAACAGGGAACAGCATGAGGAAGGGCACAGCTGGGAGCGAGCGCTGGGCTACTGCCAAGGCCTCCATGGGCACCAGACCACGTGGACACAGGCCCTCACATGTGCTAGGAACCGTGAGAACTGTGGGGCCTGAGGGACCTTGGGCCCAGGCCCGTGTCTTAGGCAGGAGGAAACCGTGCCCCAGCAAGGCAGTGGCTTCAAGCCAGGCCAGCATCTGGGCTCTGGGCCACACCCCACATGTGTGAAGGACCCGGTGTGCCCGTGTCCACACAGCCATGATAACGGTCCTGGGTGTCTCTTACTAA
Organism: Equus przewalskii; assembly: GCF_037783145.1. Classification (NCBI taxonomy): domain Eukaryota; kingdom Metazoa; phylum Chordata; class Mammalia; order Perissodactyla; family Equidae; genus Equus; species Equus przewalskii. Next base: position 32,305,703 of record NC_091835.1, on the reverse strand, counting down.
CCACTTCCTCGGTGCAGGGCTCTCTTCTAAGTGCTCTAGCAACTCTCCTCTTACAGTCCTCACCACACCCAACGTGGAGGGACTTTGTTGTCCCCACTTCACAGGTGACGGAACTGAAGCTGAGAGAGGCTATATTGCCTGTCCAGGTGACACACACGTGCACAGACACAGACGCACAGTCCCGCGTGACTCCTAGCACAGCTGTGCTGTTCCCAGCTCTATCTGCTGTTCCGTTCTGCCTGACCCCATGGGGCTGCCCCTCTCCCTTGTGGGACTTTTCCTGGCCTGTGAGCAGAGCCATCGGCCCCTTCCTGTTTGGTGCCTCACACGCCCCCGTCATTTCTGCTCCTAGATGACAGGGAATGAGAGGCTCTGGGAGGGCGGGAGCCCGGGGTCCAGCTTCACTCCTGGCGGGCCGGCACAGGTATTGACAAACGCCATTAACTTCCCTGCGTGCACCCCGCCCTGGAGACAGCCTCATGGTGGCCTGGGCTGCGGCCACGTAGGGACTTTGCATCTCAGTCCTCCAACTCAGACGGCAAGAAAGAACCAATTTCCTGTTGTCCTGTCCTTGGATCGCCTTAGACAGGGGCTGGCGCGTCCCTGCCCTGGAGGGGCACCCAAGATGCAGTCACCCCGGCCCCTCTGGCCAGTACGGATCTGCCTGCCCGTGGCCGCTGGGACACCCTCTGTGTCCCTGCAGGTCTGGGCTCTGAGGCTGCAAGGCCTGCCTGGAGGCCCAGAACCTTTGGCCGGGCTGGGTCCCTGGCCCTAGGGCCCTGGCTGCCCAGGAAACCGCCCCCTTGTGGTTTGGGCCCTGCCCTGGGCTCGGCTACCCAGTAGCACACAGCCCCTCTCTCACCCTCTCTCTCTCGGGACCCGCCTGTGTCTGTCTCCCAGCCCTTCTCGTGACAGACCCCCCTGTCCCCAGGATGCCAGCATAACCTCCCTGAAGGACTGGGGTGCGTAGAAAAGGGAGGGAACAGATGTCCTGCCAGCAGCTTCCACCCTCGTCCGGAGAAAAAGGGCCCCAAGGAGACGAGCTCGCTGCTAGGGACAGGGAGGCCGAAAGGGATGAGGCTAATAGAACACTGCCTCCTGCAGCCCCGTGCCCGAGGGGCTGCAGGAGCCCGCTGCATGCTCGTCACCTCCCTCCTCTGCCTCTCCCTACAGTTCAAGTGCTGCGGAAGCAACAGCTCTGCCGACTGGCAGCACAGCGCCTACATCCTGTCGCCAGAGGCCGAGGGCCGCCAGGTGCCCGACAGCTGCTGCAAGACGGTGGTGGTACGCTGCGGGCAGCGGGCCCACCCCTCCAACATCTACAAGGTGGAGGTGAGTGCCCAAGCTCCAGCTGGGGCATGCAGAGGGCCCAGCCGGCCACCAGGAGCCCTGGAAAGGCAGGCTCAGGCAGTGGGCAGGGGTGCAGGACACATTTATTCATTGGCTGTGAGATACCACGGGGGCCTTCAGAGGTCTCCACAAAGCTTTGGGATAAGCAGCTGCTGCTGGGAGATTCTAGGACATCGTGGCCTTCCCCCGGGTCACCCAGGAAGCCAAGCCCTCTAAGTCTCTGGCCTTCCCTCAGCTGGCTGGATGCAGCCCACAGGCACCCTTCCCTCCCCATCCTCGCCTGCCTCCAGGCCAAGGGGTATGTGACCTGCCGTTACCTTACAGGGAGGCTGTCTCACCAAGCTGGAGCAGTTCCTGGCCGACCACCTGCTGCTCATGGGGGCAGTGGGCATCGGGGTGGCCTGCCTGCAGGTGAGTTGGGGTGGAGATGGGAGGGGCTTGTCTAGAAGAGCTCCGAGCCCCTCTCCTCTTGGCTGAGATCTCAGATCGCTGACCCTTTGCACACCCAAGCCCACCCTGCCTCTCCTCCCCTCTACTCCCCTCTCATCCCTTTGCAGCCAAGGGTGAGTCACCTGGCCACTCTCTTCCCCAGAATACATGAAGGAAAATGCCCGGGGGCCTGGGGACAGCTTGGACTTGTAAGAGACATAGAAGGAGTATGAGTGTGGGCTCAGGTATGTGCATGCACCCTGTGTGTGTGCACGTGGGGGGGTGTGCACAGCCTGCTGTGGTACGTGTGGGTCTGTGGTGTGTCCGCATGCATCTAGGTGTACCTGGTTGGAGTTGTGTGCACGTATATGTGTTGGGTGTGCTTGTGCACGTGTGTATACGTGTGTGCATGGACACCCTCCTTCCTCCGTGTGTATATGTGTGTGGGTGCCTGTGGGTACATGCTCCCCTGTGTACACCCAGCCCTCTGCTCTGTTTCGCCACTCCACCTCTCCCCCAGCCACCGTCCAGGGAGTCAGCGTCACTCTCAAGGTCACTGTAGTCAAAGGCCAAGAGGAGAGGAGGTGGGAGGGCCACCTCAGGGGCTGAGGCAGACACAGCGGGCAAGGGCCCAGCATTCCCACTGCGCCCAGCACGCCGCACTCCTGCTGGGCCCAGCAGGTTCTGAGGGAGCCCAGTCCTGCCCGCCCTTCCCACTCCTGGTGCAACAAGTACCGTCTAGGGACAGGCTGCGAGCAGGGCCTCGGCCTCCGCTCCTGTGTGGCCTGGAGCAGTGCCCTCCCTGGCCCTCAGCTTCTTCATCTGCAAGATGTGGATGCCTTCTCCCACCTCGCGAGAGCTAGGCAAGGACGAGGTCACGCAGGCACGTGTGACGGTACCCACGAGTGGAAGCTAGAGCTACCCAGCTTTCTGTAGACTTCGGGGGGTGTCACATGCTTTCCATGGGGTCCCCACCGCCACCTGACACCTGGCCAGGTGAGTAGTAGTGTTCTCCCCATTTTATAGATCAAAAAGTTGAGACCCAGCAAGGTGGCTGACTGAGGGTCTCACCTCCTGACTGACGCCCAGGTCTCCTGGCCCTTGGTCCCTTGGTTTCCCCAGCTGCTCCCCCAGCGCAGGGCTCTGTGGAGGAGAAGCAGGGCCACGGCGGCAGCTGGCCGGGGAGCCCTCCAGCGTGCAGCCCTCCCGGGTCACCATGCTGCCCAGCCGCACCAGTCTGTGCCCCGGAGGATCCAGCGGCTGGCTGGCCCGCCGGGCCCTACCCTCAGGAAGGGGACCAGGCAACCCAGGGCTGGTTATTTCATCTCCAAGGCTCAGTGCCTTGTTTGTAAAATGGGGCTAATTATACCCGGTTTGGTGACTTGTGAGGATTAGCAAGAAACATGGAAATCACTGCTCCTTGACGAACAGATCGCAGGGGTTCCGTAAACGGTGCCTGTCGTTGTTTTTATTTCCACGTGGGCACATCATCTCTCCAAAAAGCCCCAGTTGTTTCCTGGCCAGACGGCTAGCCCCCTCCATCTCCAGGCACAGGCAGGCCCGGGAGCCCTGCTGGCATCCCGCAGCCCCTGCGTGTGCTTCCCCAGGGCGCCTTCTGCCCCATGTACTGAGCCCCAGAGGAGCGGCCGTGGGAACTGGGGAAAGCTGCCCTGTGCTCCAGCTCCCGGCTCCCCTGCCATCTGCTCCGGGCCTTGAGGGGGCTGCTCCGCGTGGACACCAGCAGGCCTGGGCCGCCGACCTGGCCATTTCTTCCTGACCCCTCTGGCCTTGAGAGCCGTGGGAGCTGAGGCCACCAGCGGGAGTTAGGTACCAACGCCCGCACCTGAGGTCCTGGTGGAACAGGTACGGCTGTGGGATAATGCCATTGAGGCCAACTCGTCGGGTGGGGCACCCGCAGGCCCCCAGATGCCCCCCACATACACCCTCACGTGGAAGTCTCGGTGCGCACGGCCCGCTGTGGACTCACTCCTAGTCACTCACCGACAGCATCCCTGTGCCAGGGACTGCAGCCCCTTGGCCGTCTCCTCCCAGCCGTCCGCTGAGGCCCGGGCTGGAGCGCCCTCTGCTGGCCAAGGCCGGAACTAAGCTGCCCAAGGCTGGCCTGGAGGAAGGCAGGGCTCCCGCGGGCCTGTGCCCGGCCCAGTCGTCCTCTGGCCGGGCCAGGCACTGCACTTTCCCCACACACGCCCAGCCTGGCACTTCGAAGACCCCCAAGTCTCAGGAGATACAAGGCCAGGGTGGTGGCAGGCTTCTCTGGTCCCCAGGAACTGGAGGAAATCTTGCTTGGAAGTCGGAGGGCCCGGATTCTAGACACAGCCCCACCTCTTCTTGTGTGATCTTGAGGAAGGCACCTTCCCTCTCTGAGCCTCAGCTTCCTTACCTGTAACAAGGAGGAGCTGGACATTTTCCAGCCTTGTTTAAGCAGCAGTGTTCTCCTGTCAATGGAAATCTCACCAGGGGCCCCGCGTCTTAACACGAAGGCCGAGCTCTTCCGACTGAAGCAGGAGGGGCCTGCAGACAGGCCCAGGTGACAGCCCCAGGAACCCCCCGGCTCGGACGCTCTGTGGTTTTTGGTAGGATCCCGCCTCAGGGAGGCTGATGTGCCCTTCCGCCCTGGAACGTGAAAGGAGGTGCCCTGTGAGCCCTCTGAACACCCCACAGAAAGTGGTGCAGACAGCGAACCCCACCACCAGCCAGGTGTGGGCAGCCTGCCCTCTGTGCCTCGTGGACGTGCAGACCAGGCACCCGTATGCCTAGGAGAGATCGTGGTGGCCTGGATGACGAGACTCCACAGGGCCTGCGGGGCCGTGGTCCTCAACCTTGGCTGCACGTTGGGGTCACCTGGTGAGCTGTGAAACCGCCCGAGGCCCAGGCTACACCCGGCACGATTAGGTGACATCGTCTGGGGCTGGCAGCCAGCCGCCAGGTCCCTGGGAAGCTCCACTGGGTCCACTTGCAGCCCAGCTGAGCGGCACTGGCCAGCAGGAGCAAGGGCCCTAGGGGCCTGGAAGTCGGCTGTGGGAGAGGTCAGGAGCCGGGAGAAGACAGTGCCTCACCGTCCTTAAAGCCCCAGCGGCAGTCACACGGGGAGGGAGGGAGCCTTCCTGGGGGACAGACAGGAGCAGCGTGCGGAATGTAGGGGAGACAGATTGGAGAACTTCCCAGCAGCTGGATCATCCCACGGCGTCCCTGGGAGCACTGAGCTCCGTGGCTGCCGGTGGCGCAGAGGCGGGGGCTGCAGGGCCCTGAGGGAGGAAGGCTGCCCCTCTCAGGCTGTGGGCCCCTGCCCTCTGCGGGGGCATTCTGGGGGTGCACCTGTTGCTTCAGCAAGAGCCCTAGGGCCCCTCTGTCCACTCGGTGTGTAACTCACGATGCTGGAGGGGATCCCTGGGGTCTTGAGGCACCCCCAAATCCCAGACTCCTGGACCCGGAAGGACCTACCGATTGTTGGGCCGGTGCTGTCAGCCCGGCTGCACCATTGCTCAGGCTCCGTCTCCACGGTCACTCCGAGCCTGTGGCCGAGGCTGTGCACGGCAGACCTGAAAGCCCCCAGGGATTCAGACGTGCACTCGGGCTGAGAAGCACTTGGCCTGCCCTGTGCATGTCCATCCAAGGACGCCAGCCCAGCGAGGGGAAGTCACTCGCTACAGGTCGCACGGCCACCATGGCAGAGCCAGCCGGGGCCCCAAATCCAGGTCTCTTTGCTGTACACCAGCTTCCCATCTTGTGGGTGGACTCTGGGGGCACTCCACTTTGAGGTAACTTTAGCAGCCAGTTTATAGAATATTCTGGCTGGGAAACTTCTATCTAAAGGATGCAGTGGCTCAGCTCCCTTTTCCTGTTGCTTCCTCATGGCAGAGTCGGGGAGCCTCCCACCAGAGGTCAGGCAAAGGAGGCCGAAGGGCAAGTGCTCTTTGTCAGCTATGTAGTGAGGGCTGCTGTATGCCAGGCGCCAGCCCAGGGTCAGAGCCACACCAGCAGGCGGGATGTGGTCCCTTCTCCTGGGAGCTTTCACCCAAAGGAAGAGAGACACAGAACACGGGTAGTCAAATGCAGTCATAGTCACTGTGTTAGTCTGAGCCCTTGGGCTTGAGGAGCACATAGGAGGCCCTAACCAGTCATGAGTAGTCACGGAAGGCTTCCTGGAGGAAGTGATATATAATTAATCCTTGAAGGAATTTGACAGGAAGAAGCAGGAGAGGGAAGAGTGCCAGGGTGAGGGAACCACACAGGCAAAGCCCTGGCTGGCCAATGGGGTGGGCTTTATCCTGAGGGTCCTGGGGAGCCACTACCTGGCCTCTCAAAGGCTCAGGGTACAGGAGGGGCTGGGTGCTATGGTGTTGGCTCCTGTCATCCTAGTTTTTAAAGAATCTCACCAGGGAAGGCTCTGGACCAGTGAATACACTGGAGGTTTTCCTATTGATAAAGGGGGATTTGAGGCTCAGAGAGGGATATAAATATTCCCAAGGTCACACAGCCCCCAGCAGAAGCTAGCCCACTCCTGCCCGTCATTCCCACGTTGTAGGATGGACACATGCTGCAGAGCCCAGAAAACTCACAAGACAGCCAAAATTAGGATCTGCACGTCATTCAAAGGAAAACCAAAAGGTCATTTTGAAATGGTTCCTGGGACCTCCCTGGCCCTTCCTTCATGCTCTTGATGACAGCCAGGTGCTGGCTCAGAAACCTCAAAAGCAGCTGAAAGTGGGCGGCCTCCCATTAAAAATTTGCTGTACGTGGCAAATGTTGCAAGCAGCTGGGCTGCCAGAAGAGGGCACCGGCCCCCCGTGCCCGGTACAGGCTGGGCCCCCGCAGCCCTTCCCGACCTGTCCTCTGCATCTCCTGCTCCTGCAGTCCACTTGCCCCGTGTTTTCTCTGCTTATCCCCATCCTAGCCACTCGGAGCCATCCGTGACGAGTTCTCACTCAGGCATCTGATAGCGTCCGTCATCCCCTGCATGAATCAGGTGGTGTGTGTGTACGTGTGTGTCCGTATGCACACATGCTGATGAGCGCATCCTGCCCCCTCTGCGTGCGTCAGGCTGGTGTGTGTGGGTGTGGACACACACTGATGAGATTCTGGCCCGCACGCCTCCACCCGCTCCGTGCCTTCCCTGGCAGGCATGCTGGGAACCACATCTTATAGAGAAGTGTGCGTGCTGGGCAGCTCAGCTCTCCCAGGCCTCTCCTGGCGTGATCTGTACACTCTGGATGTGGCCACAAGTCTGTGCGGGTCCAGCTGCTCCCTTCCGGCCACCCCCTTAGCAGGGATCAGAAAGATCCTGCAGGACAAAGCATCAAACCATGAGGTGGAGACCGGGAACAGGGCCTGCTGCAGGACCCCTGGGTGGAAGGGCCATGAAGCCACTGGCTTCAAGCCTGTGGGAGACAAGATGACCGCTTCAGCGCCTTCCAACTTGTGTCTCTGAGTCCTGAGGTAGATTAGCCTGCTCTTGGCGCCAAGGCTAAGCTGAAAGCTGTGTTTCCAGGGCCCAACATCCTCCCACATGGGGCCGGGGAGGAGGGCATCTGCCCCACCCCTCCTTAAGCCAGCCGTGCAAAGAGGCAGAGAGCTGCCGGCCATGCGCGCTGTGTCAGCCTGTCCCCCACTGCTCGCAGTGCCGTGCGCATCCAGATGTGCTCTCGCAGGAGCAGGTCAGCATTGGCTGTTGGAAAAGTTTGGGAAAGATGGGCGTTGTTTCCCGTCCTTGGGGAAACCCACCTTTGCCATGAGCCACGGGACGGTCACGGGGCGGCCCTCGCAGTGCCCCGGCTCCTGCGGGCGGGACTTCAGGGTGCAGCGGCATCAGCATCGTGATCACGTCACGGGCCTCCTCAGTCTGACACATCCTCATCTCATGTCCTCAGTGCATCCTTGGGTGGGAGGGAGGAGAAGGGGGGAGGAAGGGCGAAGGAGGAGGCAAATGAAGAGCAAGGTGGGGGGATAAGGGTCCTCTGCATTTTAGAGACGAGAAAAGGGAGGCCCAGGGTAGAGTGGTTTCCCAGCACCGCCTGCCCTGGGCAGGAGGCTTGAGTGGCACCTTGTTCAGCTCGCGGCTGCGGCAGAGGGCTGTCAGGTCCACTCCTAGGGCCTGATTTGGTGCGCATTCCAAGCTGATTTACAGGATGAGCTGGTGACAGCTTTGGGTGCTCCTCCCAGAGCCTCAGTTTCCCCAGCGGCCTCTGTACATCAGCCAGAGAATCCACTCTGGACCTTGGTTTTGCCCTGGAGTCTGAGAGCAGCAAGATGCAGACAGACTTCCCTAGAGAAGAGGACAGCTTCAGACAGCAGTGAGGGAGTGGGGATGTGACCGCTTGGGATTGAAGTAAATCGGGCCATCTCTGGAGAAGCTCTAGGAGCACGGACCAGCAGCTTTGACTGGGAGCTCGGTAGCAGTGCAGACTCCCAGGCCCCCACCCAGGCCTGCAGTGTATGACAAGGCCCCTGGTGATTCGTGCCCATCCAAGTGTGAGAAATACTGCTCTTGGATAATAGTTCTCAGAGCGTGTCCTCCCCTCCACCCAGCATCGCCTGGGAGCTTGTTAGCAATGCAGACTCTCGGGCCCGCCGCAGACCGTTGGCATCGGCAGCGGCCCTTGGGGTGAGAGGCCTGTGCGGGCACTGCCGGCTGGCTGCCGGTGGCCGTCTGACTCCTCGCGTCTCTGCTCTCGCCCGGCAGATCTGTGGGATGCTTCTCACCTGCTGCCTGCGCCGGAGGCTCCAGCTGCGCTTTTACTAGCGGCCAGCCGCGTTCCCCCGACAGCCTCTCACAAGGACGGGTGTCCAGATCCCGCCTGCCAGGCCTTCGGCGTCAGCATCAGCTCACCTAGAAACGTCCCGGACTCTGTGCCCAGCCCCTTGGGACCCACCAAGTGCCTGAGACCGTGGCCCCTGTGTTTCCCACCCAGGCCAGGGACCCTCAGCCCCCTCCCTCCAGTCCTGGTGCTCAGTGCCAGAATCCCTGGGCAGGGGACTGCTCCTGCAGGAGACATCAGCCGGGGCCCCTCCACAGGCCCGGGGCTCCTATGGACTCCAGGAGCACGAGGACTGGACTCCCTGCTCCCTCCCAGCTCCTGAACCTAGAAGGAAGGGCGGTAAACCTTGACCCCTCTGGGACTCCTGCATTTGGCACACGATCCCCCACTGGTGCTGATACCCCTTGCCCTGGATGCTCTCTCCCCTTGGGGAAATGCGTCAAGGTGGGGCAGTGAGGGCTGGCTCTGCCCCCAGAAGACCCAGCCCTTTGATCTCCGCCCCCCATACCACGTCACCTGGAAAGGAGTATTGTGATGGCTTCGGTCCTTTCTGCAGGCCTGGGAGGGAGCGAACTGAGCAGAGGCAGCAGGAACTGGGGCCGGGCAGGGGCGGGGACCAAGCTGCCAGGGCAGGGAGCAAGGCAGGGTAAATTGGCTACACCAGGAACCTGAGCCCCACCTAGTGGCCCTCCCCAGGAGTGATCCCCCTGGGAGACCATGGCCCCAAGCCCCAGCCTCCAGTAATGTGCCCCTCAGGGATCCCCTCTCTGTGGCCCGATTCTCAGGAGTGCCGGGTTTTAAAACCCTCTTCAGCTCTTCATGTGGGTGGATGTTAAAATCCTCCCGGATCAGACTGGATCCCAGACCCCACAGGGTCGGAGCCACCTCACGAGGGGGAGGCTCACGTGCAAGGCGCTCAGCCCTGAGCCTCGCTGTTGCCGGGCCCACTCCCCCGGCCACGTGGCCACCACCAGCCTGCCTCCAGGGGCCTCGCTCTGCCACCTCTGCCATCCGTCCCGGAAAGAATACAGTCCCTTCCTTTGGTTCTCTCTTGCATCTCTGAATTAGGCAGGAAACTCTCAGGAGGAACTTTCCCAAATGCTGAGGAAGAACAGAAATCCAGAGGATGGGTGCTGGCGGCTTTCCGAAGAACAGCTGTCGGCTCATAAGACGGCACGGGGACCCTCCAAATGGGGCTTCAAGTGGGCAGCTCATAACACGAGAGCCCACCAGCTTCCACACCTCCCAGGTCCCGCATTTCCTATCCTGGGACCCTCTTGTGTCCCACCCTTGAGAGGGCAGTCCCTTATTATGCTAGGCCCAAGGCTGAGAAAGGTCACAGCTTGCGCCGACTCATTCCAGGCCCCAGTCTGAGGAGTTGGCTCTGGCTGGCTCGGGTCAGCCCTGGCTGAAGGGTGCTCTCCCTCCCATACACGGTCACTGCTGTTCCCCGCACAACCCCAACTGTGCAGAAACTGCACAGCCTCAGCACAGGGATCACCACCCGCACAGAGGGAAGACCAGGTTCCTGGGCCAGATTGCCTCCCGGCCTCACAGTTCTCCAAGGGATGTCAGAGCCCTGGCTGGCTCAGCTCCTCTGCCTGGAGGGCCCTGGGGTTGCCAGCGCAAATTCATTAAGCAATCCCAGCCTGTGCCAAGGCCAAACATGATTATCTTTGCTGCCTCCCATCTTCCCAGGATTCATGCAGATAATCAGAAAGGACCGTGACTCCCACGCTCTCTGCGGGGCCAGAAATCAGGCCAACAAGCCTTACAAGTGAGGGTTGGAAAAGAGAGCCACGTTCTTCCTGCCGAGGGGCCTGAGGGAGGCAGCAATGGGCAGAGAGGTGCTGTGCCCCTATACATGCCTGCCCCTTGGGAGGTCCCTTAATTCTTCACTGAGTTCAGCCAGGCTTGCGGAAATGAGGACAGGGCTGGTGGGCAGACATCACTCGCACAGCCTTGTCCCGGGGCCCAGGAGAGCTGATGCGTGTGCCCCAGCCCCGTGTCGGGTAGGCAGGCCTGACTGAGGGCCGGAGCAGCTGTGATTCCCGCCCTGGGCACTGTGCCACCCACACTGCTGCTGGAGAGTTGCTGGTCCAAGCTGCAGAGAGCGAGAGAAAGGCCCAGAGCTTTTGGCAAGTGTGACCTCGTGGTTCCTGCGGGCAGCCTGGGAGATGAGCCAGGGTTAGCGGAAACGGAGGCCCAGGCTACGGCAGGCTCCCACGGCGGGCACACAGGGGCTGCCATCAGAGCCAGGGATGCTGTCCCCCATGGGGTGTGCCCATCCTGCCCGTGAAGATGCAGATCTGCACCCAGGACAGCTCCTCCCATGTCCCTGCTTGGAGGCTGTCATGGTCCTTGGAGAGAGAAGGGCATGCCTGTTGAAAGCTGTCATTGGTCCTGTGTCAGCAAAGGGGCCTGCACACCGGGGTCCGAAAGAAGCTGGCCCCTTGCAGGGATCTGCACTCGGCCACTGCTGGAACACTGTGCAGCTGGGGCAGCACGTCCTTCCCTCCTCTGCTGACAGCACAGCCGCCCGAGGAGGAATGACACATCCCCCACTCCCCGGTGATGGCAGCAGGGCGGGGGACAGGAATGAAATTTGGCCTTTGGTGAGGGGATGAAGCTTTGTTTAAAATGTTTGTGGCTCTTCTTCTCTTTCTCCCGACCCCTCCCCAACTCCAGGAGCCCCTCAGCATAGCCTTGTGTTTGCTGAAGGCCTGCCATCCAGTGTTAGCCACTAAGTACATCATCTCATAGTGATGGCAGTAAGAGGGTATTATTCCCCCATCCTACAGATGAGCAGATTAAGGCTAACAGAAGGTAAGAGATTTGCCAGGCAGCAGCGCTGGCTGTTGCGACACCACTCCGGCCGGATGGAACCCAGGAAGCTGTGCTGGAGCCCCCTCTCCTCAGCATTGCTCAGGTCTCCATCTCGGTGACAAGCCATCAGGCTGACTCACAGGAACGTGTCCCTCAGGGGCACCCCTCCCCTGCTGGACGGAGGTGCCTGTCATGGCCCCAGCTCCAGCACGCTGCACGTTTGCAGTCAGAAGAGAAGTCCGGCTTCCTCCAGGCTGACAGCCGGGCCCTCCTGGCTGAGTGGCTCAGGCAGCAGGCGGGAGCCCAGGCGCCATTGCTTATGGGGACCCCCGGCCTGTCACCTCAAGTGCCAGCGCTGACCCCAGAGGAAGAGCTGCCTCCTCAGCAACCAGAGTCCGCAGGCGGGACGTGGGGTCTTGTGCCTGGGGGAGGTCATTGTTGGGTACACGAAGGGCTTGGCAAGCAAGCAGGAAATGCCTCTGCCTGCCCTGTGCTGGGGGCCGGGGGACCTCAGGCCACCTGCACCTGCAGGGCCTCCCTGGGTGTGGAGGAGGTGCCCCGGGACTGTAGTGTCGGCCTCCTCCTGCTACTTGCCCTCCCCCACATTGCCGATGCCGGGGCTCTGGGTGGGCACACTGCGCTCTCAGTCTCGGGGCCTCAAATCTCATCAGGCTGCTCACCCCGTGCATGGCCGTAGACATGGCACTGAAGGGGGGAGGATATGCCCAGTGATGTGCCCCAGGACCCTCATGCCCGACAGCCAGTTTTGGTCCTGGAATCTGCCACGCCAGGTCCATTTTCAGGGCTTTGAGGTAGAGGAAGTGACGAAACAGTTACCTTCATCGTCGCTCATCCCAGCACCCGCCTTGAAAACATGCCCTTACTGGCCGCTTTGGGCCTGGGTAGAGAAAGGGAGGAGAAGGCCGTTTGATTGACTAAAGAGACCACCTGTCTTTTGTGTCACCGCTGGGTGGCGCTCACATCCACTGAGGATACCAGTGACCAGGTGTCTAAGCCCGAAGTTCTTAAACTTGAGTGTGAATCAGGATCGCCTGGAGCTGCTTAGCACAGACTGCCAGGTCCCACCCCGGGCTTCTACTCAGTAGGAGTGGGACAAGAATTTGCCTGTCTAGGAAGTTCCGGGGTGATGCTGATGCTGCTGGCCCTGGAACCACACTTTGAGAACCACTGTTTTAGACCACACCACAAAGGAGGATGCTTTCACCTTCCTCCGTATGTCACAGCCCCCAGGGTTCAAAAGTCCCTCGGGATGTCTAGCTTGAGTCCCACTCGATTCACTGTGAGAGGGCGGGATGAAGCGTTGCCACCGTGGGCAGTCCGCAGCCAGCCGGGGAGGTGGCCCTCCTGCCGTGGGTTCTGGCAGCACCTGCCCCGGCCTCTGGAGGGACTCCAGGTGGCGCTCTCTCAGTGTGTCTGAGATCTGGGGCCGGGTCCTTCTCGGAAGGGACAAGTTTACACCCCCCAGCCCCGTTTTCCCGTCACCTCTGTGTGCCTTGGGAGAGCCCCGCTCCATCCTTGTGTCTCCAGTGCTACTTCAGCACAGTGCCCAGCCCTGTACTTCATCCCTCAGCCTCCTGTGTGCCACTTCCCCTCCTGCTTGTGCACTGGAGACACCCTGTGCAAGTGCCACTAGTAACCCCAGGCAGCCCAACGTCAGTGAGGCCGATGGGTTTCTGGAACCAGCTGGCCCACAGAGAAGTTGCCTTAACCCACTGCGTATAGAGAAATTGCTCTAGTTGTAAACACGCCCCGCTCCTTAGCTGGCCTCAGTGTGAGCTGGCTGCCCGTGTGTGTGGGGGTTGGGGGGGGGGTGTCACAATAAAGGATGTGTCTAGACTGCCTGCGGCTGCTGTTTCTTCTCCTCTGCGGGGGAATCCCATGGCATCAGTTCGTCAACTGCGTTTGGACCCCCTCTACCTGCTGAAAACACGCAGTCGCGATGGGGAGAGAGAAAGAGCCCTGTGCGAACCCCACTGACCACACTGCTGAGGGCCCTGCTCGCCCTCTTTTGGCAGCCCCCGTGCTTATTTGTTTGAACTGACCTGCCTGCCCATGAGTGTCACTAGCTCCTGGCTGTAACCAAGAGCCCGGCTCAAACAAGCATGCTTGAGTTGTGTTCCTCCTAAAGCTGTTTGCCTTTGCTCAGCCAGTGTCCCCACACCACTTCCAGGGGCACATAGCCAGCCTCTGCTAATGAGCCTGCGGTTTGCTCGTCCTGCTGCGGGCATCCCCATGCTGTGCAGCAGGGGCGGGGTGTGGTGAGAGCTCAGGAGCAGGGGGCCCTTTGGCGGGCCATCGGCTCCCAGCTGAGCTTTTCAAGCTGAGATGCACACTCTTACTGCTCCTGGGACCCCCAGACCATCTCACCCCAGAGTGACAGCGTTTCTTCACCTGCACCTCATTGGTCCTTATCCCCAAATCCAGACTGGGACCCTTTTTCACCTCAGTGCAAAAATACTTCAATCTTCTGACTCAGAGGAGCTGGGGGCATCAGGTTGCCCAGTGCAGAGATAAAGGAAGTAAATGCTTTGTCTTTGATGACATAAACACTCATTCTATTTCATTCACTGTTCGGTCTAGAAAACATGCTTGAGGTGGTGTGGGGTCAGTGGGGGAACCTGAAGAGACTTGGGAAAGCTTGGCTCTAGGGATCCCAAGATGGTGGGACTAGGAGTCAGGGTGGGGAGGCAGGCTGGGAGCCAGCAGCTCACCTGGCGAAGGGGGCCTGCTCACTTGCTGTGTAAACAGATGGATCCACCCGAGGATGTTCCCAGGTGGAGACCCACCTTGCAGGGGAGCCTGCAGCCCCTGGCCGGCTCTGCTGTCTCCTCGGCCCCTTTGGTCAAGTTCATTCACAATGGGCAATCACAGTGGCAGCCTTCCGATGGCTTGGCCATTAGGGGAGTGGACTCAGTCTAGGGCACGTCCACGGTCACCAACCTGTTGGATCCAGACATCTGCTCACCTCCATCATCACTATGAGTGTAAGTGTGTGTACACACAAGCACACAAGTGTGCCCGAGGAGGGACGTGCACCCCTCCAGGTCCCTCCCTGTGCACATGGGCAGAGCGGGTGGTGGTCACTGCTGTCTAAACAGCCCTGGAGGCCGACGGGGGCCTAGTCAGGCGGGCAGGCAGTGGAAGCCTTTGTGAAGCTGTCCCCCTTGGTAGCTGAGCTGGCCTGTCAGCTGCTGCCACTTCCCAGCAGGGGCTGGGCTGTCATGTGGCCGAGGGTGGGCTGCTTCAAGCTGGGACCCCGCTTCTCACTCCCTCTCCCCGACGGAGAACAGAGGCTGCCGGTGGCCAGTGAAGGCGGGGAGACGACAAAAGGGCCAAAAGCCGAGATCGTTCCACTGACGTTCTTCTTAAAAACAAAGATGAGACGCCTCTGCTTCCCTTTTGCCCCTGCTTTCGTCCCTGGCTGAGCCCCTGTGTGGCAGTGACTGAGCAGGAAGGAGAGGGCACTGCGGGGGACCCCGTGGGATCCTTCGGATCAGGCAGGGGTGAAGAGGGCGGTAAGTCAAGCTTGAATCCAGCCCTTTCCACCAGCAAGTGCAAAGCATGTCACTGGCCAGAGGACATGAGCAGGCCAGCAGAGCCCAGAGGGTCAGTGTTCCATCAGCCCGGGCACTCTTTGAAGAGGCCATGAACAATTTCCACCTGACTTCTAAAATATTGAAAGCAGCTCATGAATCCTAATTGGGGTGTAGAGAACCCCAAGTTGGGGACCAGAGAGCCATTTCAACATGCTGTCCCTAAGTTGCCAATCAGGAAATAAGAAGGCTGAGTCGTTTCTGGAACTGGGGTCTCTTTCCAGAGAAAAGAAATGTATTGAGAACGTATTGGGATTGCAGGGATCTAGTGGGAGAGAGTTGGGCGGGAGGAGGGCGCCTAAGGGCAAGGAGCTTCCTGATGCCGTTGCATGAGGAAACACAGGCTCGCCCTGTCCACACGCTGGGTCGCCCTGCTCCTGACATTGGGTGCGGCTGGGTCCCCGAACTCTGCAGCTGCCAGAAGAAAAATCTCGGGGCAACAGGCTCCACCCACTAGCCCCAGCCCCAGCCCACCGGGTGGCCTTGCTCTGCCAGTCCCCTGCTCTCCTCCGCATAAACAGACACCAAGGGAAGCTGGGTGGCGCCCCAGGCTTGCCCCCGCTGGCTCTCAGCCATCTGGCAGTCTCTAGGGCCGCGAGGGGAGAGTCCAGCCAGGCCGCTTCAACCCGAGGGCCTGGCCCCAGCGTGCCCTGCGAAGTGTTCTTATTCTTGTTAGCTTAAGGAGACACAGTAGTCCATTTCCACGGCTGTCATTAAACTCAGCAGAAACGAGATGGCTGAATCAATAGCCTCCCGATCTTTGCTGACTGCTTTAAGACGGGACCATTGCAATGCCAATATTCTTGTGTCCAAAATGACATTCATTTAATCAGACTTCCCTCTTGCTTCTGTGGATTATTGAATGCTGCTACTGGGCCAGGCCAGAGCAAAACTGACCCGTCGGGGGAGCTTGCCCGCCAAGCCCTCACACCTCCTTTCAACAGCTCACTCCCCGCTCCATACGCCAATTCCCCTTTCTAGATCACTCCCCTGTGTCCCCAGCTTTCAGGGGATGCTCCTCCTTGGGGACTCCTGAGGACCCAGATTTGACCACTTTCTTGCCAAGCACCTACGCTGGTCCAGAAATAAGCTGGATGTCTTTACATACATGCTTGTCCGTCACCCTCACAGCAAATCTCTAAAATAGGTATTATCCTCATTTTGCAGAAGACAAAACCAAGACAAGTTCAAGGACCACCCAACACTCGCATGGACACCAAGTGCAGAGTGGGAATTCACCTGAGACCCTCCAACTCCCAAACCCACGCCCCTCCCACCCAGACATGGTGCGTGTGTAATGGAGAAGCTTCAGGCACAGTGACAGCCGATAAAGTGGTTGTGGTCAGGAGAAGCCTAGCTAACGTATAGGAAAGCACCGACAGGCTGGGAAGCACAATACAAACGACAGGAGAGATTTCACTACACCAGGCTGGTCTCTGCCCATCCCCTGCACAGGAGCACGCGCCCAGAAAATATACTCATCCTCCATTCGGGGCAAACGAGTCATCCACCTGTCCAGGGTGAGGGACGTCACGCCAGATGAATGGCAAGAATGCTCCTTCTCCCCCCAGTAAATCTAATTCGTCACCAAGGCTTGTCCATTCTCCTGTGTGGCTTTCAAATCTGTAGGTTTTTCCCTTCACCCCACTGCGCTTCCCTGTGGGCTCCATCATCTCTCACCTACATCACTGAGGCAGCCTCTCCCTGACGTGCCAGCATCGAACCTGTCCCCTCTAACCATTCTCCACCCTGCAGCCAGAGTGATGGCTCTCAAGGGCAGATTTAGCCTATCACAGTAGGCTTCAAACCGTTCAGTGGGCTCCCATTGCACTTAGCTTAAAGTACACACACTTTAACCTGGCTTCCCAGGTTGAGGTCTGGCGGCTGCCACTCTCTCCAGACACCCTCTTCACCCTCTGTGCGCCAGCTCCAACACTGACAGCACACACCTTCCACTCTTTGCTGGGTGAACTCCTGTCTTCAGCTCTCAGCTTTGACATCACCTCCCCTAGGGGGCCTCACCTTCCCCAATTCGGGGTCAGTGCCTCTCCCATCCTGCGGACATCGCTCCCAGAGCCCTGAGCTGCAATCCCGTTTGCCCTCTGCCGCCCCTCTGCAAGCACAAGGACTGGCCCTGGGCCATTCTCCATTGTATTCAAGCTGCTTGGCACAAGTGAGCTTCCAGTAGGTCTTTGAGTGACTGAATGTCCTGTCTCTGCAGACCCCAGTGCTGGCCGTTTTGAGGGAGTTCTCGTATGGGTACCTTGCTGCTGCTGCTGCTCGTAAACCATCCTTTCTCGCTTGCCCTTTGCTGAGCACCGATGGGGAGATGGCTCTCCCACCACATCACACAAGAATGGAGGAGCAACAGAGGGGCCCCCTGGGTCAGCTCTGCCACCCCCTCCCATGGGCTGAAGAGCCCAGCACCAATCCCCAAAGGCTCCAGCCTAGTCATTCCCCAAAGGTTCCAGCCTAGTCATTAGCAGTCCCAGGGAAGAACGACGCCCTGCCCTGTCCTGATACGAACGTCGCCTCTCCTGCCAAGCCAGGGCGGCCTGCCCTCACGGCTTAGCTCATTTGACCGAAGCCCCGTGCTAACAGAGAGGTCAGTGCCTTCCATCGCCCTGTGAGCCAAGAGACTTCACTCTGTCCCCCAGAAGCAGATAGCACAGCAACCCTGGGGGCATCCCAACAGCTGTGGCCACAGCCTGGAGGGCAGGGGTGAAAGGAAGCACAGGCTGGGGAGGTGGCCTCCACCACAGTCCTGTGACCCGGCCGGTCCTCAGTGGATGATGAAGGGCCAGCCCCTCAGCCATGACCAACTCCCGACCCCAGAGCCACAAGGTCCCCTCTGGTAATTCTTGGGGAGGCTCCCAGGGACCCCATGCCCACTGGACCTTCGACAGAGGGTCACCTCGGACTCCTCAATCCTCAGCAAGTCTCTGGTGGCTTTGGGACAGCGGCAGCAGGACGAGGTCACAGAGGTTGATGCTCTGGGACGATGCGGAGCCAACCCGGCCACTCCCTTGAGGACGAGGAAGGGAGACAGACCTCCACACGTGAAGGGTTTAGAGATGCCCCCGACGCGGACCCACGCTGCGCATTCACTGTTGCCCGCGCCCAGCCGGGCCCACGGTACAGCAACGGCCCAGGGTGAGGAGAACGTCGGAGCTCCGCTCGCCTGCAGCTTGTGCCTGTGACTGTGACAGTGGAGGAAAACCCACAGACCAGAACCCTGACCGCGGGACCTGGGAGAGTACACTGCGGGAAGAAGGCAAAATCAGCAGCACGCGTGGTTTTAAACGCCTCCCTCCTGTCCTGCTGCCCGTCTCATCCCAACTCTGTGCTTCCGTGCCCTCCTCGAGGCCATCTCAGAGCCACCCCAAGTGGGTGCCGCCCAGGCCAAGTCACCCTGTGAAGTCCCCTCACTCCTGGAAGAGACAGCAGGCTCACGTGAACCCCAGGAACGTCAGCAGGATCGGGGAGACTGTGCCTACAACCTACAGCCCCTGCCCACAGGAAGCCATGGATGGCGCTGCTTGCCCCTGCCCCCAGCGCCCTCGGCCTGGCCCGCGATAGCCGTTGGTGGTGGTGACAGACACCCAGGTGGGAGTCGCTCTCTCACCCAGAGGGCTCATACTTGGACTGGCTCCTGACCAAGGCTGCATCCGGTCACCAGGCAAAGGGGGTGTTAGGATTCCTCAGATGCCCACAGAGAGCCCCTCCTCGCCCAGCAGATCTGTAACCTGGGCCCGAGAAGGGGAGATGGGGTGCCCGAGAAGAGGGGCGGCTTAGACCAAGAGTAGCACGGGTGCCTGGTTCTCTTGGGATCCCTCACACCACCCACTGCATGAAATAAGTCAATCGTGGCTCAGTGAACACAAACCAACCACGAGACAGCCTGCTTGTGCTTTTGACACTTATCAGTTTTTATTTAAAAACATGCTAAAAACATGGCGTTCAATAAAGCCAGGACCAGGATGAAGGAAGCGCACAGACAGGGCATCGCAAGCAGAAAAGTGCATTGAAACCAACAAGTGTGTTCCCCACTCCCCTCTGTCCCTGCGGTGCCGGTGGGCAGGGGGTAGGCAGGGCCCAAGGCCCGCCCCTCAGAGGCTCGTCCAGGGCAGGGAGGCCGGCACACACTGGACGACTGCCTCGTCGTGATGGAGACGGGAAATGGAACAGGAGAGGCCAGACTCCAAGGGCCGAGCGACAAAGAGTGAGCCCAAGCACCTGACCCCAGCTCCGTCCTGTGCCAGGTCCCTGCTAGCTAGCACCTCCACCAGTGGGTGGGCAGGGGGCGGGAGAGGCGGGGACAGTCACTTGCATCCACCTGGACTGCTCTTTGGCCACCAAAGCAAGGTGGGACAGCCAGCCAGTTCCAAGTCAAACCAGAACACATGCATGGGGGGCAGGGGGGCAGCAGCACTTCCAGAGCGAGCCCAAGATGTGGGCTGGTGCTGGCGGGGGGCTGTCAGCGCACCGGCTGGGGTGCAGGTGAGACACCCCTCCACGCCCGCTGCAGGCCCCCCGGGGCAGCACTCCCCCTGCTCGCCCACCTCCCCTGCAGGATGGCTGCTGCGTCCACGGCAGGCATTCTGCAACGTGGTCCACAGACCGTGACCTTCTGAGTCAGAGCCGACTGAACTACCGAAGCCGGGGGAGGGAATTCAGCTAATCCGCCCCAGTGGGACCCGGCGGGAGAAACTAAGCAGATGCTGGGCCACCATCACCGCCATCACACGGCGCGGCCTTCTGTGTGGGGTGGGGATGGCTCTGCAGGGTGGGCAAGGAGCTTGGAAGAGCACCCCCACATTCCCCACACCCCCTACATCCCCATGCATGGAGCCTTCCGCCCAGTGTAGACTTGGCCAAATGACGGAAGAGCCAAGCACTGGGTGAGGCAGGAAGGCCGTTTTCTGGGAGCGGTGAACGAGGCTCTGCAGATAGACGAGCCAGGGAGGGGGGCAGCCTGTGGCCAGGGCTCCAGGACCAGAGGATGCCCCTGAAGCGCCAGAAACAGATTGCCAGGGAGGCTGTACACTCCCCAAGGTGCTAGGCTTTGCTGTTGATTTTAACAAAAATTAAAAATTGCATTGATAGGCATAAACCAACCCACCCCCACACACAGCGCACACTCATTTTGCACCAGGTCCCACCGTGCACTCGAATGCTTGTTGGCCAAGGGCCTCTCTGCAGTGGCATGGTGGCACGTCTGCTCCACACTCTGCAGTTTGGGGCTCTGGGCAGGCAGCCAGAGCTCCTTACCAGGAAGATGGGGCCAGACGGCCCAGGAAGGCAGTTCTGCTCACACGTGTGCTTGCCCATGCCTCGCCCTACCCAAGGACTGACCTTCCCAGCAGCACCACCACTCCCATCTCAGGGAGGTGGTCTTCTCTGTCCAACTTGCTGAGACCACCCTACTCCCACTCCCCATCCCCCAAAATCATGAATCCTAAACACACCAAAAGTTCCCTACTCCTGGTCCCAACTGCACTGTACTTAGGTGAGCGGAGGAGCTGTGCTGGCTGGGGTGCCCCTGGACAGACAGGTGGAGGCTGGAGAGGAGACGTGGGCCCGGAGGAAATCAAGGTGATAAGCCAAGTGGTGCAGGAGAAAGCAGCTGCCCCACTCTGGATCCTAGCCAACTAGTGGGTAACCTCGGCAAGTTCAGTCCCGTGGACTCTTGACTTTTATTTCACTGCAGAATGTTCAACTAGACCAGCATAAGTTTTGGTGGGGTCACCCTGCTGTAGTTGAATACCCACCCCACTGTTCATCTCCCACGCCGTGACTCAGGCTGCCTTCTTCCTGGGGCCACTGTAGCAGGACCCAGTCTGACCTCTCTTACGGTTTCTGTACTTCTCCTTGGGGTCACAGAGGACGTGATCACCACCCACCTCAGCATCAGTGAACCCCAAGGAAGGAGATGAGGGTCCCGGGACCCAGACGGACATCTTCCCCTCAGGGAATCTGGCTGGAATGATCATGGGCACCGTTCCACCTTCCCCTCCTGACGGTCACGGGTCCTCTGCCACTGTCTGAGCAGCAAAATGTAAGGACTGCTTCCCCTTCCAGAAGCAATGTGAGAAAGTGAGCAGCATCTGAACTAGAGAGGTATTTGTCCGAGAGTTTCTAGCAGGAATGTCTGTGAAAGTATCTGGATTTGCAGAACCTGTCGCGGGAACGCCCGCCTGGGGTGGAAGGGGAAGCCTCCGTGCCAGCAGAGGGCAGGAGGAAGGAAGAAGGGAAAAAAGAAACACTGCTCCTCAGTGAAGTGCAAGGACCCATGACAGCTGCTGCTGCATTCCTGGCAAAGCACCTGCCCCCAGAGGACCCCTCTGCCCTGCCTCTGGGGCCAGCGTGAGCAAACGCGTGGCTCCCTGCAGGTGCACCTGCGTTGCCTCCTGCTCCCCTCTCTGCCGCCTCTTCCAGGTTCCGTGCCGGACGCCGGGCCCTCCTCAGTGCGTCCGAGCCAAGGCCGGCACGTCTCCCCCAGAGCCTCCTGGCTGGTGCACAGCGGTTTGTCCTGACTGCAGCCGGACAGCGTCTACTCTCCCTACCCGCCCCACCCTCAGGAAAAATCAAACCGTTACACAAACCAATGCAGTACAAAGTTATAAATCAGAAAGCTAACCCTAAACTTAGCTGAGATAATATTCCTGAATAATCGTAATCAGAGTAAAATAAAATAAAAAAGTTACACTGTAAGGTATAAAAAGCCTGGGCAAGATGCTCCCGGGGGCCTGGCCTAGAGCGGTCAGGCGCCCCCACCAGCTCTCCCGCTCTCCCACGGGGGCTGTGGATGCCAGCGACCTCAGCTGGGCAGTCTCTCCACCAGGAGGGAGCGCTGTGCCCTGCACCCAACATGGGGACTAAGGGTCGGCGTGAGGAAGGGCAGGGGCAGAAATGTGTCAGTGCTGGGGGCCTCCTGGAGCATGCCCCCGGCCCACCCTGTCTTCTTTGGCAAATACACAGATGCAGGAATCCAGGTGCCCCCAGCACCCCAAGGTCTCTGCGGGCCTCCTCCCCCGGCCCTCCACCCACAGTGGCGCGGGCGGGCGGGCTGTGGGGACGGGGTCAGCAGTCCGAGTGCGGCAGGCAACACAAAGCTCCAATCTTCCTCCCGGCCGTGTGCGGCGGGGCTGGGCGCTCCCGCCGGCCCCTCAGGCGGCGTACTTCTTCCCGGTCCTGTGGATGTGCTGGCAGAGGGTCATGGAGAAGGCCATGCCCAGGATCTGAAAGACATGGGGAGAGGGCCTCAGACGGAAGCCCCACGGCCAGGGTTCTGACGTGGGGCCCCTAGAGCAAGTGGGGACAACCAGTCGTGTGCTGGACACGTTGGCGGAATGAAAACAATGGTGGACGGAGGGGGACACACACAAGGAGTCAGCCTCTCAGAGCCGTTTGTACAGACTGTCCTGGAGCCTCTCTGGGGCTCGGGACCCTGCCCACTTCAGAGCGCCCCGGAGAGGGCTGACGCACAACGGCCCTGCCCCTGCACAGCAGCTGCCAAGGAGGAGGGGGAGGAGGCTGGTGGGAACGTGACAAAACCCTGCCAAGTCATTTCTGTGTGGTCCTGGAATACATCAAAAGATGTCTTTGGCCACAGTGGACGTGTCCTACCAATGCTGCTGTGTGTAGGATGACATTAATGCTCATTTGTGATTCCTCAACTCCTGAATCCTGCAGGGGATGGTGAGTCAGAGCAGTGCAGGGGCAGGAGGAAGCCAGCCTGTGGCCTCAGGGTCGCCACAGACAGTGGGCCACAGGCACATGCCATAAAGCAGGTGACCAGGAGACACTGCATGCCCCTCATGGCTCTTGCACTCAAGGTGTGGGCATAACTGGAGGAGACCGTGGCTGCTGAGCCTGGCCTCAGCGTTCGAGTCCAGCCTGACCACAGGCATCCCTTAGATGGGCCCCCTTCCCGGTACCGAACAGAATCTGCTCTGTAAGTGCATCTCACATCGCAGCTCTGAGAACGACCGTGGCTCCTCCGCTAAGCTTGAAAACACTTAATAAATCAGACATGCTCAGGCCCCCAGGCCAAGAGTGCAGGGTAAGAAAGATGACGCCATGAAGGCTGTCGACCATCTTCCCATGGACCAACCATTCAAGTTCAAGTGCTCCAAGAGCAATCAGGCACTGCAGGCTCCCACTCACCAGGAGGAGGAGCCATACCTAAGCGGGCGGAGGGAGCCCAGGAAATGTTCCTCCCCAGAAAGGGGGCTCCTGCTCCTAGCAAGCTGTGCTGGCCTCATCTTCAAGAAGGGAGGCAGGGACCCTCCTCGGCCCGCTCCATCATCTGTGCTTGGCCTTGCGAAGGACAGCTGTTCATTCAATGCTTGTGAATAACAGCGGCCGTGGACTGGGCACCTCCTCTGCGCCCGGCCTGCTCTGCACCTTGGGGCGCATCACACTCAGTGCTCAGAAGCGGCACGGCTGCCTTGCCCATCACACCAATGTGGGACTGAGGGCGCAGAAGCCGAGCACCCTGCCCAGGCCACACATGTCTCACACAGGTGGTGTGGCCGGGACAGCACTCGTGCAGTCCGGCCCACGATCAGCACCTGAGGACTCAGGTTTCGTTCAGTTCGGTCACAAAGTGAATGTCCCCATGGAGTGGGGACAGGTGTGTTCACAAGCAAACCCACACGGGGGCTTGATGCGATGCCAGCTCCAGGCCCAAGGCTCAGAGGGAGCCAAGGAAGCAGTGCCCCACGGTGCCTGCAGGGTGGGACAGGCATCAAGAGAGAAGGGCTCGGGCAGAGCAGGAAAGCTCTGGAGTCAGGCCGCTGGGGTGGTGATCTAAGTCCCGGGGTTGGGCTTCCTCCTCTGGCCCGGGGCCAGCAAGGGTACAGGGAGCTCCGGCAGCCCTCTTACCTGCATGACAAGGATGCACATCCCCACCGTGCCAAGCACGTGCTTGTTGTCATCGAACCATATCTTCACCTTGTCATAGCAGCCCTGGGGAGCGAGGACCACAAGGTTAAGGTGCTGGTGTGCCCGTGAGCCCCTCCTGCCCAGCACCCCCACTCTCCCCTTAGCCCTGCCCTGGCTCTCTCCTCCTGCCCCTCAGCCCTGCCCCTCCCTGCTCTCTCCTCCCGTCCCTCCCTAACCCTCAGCCCTGACCCTGCTCTCTCCTCCCGTCCCTTCCTGCCCCTCAGCCCTGTCCCTCCTACCTATGAGCAGGCCCCACCCCACCCAGGGTTCCCCCTACAAGGCCTCACACAGCCTCAGAACCCATTCAACCCTCTACCCTCTGACTCTCCCTTCTGGGGGTTCAGGCCCCCATTTTCCACCTGCCTTTTGTCTCCAGTCCTGTGTGCCCCCCACCCTACCCCTCATTAGACCAATTCCTTGGTGTCCCAGGCCACCCTCCCTGTAGGCATCCTCCTGCCAGCCCATCCAGCACAGAGGCGCCTACAGCCTCACCGTCTTCCACAGCGGGGTGGTGCTGTTGCGCCCACAGCCCTGGGAGTTCTCCATGCAGCAGCGGTCGGGCACCGTGTTCTCGCCCAGCACCGGGTACCAGTCTGTGTAGTCGGTGACACCACAGCAACGCATCTGCGGGTGGGGTGCACAGGGTCACACGCGCCACGGCCCGCCGTCCTCCTCTGGGCCTTCCCCTCCCAGGCCAACCCTGGCCCCACAAAAGCTGCCCCCTTGGAGTCCAGCGGAGGAGACAAAGGCCTTCTTCTTGTCCCTTCTTTGGGCATCAGCAGGCCCACAGGGGAAGTAAGTGATAGCTCCTTCCTGCAGGCCGGAGAGGAGAAGGTGATGCCGCCCACCCCTGAGCCAGGCCCTGGACACGGCACAGGGGCACTCAGCCCTCTGCTCGCCCACCAGCCCCTCTGGCTCTGTGCTTTGTGGATCATTCCACGCTGGCTGCCAGCCCCTCCCCAGAGCTTAATGTGGGGTGTCCGGGCTAAACTGACTGTTTTCCTCTTAAACAGAGCCTCCTTGCCCAAGTCGTGATGAAGAAATGAATGCGTTGCTAAAATAAATTCTGTCATTCATGCCAGAGCTTCAGGAAAAGCTTCAGGAAAGGGACCTCCTGCATCCAGGTCCTGCTCCCCCTCCTGTGCCTGCCTCCCCGTGCTCTCAGCTGCATCCCACTGCCTGGTGCCTGATCCAGCAGCTCTTGGTCAAAATCCAGGAAGCACCGGTGCCCAATTTGGTCAGCTGGGTGGAGCCCGAGCCGCCCCTGCTCCCCGCCTGCCCGGTGCTGCCCAGCCTCACCTCGGCCTGGATGATGTTCCAGGCGTTCTTCAGCCCCACGTTGTTCTCCGTGTTGTACAGCAGCAGGCCCTCCTTCAGGTCCTTCTTGGCATTCTCACTCACCTGCCGGGGGGAGAACGGACTTCAGGGCGGCTGGGACCAGGACACAGCCCCTCTCCCAACTTGCCCCGGTCCACTGGGGCTGTCGGCCACAGCTCTTCCAGATGGGGGCCCTGCCCCACCTGGGGGTGGAGGCCGGGGCAGGGGAGGTCCACCCACTGCCTCCCAGGGCTGCAGCACCCAGAGGCAGAGACAGACAGAGGGCCTCGACTCCCTTGGTCCCAGGACCAGCCAGCCCCACAGGCCACTCTGCCACCCCACCCACAACCTCTTCCCCCATGTGCCCCTGTCATAATACACCCTGGGAAACAGAGGCTGGCAGATCAGTCATTTTGATCTTAGGTCCACCCTCGCTAGCAAGTACCTTACCCTCTCTCACCTCTGCTTTATCTACAATATTGGAATAATAGTATCTACCTCTGGCATTGCTGGGAGAATTAAAAGAAATAATCCTTATAAAGAGGGAAGAACAGGGGGATCGCTCAATATTATTATTTCTTCCATTTCACAAGTGCAAAGGAATTATTGTTTCTAATCCTAACAATGACTCTGCCTTTCAGTGTGGCCTGGGCAACTACTTCAAGAAGCGGAGGAATAGACAGCTACATAGTTGCGGGGCGCAGTGTCCCAGAACAGCCTGCTGTGTCCTAGGGACTGAGCGCCTGGCCGGGACTCCTGCTGGCAGCAGTAAGAGTCGTCTCCACCTGGACTAGGAACTGTCCCCTGGCGAGGCTGCCAGGGGGCCCCGCATCAGCCTCCTGAACCCCGCGGTGCAGCCTGGGAGCAGCAGCCCTGTCCTTAAAGGGCTCTGGGAGAGGAAACACAGCTACCCTCCGCTGGTAGCCCTACACACAGCATCACCTGGGAAGTTCCTCTGTTTCCAACGGGCTACATCAAACCACCCGGCCCAACCACCTCATGGGGTCTGAATCCCTTCTCCAAATACTCAACACAGCTATGCTTGAATCCTCCTAGTGACAGGGAGCTCGCTAATGCCAGAGGCAGCCTATTGCATCCCTCGGGACGCCACTTCCTAAGACCACACAGGTAATGAACGTCCTCACTCCCCTCAAACTCAGCTTCCCCAGGCTGCCCCACCAGAACCGTTCATCTGGGCCTTTCCTAGCTCTCCTGCTTCCATCCTCCTTTCCTCACAGGTACGGCCTGTAGGCACTTTCCCTCCTGCTCGCCCTGACCCAACCCAAAGGCAATGAAATCCCAATCGCCCCCTCCCTTCCTGGAGGGCTTACCTTGTCCATGTAGACAAAGAAGAGGATCAGTAAGATCAGCTCTGCTAGAAGGATGATCAACAGGACGACGAAAAACTGGAAAGAGAAGTCCAGGCATGGGCATGGGGTAGCGGTCATGGCGAGGACAGGGTGCACCCAGAAGGACAGTGGGGAGGCAGGGGACAGGTGGCACACAGACAGGGCTTCCCAGGGGTGGGGGTCCCAGATAGGAAGGGGAGGGAGAGGAAGTAGATGGCCAACCAAGGAGTGGGAGGGACAACTTGGACAGGGATAGTCAGTCATGAGGAAGAGGGCAGTGGTCAAGCAAAGAACATTCTAGAAGCAACATGGAAGGGCTCAGGTTGGTCACTCGGTTGGCTGATGTTCCCAGGCCTTGCCAGCCTCAATGGCCCAAATGTAGGGGGATCTAGAGCTCAGAGGGTGGGGATGTGGGGTCCAACTTACACTGAGGAGGAGGCACTTGTTCTCCTTGATGGCCCCCAGGCAGCCGAGGAAGCCCGTCACCATGATAATGGTGCCTATGGCGATGACTAGGTTGGCTGCAGACAGCGAGGGGAAGCTGGGGGAGAAGGTGGCAAAGTTGCCTTGGGACACGGAGAGCCAAATGCCCACTCCGAGCAGCCCACAGCCACAGAGCTGGAGAGAGAGGAAAGCCTGTTAGAGTGGCCCTGGCCCGTGCCCATCTCTGTGGAACTCAATGGCATGGTCCCACCCCAACCGTGAGGCACAGAAAGGGTGAGCCCGGCTCCTGGTCAGATCCGGTCATGGCCCCATCAGTCGGCTGTGTGGCCTTGACAACTCCTCTGCCTCTCTGTCTCCCCATTTGGCAAACGGGGTTCCATTAGCTTCATGGACCTCCTGGGTCACTCTGAGGACCACATTAAGACACAGGCACACACGTGTAACAGGTCCCACACATGTGTGCTCGTGGCTCTTCCACCTGGCAGAGGAGAGGCCCGCATCCAGGAGGGAGTCCGGGGGAGGGGCGCACGCTGGTCAGGGAGAGACCCTGCCTAGGGACTGCTCTCTGGGGTTGGGAAGAGAATCTTGGAGTCCAGTTTCTCAGAGCCAGACTTCTGGCAACTGTGTCCTTGGCCTGACCAGAGGGACAATTTGCCCGCTGTCCTCAGGAGCCTGAGGAATGAATTCCCACAGATGGAAACACAGAAGAGCCCACTGGGCTGGCTGGGGGCTGGCCGATGTGCAGGACGTGGGAGTCCATCACTGCCGCTGCCACCGATCCAAGCAAGTCAGCAGCTGGCACCGCAGCCGAACATGGACTCTCCTCAACGGCACCCTGGGGCTGCGCCACCACTGGGCTGGCCTGGGGAAGCCCCTGTCCCAGGCTGCGGATCCCACAGCTGCCTTAGTTTATGCTCCACAGAGCTGATACTCCCCCACCCTCCGGCAGCTCAGGAGAAGTGCGCTGAGTCTGAGGAGCCAATCAGTCAACCAGTATTTATTGAGTACCCACAGCAGCAGCATCCTATGCCAAAAGAGCTACGACCACTTCACAGATCTGCCTTCCGGGGTCTCTGCTCAGGCTGCATGGGAGCAATAAAAGAGCAAACTCTACCCCAGGCAGTATACACTGGTGCCAAATAAATGGTCCAGGAGTTCAGAGGCGGCAATTGCTGTCCTGGTCCGAGAGGCCAGTTGGAGGCAGTCCCTCAAGGACGGGTGGAGGACAAGAACACTCCATGGAGGGTGAAAGTGCAGAGGTGAGGTCTTGAGACGCATAGACAGTAGATGTGACACCCAGCTCCAGCTCATGCTGGTTGGGACCTTGCAATCTCCCTTTAGGCCAAATGAGAATACTCTCGCCCTCCTTCTGGGGTGTTAGGAGAATTTAAATGGAAGAGATCAATGAGAGGGGCAGCCTACCGGCGCTGTTCTCTGAAAGGCACTCCCAGTCCCCATGCGGGGGCGGGGGGGGGGGGGGGCGCTGTGCTGCTCCTGATCCCAAGCAGACCAGGCAGCCCCACAGGCAGGCTGAGAGCCGTTGGCCATGCGCATGCACGCGAGGGTGGGAGAGGCAGAGGGCCCCCAGGAGGCACTTTTCCTCCCCTCACTCAGTCCACAGACACCCACTCGGGAAGTGCCAGGCCCGTTCTGAGGTTGAGTGCTGGGAGACTCGGTAAATGGCCAGCGAAGACCCGCCCTCTTGGAGAGGGGATTCCCAGAAGGGACGCAGTCATTCCATAAGCAAACATACGGTGGGATTTCAGGTGCTGGGACGTGCATGAAGAAAAATAAGACCGGCAAGGAGTCAGAAAGTGACAGAGTGGTCAGGGAAGGCATCTCGGAAAGGCGGTATTTGAGTAGGGACCCAAAAAAGAGGAAAGTGAGCCACATAAATATCTGGGGGAAGAATGTTCTAGATAGAGGGAACAGCACACCCTGAGGTGGGAATGAGCCTGGCTGGCCAGGAGGAACAAGCTGCCTATGGGGCTGTGATAGTCAAGAAGGTGACAAGTGGCGGGGACCTCGCAGGCATCGGATGAGAAGAATGTGGGTGTTGATCTCGTGTGAGGGGGAGCCTCGGGACACGGGAATGACATGATCCACGTTTCCAGTGGGTTACTCTGGCTGCCGTTCGGAGAGCAGACCATCGGAGGGCAAAGGCAGAGCCACTGCCATGATGAGGGGCGAGCTGGCGGCTCTCACCAGGCGGTCATGGACAGAAACGGTCTATTCGAGGTACGTTTTGAAGGTAGCACTGACAGGGCTCGCTGGGCTTTAAAGAAGGAGTAGGATTTTGACAAATGGGGAAACAGAAAGGTGGTCCAGACTGGGCATGACGAAAGGAGTGTGGGCGTCTCTACGTATTACTAAACCAGAGCCCTTTGAGGAGCTGTGAGGGGAGTCAGGTAAGCGGAGCAGCTGCCGGGGTCCCACACTGTGGGAGTGGTCCTGCGCCTCCTAGCCCCGCAGCAGCCCCAGGTGGAACGAGGTCAAGGCTCCCGAGGTTGGGACACTCGGGCCCAGGGCATCCACGCAGTGGGGCAGCTGCCAGCTTTGCAGGGGGAATGGGTGCCACCACCCCCTTCCACCAGGAGGTGGCGCCCCAGGCCGGGTCAGAAGCTGGGGGTTCGCCAGTGGGGCCTCATACTTTCATCCACTTGTCACTCTGACTTTCTTCAGCGGGTCCGTTTCTGTGCTGCCGTCTCAATTTTTCTTCCATTAATCATACCATGGAATCATACCAGCATGATCTTCGTGCTGAAGAGGTATGGCTCTAAAAGTCAGACTCTGGGATGAGTAAGAGGAAAACCCGCTGCCGCCAGGTCACTCCCACAGGTACAGCAGGCCATGGGGCCCTGGAGAGCAGGATACCCCGCCCCGTGCAGCTAGAGACACCAGGGCGCCTGAGATGCCCCTGAGCCTGGGAAAGTTCTCAGAGCACAGCTTTCCCCAGAAGCCAGTTCACACAGGGGCCCCTCTGTGCCTCTATTGTCCATTCCCTCCTGGGGGAAACTGCTGTGGGGTCAAGGAGCCTCTGCCTGGGAAAATCTCAGCAGTTCAGACAGTCCCAGGAGCTGTCATCTCTCAGAATTGGTCCTCTGACTCCACACTCCATGCTCTCTGATTTGGCTGCAGGCTTCCCAAAACCCGGCCTGTGACCCCACCCCCACACCTGCCCTCTTCTGGCTTTCCGTCTGAGGCCCCAACCTGCCCCAGGGTAGAGCTCAGGGATGTCTGCTGTCCACAGGCAGGGCAGCCCCACAGCAGCCTGTCCTCTCAAAGGCCCCCTCCCCGCCCCACCCCCAGCAGGGCCCCGGCCTTATAGAGGTCTGCTGAGCTCAGAGGCCCCTGCACACCCACTGCCACTCCTCCACGGCCTCAGAGGGCTCCTGCTGAGAAGGATCCTCTGTTCCCACCTCAGATGACCCAGAACCGGCAGAGGCCCCAGACAGCAGAAAACACAAACGTCAGGCCCTAAGTTACAGACAAGGGCACTGAGAGGACAGGCAGCTGCCACACACCAGCCGGGGCCCTGAACCTGGTTTCCTGGCTTTTGGGGCAGAGCCCCTTCCGGACCACCGCTCCCAGGGCCTGCAAGCACCCACTGAGCCCCAGCCACAGGTGAGAGGCCCCAAGACCCCTGCTCAGCCCCTGCCTCACGCCAGATCCCAGCCACACCCCCGGCCTGCCCCAGGCCTGTTTTCAGCCCACACTGCATACATAGAGCTGCCTGAGCCCTTTTCTAAAATGCCTCTTTCATCATGCTGCTCCCTGTGTGATCTTAAGATTCTTTAGCTGAGGCCCGATTCCCTTTAAAGTGTGCAACCTGGACTAGAGAATTTCTCAGGTCCCTTCCAGCACCGGCTTAGCCGACCGGAGACACGCTGCTCTCATCCCCAAGCCCAGCAGTTCTCAGCCAGAAGCGCTTTTGCTCCGCAGGAGACATTTGGCAATGTTTGGAGACTCCTGGGATGTCACAACTTAGGGAGGGAGTGCTACTGGTATCTTAGTGAGCAGAGGCCAGGGATGCTGCTGAACATCCTACAATGCACAGGACAGCCCCCTACAAGAAAGAACTATCTCGCCCCAAATGTCAACAGAGGTTGTGAAACCCTGACCTAGCCTCATGCCCACACCAGATGTCCACCCTCTGGCTATCAGCTCCCTGAGAAGGCACCATCAGAGAAAGAATCTGGTATTTCCCACAGGACTGGGGCAGCGTCCTGCCTCTGAGAGGGACGACACAACAGGAGAGGAGGAAAGAGCTGGGATGACTCCACCAGAGAGCTGGTGAGGGCCAGGGCGGGGCAGCCAGGAGCGTGATGCCTGGTGCATGGCAATGAGTAGGATGGAGGAGTTGACAGCAGAAAAGGTTTCCTGGGCAAGAGAGTAAGAGGACAGGACGCTGGCCTCTGAAGCCAGAGCAGGGGCAGGGGAGGGTGAGGCAGGAATGGGGGGAGGGGGAGCCACCCCACGCACAGGGTGCCAAGCACAGGAAGGAGGCAAGGCCTGGAGCAGTAAGGCCAAAGCTCAGTGCCTGAGAGCTTAGCTGGTGGCATTGGGAAAATTCCCTTCCAAAACCAGAGGCTTGTCTCAGCTGAGATGACCGACAGGCAGGAAGAGATGCCAGCAACCAGGACCCAGCCAAGGCTAGCACCGACTGCCCTGGGGTCACCAGCCCCCGTGTGGTCCAGGCCTGGTGGGCGCCCCTCTTCAAGCAGGGCAGGCCCAGGGACCACCCGACCACCTGCCCACTCCCTCCCACACCTGAGGGCATTTCTAAATACTTTCGCTTCAGGATTCCAGATAAATCCACGTCCAAAAGTGCAGCCACGAGCTCCTACCCTGGCACTTGCCCGTGGCCTTGCTCTCGAGGAAGGCAGGGATTTGGGTCCGTCTTGTTCACTGCCATGTCCCCAGGGCCTGGAGCAGGTCCTCACCCTTGGCCTTTGGGTCTCCCTCCCACAGGTGTCTCCTGTCCGGCCCTTCGCTTACCCCGCAGGAGGGAGAAGGCACAGGGCCCTTCCGAGGGTCTCAGGATCTTCCTCATCACCCTCGGGCCCATCCCAAGACACACAGCAGGTAAACTGAGGCCCAGCCGGGTTATGGCCACGTAGTGAACGTCCTCCAGACTCACCCCATTTATTAAGCCTGCTGTAATTAGCCTAATATCCCCGTGGCATTTTTCCTCGTCGTCAGCACATTGATTTGTAGTTTTAATATATGTCTCTGCCATGTGTCCTTATGTATTTTTCATGTAGGCATCCCATTTCTCTGGGGGTGAGGCCCATAATTTCCCCTTCACACCAACCTCCCTCCTGAGCTCTATGCCACTTAGAGCACAGGAACAGCTACTCCCTGAGTCCCTCATAACTCCAAGAGTCTCTCCCCGGTGTGGGTGGCCCTCCGTGGGGGGGCCCTCCTGTGCCAGGGCTGGGCCCAGAGCAGCACATCTGGAACCTGCCCTTCCTCACGAAAACACCAGCATGCCCAGGGCCAGGTTCGTGTCTCATCTATTTCTCTTCCACTGCAGGGCCCAGAATATTACCAGCCTGGAATACAGAACTATCTGTGCAGTGGATGGATGGTTGGATGGATGGATGGATGGAGGGATGGAGGGATGGAGGATGGGGGGGTGGGAGGGGTGGGGAGGGCCTGAGCAGGTGGCAGCCTGGGAACAGGATCAGACCCAGACACACAAACCCACCTGAAAAAGAAGTCCCATGCACCCACTCTCCCCTACTCCTAGCACCCCCAGTACCCCAAGTTACTCCCAACTGCCCCACCCCCGCCAGCCCCTCATTGGCCTGTAAATCCCCTGCTTGACCTGCCCCAGCCCCCTTCAGAGCTCATCCCACCCTGTGGCTAGTTTCAGCCCCACTGCCTCAGGTGTCTCTGCAGAGCCCCCAACCCGGCCCCTACCTACCATCACCCCCACCAACCTCATCCCCACTTTGCTTTGCAGGAGCTTTTCAAACTCTAGGTCTCAGCACTCCCCAAGGCTCTCTGTAAGCCAAGGCCAAGTGCAACATTTAATGGCATTTAATAAATTAGTGGATGTGGAGAATAAAAAAACCAAAACAACTTTAATTTCACAGCCCGACGTGCCGGCTAGTAATGATCCTGCCTTGCCCTGGGAGAAGCTGAGTTGCCAAGAACTTCATCACAGGGAGAAGGGACAATGCATCAGCGCTAGGAGTGGGCTGCTGCTTCCTATTTCAGACGCCCCTCGCCTCCACCAGGCCCCTGCAGCTCATTCACTGTCACAGCCACAAGGCGGGCAGGGCCAGACAACACTTCAGCTCTGCACGAAGGGAAGGGAAGGCAGAGTCATAGAGATGTCTCTGTCGAAGTAACCCAGCAGGCAGGAGGATCAGAGCACAGAGTGAGAGGCGGCTGCTCAGCAAGAGGTCTCTTTTGTGTGCACCGTCCCTGGCTCCGGCAGTCCAGCCTCTGCTTGGCACCCTAGGGTCCCAGGACAATACACTCCATTCCAGTTTTTCACAAATCTAATTAGTCAAGAATTCTTTCTTATTAACTCAAGAATCCACTTCCCTGTTGCTAATATGCCTCAGTCCTAGTTATGCCCAAGAAGCCCACAACAAACAAGTTTGGCAGGCCTTTAAATATTTGAAGACCTGTATCTAACATCCTTCCCCACGTCTTCTCCTGGCCGATTAAAGGGCTTTTAGATCTTTCAGCTGAGTCACCATCCACTGCTCATCTCTATGAGGTCATTTCAGCCACGGAAGAACCAGCACAGAGTACAAAGCACTCTCCCCTCCTACACCCTGAGCTCTATACTTCTAGTAATCCAGCCTAAGCTCCCATTGGCTTGGCTGGAGACCACAGAAGAGCTTTGGCTCACATTGAGCTTGTGCATAATTTAAAGCCAAACAGCATGATTCCTCAGTCATGACCTCACACTTTCTCTCAAAGCCTCCAATGTCTTCACAGCTTCACTTTGCAGCCCCCAATGTCACCAGCTTGCATAGGTGACAGGGAGATCACACTCATATTTCTGAGCTGCATCTTCCTCCAAATAAACATGACATAAAGCATTTGCATATCTAAAACCCAGTTACATTTTGATTATTGCAGAACAAGGTTATTTTCTACCTAAGATGGTTGTGGGGGAGAGCATTTCAACACGGCCAAACTTCAGGGATGCTGTGTTTGGGAGCTGCAAGTCTCTGAGGTTATAAAGCTCTGAAATTCCATGTTTGCAGAGTCAGCTCCTCTCCAGTAAACCGTGCAGGGACCTGAGACATAGCACCCCCCCCCCAAACTCACCAGGACCCCCATCAGCAGAGGGGTCCTGTCACACACCTCCTGCATTCTAAAGCTCTCCAGATGCGTGAGGATGGGAGAGTCCATGAGGAGGGAGACCCCACAAGACCTCGAGGACAGCCCCTTGCCACCCTCCAGAAGGTTAAGGGCCCTGGATGGGGTAAATGCCGAGTCACCAACAGTCACGGCCCCCAGCTGGCTGCACAAAGGGCCTGGTGACCTCTGACCCAGAGGGGTGGGGGCGGGGGAGGAGGTCGGCTTTGCTGAAGCACCGACCATCTGCTTGGGCTGCCCGGCCTGTCCTCGGCATGGAAGGCTGCCCTGCTCAGGGGCTCACTCCAACCAAGGCACCTGTGGGACTCAGGGGGACACAGCCCTGGGGGCAGGGAGAACCTGGGTCTGTCCCTGGGCTTCGAAGGCCAGGGCAGGGGTGCCGAGAGCAGGCCCAGTCCCCAAGACAGCTGGCGCCTAGAAAGCAAGGGCCACACCTAGAAACCGGGAGGGCGTGTCTGCCTTGTGCTCTCCCGACCCAGCCCCTTTAAAGCTCAGGTCTCCACACCACTCCTCCGTCTAGCAGAAAGGCTGGCAGAGCATGCACCCCGGCCCCCGCTCCCCCTGCACCCCGTTCCCAGGCCCTCCCGACTCCTCACATGACAGCAGGTCCCAGACCCATTTTCTCAGGTGCCAGCACCCTTCCACTTTCTCAAACCAACCCACAGACCTACTCCCTCTGTGGGGAAGTGGAAAAGGAGCTGGTGGCCAGCTCAGAGCCCCCCAGGGGACCCAAGGTGGGACTGAGGCTGCCGGAAGGAAGGAAGCCTGAGCAGCAGCCCCCAGAAGGCCCTCAGGATGAAGTGTGGCCCGAAGGCCCAGGAGCAGTGGGTGACACACAGCCCCTGCCAGCCTGGTAAAGGAGGAGCGATCACTCACCAGTCCACAAACATCGATCACTTGGCCCTGCTGGGGCAGGCTGCCCCTGGGGGCAGAACCGCACTTTCTCCCAGTCCAGCGCCTTGCGTCCCGGGGGGGGGGGGCGGCACAGGGAAGAAGGGACACGTGGGGAGCACTAGAGCTCGTTCCCGCCCATGGGCTCCAGCTCACTGCTGGCTGCGGGAGGACGGAGCCCCCAGCCGGCGAGGTGCTGCTCACGGCCCTGGACAGACCGCGCACGGAGGGCACACAGCTGTGAACACACAGGGGAAGCGGGCTCAGTGCTGCGGGGCAGCAGCAGGCACTGGGAAGGAATGCTCGAGAGGGAGGCTGACAGTCCACGGTCCCAGCCTCCGCTGGAGGTTTCTGTTCTCTGAGCTGGTCAGAGAACTGGCCTTTGCTGGGGGGAGGATGACGCTTGAAAGCATCTTTTCTTCAAACTCCAGAACTTGTCAGCACTCAACAGGAAACAGCCTGGAGCCTCAGGCCTCCCAAGACCAGAACACTCCAGCAGGTGCCAGCGCGGGAAGGGGTGCTCTCCATGCTGGTGGGGGCATACATGCAGCTCTCATTACCTGCGCCCCCAAGGGCCATGGACGCCAGTGCTCCTGGGCCTGGGGAGGACACATGGGGAGAGCCTGGGACCAGGGCGTGAGGCACTGTCTTAATTCCCAAGGTCACCGTAAATTGGGAGGGGAGGCGCCAAGGACACAGAATTGCTTGTCAGAGGAGTCTGGAGAAAGGATTTTCCAATCACCAGCATATTGTTTCCTTCCTGCATTTGTTTTATTTTGTGCTTCTGGGGAGAAAGGCATTTCTGACAGCATCAAAGCATGCAGTAATATGTGAAGCCGGGGCTGCTGTGGGAGGCAGGGATGGACCTAAGAAATCAACCTTCAAGGAGCACAGTGACACTGGCGGCCACCTGGGCTTCCCTGAGAAAGCAGAACCAACCGAATCGTCAACAGCCCGGATCTCAGGACTGGGAGCCCCAGGGACTGTGATGTGCTGTACGGCTCTGGCGAGCCACTTAGCCTTTCCGAGATATTTCTCTCCAAAAAGACTGAGGGAGAAGAAGCACCTCCCCGCACTTGGGGACACCAAATGGATGAATAGGATTATGCCTGCCGAGCACTTGGTGTTCCTCGGAATATAAATATCATACAAGGTATTGTGCTATTACTCAAACTCCTGGAAAATGCAGGGGGAACAGGACAAGCATACCTTGAATTCGCATCACATCTTTCTGGCAAAGAGCTCAAATGATCTGGGAGACTATAACTCATCGCACAGAACAGAAAGGGGGTGGGGACCATTCTCCCTGTTTGAGGAAAGAAGGCCCCCCCGTGGGGAAGAACAGTCACAGAGTGAAAAGCTGGCCATTCCTGGGTGCCTCTCCTTTGGCAAGGCTGCCTCCCTTCCGCCCAGCACAGAATAAAGGCCCTTTTAATAATGTAATGAGGACCAACTTCTACAGCTCAAATAACACCCTATATTTACGCATATAGATGTCGGGAAAGATTGTGGCTGAGAACCAGGTCCATCTCTGGCCCCAGGACAGCCGCCCACACACACTTTCGCTATAACCCTTGGACGTGGCCAACACATGGTCGGTCTTCTCTCTGGGGATCCTAGGCCCACAGCCTGATTACGTATACTGCCAGCTGGGAGCCGTGTCCACCCACGCCGGGATTTGGCATTTCTGACATGCTTTGTGGGGGACACAGGCTGGTTAAGTTCAGGTCCGTCTGCCAGAGATGGTCTCTGAGACCCCTCTCCACCCTGTGCCAAGCCAGCCCATCTCTTCGTCCTCCTGTACAGCGGGAGGCCCTGGCCCGCCCCTACTAGTTGACGTGTGTACCACAATCCCAGGTGCTCTGCTGGAAGCTGCCTGTCCACAGTCCCACCCGATGGCCTTGTCCAGGGTCACAGAGCTCATGTGTGGTGGCGGGGTGCCTCACTCCGGGCCCCCCGCCTGCCTGCCCTGTCTCAGCTCCTTGATGCTGTGCTCCCGGGGACAGAAAGGCACCAGTGCAGGTCAGCACAGACCACTCTCTGAGATGGCACGGTTCTGCAGGCTCTGCCTCTCCCGCCTCCTGTAATCTCCCAACCCAGCGGCAGGGGGCAGGGTGCAATTTCTGTCCTCCCCATTTCACAGATGAGAGAACAAAGGCACAGAGAGGTTAAGCGGCGAAGGAACCCAGGAAATCTGACCCCAGAAACCATGTTCTGACCCACTGTGTCCCACTGCTAAGACTTAAGTCATCAAAATCAGCCAGAAAGGGTGTCATCTGGAATGTCCCCACTTGGAGAAGGAAGGTAGCAAGGTGTAACGTGTGCCACCAAGCCTCTGCAGCCTAGAAGCCAACCTGTAGACAAGGAGGGCAGGGACAAAAGCAGCGACGGTGGTAACGGTGTGGTGACCAGGGTGGTGATGACGACGACAATGGCCGTCACACCAGTGAGGAAGGAAGCATTTATGGGCACACAGTACATGCCAGGAACGGTCAAGCCCTTTCCACAAAAACCATACAAGACAGT
The DNA here is from genome assembly GCF_037783145.1 of Equus przewalskii. Lineage (NCBI taxonomy): Eukaryota > Metazoa > Chordata > Mammalia > Perissodactyla > Equidae > Equus > Equus przewalskii. The sequence continues at coordinate 32,267,885 of NC_091835.1, read as the reverse complement.
TACTATTATTTCCCCCTGCTTTGCAAATGGGAAAACTAAGGATCAGAGGTTAAGCTCTTGTCTCAGCTCACACACGGAGCTGGTGACCTGGGACTTTAATCCAATTTGATAAGACTCCAAATCCTGTTGTTGTAACCTCTCTGTGCCTCCTACAGACCTAAGAAAAATCCCCAACCTCAAACATTTTCAACAACTTTCTAGCCCCATCTGAGTTGGGGGAGGTGGGAATGGAGTGCAGGGACCCAGTGCCTGAGTCCAGCCCGAGGAAGGGAAGCAAGCACAGGGGCAGGGGCAGTGGGCAGGGGCTCGTCCCAGGAGCCCGGCAGGGCGGCGTGCAGGCGGGAAGGAAGGGCCGGGCAGCAGAGAAGACTGGTGAGGGTGGGCACGAGTGGAGGGAGAGCATGGCGTCAGGGTGCCCGGTCTGCAGGGAGGGTGTGCGTGCAGCGGGGCGCAAGTCCAGCCAAGGCTGCCCACCTACTTCGCCGGTTTTACCAGTGAAAATTGTTGGCTATCTCTCTGCAAGCAGCAGCAGGAAGGGACAAAACAAAATAATGTGGAGTTCAATGGACCTTTTTTTTAGCCTATCTTTCCACAAAACAGAGGAGCTTGTGAACTAAGTGCAGTTGCTGCCATTGTTTTCTAGAGTCCTTTCACAGACACCGTCTCACACACCGTTCTGACAGCCTGGAGAGGGGCGCTCACCCCATTTTGTAGACGAGGGTGTGACCTCACAGGACTCAAGCACTCACCTGGGCGATGCCAGCAACCAGCCCGTGTGACAAGCGTGGACGCGAGGAATGTCCACATCGACCCTCGAGGAAATGGAGGTTCAGAGGAACCCACAGACTTTCTGCCTTTCAGCAAAGAACGAGAGGAAGGCTACTGATAACCCGCTCAGGGAGCCTTCGGAGTCAGGCTCCAGGCAGGTGCCTCAGAGGTCTACGCTCTGCACTGGCACCTGCCGGCCCGGCAGCACACGAGAGCAGGAGACAGGGTCCCCACTCTGGGAACATCCAAGGCAGCCAGACCAGCAAGACAAGGCGAAAAGGCAGCCACGAGGCAGAAGGGCAGGCGGGCCGGTGTGGACTGTCTGCTCAGGGAGGGCTGCAGACGACTCGGGCCTTGGAACCAGGGAGACCGGGTTCAAGTCCTCGGTTCCCTCATCTCCTAGCCGCGGGTGGGAACCTTGGAAAACAACTTCTCCGGTGCTTGTTTTTTAAACAGGGAATTAATGGTACCTACCATGTAGAGTCATAATCGGGATTAAACGAGATTCATCGAAATAAACTTCCTAGCCTGGCACCTTGTACAAAGCTGGAAACGGGAGTCAGTATTAGGATTTATGGCCCACGGTCCTCATTCACCCAGATTACTGAGACTGGGCAGAGCAGTGGTAAGCCAGGGACTGGTGGCGGAGAGGCACAGAGGTCCTGCCCAGGCGGGAGACAGCTGTCCCCGCCCCAGCCCACACACCCACAGCAGCTCCCTCTGCCCTCCTCCACCCAGGCCGCCAGCGCGCCTGCCCAGACATGCTTTACTCTCTCTGCCGGCCTCCCATTCCCCAGCCGCCCATCTCCGGAGGCAGCTCGCTTCCCCGATTTGTGAGTGTGCTTTCTTTTGGCAGAGAGCTGCTGCCGTCTGTGCTCTGGACCGTAAAACAAGTTTTCATCAATAAATTAAGATAAGCGGAAAGCCAGCTCGAGAGGAGGCGGGCTGAGGCGGGCAGGCGGGCGGGCAAGGAGTCGCTCTGTGACCCAGAAGGGGCCAAAGCGAATGCAAAGCAGGCCTGGGGCTCACCACCTCCTCTCCCTGGGTCCCCAGGGCTCCATCTGACCTGGGCTTCTCAGAGAGGGGGAGACGGGGAGCCACCGCGTTCCCTCGGGTCCCAGTCCATCCTCGGGGCGGGTCAGCTGGTGTCAGTCACAGGAAAGTCAGGTCCTTGGCAACACTGAGTCAAAATAATAGTCCACTGGCCACATTAGGGGAGCTCCATCTCGACAGCCGCTGCCTGTCCATCACTGACACTAAGGGTCGCCTCTGAGAGTCACATTCGCACGGGGCTTCCCCTGCTTCAGCGGGCACCCCAGGCCCCCAACGCACCTTTAACACTTCAGCCTCTGCGCCTTGCTCACAGCGTCTCCCCTACACAAAAAACTCTTCCTCTTCCCCTTCCACCTTCCCCACTGCAACCCAGGGCCTTCACGGCTGACGCCGCCTCCTCCTCCAAGCTGGCCGAGCTGCCCTACAGGCTGCAGAGCTCCGTCTGTCTGACTGCTCACCAGCCTGAGGGCCCTCCCCCAGCTCGCCAGTGCTGACCTTTGGCGGGAAGGGGTGCTCCAGCCTGCAAACGGCTGCCCGGGACAGGCACCCCCTCACACATCTCTGTGCATCTCCCTGGCACCAAGGTCAGTACTGGGCACAGAGAGGCCAGCTATTGACCCAGCGAGCCCAGTGAAGGAGGGATGTACAACACTGAGGCGAGGCAAGTGTCCAGCTCAGCAACAGGCAGGCCTCCCCAGCCCCCCTCGGTCCCTGACCCTCTTCCACAGGCCGGAACATATGGCAGGAGAAGGACCATCTGTCTGTCCCCCACTACACACAGAGAGGGGCTCGGCTCTGCATGTGTTTACGAGTCAGTGGACAGGCCAGCTTGCACAAAGCAAGTGTGATGAACTCCACGTGCACGGCACACTGGCTACGGGCTGCTAAGGACCAGGAACTACTCCTCTGAGCCTCGGCTCCCCCGCCTACAAAGCCAAGGCTGAACCCAATATCATCCCCAGCCCCTTCCAGCCCCAAGATCTAGGATTTCTCTCCCGCTCACCCTCGCTGTCGCTGTGTGAGACAGGTAAGATGACCGTGACTTGTCCCTCGTGTGGCATAGAGGCCGAGGCCTTCGAGGCTGGAACTCGCCCTCCACCTTACCAAGAGTGGCCCCGCTGCTCTCAGGGACGGGAGCGAGAAGGGAAGAGCCAGGCCCTGAGCCAGCCAGCGAGGTGCTGTGTGCTTGACCCTCATTCCGTGACCCAAATCCCCCAGTGAAGGAGCAGATACTTGGAGATGAGACTTGCTCAGGGGTCCCACGGTCAAGGGCTTGCCTGATGCCAATTCAGCACCTGGCCTCAGGAACCAACCGTTTAAACACACCCAAACAGAGAGGGAGGGGAAGGCAAAGTGTCAGGTCATGATGACATTAAATCAAGACTGCTAATCATACCCCAGCCGGGATATAAATCAGAATCGATTACTTCTGAGTTCAGGCGCTTAGATGCCTGGAAGGAGTAGGTAAGGTGAGTCCTCTGAGCAGGCCTAGGCTGGGGGAGCCTCACTCTAAAGCAGATCCCAACGGCCTTCCCTCCCCTCCTCTCCCTCCCACTTCCACAGACACACACACACACACACACAGATAAGCGCTCGCTCCACCAAGACCCTCTGGGGGAAGACGATCCCATTTTCATAAAGGGCAAATGGGAAAATAACCTCTACATTAAACTGTGGGTTGGCAGGAGGAGTTGAGAACAAAGTTCAATGAATGGAACAGAAACATATTGACAAAAGCAAAAAGAAACAATTACTACGCATTTTTATAGAGATCCCAAGGAATAAATTTGCTCTTGCTTTTGCTTATTCAACAGAAAAAAAAAAAAAGAGCAGCAGCCAGAGAGGGGTGAGGACGCGGCAGAATGCAGACGCTCGCACTCTGCGGCTCAGCACCCCTTAAGCTCTCAGAAGAGTGTTCTTTGAGATACAGACTGACACAGGAGTCAGAGGAAATAGAAGAAAGAACATTGTAAGTAGAGAGATTTAGGGTGCTGCCTCCAGGGCACCCACAAAATAGACATCCTCAAATGAACGGGGGCAGGTGCCGCTTCCATCCACTTGGCAGCTTTGCATCTTTGGGAGTAGAAGTTCCAAAAAAAGATTTTACTTGGAGATGGAACCCATAAGGTACGCAGCACCAGCTGCTCAGGGGAGCTAGAGGCTGGCTTCATTTCACGAAACTCTGACCTCTCTTGCAAAAGTGACCCTCCAAGGCAGTCCCATGATTCTGCCCCTTCTGCACGGAGTGGGTCCCCGAGGCCTGGACAGGGGTGGTCAGCCAGTGCCGGGACCCCGCTGGGGGAGGGGCGTAACTGCACGTGGGAGGCACAACAGTCTTTCGAAGCAACGTGTCATCGGGCTGTGGGAATGACGTGGTAAAGGCTGGAAACGCAGGACTCAGGCGAGGGTCCCGCCGCCTGCACCAGGTACAGCAGCACGGTGGTTATGGGCCCCATGCAGGTGCCCACACTGTCTTTCAGGTCAAGAACGCCCGGGGCCCTTTGCCTGCACCGGACGTCAGGATTCCTTTTCCCTGCTGTCAACTGCACTCCAAATAACAGCTTCTGAATCAGAGTGCCTGTCCCAGCCTCCTGAAAATGAGCCTCTCCACCGTGTCCCCTGTCCTGGGACGTGTTCCTCCACCTATTCTTCCATCCAGGAGTGAAAACTGGAATCTGTGGCCAGCAGGAAAGAGCACAGGCTCTGGAGTGAAGGCCTGGGGTCTGGAGCCCAGCTCTACCCACTACCGAACGGAACCTTCGGCCAGGTGACCTCTGCAACTGACTCCTCATCTGTGACACACGGATAATACTGTTATCTCCCAAAAAATACATGTAGTGCGTACCTAATGAGGTTGTCATGACGAGCAAACCGGATAAAACTTCTCAAGCTCTTAGAACAAGAATACGACCTAACATCACAAACGTTGATTGTCATCGTCACCCTTCTACGTCTCAGCCACCTCAAAGCCTTCCTCCACATCCCTGCACATCTCCCGCGTCCACCTCGTCCTCTCCACTCCCACAGCCAGTTCCTGTTCTCATCCTTGCAGCCGGAACATTGGGAAGCATTGGTTGGTCACCCCACCTCCTGTCTGTCATGACCACACCCTAAATGCACTGCCCAGAGTTCATGCTGCCTCATCTTCCAGACCCTGGAGGGCTCCCACGGCCCACACTCCTGTGGCTGGGCCTCCTCGGCAGGCATCCGTTCGAGACCTTCCGCGGGCTTATCCTTTCACTGTAGTGTGCCACTACCCCCTGCGGTCCAGGGACTCGTCCCCGCTCCGTGCTACACCTTTGGCCTCTGTGCCTCTCCTCCAGCTCTTCTGCCACCAGCCATGTCCTTCCCTTCACGCCCACCACTCAGCAAGGCCTGTCCTTCCCATGAAGGGCTATGACTCCACCCTCCCTTCCTGCCACCTCTGTGCCCTGGAAGCACCTGACACCTTCCTCCTGGCACCTACACATTTGCCCTACAGATACTCATTACTTGTTGGTTTTGCCTAAGTCAACCTTTATTTTGCATCTCCTACGTGCCTTGTGTATAGGAGAGTATTGTTCTCCAAGAGATATTGTTCTACGAGAAAGGTTCCCAAGAGACACTGTTCCAGTTGAACTGTTTTCGCAAAGGCAGCATGGGACTTGCTCTGTGCAGCCCCTGGCTGGCACCCTGGGGAAAAGGGCACCTCCACTCATTCTGTCAAGGACGACAAGGGCCAAGCAAGCCCCACCTCCATAAGTACCACGTACACCCAGATTCTTCAGGGGCACAGAAATACTGTCATGTCAAATGCAGCAACCTCCCCATGCCCACCCTGAGGCTTGCGTCCACAAGGATTACCAACACGCTTCCTTCGTGTGACGCAGTCATGCAATCATCCCGCTTTCTTCCCATCGTCATTATTAAGCACAAACTACACCAGGAACTCTGTCCAGCAGCGCTGGACACCTCGCAGGATCTCCAAGTACTCTTAGGGGCTGTTCCACCCAACTCCCCTCAGGCAGAGGGGGCAGCCCCCTCCGGGCTCTGGACTCGTGCATCCATTTGCCTACTTGTTATCTCTACTTGAACACCTCACAGGCATCTCCCACTTCATAAAGTCACAACAGAAATCTTGATGCTCAAACCCCAGGGCACCCAAGAGTCACCAGTAATTCTTTGCCCCACCTGGCGCCCCATCGTCCATCAGCGAGTCCTGCCAGTCCTACCTCCAATTTCTATCCTCAATTCATCCATTTCCCTCCATCCTCACTGCAACCGCCATCTCTTCTTCGAACCCCTGCAGTCATCTTCTGCTTTCCCAGCTGCCACTCTTGCCATTCTCCATAGAGCAGCCAGAATGGTCCTTGCGTAAATTTCCGATGGTTCCCCCTCGCATGTAGAACAAATTCCAAATCCCAACCCACAGCCTACCAAGACCCTAATGTGACCCGTCCTCTGCCTTCCCTGCCTCCTGCAGGCTCTGTTCCCACTCACGGGCCTCGTTAGTTCCCCAGGCACACCACACTACTTTGCATCTGGTGTTTCCTTTCATCCAGAATGTTCTTCCTTAGGTAGTCACGTGGTTAGTCCATTTTTACCCTTCAAGTTTTTCGGCTTCCTTTCCATCTTGTCTGACAACCTGTTATTGCTTTAAGTGCCTGTTTGCTTATTATTGTCTTCTTCCCTATTACAATGTTAGCTCCTTGAGATCAGAGTCTCCTGACCTGTTCCTTGTGCATCTCTGGGGTGGTGCACTGTGCCAGGCACATGGTAGAGGTGCAATAAACAAGTGTCTGTGGAAGGGAGGGAGGAGGCCAGACTGGGAAATGTGTCCTTGAGAACTTTCCTCTAAGGTGGCATTTAGTACACGTGGATTAAACTTCTCGGCATCACCGAGATCCTGGGGTAGGGGCAGGGTGTTGAGTTGCAGCACAGAGAGAATGCTGCAGGATGGGAAAGCTCCGGCAAAAGAGAACAAGAATGGGCTATGAAGTCAATGGACTCAACTGAGTGAGAACCCCTGCCCTGGCTGGGCAATGTAGGAAAGCAACTTAACCTCTCTAGGCCTTAATTCCTCATTCACAAAATGGAGACAACAATACCAAACGCACAAGGTTGCTTAAGCACAGTCCCAGGTAGAGTGGATGCTCACGTAAAATTCTCTTTTCCAAGGATGCTGGGGGCTCAGACCCACACACTCCTTCTAGTTACTTGAGTTCATCCTCCTGCTCCTGCTGGGCTGTGTCACCACCGCTTATGCATCAGCCACCTCACCTCAGGACCTCACCTAAAGAACAAGAGGCAGTGAGGGGGAGGTGGTGAAGCCACCAGAGGGCTCTGGGAGCACGCTGTGCTGTCCACTAAGGTCATGAACACACTGTTTGTGCATTCAGATTCCAATGAATCTGTGCCGGGAGCTCCCCAGGGAAGGCTGCTCCCAGACCAGCCCACCACTCTGGACGGTGGCTTGGAGGAGATTCTGGGAGCAGGCACTGCGGGGGGGGGGGGGGGGGGGGGAGGGCACAGCGTGGTGGTGGTCAACACTGCTTGGGTTCTAGCGTCACCTCAAGCTCCTTGCAGCCCTGCTGGGAGGGGACAGAGGGAGAATAGGAACCCACTCGCCTGATGTCCTGGTCTCAAATGCCAAACAGCAGCTCAAAACCCAGGGAAGGGGTCTAGGCTCCCTCTGTCTTTAGTCATTCCCTGAAGATGACAAGCTATACTGCCTAGGCCAGAAATGCTCGCTGAGGTCTCCCTCCCTCCAGGAATCTAGGGCCTGCCTTCTTCCCCACCCCAACAAAGGACACCAGGGAGATTCCGAACCCCAGAATATATCCGTGGGCCCAAAGTACTCAGACACAAAATGAATCTTGCCAAGCCTCTCCCTTCTTGAACCCCCAAAGCCTATGGGCTGGGACACAATGGTGCAGATTCAGCCCAAGACAGAGCCAAGGTACACCTAGTGATGGCTCAACTCTCAATCAGCCTTTGAGACGCCTCGTACTTGCCATCCCAGCACCCCTCTCCTCCCCACGCCCTCAAGTGTTCTTTCTAAAACTGCTTTGACTGTGCTGTTTCCATGCTCAGGAGCTTCCATGGCTCACCACTGCCAGTGCCAGGAGCCCAAATCCTCTGCCCTGACAGTCAAGGTCCTCCAGGAGCTGACCACAGGCTCACCTCCCAGCGTACCGCACTGTGAACCATGTCACTCCAGCAAGATGGAGAGGCGAGTTTCCTCATCGTCTGAAGATCCCTTGATCATGCCGAGCCTCTGTCGGAAGGCGGACTCCCTTCTCCTGACTCACCCCCCAAGACCATCTAAGACCCTCCTCCTTCAGAAGGACCTTTCTCTGGTAAAGAGCATAAAGAAACCAAAGGAGTAACACCCAGTCCTCTCGCTCTGGGTACCCGGAGCACAGGTCCTCTGCCCAGAGTCTCCTGACTCGTCACACTGGATGCTTAGAGAGAAGCCATGGCAGCAGGTGAAAAGGGCATGCGGATGGGGACAGACAGCAGGCCAGCTCCAGAAACCCTGCTGAGATGCCAGCAAGGGGGGAGCCGGGAGGCAACAGCAGAGGGTCCCAGCTCCTAACAGGAGAGCTTGTTGCGGGTAATTTATTCCCACAGTGTCTCGGCAGGTTTCAGCTAGTTGAGTTTATAATGGAACAAGCAGTCGTGGTTGTTCTTGGATGCCTTGGCTCTGTGACGAGGGAGTGAGCATCGCAGAGACAGCAGCCATAAAGCAGAGGATGGCCCATCGGGGGCCGTGACCCTCCACGGGGACCAGATTTTACAGTCCAGGAAAGAGGAGTTTCCAAGAAACCCATGAGCATGGCGTATCCATCACAGCAGGAAATAGAGTGGGACCCCAGGCTCAGGGAAGGCAGTCAGACTTGGAGAAGAAAGCCAGGCCAGAACCCCGGGTGCTTGGAGGGGAAGGAGCAAGCGCGACCTACGAGGCCAGCGGCAGAGAACTGCCCACCACGGCCCCCAGAGGCCCTGGGGGAAAGCAGGGCTACCAACCCTTCCTCTGCAAAAGGGTGAGTGTCCCGCCTCCAGCAGCCTGGGTGGAACAGGAAACCCGCAAGCCCAGTGAGCTGCAGAGGGGGAGCTCTCTGCTTCTACTTATAAGAGTCATTGGAAGCTTGGTGGGGAGGGGACTGGAGGGAGCGGACAGATAGGTCTGTGAGAAGGAAACCCACCTTCAATGTTGTCCGCTTGGCACCTTCCACCCAACTCCCCCCGATACTCAGCAAAGCCAGGTTCCCCGGGGCCTAAGCTACTTCCCAGGGAAAAGGAGCTTCTTTCCTCGTTAACTACAGGGCTGTTCCAGAACAGTCTTCCTGTGGGACGGCTTTGTGGAGACACGGTCACAGAGCAGAGTCCGTTTCGTATTTCAGGAACCAGCCCTCCCTTGGATGGACCCTCTTGAAGTCCAGCTCCATGACAGCTTCTGCTCTGTTTTAGGCAACGGGGAATAGTCACAACTTTCGGGTTTTCCCACAGTGCCCTGGAAAGAGTTAACCTGGCTTCCAAAGTCAAGATCAGGGGCACCGCTGGGGAGCTTATCTGACCTCCTGAAGGGATTAGCACCTAGCTCAAGAAATGCCAATCAGCCAACAGGGCTGAATTTAACCTCATCCATCCCTCCCAACCCTAGCCAGGGCACTCTCAAAATCGACGATTACGCTAGAGGCAGCTCTCGCTGCAGCCCGTCATCAGCTATTTATAACCTGCTCGCCTTCTAGGGGGAACCAGACACCTCCCATCACCAGGCGGTGCCCAGTGCCAGGCCTGTGGCCTTGGCCTCAGGGACGCGGCCTCTGGGCTGCTCCTGCCCGGACCCCTGTGGGAGGTGCCTTCCCAGCTCTGGAGTGGCCCCTGCCCTGTCATCTCTGATGCACCGAGAGCCGCGTTCAGCAGGGTCTTATGCTTCCCGGCCAGCTCCTCGTGAAGACCCCAGGCCTCCTTCAGATGTGGTTCGGCCCCTCCAGCCTCCCTCACCAGCTCACTGCCGGGCCTCGGGACCTGGCTGTCCCTACCCCCTCTAGCTGCTGGCTCCCCCACTGCCCTCCTCCCTCTTTCTCATTCCTTCGTCACCTCCCTGGCTCCTGACGACCTGACAAATCTGAAGAAAGGAAAAAACAACAAAAAGTGTGGGCATGGGGACACACGTGAATGAGCCCTGAACGGGGATGGGTCTGTCCTGGAGGCGGGTCTTCCACCTTCTGGAACAGACGTGGGTGAAAGAATAAACGGTGGTCCCTCCAGACAGTGGAATAGTATTCAGCGCTGAACTGAAATGAGCCATCAAACCATGAAAAGACATGGAGGAACTTCAAATGCATATTACTAAGAAAGAAGCCAATCTGAAAAGGCTGCATACTGTATGATTCCAACTATACGTCATTCTGGAAAAGGTAAAACTACAGAGACAGTAAAAAGATCAGTGGCACCCAGGGGTTGGGGAGGGTGACGGGATGAATAGGTGGAACACAAAGGATTTGTAGGGCAGTGAAACTATTCTGTATGATACTATAATGATGGCCATATGTCTTTATACATTTGTCTAAACCCAAAGAATGTGCACCACCAAGGGTGAACCCTAAAGTAAACTATGGACTTGGGGTGATTATGACACGTCAATCAACGTATTGTCATCCTTGGTTAAAGAAAAAGGCACCATTCTGCTGAGTGACATTGATAAAGGGGGAGGCTATGTATGTGTCGGGGCAGGGGATACATAGGAAATCTCTGTATATTCCTCTCAATTTTGTTACAAACCTAAAACTGCTCTAATAAAATAGCCTCTTCAAAAAAAACAAGAAGTGGGTGACCAGCTAACCACCCTGCCTGCAAGGATGTAACTGGCAAGAGAAAGACTGCCCTTCAACTCAAGGAAACTAACAAAAGCAGATGCCCTTGCCTCAGAGATACGAAGGGGCTGCCCAGCTTTGTTCCTACATGGTCTGCCCCTCTACTGAACCCACTCCCATCGCTGGACCCATGAGAACGCTAAGACTTCCCAACACGGCCATACCCTCAAGGGTGCGTTTACCTGCCCACACAAGGACTTCATCCAAAGCATGTCTGTCTACAAGATGCCTGCCTTATTCTGAGGGTAATCTAAAGGGAAAGGCTCTGTGACTGCTGGGTTATGGGGCTAGTCATTCTGCAAGCTGGTCACTCTACGGCCACCAAAAAAGGGACATCCCATTGGTAGTTCTATGAACCTAAAGCAAGCCCCCGTGCCGTCCTTCCTATGCCAGCTTACAGCGGCCACATGCCTTTGGGGTGGCACAGGGACAATCTCATGAATATGGTGGCAAAGGGCTGACTGGGGAGAAAGTGCTAGAGAAAAGTTTAATAATAGAGCGGGGTTGGGCACGGCCCGTTTCCTTTTTCGGATGCCCTGACCGGCTGATCCCATTACGCGATGTGGCTGTGGGCAGGGCGAGTCAGCTGCTGCAGAGACTCAAACCCAGGTCAGCCTGGGGCCCATGTCTCCTCAGGCCACCTCTGCAAAGGGTCCGCATGCCACGGTCAGATGAGGCCCATGCACAAACTCACTGGGCTCGCCTAACACAGCCTCTCTATAAAAAGCCCAGAGCTGGCGGGACAGACAGAGCCAGGCCGGAAGCCCCAAGGTTGACTGTCCTGCACCCATCAGCCCTCTAGCCCGGCCACGTGCCTTGCTCCTCATTGTCTCTCTTGAGTGTAGACTGCTATTTTGGGCTCAGGGGGACAACGGGGAGCAGATGACTGCAGCAGGAAGTCCACATGGTGGGCAGGTTGGTGTCAGAGCAGCTCTCTTGGCGACGGGGCAGCTGCTGCCCTCTCTGCAGCCTCTCCCCTGTCCCCTGGAAACCAACAAATACAATTCGCTCAACAGTCAACACACGTGTGTGCATGGAGCATCCACCCCGTGCGGTGGTTACAGACTGCAGAGAGAATGTCCACATGAAAATACCTGGTACATGCCTGTCTCCATTAATGGGCCATCAATGGAAACTGACTCAGAATCAATATTAAAAGGACAAAACTGGAGAAAGGCATGTTTGAAAACATAGCCCTTAACAATTCACAGTTCATCTGTGACTCAGTTTCCATATCTGTTACCTGGGCTTACGAATACTACCTCCTTCAGGATTGTCACAAAGCTAAAATCAGCTAATGTACAAAAAGCACTGAAAACGTGTCTGGTACCTAGTAAATGCTGGCACTGGATACTGTCATCGTCATTGACAATGTCATCATCATCATCAGGATGGACAAGACAGAATCCAAGTCACGCACTTCAGCTCCTTTTGGTGGAGGAGTGTTTTGAGCATTTGGCTTGGGATGTGGGCACCTGCTGGTTCAGAAGGCGCCTGTGAGCCTGACCTGGGGGGAGGGTACAGCCGAGCGCCTGTGCTCCATTCTCTGTGGACCTGCAGGCAGCTCTCCCTGCTTCCCCTCACCTCTCTGCATTCAGACCTCCGGCACGGGGGCCTGAGGAGGGGGGGAGAGGGCACGGAAGAGGGCACCGAGGCATGGAAAAGGTAGGGAAAAGCAGCTTGAGTCCTGGAGGCAGACAGCTCCTGGTCCACAGAAAGCAGGGCAGGGTCCGACAGAGGGATGGGCCCTGCAAAGCCTGTGCTTCAAAGATCACTACCACTGCCACCACTCAGGGAAGGAAGCCTATCCACTGGGCCCTGGGCTGGGTGTTTCAGACGCATTATTCCATTTAAGCTCATGCCAGTCCGAGTACATGGACGCTGTTATCCCAGACTACCCAGTAGGGCCAGGATCAGTTCCCAGCTCTGTTTGACTCCATGGTGCTCGCCCCTCCACTCTCCTGCTGGGCATCAGAATCACCAAGAAACTTTTTTACATTGCAGATACCCATGCCCCACTTTGTCCTGCTGTGCATGAGAATCTCCAGAGCTGTAACTACCACATGTGGTTTCTAAGAGCTCCTCCAGTGAGGCCGGTGCCCAACCAGGGTGGGCTCCACCGGGCTGAGGCACGGCAGACAGAAACATCCCCGGGGACAGGCTGCCGCTTGAGACCTGACATGCTGGGGCCCCTCCCCACTTTCCTCCCAGAATGAACACCCTGCCACTACCACCACTGGCATCTCACCCCTAATGACAGGGCTCCTGCGTACAGTGACCAGATCCCAGTCCCCATCTGTCATGCTGGACCCTTAAGGAAAAGTGACTATTTTCCAACTGAGTTGATCCTGGGCCAGTTGGTGGCCTGTCCTCCTGAACTTCAGCATCACAGCAGGTACTGTCTGTCTATGGTGACATTCCATGAACTCTGCATGGGCTCTGAAAGTCACTGCAGTGGCCAAGCTCACTAAGCACTTACTTGTGGCAGGCACCTGTCTTTGAGACCCATTATCTCATTGCATCCCCACCACAACCTACAAGGTGGGTATCACTACCATCCCCATTTACAGATGAGAAACTCAGGCTCAGGGAGATTAACAAACTTGCCCAAGGGAGACACTCGGCAGATCAAACCCAGAATCCCAGCTCTTAAGCACCGGGCTCTATTGGATCCTTCCCGAGTGACTGTTATCACTTCATTCACTGAGCCAGCAGGCAGCCTCAGAAGCAACTGAACAGCCTTGACTGCCTATTTCTAGCAACTTTTTATTTGGTTTTCTCAGGAACTTGTGTCTGCTTAGAGTTGACTTTGCCTGGTGGGGAGAGTGACTTTGGCAAATGAAGCAGGACAATGGGCTCAGTAGATGTCCTGGATGTGTAGATGACCATTCTCAAGGTCACAGGAGCACTTGAGAGGCAGGTGAACCCCCATTTTCCAGATGGGGAGAATAAACAGGGTAGTCAAGAGCTCACTCGCACATGGCCACAGCACACAGAGGGACCTGGGCCAGCCCAGGCCTCCAAACCCAGGGTGGGGGCTCACCACGTAACTGTGAAAATCTTCTTCCCAACTCACACCCCTTGTGCCCGCCCTCAAGACCAGTGTCATGGAGGAGACAGTGACGAGCCCCCGCAGCCCAGTGAGCCCCATGAGGGACGGGTCCTCAGCTCAGCCTGGGAGGCACCTCTCTCTGCTCTCTTCAGTTTAAAATAGGCCACGAGGAGGCCTGCCAAGATCCACTGCTCTTGGCAAACAGGAGGGTTATATTTCTGGCTGCGCACCGTGAAATGCTGGACCAGGGAAGGCTTCCCAATCCAACAGCTGACTCCGGCTGTGATGACAAGACAATCCTGAGAGAGTCGGCCCTGGGCCCAGCTAGCAGCAGGCTCCCCATGTGTGTACAGTAGGGGGGGCTCCATCCCCACCCGCGGAGCTCCGGGAGCGCGGTGACGGCTATATAAGGGCACGGGACTGGGGGGAGCACAGGGGCTGGGATTTCTCCCTGGCCCCAGAAAGAGTTCACACTCGCGCAGGCATTGCGCACACCTGCCACGGATGAACATTCCTGCATGCCATTCCCTGGCCTGGAATGGGCTTCCCCATCTCGCTGCCATCACCATACCCTCCAAACGCCATTCTCGTCTCACCTGCTCCAGGAAGCCTTGGCAGAGGCTCCACCTCCCTCCAGCCACACCAGCACCAGAGGGTGTGAAAATCATGTTGCCCACAGGAAGGGGTGTGGGAACTACAGGTGTTTGGCCTGAGAGGGCTTGGGGGATGTGGCAAGGAACACGGGTGCAGGTTTTGAATATGAGAAGGACTGCCACGGTTCAGCGTCGAGACTTATTCCATGAGCCTTTGGAGGGCAGAACGGAGACCAAGAGTTAGAACCTAAGAGGTGAAAAATGACCCCTTAGCTTCCCTCACCCAGAGACCCAGAGCTGACAACATGGTGGCTGCCACTAGAAGTCTGGGCCAACCCCACGGTCACCTGCCAGGAACCTCTGCTTTTGGGCAGGGGTTGTGCCATGAGCTGTTGCAGACCCAGCCACTTCCTGCTCTGTGCTTCCACGTTATGCAGAAACTCCCCAGGTGCAGGGGCCTCCTTCCAGGTCAGCTCTCCCAATTCTGAGACCAGTGGGCACTCAAGCCTGGTGCTGCATGGCTGCCCAGTTCCCAGGGGCAACCGGCTAGTGCTAATGGTCACAGGGGGAGCCCCAGGCAGCCCGGGGTTCAGGGAGCTGAGAACCTGCTGTTCTCTGCATCCTTCTAGTCTTTACAACTAAAGGTGTCCCTGGCAACAAAAGACTCTCCTCCCACATCCACACCTAGAAACCCAGCAAAAGGTCGGCAGCGGTTATCTGTGGACAGCCCTGTGAGTGGTCTTAATTTACGCTGGCTTTTTTTTACCTCTCTTCTTCCCAATACTCTCCAATGGCTATATGCTAATTTTATAATCAGAAATAAACCTTTTTTAAAGAACCAACTTCCGTCCCTCTCTGACATCCCCATCATTAGTCAAGAGCAGCCACTCAGAGACCTCCACCATCCTCTTTCCCACGACCACGGTACACTCGCACACAGCAGGGGAGAATGTCACAATGCAAAGGGGCTTCATTTCTAGGACCACTCATCGCTGGGAAAGTAACTGCACTTGACCTCTGTGTTTTTCAGGTACTGGACACTGTGACAGCGTATGGCACACAGCAGGTGCACACTGAATGTTATCTTCCTTCCCATAGTCCTGGAAGTAGTCTCTGCTGTTGCTCTTCATGCCAAGGCTTCCTAACCATCTCCAAAGACAGCCTTCCATCTTTAACATGCCTGCAGCCTCCTTATTAAGGAATCCAAGATGGCAGGAAACCAACCATCCACAGATCCCTCGGAACTCTAATCTTGGGATGGGATGGTACTAGGTCACGCCCATCATTGTGATAACTCCCAAAACACAGGGTGGAATGGAAAAAGAGAAAGCCGAGGAAAAAAGGGAGCCGAAGAAGGGGAGGCTGAAAGGCGATGAGAGAGTGTGTGGACCACAGCACGGTGCCACCCTACAGGCCCCCTCTCCACCTGGGTCTACCTTCACTCCCTCCTAGCTCCCAGCCCCTCAGAGCAGGTCAACAGATCTGTCGTGGCCATTAACCTGGCTTGTCCCCGGGCCTGGCAACCTGTTACTGGCCTAGAAGTCCAAGAGCCAAGTTCTGCATACCTCCAGCACTCTGTCATAGCACCAGGAAAGGGCTCTCATGTCATAGGCATGATGCCGTGAGCTAGCTAACCTGGGATGGGCCGTATTTGTGGCTGCTGAGAAGCTGACCTCAGCACAAGCGGGTTGGGCCTGGGAACAGGAGCAGAGACAGGGCCTCGTGGTACGTCTGTGCAGTGCGAGGTTTTCCCGTGTGTGCCAGCTACGGGCAGATCTAGGGAGGGGGCTTAATGGCCTTGCCCGCAGGGTGCCCCAGCTCTAATGGGGAGACTCACCCTCGCACATAAAACACACCAGACACCAAGAGGCAAGTGAAAAAGCGAGACCTGAGGGAGACTCCTAAAGAACTGCGAGCTCCTTGTTCTGGAAAAACAAAGCTGAAGGGGATGAGATCAGAGTTTGCAAAATCATGAAGGACAACAATAGAGACAACTCACACCTGCCCAATAGATCCCCAGATAGAGGCTCAGGCACCCCCTGAAGCTTGAAAGAAATTATCTGAGAACAAATAAGAAGCAGTTCAGCCCTACACACGGGCAAGGGCAAGGGGCTCATTGCCATGCAGGCAGCAGAGGATAAAACACAGCCAAGATCAAGACAGCTCAGATGAACCCACAGACGACAGAACCACAGTGAGCCATGAGGGGACGCAAGGATGCTGGGGCGCTCACGACCTTCACAGACAGTGGCCCTGTGGCAAACCCTGTTGGACAAACGGCTTACCTAGCATGGGTAGCCCTGCCCACACGCCATGTGAGAGGAGAAGGGCAGTCGACAGCCCTCCTCAACAAAGGGCAGAGTGAGAGGAAAACATGCAGGAGCTGGGGTCAGACGCCCAGAGTTCAAATCCTGGCCCCCTCCCTCACTCAGAGGCTTTGAGTGAGTTACATAGCCTCTCTGGGGCTGTCCCCTCATTTGTAACATGAAGATAAGGATGTCTGCCATGTAGGGATGATCTGAGGATTAAAGCCAATACCATATGTGAACCCCGAGGGTAGTGCCTGTTATGCGGAGGCGCACGACAAATGGCCACTAACAATGTCCATGTTCACTCCATAAGAAATCAGACGTGGATCTGCCCACAGGCACATCAGACACACACATAAATAACCCAGGCTTGAGCGAGAGGTATTAAGGATTGTAGGAGAGAGAGAAAGTGGAGAGGAGTTCAGAGGTTCTACCTAGAAGAGTTATGAAAGCTTTCACGGAAGGAGTGGCACTTGATCTGGAATCTTCAAGGAAAAGGGGACAGGTTTGCAATGTGCACAGATAACTAGCATGGAAAGAATCATGGGCAGAAGGGAAAGTGTGAGCCACACAGCAACCCAGGAAGGAAGCAGAACCAGCAATGACACCTGAGCACTTCCTGTGGGCCACCCAGGGTGCTGTGACCGTGCGAACAGGGAACAGTGAGGGGTGTGTGTGGTCCACAGGGTGCCTGAAGTTCTCAAGAGGGGGGCTTGAGGTTGGAAGTCCAGGTGATGGAGATGTAGGAGCATGAACTCTGCTGGTTTCTGAGTGACAGTGGTGGCAGCGGGACCTTGTATGGGAGCAGGGAGAGAGCTGTTGACACGGCTAAGGCACCGGGACGGAGAAGCCAGCAGTTGTGAATCCAGTGAACTAAGAGAACCTGGGGACAGGGCGATCAGGGAAGAACCCAACGAGTGGGCCGGGATGAGCGAGTCCTCACTGAGGCAAATGGCAGTGCAAGCGGACAGGTGGGAAAGACGGGGAGGGGCAGACACAGGTTTCGAGCTTGGGAGCTAGGCAGCTGGTGGGATCTGTTGGGGAACCAAATAACAGAGGGCTTTTGAAGCAAGAAGATGAAGCTAGCCTGAGGAACTGAGAGAGACGCACATGAGACACGGAGACTCAGCTGGAAGTGTGGAGAGGGAGGCTGCAGATCTGGTCTCAGAAGATCCGGGTCAGCCACATACTGTGAAGCCTCAAAGTCAGATCCTTTGGGGAATGTGGTAGCTTAATCATTCCGTGGCTGAGTTTTATCATCCAAAAAACGAATGGACTATTCCCCTTCACAGGCTTATTGCGAAGAGTAAACGTAACGTGTATAAAGATGCAGCATGAACTACAAAAGCACTTTATAAATGTAAGATGCTATCAGAGTTCATGGCTGAAACCAAGAGGCTGGACAAGTTTGTCAAGGGAGAGAAAAAAGAACAAGAGAGGGGAAAGGACTAGAGGTGTAATTTACGGACATTCGGTCAGGGCAAGCAGCAGCCCCGGGGAAAGCAGAGAAGAGGAAGAAAAACCAGGGGCACAATGTCTCAGAAGTCAGAGAGAGAGCAGTATGTCCAGGGGGGCGGCCCAGGCTTCCTCCACTGCCCATCGTCACGCAACAAGGCTGCAGCCCTGCTCAGCACCATCCCAAGTCCACAAAGAGCCACCCCGCTCCGTCTGTCCTGAAAAGGAGGCCAATTTCAAAGGGAAGCAAAGCGCAGTACCTCGAAGGAAGCATCTACTACAAAACTCACTAAGGGGGTGAGTGTCCCTGCAAGGGAGGTCTCCCCAAAATCCCAGGGGCAGCCACCGCCCGCAAAGAGGCATTGAGGAGCCACCTGCTCCCTGGTTACAGCGAAGGGGCTGCTGCCCTGAGGTGCAGAGGTGGAGCAGACTGTGGGAGAGGGGCAGGAAGACGGCGGTCTGTCATTGACTAAGAGGCAGCATTCTGACCCATCGTCCTCCAGGCTCCGGTCTGGTCCCCACCCGTACACAGGCACTGAAGGTACAGACTGCCCTGTTCTGGCAACAGAAGCCAACAGGCAGGGGTGGGTGGAGGGGCAGGAGGGCATTTCTGCAGGATAGTGAGGGAGCTTCTCCTCTGGCCCCACGGGTCTGGGCACCAGCAGTGGGAAACCAACAGCCCAGGGGGAGGGCTACAAGGGAAGCTATGAGCTCACCCCGCACAGTGGGCTGGAAACAAGATCAAGAGAGAGGGGCCTGGCAGACACCAGCATGGCAGCTCACCCGGATCTGAGCCTTCCAGGCCAGTCTGTCCTCAGAACCAGATGGCCAATGTACAAGAAAGATGACAGTGGGGAATGAAGCTGGCCTCGTCTGCTCACTGGGTCCCCCTTGGGGTGCTTCTCTGTGGACTGGAACACTCCATTCCTCTCAAGCTCTCTTCCCCCGCCATGTCTGTCTCTGAGGAGGCTTTGAGACCTTCCCATCATTTTGGCCTGACACTCTCTGAGGCCTTCCTGTGCTTTCTCCTGCTCTGAAGACTTAGAGAATCCAAAGCAGGAAGCTCCTCCAGAGGGCTTCTGTTCCCATCTCCTGCCTCTAAGCTGGCCCACACTCCGACATCCCAGATGGCTGGCGACCATCACTCTTTCCCATGGCGAGCGGGCCGGCAAATCCCATCAGCCGTAACCAGAGTAACTGAATCTCCTCTCTCTGATTCCGCCTTTAGTGACTCCACAGGCCTCTGTCTAATCATTGATGCTGTAACTTGGCCTGCTGCTGCGCATGGCCAGGTCCAGGAGAGGCTCTCAGTCATCCCCAAGATGCCTCCTCAATGAGCTCAGCAGCGTTTCAACACAGCACACGTGTACTGAGCACCTTCCGAGCCCAGCACCTAAGGCACTCCTCTCCTCTGCCCGGGACAAAGCCACACCCATCCTCCGCCACTCCCTTAGGACCAGGCTCTCTTCAGATTACCCATCACCCCAGGTGCCACAAACACGCCACAGCCAATTCACTCCGGAAGCTGCCCCCACTCCGTCCAGAACCGCGCTCAGCCTCTCTGCCTGTACCCTCACCACCTGCCGCAGGGCCATCTCTGTGACCGCCCTGAGGGTTGGGCTGGCAGGAGGGCCAGGCAGCACTCCGCGAGGGGAGCAGGGAAGATCCAGGGTTGTTCTGAGTAGCCACCAACTCCAGTTTTTCTCCGTCCTGCCTCAAACGAGGCTATTATTAGGGTTAGGAACTGGAGGGTCACGGTCAGGAAGGAAGCGGGTGAACTGACCCAGACAACACAGATTTGGAACAACTGGGCTGTTCCCTGGCACTGAGAAGGGATTGGACTCGGACTCTCAAACTTCTCAAGTGAGCCAGTCTGCCAGATGCCCACCAGCCTCCTCTGCTCCCCACTGCAGGGAGCATCCTTGGCAGGGAGGTAGGGCGCAAGCCCTTCTGCCACACGCAGCCGAAATCCTCCTGCCCCAGGGCGGCTGCAATGGTCTCCTCAGAGTCCTGGGGGCACTGGAGCTGGGAAAAGGAGGGGGACGGGGTGGGATGGCAGCCCAAGTCCGCTCTAGACTTTGAGGAGACCGCCCAAGTCTGCCCGGCAGAGACTTCAGTGCACAGAACTGGAGCACCTCCGCCAATCACAAAGCGCACAAGTGAGACACAGCATCCATCCCACGGGTGGCCATGCCTCGTGGCCCCACCTGCTGCACCAGGTGCCGTGAGCAAAGGATGTCTGGGGACTGGGAGATGCAGCCGAGGCCTCCATCACCCCCTTTTGACTGTTTCGGTGGCCCAGCTTCCACCAACATACTGCAAGGAAGCAAAGTGGAGAGGTCAGAGGTCGGGGAACAGGCAGCCCTTTCCCTACTCAGCTTACAGGCGTCGGGCCCGGAGAAGTGGTCTAGTCACACGGCAAATCAAGGGCAAGCCCACCCACCTTCCCCTCTCTCCCTCCAACAGGCTAGGCTTCCACTCCGCCACTTCCCTCCTTCGGATGCTCAGACGAGGTCTGGGGAAAAGACGACCGAAAAACGCTTCTCTCTCTAGGCAAGAGTCAGCTTTCACTTTCCACTTTCCAGGAGGGAGCCCAGGAGCAGTTCCGAGGACGTCTGTCTGTCCTTCCTGCACCCCCTGGGCACCTCCCTTTGGCAGTGGCCAGAGAACCAGAAACGGGCCTGGCACCTTCTGGGGCTGTTCCACTGGCCAGCAGGTGTGAGAACGTGCCTTGGTCCAGGCACCTGCTTGCTTGGCTGCCCCAGGATGGTCCGATCAGAGCGGTGCCGAGTTCCAGAACCAGGCGCTGCCAGCGAGAGGCAGAGGAGCAGCGCCTGCCTGGCTGGAGGGGGCACGGATGGCACCTGGGGCTCGGAGAGGTCTGTGTGCCTCCCTTTGTCCCAGGGACACAGCACCTAGACGAGCTGGGCTGCTGTGCACAGATGTCTTCCCCAGAAGCCTGGAGAGACTGGACGCCCACGGGGTAGAGAAGCTGAGGCACAGAGGGAGGGGCTTGGCAGAAGTGGGTCCTGAGGCTCCAACAGCGAGGTGCTGGATACTGCGGGACAAAGCTGGGTCAACCATCCTCAGGAAGGGGACGGGAGGGAGGAACCCAGCCACGCTCATGGGGAGTCAGTTCCAGGGCCTGGCTGGGGCTGTGCAAACCTAACGAACCGCACACCTGCTGTCGCACTCCGGCAGGATCTGGCTCCTGCTGACCCTTTCTCCTCCTGTGCCCGGACTCTCACACCAGGACGAAAGAGACCATCAACAGATGGCCCCCTTTAGGGGAGCAGCTGGGGCCTGACCATCTGGCAGGCCCTGCTGCCACAATGTTCACTGACTGCCTGCAGCTCAGGGACCAGTAGGGCAGAGGCCGAGGCACGAGTTTCCCCGAAGCAGACATCTCCAGGCCCTCCTCAGAAGCCCCAGCACACACCACCAGTGGCCTCTCCTGCCCCCTCTTTGTACCTTTGCCACCTGGGAAGGGCTGGGAGGACTGGGACCCAGCTCCAGGGCTGTGGCTGGCAGAGAATCAGGCCTTGGCCTCCTCCCCAGCTGGGGCAGAGGGGCGGCAGGTGGGGCTTCCACACAGCTTCCCTCCCGAGATAGCCACAGGCTTTCTGGGAATGGTTGGGGGCTTTGGAAGTTCAGGGAGAAAAAGACAGGCTCAGGGTGAGAATGAGACCCACCTGACTCGTTCTTTCATGAGGACCAGGGTCCCTGTGGCTGACAGTCTCATGGGGAGGGGGCAAGAGTGTGGGTTAAGAAAGCTGAGCCACAGACAAAGACATCTCCCCATGTCTGAGCAGACTGTTGGGGTCAAAAATAGCATCGCCTAAGCACCCATCACCTTGGGGTCTGCTGCTTGGGGCAAAGTGCCCCAGACAGGCCTTGTTGGTAAAGTGCACCCCAGCAGTGCACAGCAGGCAAGCTGGGAAGGCAGAGCCTCACCCCGCGGCCTGGGCACAGCACACGGGGGCCAGCAAGCTCACGCCTGACAGCTGAGTCCCGCCTGAGCCTGTGGTTCCCAGGAGTATAGAAACAGAGGGCCTGGGGGACAGAGGAGCCCAGGACAGCTGGCAGGGGTAGCTCAATCCAAGAAGGCGTCTCAGAGGCAGTGGCCTTGAGCTCAGTCACCTGTCGCTCCCCTGACATTCACTGCTGGCCTGAGAGCCTTCATCAGAGAAGATGGGTAATTAAGGGGCCTTCACTTCCCTCCTCAGCCAAACCTAGGCATGGCAGGCCCGAGGAGAAGGCCCGGAGGAGGGTGGCAGAGGCAGGCCCCTGAAGCCCGGCCTCGCCCCATCACTGATGCCCATGGCAGCAGCTGCCCTGGCTGTGATCTGGTCCTGCACTAAGCAGCTCAGCCAGCAGCCCTGCCTCCTCAGCTCAGGGCTCAGCCGCCGGGGGACGCAGGAAGAGGGCAGCCTCCAGCCAGCCGCACTGGTGCCACCACGAGCTAAAGCCTGGCTAAAGCCAAGCGGAGCGAGGAACCTGGCTTCACCGAGCCTCCTGGGTGCAAAAGGAAGGACAGCAGCGCCCGCCTCCTGGGGCTGTCGTGGGAGTTCTCGAAATGGCAGGAGGAAAGGCCCAGCACCGAGCCTGGCCCACAGGGGATGCTCCATGTGTGGCCACTGTGACAGCACAGGTAGAAATGAAGGTGAGACCAGCAGACAAGGTGTGGAACTCAACTGCTGTATACAACTCCGGGGAGAAAGACGGGAAACACTCATGGAAAACTAAAGCCCCTACAGGCAGGCCTGAGGGGCTCCATACTGGGTGCTCTCTTCTCCTCTGGGTTTTAAAAGGGACCCCCACATCCTCATCCCCCAGTAGACCAGTCCACTCACACCCTGGCTTTCTCAGCTGATTTGGAGGCTGTGCTAGGAGGCCCAGGGACGCTCCGACCTCCGACAGAGTCCCATTTGGAGGCCCTGCCTCTAAGGACAGGCTCACATGTCACTTCTGTGTGATGGGGAAGGCACGCAGGATGTGGAGACCAGACACCATGGAGAGAAATGTGACACCTAGCAGTCAGTGTTGCTGGAAATCCTGTAAGCAAAGGTACCAGGCAAAGGGTCCTTGGAGACCAGGGGACAGTCAGTGGGTGACGGCCAGCGGGTGCCCAGGCCCAGGGTGAAGAACCTGCCCAAGACCTCTGGGTGCACTAGTGGTGGAGCTGGGCTCCCCACCACAGCAGCCTGCCCCTCTGCATGGGCAGGCATGCCCAGCTGACCACTGGGCCTCTTGCTTGTCCACTGCACCTCCTGCAGTGTCCCATGCCATCAGCTAAGCACAGTGAAGGGCAGGGACAGTCCCCGTCCTTGGGAGCTGGCAGGCAAAGGGGGAAGAAAACACCTGGCCATCAGGGGCTCTGCTCAGAGCTGACCGTAGGAGCCTCCTGGGCTCCTGGGAGTCGCTCGTCATCTGCAGAATGGGAGCTGCCCTGGCTGGTGGCAAAGAATGCGTGGTTCACTGCTAGGGGTGGGTGGGAGAGGAAGCTGTGTGCTGAGGGGCAGCTGCATGCAGCCCCAGGCAGCCAGGCCACTGGGCCACCAGGCAGAAGGCAGCCAGGGCCTTGCCATGCCCACCCCGTTCCAGGGAAGGCCAGGTGGCAGCTCCCCTCCCAGGCTGCCTGAAAACAGCCCATGTCCTCCCCACCCTGGCTCAGGGCTTCAGAAGAGCAGCTCCCAGATGCGGGGCCCAGCCTCAACGCAGGCTCCTCCCCGCCTGCTGAGGAGCCATCCCATGGAGCACAAACGCAGGGGACAGGGGACGAAGGAACCCTGAGAGGGAGACTCCTGAAGCCAGCCGGTGGACACCAGAGGGGGCAGGGAGGCGGTGAGAGCGGACGTTCTCTCCCTTGATCATACCACTCCTTGCCCAGGAGAAGGGGGAGGAGCTCCAGGTCTTGGGGAGAACTGGGGAACTTCTCCTCCCCAGGGCCTGCAGCCTCCACATGCTGCAGCCCCGACTCTGAGCCGCTGCTGGCGGAGGTGGTGAGGAGGGCCGGCGAGGGGCCCCTGCCCTCCACCGCTCCGCAGTCAGGACACAGCCCGGCCGGCAGCATTCCGTTCTATACTGAGCCACTGACACACCAGAGCCCAGGCTGGCAGCGCCGCCGTCCAGCCCCACTGCCCCTGCGCAAGGCGGGGACCGCCACCCAAGGTCAGGGCCCGGCCCAGGCATGGAGCCCACACCCACCATGCTGACGGTGACCGGGTAAGGGCCCTGGGGCAAGGTCAGGGCTCCAGCGTCCACCCTCACCATCTCACGGGGAAGAAACCGAGGCTCGGAAAGAAAACACGTTTTTAAAAATCATGCAGCTCATTCCTCCAGGCATTTTGGGTGACCACCTTTCCGTGGTGTCCTTTAGTCACACGCGGTCATGCACATCTGCATACACGTCTGTAAAATTGAGGAACTTACTGTAGGCACACTGCGGTAAACTACTTTCCCTCACTTAAAATTATACTGCGTGGTGATAGTTATATGACTGCATGTGTTTGGCAAAACTCAGAACTGTACACCAAAAACAGTAAATTTCACAGTATGTAAAATATGCTATATTGTGAACATTTTCCCTCATGTCATTTAATAATTTCCCAAACTCACTCACGTACAGACGTGTCATACTTTTACTGTCCCCCTCACAGAGGCCATTTGTTTTTCTTTCTCCTTTATTACAAACTGCTCGTTAGTGAGCACCCCAACACATACCATATTGGACAGCATTTCCAGTTATTTTTCTCAGGATGGATCCTGAGAAGAGCGGTCACTGGTCAGAGGACGGGCTGTTTTGAAGGTTCTCGTATCCTCTGCAAAGTCGTTTGGCGTGAAGGTTGCGACCCTTTACACCCCCCAGTGCTGCATCGTAGCGCTGTGCCTAACCGCATATCTGCATATATTTGCCAGGCGAGAAAACAGCACGCTATTACTATCATAATTCGGATCTCTTTGATTACTAGTGATGTTATGCCTTCTTTCCCATGTTTATTGATCACTAATATTTCTTCTTACACAAACCTAATTACAATAACAGCCAGCAAGCCACAACTATCAAATGTCCGTGCCATTTTAGTGTTATTGTTATACTAAATATACATTAAATCACAGAAGTTAATATTATGCTCATATTTAATACCACAGTACAGTAGAGAGAGGCATGGGGTAGCGTAAAGAACACCAGATTTGAAGCCAGACAGCCCCGAGTTTAAATGCCTACACCCTCTCATACCAGCTGTGTGACCCTGGGAAAGTTACTTCACCTCTCTTAGCCTCAGTTTCATCTGCCATGGAATTATAAAATGGGACGATAGTAACAACTTTGCAGGGTCCCCACGAGAACCAGGCGAGGCACTCAGCGCAGGGCCACACAGCTGTGGGCGCTCAACAACAAGCAGCAGTAACTGCAGTGGATGCTACCGACTGGCCTGCTGGGCAAAGCCCCAGCCTGGGAGATGAGGAGCGAAGAGAGAGACCCCAGCGACACTAGGCGACACTGCTGTCATGCTACATTACAGCGTAGCTCTCGGAAGAAGGTCTTCCCACTGGGGACACTACGACCAGGGTACACACCCTTCGAGGGTTACCAGTGGGAAAGCAGGGGATGGCCCCTGTGACCCTGGCTTTCCTCCCCAGGAGACAAGAAAAGAGCTCAGGGTCACCGTAAGCCTCAAGGCAGCCCAAAGCTAAATGGGTACTCTGTCTCCTACTGAGGGGCTTCCAGCCCCTGTGCCGAGGGCCCAGTCCTACAGGAATAGAGGTGCGGGCAGGAGGGATGCCTGGGGAAGGGGGCCCAGCCTGTACCTCCAGGGGACAGGCTGGTGCTCTTGGTGGAGGCTGGGCCAGCTGCAGCTACAGATACCAGAGAGAAAGTCATCACAGAAATCTCAAGGCACACCTCATGGCTCAGGTCCCTCCCCCATCCTCTCTAAGGGCTGGCAGAGGGAGTGCACACTCCACACACTTGAGAGCTCACCAATGCCAGGAGGCCCAGAGCCTCCCCTCCCCTCTCCTCCCACCAAGAACGTGTCATACCCTGGCCACAGGCAGGCTTCAACCAGCCCAGATGCCGGAGGTGGGAAGGAGCCACTGGCCCACCTGTGCAGGAGAAGGCCAGAGCCAAAGAGCCCCTTTAAGCAAGAAAACAAGCCTTTTAATGGGCAAGGGAGACCCCTCTCCCAGTCCCAATGCGGTGACACCCCAAGGGGCCAGGTAGAAGCAATTCTGACGCATTTGCTCATCTCAACACCCTTGAGAGGCAGTGTAACAACAGACAGGAACAGTGCTTCACAGGCCTGGGGCCTGCATTCAAGTCCTGGTTTCCTCGCTGCCCAGCTGTGTGAGCTTGGGCACATTACTTAACCTCTCTGAGACCCCATTCCACATCCATAAAATGGGAATGCCAACAGAATCAGCCTCACTGGATCACTGTGAGGATTAACTTAGGTAACGCATGGGAAGTGCCTGGAACAGGGCCTGACATGTAGTGAGCATCCAATTAACAAGTGCTATTGCTGGTGTTCCCCAGTGCAGGTGGGGGAGTGGGGATTACAGAAAACGCCATCCGGGGCTGAGCTCTGATTCCTCCGGGACTGCCCACTTTCCAGATGACCACCATCCTCCCGGGGCTGCTCCTCTGGGCAGAGCTGGTCTCACGTTCGCCCACCAGGTCCACCCAGCTCCACTCATCCTAGCCTACAGGGGGCCCTCTGGATCCAAACACAGCCCTTAAAGGGTTCGAAAAGCAGCTATAGGGAGAAATCTACTTTAAAACACTCCAGAAGGAAAAAAGAGGGGTGGGAGTAGATGAAATAAGGGAGCGGTGGAATGCTGAAGCTGGGTGAAGGTTACTTGGGGTTCATTACACTCTTCTCGCTACGTTTGTACGTTTGAAAATGTCCACTCGACAAGTTAGCAGGAAAAGCAGCACTCTTGCATAACATCCGGCCCCACTTTGTCAGACCTCTCTCTGTGCCTGTGATCTGGGGATGTCCTCCCTCTCCCATAATCAGGATTCTCCTGCCTTTATTTCCTTTCAACATTTCCACCCCCCAGCTGTGTTCCTCACTCCCACTCGGCCCCTTCCTCTCCCTCCTCAGCCTCCTCCCCTCAGTGCTATCAGAGGCTCCCCACGACCCTCCAGGGAGGCCAAGCGCAGAGCAGCAGACTAGGCACCGGAACGGCCCCTTTCATTCCCAGCCCCACTGCCCGCACTGACCTGTCTGCGCATCAGCCGTCAGCCGGTGCGGAAGCTCGGCAGGGCCGGCGGCAGAGCCTCAGCAGCCACCGCTGCCGCTCCTCCTAAAAGGCAAAACAGAGCCCCTCGCCCTCCCTCTCTGAGCCTGTTCGAGGCCTCGACTCAGACAGTGAGCTGTGATAGGGACTCCCGGGCGGACACTCGTCACCCACAGAGGGGCTGGGGAAATGGGAACGCAGGCGTGAGGATCGCCACATTAAAGAGGACAGACACGAAGCCCGAGAGGGGAAGGGCCTCTCCTCCGCACAGTGCCGACTGTGCGCTCTTCACAGGCGGCCAGCCTGGGGCAAGAGGCAGCGGTCCAGCAAGGACGGCCCCTGCTGCTCACTCCCCCACTCCCTGCCCACTGCCCTCTGGGCCGGGCCTTCTCCCTCTGCCCTCCCAGGATGACGGGAGTCAGGCCTGGAAACAGGAGGCTCCTGGGATCAAGGGACAAATCAGGAGCCTTCGGTCTAATTCCAGCCACGTCCTGCCATGCTGCCTGACTGTCCTGACTCCCAGCTGAGCAGACAGCTCCCGACCCTCTTTGGGGAGTACCATGCCTGCGGGGAATCCTGAGAGAAAGCACAGCAGGAGACACCTTGGGGATGAAGGTGCTACCCAGGCAGAGGGGTCAGCCCCACAGCCCACCAACATTCTCCGTGCACAGCCTGCATGCTCAGGGGCTAGAGGCCATGGGGGGTCCAAGTCCACCAGGAACTAAGCACCAACCATCCATGTGCTGCTCTGGTCAAAACAGCCTCGGCCAACTTCCCCCAGGGTATCTGCACACGGTCCCACCAGAGGTTGGGGTTTGACGCAGTAATGATCTTCACCCCATCTTTAGAGTGGGGGAAATGAGGGAGTGCAACTTTACCCCAGAACAGCAGACCAAGCATAGCTGGCTTTGGGGTCTAAACACAGGAGTCTCGACTCCGGGCCACGGCTCACCATGGCGGAGTTGACATCGTTTTCTGAGGAAGAGTACCACTTGGGGTTCAGCTCTCCCACAGCAAAGGAGGGGAGCCAGCCTGATAACTCAATGACCTTCACAAAGGGCACCGTGGGAACAAACGAGAGCCACAAACCACAACTCAGTGCACAGCAGGGGGGCTGGACAGCTGCAGACTGCTCAGGCCAGCACGCCCAGGTGGGGCGGGAGCGGACCACGAGCGACGACCAGGGAAGGTCTGTCGTGCTGGCCAGATCGAGGGAGCACAGCAGAGTGAGAACGGCAGAAGATGCAGACTCAGGAGCAGGGCTCGAGGCTCGGCTCAGCTGCTTCTAACCAGCAGCCCTGGGCAGGTCGCCGGGTCTCTCCGACTCTCCGTTCTCTTACCTATAAAATGAGCAGAGAGCATCTTCCCTACAGGAGAAATAAAAGTGCTTTGTAAACTGTAAGCAGCATGCAAGAGAGAGGGAATAGTCTAGTCTTCCTCTTGAGGCTGAGAGGGGGAGGGAAAAGGAAGGAGGGGAGAGGAGAGACGGTGGGAAGACAGAGGAAGTCATAGGAAGAATCCCCAGCAGGCTGAGATCTTGAAACTCCACCTGCTGGCTTACAGCCAAGGCCGTTCATCCTCAGAGGGAACCCAACCTGCAGCGAGTGTACACTGAGCCCACCCAAGCGATTCAAAAGGTGTTTGCAAAATTCATACGGGGAATAAGCTGCAGAAGGCGGCGGTAAGGTCTGTCCGCAGCAGGCGACAGCTGGCTGTGTGGACTCAGGGACAGCTGGAGCGGAGCTGTGCTAATGCCCACTTGCGGCTTTGGAAGGCGAGGGGGCATGCTGACCCTGCCCTCTCGGTGACTGGGGACAGGGCGACTTCCAGAGTGAAACCCTAAGCCTTATGGCTGCCATTCGTTCCAGAGAGATCAACCAGGTTTTCAATTCCAGCCCACCCAGGAGGGCAGGCCATGCCCAGAGAGAAGAGTGGGCTGAGGCGACGAGCGACTCGGATGGGAGCCTGCCTCCAGGAGACGCGGCCGGGTGGCTCTGCGCCCAGCTCTGTCTGCAGTGCCCTTGGTGAAGGAGGAGAGAGGGGCTCAGCAGAGCCACATCTGAGGGCTCTCCCTGCTGAAGCCAACAGGACCCCCTGGTATGAGGAGCAGGGGCAGGACACGCAGGGACCAAACCTTCTCCCCCGCTCACGGCTTCACAGAGGGCCTTGTAGGGCACATTCACCTAAGCGGGCATCAGCTGTCTGTCTTTGATAGCGAGCCAGCAGGAGGCAGGGTCCCGGGACTATCTGTGTCCTATGAGAGCAGCTAATGTAGGATACTTGAAAGCTGTGACAAAGGGACACGTTGATTAGGACCACACAACGAGCCCTTGGCCCCAATTCCAGATGCGCCCCATCTCTGGATACTCTCACTGCCTCAGCCCCTCCCCTTTCCTGGCCACATCCCGCCCACGCTTCAGCAGCAGCCCCACCTGCTCCAGGGAGCCCTCCCCGCTGAGCCATCACAGCAGCGGCCGTTCCCACAAATCCTCACACTGCGCTGCTCGCGCGCCCCAGCTCTGCTCCCCAGCCACCCCGTGTGTGTGCCCTGTGTCTGTCGGACAACCAGGTGCCCCCCACGGGCAGGGCTCCACCTCTGTGACATTTCTCAAATGTACCCTGAAGGACGAGGAACCCAGCAAGCGCCCAGCGATGACTTCCAGGATGGGATCGCAGCTGCAGAGCTTTGTACAAACTTGCAGAACGACCGTGACCCTGCACAGTACCCACCCTCTGCCTCCTGCTGAGCTTGGAGCCATCAGCCCGCTCCCAAAAATACACCAAGGCCTGGACTCACAGATGACTCCCCTGCGAAGACTGGGGAGCCTGGACCAGGCTGGCTAGTCTCTGCTCTATCCCCACCCCCGTTTTTCCCGGTCCCCAGAAAGCCTCAACTAATCTCTCAGTAAATACCTCGGGTTGTGTCAGATTCAGATCCAGCCAAGCACATGCCAGACGCTCTTCGCATATCATCTTATTTGCTGAGGGAGTAACATGGCAGCAGTGACAAGCACAGGGGCCGCAAGTGTGAACTACAACCCCTCACTGTGCAACCTGGGGCAAGTTACCTAACCTCTGAGCTGCAGCTGCTTCATCCATAGAGTGAGGCTCCATAGCACCTCTCTCTCAGGTTTGTTGCTGAAATAATGTTGTAAAGTGTTTACAAAGTGTCTGTCACTCTTAGAAGGCACTCAATCGATAGTAATTAATATTACATTATTGCATCAATCCCTCAAGGTAAGTATCATTGTCTTCTCTCTACCAGTGAGGAGGGTGAAGCTCAGAGACGTCAGACCATCGGTTCAGAGTCCCAGAAACGCTGCTAAGGAGACAGGGATGGGGATGTGAATCCGAGCTTTCTGACCCCAAGTGCACTGTTCTTGCAACACCTCGGGTTTGCAGAGGACCCTAAGAGGACAGAGAGAGCAGCAGGTGTGCCCTCAGCGCGGGGAGGTCTGCAGCCCCAAGTCACAGGGACCAAGCAGCTGTGGGACGCCAGGTCAGGCACTTCTACCTCCCCCTGGCTCACAGCTCCCCAGGAATCTGGAAGATGAGGCATGGCCTCAGCAAGTCTTCCTTTGGGGGGACTGGCTGGTCTCCCCCAAATTAAACGCCACTGTAGGCAGCTGGGCTGAACCCCACAAAGCTCATCAGACTGGCACCTGCTCCCTCACAGGCACCAGCCGTCGGCCTTCAGGCAGCGTAGCTCTGGGAAAGCAAGTTTTCAACGCTCTGGCTGCAGTGCAAGCCCAGCTCACAGGGGCCTCCCTCCCCTATCTGCAAACAGCCAGCCATCACCAAAGGGGGGCGATGCAGCGGGTACTTCTCACATCACAACCCACTGGATGGGGAAAGTCACACACGTGCGCCCATCACACCCAGTCTGCTTACACTAGACACGCCCTGGAGGGGAAAAGGCACTTTCACAAACATTTTCTCCTTTGGTCTCTGGGCCACCCTGGGGAGGTCACTACTTTCTTGGCTATTTTTCCAATGTCACGCAAAGAGTAAGGAAAATGCTAGGATGCAAGCCCCACGTCTTCTGGTTCCAGGCCCGGGTTCTTTCCATTACAGCATGCTATTCCTTTGCCCTCTCATTCATTCATTCACCCTTCGCTCCACTCCTTCCTTCATTCACTCACCTATATTTTTTTCCTAAACTGCTCTAGTTCAGGAGCCTCTGGGTTGTTTATCTGCTACTACCTTCTCCTGCTGCCGGAGGAAACCTGGGGTGTTGTTCTCCTTTTCCGCAGACCTGCCAGAACAGAGCCCTTCTCCAAGCCTCACCGGCAGAGCCACCCGCAGCAGCCGGGCAGCGGATCCAGAGCGAGTGTCGAGAGCAGCACAGACTCCTCCGCGCCTCGGCTCTGACTGCAGCCCTGGCCTAGGTCTTGCCCCTCCACTGCACAAGGCAGCCAGAAGCCCTGTGAAGAAGACAGCTGACCCTCCCGGAAACACGGCTCCAGGAATGTTATCTTCGGAGGGGGCAGAGGGTAAGGAATGGGGAAGACAAAGCAGCCTGTCACCCAGCTCACGGGCAGGTGTCTGTGGCTTGCGTGGATCATGGAGTCAACTGATGATAGTATTTATTGAGTACCTACTATTGTGCCTGGTGCTGCGGGGGGCCAGGGGCGGGGCACAGAACCATGGACTCAGGCAATCAGCACCATAGTCTCAGCTGCAGCACAGACGTAAGTGCTACTGAGAAATCAGAGGACAGCAAGCAAGGTGCTGCACGTGGGCACAGAAAGATTTCATTCAGACCATGGACTCTAAGGTAGATGCCGCAGGGCGGCCAGGATTTAAATCTGGGATGGTATGGAAGGAAATTACCCAAACTACTTTCTCAATACCACAGCTAATGCAAAAGATGGCCTTAATCCCTCCTTCCCCGAACTTAGCTAAATATTTCATCTTTTTTATAGGCACTTGGCAGAAGCTCCAGGATGTGAAAGCGAAGCAGTAAATTAGATCTGTGAGAACATCTCGGCCCCAGACACACACGGGGGCACACACTCCCCTCGCCGCTGCCCTGCTGTCAAGTAACCCACTGTTCCCTGCAGCCCGCTGTGGGCTCAGGGCTGGGACGCCTGAGGGAGCTCGGCTCGTGCTGCTCAGCTGCGGACCAGTGCCTGCAGAGACCTGGCTGCCCGTCAGCCGGGACAGGCGCAGCCGCTCCACCCTGACCCGGCCCGGCCAGGAGGACGGCTCTTTCCGTCTTCAAGATCTGACATCTTTCTCCAAAGATGAAACTGTCCTTGCCCCAGAATTCAGCAATTCCCCTCCTAGGGACACGCCCTGAAGGGACTGTCACACACATGCCTGAAGAGACGTGCCCGGTCAGGAATGCTCCCAGCAGCTTCGTGCGTGAGGCCAAAAATGGGTAACGAAGGACAAAGGGTGAACCTTCACACAAGGAATCATGAAGTCGGGAACCGAGTGAACCACAGCTACAAACAGAACACAGATGAATCTTAGAGACATGATACAGAGTGAAAGAAACGCAAGCCACATACAGCACGGCACCACCTCCCAGGGCTCAGAAGCGATAAAACCACAGGCTACATGGTTCAGGGATATACCTGAGTGGCAACATCACAAACAAAGGCAAAAGAATGATAAGAACACCATCAGTAGGGGTGCCAGAGGGACAGCAAGGAGTAGGGGCGACGTGTTGGTGGGGACCTGGCCTTAGGTTGGGTGGTGGATTCAGTGGCGTTTTTTCTGTTATCCTTTATAACGTACATGTATCTGTTGTATTTATCACATACCACTTAATAAAATAACTAATGTGCTCACTGTTTATTAAATTAATAATTTAATGTGGCTGTGGGAGCTCGAGAATTCGATGAAGACCACCTGCAATGGTTACTTACAGAGACAGGCAGGGATGAGGCGATGGGTGGAGTTGAGAGAACATATCCCACCCACCACCCCCCTCCCCCGACCCTGCCCTGGCTCAGCCAGCGAGTTTAGGGTCCTTAAGGACATGGGTTCCCAGCCCCCAGGCCTGCGCTCTTGCCCCTCAGTCTTCCTCCCCACGCCCCTGTGGCAAGGTGAAGGCATCTGAGAAGCACGAGAAGGAGCAGGCGGCGTGCATACCCGAGAGACAAGACCAGAGGGGCTGGGACAGCTGCCACCATGTGAGAAGGCCGGCCAGAGAAAGGAGGAAGGAGAATCTTCCTGTGTAGCTCTGGGAAAGAGACCAGGGCCAAGGAGAAAGAATTTCCTACAGCCAAAAGTCCCCAGATGGAGTGAGCAGCCCCAGGGGACAGGGAGCACCACTGCAGGGACCACTGGGAGTAGCTGGAGCTGGGCTCCCCGCACCTGATAAGGGAGAGGGCCGGGGCTGCCCAAGCACAGCGAGCAAACGCCACTCCAAGGACCACGCAGGGAGGACCAGACGTGGCAGGTGTTTGTCAACCAAACCAATCCCCAATCCCCAATCCCCACTCTTGAGGAATGAAAGGCACCTCCCAGGGTGGGAACTGCAAGTCGACAGCCTTGCCAGCTTCCCAGGTGATTCTGATGCGCAGCTCGGCTCAAAACCCCCAGACTTAATGTCCTTTAAGATTCTGTGGACCAACGATGAGGAGTGGGGCCGGGAAAGGGAAAGCAGCAGGGCAGGAAAGCAGGAGGCCATGCTTCTGGTTCCCAGAACATCTGACGGTCCAACCCAAATCCTTCTTGCTGAGTTCTCACCCCCATTTCCTCTTTTTTGTCTCTTGAAAAAAAGTGGCTTCATACGCTCTGTTACTGGAAGGATTTTAAAAGTAAATAAATCAATAAATTTCTTTGTAAAAAGGGAAACAAACTTATAATGGAAGCTGAGATCAGCAGAAAAACTATTGTGAGAGGACACTACACGTTTCCCAAGATTTACCATCATGTGCATGAGGAGCGGCTACTTGGTTAGCTAGGGCTCCCTGGGAGCTGGAAAGCCCACACCCACTTCACTTGCAAAGCGCACCATCCTCAGGCCCCCCAAAAACACAGATACAGGAGTGCACCTCACGACCAGACAGAAGCGAATTCTGGAGAAGCTGGGCCTGAGGCCCTGCAGACACCAGGCCCTCTAAGGTGCACGGAATCGTGCTGCTGCCTTCAGGATGAGAGGCTGCGCCCAGCAAGAGGGGAGAGGCTGCCCTGGCCTGAGATAGCCCAGTGGAGAGCCAACCCCAGGCTCAGGGAGCTCACAGTGCCGGGGGCGGAGCAGCCAACTCGGCTAGCTGGGCACGCACACAACAGCGGGTGAAAAGGCAGGGGTAGGAGGAATCTTGGAGGCCAGACGGCCCCCAAAGTGAAAGGCCCTGCCCAGAGCCAACGAGAAACCCGACCCAGGAGATCATCTGAAGGCGCCGCCCGCCCACGGCCTGGAGCGAACCCCATTCGGACTCCAAAGTGAACATCTGTTGCCCTGGCACAGAGGCTGGCCAATTCCACGTGAATTTCCACCCGCCCCGCCCCTACCAGCTCCAGTCTTTGCCCCTTGAGGTTGACCTCTTTATGGTGGGCCTGGTATGGGGTGCAGGTAGGTGAGGTTGTAATGCACGGATTTGGAAAGCTCCCTCCAAGCCCTCACCCACGGCATCTCTCCCTGGTGAAGAGGGGCTGATGCCAGGGACTTTGTCCCGGCCAAGGCCCAAGTGAGGCCCAGCCTGGGAGTGCCATCCTCACCAAGTGCCCATCTCAGAGCATGTTTGGTGTCTGCAGTGACAGCAGCAGAACCAGCATCTTCCACATGAAGGAATCTGAAGGGTTAGATGGGATGGGAATCCTGATCCCAGACAGGGTAGGAGCCTGGCCCTAGGTCACAGAGCCAGGCAACCTGGGACTGGCCCTGCTTCCCTTCACCCCCGTCTGCTCTCTCACTTCTGCACCTGCTGTCCTGTTGCCTTCTGCAGGGATAATAGGCTCCACCGGGCAGAGAGAGAAGAATGTGTCGCATCCTCCGGTGAAAAGTTAAAATCACTTTGAAAAACCCACAATCCTTACACACCCAGCCCAGACTCTTGACCAAGCACTGTCCCCAGTCTGAGGCGTCCTTCACCTCCCGGGCAGCAGGCTTATGTGGGTCACGCTGGGCCTTGACAGCACACAACCCCCAGCCCCACCTGTCTCTGATGTCCAGGCAGAAAGGGGTGCACAGAGGTCCTACTGGCTTGGGACCTCTAGACGGGGGTCGGGGAAGCCCCATGGTGCCCTTAAGGGGTTTCCAGAATGACCAAGGAAAAGGCAGGCCTCTCAACAAATCAGTGCTTCCTCGGGGCCCTGAGGACCAGGGGCAGCGGCTGAACAGGGGACGGAAGTGGGGAGTTGAGAGCGGTTGGGACAGGCTGGGAGGGACTCTGGCCCTTCTAGTCCCCAGAGTAACCCGGGAAAACCCTAGGGGTGAGGCAGTCTCCAGCGGCTGGGAAACCCCTACTCCAACCCTGTTTCAGAAGATTACACGCCAAAGCACTGACAGTGTGCAGCAGACACTTACTGTCTGCAGGGGCAGGTGCAGGGTAAGTGCCTTTTTGCCCTCTAGGAACGTTCAGTCCCAGGGAATGAAGGGAAGTTCCTGTGGGTGCTCCACTGCAAGAGAAAAGACCACCTGGCTGGTGGTGGGAGAAGGGTCAAGGAGGGAAGAAAGAGTTGGTGAAATATGGACAGGGTGTCAGGATCACAAGGGAGAGACAAGCTGGGACACGGGACTAAGCAACAGGGAGGACACATCTGCCTTCCCAGCTGATCCCCAGGAAGAGCTGGGAATTGACCTTGCCTCCTGACCTCCAAAACTGTTCCTCCTCTCGGACATTCTGTAAGGACTACCACCTCTGCCCAAGTCCCAGGCATCTCCAACCAAAGCCCAAGCAGGCTCTGGGGCAATCCTGGGGAGGGACAGGTCGGGGGTGGGGCACACCTCTGTAAGGTGATGCAGGCCCCATGAGGCAGGTGCTAGGAGGAGCGGGAAGGACGGGATGAGCTGAGAGAAAGGAAGGGGGCCACACTCCACTCACTCAGGTCCTTGTCTCCTGCTCAGAGACCATGAGAGGCAAACTCATCCAGCCCAAGGGAGCCAGGAGGGGCTCTGACTTCCCAAACGGAAGCAGAGTCCAGGAGTGTCTGTGCAACAGAAGCTGGTATGGCAGTGCCTGCCTGCTAGAGAGGAGGCTGCTGGGCTGGGCCTGTGAGGCTGGCAAGGGGCTCCATCTGCATTCGGGCCAGGCTGTACTGGCGGGAGGGAGACGCCACCACAGGTCTGCTTCCCCATCTCTGAGTTCAGCAAGGCCCCGTGGGAACTGCACTCAGCTCCACAACCCCACAATGTCCACCCTACCCCACCCTGTGTCCAGGGCTCTCCACTGGCCAGGCCCTCACTGCAGATGGGTCCTGGCAAAAGCCCCTGGGCTGCCCCTTGCTGGGAGGCTGGTGCAGATCCCTGCCCCCACAACCCCTGGGTCTGAAATGTGCCTGCCTCCTGTGCCCACAGCACCCAAGGGTGCCCTGTGTAGCGGGCTCATAAGTCCACATCATTATAACCCCTGGAACCTGCGATGTGACTTTATTTGGAAAAAGGGTCTTTGCAGATGTGTGTAAGTTAAGGATCTTGAGATGAGATCATCATGGGTTACCTGAGTGGGCCCTAAATGCCAGTATGAGTGTCCTTATAAGAGGAAACTGGACAGACACACAGTGGAGAATGGGAGGTGAAGGTGGAGGCAGAGACTGCAGTGCTCTAAGAAGGAGAAAGAGATTGGAGTGAGGCAGCCTCAAGCCAAGGAATGCCAAAGCCACCAGAATCCGGAAGCGGCAAGGGAGGATTCTCCCCCAGAGCCTCTGGAGGGAGTGTGGCCCTGCCAATACCTTGACATTGGACTTCTGGCCTCCGGAACTGTGTGAGAATAAATTTATGTTGTTTCAAGCCAGCAGATTTGTGGTAACTTGTTACAGCAGCCACTGGAAACCAATACACCCTGGAAGTGAGCTGTGGCAAGTTTCCGCCAAGAAACCTGCTTGGGCATCAACTGTGCCTGGGCTGAGAGGCTCTGCCACTCAGGAATGGGGCACTACTCTGCAGCCCAACAGCACCCAGAGCTCGGTGCTCCCCTCCAGACCTGCCTGCCAATGGGGGACTGTGGCGGGAGACAGGGGGACGGGATAAGAGCATAGCCTCCGGAACACAACTGCATGGGTATCCCCTGTGTGACCCCCGCTACTCAACATCCTGAGCTTTAGTTTCCTCATGGATAAAATGGGATGATACTGGTACTGTGTCCCAAGATGGTCGTAAGGGGAGAATATTTTTTCAAAATGCATGTAAAGCATTTAGCGCAGTGCCTGGCACACAGTCACTGCTCAATAAATATTAGCTGCTGTTGTTATGTGCTTGGAAGGGGCTGTGAGGAGCAGAGGAGGGGAGCATGTGAAGGTGTCTGCTGACAGGGAAGCACCATGTGAGTGCCAGTTGTTGCAGAAGTCATGCTCTCGCCACCCCAGCCCACGTGAGTGGGACCCATCATCCCATTTATGAAGCGTCCCACCTCCTCTTGTCTTGCAACCCCCCAAGGGCATGAGGGCCCAGCCACGCGTGAACACCCAAGTCCCCCTGCGTCACACAGGTCTGGCTCAGGGAGGACGTGGCCCCACCAGAGCAAAGGGGCACATGGAGCAGCGGTGTGAGATGACATGAGAGGGGAGGCTGGGGGTAGGTCTGGCCTTATCCACACCCTTTCTCCCTGCCCACTAAAAACAGTTCTGTCCCTCCAGGCGTCTGACGTTGGTGTCTCAAGGAGGCCAGGGGTGCACAGGCCATGGGAACCACGCACAGGCCGGGCTGCCCCAGGGCCTCTCACAGGCCAACCCTTGTCAGGGGTGAAAGCAGCTCGCCACAGCCTCCCCCAGCCACTCGGAAAAGCCGAGACTGCATATCCTTGGGGGAACATGTTCAGCCCCAGAAAAAAACCCAGGACACATGCGAGCCAGACAACTCTAACGCTGCTCTGGGGCTCTTAGTCACCCCGTGTTGGATAAAATTACTGTTGGCTTCAGCTCTTGCATTTAATTTTTCGCCACTAAATAATCATTCAGATTTGCCCACTGTGGTGCTTCTCACTGGTGTGCAGAGGACCATACACAAGACGGCACAGGGCTGAGTGTATCCACAGGCAGAGGCCTGGGACTAGGATTCAATTTCAGCCTACACCACTCACCCAGACATGCCAGGCAAGAGCTCGGGTCTCCTCTCTGCACCTCGGCATCTCACTAGTCAACGGGAGGAGGACCTGGCCCCTCTCCACCCTCAAGGCCATGGCATGGAAACCCTCTGAGCTCCTCGGAAAGGACTCAGGTCACATATGAGGAGTGAGTCCTAAAATCTGAAGACACCTGGGGAGGCTTGGGACCGTCCATCTCTAGGAAAAGAGCAGTCAGTGTTCTACCAGAGGGAGGAAACAGACCAGATGACCCCTTAAGCACCCTCATGGCCAGAGCATTCAGGGGTAGGCCCTCCTCAGGCTCCAAATGTGAGCTGGACCTCTGAAGAGCTGATCATTCCCTAAGGAATATGCTGGCCAGTCTCCTTGCACTTGTGGACAAATTGGGAATGTTCCTCCTTTCAAAGTCCAAAGACCAAGAATGGAAGGTTCTCTTCTCTGGTCTTGAAGAAGTTTCTCCCCCATGTGCAATTCTGCAAATAAAAAATAATCTTCCTTTTGCATCCTGCCGTCCCCCTTCCAGCACCAGCCCCTCCTCATCACATGTGCATTTTCTCCCTCACACTCAGCAGAGCAGCCTCCTGGGCCCTCCTTCCCCACAGTGTGCACTCTGCCCTGGTGTCCCCCCTACTTCAGCAGGAGAGTCAGCACAACAGCAACTCTGACCCCTCTCTGCTTTGCATCAGGCCTGGGATGCTGACAGGCCTTGTGTGGTTTACTGTGGTCAGAAGAAAGGAAAACTGGTGTCCACCTGGCTCCCAGCTTGGCCCAGT
Source organism: Equus przewalskii (assembly GCF_037783145.1). Lineage (NCBI taxonomy): Eukaryota > Metazoa > Chordata > Mammalia > Perissodactyla > Equidae > Equus > Equus przewalskii. The sequence goes on along the minus strand of NC_091835.1, from coordinate 32,228,580 downwards.
AGGTAGAATGAGCACAAAAGAACTGTGCCTCTGGGTTCCCTTGGCATGGGCCTGTTCTTCCAGCCACAAAAGAACCTATCCACCTTTCCTGGGAATTCAGCCTTGGGGCCCGGGCTAAGGAGCGGTCCTGGTCACCACCCCTCTGCTGAGCATAACCTATTTGAGAAAAATGCCTTCTGCTTCCCCAGACTGAAGGCAATTACTCGGCTCCTGTCTTCCTGTTGTTGTGGAGGGGCGGGGGCTGTCCTCCCGCCTTTGGAAGCTCCAGAACCCAGCGTGAGTCAGGCAGTGTGCAGGGGTACGCTGCTCCTCTTCCCAGGAGGACGCGACAATGGGCCAACATCCCACAGGGACCAGCTTAGCGTGCAGCTGCCTGCAAACTGCCCCCAGACCAGTGTCTGCACCCACGTGACTCCTGCTCTCTCCTGAAATGCCATGCCCCGGCTTGGGGGTGACCACTTTCCCACCATCTTGCCCTCATAAGTGCTGGTGGCCTCCCCGATGTGAGACTCCCCTTGCTGCTGGGCTCCTTGGACAGGCCTGCAGGCTGAGGAGGGCACAGGGACACCAGAAAACAAAGCCTTGCCTGGCCTGAAGTCACTAACCTCTGCTGAGAGCTGCCTTGGGGCTTCCTGCAGCTCCCTGGGTTCACCTCCGTCACAGCTCTCGCCACACCATGCTGACGACTGACTGCTGTCTGTCTCTCCCACTGGAACAGGAGCTCTCTGACCACAGGGGCTGTGTCCCCTCAGAGCACCTCTGTGCCCCGCCCAGAACCAAGTAAGAAGTGACACTGTGCTGTGGGAGTGAACAGCCAAGCGATTTCTGAAGTCCTGACCACCATATGGGTACGAGCACCACTCCCTGTGACCGCCCAGGAACCGTGACAATCACTCTGCTCCCCAAGCAGCCAACCCCACCCTGGGTGGGCTGATCTGTCTCAGAGAGACCTCTTTCCCCAAACAGGAAGCAAACTGTTGCAGCAAAGCTGACAGAACTGGGGAATCTGTCAGGGGGCCTGCACTGACGTCAAACCAGACCCGACAGCTGTCACTCCCCCAGCCCATCACGCGGCTGTCCTGGCACAGTGCGCGTGTCTCTGAGTGAGCAGGCACGTGGATGCGTCTGGGTGCCAGGCTGCTCACAGCCATCTGCATGGACCCTGCCCCTCCAGGCACAGCCTCCCTGGACACAGGGTCCAGGGACGACTTCTCCCCAGCTAGGGCTTTCCATGGCATGGAAAACAGCCCTGAACAGGAGCCGGGCCTGGGGTTCTTGTCCTGCATCTGCCGCCAACTGGCTGTGGTGTGCTGGCCAAGTCCCTGTCCTTCTCTGGGTCCTAGCTTCCCCACGTGGAAAAGGAGACGGATGGACTGCTGTGCTCCTCCCTCTGACACCCTGCAGATCTCCGAGGGCTTGAACTGCACCTCTCCGGCTCAGCAGGAGCCCAGCGCACCATCGAGCAGAGTGGCTGGGTGAGGCGTGCAGCTCCCCAACAGAAAGCCTTGCTGTCCCGTTTCTAAGTCAGCAAGGGTCCAGGGAAACCAGGTGCTCCTGATGGAGACGATGCTGCTGACCCACCACCCAGGGAGACGGAGGGCGAGCACACGATTCAGCCAAGGGAGGGGCGAGCAAGCCAAATCTGAAGCAGTAGGGATCCTGGTTAGATGGAAGAAGGAACTGCCTGCCTATCAATTAGAAAACCTTTCTTTCTTTTTACGGAGATCTTTAACACTGATTAGTACGTGTCCTGCTTAAAGCAGCACAGACCCGTCTGAAGATAGAGAAATGGAATAGATAGCAGTTTTTAGCCTGGGCTACACATGCAAGGCCCCAGGGGGCTTTCAATACTCACATGCCCACGACACACCCCAGACAAACTAACCCGGAATTTCTGAAGGTGGAACCCAGCATCGGTACTTTGTTTTAAACCTAATGAGACCCCAGTGTGCAGAGAAGACTAAGAACCGTCCCGACGCCTGGCCGCCAGTCAGCCCCTGGCTCACCATGCTGCTAACAAGCTACAGCTGCTACTGCCGCCAAATCCATGCTCTGGCGCTAAGACACGAGGACCCCTCTTCTTTCAGGCAGCGCTGACCGCTGTGTGAGCAGTCTGTCTCCCGCTTCATGGGGCGTAAACTTGCGAACGAGGACAGCAATTGCTGGGAAGGCAGGGTGACGAGGACATCTGGCCTCAGATGTGTACACAGGTGTGCACACAGACACACTACACATGTACACACTGGCACACTCACACAGGCATACACACATGCACACACACACGCACAAACACAGGTGTGCACACATAGGCGTGCACATACAGACGTGCACACAGGCATACACACACAGGCATGCACACAGACACACACAGGTACACACACATAGATATACACACCACACACTATATTAACATTCTTAGGACTGTCACTCCAGCAAACTACACAGAAACCAGGCCATGACAGCCAGGAGGTCTGGAGCAGTCAATGAAACAAACCAGGCCCATGCCCCACAGCTCTAGGGGACATCAACATGTCATTCCCGGCCCTACTCCTGACAGACCCATTTGTGACAGATCCGCCCAGCACTGGCTGTGCTGGGGGCGAGCCCGGCAGTGAGCTGTGTTCAAATTAGCCGGGTAAAGGGCGAGGAATTTTGCTGTAATTGGTCGTATTTGTTCCAGGGATGACGCTACAGCACATTTCTCATGTTAATGTCGTCCAACTACCCGTGTACTGCAATTACTCCGCATCGATTTTAAAGCCGACTTAGCACAATAGCGGCTTCTAATTTGTAAGCAAAACCGCGGTGGCATAAATCAAACTGTTAGAGGCAACACCACTGCCGCATGCTAATGGAGAGTTAATAGACAGGGGGAGGGCAGTTGGGCATTGGGCGGGGCAGGTCCATCCCCACCTGGTGGGCCAGCGCTCTCCTGCCCTCGTTCCACCTGTCTGTCCGCCTCAGCCTGACCATGCATTTCCAGTGGCAGTGACTCCCCAGGTCTGGATGGCCAGAGCTGTGATTAAGGCTCCCTTTTGCTCTCAGCGATAGGACAAAAGTCACAGTGAAGAGGAGAGGTTGGCTGGTCCTGCGTCCCAACATGGGGCCTGGGGAGGACTTAGGAGAGAGCTATAAATCATGGGAGGACAAGGACCCAGAGGCCAGCACTAGTGGACCTGTCTCTGGTCCTCACAGCCAATTACGATTTCTTAAGGACCACTAGAGAAAGGGCCCTGGATTTGGCATACTCTTGGCAGGAACATGGGCCTACCGCGCCAGGACAGAAAACGAGCCATCCATCACACAGGTCCCTACACGTGATCTGATCAGGATCACCTCTGGGCAGCATCAGGCTGGCGAGAGAGAGCCAGTTTAGGGAACAGAGATGCATGTGGCCAAGAGCCAAGAGCCCTGTGACTCCATCCAGACGCAGCAACATGGAGTGCTGGGGGTGGCCCATTAGCCTGGCAAGGGGAAGGCCTCCAGCCTGGGGACTTGTGCTGGTGAATGCCCAGGAGGCACTTGCTACCCATCTCTTTGCCACCATCACAGTCCAACCCGGCAGGGCTTCCAAGCCTGCCAGCTGCTGCCACTCCCAACTCTGGACAGACAAGTTACCCCAAGGCCAACCAGGCCCCACCTGGGATGGAGCCAGGGCGGTTGGTGCAGGAAGCAGGAATGCTCACCTATACACCCTCCCCTTCCGAGGTCAGGGATGGCCGTGCCCCTCCGTCCTGCATCCTGGCAGGGCCAAGTCCAGTGCTGTGCTTTGAGCACGGTAAAAGTTCAATAGACATTGATTGGAAGAATCATCAGGAAAAGATGGCAGAGAACCCCATGCAGTTCTAAGGAGATGTGTTTATAACAGAGCACCTGAGACAGCTGCTCACAGTCTTTCTAACACATTCTCACCCAGTGTTCCATAAACTACACATTTTGTGATGTCAACAGGAAAGCTTCGATTAGATGTTCAGATATCTTTAATAATTCCCTTCAATACAGAATAACCTCTCAGCATGTCAAGGCCACCTAGTCATGACAAGATGAGGACTGTGCTGTACCCCCGTGCTTGTCTTTCCCAGCATGAGTATGTATTTGAATGAATGAATGAATGAACGGACAAATGAGGGAAAGATCGAGTACAGGATGGGCTGAGAAACCGAGAGGGGCCCTAACAAGAGGATGTCTTCCCCTACCCATGCAATCAGGGGAGCCCTGGAAAGCCCTGACGGCGTGTTCATGATGGTGAACTAGTCCCATGTCCCACAGTTTTTCTCCCCTCCTCCACCCCACCAAGAGCCAGCAAACTTGCAAAAGGTCAGCCTGATGCCGAGGCTCCAGGGCTCTCCTGTCCCAGAGCCATAAAAGGTGACTTGAAATATCTCTCTGCAACTTTGGAAAAGAGCAACGGGTGAAGGATGGCTTCAGAACTGGGAACCATCTTAGAGGAAAAGGCCAGTGTCCACATCCAAGATCTATGATGAGCAGGGCTGTCCTTTGAAGGGCAGAACCCAGCAACCACAGCCATCTTTGCTCCGCCCTCCCCACCGGAGGCTCCTCTGCTGGCCGAGGAGCAGGCCGCACACCCCTGGGGGCAGGGAGCAGGTCTCACATCTTATTGAGACGTCCCCCCAGCCTAGCAGGAACATCCCCCACAGCCAAGGATGGCAGGGCTAAATCTCTGGGCTTGGGCCCTCCTGTCAGTCCCAGGAAAACACATCAATATCAGATTCTTCTGCAGACCCACCCCTCAGCCCCACCACATGCTCCCCGCCCCTAGCAAAGCACCTTGGCCACCCTCTGCAGAGCTATTTGCGTGCCGCCAGAGGGACAGAGGGAGGCTTGGCCCCTGAGGCAGAGGTGCCTGCCACATGGGTTCCCACCCATGGGACCTGCAGCCTACCAGCCAGATGCTGTCTGCCCACCCAGACCCGCTGGAGGGCATTTGGGATGATGTCCAGGACCATGCCAACCCTGAGAGCTCTACTGCAAGTCACATTCCTTGGTCCATCACCAGCCTGGGACAGTAAAGGGCAACATAGTGGTTAGGAGCATGGAAGGTTCTGGAATCAGCTGGACAAGGAATAACACAGGTGAAGAGCTCAGACCAGGGTCCAAACAGTGTAAGCCCTCAGAAATGGAAGGTGCTGTGGGTAACTAGAACTCAGGGCTCTTCCAAGAAACTTGCTAGATTTATTCCTTTTTTCATCATCTCTTCCACCTTCTCTCTATTTCTCCGTACTCATCTGTATTCCTAAACCCCAGAGCAAGATGTACAAACCTTTATAGTCTTAAAAGGGGTCTCAGTTTAAGAGAGCTCCTGCCTGGCTGATCCTTCATTCCTGGCACGAGGCATGGACAACTCTCCCTCCATCCTCTCAAAGGTCCATCTTGGTCAGGTGCCCATCCCAAGGCGGGGTAATCGAGGTTGGCCCTGTGGTTAAGTGAACAAAGCTCCCTCGGGTCATGCTACTCAACAGAGACAAGACAGTACTCATGACCAGTGAAGCAGGGGTACCCTTCCTGGAGAGCTGGGCAAGGACACGCCCTGCACACCCCCCCAACAACCACTCCCCCACCGCTGGCACAGGCCGAGTGTCATCATCACTGTTCACAGAGGAAACAAGGTGAGCCCAGAGAGGCTGGGCAATCTTGCTAGATCGTGAAGTCAAACCTGAGGCTGCCCGACTTGGGGCACACGCTCACAGCTCACCACAGCCACCATATTGCCCATGCCCGAGCCGGCGGGAGGCAAAACCACCTGTAAACCCTCGTCTCCAGCATGTCACTCTCCATTTAGGGCCCTTGCTTCACAACAACGGAACTCAGACAGCCAGCAAGAGCGGCTGTCTGTCTAGCTGAGTGGTCCTGACAGCCAACACGTCCACTCTGGCTCCCTGCACCTCCACAGCCCTTTTTGGGGGTGCCAGCTATATTCCAGGGCATGGATTGCCAGGGGGTGAAGGAAGAAGAAAAATATCAGGTTGTTTTTTTAATGACCCAGATTCCAGCCAGATGCATTTGTTACTGGCAGCAGAGAGCCACGGAGCTCAGAACACAGGCAGCTGGTGATGTCTTAATCACTGCGGGCAGGGAGGGGGCCGGCAGTGCAGCCCCTGCAGCCGCTACTGGGGGCTCTGCCTGCCTCCACCCGCCTCACCGGCTGTCCCTGCGCCTCTCCTTCCAAGCCGCTCCTTCCTTTTCCTCTCCTCCTCCTCCTCGCCCCCCTTCTCAGGGCCTGCTTGTGTCTCTCACTCCATCTCTGCCAAGGCCTAAGTGGGGCACCCAGTCTCCCCTCAGACATGTCTTAGACCCGCCAGCAAGGCCAGGTGAGGAAGTCACTGCCCATCCAGGTCCCCGGCTGGTCTGGCTGACGCAGGCCCCCGGCGCCCCCTCCCAGCTCTGCTTTTAGAGCTCTGTAAGAGGCCTCACCTCTGGTGTAGACACTGAGCCCCTAGGGAGCATCCTAAAAGCATAGAACACCCCACCTTCGACTCCCCCCATCTCTGCTGAGATCTCAAAGCCCTCATGGAACATCCGTCCTCCTCTCCTGCCCTGAAGGAAGCTGGGGGAGGGGTGGGAGCAGCAGACGAAGAGAAAGCCAAAACGAAGCCCAGAGAGAACCAGGCCCAGCTGAGGAAGTGGGGGCTACGGACAGGAACCAGGCACCCACACCCTAACTCTGAACATACGTCCCCCATCCCACCCCACCAAGGAGCATGGCCACGCTGCCCCAGCAGGATCATCCACCCACACGAACCTCACTTGGCCCTAACACACCATTGCGTGCCATGCAGTGGGCTGAAGCCTCTTCGTACAGCATTCCAGTTACTCCTTGAACCATCCTAGAAGGCAGCTATCCCGATCCCACTTGACAGGTGAGTAAGCCAAGGCTCAGAGAGCTGAGCACCTTGTCAGGTTCACACCAATAGCAAGCGGCCAGGGCTCTTCCCACCACATGACCTTTCACTTCCAAACCAGGCAGCTAGAGAAGCTCCGGAAGAAGAGAAGGGGTGGATAATCAGATGCTGGGGGACAGGGGTGAAGGGTGGGTGCAGGGATGCAGGCAGGACACAGCTGAAGCCAGAGGAACTTAGTCTCTGTGTGTTCTGATTTTCTTTTCCTCCTCCCAAAGGAAGTCTCTTCCAATTTCCTGGGGCAAGTGAAGGGAGAAAAATGTGCCTGCATAACAGTGTGAAGCCCTCACTCCCCTGAAAGGCCATCCGCCCCAACAGGGGCCCCTCACTGCGCCTCAGTGACACAGAAGACAGACATCAGAGAAATCGGGCACTGGATGTGGCAGGGTTGCTTCCACTCCCTCCTTCCCTCTCCAACACCGAGAATGCACCTACATCCACCCCCAACCCAGTCAGTGGACCTGTCCATCAGGGGACCCAAGGCTGCCTTCCTAGAAGGGTTTCCAAGGCCGGCCCCCCACATTCAAGGTCAAGGGGCATCAGGCCAGGGGTGGTGCGGAAGACACATCTCCCCAGTTATCTCCTAAATACAGTGAGGTGAAGAGAACCCAGCAGGGGGAGAGACATGAATAAAAGTTTGGGAACGTCAAACAGAGAAAGACACAAGGAAAAATAACTCCAGGAAATCAAGCAGCAAGGCCACAGGCTGCCCGCTGCGAGGCCTCTCCCAGCCCTCTGCCCCACTCTCTCTCCTCCCCAGCCCTTCGCCCAACCATGGTTCAGAGGCCCATTCTGGGAGCCCAGCCCCCTCCAGGACAGTGGGCCCTGGTGGGTGTCCTGGCCTGGAATTTCACAAGGGCCCAGAAGGATCCTCGGCGTCCCTGCAGCAAGGGCCACAGGTGCCTGTGTCTAAAGGCCAGAGGTCAGGGCCTCAGCAAAGGAGGCACGCCTGCCCCAGGCGCCTGTGGTTCTGTGGAGAAAGTGGGCCACAATGGCCTTCTCAGGAAGCCGGGAAGGGGCACGAGCTAAACCCCTGGGAATCCACAGCACTGGGCAGCCAGGCCACCTCCTGCCCACACCTAACACAAATGGCTTTCCATGCCCACTAGGGCACTCGGGGTTCCAGCAGGTTCCACCACAGCCAAGCAGGCTTTATTTATTCCCAGTGTGACCTGGACCCTCAACATAACACGTTCTCTCTCTAGAACTCCGTCTCCCTAAAAGCAAACTAAGGCCGTTGACCCTCTGGTAAACCTCCCTGAGCAGAAGATGCTCTTTGGTTGCCTCAGAGACAGGATAAAATACTGGTCACAGGGAGAGCTGAAGCTGGAAAAGCCTTCCAGCTCACCCCATCGCACCCCCGCCCCCAGACAGCCTCCCCTAAACCAGTCCGCGTGCCCAGGGTGGGTGTGGACGTCTCTGGGGGAAGGAAAGGACCTCCCGCTGTCCTCAGTGTGGATCTACAGTGATGCAGGCACCTGTGGGAGCTCTGCCTCCAAATCTACTTCCAGATCTCCACGGTCGGAGCAGAAACCATCGACTTTTCACAGCATGCCGGGCTGGCGACTATCCCCACAGGGCAGATAAACCCCAAGCAAGCAAATTTGCTCAAACTCCTGTCAATCAAAGTGCCAGACTTACAAGCTTGGAGACCAGCCCCAGGCCAGGTGGGGCAAGGCCTGACCTTACTCCCAGCACAGGACTCTGGGAGGAAGCTGAGGCCAGAGCCACCCTGAGGGAGGGCAGGGCGATGGATGGGTACACAGTGGGTCAGATGCATCACCCACTGGGACAATGGAGCCGGCTCTCTGTGATCCTGGGACATCTTGCAAACCTCCTGACAGAAGGAACGAGCCTAAACAAGCCAGAGAGAGAAGTCCTAGATGAATCTGTAGGGGCATTTGTAGTTCTGACCAGGCCAAACATCCTGGCAAACCTCCTGACAGAAGGAACGAGCCTAAACAAGCCAGAGAGAGAAGTCCTAGATGAATCTGTAGGGGCATTTGTAGTTCTGACCAGGCCAAACCACTCTCTCCACTCCGAGCCCCCGCAGAACCTCGGGAACCCTGGAAGGGACTGCGGAGGTAAAGCAGGGACCACCCTCCCGTCACGGCACTTCTTGGACAGCCACGAGCAGCTTGCCGAGGGTCAGCCCCTGCGGGTGCCCGTCTTAATCCCATCCTTAGTCACACACTTACGCTGGCTGCCTGACTGGAGAAAGACTGGAGAAAAACCACCATGCGGCCTCATGGCCCCCTTGGAAACAGGAAGGCGGAAAGGTGGTGGCAGAACCAAACAGAGAGGACAACAGGAAGTCACGGGAGGAAAAACAAGACAGTGAACCCAATTTCTACCAGCACCACCTTTTACAGACCTCAGAGAACTCTCATGAACACCGTCAACGCACCCTCCCGACAACTCTCCCAGGTTGGCAGCCCAGTGCCAAGGCTCACTGCCATTTTACAGATGGAAACTCAAGTCAAAGGCCCTAATGGGGCAGCCATAGCAGAGCTGCGAGGGGACCCACGCTCCTGGTCGAGGCTCTTTCCTCGCTCGCCAGGGTCCTGACAGAGTTGGAAAAAGGACAGAGGCAGGGGCCCTAGGAGAAAAGGAGGACGCAGCCGCAACAGTGGAGATCCGGGGGTGACAAACACCGCCCTGCACATGCGCCGTGCTTTCCAGTGGACGACACCCCTCAATGTGGGTCCTCACAACCATGCTGAGGGCCAGGGCAGCTCCCGGAATCCACCATGGAGACCCACTGAACGGGGAGCTTGGAGCCCTGAGTCTGGGTGGGGAGGCAGCTGGGAGTCCCAGCCAGGGGCAGGGAGCAGGAGGCGGCTGGGGCTGCCCCATAGAAGCGGGAGGTGAAGCGGGAGAGCCGGGAGAGACAGAGGTGGGAGGCACAGTGATGCGAGGGAACAGCAAAGACACTGTGGAGGGGGTGGGGGAAGTAGGAAGGAAAAAGAAGGCTCTTCCTAATGATGAATGCTGGAGGGCGGAATTGGAACAATCGCAATTAAAGCGTCTAACAATAGGAGGGGAGCCACGACAGTTCTGTGTGTCAAACAAGGTACGTGCTCCGCACTCCTCCTAGTGGGTGCTTAATAAAGCAGCCCGCCTCCTCATTCCCTGCTGAGGGGGTGACAGCCCTCCCAGCCGGGGGTAGGGCGGGGCGGGAGGGGGGGTGGTGACGGGAACAGGACACCGACCTACCACTGTGGCTGAGACCCCAGCCACGACTTCCACCTCGTCCTGCCCGAACGTGGGAAATGGGGTAACAGGGAAGATTCTCTCCCTGCCACTGAGCAAGGAATCTGAGGTCCACGGAGTCAAAGCCCACTGGGGAACGTCCAGCCTGGAACCCAAGGGCTCCTGTGCCCGGAGCTGCTGCTGCTCCGCCTGTGAGCCTCCAGGCAGCAGAATCCGGGCAGTTCCGTGAGGTTCTGGCAGCAAGTTCCGGCACACTGACGACATACCCGTCCTGCCCAATGGGTCCTCCCTCCCTCTCGCCTGCCTCCGTTTGCCAACTTATGAGACGTAATGGAATCACCCCTGGTCCCTCATTCTACCAAGGCTACTAGGAGGAAGAGGAAGATAAAGTTTCTAAAGAATAGTCAGCTCTTTGAAAACAAAGGGAGCAAAAGAAATGTATAAAAGCACAGGATGTGAGAGCCTGAAGGAACCTTAGAGAGGAGCTGATCCAAGTCTATCATTGTCCAGAAATAGAAACTTAGACCCAGAGAGGGGAAGTAACTTGTCCAGGGTCACACAGCCAGTCAGCAACCCAGCTGGGACCAGATCTCGGGTCTCTGTGCCCCATCCCCTGCTCTTTCCCACTCTGCCACCTTGATCCCAAGCACAGCTGAGAGATAACTGGCGCTTGTCTTACATGAGAGGCAGGACTCCTGCACTTCAAGAAACAGGGAGGAAATGGAGGATACGTGGCTGGGCACACCAGGATTCCTCAGGCTGCCGGAGGGGCTGTCCAGCTGACCCTGCCCCACCAAACCCCAAGTTGTGAGGTGCCTCAATCCAAGAGAAGAGAGAAAACAAATGAGGGATGCTGAGCATCTTGTCACTCTTCCTCCCCCAGCTCCTGAGTCAGACCCAAGCCCTCTTCAGAGGGAGGGAGTGGCTTTCTGTGAAACATGCACTTTTCACACAGACTCCCCTCCTCCCATCAGGCAGGCTGAGAAAGGGGCAGACAAGGGGGGCCCGAGGGGGAGGGAAGAGAGGGGGCCTATGCCGTTCTCTTTGGCTGCCATAAATGGTAACAAATCAAGCACCTTGTGTGCTCAGCTCTTCCCACTGCATCAACATTCCTTCACCCCCACCCCGGCCCTCCTGAGGGTCCCCAACCTCCTCCCCACGGGGCCCCAGGACCCCAGGCCCACTCACGGTGGTGTCCTAAATGGCTCAGACATCACAGAGCTCTCGCCCAGAGCCCAGCTCATCAGCCTGACAAGCTGTCACTCTGATTTAGGTCCGAGCTCCAGCCCACAGGCAGGGGAAGCTGCCCTGAGCAGACAGGGGCCCAGTCAGGCCTCAGGACACATCTGATCTTCCAGAGAGACACACTGGGGGCCGATGCTCACTCTAGGGAGCACGGAAGGCTCAGGATCCTTCCTGCACCCACTGCCACTTCCTTCGATGCCCTACAAACAGAAGGTCGGGTCTGCCAGCACAGGTCACATTCACCACCTTCTCCAAACCTCAGGGGCTACTCAGACCTTCCGCCCGCCTGGCAGTCTCAATGCTCCACCAGGGGTGATGGCAAGTACCACCATTAAAGGGGTCTTCTCCAGCCAGCAGGCCGTCTACTGAAGCAATTCCTTGCCCACCACAATCTGGTCCCAGACAGTAGCACTAGGCCCTTTCTCTGGCTTCCAAGAACCCCTTCTTTGTCCTGCCTCCACCTCCGCATGCCCTCTGCTCGTCCAGAACCCCTTCGCCTGACTGTCCTCCTCCCCCTTCCCTGCCTTCTCCCCCGCTAAACACTCGTCCTCCTGTCCTTGAGCCCCCCTCCTGCCCTCCTAACACTCCCCGAGAGCCTGCCTCTTCTGTAAAGCCTGCTCTGCTCAGAGACAGCTGGTAGGGTGGACGGGCGTCCCGACACCACCCTCCACGGTCACGAGAGCACTCAGCACCGTGCCGGGACATGGCAGGTGCTCAGTGCACGCTCCCCTTCCAGCCCAGAGAGGCCTACCCCAAGGTGCATCGGGTCAGAGGCCCTCCTCCTCCGCGCTCATCTCACTCCTCGGGGCTGCACACACAGCAGCAGCCCACGTGAGTGTGAGGTCCTGCCCATGGTTCTCGTCCTGCTGCCCTCAGGCTCCCCCTTCTCAACACGCCTCCCCACCTTGCTCAGTCGGGCCTGGAAGGCTGTCCCTTGTCCTTCCCGCATGGCTAAAACCCATCCCTCTGTCCAGGACTGCTCAAGTCCCACCTCTTGCACGGAGCCTTCCCTGTCCCCCAGGCCCACCCTGAGCCGCTGGTGCTCCCAGAGCCCACACTTCCTGGAAACCAAGGCAAACACGCTGGATGACGTAATAAAACCCTGTTTATGCAGGCCTACTACGTGCAAGAGGCGGTGCCTAGGAACCCTGACATCAGTCATTCATCTAAGCCGCCGCTGCCTCACGAGGTAGGATGAGGGACTCAAGGATCGGCCTTTAAGGACGTCTGTAAAACGCACTCGCCCTGGTCTGGCCGACTGCATACGCGGGCTCTCTCTGGTAGGCTACGCTGCCCTCCTGAACACCTTCATGGCAGCACTTGGCTCTCCCCAACTAGACTGCAAGCTCCTTGAGAGCACCGGGCAGCACGGGGTTAGTGAACCACGGGACACCTCAGGACCCACTGCTGGGTCACTAAGAACACATTTTTGCGAATTCAGAGACTCAGGACCGAGGAACATCAAGAAACTCCAAAGCAAGGCTGAAAAGAGGCCACGGCGCTGCCCAGCACACACCTAGAGCACCAGGTGGCCTGCGGCAGACACGATGGCAGGGACTGGGATGGGCGTGGAGAGGGGCTGACAGACCAGGATCTGTGAGCGTGTTTGGCTGGCAGATGCCCCCAAGGGCGCCCTGGCTCTAGGGAACCTGGAAAACCCACCCCTGAGCAACTCAGACATCCCCAGATGGCACAGCCAGGCGCTGAGCTGATCAGAGGAACACCGGGGCTGCTGACTCTCCCGCACAGAGGCGGCCGCGCAGACCAGAGCTGTGGGATCAGGGTCTCAGCAACCCATCTGCTCCTGACCTCTCTCTCCAGGAGGTAAGGAGGATACACCTCAGGGGATGACAAATCCCAGCAGCGGCATCTGGCACATCTACGGTTTCTGCTCCTCCCTCTCCTCTTGGTATCAGCACCCCTGCTCTTCTTTGGGGAGTTCTGCTCCTCCCCAGTGCACACAGCCTGGTCTCGTCAATCAACGTGCTCCGCTCAGCCCTAGCCAAGTGGGGGCTCGGAGCCAGCCAGACCCTCTCTCCTGAGCAGAGAGATCCAAAGGCCAAAACCAGCAGGAGCTGATGCATCCTGATGGAGACAACGTGACCAAGCTCACCCTTAGCTCCTGATGCCTGGATCCCAGAGCGGCTCTGGCTCCTGTCCCTGGGTGAGGCCAGTTGCTCAGCTCTCCTTTCTAGCCTATGAGCTCACCTCATATCCCTTACAGATACTGAAAGATCCATAGGTAGAAAAACAGGGGTGCAGATACCAAGAGAAGGGAAAAGGAAGCCAGGCCAGCAAGAAGAGATGTCTGCTAAAGTGATTTGCCCTCCAAATGCCAAAGAACACAGCTGGAATTTGTTCATAGAGAGAGAGATAAACAGGTAGATACATATCTGTGTTCCCAAATTAGCCACGGTGGTATGTAGTGCTTGCAAGCTAAGAGTCTCAGCTTATCCAGATCCACCTAGGAAATGGGATGCTTAAAATGAGGATGCCAGCCTATACGCAAGGGTCACATACACTTGGAGGGAATCTAGCTAAATATACATAGTCATACATTTATAAACATATACATACAAATTTACACTATAAATGTGTTTTTAAATGTTTATATATACACACACATATACACACACATGCACACATACTTATGTATAAATACTGTATGTATGTTATATACATATGTGCACACATATACATATATGTGTGCATGTGTTTACTGGGGAAGCTCTGAGAACTTAAAATTTGGGTACTTAAGGGGAAAGATGCAAGTGCAGAACCAGACCAGTGGAAGCTAAGGAAATTTTTTAAAAAACCCTCAGGAACTTGCCCCACCCTCTGTGCCACCCACAGAAGCTGCACACAGAGACAGACATATTCTGACTGCCCCCTGACCCCATCCCTTCTGGACTGGACTGGCAAACGTGTCCGCTCTGTGACCATGGGGTCCTGCAGCCTGAGACTTCTGACAGGGCGCCCCTGCCCTGTGGAGGGTGAGCAGAGGCAGGAGAATGCACCCACCATTGCCCCACGCAGCACAGGCACACGGAGCCCTGGTCAGACGCGAGGGACCCAGACTGCCACACGACCAAGCAGAGGAGTTTGGGGAGTTCTGTTGTGATCAGCTGGCAGCCCCCCTCAAGCTCTGACACAGAGAGAAATACGATTAAACCCCTGCTCCCTTGTCTCTTCTGCCAGAGGACAAACCCAACCACACGTTCCCTCTTTCCTTGACTCTTCACACTTCTCCCTCACGCCAGAAGCATTTTCCAGGCCATCTCACTTAATTTTTAACTCCCCACGGAAAGGGAAACTGAGGGCTGGGTGGTTAAGTTCAGCATGCTCCACTTCAGTGACCAGGGTTTAGTTCCCAGGCAATCCCACTTGTTGGCAGCCATGCTGTGGCAGTGACCCACATACAAACAAGAGGAAGACTGGCATGGATGTTAGCTCAGGGTGAATCTTCCTCAAGCAAAAAGAGGAAGATTAGCAACAGATGTTAGCTCAGGGCCAATCTTCCTCATGAAAAAAAAAAGAAAGAAAGGGAAACTGAGGCACGGAGTGTCAGAATTTTCCAAGGCTTCCTTAATCATCGTAGAGTGACCAAGTAATAACTACCTACACCAAGGGCCTACCCAGAACCGGTAACAGCAAAATGGTAAGCCGAGTGCCAGGACACTAAACTTCATGGTCCTCGGCACACCGGAAACGAATGCAATGGAGGTGATGGTATTTTCCAGAGTCCTCAGGAGAGTGCTGCATGTGGCTAGAAGGAACACACTAATGGACCACTAAGGCCGGGGGACACCCACAAGGGGTTTGCTGGAATAAGACAGATGGTCACAGAGCCACGTTCCAAGGCAGTGAGCACGGGTGGCTGCAGGGGTCCTGTCTGGCTGAGTGGGATATTCCAGGTGGAGGCCCATATGGCTATCCCACAGCATTGAGCCTTTCCTTCACATAAACCCCAAGCATCATTTAAAGAGCAGCATCTGCAAGGGGCATCCCACTATTAGCCTGCCCGGAGGCACCTAATACTCACCTGCTCCTGGCTCATGGCCTTGGGGACAATGCCACTAGCCTCAGTGTCCTCATCTACACACAGAGACCACTGTCTGCTCATGGTAGCTGAGCGGATTTAAAGTGCCTAGAGGATGCTTCCAGAGTGGGGAACAAGACACACAATATAAAAGCAGGACCATATGGTTAGAACAGTACACTCTGCCATATGAGGCAAGTAGAATGCACGATAGCACGATATTCAGAGTCATGCTGTTGGGAGGCTACAAAAAAAATAGTTTTCAGTCTGGGTCACTCTCGTAAAAGCTGGGGTACTCTCATAACAGATCAAGAAACTCACACTGTACACAACTGACCATCCACTGAGCTGAGGAAGTCCCCACTAATCGCTGGGTGGTCACCTCCTAACGCACTTCTATTTGCAGCTGGGACCGGGGGAAGGAAGGCACAAATCGTCACC
This sequence comes from Equus przewalskii, assembly GCF_037783145.1. NCBI lineage: Eukaryota > Metazoa > Chordata > Mammalia > Perissodactyla > Equidae > Equus > Equus przewalskii. Next base: position 32,212,725 of record NC_091835.1, on the reverse strand, counting down.
TGAATTGTGTCCAAATATGCATAACTCTAGTCCTGTTCTCACAGGGCTACGCTGCCCTAAACTGGAAGGACAGATCCAAGAAAAGCACAATCTAAAGTCAGCAGGGGAAGGGGCTGGATCAGAAGGACTTCCCAGAGACAGTCATAGAAAGAACATGGGCTTTGGGATTTGACTGCCCTGGGTTCAAATCCCGGCTCTGTCACTTTCCAGCTCAGCAGGTTGGGGCAAAATCCCTAACCTCTCAGAGCTTCCATCTTCTCGAGGCAAAATAGGAAGAATCGCACCTGTCCCCATTAGGTGCTTGCAGAGTGGATAAGGCAACAAGTGCCCGGCACCGTGCCTGACCAACTGTCCCTCGGCATCACCACACCACGATGAGGAGCGGCTGGAGGGCTGCAGGCGTCCCCTGGGCCTACAGCCTTCTCTGTCCTTGTTGCACAGGAGCTCTGCTGAACTCTGAGGGGAGAGTGGTGGTGGCAAAGGACGAAGATCTCTACATAACAAGAAGCGCGAGACCTTCGTGGAGAACATTATAAACTTCACAGAAAGTGGTTAGAGGAGGCCTAACACGTGGAGCATGTCACGTCCACGGACAGAAGGACACGACTGGAGTACAGCTGATGGTCACAAACGGACACTCAGACAGAACCCTCGCCTGTCCACTGAAGATTCAACGCAATGCCAACCAGAACACCAACAGGGTGTGGGGGCTGACTGATTGATCAGTTGACTTTTGGTGAAACTAGACAAATTGATTTCAGAATTTATGCAAAAGAACAAAGGGCCACGAACAGCCAAAATGTTCTCGAAAAAGCAAAAGATGAGAGGATTTGCCCCACTAGACGTCAAGATTTATTATAAAGTTGTAATTAAGACAATGTGGCAGAGGGACGACACAAATAGTGCAATGGAGAAGACAGGGGTGGCTTACAGGTCAGCAGGGAAAAGGGAACAAGCCACTCAGTGGAGCTAGGACAGCTGATGTGTACACGGGGAAAAAGAAATCGGAGCCCTCCCTCACATCATACACAATATAACTCACAGATATGTTAAGGACTTAAATGTCAAAAGAAAAACTTTCAGAAATAAATATACAAATTCACCTTTAATCATTCACCCATTCATTCATAAATTCATGAATGCCTATTATGTTGTGACAAGCACTGTCCCTATTACTAAGCATATAAAGATGCACATGAGCTAGTCTGTATTTCTTAATACATAAAAAGTACAATCTAACAAAGAAAAGAGACTGAAAACCTGACTATATTAAAATAATATAGGGTCCTGTTTATCGAAAGACCCCATGAAGAAAGTGGAAAGACAAGCTGTAAAGTGGAAGCTGTCACCTGTGTTTGTGCTCTATCAATAGCACATTAGTATCCAAAACATAAATAAAACTCCTAAGAACGAGTAGGAAAAAGCAAACAATGCAACAGAAAAATGGACAAAATCATAAACAGACATTCACAGAAAAGAATGGCTAACAAGCCTATAAAAAGATGTCACTAGTAATCAGAGAAATACAAATTAAAAATATAATATAGTATTTTACACCCACCATATTGGAGAATGCCCAAAACTTTCCATTTTCTATTGACATTCCACTGGTGGAAATGTCAACCGATACATCTACTTTGGAAAACAATATGGCTTTAACTAGCAAAGCTAAAGTGCGCACATCCTAAAACCCAGCAACACCGTTCCTTGCTACGCACCCTCGAGCAGTTCTCCTCAGAGTGTGGTCCATGGAAACGCGATGCTTAGGAGCTTTACAGCATTTGATATTGCCAGAACATTCAAGCGCATGATCAATGAACTCATCTGGACGTAGGTGAGTCGCCTGGGGTTTGCGCTGTGTACTGGCCATGCACAGCAGGGTCATGTCTGAGAATTGGAAGGAAAAAAGCTGGTCCTTCACGGATCCTTCCAGAAGCGCTGTCCTAGAGAAACTCTTACAAATGTACAGGAAAGACTTGCACAAGAATGTTCACAGAAGCATGTTTAAAAAGAAGGAAATAACCCAAATGCCCATCACCAGAAGAAGACATTGCAGCACATTCATAGAGTGGAATACCACAGAGGGATAAGGAGGAACGCTACTGGCCACATGTGTCAACTTGAATGAACCAATAAACACAACACTGAATTAAAAAAATTCAGAATGATTCCATCTATAAAAAGTTTAAAAACAAGCCAAATCAAATGATGGGGTGTTTAAGGATGCCTGTATATGCGGAAAAACTATAAAGAAATATACTTAATGCAAATGTAAGGATAATGGTTCTCTCTGGGGAAGACGGTGGGGGCGTGCTCACAGAGGAACACACACAGGCTGCATGGGTCCAGCTAATGTTTTACTTCTCAAACCACATAATAGGTATATGTTCATTATATAATTTTTTTAATTACATAAATTTACAAACAATATATTCCACAATTTGAAAAAATTTTAAGTGACCATTTTTCTAGTTGGTAAAGTGACCTGGACCTGGAGCCCTGCAGGTCCCGTATTTCAGTCAGCTCAGGTCACAGGCCAAGCTGCCCAGCAGAGTCCAACACCAAGTGTGCCAGAGGGAGTGGCCCGTCCTCGGAGCACCCCAGGCAGAGGGCCCCTGGGGACCCTGCAATATGCCCAGCACCCCAGCTGGCCTGCTCCTGGCCTCATTCATTGCACAGGAACAAAGGGAGACAGGAAAGGGTGTCAGCCGCCCTGATGGGGAGGCCGGAGGTGAGTGTGCAGCATGGCAGGCGCTGCGGCAGGCCCTGGGGTCTGAGACCACGTCCCTCCCCTCCACCCTCCACTCCAACACATCTGCCTGCACCTCCCTGCCTCCCCATTTCTCCCACATATCCTAAGAGCAGAGGCATTTAGAACAGGCCCCAGCCCAGAGACATCTGGCCTCCTTCCAGGGCCCCAGAGCCCTGCCCAGCACTGCCACTCCAGCCCCCGGGCATCTAACTTTCTACCTGTTCACTGCTCCCTCTGCAGGAAGTGCAGTAATAATCACCACAGTAGTGGTCACTGAGTCCCACAGTAATAGTCACTGCAGTACTAGTCACTGAGTCCCACAGTAATAATCACCGCAGTACTAGTCACTGAGTCCCACAGCAATAATCACTGCAGTACTAGCCACTGAGTCCCATGGTAATAATCACCGCAGTACTAGTCACCGAGTCCCACAGTTATAATCACCACAGTACTAGTCACTGAGTCCCATGGTAATAATCACTACAGTACTAGTCACTGAGTCCCACAGTACTAGTCACTGAGTCCCACAGCAATAATCACCGCAGTACAAGTCACTGAGTCCCACAGCAATAATCACCGCAGTACCAGTCACTGAGTCCCACAGCAATAATCACCGCAGTACAAGTCACTGAGTCCCACAGCAATAATCACCGCAGTACCAGTCACTGAGTCCCACAGCAATAACACCGCAGTACTAGTCACTGAGTCCAATATGCCAGGCATTCTCCACAGCAGTATACCCACATAATGCACATATCACCTCATCAGGGCCTCATCACAGCCCTGTAAGGCAGCTGATACTGTCACACACCAAGAGGTTAAGGAAACCTTCATAACACAGGCCTCATTCCTGCAGACTCAGACTCAGTAGGTCAGTGGGTAAGGGGGTGGGGGCATGGCCTCTGTTCATGTGAAAAGCTGCCTGGTTGGGCCCAGCCCTGTGGCCAAGTGGTTAAAGTTCCATGCGCTCTGCTTCAGTGGCCCAGGTTTGCAGGTTCAGATCTGGGAGCAGACCTACTCCCCTCACCAACCACACTGTAGAGGCATGCCAAAAAAATAGAGGAAGACTGGCACAGATGTTAGCTCAGGGTGAATCTTCCTCAGCAAAAAAAAAAAGCTGCCTAGTTGATTTGAACCTATACCCTAGTGAAGAACTCGCGGAGCAGACGGAAAGCTCTGCAAAGGCTGAAGCCATGTCTCTGTTCTCCCTAGCCAGTCACCCCCATCAGCCAGTAAAACTGGGACCCCCTACCATGGTACCAGTGCAGTAAGCTCCCCAATGCAAGGGAGAAGATCTCAAACCCTGCGGCCTTCCCTTCCAAGGGCTTCTCCAGGTCTCCTGAGAGCCAGCAAAGCCTGCTGTGCCCAAAGAAAGAGAAGGCAGAGCCCATCTGAAGGGAATCCGGACTCACGGTGTTAAACAGACTTCAGTGCCACCTGGAGCCCCTGACTGGCTGGAGAAGGAGGAGTGGCGGGAGCCGCATCTCTGCCCCGCACCCCCCCACTGCAGATCCGCTCGCCCTCCCAACCATGTGCCACTTTTAACGTCCCTGCCCCAACCCCCCACCACTTCTGCCAGCAGATTAGCTTTCAAATGTGAGCGGGGACAAAGCTGGCCCAGAAGACTTAACTCTGCCCGACGGGCTTAGCGCAGCTTCAAAGCTTCCTAACTGCAACCAAGTAAGCGGGCATATCGCAGCTGGGAGGCAGAGGCCGGAAGCGGGCGAGAACGGGCATCAGTGTAAGCTGGATTACCTATGGCAACAGCTTGCAGCCCGAGCGACACAGCAAGACCCGTCACGGTGGGCACCGCCAGAAAAACAAAATACCCTTCCCGCAGAGCGATGAGACAAACTGAAGAGCACCCCCAAGCACTGGCGCTACTTCACGGTGAGGCAGGGCCGCCCCGTCCTCAGAGCCCGTGCTGAACTCAACACCCCGGGAACACCACCCACTCTGATAAAACTCTCTGTTTCTCTGTGCCCAGCCCACTTCACACGTGCAGGGGGCTCTCTCTCTCCCACTGGGCTGCAAGCTCCCCGGCACAGGCTCCAGATCAACTTGTCCCGACCTCTCTCTACCCTTCTCCTTTGCCTGCACCCCCATCCTCATCTATCCAGCAAACTCCCATTCATCCCTCAAGATCCAGGCGTCACTTGTTCTACTCTGTTATCTGTGTATCTTGTCTCTACCAGGCAGGATTAAGTACTCTACTAAGAAGCTCTACAACTATCTGTTTATGTGTCTAACTCCGCCCTGGGACTCGGAGCAGCTCAAGGGCCTGGCTTACAGCAGGTGCTCAATAAGTGCACACTAGCCACAAAGCATCCAATCGGCTCTTTCAAGAGAAGAAACAGAAAAGACATATAATTCATTAATTCCTTTTTTTTTCAAACTAAGAAACTCCAAAAGAAACAAGGCTGTTTTTTCCTGCCCTTTCTCTTTCAGAAAGGGAGACTCAGATAGCCACCCTCTGGGTGAGGGAAGGAAAGCACAAGTCAAGTCAGGCCCCCGGATGCTGGGTCCAGGCCTGCTGCTGCCCTTCCCGAGAATGCTGGGGGTGGGCCTGCTCTAACCCCTCCCTCGGCAGCCCTGTGTTCAAATGCTCGGTGGAGGACGAGCCAGATGACCTCTCCACTGCGCGACTTCCTGCCCCGAGAAAGCTGATCCGCCCTGTGCGAGCCCAGTCAGCCCGTCCTCACCAACTGCAGGCTCCTGCGCACGCAGCGGGCATTCAGTAAATAGTTGTGGCATGAGTGAACGGACTCAATTCGGACCCCAACAGCCCAGTAAGCCCCAGCGCCCGCCGCCAAGTTCAGCCAAGGGCAGCCAGGCACGGGGGCACAGCAGGAGGAGGGCAAGGCGCCCCATCCCCAGAAGGTGTCTCTTCATGGGGCCCTGCAGGATGGAGGATGGAGCCGCAGCCCTTTCCTCAAGGTAGAGACAGCACTCACCCTGCTTCAGCCGTGACCTGCTCTTCTCTACCCTCTTCCTCCCAGCCCCCTCTTGACTGACACCAATGCTGGCTCTGACATGATTTAAAAATAGATATTAAGACAAGGAAGTTTAATTTTTAATGCTTTGGAAAGGAAGCGAACACAGAGCTGGCATTCCCTCATGGACACATTCCAGGGTCTCGGAGCATCGGCCAGGCCCTCCACGTGCCCCCTTTCCCCCAGCAGAGCCATGCCTGATCCACCCCAAAGATCTGCTCTTAGCGGCCCTCTGGGGATACGGCGCCTCACACCTGAGCACTTCCGGAAGCCTCTCAGCGCCTCCGGCTGCTCCGCTCACCCTGTAGCTCCTACTCAGAGAAGCCAGGTCTGAACCCCAGCTCCCGGCCCAAAACGCTCTGTCCACATACCAGTTCCATTGCCAGACTCCCCAGGACATCCCAGGCCGTCCAGCACAGACTGTGCATGGACCCCAGTCCCGGGCACCACGGACCAACAGGGAGCCATGAAGACCCTGACAAGGCTGCCGAGCCTGTACTGAACACATGTCTCCAACGTGGCTAGACAGCCTTAACCGAGCTGCCTGCACCCAGAGCGCAAGGGAACAGTCTGAGAGGGGCTGGGCCGCCAAGGCCTGACCCACTTAGCGGGTAGTCAGGGGCCCTACCCAGCACCCTGGCCGTGGCAGCCCTGCAACAACCTTTCCCTTGCTCTGGTAGGCACACTGGACACTGTCTCTTCAGCTAATTGGCCTTTACAAAGGGAGTGATCCACAAAAAAGAGACTTTCCAGTGGGGCCAGAATGTCACTGCTCTGCCAGCCATGATTTGAAGTGATGGGACAGCTCTGCTGGCAAGCATGGAAAGTGACCATCATCCTGAGTAGCAATTATGCCAGCAACCCTAGGCCCTCCATATCAGACAGGAGCTTGATCCGGGTTGGGAGGAGCTGGGCTGGGATGACAATGTGCTATCCTGAGAAGGCGGAAACAGGCCCCCAGCACTCAGAGCCCAGCCCTATACTCTCTCTCTCCCCTACTCAGAGTTAAGAGCTTTGAACCTCCTTTGCCCTCCTGCAGGGGCTTAGATTCACTTATCTCTACCTGGAACATTCCACCCGACAGCCCCAGGAGGACCGAGATGAGGCTCAGTGAGGGAAAAGCCCCAGTGGTTTCCACCGCTGGGAGAAATATCTTGGGGTACATTTGACCACTGGTGGACAGGCCCCTCAGCATGGGGAAACTTCTGTCCCAATGCAGGCCTCCTATTTCCTATCCACCAAGAAGCCAGCTTCTCTTTGGCCCTCAGGATCACGGTGAGGTATGTGGGGGAAAGAGGAGGCGGGACTCAGTCAGGCATGACCACTGAGTCTCCGCTCCTCTATCCCCACCATCTACATCAGGCCCTCAGAAATGCTGCCCTGGCTGCCAACATGGCTAGCACCATCTAGTTGAAGCTAGCAGTGCCAGGAGCAGACCTGGACACCACCCCTCCCCCAGCAGGCGGGTGCCCAGCAGCCTGTAAGGCACCTGCCCTTTTCTTGGTACAGGGGAGGAGCACTGGGCACACAGCCTTGCCTCCCACCCAGTGATATCACCAGGCCCTCACCAACACCAATCCCCTAGAGGCTCCACCCAGTGGCAAGGGACCAGGGACTCATGCCTGTGCGGGGTTGCAGCGTAGGCCAGCTGCACCTCTCCTCCGCCGGGAATCCTCCCAGTGCTCCGAGGAGGCAGGGGGTGTGATGGCAGCGGCTAGTTTGGAGAGCTCCCAGGTAGACTCCAGGATCTATGGGACGCTCTCCACCTATTGATTGCAGGTCTGGGGTTCAACTCTAATGCCTCAGAAAAGCCTCCTGTTTGGATCTGAGCCATGAGACTGGAAAAACTGATAGCTCTGTAATTCCTAACAATTGCTCTGGAACCCCGAGGGCTCAGGCTCTGACCAGCCCTGCACACCTCCTCAGCCCACCCTCTCGCCTCCTGCCCCCCTCCCTGTGCGCAGTGGAAAGCAGAAGAGGCCTCCCACTTGCTCCCCACCAACCCTACCTGCCTTTGGCCCAAGCACTTCACTCTTTCTCTTCTCACGTGGCTCTTTCCTCTGCTCCTTCTCCTAGGTCAGCCGAAGCACGTGGCTGCAGGAGGTCTTTGGTGAAGGGGAGCACAGTGACACGCCATGACCAAGGCTGGCTAACACGCACCACACCTGCTCCTCTGCCTCCCAAGAAACACCGTGGCAAATGCTCAGACACACACAAGCATCTGTTCCATCTTTCCCAAGGTCTTATTTCATCATCTCATACGCTACCAGCATAAAAGAACTCAATTTTTCTCAGCTCGTAGCGTGAGAATTCTGAAAATATTAAGTAATCAGAAAAGTCAGAGACTAGGAGAGAGCCGCTCCTTGCCTGGTAAGAGAGTGATGGTAGGTGCCTTCTAATTAGGAAGAGACAGCGAGTTCTCTCACTACAGACCATAAAGGAAGGCCATTTCCCTGATCAGCGCGTTACCTCTGCCAGGCTTGGAAGGGAAGGTGGGAGGAGCTGCTTGCCCCCCCACAGCAAGGTGCCAGGAGAGCCTTCACCGCAGGCAAGTTTGAGAACTAACTTCTTTTCTCGATCGAGTGGGACTTGGGAATCCCTACCACATACTAACAGATGGATTACTGCTCTCACTCTCCATCATTCACTCACAAACATTTAACGAGTGCCTATTATGTGCAGGGCGCAGACCACTGTTCTAGCCTGTGAGGAGGTCCCCAAACCAAGTTGGGAAGATCCTGGAGAAGAAAGGAGCCACAAGCAGTTATACCTACTCCGGCCAGCAGGTGGCGAGGTGGGGGTGGGGAGGAGCACTGCTGAATGGGAGGTACTGGCCAAGACACTGGGCATCCCCAGGAGGGTCTTTCTAGTAAGTGTTCAGATGCGCAGAGTGGGGCAAGGCAGAAAGTAGGCTGAGACTACGAACAAGGGCAGAGAGGGAAGCTGTACACAATGAAAGGGCAGCACTAGTGTAAACCAACAGGCACCAGGGAAATACACACCAGCACTTGGCTGATGCGGAGTCATGCTGGTCAATGAGTCAGAGACCAGGAGCACTTGCCCAAAGGCGGCCACAAAGTCATTCTTGATATTCCAATGGCTCTGCCCCAGGTTCCACAAAACCCTCACCACAGGACAGGTAATGTCCTGACAGCATTGGCTGGAGGGCCCCAGACCATGGAGACATCTAGGGAAATCCAACTCAAAAGGTCTCAGACCAGGCTCCTCAGCAGAGAGGCTACAGCCCGTGCCCCCCTGGGGAAGGGACTCCCTCCCCAGAGAGAGGGCAAGGATGCAGGAGGTCCCATAACTAACGAGGTGAGGACACGAGGCTGACCCCACTGGACTAGAAAGGAGATCCAGGACTGACGGGGTAAAGCCGCCTGGCCAAGGTCACACACAAAGCTAATGCAGACGAACACCCACCCCTCTTCCCACCTGCCCCTGAGCTCTCCCCTCTGTGGGAAAAGCCGTCCCCTCCCACACACCCACCCAAAAAAGTTTTCCAGTTAAAGCGGGTCACTTCACACAAGTGTTGAACACCCAAGCATAACAGCTTCCACCAACCGCGCTGTGAGTGGCCCTCCCACTTCAGTGCACCTCCTGGACCAAGGCCGCTGACAGCCTCCAGCAGGCTGGAGGCCAGGCCCTGGGGCAGAGCCAAACATCTGTGAGGACTACATCTGGGCTCTGGTGAACAAAGGCAGAGAAAGCAGTTGGAGCGAAGGAACAATTAGACACGAATTGAAGAAGTTTTCAAAGTGCCTAACTAGCATTTCTCGTGCATGTGCGGGCGCACACCCATGGCCTCCAGCATCACAGAGCACTGAGAACAAATCCATGCTGCCCCACCCACCGACACCCTCCCTAGAAAAGAACCTCTTACCAAGGATGGGGGCACTCCTGACTGTCTCCCTTCGTCCCTTCCAGTCTCTGGGGCCCCAGACTGGAGAGCTGGCGTCCCTGCGGGAACACATGGCCAGCCTGCTCCCTGCCCAGTCCACTGCAATCCCTCAAAAGCAGCTGCCTACCACGGGATGGCAGCATCCCTCCCACACCCTCCTCCACGCAAGCCCTAACCAGGGGCAGAGCTGCAGGCCAGCCAGCGAGTCCCTCTGCTCGGGACAGGGGCTCCTGCTCCTCTTCGTGGGATCCACTGAAAGGAGCGGGAGGCGGTGACCTCTACCGCTCCCCCATCTCACGCCCATAAAATGCTGCAGATTGTATTCTTGTGTATCCAGGGGGAGCACAAGAAACTCAGAAAACCATCCACATTTGCGCCTGTCTTCAACTCGGGCACAGCTGTTAAAAATTCTGCCCACACCTATTTCTGCAGAGGACCCTGCTGGAGGCACTTCCAGCATGGGTTTCTTAGGGGGAAGGAGCCGGCAGCAAACTTTGCCAGAGCTCCTAGGAGTAGAGGAAGTCTCTCCTGGAAGACACGCAAGTTGGAGCCTCCATTCAGCCACGGAAGAGAGAAAGAAAGAGAAAGATGCATGAGCGAGGGGAGAACACGATTTTTTAAAAACCCACTTACCGTTGTGCAGAGAGAGGAGCAATGCAGCACGGAAGAGGAAGAGGGTATCGCGCTATTAGCACAGCAGAGAAGAGAAGAGGAGGCCAAGGGAGAGAGAAACGGAAGGACTTACCCAGAATATCAAATTGAAGAGGAACATCATGTACTTCAAGCAGCAGAGGCAGCCCCTGGCCATGTTGCACTTCTTAAATTCTAGGAGGAAAACAAAGGACAGGTCCAGGTAAAACACCACGTACTTGCTGCCCTTGGGTGCATTGTACTTGTCAGTCTTAACGCCGGCCTCGGCGCGGCTCTGGCCCCGGGAGCCCGCGGTGCCGTAGAAAGCGCCGGCCGTGAAGCCGCGGCCGAACGGGCGGCCCGAGGTGGACGGCTTGGCAAAGTCCGAGTCCTTGCTATCCAAAGATGGACTCCGGTGGATCGAAGAATCCTCGCTACTCGACTTCTCCATGCTCGCGTCGTTCCCGGGGGGCGCGAGGGGCGGGGGGCATCGCTCCCGGAGTGGGACGGAGGGGGCGCCTAAGTCGGACGCGGGCTGCAGGCGGGCCGGCGGAGCCTTGCACGCCCCCTCTCTGTATCGGGGCGCACTCCGGACCAGACCCCGAGCTCAGGGGCCGCTACCTCTCGGACGGCGCCCCGCTCGAAGCCGGCTGGCTCGGGAGGGCTCTGCGGTGCGGCTCGGCTCTACGCGCGCTCGAGAACGCTCTCTGGGAACCGGCTCGCCTGCGTAACTTAGCGTCTTTGGGGAGGCTGCAATTGGCTTTCTCTTTCCAGAGCGTCAGCTTGACTCCCGGGTGCACCGGCCGCTCCACGCGAGGGGCAAGGGCGCCGGGATCCAGGCTCCCCGGGCACACCTCTCCCAGCCCAGCCCCAGCGCTGAGCCCGACCACTCTGCGGGCGCTCCGCGCCCCCTCGCCCCACGACTTGGCGGAGCTGCTCGCCGGCCCTGGGCGGCCCGGGCGCGCAGCAGGCAGAGCCGAGGGATCCGCCGCAGCTGCAACCGCTGGGCTTTCCCTACGAAATCCCAGCCCAGACTCCCGACTCCGAAATCGCCCGGAGCCCCCTCCCCGGGCCCTCGGCCCCGCCCCCTGCTTTGCATTCGACCAATGAGCGCCAGGCCTGCCCAGGGGGAGGCAGCCTCCCCCCTCCCCAATGACACAATATCTTTAATAGGATTAGCGTTCTGCTGTGTGCCTATACAAGTGCACTGCGAACCCTCGCTAAATGTCAAGGGCTCTGGAGCTGGGGGTGAACCAGAACCTTCATCGGAAGGCGCTGGTCTCTTCTATCGGAGAAAAGGAGGCAGTGAGAGAAGGGGAACGGCTGGAAGTACCAGAGACCGAAAGAAGCCAGAGGAAAGGTCTGGGGAGGACTGGAGAGTGAAAGAAGCGCGGCCACTGTCGAGCTGGCCGCCGCCCCCTGTGCACCCGGCGGCCTGTCCTACCCGAGGCATACGGTCTCCCGGCTACACACCCACACACGCACACCACGCTTTTGCACACGTGGGTCTGGCTACGGTGCGCAGGGAGAAGGAACCGCAGGGGAGGCGCGAGGTGTGGGAAAGGCGGTTAGGGCCTCGGTGGTGCGCGCGCCGCCCTCCCCGCCCCCTCCGCGCGCACGCACGCGCCGCTCCGCGAGGCTCCTGCAGCTGCGCGAGCCCCCCGCCCCCGCGTTCCCGGGTAGGACGCTGCGGGGCTGAGAAGAGTAGGTGGCCGAAGCGGGGTCCTGCCTTGCCCCTCCACATCCTGCCCATGCCAAGGGTGATGTAGGAGTGCTCCTGGACACAGCCTCGGGTCCCCTCCCTTGAGGACTGGGCGGAAGGGGCTGGTCAGGGAAACCGCATGAAGAAGGCTCTTGCTAGGGGCTTGGGAACATCCAGGAGGAGCCCTTCATTCTACCGTGAAACACTGCACCTGGGGCCGCGTCACCTGGGCTTGTGCAGAAGTCTGCACCGCCGACCTGGGGCGACCACAGCTGGCAAACAAAGACCAGAAGACTTAGGGGCGAAGAGCCCACCTCTCTTTTCCGCCACCAGCAAGAGACTGCTGAGAGCACCCGAGAGCGGGGCCTAGGCTATATATCCCCAGCACCTAACGCCGGGCTTGGCCTCTGGGAGGCGCTCGACAAGGGTGGCTGGATAGAAGTGTTCATGCCCCCCCTGGGGTGAGTGTGAAATGTCCTCCTTGGATCCCATCAGACACTTCTTCCACACCTGCTGTGTGCTGAGCGGGGGCCAGGCCTTGAGGAAACAGGAGGTGTGCTGCTCCCTGCCCTGCAGACACACACAGTCTAGTCAGGAAGACAGAAGGACCATGATCACCAAGGCGACGGGTGGGAACAGAGCTACCACAACTGGCTATAGCCATGGGGGAAGGGGACATTTATTCCACCAGAGAGACTTCAAGACTCACAAGTCTGCTGCGGCGGCCCCGCGCTGCTGTCACTGGCTCGGAGCCAGGCCTGCATCCGAGGCTGCAAGCGCTGGGATTCTGGGGGCGGCTCAGCTTCCTCAAAGGGACCTGCCGAGGTGTTACTGTCCCGAGCCCCTTCGCCAGACAGTTGGGCAGCCCAGAATTGAAACCTAGTGTGTGTCACAGCCACAGCAGCCTACTCTCTCCTGGTTGGGCACAGCAGTCCCGGGGTGCTGTCTACAGGTGAGGAGCTGACAGAGCCCCACCCCTTTTATCCTCTTCAGTCTCCGCGGCTCCTAGGGCTCCCGGCTGGCACTTCATTCGCACATTACTTCTTTGATTCAGGAGGGAGCAGCGTTTACCAGCTGGACGGGAGTCAGGAGACCGTTTTCCACTCTTAGCTCAGTGTTGAGCTGTGGATCCAGGGTAAGGTCGTTTGCCTTTCTGAGCTCCCATTTCCTCCTCTTAAAAATGGGGATTAATAGAGCCTCCTCCTAGAAAGGTGGGGTGGGGGGTGGGCACAAAGGGTGAAGTGGTGCACCTACAACATGACTGACAAACATTAATGTACAATTGAAATTTCACAAGATTGTTACCTATCAATAACTCAATAAAAAAAAAAATAGAGCCTCCCCCTAGAGGTGTTGTGAGAGTAGAGCGAGCTGGCACATGTGACAACAGTCCCAGGACTGTGAGCGGGGAGCAAATGTAAGGGGCTGTGGTTACTAGTCTCAGATGGGCACGTGGTGTCAGCAAGGGCCCTCCCAGGCTGGCCCCCTCTAATTTTTTCATTTCTCTTCTCCCTAACTCACGCCTTTTTCAGTGAGAATAGCCTCGCCGTTGTCCCTGGATCATTCCACCTTCATTCCCGACCATGAATGGATTTGTGCCAGTGACGACTTCCTCAGCAGGCAAGAGCTTGGGGGCCAGGGGTGGAGGACAACAGGCAGGTAGAGAAGAAGAGGAGGCTGTCCACTCTAACAGTTCTGCTCCCTCCTGGGCACACTTGTCCCATGGGGGCTGAAGTCCCACTCTTTAATCCATTAACAAGCTTCAGTGAGGTCCCATCAGCACATCCAGTTTTGTCAATATCAAAATAATAAGAGCAACTCAGATTTCTAAGTCCGCATTATATCCCGGGCACCGAGCTTCACTGGCAGTAACTCACAGAATCTTCAATGACAACCCTACAAGATAAGGTGTGGTTATCTCCCCCATTGTACAGATAAGCAAACTGTGCTTTCCAAGCCGGTGTTCTTTACTCTCTGGGGCTCTAAATCTAGTTCCAGCCCTTGGGAGTCTTCCAGTCTAACAGACAGAATCTAAAAGCGTAACAGGGAACCTGAAATTGCACATCCTGATGAGAAGTCATTAGAGAAAGGACCCTGAGTAAGGGGGAAAAAGGGAGAGGTGTGCTCAGGGCGGTGCCACTGGACCGATGACTGGCAATGAGTCCCCAAGGAGCTGGCCCTGAGTCACCTTACAGGACTGTACAAAGGGAGCGGGTGCAGGGAGAACGAAGTGTGCAAGACAGGAGGCCAGCCCATGAAAGGAGGCCGCCTGGACAGAGCTGGGAGAGGAGCTATAGGATACAGGTTTAGCCGGACAGCAGCCGTCCTCCTCCCGCTCCCAGTGGACAAACCATGCATTTGTAATAGAGCGTTCATCACAGGCAGGAGACTGAGCAAGCATCCTGGAAGATACAAAGATGAGGAAGACATGGCTACAGGCCTCAAGGAGCTCACAATTTAGCTGAAAAGACCAGCTTTCTACCTCCATTCCAGTCTGTACCTAGAGAAGCCCAAAGCAGAGAGACAGACAGCACATAAGATAACAGGACCAGCAAAGAGCTGTCCCCTGGAGAAAGGCTCTCTGGAGTGGGTAGAGAGAGGGAGAGAGGAGGGAGGGCATTCTAGAAAGGCATGAGGATGGTCTATTCAGGGGGCAGTGAGGAGAGCCTGAGTGAAGCAAGAGAATGTGCCTGTGAGTCAAAGTGAGCTCCTGTGCGAGGCCTTGCGTGACACATGGAAAGTGTGAGCTTCCTGAGGAGTGGAGGCACATAATAAAGCCGGGGTCCTAGGAAGCCGGGCCTGGCAGCAGGGCAGAGGAAAAGAGGAAGACCTGCTGCTGTGGCTGCCTCAACTTCTTAGATTTGGGATGCAGAGAGAAGCACCGGAGAGGAAAGGTGAGAGACGCCATCCCTCCTGCCCTCTCCTGACCCTCAGCCACTCGCCACGCTCAGGGGAGCCAGAAGGTACAGACTGCCCTTGAGGATCTCTGAGCATGGAACAAGGAGGAGCTGCCTTTTCTTTCCTTTTTTTTTTAACAACAAAAAAAGTGAAGCAAGTACAGAATTCCCAGAGGGGAGGAAGAGAAGTGAATACGTGAAATCAACATGCACCATCTCTGCTGAATGGCGCTGGGGAGGTGCAGGCCTCAGAGTAAATGCCAGGCTCGCTCTGCCTCTCCCGGAATCTCTCAGGCCTGCGGTGTGCGACAGAGCTCACTCACCCACAGCCATCGGAGCGATGGGCCAACACTGGTCACCCTTTCTGACCTGCGCTGAATAGTTCTGTATTTGACAGTGTGTGTAGCTCGTGAGGTATCCTGCACCTGGAGCCTCACCCAGAATTTAGGTTAGACACTCAATGGCACATGCTACCCAAAGAACATGTGAGATGGCCGCCATGGGAGGAGAAGGGAGACTCACCCCAAGTTTAACTTCTAAAATTGGGATCTTCTTTGGCAATTCAGAAAATGCTTCAATGGCTAAGCAGGCTGGAGAGGTCCCTAGCAGGGGGCCCACTTCCTGAGATATTTGCATGAAGATTCACTCGGCAGGGGATGGTGAGGGCCCAGAGGCAGGGGAGTCTCCTCTTTGCTATGGAAATTAAACAGCCAGAGCAGCATGTGGCACCACACTTGTCCAGGATTCCAGAAGGACCTAACAATGATGGTGACGGGGTCAGGGTAGAAAAGAAGTACTATGGGTAGCTTTGTTTGTTTTTTATTTATTTAGCTTCTGGGGGCAATAAGGAAAACAAACAAGTAGAGTTTGGCTGCTGTGGGAGGGGCCACAGACAGAGAGATGAATTGCTCACGACCGTCTACCAGGGGTGGCCAGGTATCGCCTTCTCTGTGGACAGGCTTGCTCCTCCCTCCTCAGGCCCCCCAGCTTCGTTCAGAGTGGACAATTCACCCACTTGCCTCTGCTCTGGCCCCTGGGCTTCTCAAAGGAGGCAGGGCTGTGTCTTAATCATTTCATCACACGCACACACCCTGTGCCTGTCACAGGGACCACCACAGGGTAGGGACTCAGAATGTGTGGGTGCGTAGAGGGAAAAGGAAGACCACCATGCCTAAGCCCTGAGTTCTCTCCAAGGACAGCCTGAGAGCCCCAAGTTCATTAACCAGAGGACGGGACCCAAGCCAGAAATCTATGGAATTGTTCCTGGAAAGCAGGCTATCCGAGCGCATCAGAACCCGACAAGAAAGCTCAGGAAATTTAAGTGCCCGGCTACAGATAACAGAGTGTAAAGGCCATGAGGTCACCCATTTTGTTCTCAGCCACATCCCCTGCACATGGCACAGCCTGGAATGGAAGATAAATGGACAGATGGATAAATAAACAAACTTATGGATCAGAGGGCCACTGTGGAGAAAGAGTCAGGAAAGGTAGGAGGTAGACAAAAGAGAAGACTGCAACAGGAGCAAGACAGAGGACAAGCTGCTCTGGGACCCCTCCCCATCCTGGGGGGGCCATGCCTGCTGGAGGAGCTCTAAGGACCATGCAGGTCTACCTCTAGTTGCGTCACTGGTGAACTCGTGCACACTCTCTAGTGCGGCAGCCATGTCTCAGAGCCCAAGAGCTGGCTGTGCTCAGCCCTTGGCAGAGGTCACCCTGGCTACTGAGAAGACAGGACTGTGAAGGGACCCTCGGCCGTGTGGCCACACTGCACGAGTGACAGATGAGCACACTGGTCAGAGCATGCACTGGCGATACTGTGGACAGTTAGCTCAGCTCCGAGAAACAGGGTGACAGCTGTAGACCAGCCATCCTACCCCTGACTGGGCCAAGAGTACTCAAAGTGAGGCTTCTAGATCCTAAGGAGCCAGGTGAGAGGCGTCAGCACACACCACCTGGCCTAGGAACCGCGGGGTCAGCAGGACTTGGCTCTGTGAGAGGACGGCATGTGCTCAGACCCTTCAGCAAGCCCCATCCACACCCACCACCCGACCCAACCGCAGGGAACGAAGCTCTGGCAGATACGGTTGTAGAAACATGATGGGCTTCGGGACTAGACAGATGTGTGTCCAAATCCCATCTGGAGTGAGTTATGCAACTGCTGGGTAACTACAACGACACCTGACCTGCTCTCAATCTCAGTTTCCCCAACCGTAAAGCGGAGATGATAATACACACCTTCCCAAGCAGTACGTAGGAAGGTAGAGATTAAAGGTTATGAATGTAATGCACAACGTCTGACACGGAAAATGCTCAGTGAACTGAGGCACTACTATCATTATCAACTAATTATTATTATAGTAAATATGTCCCGGTCCCCATCTAACTATAATGTAGTTGAACAGAAAAAGATACAAGAAACACATAATCATACAAATGTTCTGTGGCTCAAAGTCTAGGGCCGGCACTTGGAGCTCCTTCTCCTCAGCTCCTTCCTCAGGGCGCCAGCAGTCCTGGGCCCTCTTCTCTTCCGCCCCACAGTCCTGCATTTGCCCATCCCATCCTTCCAGTGCCATCCACATGCTGATGAGACCTGAGTGTTTACCTGGGCCTGACCTGTCTTCCAGCCCCAGGCACACACCCAGCTCCTACTTGGCACCCCCACTTGGCTGTCTCCCAGGCAGCTCCAATTGCACGCGCCACAGAGGCACTGACCTTGCCCCAGCCCTGCTCCCCTGGCAGTACCCTCCCCTTCTCAAAACACGGCCTAAACACTCATCCCATTGCTTAAGCCAGAAGCCCAGGATTACATTCTTGACTCCCCGTTGTCACTTGTCCCCACCTCCAATCAAACACAAGTCCCATCCAATGAGCCACCTTCTCCTCACTCCCTCCACAGGCGCTCCCTAGCCCACCCCCATCATCTCCTGTAGCCCCTGCAGCTCCTGGACACAGCGCCTTCCCACCCCTGCCTGAGCCGCTTCACAGGGCGGCCGAGCCATCCCCTCATACCGCTCTCCCACTTTAATCCCTCCAGGGGCTCCCCATTTACTCAGATGATGATCCTGTGTGTGCACGCACACACACTATTCTATTCTACCATTACAATCCAAAGTCCTAAAACAGCCTGGAAGGTCCAGTGCAGTTGGCCCCTGCCTACCTCTCCAGCCCCCTTCCCAGCCATTCTCCTCTCACTCATTATGCTCCACCCAGTGAACTCTCCAGGTTCTCTCTCCTCAGGGCCGTTGCCCATGCTGTTTCCTCTACCTGGCATGCTCTTCCCAGCCCACTGCCTCACTTAGCTCTACTCATCCCTGAGCTCTTGTGAACTCTTCCAAAAGGCCTCTCCTGGTTTTCTGGCCACCTGCCTCCCCCTCAATCTAGTCGTGCTGCGCCATATTTCCCTTTCTCTCACGGCACTCAGCACAGTGTGGAAGCACATGTTTACCTGAGTGACAGTTTGCTGTCTGATTCTCCTACCAGACCAGGAACCGCAGGGCAGCAGGGACTGGGCCTGGTTTTCTCGCTACTGTGTGCCAGTCCCGTGCCCGACCAGCAGCGGGGGCCCCATCAACACCTGACAACCGTGTGAAGAGGTGCTCAGAGGAGGGCGAGCGCGGGGCAGGCCAGCGGCCTTAGGGAGGCTTCGCGGCCTTCCAGTGTACGGTTCCCCCATGCCACCCTCTGGACACCCTTCCCCGTGTGATCTCTAGCTCCTCAGCTATAAAACAAGGAGTTTGGACTAGCTGGTCCTGCAAGGCTCCTTCCAGCCCTGAAATTCCTGCCCTACGAAATGGGGTTTCTTGGCTCTTGGAACATGGGCAGGACTGGATAGGCAGAGGGCAGGAGGAAGAGCGTCCTGCTTGGGGATGGCTAGGCAAAGCCAGAGGGCAGAGGAGTGCCCATGTCATCTGGGGAGGACATGTCCGCATGCACAGCTGAAATGAAAGTTCACAGAAACCGAACTTGAAAGGGAGGGGGGGCTGGAGCAGAGATGACCCTGGATGCTAGTTAAAAATCTGCACAGGTGCTTCCCCACCCCTACTCCTCTCATCAGCTCCATCCGCCACACCTTACTTGGCCTACGCTCCCACCAACATCAACCCACGTCAAGGTCTTCCTCAGCTGCCACCTTTGCATGAGCTGTTCCCTCTGCCTGGAGCGCCCTTTCCCCACACACACTCTGACGGCTAACTTCCACTGTCCAAGCGGCATTGGTATTGCTCTCGCCTCTTCTGTGAAGTCTGGGGAGGCAGGCTCTGGGGCCTCTGCTGGGAGCACAGTACACCCTGAGTCCATCCCACCATGGGGTTGTCTGTTCACTGGGGGCCTCCCCAGCCCCAGAGTGTGAGCTCCTGGAGGACATGCCCTGTGCCCATCAGCTTTTTCCTCCAGCCCTCGGCACAGTGCCCAGCACAGAGAGCTGGTAAATCACCAGAACGCAGGAGTGAAGCAGGAAGGCCCTTGTGGGGGTCTTGAGCAAGGGTGATAGCCGCTGTTTAGAAAAACAACCCTTGGCTCAGAACAGGGAGGCTTGAAGCAAAGAGCAAGAACTGCTACTCCCAAAGAACAGCAGTCTCCTCTTTGAGCAGGTTTACAGGCTGGGAGGGAGCAGCAGAGGCTGAGCCCCGGAAGCACCGGCTCGTGGCCCACCCCGTGAGTTGCCCACCCTGGGCTCTCAGGCCCTTTTTTCCAGGAAAGTCCCAAACCAGCCCCAGCTTTCATCCCAAGCCCAATCAGCATCACTGTCAGATCCCCAAAAGGGCCTGGTGTGCGAGGCACTGTGCTGGACAGACGGATGTACCCGTTCCCACAGGCACACACACACTGAGCCATTCACTCCTGGGAGACAGAGAAGAAAGAAAGTAGTTGTGATTAGTACTTATCAAAGAGGGCAGGTGGCTTCAGGGAGGATGCGATAAGGCCAGACCGCCAGCATAGGCAAGTGTGATGAAGCCAGAGGTTTACTGCCATGCACCAGTGGAAATTTACTGACCCAGCAAATCCAATATTCCTAAACCACTCCATGGAGGGCACTGACTTGCCGGCTGGGACAGCGCTTTCTGACCCACCCTCCAGCCTGCCTGCAAAGCCGGCCCATGCCGCTGGGACCCTTTAGCTGATTCAGAAGCTGCTGCCTGCTGCCTCTGCTCTTCTCGCTCTCCCTCCACTGAGCCTAGACCCACTGCAGGGAAGAGCAGCATGCGCATAGCACTTGGGGATGCTCCAAAGAAGATGCAGAAGGAACACTGCCCTGGATCCCACCTGCTCTGAAGCCATCAGGGGAAGGGAGCCTGCACATCTTCCACCTTAGCAAAAGAGAATGAGAGGTGCATGGGTGAGTGGGTGGGGGAACACGCACTGGGCATCCTTATTGGGTAGAATTTGGCTGTCTTAAGGACCCACAAGTCTCATAGTGTGTGAAGTCACTTGTGGTCTCTGAACCTTCACTCGCCACTCTGCAAAGGGAGGTGGCAGGAACTGGCCATTGTCCCATTCAGCCTCTCTTCCCTCCGCCCACCTCAGGCTGACCCACTTCCATACAGCTAAGTCATTCAAGGTGCCTCCAGCTGAGGGGGCCTCAGAGAAGCATGGGATCTATCCCAAACCTGGAGGCATCTTTCTCATCTCAAAGTACTTGAAGTGAAAATGGTCACAAACCACACCCTTTAGTCTGCTACTCAGGCTACCAAAACTCTCACAGTCCTGGAAAGTTCTTTACAAAGTCTCTCTTAGGTTGCTCTGGCAGAGACTCATTCCTGTTGTAACCCAGTCATACGGGATGTGTACCCAACCACGTTTCACTCACCCAAACTTGCTCAACACAGGCCCAGATGCAGACAGCACACAGACACACACAACCCTGAAAGCAGGGGCATGTGCACTCCCTGTTGTGGCCTCCCACCTGTCACAGGCTCCTTACTAGGGTCCCTGCCTCCAGTCCCCTTCCTAATTCACCCTGCCACATGCTGCCACCATTAATGTCCCAAGACGGAGCTCTAGAGGTACCACACTTCCCCTCTCACCAGCTCAAAAATCTTCCCTGGCTCCCTAGAGATTTAACACAAATACTCAAGCTTGGCGTTCAAGACCTTCTGCCTCATCCTTTGTTGGCCTTATTTCCCACAAGACCCTGACCTGTGCTCCAAGCTCCCAACAATCGGAGCTCCTGGCTGCTCTCTGGACACGCCCCCACTTCCCTGCCTCCATACTCTAGCTCATGCACTGTGCTCCACCCACAAGGGCTCCTCCACCCCTCTCTGTCTTTAGCAGATGGTTCAAGGCTTGTCTCGAATGCTACATCCTCCGTGAAGGATCCCCTGATGCTGAGGATCCCCCAAACTATGAGGCCCTCTTCTTGCTCCTAACCTCTCTTTGGGGCACTGTCTTCACTCTGCCCTGTGTCATAGTTGTTTGCATAAATGTCATCCTGCAGGACTACAGGAAGCTCCAGGGGATGAACTCACCCATGTTCCTCTTGGAGCAACCAGCCTAGCTTGATACGTGCTGGGCACTTAAGAACTCTGAAGGGAAATTAACCAAGTCCCTTGTGCAATGCACACAGCCCCCAAGCCTCAGCCCCACCTATGGGATATGTACTCACCTCAACCCATGTACTGGACACCCCCCAACACTGCCCTCAGTCTATCTGGCAGGCGCTCACCTTGCTAGATCACCACCATTTGTCCTCCCCTCTGAAGGCCCTCACTGGGGTCACCCACCAGATTCGGCCATCTCCTGAACCACTGGGGAGCTCAGATGTCCAGCCTGGAGCTCAGAGAATGTAGCTGGGCTCCGTGAGGCCCGATATCTGGGTAGCTGTGTGTCACTCATCCCCCAAGCTCCGGCCCCAAGAGGCGCTTCCATATCCCATCGGGCCGGATGCCAGGGCACACCTGCTCCTCCCCTCCCCCACACTGCTGCCAGAGGAAATGCCAGGCCACAGCCCTGGCCGGAGGGACACAACAGGGACAGGGACTGAGCACTGGCACTGCCCCTCTCTCCCTTCACCCTGCAGGCCTGAGCCCCACCAGCACCTCGCGTATCCCACATCCTTCCATGAATGCACACTCTACCCTGCCACACTGTCTGCCGCCGAAAGCAATGGCACAAAGCAGACACATCCAAACTGCAGGGCATCAGGCAGAATGAAGCCCTGGGGCCCCGGTCCCAGCTCTGACACTTCCTCTCTGTGTGACCTGGACCAGAGACTTACAGCGCTCTGAGCACAGTACACGTTTTCTGAATGAACAAATGAGTGAGTGAGCACACTTCCACTCCCTCATCTGCAAAATGGGGTTAGGTGTGATTGTGAGGGCGATGAGACATGGTGGGAAACTGCTTAGCGAATGGACAACACTACACTTCAGAACCTCCCACCCACACATACACCACCACCACCGTCCATCCCATTTCGCATGAGCCCGATACAAAGACAAAGGAGATGGATACTGACTACCCGTCCTGTGGACTTCCTGAGCACCCACTACATGCCCACCCTGGGCTCGCACTGTTGATGTTGCTGAGGAGCATTAGCCCTTAGGAGCCAATGGTCCATCTGGGCGAAGAGCAGCCAAATGAGAGGGCGGCAGCAGACAGGAGTGCATGAGCCGTGCCAGACTGGGCAGCACAAACTGAGTGCTCAGAGGACTTGCCCAGGGAGGCCTGGCCTATCTGGGAAGGCTCCTTGGAGAGGGTGAGATGCATGCTCGGCTGTCATCCTGACTGAAGGAAGGCAGGGGAGAGGGCTCCCAGATGCCAAACACCGCAAGCAGGCTTGTCTGCTGTGACTCAGCTTGTTAGAGGCTTCTGTACTTAATGAGCGCACGTGACCCTCGCATGCTCCTGCGTGATGCGTGAGCAGGGAAGGCATCCCAGGTTACAGACGAGGAAATTACAGACCAAAGAGAAGAGAGGACTACTCTAAGCCAGTTAGTGGCAGAGCTGGGTGTGGAACCCATGTCTCCTGACATCCAAACCAGAGATCTTTCCTTACGCCAAGTGGTTGCACCTGGGCCCAGGGCTGGACCCTGCCTGTATATACAAAGCTGACCCCAATGAGGCAAGCACACAGCCATCCTACATGCACAGAGGGAGGCAAAGGAAAGGAAAGGAGGTGAGAGAGCGCTCGCGCATTAGGATTACCCAGGCAGGAATAAGAGAAGTCCCACATCACAGCACCATGGACAAGCCCTGTCGATCCTGGGGGACACACCAACATCTCCCAGCACCACCCTGCATCACACCCCTCAGCCGACACGTGCCCCCATGCTCTTCATGACTTCATACAGCATGAGCACAGGTGCTTTGCCAAATGAAAGCAAGCAGAGGCCCTGCCCTCTGAAACCAGGCCCAGGTACAGTGGAGGTAAGAAAGGAGCAGCGGGCTGGTAAATGTTTAGCAATCGGCTCTCCAGGGGGAAAAGCTATGATTCATAGTGCTTGCCAATTTCTATGGTGTAAATACTCCCACCATGGCCAATTTCAAGCTACCAATGGCTTAACAACCAGCTGGCAAATTTTCTCATGATCTACTAGTCGGCTCCTGAGAGCCAGTATAAGTAGACTCCAGCAAACAACGGAAACAGCTCAGCTCCCTTCCCTTCAGAAGACACTCCAAGGCAAGAAGAAACCCAGCACCGTCCTGCCCCTCCTCCCCAGGAGAAAAAGTCTCATGGCTGGAGTGTAGGAACAGGACTGGAGGCTGGACACGCCACAGAAAAGGGATAGCAGCCTGCTCTCCTGGGGTCCCCTACCTATGGCCTAATAACCAGAGAAAGACAACAGAAATTAGGTCCTATACTACAGCGACCCTATAACGTAAGTCAGACCAGGTTACTGCTCTGCTCCAAACCCTCCAGTGGCTTCCCATCTCTTCAGAGAAAAAAACAGTTCTCATAGGTATTTTCACCATTTATACACACGCACCCGACCCATTCATTCTCTCCACTCTGGCCATACTACCTTCTTGCTGTTGTTTCTTACAGTAGAGCCTTTACACCGGCTCTTCCCTCTAATGGAACATTCTTCCCCTAGATCTCTAAATCCCCTAGATTGCCAACTTCTCGTCTCCTTTATACCTTCACTCAAACACCACCTTTTCAATGCGACCTTCCCTGACCACCCTATTCAAAACTACCTCCCCCAGCACACTCCCTCTCTCTTACCCTATTCAACTTTTCCATAGCACTTATCCCCAACATACAAGATAATTTCCTTTTCTATTAAATGATTCTTTATGATCTCTCGCCCCTACCAGATCTAAGCTTCATGAAGGTAGGGATTTGGGTCTGTTCATTCATTGCTGTACTTCCGAGGCCAAGAAGAGAGCTTTACATGTGGTAGATACTCAGTAAATACTTGTTGACTGGATGAATGCCTGGAGGAGGTCTCTGCCAAATCCTCTAGGCGCCATCTTGGCTTCCCAAGAGGCAGCAGCTGGGGAGTGAGGGTGCCTAACGGTTAGTGCACACCAGCTGGGATGCAGGATGCCTGTGTTCCCACCCTGGTCCTGCCACCTGTGACCTGGCACAGCCACACCCTCCACTTCATGCCTGCACCTCATTTTCTCTCTCCATTTGGACTGGAACAGGACCCTACATGGCTAACCCTGGGCAGAACCAAGGGCCAGGACTAAGGCCAAACAGGACACCCAGCCTGAAGGCCTCTGATGTCTGCCGTGGGAGGCTCTGAGGTCAGATTCGAGACATTCCCTTAAAAGGTCTTAGGAAAGACAAGCTCTTTGCTTCCCCCGCACCTGAGCCCCCAACCACACCACCTCCTGTCCCCCAGCCCAGAGCCTAGAAGAAACTGCCAAAGAATGCTCTCCACCCCAGTGGTTAGAGCCAGTGGAGCCCCAACTCCAGGCAGCTGCCCCATCACGCCTCCGGCGGGCTCCCCACATGCAAAGCGGCTAGCTCATACTGCTATTTTAAGCTCTGCGGGCCCAGCTGTAGCACGTAGCCACAGCGGGCTGGCGGCCCGGTCAGAGGTGGGAGAAGCTAACTCACTAAGGAGTGCTGACCCGGGGAGAACGAAAGGGAGAGTTGGTCATCCTCCGAAACTCCAGCCCTTCTCTTGAGGGACCAGACACTCCCAGTCCACACCCACCAATCCACCAGCCATGGGGAAAGTGAGTCAAGAACTGCACTGGGCACGCCCAGATTCCATTTCTCAATGTGACCCCCTGAGTTTCCACATCAAAATGACTCCTAGCCCCACCCTGCCAACCCCTAGAAATTCCAACAAAGCTACAGCTAGCACAGCACCCATCTTCCAGGACCTGACGATGTAAGACAGACAACAGAAATGGAGGCTGAAGAAAGGAGTTAACCCTCTATTAACTGAGAATGGCTTATCAACTAAATCCCTCTCCACTCCTCTCTCCCCATCCAGTCTCTCCTCAGTGACTCGGCACAGTGCCAGGCACACAGCCAGGTTCAACAACACTCGTTGACTGAATGATTGTTTCTACATGTATTCTAAAACCACAGATGATTAAAGTGGTCAGGGGACGACCGCGTCTTGATTACTTATCAGTATGAACATTACTACGTACTTTTCTGCTGACCTCACTGAGCACCAAAACTGAGAACAAAGACCATCGAATCAAGGAACCAATAGAGTTTAGTAACAAAATAGGGATGTCCCAAGCTGTGGCCCTTCCAGGGAGGGCTGCCACTACCCAACTCCAGAGGGACAGTTACACTGTGTTCTCTGGGAAGTATGGCCCCTGAAGTTATACAACATGGAGGCACAGCTCCAACCTGCCCTCCTCCATAGGACATCCAGCAAGCAGGAGCTGGCTTGAGAAGGGTCAACTCTGGGTGCAAGCTCTTCCTACCCCGAGGCTCACGCTGCAGGACATCAGCGAAACCACCCAGGGCGGGACAGGTCACACACACCTGGGGCTCCCAGCAGCACCCTATGGCTCTGATTGCTCAGTTTAAGCAACAGCAGCACCAGGAAAAGGGGAAAGGAGATCCAGAAGGTGCTGTCATCAGGGAGCTCTGGGACCGCTCTCCTTGCTACCCGTCTATCTCAAGGCTGAACCTGCCACCCACATCTTAAAGAAATACACTCACCACCTGGATTGGGGGCAAGGGGCAAATCCTTTGAACGTCCTTGTTGGAGAAAGATCCCAGAAGCTATGGGTCTTCAGGGATCATTTGGTCCGCTTCTCTCCTCCCTCCCCATTCCCCTTGCCTGGCTTCAATCAATCCAGACAGACTCTCCTGAACATTTCTAGTATAAGTGTAACAGCAATGACAACGGCCTGCACTTACAGAACAACGCAGACCGTTCAAAGGGATTTCACATAAGTGACCCTCACAAAAGTCCTCGACAGTAATTGCCGCAGACATCACTGTATGGAAAGTGAAGGGACTTGCACCAAGGCCAGTCCTCGACTGGGCCAGAACCAGGACCTCGGACCCCTAGTCCAGGGCTCTTTCCAAATGCTGACTTCCCTCTGTGTGATTCCCAGGCCACTGACTTCCGAATCCTTGGGTATTTGGTACCAAACGCAAATTCCTGGGCCTTCCAATTTCTGGAGGCAGGACCATGATAACTTCCTCTGTTAATAAACTCTCCAAGGGATTCTCTAATGTGCTACAGTTGAGGAGCCCCTGCTGAGAAGGGTGCTGACTGGATCTAACTGGCTCCCTTTCACTACCCAAGCAGCAACTAAAGTCCTACCACCTCTAGCAAATCTTCCAGGACTAGAGGCTTCAGGGGCACAAGATCCCTACTGTTCCTTCTGGGTCACCTCCTGAAGATACATCTGCACATACTCACCAAAATGACCCTGAGACATCTGTCAGTAATCTGAAGTCACACCAGCTGGGGGACAATCCTGGCCAAAATCTCCCCTCTCGAGCAGGGACATATCTGCCAAAATCACTCTGTCAGCCCAAGCCCATACTCACAGATGTGCCAAATGTAAGAGGGGGAGCCAGGCAGGAGAAAGAGAATGATAGGCTCGGGCTGCTTTCCTCTCCCCCTGCATGTATCATCAACCACACAGACTTCCGCCCTTGACTGGGCACTCTCAGAGATGCCCCCCCACAACGCCGATGAGGGAGATAGCTACCCAGTGCTCCCTGCATCAGCCCGCCAGACAGCTTCCCGCCCGTTCTCAATCATCTGCCCTGACCCTGCCTTCACCATTCTGTCTTGTGCTCAGCTCCTGTCTGGCTGTTCCAGCCTCAGGGAGGGCTGCACAGCCTGGCTCAGTCTACACCAGCCTGCCCCACTTCTGGGTTTCAATTAGAATCCCCTCCCCTGGCATGGAGGCTCCTCGGGCTGATGGCCCAGTTACAGACCCCCCCCCCCCTCACAGCCCCCAACACACACCTTCCCTCTCGCCCTGCCCCGCACCACCCCTATCACGTGGTCTCACAGACTCAGCCTGGGCAGCCTGAGTGGGCAAGTCTTGTCTTTGCAAATAGACTGTCAGGTGCAAGAGAGCGGAGCATAAGTTGGACTCCTGCTGTGTCCTCTGGGCATCCACCACTTCCCAGTCCTGTGCCAGTGACTCAGTGAGCCTTGATGAATGAATGAGCCAAGTCTGAAAATCTAGCCCAGCCCGCTTCTGGTGGTATCTAGTGCAAACACAAAAAAGGAAAGGAGAGGAAGTAAATCACAGGGAGAGAGAGACAAGAGGAAGAGAGCAGAGCTCACTCCCATCAGGCCAGAACAAGGCAATCAGCTCAGAGGGCCACAGCCCAGGGAGCCTGGTGGCGTGCGCCCACAGCTCCCTACCTGCAACCCGTCAGTAATCCAAACCAGCAAATTTGCGGTTTCCTCATTCCATCAGCAGAGCATCTCCCAGGCAGAAAGCCTGTCTGGTCGGGGGCGAATTAATTGAGTAACTAACCTCCTTCATCACTGCCTCCGGCCCACCTTTCAGAAAGGGAGGGTCACACTCCAGGGAGGACTGACAAGGGGCAGGGGAGAGACCGCTTGTCCCGCAGGTCCTGCAGCCTTCTCCACCAGCCCCAAGTAGCCAGCAATTCTAGCCTATCCCACATCACACACAGCCCCCGAAGACTTCAAAGCCCCCTCACGCCCCTCCAAGACACACAGACCTCTGAGGCACACAGGCACACCTGCACACTGACTGTGGTACCTCCTCTCAATCAGCTTGGACGCTGGCTGTGGCTCCAGTTTTGAGCTCAGGCACCCCCGGGACATTGCAGGCAGTTAGATGCAGCAAAAGGAACAGGGAGGAGCAGGTGAAAGGAATCTGCCCAAAAGACTAACGCCAATCACAGAAGGTCCGGCTGCTGGAAAGGGCTGAGAGGGAGGGAGGGTCAGTAGGAAGGGCACATGGGACGGGGGTCAGAAGACCCAGGTTTGAGCCCTGATTCTGTCTCTTAGGGATTGTGCAACTTTGGGCAAGCCACCTAACCTCTTGAGTTGCAGCTTCCCCATCTGCAAAAGGGGCATAAAGCCTCCCTACCTCCAGGGCTGTCCTGGGATGCAATGAGCCCAGTAAGAGTTGCTCGCTTATGTCCACTCTCCTCCCCTCTGCAGAAATCCTGAGGAAGATACTGCACAGGCAGCTTGAACACTGCGCGGGCCAGGGAGCTCGCCAGGCACCCTCGTCACTATTTCACAGCTCTAACTACCATAAAGCTGTCCCTTACTCTGAGCCCCCACCTCCCTGCCTCTACTTTCTACCTAAGAGACGTGGGGCGGGGTGGGGGGAGACATGGGTCACGAAATCAGTCATATCAGTGTCAAATCCCAGCTCTGCCCCTTGACAAGTTACTTAACTGCTCTACAATAAATGCCTAACAATGCACAGAGTCGATGATCTACACACAGTGCCTGATTCAGTGCCTGGCACACACACACTTCATAAATAGTAGATAGTACTTCCTTTAATTATCATCCTCATCATTATTCTGGCTAATAAAACTAGTGCTTCCCTCTGGAGCAGTAAAGCAGAGGCCTAATTCCTCTCCCAGGAACCAGCTTTCCACATGTAAGAAGACAGCATCTCGTGCCCTGGGCGTTTTCTTCCCTAAGCACAACATCCCCACTTCTTTCTGCTCTTACTCACCCAGCAACCTAGAGATCCTTTGCCACGTCACCAAGTCTCCTCCTTGCCTTTCCTGGTCTGCCGATGCCCTCCCTAAAATGCAGCCCTGGACTCCGACTTCTGAACAGTGCCCTACCACCTGCACCCACCTCGGCACCTGGTGCACAGTAGGCACACAGAAACATTTGGTGACGGGGGATTCAATGAATGAACTCAACATTCTGCTGCATGGAATCTGAAAACTGAAAACAGCAACAAGCAGGGACGGCTCTTGATCCAGACACTCGATTTCCATCAAGACAGCCCGACAGTGACCCCCTCACACTGCATCCGACCATGCTCGCGCACGTGGAGCCTGCGCAGCCAGGGCCTTCGGGCACGTCAGCCAGAGCCCCCTCGCTATTGCTGCGGTTTTCTAAATCTAAGTGTAGGACTTTGGTAAAAGGGGCAACTGCCAACACTTGCCCATTGCCTGCCATCTTGCGAGTTTTGCTCCGTTATTACAGCACATTTGTGATTGAAAGTCCCGATTCTATCATCCAATGGATTGGTAAATTATTTCTCTCAACTTTCAGAAGATCACAGAATATTTGCACTAGAATGGATGTTAGAGATTATCAAATTCAATGCCTTCCATATCCAAATGAGGAAACTGAGCCCAGAGTAATGAAGTAACTTGCCCAAGAACAGCAGGAATTTTTGGCAAAACCGAGATTTAGGCCCTGGACCCTTCCTCTCAGCCGGATTGCTAATAGTAATACTACAAAATTTCTGCTGAGAACTTGCCTTGTGCCAGGATTTTAATATCTATTTCCTCCAGTCTTCATAACAATCCTGCAGGATAAACACTGCTTTCCCCATTTGACCAATGAGAAAGCTTAGGTAGCGCGTCCTGGACCGCAGACCAGGAACACACAGCCGAGCCTGCTCTGTCTGACTCCGGAACCCCGGCCCGCAGCCGCTGCGCCTCGGAACAGCTCCGACCGGATGTCCAATGGTCTGAATCTAAATGCGTCATCCTCCCTGCCCTGTTGCTACCTGTTCCTCCGTGGTGTTTGCTCCACTGTTAACAGCATCACCACCACCTCAGTCACTTAAACTAGAAACCTGGAGCCATCCGCAGACTCCTGCTTCCCTCTCTCTTAACCCCTCCCCCTCCAGCCATCCCTGGCAGAGCTCCTCAGCCTCTCTCCTCCCAAACTCGCCAGAAACTATCACAAAAACCTCAGGCCCAGGGTCTCCTTCCCAGCCCCTCTCCACTTCCTCCACACCTTCGATATTTGCGCTCACAATCATCTGTCCAAAATAAATTGGTCTTATGTCACCCCAACTTAAACACTTTGTTCGTTCTATTCCAAATTTCTTTGAAGAGCACACTGGTTCCTTCCCCACAGCTGGCAGGCCCTTCCACTCGAGCTCCTGCGCATCCTGCAAGACCCTACTCAAACCTCATCTCCCCCTCGTCTGGTCCCTGCCCTCCTGACTTCCCTAGGCGGATTAAGCCTTTGCAAGTGCTTCTGCTGCCACTCTTCTCACGGCATGTCCTCTAGAAGGCTGTCACTCCCTTTCCAGGTGAGCTGCTTGAGGGCAGGAAGGTGGCATTTCTGAATCCTCAGCTCCAATTCATGAATTTGCTAATTTATTCAATTTGCTAATTTACTTAACCTTGAAAATACTCAGTGAAAGTTGTTGAGTAAATTAGCAAAAGCATAAATCAGGGTCCTGCTTATAATTTTATTATAAAAAATAATCTTCTGTGGGCCAGCCCAGTGGTGTAGTGGTTAAGTTTCCGCATTCCGCTTCAGCGGCCCAGGGTTTGCCAGTTTGGATCCTGGGCATGGACCTACACATTGCTCATCAAGCCATGCTATGGCAGCATCCCACACATAAAATAGAGGAAGATGAGCACAGATGTTAGCTCAGGGTTAATCTTCCTCAAAAAAAAAAATAATCTTCTGTTAACTAAAAACCTGTCTTGAATTAAGATAAAATTTATTTAGAAAGATGATGTTAAAATTCTGACTGATAGGGTCCTTGTTAAAAGATGCACGAAATCCAAGCTTTCTGGTTGAAAGGAACTGACTTTGAAGATATCAGTGTCAACAAAGGAGGAAAAAAATCCAATTTCAAGAAATAAAGAATCTGAGCTATATAGATGTGTGACTATGACCCAAATGAATTCATTTGCTAATTGTTTCCATTTGCTTTAATCTGTAGCAACTCCCAGATTAGTGCTTTTCAAACTGCAGGTCATTACTCATTAGTGGGTTATGAAATCAGTTTAGTGGGTCAGGAAGAGTATTTTAAAAAATTAAAACAAAACAGAAAATACCTGAATGTATCTCACATAGCAATTTCACGAAACATTTTTTCAGGTGTAGCACGCACACACACAGGCGCACACACGTGCATGTACTTTGTCACACAGTTGGAGAAACATGGCCCTGGGTCTTTAATGGTGACATGGATAGCCCACAAGAGTCTCAGAGCCAGGGTTGACTGCCCGTGAGAATATGGACTTTCTAGGCATGGAATTCAGAGCCAGCGACCGTCTGCAGGGGGCCACACCTGCTCAGGAAGGTTTACCCAGCTGCAGGAAATACACTTGGATTCACACGCCAAGATGGAAATATGCTCAAAGGATGCCAAAAAGTTACGTGTATCATGAGAAGAGACAGAGCAAGTCTTGTCATTGTGAAAATTTGTCCTTGAGTCATTTGATCCAGCAACATCATCTGCTGGGCAGAACTCTGGCTGGGAACATGGACTCAAGGTGCTTCCCTGCAAAATGGGGAGACTAGTGCCCAGTTCACAGTGAAGCAAAACCTCAAATGGACAATATGTAATATAGACTCCTCATTCATTTATTCTTGATTGCTGAAATAAATCAAAGTTGGTTTAAAAAATGCATGAAGTGAGCTCAGCACAGAAGTATACCCTCCTAGCCCATTAAACTAGAGAAAACCAGTTCTGAATTGAGCCAATATTTTATCTGTTACAAATTCTACTCAGCTGTGTGCCTCCTGTGTCTAAAGCAGGCACCGCCTCCCACCGGTTCTCCACAACAGAAGGAAAACATCGGGCCCTCATGCATTTAAAGGCTCTGTGCAGGCAGGACAATGGCCTTGTGTCCTGTTTCATTTAGGGCAGAATGAGAGAAATGGGTTTAAAATGCAACGGGAGACCTACAGCAGTGAGCTGTTAAAGACAGGAGCAGGTGACCGAAGCAGGTGCTAGCTACCACCCTGGGCCGGTTGAACCCCACCCCACCTGGAGTCCGAGCTGGGCCGAGTGTTGGGGTGTGTAACGCACCCGGCATGGAAGCAGCACTGTCCCTTCCTTCCTAGATGACTTTGGGAGGTGCCTTCCTGTCTGCGGCATCCCTGGTTCCAGGATGAGGCGGGATGGTGACTGTGGGGTTGCCACCAACAATCGGCCCTCCCCCGGGGCCCCACAGCCTATTTCCAGCCCCTGATAGTTCCTGTCTAATGCCAACATCAACTGAGGAATTCAGGGCATCCTGGCCCAGCATTGTTCAAATCACACATTCCTCTTCATAAAAAGCTACGGAATAACTCTCATTCCTCCACCCTGCCTGGAAAACCACATCAGAGGACAAGCCACCAGACCCCTGCGTGTGATGGGGACAAAGGAGGATGGGCGGCAGGAGCCACAGCGTGTCTCCACCACTGTCCATCAGACCCCGCAGCAGATACAAAGACCTGCCCAGAAAGCTTGGCTGCCCCTTCCCACGGGCTTAACCCACCTCAAACCAGGGCAGCCAGAGCAGCTGTGGGTGGCCAGAGCCCCACCTGTCCCCTCAGCCTGGACGCGCAGCTTTTGAAGTGTCTCCCTGACTTCTTGTAGAAGCTGCAACTAAACTCTCAGGGAAGGGAAGAGAGACGACCTTTACTGAGAGCCCAAGTGTCCCCAGTGGGGCAAGCCCTTGGGTCAGAACCCTCTTGGTCTCTTGGGTCACCAGCCACGCTGAGGGCAGAAACGCAAATGGAGAAAACGTACACACAACAAATATTACGCTGTGCACTGCGGGGAGAGGAAGGGAAAAGGGTCCAGGAAGAAGAGGGAAAAGGAAAAAAGATAAGAAAGATGGAAGGAAAGAGTGTGCAGTGGGGAGAGGCTGACACTGCGCCCTAGCCTACAGCATGGAATGAAAATGCCACCAGCCTGTGTCCACAGCACTGTGCCACCTGCTGAAAGAAGTCAAGCAAAATGCGGGACTGCCTTTCAGCCCACGAGCAGACCAGTCAGCAGGCAAGACCCCCTTCCCGTGGCAGAGCTCACAGACCCCACGTGCCCAGGGCACCAGCCCATCTGTCCTTCTCACGGACCCATCTCCGACCACGGACGTAGCTCTGTGTGAAGAACTGTACCCTGTTTCTTAGTTGTAAAAAACTTGGGGACACTAGAAGTCATGGAAATATAAATTAAAAGGGCCAGGCTATCACTATTTACCTATCAGGCTAGTAAAATATATATCTATTTGAGCGAGGCTGCCCAACACTGGAAAGAGTGTAGTGCCTCCCCTCGGGGTCGCCCCCAGTGCCAACATCCCGACCGCCCCCCGCGTCCCTCGCTGACTCCTCCTCCTCTCCAGCGCTCAGTTCTTGGACAAGTAGGGGAAGGGGGCTGGGACCGGGGTAGGATGTAAAGATGGGATAGCTGATGCAGGTTTTCCTTGGGATTTTCTCTAACACCAACCTGATACCTTCTCCCCTGTGACTAAGTCCCGGAATGGAGCCCAAGTCACCAGATGAAAAGGAAGGACGTCTTAGTGGCGGTAAAGCTATTCAATGATTTAGTCTTCTTTTAACTTACTTTTCAATTCTTTCTTTTTTTTTTTTAAAGATTTTATTTTTTTCCTTTTTCTCCCCAAAGCCCCCCCGTACATAGTTGTATATTCTTAGTTGTGGGTCCTTCTGGTTGTGGCATGTGGGACGCTGCCTCAGTGTGGCTTGATGAGCGGTCCCATGTCCGTGCCCAGGATTCGAACCGACAAAACACTGGGCCGCCTGCAGTGGAGCATGTGAACTTAACCACTCAGCCACGGGGCCAGCCCAACTTCTCAATTCTGATAGGACTAAGAGACAAAATTGTAATCAATCAACAGACACTGAGCATCCTCTAATACCATGGGAGGCTAACAGGAGGGAGCAGGTGTACTGTGTGGACACCACCACCAACTGGATATGCAAAACTCAGGTAATAGCGATGAGATGCCTGTTCTGTGCCAGCTGCTTGGCAAGCTTCCTGGAGCCTTCGCACATTCTGTTCCCTTTACGGAATGCACTCCCCTCTCTCAGCCACTCTCAGTTTTCTCTGTGAAGCCTCTTCTTTCCCCACCCCAGGAATATCCCCGGTATTAAGACTCTCGCTCTGCACACTGCTCTGTGAGTCTTGAGGCTGAATCCCAGAACCTAGCACAGTACCTGGCTCACAACAGGTGATGATGAACAGATGAACGAGCCAAAGAAAAGACGCATGCCAGGCAGAGAGTGCCCACAGAGCTGAGGGCAGACAGCCCCTGACCCTGGGCTCCCAGGCCCTCCGAGGGCTCGGAGGGGAAGCGAGTATTCCAGGGAGGCGAGAAGAGCAGGGAATAGGGCTGAGTAGGGCCCCGAGAGCCAGCACGGCTCTGTTTAATATGCAGCGTGCAGATTCCCAGAAATCAATGCTCATTTTTAAAACACTGCTGCCCAGAGCCACCCTCCCTGCCTGACTCCAGGGCTGGTGTTAGGTGTCCTTCTATTTATAAAGCAACTCTCACTGCAGTGGTGCAGTGCTGGGCCCACACCCTGGCATGGAGCTGGGGCGGCGTGGGACAGGAGGAGAAACTGAGGCCTAGAAACAAGACACCCGAAACGCCAGGCAGGTTTCCATGCCAGAGAGAGACTCTCTTCTCTACCCCGGGCCCCTCACTCGAGGGCTCCTGACTGGCTGGAAGGTGCTGCTCTCCCTCTGGGCTCCCCTGACCACCACCAGAGAGGCTGGGCCTTTCAGGGAGAGGCTGCTAAGTGCTAAGGCCGTGAGCCCAGAGGCCCAGGAAGCACAAGGAGGCCCCTCCCTGAGGCCATGTCTCCAACCTTCTGGCAGTGGCCACAGTTCCCTACCTCACACCACCTCCCGGCAGACACACCCCAGCTCGGGGGGCTGCCACAGCTCAGCAGGCCCCCTGCCCGGGTGCCGACCCCCTGCTTCCTTCTCTGTCTCTCCATCTCCTCATCCACCCCCGGGAGCCTGGACACCCCGATGCCTTTGTGGTCAAGGCCCAGGAAGACGGATTCCTCTCATGCCACCCTCTTGGGCTTCTCCCTCCCAATTCCGGTTTCAGGCTGAGGACCATCCTTCCCCTGGGTCTCACCGTCGGTGAGATGCTGCCCCGGCTCCAGCACATCACATACCACACCTTCACTGAGCAGGGCTCACACCCACAGAACACACGAGAAGCAGAGGCTCGTGCCCAACATTTCACACCACATGGGGAAAAGCTGGTGAGGAAAGCCTTATGAGGGCTCCTGGCCGCCCCCTCAGAAGATAAGGAAGGAAAGACGAGAGACGGGGCCGGGAAGGCTCAAGACCCACCAAGTCAGGAGGCTCCAAGGCCCTGGCCACATCGCCACCAGCACAGCCGAACTGTACTGTGTATCCAGGGAAGGCCGCACAGGACTCGGCTGGGCCCGTAACCAGACACCCTGAGGAAGGCCCTGTCCCCAGGCACAGCGGGGCACACATGCTCGTGAAAATGGACACACAGACATCACTCCTTTTTCTAACACAGAGTCACAGGCTGCTGGAACTAGAAGGTGACCTAGAAATCATCCAGGTGCAAACCCTCTTTACAACTAAAGAAAAAATGAGGCTCCAGAGGGAAGAATTAACTTATCCGGGGTCACCTAGCAAGGCAGTAACAGAACCAATACAAAAACTCAAGTTTCTTGGGGCCGGCCAGGTGGCACAGCAGTTAAGTTCGCACGTTCTGCTTCGGTAGCCAGGGGTTCGCCAGTTCAGATCCCGGGTGCAGACCTACACATCGCTTGTCAAGCCATGCTGTGGTAGGCGTCCTATATATGAAGTAGAGAAGATGGGCAAGGATGTTAGCTCAGGGCCAGGCTTCATTAGCAAAAAGAGGAGGATTGGTGGTAGATGTTAGCTCAGGGCTGATCTTCCTCAAAAATCCTCAGCTTTCTTGACTCTGTGATCAATGTCTTTTCCACTACACTCATTCATTCAACAAACATTTATTAGGCAGAGAAGCCAGGCACTGTACTTGGCAAATGGGGTTGATTGAAGACAGAGTTGGTGCCTGTTTTCAAGATGCTTAAAATTTAAGAATAAAGAGACAGAGGGAGAAATACATCAAATAAAAATTTAAAAACAAAACAAACTCTAAATAGCACCAGAATATGACAAGTGATACAACACCTGTCAGGGCACAGATAAGGAGGTGACCATGTCCGCAGAGGGGCCCCTGTGCTGGGCCCACGAGGTGAGTAGGAGTTGGCCTGCCTAGCAGAGAGAGGAGAAAGGGCCTCCCCACACCGGGGGAGCAAACTGCACCGGCGACACAGAGACTGGAAGTACGGGGCACAGTCAAGTCGAGACAAGGACAGCAGGGTGGCCGGTGTGTGCAGCTTGTGAGAGCGCTGGAGGCAGGGCCACAGCCCCATGCCAGGGGCCAAGAGGGCCACACCGAGTCTGGGCCTTCTCCCGGGACAGCAGGGAACCATGGAAGTTAACCTACGTGGGCACGGGGATCACCCTGCACACAGAGGGCACAGGGAGCCATGGCAGTGGGCGTGGCCACTCTGTAGATCAGCGGACAGTTTGGAGGAGCTAGTCAGGAAGCTACTGTTAACGTTCAGGTAACACACCTTGAGCATCTGAACTGGGAAAGTGGGCTCAAGAGACAGGGAGAAGGTGGAGATGACAGAACCCAGATGTGGGATCAAGAGAAAAAACAGAGAATGACTCCTAAGTTTCTGAAGGGGAGGACCAGGATGGGTGGTCACAGCGTCCACCGAGACCATCCTCTTCATTTAATAGACTCGCTGGCTTTGTGCGGTTAGCTACCTTCCGTGCCCACACGCCTTGGACAGCTCTGTATTCCCCACGGGCTCAATCAATACCTGCAGGCTGATGCTGATTACAAAGCAAGCAGGATTCCAAAGCTGAAGGCAGCCTTACGAAGTGACAGTGCTGATGGATCGAGTACAGGAGCGGGTCCTATGAACCGACCCAGCTCACCACCCAACCCATCACCCATCTCACTGGGGTCCCTAAGCAGGAGTGGGCCCAGCAGCACTGCCAACAGGGGCCAGGGGAAGGTACGTGGAAACACTCAAGACTAGAGCCCGTCCCACGATGCTGATTCTGTGCACCAGGGGGGGACTCAGTAAGCTGCTTTTAAATTCCCAGGGACACTCAAATGCTCACTCCAGACTAATTATTAAATCCTCTCATTTTAGAGATAAACAGGCCTGCAAAGCTAAGCAAAGATCCATAGCTTTGAAGGGAGAATGGCTACAGAGGAGAGACCAGAGCCAGTCCATGCTGGCTCCCAGGGCTACCTGCAGAGCTGGGCAGGAAGGCAGAGTGCACCTGCATCCAAGGACCAGTCTGCATCCCTCCTTCCACATGGTGACCGAGAGCAGGCTGGGGCTGGGGGGCAGTGATAGATGGATCCTGCTGTGCCAGCTGCTGCCAGAGGGCCAGGGAGGAAGAGGAGAAATGAAAAGCCTGGGAGATATTTTCTCTGTGATTTGTGCTGCTCGAGATGCCCTGTAGCAATATTTATCCTGCAGCTCTGTCCCACTTTCGTTTATTATCCAGCTTAGCCTGAGTTATCACAACCAGGACGGGACCCATAAACTAGCTACCTGACACCATCAGGACCATGCAGCGTATTTTAAAATCTCAAGGAGCAGCTTCTACTCTCCACAGAAATTTAAAGAAGTAGGTGCGCTCCTCATCGTCTGGGGATGGTGGCCATTCTTGAAGCACACACAAGAACTTATCACTTAGCTGCCTTACTCCCAGAGATGCACCCTGGAGCTTGCACATCTATACCCTTCCATACCCACCTACAAGTGCAGACCACTAGCTGGTAACTGCCCCTCGTGCAGGCCTGTGAGACACAACTTCCAGAGAGGCCCACATCAGTTCTAGGGTTGAATTTTAATCATCTGTTGACAGCAATTCATTAAAACATTTGCCAGTAATGAGTGAATAATGATTTATTGAGCAAGTTCTATTACTTATTAGGTCTGCACTGGGCAAAGGGGGTTAGACACGTAAGATCAAGTCCTCAATGATTATCTTATCCACCAGATCTATCCACGGCACACATGGGGCTGGATAACTAACAATACATGAAGGACAGGAGTCTAGTGGGGGCGGGGAGGGGAGAGCAGGGCCGTCAGGTGTTCAGGGCCAAGGGATGCTCAGGGTTGAGGCTGGCATCAAAGAAAACTTGGCAACAAGGTGGACAGTAATTCCTAGACTGATGGCAAACCGTTTCTAAAGATCACAGATCAGTTACGTGATCTAGTTACCGGGTTTATGGAAGCGCACAAAACCAGAAGAAAAAAAAGACAAAAAAAAAATCCCTGCCCTCATACGGCTTACATTCTGATTTAAGGACATGGGGGCAAAAATAAAGACAACTAAGAAAGAAGTCCAAAATATATGTGTGCTGTGCTACGTAGAAAATGAAGAGGAATAAAGGAGACCAGGAATATGTGGGGGTGGGGGAAGGGCAGCTGTTTTAAACAGAACCATCAGGGAAGGCCTCCGTGGCGCATCTGGGCACGGGCAGCGACAGGCAGACAAGTCAGGAAGCTGCCATAACAATCCAAGCAAGAGACGACGGATGTGGCCAAGATCAGGGCAACAGCAGTGGAAGCAGCAAGAGGAAGATGGATCCTGGTTGTTCTGTGAAGGAAACGGGGTAGGGGAGACCAAAAGCGTGCTTTTCCATACGTTCAGATGCCTATTAGTCATCCAAGCAGAGATGTGAACCTATGATTTTGTCAGTCAAAGAACTTTAGAAACACCAGAGACTTCAGAGAGAAGGACCCACAGTCCTCACCCAGCAGGGAGTGACGCGACGGGGCCTGAGCCTTCCCTGGTAGCTCTCCAGCAGGGGCCACTGCCATGCTGGTCCTTCTGCTCTGCTCAGGGGTCCACATCATCACCCCCAACGCTCCTGCTTGGCTCAGCTGGGGAAGCCTGATCTATGCATCCATCTCCTTCACTAGGTGAGGTGCTCTGAGGCCAGGGGGAGCCAGGTGACTTGCCCAAGGCCACCCCCACTCCCTGATTAGAGCCAGGCTCAGGGGTCTCTTCACACTACACAGATCCACACATTAGGTTTGTTTCCAGGAATATAATTTTGATGACAGGGAGGGAAAGATCTCTACTTCTAGAAGTTTTTTCATAAAAGTTGCTTTTGAATTCTGAGTTTTTTCCCAAGAACATACATTACATGCAAAATTCATGCTATATATCTGAATGCAAACTGGACACAGATAGGTATGTGTGACACAAGAATATAGGTTACAGGTATGAAACTGGAGTAACTGCAAAGTCTGTCTCCACAGAATGGAAGGAAAATACTGAGCCCTGCCATGGACCAATGTGGATGTGTCAAAAGGCTCTAGAACATTTCTGGCAAACACCATAAATGAGATGGATGGGAGAGATATTCAGATTTAAGTGACATTTATTGAGCACCTTCTACTTCCAGGCTGTTCTTTCGCTTCACTCAATTCTCACAGCAACCCTGTGAGACAGGTGTTATGATTCTCAGATGAAGGAATTGGAAATTACAGAGGAAAAGGGACTTGTTCAAGGTCACAGCAGCTAGGAAATGACAGAGAAGGGATTCAGGACATGTGCCTCCCAGGACATTCTGACTCCTAAATCAGAACTCTCCCATTGCCGTGCTGCCTCCCCAAAACAAGGCACAGAGGGGCCCCACCATCAGGCTCAAGGGGATGGCCTGGTCTCACTCAGGACACTGTGCGTACCTCAGGCTGCCACATCCTTCACCACCAGCCTTTTCCAGGACTGGCACCGTCCACGGCCATTGCTTCTGGATGACAGGGAGTCACCTGCCCACCACGATGCCTGACACAGTCTTCCCTCCTTCAAATATTGCTCAAAACTGCCTCCTCTATCAGTCCTCCAGCCTACCACATGGCTCTACCCCTCCAAGGAGCACATGGGCCTGGAAGAACCTCACGAATGCCAGGTTCTGCGCTGCATGACCTCGGCCCTTGGGTCTACAGCCCTTTCCAGCCATAATTACCCACATCCTTACTGAGACCTACGGCTCTGAGTGTTCACAGTATTTATTATGAACAATGATGTCGCACGACATTGGCACAGCACTCTCCACCTTTCCTAGGCTGTCACATTGTTAACTCCACTGCTCCTTATCCCTAGTCTGGATGGGAGGGAGGCCGGGGCGCCTATTGCCTCTGGACATGTGACGAAACTGAGCTATGAGAGACGGGGACTTTTCCAAGGACAACAAACTAATTCATATCTGAACCAGAACTAGAAATGAGAGCGTCTCATTTCTGTGAGAACTCCCGTATGAACTCCCTCTCTCTGCCCCGACTTGCTGGAACAGGGTCTTCTCCCACCTCTCCTCTCAGACTTGAGGCCAACCTGGCCCTAACCACC
Source organism: Equus przewalskii (assembly GCF_037783145.1). Classification (NCBI taxonomy): domain Eukaryota; kingdom Metazoa; phylum Chordata; class Mammalia; order Perissodactyla; family Equidae; genus Equus; species Equus przewalskii. Next base: position 32,172,098 of record NC_091835.1, on the reverse strand, counting down.
CAAACCAGAGTGAGCACCTTCTGCTCACTAAGGGGGAAGGCAGAGCCCTGCACGGAGAGAGGGGCAGCCCACGTGTTGAGGACCTTCACCCCTCTCCAATGCCCCAAGTCTAGAAGCTGGAATGGTCACTGAAGACTCCGAGCAGGTGAAAATGAAGCCAGTGTTCTCTTCTCGGACTCCACTCCACAGAGAGTCCCAGCCAGGCAGCCTGCTGCCAGGGTGTGTGGAAGGAAGGAGAAATGACAAGAAGAGAAGCGTACACACACGGCATGTTCCCCGCTCCATTTAATGCCACATGAGATCACCACCTTCTATTTCTCCACTACCTTCCTCCTGAGTCACATCCAAACCTGAGCTCATCCATCTGCATGCCAGCGCCAGCCAGGAGAGGAGGCGGCCGGACGACGCACCACGTCTTACTCACTCGCTCGCTCAACAAGCTCCTCACTGATGGAGACGCTCAGAGGGGGGCGGCGCAGAGTCACCCTGGCTTCCTGAGGGATAGGGCCTGGCCTGGGAAGAGGGTTGAGATTTGCCAAATCCTGCCCCCAGCCCCAGACCCCAATTCTTCACCAATCCCTATAGCCCTCTTGAGACATCCATCAGGAAAGAGATGGGACGCAGCACGTCATGAGTAAGTACTAATGATTCCCAGACAGAGACCCAGGGGAACGGGCAGGGCTGGGGAGAGAGACAGAGCCTTGGCACCTCTCCTCTGAGCCCTCGTGGACTCTCGTACCCTGTCCTGGATTCGTTACTTGTGTACACGCATTCTGTTCTGTGTGCTGGACATGGAGCAACTCTGGGGAGTGTCCATCCAGTGCAGCCCCTGGCACGTACATATTGGGAACACCTACATGCTGGCTCTTGGTTTTGAACTGAAGGAAAAAAGTAAGAGAGCCAGAGGGAAAATTTTACAAAGACCTTATCAACTGAATAGGTCTGAAGCATCTGGAAAGAGCTGGTGCAGCATAGAGGGATGAGATTTTTCTGATGATAAAGAAAAATGTGAACGGTTCTTTGCCAAAAATGGCTAATGCTAGCCCTGCCTTGCAGGGGGCTGAGCTAAAAGGCGTTGTGGAGGCTCCCCAGCTGGGGCTTCTACAGCGCTTTTTGGTGTGTTGTATGCGACATGACAGCTGCCTCCTGCTGCCACTCTTCCCTGCACCCTGGGGTTCCCTAGGGCCATGGAGAGGAAATCACCCCAGGCCATGCCTTCATCCACAAAGGCCTGACTTCTCTCCCTCCAAGGGCATAAGCTCAGGACCTGACCCTGCAGTGTCAGGCCCAAAGCTCCCAAAGGAGCCCATGGGGGCAGTGAGTGCAGTCGAGCACACTGCCACAGACGACGACTCTGCAGGTCTAGTGTAAGGTTCCCCCCACCCCCAGCCATGTGATGCTGGCCAAGACCCCTGGAGGAAACTCACTCAGCCTTGGCCCCTGTATTCCAGGTCAGCAGCCACATCTGTCCCCAGGCAGCTCCCAGCCCCTGCCATCCTAAGCTTGCAGAGCAGACCAAGGGAGGCCATGCTCACAGCAGTTAGGAAGCAGCTGTCGAGACTTGGAGCCACATTTGAGGGACCTGTGCACACCCCAAATCCAGCCCATCATGGGCTCCATGCCCCCAAATCCACCCAGCCCACCTCCATCAACCCTCTCTAGCTGAACCTTGGGTCTATCTCACCACTCGTCTTCACTGAGCACCCACGTGCCAGCACTGTTACAACCACCAAAGGGGAAGGCAGGTGCAAAAGCACACCAGATATAACCCCAACCTCAAGGGGCTTCCAGCTCCTTCTACTCTAAGCTGACCGAAACTACACTGAAGTTATATGTTTACTTATCATCCCTGAAATACGTGTTAGCCTCTCTGTGTCCTCATTGGCTGGCACAGAGTAACTTCCTTGATGGAAGAGCTAAAAATCCCAGACTGTGCTCAAAAATCTCATTTCTAGTGCTCAACTTTATTGGTCATCAGATAAAATCAAATTTGGCAAAATCAAAAAAAAGCCAACTGAGATACCGCTATACATCCACCAGAATGGCTAAGACAACAGAAAAAACAACAAAAAACACCAAGTGCTCAGATAAACACAGACATCCAGAACTCTCCGACACTGCTGTTGGGAGTACCAATTGGTACAACCGCTGTGGTAACGGAAGTGCAATGTACCCACATTCTCTGTCTCCGCAATTCCACTCTTTGCTATAAACCAACAGAAACGGGTTTTGATGAAAAAGGTATACCAGGATACTCATAGAAGTACTACTTAAAAACAACCAAAATCTGGAAACTACCAAAATGTCCATCAACAGAAAGGCTAAAGCAATTGTGGTACAGTCCCATGGTGGAACACTACGCAAAAATGGAAACTAATGAACTCGAGCTGCTTCCAGCAACAGAGATGAATCTCAGGGGGAAAAAAAAGTTGAAGAAAAGAAGCCAGACACAAAAGAGCATACACTATATGATTTCCTTGATGTGAAGTTCAAAACCGAATCTGCACTATTAGATGTCAGGATAGTGGGTACCCTTTACTGGGGGCAGTGGTTAGAAGGGGACATGAGTGCGACTTCTGGGGTGCTGGTAACGTTCAGTTTCTGAATCTGGGTACCAGTCCCATAGATGTGTTCACTTTATAAAAGTTCACTGAACACTGCGTTTGTTTGTTTGTATGTTACACTTCAATAAAAGGTTAGAAATATTTTCCCTTTCTGTCTATTTATTCACACCAGTAAGCCCTTTCATATTAAGGGACAAAGCAGTTCATGCAAAATAAATCACTGAGCATCTGTGAGTGTGTGTAATAAACTAGAGTTTTTTCATCTTCAAAATGAAGAATATGAGATAATCTCTAAGGAGCCTTCCAGCTCTAAATAGTATGATGCTTTGATCCTATTCTCAGTAAAACCTCATTAATCAGTAATAAGAAATCCTTCCCAAATTAGTGAAAAGCAAAAAACATGGCACATTTGTTTAAAGAAGGCAATGTGACTGCTTTCAGGAACTAAGCACGTTACAAATTAAAATATAAATGCCCACTAAATTGAAGTTAATGAAAAAAATCACAAAATACATTAGGCTTACGCTACTTAATACTACTTGGATGTTATTAAAATCCTGTGTCTTGTCCATGTTAGATTCTTATTTCAACCATTTTAATCAAGGAGCCATGAATGTCAAATGACTACATCTGCTGTATTACCAGTGACCAGATTAGGGCTTTGATGGGAACATGGACGCAGACATCTCTGACCCAAGGCGGTGCCGCTTCCCCTCCCAGCCCTGTTAGACTGAGCCTCCTACCACACCTGGGAGAAGCCGGGCCCCGCTGAGCCCCCGGCTGCTCCCACTCCGTGAGGACTGTCCTCTGCATGAGGCTGCCTTCGAACATGGCCGACACACAGATTACTTAGGAGACTTAAGACACCCCAGGGAGCTCGGCAGCACCAATGATGGCAGCAGATTCTAGCAGGCAGCAGGACGGGAATTCTAGGCGCCATCATAAATAAAACCTCTGCTCAGCGGCTAATCTCACGGGCGCCTCGCAAATACACACACAGATCGGCTAAGGCTCACTCGCAGCCTTGAGAGCTTACACGAGGCATCTCCCACCCGCCCGCAGCATCGCAGCCGGTCGGCACTCTCTCTGGGCTGCAGCACCTCCTCTGTACAATGGGGAGAAAGGCTCCATGACCCTCACCCCGCTTGGCAGTGGTGACAAGGGACCTGGTTCACTAACGCTTTGAATATTTCTGGACTCCCCCGCCAAACAAGAGAGCCTGGGGCGGCACTGGCTTAAAAGAAGCAATTTCCTGGAGGCCACGACACAAGTCTAAGAGAGCCGCATCTGCCCAAGGAATCGTCCGTCATCTCCTAAGAGTTACTGAAAAAGGAGTGAGCGAACCTGGATTCCCAGCAAACTCCCCACTGACAGTTCTCCTTTCCCCTACCAACAAAGGGGCTGAGCGACGGGATTAGTGGCCAAGTACTCGACTTGGGAGAGTTAACTCACAGGGTCCAGCCTCTTCGCTAAGATCTAAATGCTCTGGCCACTTGGGCCTGAAGACCTTCATTCTGTCAGAAAAAGGGGCAGCTGAGTTAGGCCTCCCTTCCCCCAGCCCTGGGGCTGTGAGTGCACTTCCCCTCCTCCAGGCTCCACCACCTGTCTCTGGACCAAATACGGATCACAGAGAGGCATTTCCTGAGCTCTGCAAGCTTGCTGACCCTGGAGGTTAATCCTACCCCTCCGTGGCCAGGCCGCATGACGATGAGGCTCTCTCCCTCCCAACAGAGGGAACCACAGAATCCTGGAATTTCAAGGCTATAGGGGCCTGAGAGACCACTAAGTTCAAGGCTCCAAAATGTCTAGGGATTATCCCAACATCACAGGGCAGAATGGAGAGGCCAGAGTTCCAAGTTAGGTGCTCTTTTTACTAGACCAAAGATAAAGCCTCCTTGACATCCTAACGCCATCTTGGCGCTTTGGTGGTGATGACCTGGAGCGCTGTATCGGGAAGGACTGAGTCGGGGGCAGAGGAAAGAGTGCTGTGGTCAATTAGCAATATCTGCCTCAAGGGAAGGAGGAGGGTTTTGCAGTTACATATCTGCTGACGTGCCACTAAGCCACACGGACTCCCAGGACGAACACTCTGCATCTCCGTATCCAGAAAACTCTAGGTGTCACTCTCCAGGCTGGGACACGGGCAAGGGCCAGGGAGAGTGGCTATCCCTATGGGGAAGAGAAGAAACTGAGTCAAAGAGTGAAGGAGACCGGAATGAGTTCAGAGCAAAATCCAGAAAACTCTGCTCTCGTTTCAAATCAACTATTATTGATTGAGTGTCTGCTCTTCATTTACTGTACAACCACACATCAAATGCCCACTGTGTGCAAGGGGTGGTTGGCTTCCCGACCAATGCTGCCTCCCAGAGTGTGAGCCTCCCTCCAATGCCTGCTCCGGACTTCAGGAACAAGTCACCTTCCCTTCTGTTCTGCAGACACTGTGGCTGAAAAGAGAGGCAAAAACATCTCCCATGATTGTTGCAAGTCTCAAAGTGAAATCCATACAAAAGTGCATTTGGAAACAGAAAGCCCCACATAAGAACAGAGGCTCAGCATCAGTGCCTCCTTCCCTCATGAGGGACTGGGCACCCACCAAGCACCGGGGCCTCCAAGCCTCTGTGCCAGTCGGTCTTCCCCAAAGGCCCTCTGTGGCTAGGCATTCTAAGTGGCCCCCTCTCTCCCTGTGGCCTCTCGTCCCACTCAGCCCCACCTTCCAGTTCAGGACTGGGGGTGGAGCTGTAAAGAGGAGAGAACAGAGAAGAGCTGTCTAATCAGTAGGGGAGAAGTCCAGCCGCTACATTAACAATAGCAAGTGAGTCTATATCCAGAGGCAGCAACTCACACCAGAGATTTTCTGTGTCCTCCACGGCAGAGCAAGGGATTACCACTGATGTGTTATCTGCTCCAATTCTTCCTGCCAGGAGTCAAGTATAATACCTTAGTAATGTGGCCCCAGTGAGGTTCCTTACACAGAAATATGTAAATTATACACAATGGATGGAGAACACCGCACACTGACATCTGTCTCTCACAGATACTTCCTACTCCAGGATGTGAAACCCAGGAAAATCCTCTGGGCAGCATAAAGCTGTAGGCAGAATGCTAACCTGGGAGGCAGAGACCCAGCACCAATAATCTGTGACCTGGGCACTGTAATCAAGCAGACTTTGTTGAGTGACAAATGTCTGTAAAGCACCATGCTAGGTGTGGTGGAGTGGAAGGGAGGAGAAAACACAGTAACATACAAAACAAGGAAGCATGGTTCCTATCCCATGCCCTGTGCTTCAATTCCAGGGTTAAGACATATACACAAATATTTTACCAGAGGGCAGATGTGGAAAGTGGCAAAACAGAGGCAGAAACATAATGAAGAGAAGATTAAAAAGAGATCATTATATTCAGTTGGGAGTAGGAAGCAGTGGCAAGGCTTTACAGACAAGATATTTAAGCTGGAACCTGAACAGTTGACAGGCTTTTGAAGACAGCCAAAGAGCAATGGGGAATGAGGTGAAAGGAAGAGCTTGAGCTCAAGGTGGAAAAGCATTCATTCATTCATTCATTCATTCATTTCTCTAACAACTATTTATAGAGCCGAGCAGTTTCTACATGCTGGAGATGAAGAGGTGAACAGCACAAACAGGCATGGAAGTGGTCTGCGCTAACTGGAGCCAGGAACCATGGAAGTGGATGGGAATAAGCCTGGAGAAGAAAGTTGGGGCCCTACTGGAGAGATCTGTCAGTGGCTAGCAAGCCCTGCCCTTCACATACTGTCAACAGCAGGAAGAAGGAGGAAGCCTGGGCCCTCTGAGGTCCCCATTGCCCTCCCACTGGTACTCTACCCAGCAGGGTGCCCAGTGCCTCAATGTCTGCCTCAGCTCTCATGGTGGGGAAGATGGTCCTTTGAGCCTCGGGCCAGGAGGCCGGGGGAGAAAAGGGGTACGTGTAGCCTAGAGCCTGGTATAACCATAACTTGTCTCCCTAATGTCCCTTAAATCACTCAGGGGGCCTATCAGCTCTGCTGAGAAAGTGCTGAAGGGAAAGAAAACGGTCCTCCTCTGGCACGGAAGCAGGGTTGGACTGAAGGAGCCAAAAAGCTGAAAGTATCCTCTTTTCCTTTTTTCCCCAAACATCCATCGCCTCTGGTCTCAGCTGTCACTATCATCTCCTCCCCAACTCGATCAAGGGCCTGCAAGGGCCCCATCACCTGGACTTTGGAGCCCTCAAATACCTCTCCAGGTAGAGAGACAGTTGATAACTTCCCTGTTGTTGGTTCCAGCAGGTCTCAGGAGCCGGGGCAAGCCCTCCTACAATGGAAGCCCACATCCTCTTGTTCTGACCTTCACCGTGACCAGAATCAATTATTTAGCATCCAGCTGCACACAACACCTTTCTGGAAGTTGTGAAGAGCAAGTTAAACAAACACAGAATTATAAAATCTCAACACCAAATATTGTCACGCAGGGGCTGGGGCGGCATGTTGGTGCTACTGCAGGAGGAAAGGGCAAGGCAATCACCAACATATTCCCCGAGCCAGGCTCCACGCTGCTTGTTCTCCAGGCTTCCCCTCAGATGGCGGGCTGCTCCAAGTGACCTTTACAATCCCATCCATTTCAACAAACAGTGCTGGATATCCACATATCTACACTCAAAAAGTGAAGCTGGACCCCTACCTCACACCACACACAAAAATTAACTCAAAATGGATCATGGACCTAAACGTAAGAGCTAAAATGACAAAACTCTTAGAAGAAAACAAAGGAGTAAATCTTTATGACCTTGAGTTAGGCAGTGGTTCCTTAGATACAAGACCAAAAGCATAAGTAATAAAATAAAAATGAGATAAATTGGACTTTATCAAAATTAAAAACTTTTATGCTACAAATGATACCACCAAGAAAATGAAAAAACAATCCATAGAATATGAGAAAATATTTGCAGATCATATATCTGATAAGGGGCTTATATCCAGAATATATAAAGAACTCTTATAACTCAATAATTAAAAGACAATAACATTTAAAAATAGGCAAAGTATATTTATAGATATTTCTCCAAAGAAGATACACAAATGGCAAATAAGTACATGAACAGATGCTCAAGATTATTCATCATCAGAGAAACGCAAATCAAAACCACAATGAGATACCATTTCACACCCACTAGGATGGCTACAAAAAGACAGACAATAAGAAGTGTCAGCAAGGGTGTGGAAAAATTGGAATCCTCTATATACTGCTGGTAGGAATGTAAAATGGTGCAGTCACTTTGGAAAACATTTTGGTGGTTCCCCAAAGAGTTAAAAATGAGTAATCATACGACCCAGCAATTCCTCTCTTAGGTATAGACCCAAGAGAAATGATAACGTGTCCACACAAAAACTGGTACATAATGTTAATTGCAGCATTATTCTTAAGAGCCAAAAAACTGAAACAACCCAAATGTCCATCAGGTGATGGTTACAGGTGGGGACATCTTGGGGACAAACCAGGCTGCCAGGGTCTGTCCAGCTCCAGAACAGAGTTGATAATTCCTCTGAAGGCAGATCTCGTGGGATCTCAAAAGCCATTCCAGGCCTGACCAGGGATACAGGGGATAAGAAACAAGTGGGCCTCACTGTCAGACAGACACCTGGTCCCAGAAGGAGAGAAGGACCATATGGTATCCAACAGTATCCGCCATTCAAACCTCCTCATCAGTGGCGCCTCGGGGAGAACTGCTGGCACCAGGAAGATGGCCTGATGGGTGAGGTCAGGCCCTATCCTACAAGCCAGATGGGTTGACGCCTGAGGGAAAGTGCACAGGAACAAATGGTACAGGTACAGCCTGCGAGACTCAAAATCCAGGCTCCCTGAGATGGGTCCCTGGGTCCTAACCATGTTGGAATAGACCAGGCCACAAGCAGTGATTTCCAGGGGACACACCTGAACTGCCAAGGACCAGTCCACCTAAAACCGCAATGCCTGTTCCCCTGAAGCCAGATCTTACAGGAGCTCCCCTGCCTTTTATCATCTTGGGTAGTGCTGGGGAGTTCGCTGATGAGAGTCACCTGGGAGACCTGAGTCCCCACAGGACTCTGTGTGTCATCCAGGCACAGGGCCATTAGGGGCATTGCCCATACAATGAAATATTATTCAGCAATAAAAAGGAATGAAGCACTGGTATATGCTACAACATGGATGAAATCTGAAAACACTATGCTAAGCAAAAGAAGCCAGACACATAAGACCCCACACTGTATGATTCCACTTATAAGAAACGTCCAGAACAGACAAGTCCACAGACACAGAACACAGGTTAGTAGTTGCCTGGGGCTGGAGGTGGCATGAGGGTTGGGGGAAATGAGCAGTGAGTAATGCTAACGGGTATGGGGTTTCTTTTAGGGGTGATAACATGTTCAAAAAATAGATGTGTTGATGGTTATGCAACCCTGTGGACATCCAACCCACTGAGCTGTACATGAAATGGGTGCAGCAGTTTGCTAGGGCGGCCACAACAAAGGACCACAGGCCAGGTGGCTTAAGCAACAGACGTTTACTGTCTCACGATTCTGGAGGTGGATGTCCAAGGTCAAGGTGTCGGTGGGATTAGTTTCATTCTGACGCCTCTCTCCTTGGCTTATGGTTGGCCGTGTTCTCCATATGTCTCCATGTGGTCCTTCCTCCCTGCGTGTCTACGTCCTCATCTCCTCCTCTTAAAGGACACCTGTCAGATTGGCTTAGGCCCCATCTCAAGGACCTCACTGAACCTTAATTACCTTTCTGAAGACTCTATTTCCAAATACAGTCACGTTTTGAAATACTTCAACATGAATTTGGAGCAGACACAACTCAGCCCCTAACAATTGGAGCATTTTATGGTATGTGAATTATATCTCAACACAACTGTTTTTAAAAATCCTATCCACAAATCCTAGAGATTAGATCATCCAACCCCCTGTTTTACAAATGGGAAACTGAGGCCCAGAGGAGGGGAGCTGCTTGCCCAAAGTCAGAGTTGGGCAGAGGCAGAGACGGGAGGAGAGCTCACGGCTCCGACTCCAAGTCTGGCTCTCTTTGTCCCACAGCCTCCTGCCACCACCGCCTCGAGGGCTCAGAAACTAGACAGCGATGGGAAAAGTAAGAGAACTTTAGACTTAAAAAGAAAATGCCTCAGAACTTAGATCATGTGCAATTAAGGAGTAACTACACTCCACAGCTTGTGGGAGAGGGGGGCAGCCAGCAAGCTCCGAGGAGGCCCTGGAAGAGCCCTGCTCGGTGACAAGCAGAGTCGGTGAGCGAGTGCTACATTAATTCCACATCTGCTGTGTGCCAGGCGAGAGAGGAGCATGTTCCTGAGCAAGACGGGTGGACAGAAGAGCTGGCCCTTCAGCTAATCCTTGAAGAATGGGCCTAATCCCACCAGGCTGAGGGCTTTCCAAGCAACAGGAACCACGTGACAAAGGCAAGTTGGCCAGTGCAGCAGAAGCATATGCTTTATACAAGGAGCCACGGGGACAACAAAGCAAAGGTAGGCCAAGGTCAGATTCCGGAGAGCCCTCTGCATGCTATCCTTAGAAGCATGGACTGGAGATAAGCAACAGGGAGCCACTGAAGTTTCTGGAGCAGGAGTGTGACATCACCTGAGAGTGCTGGGGAAAGGAGGCTCCACCCCCCAGCCAGCAGACAGGCTGGGCGGCACTGCAATAGCTGTTCCACAAGGCATTCAATTCACAGCCGAAGGCAGACAGGGAAGCGGGAAGCTCCCGGGCTTCGAGGGGCATGTAGATTTACCTTACTGAGACAGAAGAAAGCAAGAAGTTGAGGAAAGCAAGAAGAGGAGGGAACTTTCCGCAGGCACTGAAAAGCCGCCAACTCCTTGAGCCGATGTTGTGATCTGGTGCTGACAGCCCTTCATCTTTTCCATTTCTTCCCTTTTCTATTCTTTTAGGAGATAAAAGGAGGGGTGGGGAAGGAGACAGACACAATGGAGTTGCTTGGGGAACAAAAGCCCTGGTACGTTTTTGCTCCTGCTTTCAGCAGGCTGTGCCCTATAATCACATCCGATGCAGGGCCCCAGCCCGTGTTCCCCACTCAGGAGGCAGAAGTGCGCCCTGGGCGGCAGTGGCGCCTGCCCGCCGCCATCTGCCGAGTCCACCTCAGCGGGGGGAGGCACACAGAGGATGGAGCACACAGCCTAAGACGTCCGAGACTTTGGTTCCAGTCCCTGCCGCGTCCCCGAAGAGCTCTGTGACCGTGAGCAAGACACTCACCCTCTCTAGGGCCGCGTCTTAGTCTGCACTGACAAGAGCAGCTACTATTAATTATTGAGTGTCCACAACGCGCCATGGACCACTTTAGGTTTTTATCCCTTACAAAACACGCTGTGAGGGAAGTCTCAGTCTTCCCATTTTACAGATGGAGAAACCGGGGTCCAGAGGTTAACAGGTTAGTCAAGTCAGAAGGCTATGCTTAGGCCCAGATTTGTCTAGCTTCAAAACCCACGTTCTTAAGCTATACCACATTGAAGTGAATTAAGTGGAATAATAAACCCGCTCGCCCCTCCCTCACCTGCTTGCCATGTGGCTCAGTGGGGAGAACTCACACTCAAGACCTGCAAGGGTACCATTCACAATACTGCAGTCACTCAAGGTCAAAATGTGGTGGCCCTCAAGTCAGCTGGACCTTGCCCCAACTGGGGCCCTCACCCCAGGCCCTGCTCCTCCACAAGGCCCTGCCGCTAGCCCAGCCTATCCGCCCTTCCCTTCCAGCCCTGCTGGCCCACTCTCACTTCCTCCACCATGCTCTCGGCCCCTGGATTCCATTCGACTCTTAGAAGCAAAGCCCAAGTCTCACCTTGATTCCAAACTCCGAGAGGCCATCCAATCAAGAGGTGGCGGATACATCCACCAGCACCTTCACTCCTGACCCCTGGGGCTCCCCACCTGCTGCCCCTCAGTGCCCCCAATCCTGGAGGGGATGACACGGGAGACGCGGATCACATCTCTAGGACAGGACCCAGCACCCAGAAGGCAGCTCTTGGCTACTGTTGTTCAGAACAAGACCTGGGCCCGGGCAGCACACCACCGTCCCCTTCGTCAACACCACACTCCCTTCCTCTCGGGCAGGCACCACATGCCAAAGGTGCCCGCAGAGAAACATGGAGATGCTCCTGACGTGAGCCAGGAAGGGTCCCACCTGTTATTAACAGAGGACAATTGGACCTGACATTGTCGGGGATCTGAAACCTCCCAGCTAAGGAAAGCTTTGTTTTTTTAATAAAGAATAAATAACACAGGGTGTTTATTTCCCTCCCAAGTTGTATTTCTTAAGCAGCACTCAGCTCGTACGTCACGGCTGTCATCTGGGGAAACCATGGAGCGGTACGGGCATCTTCAAATCCCTTCTCCTTCCTGAGGAGTTCAAAGCACCTCAGACAGACGCCGCTGTATCTTCTCTACAGCTCTCAGAGGAGAGTGGAGAGGGTCCCCAGCAGCTCTGCCTCCAGCGTGCGTCCAATAAATACTTGCTAACTGCCGAGAGGACGACTTTGCTCACAGCACAGATGGGAAAATGGAGGAAGGTGACGCACTCAGCACCACCAGTCCAGTGCTCCCAGGGCCAACTCGGCTCTAAGCCCTCTCCCATTCGAGGCCAAGCTCTCCCAGAGGCTTTGCCAGAGGGACTAGAAAACGGAGACGTGGTCTCCTGCTGGAGACAGACGGACAGACAGACAGATGGCCACAGACCCTGCTGTCTTGTCGCTGACCTAAATGGCGTCCAGACAACAAGTACTTCACAACGTCTCAGTGAGTGCCACCTACAGGAGCAGCTCCTCTGACAACCTCCCGAACCCTGAGGGCAGGAGCAGCCGTCCCTGCCCAGGCACAGCTGGGCGGCTTGTCTCTGTCTCACTCGTGGCCCCCATCGTGTAACACTTTGTTTTGTGAGTCCAGGTGCAAGGCGCTCCCCTCCCCACGATTTTTGAAACTTTATGCTCCCATAACCCCCAAAGTGCCCAGCATAACAACTGACCCCTAGTACATAAAGCAGGGGCCACACACTGGCACCCTAAACCACAGATAGGTTTTGTTTGAACTAAACCATGTTTTAAATTTTTTAAATAATTGTCAATAGTTAAATATCAAATTTTACCCAAAAATCAAAAGTTCAAGCTTCCCTTGAAAAATGGAAGATTTGGCAATACCAGGCTCACATTTTGGCGTGACAACAATCAGCTAGACCTGAACAGCGGGTAGGTCCCCAAATGGGGTACGGGGTCTTCAATTTGTGACAGACCCTGGCCCATTTCACTCATCTGCGTTTGCAGCTTTGCATCAAGTTTGGTTGAATGTAACTGAATGGGTGGGCCTGTGGTCATTTCAGACCACAAGATCCTGGAGGGTGAGAGTTCATCTATTTCTCCCGCTTTGAATGGGGTCACATGGGGGACTGCACTTAGGATTCGCGGAATGAGTTAAACCTACTCCATCAAAATCTATGCACCCAGGCCACAGGCTTCAGAGCCAGAGCTGCAACAAAAACGTAGAGTCACCAGCCTCCCAAATAGGGACTCTGCCTCCTAGCTCACTTCCCAAGGGAGATTTGTAAGGCCAGACTCAGACCAAGGGCTGAGCTAAGTCCTGAGGCTGCCCTCAGCACCTGACTTTGGCTGGTATTTGACAACCCAGAACTGGGTCTCCATTACTCCAGGGAAGAATGCCTGGCTTCTGGACTTGTCCTAAGAAAATAACAGAAAAGGAGGAGAAAGAAGAAAAGAAAGAGAGAGAGAAAGGAACACACACACGCACATGTATAATATTAATATACTGATGTATATTAATGCAGTTTCCCGCATTATTATTATTAGGAAAATTTTTAAAATGTGCACAAACCAAATGGTCAAAAGGGAAAATTAATAAATACTCAATGGTTACTATAGAGACATTTAAAAGTCTAATTGTGATGATTATGTAGTTTGAAGTAGAATATTATATAACGAAAAGAAAGTGCAAAATTCTGTCTACACTATGACTATAATCAGGTGAAAATTATGTTTGCAAGTAAATGCAGACTCAAGGCATCACAGAACATGGAAGGCTGACTTGCTGTGGCGGCAGCTCTGGGAGGCTATTTCTTCCTATTCCGTTGATTTGTACTCTTATTGTAGAGCATTGTTTATATAAGTATTTTTTTAAATGCCCAGCCTGCTCCTGACCCTAGAATAAACTAGCATAATCCAAAACCAGATAACGATGAAGGTTAGGGGAAAATGCCCCCTGTGCTCAGAGCCTTCTGGGAGTCCCAGGGGGTCAGACGGGAGGGAAAGGTTGCATCACAATCACTCGGCAGAGCTGGGGGCTTCAGAGAAGGCACTCCCGCCCCCAGCACCAACTCGCCCACACGCACCTGCCCTGAGTGTGGACATCCCCCGCCCTACGTGTGGCCCTCAGCTGCTGCGTCACTGCGCAGTGCGTCTGCTGATGCCGTTGAGGAAGGGGAAGACTCTGAGGGCCTCCAGGTGGGAAGCAGCCACACCAGCAGGCTCTCTCTCACTCGTTCTTTCCTTTCCAATACCTGTTTCATCAGATATTGCTGGAGACTTAGGAACCAGGTCTAGGGAGCAGGCTGCTCGCTGAGTGAGGCAGGAGTGTCAGAAGGACACTCCTTCTGAAAGGAGGGGTCCACTACGGCATCAGGGGAGCTCGGCAGGTGAGGGAGGGGCTGAGTGTCCAGGCCATGTGGACAACCAGAAGACCTGACCCTGCAGTGGCCTCCCCGTGCCCAGGCGCTGAGGGCTGTAAGGTGGCAGCCGCCTTCTTGTAAACTGTGACAGAGCTGGTGCCTTGGAAAACAGAAAGAGACACTTTCTCATACACACTTTCCAATCTGATCAGACACCCCAGGGAGAGATTTCCTGCCACGAATTCCCCATGGGATTGAGAGCTGGAGGAGGAAAACCCTCCTCCGAGGGCTGTCTGAGCCACGCGGCCCAATGGCACCCCAATCCAGCAGGGCATCCCATTTGCAGGGAAATCCACTTAGACTCAAGGCTTGGGCTTTTACTTTCAATTCAAAAGACTGGCTTCATTTAAAAAAAAAAAAAGGAAAGGAAGGAAGGATGGAGAGAAGGCGGCAGAGTTGGTTCACTGCTGCCCTGTTCTGTTCAGTGTCTGAGGTTTACAGACAAAGCGCCCAGGAATGGGGCCACAGTCCCAACCAGCAAGGGTGGGAAGAGGGCAGTCCAGCTGGCCAGGTCATTAAACTCACTGAGGGGCATTTGCAACCCTAGTGCCTGCCCAGCTGGTGGCATCTGCCTGGAAGGGAGGAGGCAGAGGAGGCTGGAGAGGGCCAAGAGGGACCAAATGCGAAGGCCGGTGGCAGGCAGCAGGCCCCTCCTTCTATAAGCAAGCCCCACCACAGGGCTATTTCCAGGCACTTTTTCCTGTGAGAAAAGAATGGGAGGAATGCAGCGCAGCCATTACCCAAATCCACCCCACCACGGCTCCGTGCCCAATTACGTACAGTGGGGGGGAGCCCTCCAGAGCCTGTAATCAGCAAATCCGTTTAAGAAATTCAAACTGGCAGCCAGAAACTTAGTGACATAGGTAATGCAATCTGAGGGCCTCCCTGACAGCCGAGTCGACGCATGCGTGCGCTCCCCAGCTCTGCGGGTGTGAGAGCTGTGCCGGCCACGCCAGCCTCTGCAAACCACATGCAGAGGTGGCCAGAAACACTCCTGGACTTTTATAGCTCCTCGGGGACCCGATCTCCAGGAAGTGCTAGCAATTGCAATCCAATTGTGTCCCTGGCTGGAGAAGCCGGCTGGAGACCGGGGGACCGTGCACGGGGAGGAAGAACTTCATTGGGAAAAAATGTTGACAGAGTTTAATGTCGAGCGGAAGGACAAATGCTTGGATGAGGGAGCCTGAGTGAGAAATAAGGCCTTCTGAGTGCTCCAGCAATTTGCATGGGGCTGTGCAGGGAGTATTGAGTTAAAAGGCACAGGAGGGGGCTGGGCTCCCCGTGGCCAGGCCATACGCAGGGTGAGGAAGAGGAGCGCAGGTCTCCTGCGGCGTCTGGAACTTGGCACCCTGAAGTCGGCCCTTCAGTGGGAATTAGCTTACGGGCAACAGCCAGCTAGGAGGAGGGCTCAGAAAACTGAAGCCAAAAACATGCTGTCCTCACTTAAGAGACCAAATAAAATGGTGGAGAAGAAAAACGAGCATTTATTGAGCAGCTGGCATGGACCAAGCTCAGATCTCTAATCCTAAGACCCTACAGCAAAGTGGGTGTATTATCCTAATGTGGCACACAAGAAATCTGGGGTCTAGGAGACTCACCCTCGGGCACATGGCTGGAACCAAGACCGGGCCATGTCTGTGTGCACGTCCAGACCCAGGTATACCACGCTCTGCTGGGGTTTCATGATGCGGTTTTTCCAAAAGGAAATCCTCCTCACCCCAGACCCCTCTCTCAACAACAACGACAAAACTGAGCTCACTGGGTGGACTTAGTCAAGTCCCTTAGTCTCTCTGGGTACCAGCTGCCCCCTGAGCTAAATAAGGGAGTGACTGAGGTACTTGCTAAGGTTCCTTCCTGTGCAAACACACACAGAAAGGGTAAGCAAGCCTGTCACTCTGGCCAAGGAACTGAAACAGACTGAGAGCCTGTACAGGGCCCTCTGACCCCTAGGAGCCCCTGGTAAGCATCTCAGACACCCAACTGTCACAGCGTGCTACAACTGTAGGGTTCTTGTCTGTCTGCCCCCACATGGTGCCCTCCCTCAGGAAGAACATTCCACCTAATTGTGCCCACACCCCCTGCCTAGAGCGGCACCTGGCACGCCACAGCACCTCGCCAGACACTCACTCACGGGCAGCTGGCTGAAGGAATGAGCCGTGAACGAAGGCAGGAGCCAGCACTCCTCAAAGGCGGCGCGCCTCAGAAGAAGGCACTGCGAGTATCTGTTCACCAGATTCCTCCTCCAAGTAGAAGAGCTGGACCTTCCCAAGCCCAACTGTGCACTGAAATCGTCTGGAAAGCTTTTCAGAATACAGATTCCTGCCCCCTCCCAGGGTTTCAGGTTCAGAAGATCTGGGCTGGGGGCCCGGGAGTCTGAATTATTCAGAAGCTCCCCAGCCGTGTCTGACTCGAAGCCAGGGCTGGAATCACTGACGTCTATCACTTGGCTAAAGCCCACTCGCTAAGTCCTGTGCCGGGACCAGATGAGGCTAAGAAATAAAAAACAAAGTAAGTGACTCCCAGAGCCTCTCTTCCAAAGAGCTCAGTCAACTTCTCATGCTGTGATGCTGTTACCTGTTGGACTGAAACAGGGTGGCAATGCTTCTCCTGATTCTGTAGGTTGGCAAACAGGTCTGGCCAAGAAAGGGTACTAATTCCTCTTTCTACCTCTTGCTTTTAGCAAGAATGCAGGGTACTAGAGCTCTCACAGACGCAGCTAAATTTCAACAAAAAGAGAGAACAAAGCCAGACACACGCTTGGCTGCAGGTGATGCTGATGCCAAGGCTGACATCCCACGCCTCCTGCCCAGACCTGGAGGACAAAACACACTTGTCCTTTGATGGCTCGCACACCCCAAGTCTTACCCCCAAACACAGAGTCTCACCAGTGTCAAACCACGCGCCCAGAAGGAACAGAGACTCCATCCCGTCCTTCTCAGGCCTGTGCCCATGGCCCTGTCCCGGAGGTAGTTGAGGGGCCATTCATTTATTCATTCATGAAAATTACAGCAAAGCTAAGAAGTGCCAAGCAAAGGAGGAAAGTTAGGAGGGTTCTGAGTCCCAAGAGGAGATGAAGGAAGAATTTAATTATTCCCATTCTCTTCAATAAAAGAGTGACCTTCCCGGAGGGACAAATGCTGAGAGGCTGAAAGCTGAGCCACCCACACCCCCACAACTGACCCAGGAGCTGGGGACAGACACCATCCTGAGCCCCTTCCCTCGGCTACTGGAGACACCTCCTAGAGGCAGGAGCCAAAGTCACCTCGGGCAGACACGCCTGAGAGGCCCCCTCTTCCCTCATCCCCCTCTTTCCACCCAGCCTTGGATGAGATTGATGGAGCCAGGACAGCTGCAGCAGGGCGGGGGGGTAGGGGGGTGGACAACAGCTGGACAGAGGGTGGGCCCTTCCCCTGCCTGGGCAGAATCCCAGCCAGAGCTGGAGAGGAAGGAGAGAGACAGGTTTCCTCTGTGCATTTCTCTTTCAGGAGTGGAATCTGAGCCTCCAGCTCCCCTCTGACCTTGCTCTCTGCCCTCCTGGTCATCAGGCAGGCAGGTGTCTCTGGATTCCACAAATAGCAGGGCCACTCATGTTCTAGGCCCTGGAGCAGGCAGCCCCATAGTGCCATGGACTATGCTCCCTGCAAACATTCCACACCCCTCCACTCATGTGGGACCTGAGCCATCCCACAGGCCACGGGTGCTGGAAGAAGCCCAGAATCCTGACACCCCTGGCCCACCATGGTAGAAGGCGATGCCATGACTTGCAGTGTGGACCATTGGCCTGACGATCAGAGGACATGGCTTCTGTCACAAATTAAGCTTGTGACTCTTGACAGACTTGGGATCAATGTTGGCTTCACTAAAAAGCTTCATGACTTTGATTTCTGGTTGCCTTGACTGCAAAATGAAGATGATAGTATCTGCTTTATAGGGTAGTTCTTAGAAGTAGAGGAACCATATCCTGGTCCATGAAAGGTACCTGATGTATGCTGGGCCTCAGTTTCTTCTTCTGTAAAACGAGTGGGCTAGACTAGATGGTCTCTTGGGTCTCCTGTAAAACTGACTCAGCCTTTTTGGCCAATAACCCTGGCATGTATCCCCTTCATCCCTTTCCTCTACAGAGAATCACTGCTCAAAATACCTTCCCTGGTTCAGAGAAATGAGGCCCTTGAGACTTCTCCCCTCCTGTTCCCCTATCCAGACTCTACATGCCAGCTCCAAACGTGCAGGTCAGACTCGTGAGGGCCAGCCCTTCATCTGCCAAGCTCTGCCTCCTATATACATGCAAACCATTCGTACAGCTCAGTAACTTCTTACTAAGAACAAATTACTCATTCATAACACACCTCACACCAAAGGTGACCCACCAGCATGTGGCAACACTGCAAGTGAAAACTGTTCGCGTGGAACAGTACTGTCCAACATGGCAGCCACTTAAATTTATGTGGCCACTTAAATCTAAATTTTAATTAACTAAAACTAAATACAATTAAAAATTCATTTCCTCGGGTACACTAGTCACATTTCAAATGCTCCATGGCCACGTGTAACTAGTGGCTACTGTATTGGACACTGCAAAATAGAACATCTCCATCATCGCAGCCCTGGTCTAGAAGATGCTCTCTTCAGGGGCAGGACAGGCCCCAGGTGGCCCAGACTGAATCTGGAAGAGGACGGGGAGCGAGGAGGAGGGCAACTCTGGAGGAGGGAGGGGCCATTTCCTGTTGCTTCAGGGGAGACACCACCAGGATGGTGGCTCCAGCAGGCCCCCAACTCAGGCTGAGTCCCTCGGTGAGGGTCTCCCTGGCCCCAACACCCGGCAGGATGCAGCAGGCAGCTGTCACACCGCACTTCATTTTTGGGATGCATGGGACACTTGTCATTCTTTCCAGCCCCTGGCAGACTCCTGGCCTCTCCTAGTTCAAGGTCTGTACCTTGTCCCAGGGCAGGGAGGCTGCCACCCTCCTGCTGCAGCTTAGACGAAGCATGGTCTGCAGAGGGCCAGGGCTCCTCTCCTTGTCCCAGACTCCAAAATGTCTGGCTACAAACCCAGATGGAGGGGAAGGAAGCCAGAAAGCTAGTTTTAATCAAGCACCTACTATATTCAAGTTACCACCAAGGCACTTCCAATGACATTTTCCCACTTGATTCCCCCCAAAATTTGCAAGGTACATGTAGTTAAACCCATTTTCCAAATGAGGAAACTAAGGCTCAGAGAAGGTAAGTGACTTGTGCAAGCTAGAAAGGGTCACGGTCTGATCACAAATCCAGGAATGTCTGACTCCAAAGCTTACCATCCATCACCCCCTGAGGCCACGGGTCTACCGACAACAGATGAGGAGGAGCAGGCACGGCCCTCTCCTCCCCAGGGAATTCTCCAAGCACGTAAACACAGAGGGCAGGACCCAGGGCTCTTTGAGTTCCTGGCCTGGCAGAGCCCAGAATCTCAGGAAGGTCTTGCATTGGAGAGGTGAGGCAGGGCCGCAGAGACAAAGCAGGTGATGAGAAGGAAGGGGGAAGGAGGAAGACAGAGGAGGGGACAGAAAAGCAAAATCAAGGAAGAGGGGCAGAGCACACTGAAGTGCCTGAAACCACTCCAAGGGTCACCGAATGCTGGGGCAGGCTCATCTAACGCCCGTCTTCCTCGACTAGACCTCGGCTCCACAGAGGCGATGACCTCATCTTGTTCACAGCTGCGTTCCCAGCACTAGCACAGTGCCTGGTACACAATAGGTACTCAATAAATCCCTGAAGGAAAGACAGGTGGGTGGATGGAATGACAAACAGAATGTCAAGGGACTATCAGGAAAGGAAAGTCCTCTTTTCTGCCTTTTCAGAGACAACAGTCTCCAAGAGGTCTTCCTGACCTCAGTGCCAACTCAGAGCTCTGGGCGACGCCACCCTTCTCCAACAGGCTGGCATCCTGGGCCCAGTCTGCCCCTTTGCCATCAGCCACATCCACATCACCACTCTCCCAGCAACCACAGGTCATAAATCCGAGCTATGTCAGGGTTGAGAGAGACCTAAAGACCATCTGGTCCAATCTTCTCATTTTACAGATGAAAAGACTGACACCTAAGAGGGGAACTGGCTTGCCCAAGGCACAGTGTCAAAGTGGAGAAAGTTTCTCGTGACAGGGCCAGCAGGAGCTTGATAAGGGAAACTCAGTGCCAAGCCCCAGTGCCCTGGAGCTTGCTTGCAGGGCCAGGCCCAGTGCCTGCAGCCCATCTGTCTCTCCAGCCTGCCAAGAGGCCTTCCTTCCTCCGTCCGTGCCCGTGAAACCCCCCGCAGGCGATGTCAGAACACTGCACCAGGGGGAGGTGTGGCTGGCCATAGGGCCAGGCCTTCAATTTCCGATTTCCCAGCCTGGCACCCCTAATGGTCCAAGCCCTCTCTGCTCTGAGCCCCATGTGGTCATACATCACCTTGGCTGATGCCAGCCATGCCTTCCCCAGCCATCTGGACAGAAAAATGAGGAAAGAGCAGGACAGGATGATCTTGGCAGAGAGGACCAAGGGGAAGCTAAGGACACCTGGTCCCTTCTCTTCCTGACCTCACTACGTATGTACTATTGGGATGCAGGACGATGGGCATGTTTCTCTTTTCCTGGGACTCAGTTTCCCCATAAGAAGTTGGCAATATTCAGCCTCAAACTCAGCAAGATGTGTTGAGATGGGGGTTCCTCTGCCCTCAGGTATAAAGAAGGAGAAAATCCATAACAAACCCAAGCCAGGCACCCTCTAGGCATGGGGGGAGCCCCTGCCCTGGAGGAAGTCTCAGTCAAGTCAGTGAGTCAAAACAAGTTCACAGGGGCCAGCCCAGGGGCTAGTGTTCAGTTTGCACGCTCTGCTTTGGCGGCATAGGGTTCACAGGTTTGGATCCAGGGCACGGACCTACACACCACTCTTCAAGCCATACTGTGGCAGCATCCTACATACAAAATAGAGGAAGGCTGGCTCAGATGTTAGCTCAGCGACAATTCTCGTCAAGCAAAAAGAGGAAGACTGGCAACAGATGTTAGCTCAGGGCCAATCTTCCTTACCAAAAAAGAAAAAAGTTCACATAAAAGGTGATTCACAAATGAGAGCACTGCCAAAGGAAGGACACAGGGCACGGGCTCTGCAGACCAGCATGGCTAGGGAAGACACAACAGGAGAGAGTCTGGAACCAGTGCTGACAGAGGCAAATAGGAGAGACTGTGTGTGCTGAGTACAGAGCAAGCGCCGTCCCTCCTGGAGGGTCTCACTGTCCAGGCGGAGAACAAACACGCCATCCCCCAAAGAGACCCAGGGTTACCGGATGTGTGCTGTGCCCACGTGGGGCAACTGGGGGTGTGCAGGAGCCTTCAGGATGAACTAGACGTGTGAAAACAAGGAGCATCTCCCAGGAGGTGACCTTGAGCATCGCCAGGAAGCAAAGGAGGACAAACAGACTTGAAGTTGAATTAAGTGCTAAGAAACACAATTTCACGAGTAGATTATCCTTGTAACACAGAGGTCCTGGGGAACAGGGGAAAGGGACAAGTATCATCACTGGATACGGTTCAACATCCAAGCCCTTTGGGTCTTAATTTGGCCCAAACACACGCTAATGAAACCTCTACTTTTATGTTCTGTAGCGATAGCCCCCGCCAGGGGCCACCCAGGAGTGAGGGAGGGAGATCATCTAAGGAGGAGCCTGGGAGGAGCTGCCCATGTCTGTGCAGAGGATGGAGAGCAACAGCCACTAGAAACCACTGCACGAGTTTCCAGGGTCCTCAGAACAAAGTATCAGAAACTAGGTGGCTTAAAACCCAGAAGCTTGTTGCCCCACAGCTCTGGAGGCTACAAGTCTGAAGTCAAGGCATGGCAGGGCCCTGATGCCTCTGCAGCCTCTAGGGGAGGACACGTCTTGCCTCTTCCAGCTTCTGGCTGTTGCTGGCAATCCTGGAGTTCCTTGGCTTCTAGCAGCGTCACTCCAATGTCCGCCTCCATCATCACATGGTGTTCTCTCTCTGTGTTTCTGTGTCCACATTTCCCTCTTCTTTTAAGGACACCAGGCATCAGATTAGGACACACCCTGATCCAATATGACCTCATCTTAACTTGATATATAGGGTCTGCAAAGACCCTATTTCCAAATAAGGTCAGATTCACAGGTTCTAAGTAGACACAAATTTTGTGGGGGACACTATTCAACCCAGTACATCCACCAAATGCCAAAAGATGTCCTTGGAGTCAGAGATCCCTGCCACAGCGGGCAGACATGACCCAAGGCATGCTAAATTTCAAGTTCTAGCCCCAAATCCATCTCTGGCCAGGTCACCTCGGCCAGCAGTCCAATCCTCTCAGTGGCTCCGTCCTCTGTGAGGGGAGAATTTGGGTTTGATGTCCCAGCTTCCTTCCAGCTCCTAAGCTGCCAAGTTAAAAGCAAATGAAAATCAGTAAAAACTCACGATTTTTAAAATATAAACACAGATAAACAGAAACAAATGAATATAGGCATGTGTGCATGCATGAGTTGGTATATATTTCCTACTTCTGTCCTCTCAAAGGAGCTAGAAGCAATGACACCCCAGTGGCAATGAATACATCAGCAGCTAGATCTTGGTTTTTAAACACCACTCTCCAGCAATGGAAGCAGGGCGCCTCAGAGGACGGACTGATCCCAGGGCTGGGGCCGGAAAACGATAACACGAGCCTGGAGTATCTCATGGTGCCAGAAAGGAAGGAAGTGTTCAAGAAACACAAAAGCCTGTCAAAGGGCACAGAAGCCAACCTGAAAGAGCTTCCAACGGTCAAAGGTGGAGCAATGTGAGCAACAAAACAACTAAGGTATCGAATTATAACTATAGCCCATAGAATAAAATAAATATCCATACATTTATTATATAACATGTATTTTACAAAATAAATATTCATGAGTCTGTAATGATAAAAATCACTAAGTGAATAAATAAATAAACGCGGGAGAAGGGCCAGCTCTTCCTTCCAGGAGAATTCTAATTAATAAACGTAGAAGAAATAAAGGAAATAGAAAATTACCAGTAGGTAAACACCACAATAATAATTATGAGAGGCAAGAACCACTGATGGATGTAAAACTAGAGGGTAAAAGTTTGAGAAAAAACAGCATATTTGTATAGTCTCAAAGTACGTCCCCACAAGACATTTATTAATTACAAACAGAATAACAGTAACCTCTGGAGGATATGTCTGGCCAACATCACCTTCTCCAGGGATCAAGGCTAACACCCCCAGTAACAAGACACATTGACATCATGTACCTCTTGACACAACACATTGAGAAGGACACAGCATCACGTCTGTGGCATTCTGGCCAAAAATGCATAACCTCAATCTAATCCCAAGAAAACCCTGGACAAATCCAAAGTGAGGGACATTCTACAAAGTGATGGACTAGTACTCAGTACCATCAAGGCCATGAAAAACTAAAGAACTGTCCCAGATTGGAGGAGCCTAAGGAGACGTGACCACTAACAGCAATGGAGGACCCTGGAGCAGAAGGAGGACATTAGCGGGAAAACCCGAATAAGGTCTATGGTTTAGTTAATAACATTAGACCAATGTTAACTTCTTGGCTTTGACCGTCGTACTATGGTTATGTAAAACGTTCACAACAACCCAAAAAGGCAAAAGAAGGATGGTGCATATGTATGTGCATGCCACAGGGCACACAAGCACAGGAATGCCAGGAAGGGTGTCAGAGAGTGTGGTGGGGTGGGGGGGGACGAGGAGGGGGAGAATGGCCTTTTGCTGTTTCAGGCAGCACGCTGAGCCTTGGATCCGATTTTCACAAAAGGATTACTAGATTACATTCTTTACCACAGGCAGCTGTCCCTGTCAAATAAATAATCATCGCCTTACATTTATATATCACCTTTCATCCCACAGCCCTCTTCCTACAGCTAGGACCAGCCTGGGAACGGTCTCAGCCCTCCTCAGGGAAGGGAGGAAGGGAGAAGCGGTGCAGCCCACACCAATGAACCAAGTGAACCCCATTTGGTTTCCAAGAAAGAGAGAGCTGAGAAATTGAGAAGAAGGGAAAACTCAGGCGCCAAGAGGACAGAGCGGTATGGGTGGGTGGCTCCGTGATAAAATAAAGGCTGGGGGAAGGAGAGAGCAGCAGGCTGCAGGCTCCCCAGCAGGGCAGCCGGGTGAGCAGCGTCAACCCAAAAGCATCAGGGCGGGGCGGTTACCAGTTCTCAGTCTCCAAAGTGTGCGTGATGTTGGGCAAGTTCCTCATCCATAAAAGGAACCTATCACACAGGATTCCCATGAGCATCGATCCATGGTACGCTCCTAGCACAATATCCGACCCCACATCTTTCCACTCACCTGCTGGCCACATGGGAAAGGACCAGGGCAAAGGCCAGACAGAGAAAGTGGGCATCAGGGCATGGTGGGAAATACAGAGACACCTCCTGGTCCCAAGGAGAGAAGCCACGAGTTTTCCCAAGCAGCTGATTGTCAGGAATCCACTGCTGAGCAGTGTGGAAAGGTGTCCTTGTATCCAAGCCGTGGGCAGCTGCCCACTCAGAGGAGGTGACTTGTTCTGATGTGGTGCTGACCCTGCAAGAGGGGAAGGCCAGAGCTGCCCTGAAAGGTCCACAGCAGGGCTGGGCCAGGCTGGTGCAGGACGAGGGGGAGTGCTGAGGATGGGCACCCCGACTCAGAGAACACCCTCTAGACCAGGGGCCTTGCATCTCCCCAACAACTCAGGCCCCAGGCCAGAGTCACCCAGGCCCTGCTCCTGGGGTGCTTACAGTCCAGCTGGACAGACAGGTGCACACTGAAAAGTCAGGTCAGAACACAAGAGCTGTCGCCATCCATAATGCAAGCCAAGGTCAGGTGAGAGGACCAGAGGAAACGCCACAGGCACCACAGGAGGGAGAGACCACTCCTGGTAACAGGGTCACACAAGGCTTCCTAGAAGAATCAGGGCTCCTGCTAGACCTTGAAAGACATGTGGGGCTCTGAGGAGCAGAGACGGGGGCAGGAGGAAAGGGGAAGCTGGCACAGATAGCAGAACCGTCACAGCATGCTCTGGAGGCAGACACGACATCTGTCACGGCCGTGCTGGAGGACCAGGGGAGGGGGCTGGAACAGCCATTTGCAGTCAGAGTGAGAAGGGCCAGGCCTTCGGGCTCTGAGCTAAGACACCCCACGTGCTGCCACAGCACGGGCACGGCCACTGTTGTGTTGAGAGAGCAGGAGAAGCTGGAGGAGAGAGGTTCTGGCATCAAGGAGCAAGTTTTCAGCAGACAAGTTGGGAGATTTTTTTTTAATTTTCTCACAACACGGGATATTTGCGAGCTAATAGAGACTGGAAGCTCAGGGCACCTTGTGTAATGCAAAACCCAAACTTCCCCTTTGGCAAGGAGGCCAAAGCCCTTGGTCCTCATCAACTAAATCTCATGGCTCCCCTCTGGCCTCCTGCACAGAATCCCAAACTCTCCTTTGGCCTCTACTGTGAACCCCAACTCTCCCCACGGCCCTCTCCCACTAAGGCCCAACCGTTCCCTCCGGCCTTCCCCAACAAACCCGAACCTCCTTTGGTCCTTACCCAACACGTGTAATTTCCTTCTGCTCGCCCAAATAAAACCCCAAATTTCTCTTGGGTGTTCCACTATAAACCTCCAGACTTCCACGGCTGCCTTATACCCTTGGTCCTTCCCCAGGAAGCCAACATTCCCCTGTGACCTCACCCACGGAACCTCACAGCAGTCGTTTGCCCTCCCACACCTAACCCCAAACATCCCAGATCCTCCCACTGCAAACTCCAAACACCCCTTTAACTTCCCACGCCAAACTCCAAACCTTCCCCCGTCCGACTCCCCCAGGAAATCGTGCACTTTCCTCAGATCTTCATCAACCCTCATTCTCCTCAACCTCCCATACCAAGTCTAAACCTTCAGCTGCTCCTAACACACCCTCAAACGTCTCCTCTTAGGCCTCTTTAGCAGGCTTGGGATGCCGAGGGCAGGACTTCTCACCCCTCAGGGGCAGGTGCCAGGCTTTTTACTTCCAGTCCGTCCTGGTCCATAGGCGGTCCAGCTGTGCATGACTGTTACATGTTCACGCCACGGGTGAATCTCCCGGAGATTTTAACAACATCCACGTCAGCCTACACCCTGTTTGACGAGATGAGTCCTTCAGCTTCGACTAGAAATCCCTAAGGGTTTCCTTGGTTCCCACCACCAAACTCCAAGACTCCCCTCCAGCTTCCCCTAGGAAACACCACACTATCCTAAAATGTCACAGCCATGGCAATCGCTGGAAATATTTCTAAATGCCCACTTTCCATTTCCGTGCTGACTTCCTCACACCAGGCCCTGCCCACGGCCAGCACTCGAGCCAGTGCTCACGCACGGGATCACCCCTCACACTGTCCTGCAGGTGCCCCGAGATGCCCTTCCACAGCCCACAGAAAAGGCCTCCCCAGGTGTGTGGAGGACCAAGAGCCAAGGCAGCACAGAGCAAGTCCCCACACTCCAGCTGGAATCTCCTGTTCCTGCGCTTCTGGGTGAGGCAATGTGGGTGCAATGGTCTGCGCCCCAGGACCAGCTGCAGGGGCTGAGACTCTCCCTGGGAAGGAGAGAAAATCCACCTGAGGCCTCGGGGACTTGAGGGAAGCCCTGAGGAACGATGTGCCTTGGCCCCGGAGCCTGCAAACTCTGTCAAGGGATATGTCAAGGAGTGATTGAGGCAGGCGGCTGGAGGGAATCCCATGGTCCCAAGTTGTCCCCCTACAAAAGCCAAGCGCCAGGAGAAGGGGAGAAGGCCCCTCCCACAGCACAGTAAGGGGCACATGGGGCAGGCTGGCCTCTGACGGGTGAGGGAAGGAGGGGAAGGTGTCAGCGGAAAAGGGGGAACCTAATTAGAGCTGGTTCCTGCTCAGCCACCTGCCGAAACGGCAGCTCACCCAAGACCTGGACGGAGGGACCAATGACAGCGCTGCCAAAGACTGCTCCCCACGGCTGCCACAGCCAGACAAAGGGAGGGACCAGCTGGGCCGCCATGCTTCCCTCACCCCCCCAAAGAAAAGGCTCCTGAAGCTGAAACCTGAGAAGATGCCAAGGGGCAGCGGGAGGCAATTTACAGCCGAGAAAACTGAGCACTCGGGCCAGATGTGGGCCCTGGGGAGGGGCTGGGCCGAAACCATGTGTGTACGGAGGGCGGGGCGGGGCGTGCAGAGGCCCGAAGGCTCCTTCCCCAGGATGCCCCCAGCCTGTGGCCCTGGGCTCTGAGCTGGGGAGCAGGGCGCAGCTCCCGCCTTCACAGAGAACAGGGGAGGAGGCAGGGGAGGGCTGAGGGGCCTGCAGGGCTGGTGAATCTGGGGTCTGCACCGGAGAAGCGGCGTGAAGCAAAGGCAAGGAGGCAGAGGAAGGAAGACAAAGAAGACACTGGGGAGGGTGAGCCCAATCCAAGCCAGGGCCTCTGCCCGCTGACCGATTCGCCTTTGGACCAGCTCCTTCCTCTAACATTCCACGACTCCAGGAGGCGGTGAGTGAGAACCAGCAAGGAGGCAATGCTAACGTTCCTTCTTGGCTCAGCCCTGCACTTCGCAGCCCCCCCCAGGCAGGGATCTGGTCTTCCTTGGCACCGACGAGCTTCCTCGTCTCTAACAGGTGTGCAGCCTCCCAATCTCCCACCACAGCTGCCAAACCCCACCCCAGGCGGCGGGGACACTGTCAAGCCCATGTCCAAGTCCTCCTCTCCAGAGGGGGAACCGCTGGGCACTGTCCCCTCGCCCCTGCAGATGACATGCTCAGTCCTAGGTGCGTGAGGGGAAGCCGAGGCCCAGGGAGGGGAAGGGCCAAACCCCAGGTCACACAGCAGCAAGGGGAAGCCAGAACCCAGACACCTGACTCCCAGCTCATACTTCCCTGCTCCCCACATTGCCTTCCTCTGAACCCCAGAGCCAGCAGCGGCCCCAGTTTAGGAAACAGAGCTGCCCCCTCTCTTGAGCATCAAGGGGGCTGGGACGAGATGAAGGGAGGAAGTCAAGCCCCCTAAAGAGCGGAATGCAGAAATCCATGTGACAAGAGGTGGAATTATTTCCCCTGGAAAAAAAATTAATAAAAATCTCCCCGTGACCAGACCCCAGGGGTATTTGGCTGGAAGGTGACGTAATACAGAGACGAGAGGCCAGGAGAAAGGAGCCCCCCAGCCCCCAACAAGCCGCCTGCCAGGAGCACAACAGGGAGGCTGCAGCTGGAACTGGGGGGCTGGGGAGAGAGGACACGCCAAGCAGGATGCTGGCACTTGAGACGCAGTCCTCAGCATCTGGCTGGAAAGCAGAAGCCTTTGAATAAGAAGTCCAGGTGTAAAGCTGCCTTGGGGCCCAAGTCCAGGCTGGCGTGGGCGCAGGGTACCCGAGCAGGGTGTGTCAGAGGCATCGAAGGGGCTGTCTAATGGCAGAGCCCACTGGATGTAAAGCCAGGTGGAGGTGGGAGGCGGGAGGCAGGCTCCCGAGGCAGACACTTGGGCCCTCCACTGAGGAGGGGTGGGGGCCTGGGCACCAGGAACAGGTGGCCCCTGGAAAGGTAGGTGGGGCCAGCACCCATCTCCCCATTGACTCCGGTCACTCAACTGCTGGAGTTCTGACAAAGCTGACATGGCCATAATGGGCCCTGCGCAGGTGCCCAGGGAGGGTGCAGATGGGGGTAGAGGATCAGGACCTCAAGACGACGCATCTTGGAGAAGGAAAAAGCCAAGGAGGAGGGTGGAGCCGTCCCCACTGCTGCCCCAAATAAGGAAGGTGCTGCACCAGGGAGGGCCCAGCCAGAAAGGGGATCCCAGCAAAAGCCCCTGCTGCAGATGAGCCTAGAGCAGCGCTGATAGCTGGAAAGGCCGGGGGGACTTGGTTCCCAGCACAAGAACACCCCCATACCTGGCCCTCCCATGGCCCACGCCCTCATGGCATGATGGCTAGTGGAAGGTTCTAGCTGGGACCAGCTGGGAGCTCTGCAGTACAGAGTGTGAGTTGGGCTTGGATCCCAGGCTGACCTGGCCCCCACCCTGCTCCTGTTTGGGGTACACGATGATGGTGGGGTGCTTGGAGGAGGCAGGAGGGGTGGTGGCCAGGTTGCCAATCCCCAGTCCCGCTGCTCTCTCCCTCCTCCAGTCCCCATCACTTACAGGCTGGACTCCTCGGCCTCCCAGAGGGCACCTGCACACGCTCTCCTCATACAAGGTGTTGGCTGTGACCACGGGTCTTCTGACAGTATCCTGATCCTGAGGTCAAGGGAGTGCTCTCCCCGCTCCCACCGACCCCCCCAACATACAAGCCTGCTTCGCCACAAAAAAAGAGGTGACACAACGTGGGCAAAAACAAAAATGCCCTTCGACTTGGAATCTGACGACCGGGGTCAGCATCCTGTCTCTGAAGTGTTAGACATGTCCTTACCTTCACTGAGCCTCAATTTCCTCATCTGTAAAAAGGGGACACCCCAGCCCCTGACACAGGGCCATTGGTGAGACCACGGAGATGAGGAGGAACCACATAAACTGGACGCAGACCGCTGAGTAATGTGAAAAGTGCTTAAGAACGACCACCATCAGTGGCACATGACGCCCCCGGGAGCCACCTGCGTGGGTTCACATCCCGCACGAGACCAGCCATGTGGGAGGAGGAAGAGTTAGTGCAGAGAGGGGAGGACAGCGTCCCGGGTCAAGCGAGAGCTTCGTACGTGTCTGCTACTATTCATATCACTATTGGTGTGGCATGTCCCTGGCCTCATGCTGCTGTCCACCATGACCGCACCATGAACATGTGCACAGGCTGCCACCCGGGGACTCCTCAGGGAGCAACTGGACTTCCTCAGTGACACTGGGTCTCAGCTTCTGGTCCTTGAAGGCACTAAAACCCAGCCTGGGACATATGATAAGATTCTCCCATGGTGGGAGCTCTTCTAAGAGCTCTGGGTCACACTGAGGGCTCCTGAAAGGCCACCTCCTGACACAGGGGCTGTCTGAGCTGAGACAGCCCCTTCTCAAGTACGTCGTGGGAGAGTCAGACACTAGGCTGCCCTGGCTTCATCCCAGCGTTTCCTCATACCCACCCCAGAACCAGGGACATGCGGAACTTGAGAGTCCCTGTGCCATCCAAGAAGTGACGGCTAACCCACCAGAGCAACGAGTTTGACCTGGATCAGATCAACACGGAAGAGAAATTGATGTTTCCTGCTGCCATCTAGTGGCCAACACAAATAAGAGCAGGCAAGGAGCCAGACGGCCACCAGGTGGTCTCAGTGACCAGTAGCCCTGCATGCCCAGACCAGGGATGAGTGACCCAGCTATGTAAGGCAGAACCTAACAGAAAGCAGAAGGTTCAACAAAAATTAAAAAGTGGGGAAAAAAAAAAAAACCTGCTGGCTATCATCCAGGGATTGAGGAAGGAAGAGGAGCGAGGTTCACTCATCCAGAAATAAAAATGGTGCTCCAACTCCAGGGCTAGGCCTGCAAAGGCACAGAGACGGAGCAGGTAAATAAGACGCTGGCCCTGACCACGGGAACCTCCACTCTGGTCACACCTCTGTCCAGCCCCGGCTGTGCCATGCCTGTGGCTGTGCTGTCCCCTCCTCTCCCTTCTACACCGGGACGTCTGCCTGTGCAAACGTTGCCGCCTCTCCCACCACGTCATCCCCCTCTCCCCACGCTCCCACCCTGACTCTCATTACCAGATCAAACATCCACCTGCCCCCCAGATCCAGCCCCCTGCCCTCAGCTGGCTGTCACTCACAAAGCTGTGTGGCCGGCCCCGCTCACCTGCCCAAACTAGGTCCCAGAGCCCCAAATACTTCTCACCTCCTATCTTGGAAGATGCAGGGCCCTCAACCTGCCATGCCAAGCCCCAGGGCCACTGTCCCCAGACCACCCTCCATCCCTCTAAAATGCCATCGGTCTGCTGGCCTGTCTGTGAGCCTCCTGCCACAGGCGACCTTCCACCGGGAAGCAGCAGCCCTGAGCAGAGGTGAGCAGGCCCTCACAGATATTGGGCTGGGTGCTCCCATCAGATCAGCAGAGCACCAGACAGAGGCAGGAGAACTAGTCTCCAGCCTCGACTGGCCCCTAACTGGCTGCATGACACCCGGGCAAGTTCCTTCCTTCCTAGAACCTTAAAATTTCCCCATTTTTAGGATGAAAGATCATTTCTTGGGCCCCTTTCAAGTCAAAATATCTATGACCCTAATTCATACTAATGTGTCAATGACCACTAATGGCTAATTGTGTAACTGTTCCCACAATACTCTCAGCTTGAGAGGGGGAGCCTCAGCCTATCACCCGTTCACTCAAACAGTAAAAACACACCAAACCCAAGGCTGGTGGTGGGTTCGCTCTTTTCAGCAGCAACTTGATTAGTTCTGCTCCAGCCACAGGGACAAAGGCCAACAAGGAGAGCCGGGGTGCACGCTGAGCTGACCGACGCAAAGCAGAAGGAAGGGAAGTACCAGCCCTGCATCTGCCCCAGACACTGCGCTTCCCGCAGGCACTGTTGCAAGCTGAGGGGCTGACTCTCTGTCACTAAGAAATGGAGCCCAAGTGACCCAGCCAGCAAGAGTCGAGCCAGAAACTGCGCCCCTGCAGCACCAGCTCATAGTGTCGGGTGAGGGGGGTGACCATCAGTGGCCATTCCCTCTCCTGCCCTTGGTCAATCTGTCAATCCCTTGTCACGCGGGAGCTGACTCCTGAGGCCCTCCACCCTCCCACCTCGGGCCCTCCCAGGGGCCCTTCATCCGGGTCTGCACAGCGGAGGTTGCCAGAGTGCCTGAGGAGCAGCCGATCCCCCGTCTGCCCAGCTCTCAAGCAGCATCGCCCAGGACACACCTGAACTCGTTTTGTCTGATACACTCAGCCGGATGGTGTTATTTATTGTGGAGCTGCCCTTGGATGAGTGTGAAAAAATGAAAGCCCTGGAAGGATCCAGAACCCACAGCACGTCTTACCTGGGAGAGGCACTGGGGTTGGGGGAGGGTGTGGGAACATTTTACTTTATCACTTTTATGTTATTTTATTTTTTGCAGCAACCAAATTTTCATATAATAATTGAGTCATTATTTTAAAGTAAACACTTCATGCAGACAGATCAACGGCAGACGACCAAACCCTGTCCTTGTAAGGGAAGAGCCGGTGAGGCAGGCCCGGTCTCACAGGCAGGGCCCTGCAGCAGGAAAGGAGCCCGCGTCTTTCTCCAGTCCACATCTTCCTTGGGTGGGGTCTTTTGCACAGAGGCAGATGGCGGAGTGGTTTCTGGAGCACAGAGACAAACTCTCTGCCCCCCAAAATACCTCATCCATCTGCTCATTCATGCCTGAAATTCCTTCCCTGAGGGGCAGTCTTTGATTCCTCAGTCAGAAATAGGCCTGAAACCGTAAACCCACCCAAGAGATGCAAAACAGTGCCCTCAAGTCATGGTCGGACGTAGGCAACAAGCTTACTGGCCTTGGGAAGCAAGGCTCTCAGGCTCTCAGGCTCTTGGGCTAATCCTGTGGGCACGACGGGGGCTCAGGCTGGAGGCAGTAACAACCTGGGAGAGCAACAAGCACCCAAAGGTGAGGAAGAAGAGTCCAGTGCAGCTGGTCCTCACCCTGACTTAAGGGGAAAGAGAGCCGGTGGACCAGGATGCGGAAGGTCAAGGCTGCAACAATGGTGACCACCTGGGATGAAAGAGGCACTCGGGAGCTCCACGAGGGAGGGAGCGGGAGGAAGGGACGACGCCATCGAGAGGAGACCGGACAGAAACAGCAGCACATCTAGAACCAGCGACGTGGAGCCACATGGGAGTCCCCCACACCAGGCTGGTCCCAGCCCAGGTGGAGGCCTGCCCTGGGATCTAAGCATTTTAAACAGGAGCTAGACGAACAGGGCCACATTTTGAAAAGCATGAATAGAATGGTGGGAGACCCAAGAACTGGGTCAAGAGAAAGTGACCTGAAGGAGAATGCTCAATGTCATTAGTCATCAGGGAAATGCGAATCAAAACCACAGTGAGCCACCACTGCACACCCACTAGGATGGTCGTAATTTTTTTTTAAAGGAAAATAACAAGTGTTGACAAGGATGTAGAGAAATTGGAGCGCTCATACATTGCTGGTGGGAATGTAAAACGGTGCAGCCACTGCGGAACACAGTCTGGCAGCTCCTCCAATGTTAAACATAGAATTACCATATGATCCAGCAATTCCACTTGCAGGTATACACCCACAAGAAATGACAATAGGCGCTCAAACGCACACAAATGTTCATAGCTGCTCCATTCACTACAGCCAAAAGGTGGAAACAACCCAAATGTCCAGCAACAGATGAGTGGACAAACCAAACCTGGTATATACGTACCACAGAATATTATTTAAGCCATAAAAAGGAATGAAGTACTGATACATGCTACAACACAGACAAACCTTGAAAATATGCTAAGTGTTGAAATAAGACAGACACAAAAGGCTGCATAAAATGTCCAGAATAGGCAGATCCATAGTCAGAAATCAGAGTAGAGGTTGTCAGGGGGTGAGGTAAGAGGAACTGGGGGATGATGTCTAAGGGGCACAGGGAGTATGTTTGGGGTGGTGAAAAAGCTGTGGAACTAGGTAGTGGTGATGGTTTCATAGCACAGTGAATAATGCCAATGAATTGTACACTTTAAAGTGGTTAAAATGGTAAATTTTATGTTACATGTATTTTACCAAAATAAAAAAATATTTTAAAAAATGGAGAGAACTTTGGGAGGGACATGACACCCAACCCCCCAATACCCGAGGGCCTATTCCAAAGCAGTCAGAGGGCAGGACTTTTCTGTGAGCTCCTGGGGTAAGGAACTCCGGGGTGTCAAACTCTGACGTGCAGCGTGAATGACAGCTAGCACACCCTGCACAGCACCACGTCAGGCACTGTGCCAACACTTTATCAGCATTAGATGCAGCCATCATCCCCATTTTCAGGACACTGAGGCTTAGAGAAGGTGGGGGCCTGGCCCAGTCACCCAGCAAGTGGAGGAGTGAGCCCCATACTATTAGCCGCTATGTTCCAGACCTTCCTCAGTGCAGAGAACACAGCTTAGCTCCAGAAGGTCCAGCCTTAATCAAGTCCCACCACCACCTGCTTCAGTGACACCTGTGACTATTTACTCAGCCTTGCTGTGCCTCAGTTTCCTCCTCTGTAAAAAGTAGAATAACACCATCAACAGGTTCCAAGGCCTGTTGGAACAATAAAATGAGACAATGAGTGTTCCCAGCAGCCCCTGGCACATAAAAGGGCTCCATAAACATTCAGTCCCCTTCTTTTGTCCAAAAGTAGAGAAAATTACAAAGATAGACTATCTCAGCAGGTAGAGAGCTCCCCGTCACAGAAGGTGAGGAGGTGAGGAAAAGCAAAGGTGCCACTCAGCAAGGACAAATATCAGATGGGGACTGGCCCAGACAACCTTGAAGCTTCCACCCCGGAAATCTGATGTGGCTGCCACATGAGTCCCTTTCCAAGAGTGGGCTTCACTAGAGGAGAGAGGGAGCAGTTCAAGGACACTGAGATCCTGGAGGAATCAGGGCTGCCACAAAAAAGAGAAGAGGTATAGAGAAATGAATGGCTGGGAAGAGCAAAACTAAAGTTTGCCAATAAAAATAGAAGTAACTTACGTTTTTAGAGCATCCCCAAATGTGCCAGACACTACACTAAGCATTTTGCATAGATTACCTCACTGAATCCTCACATCTCTGTGGGCAGATACTATCATTATCCTCATCTCCCTGATGAGGAAGCTGAAGCTGGAAGAGGCAAAGATGCTGCGCAAGGTCACAGGGCAGCACGTGCCCCCTCTGCACGGTGCCACAGGCTCAGCTGAAGTCCCGCCTGATTGGAGGGAGGGCTGCCGTGGACTTCACCTGCCCAGCTCCTGCCCTCTGCTTCCAAGCAGCGGTCTCTCCAGAGCAGAGAATGAGTGCCAAGCAGCAGACCCTTCTCCCTGCCTCCCTGTGGCCAGAGAGCTGAAACTAGAAGCTGATGCTAAGAAGAAAACATGAGAGGATGCAGTAAATATTTGGGGAAATTTTGTTAAGCAGAGAAAAAAAAAAGGAGGAACTTCTGTTTCTGCCAGCTCAATCGGCTTTAGGAAGAAAGCACAGGCCACTTCAAGCGCCTGCCAAATGCTCAGCCAGATCCTGCTGGTGTGCCAGCTCTGCCGGGAGAAGGGCCTCAAGTGTCCCAAGCTGGATGGGGCAGGACCAGCCACAGGCACACGGCGGATGGGGCTCTGCTGCAGCCTGCAGAAGCAAGGCAGCTGGGAAGTGACCCGCTGGCCATCCCCACAGCACTACCCCAAAGGAGCCAGAGAGTCGGTGTGGTGCCCAAGTCCTCCCCTCGCTGTGGAGTCCACCCCACTGATCAGCGGCCCACACAGGGAGCAGGCAGCAGGGGAGGCATCCAAGAAGACCGGGGCCTGCGGCGAGCGCAGGGTCTGCACCCACCCTGATGGGGCGAGGGCAGTGGGGAGTCGGGGGGCGGGGGGGGCACAGTTAGGGACAAATAAAAGCAGGGCTCTAACTCCCCTCATTCTGCACTGCTTCCCCTCTGACCCTGGGACGCTAAGCCATACCGTGGCAGCCATTCGTTCACCTGAGTCTTCAGCCTCCTCCAAGGAAACTAGGAGGACAAAAGAGGCAAAATCTGAAAGGGAGGTTGAGATCTTAACTTTTTCTTAGGCTAACATTGAAGAGCTTGTACGCTATGCTTTATATACGCTAATTTAATATTCATAACAGCCCTGCAGGGTGGTGACCACCATCATTACCATTTCAAAAGTAGACAAACTGAATGTCAAATTAAGTGACTTGTGCAATGACAAGTTAGCATGTGGTCGATCAGGATGCAAACCCATGTGATCTGACCTCAGAACCCACACTCTTAACCAAGATCCTTTACCACTTCCTAAAGCAGACTCTTAGGAGCTAGTAAAGGGAATGATTAAGCATAGTTCCTGGCCTCAGAGCATCTACAGCCTGATGATGGGAATGGACAAATGGATCCAATGCAGAGGAAAATCATCTATAAAGATTACGTGTATTATTCCTAAAGATGTGCGGCCATCGTTTCAATTATACGAAGGTGTGTGAGCGTATGCATGTGTGCACACACATGCACCAGAGAACCACTGGAATGACTGGGAAGGAGGATGGTGGGAATTTAATTTAATTTAATTTATTATTTTTTTTTAAAGTGTTAGCTGTACACGATTTTTTTTTTTTAAGATTTTTTATTTTTTTCCTTTTTCTCCTAAAAGCCCCCCAGTACATAGTTGTATATTCTTCGTTGTGGGTGCCTTCTAGTTGTGGCACGTGGCACGCTGCCTCAGCGTGGTTTGATGAGCGGTGCCATGTCCGCGCCCAGGATTCGAACCAATGAAACACCGGGCCGCCTGCAACAGAGCGCGCAAACTTAACCACCCGGCCACTGAATGGAGAAACAAAATGTGATCTATACATAACAGAATATATTATTCAGCCTCAAAAAGGAATGAAGTTCTGGCACATGCTACAACATGGATAAACCTTGAGGACATTATGCTGAGTGAAATAAGCCAGACACAAAGGAGAAATACTGTAAGATTCCACTTCTATGAGGTACTTAGAGTAGTGATACCAGAGAGAGAAAGTAGAATGCTGGTTTCAGGGCTGGAGGAGGGGGAGTGGGCAGTCCATGTTTAAGGAGTGCAGAGGTTTAGCCTGGAGGAGGAAAGAGTTCTGGAGATGCACAGCAGTGATGTGAACGTTCTTAGTGCCACAGGTGAAGGCAGACTTTACGCGTCAACTTGGCTGGCCGTGGGGTGCCCAGATCACACACTACTCCTGGTGCGTCTATGAGCATGCTGCAGACAGGTCAGCACTCGAGCCGGTGGGCTCAGGAAAGCAGACACCCCTCCCCAAGGCAGGGGCATCATCCAATCTGCTATGGGCCTGCACAGAGCAAAAGGTGGAGGGAGGAGGAATCTGCCCCATCTCCTGCCTCACTGTCTCAGCTGGGACATCTCATCTCATCTCATCTGCTCCTCTCCTCAGACTGGGATGTACACCATCGGCCCTCCTGGTTCTCAGGCCTTGGGACTGGGAAGGAGTTACACCACCTGGGTCTCCAGCTTGCAGACGGCAGATGGTGGGACTTCTCAGCCTCCATAATCACGTGAGCCAATTCCTCATGATAAACCTCTCTGTACACATACACACACAGATAGACAGATACAGATATGTGCCTGGTGCGCATCTCATATGGGCTCTGTTTCACTAGAGAACCCTAACACATTACTCAATTGTATGCTTAAAAATGGTTAAAACGGTAGAGTTGACATTTTGTATACTTTGCCACAATAAAAAAATTTTTAAAGAAAGAAAATACGCTGGTGGCAATAGTGATGATGCGTTGAACCCTAAAGGTCTTAGTCTTGCTCTCACCAGCGAGGAACAGAGCGGCGACCCAAGCCTCCTTGCTGGGGTGTGCAGGGAGGTGACTCGCCATAAAGCCAGGGGTGGTCCTTCTTGGGGGGATTTGGAAAGTTAGCCTTTTGTGTTTAAGGCCCCCTTGAAGAAGATCTGAAAACAGGCCTTCTGTGTTTTGAAAGTTTATTCCTCACTGAACATGAACAGCTGAAAAAGTAGGTGAGGAGCAGCCCTTTGGCATTCACAGGTCCCAAAGGGGGAGTGGTGGGGTCCTGAGGTGGAACTGGGGGAAAGAACATGGTCCGGCTCCAAATCCATAAGATGATGGACCACTGAACCCACGTCCCTGACTCAGCATGCCACCCCACCCAAGTCAAGAACTAAAACCAGGATGGGGGCACCTCGCCCCCAAAAATAACATTATTACTGGTTTAAGTTATATATTTATTGATCTTTCATTAAGCGTTTTACAACATTATCTCATTTAACCCTTATAACATCCCTATGAGATTTCAGCATTACACCCATTTTACAGAGGAAGAAAGTGAGGCTCCAGGAAGTTAAGAGAAATGTTCACAAGCACTATGCTAGTGAGCCAGGATCTGAACCTCTCTGATCCAAAACCTATTTTCTTAACCACTATAGGATACCATTTTCTTTGTATACTGAACACAACGGATTCAAAGGAAGTCTCACTGTTGGGAGTGAAACTGCCACAGAGGCCACTATTTACCCAATGTG
The DNA here is from genome assembly GCF_037783145.1 of Equus przewalskii. Taxonomy (NCBI): domain Eukaryota; kingdom Metazoa; phylum Chordata; class Mammalia; order Perissodactyla; family Equidae; genus Equus; species Equus przewalskii. The sequence goes on along the minus strand of NC_091835.1, from coordinate 32,133,651 downwards.
GGGCCTTACATGCAAGGTGACATGCTAAGTCCTGATCAACATCCACAAAGACAAACCAAAAGGCTGCTTTTGAGGCAGGATCCAAGTGCTCTCTGGGCTCATGCGGGTCAGCCATAAAACTGTGTGAAACACAAGCTTCCCTCTCTCCTGACCTCTGTGGTGAAACCAGGCCGGACTGGTGTTCCTAACAGGCCACAGCAATGAGGCATCACTTTAAACTGGGCTTTCAGAGGCCTTTTAAGGCAGGAGCAGAAGATGCTTCTACCTGACAAAGACCATCTGAATTACAAAGAGGAAAAATCAATTGGGATCGCATGAGCGGAAGGGAACTTGAATTAGGGGTTTCTTTTAGAGTGAGAAATATAAAATGTCTCTCTAGTCACAGTTTGCAGGAAACACAACCAACAAAAACAGTACATGTTTTTAAAATCATTCTTCAGTTATAAACTTACAGCCAATTAAGGGAGAAACAGGAGGGGGTAGGGGTTGTAGAGAAGGAAAGAAAGAGGGAACGCAAAGGCAGAGGAACCAGCTCCCTGAGCACACGTCACACCATGCTCTGGAAAGTTCTAGAAGCCTCATCTACAGGGCAAGGGGGAGTTATGTCCATGCAATGGACACCCTGCGGTCCTGGAGACACCCAAGACATTTTTGTCGTTGTTATCGTTCACTAAAGAAATTTTAGAAACTACAGAAGAACATTAAAAGGAAAAGAAAAACCCTGAATAATCACTACCATCATCAGCATTTTAGGTATACTTCCTCTAGTCTTTTTTCTTCGCGTCTAAAAGTAAATAGGATTTATAGTCTACACAGTTTTATATCCTACAGTATTTGCTTGACACTTTTTCATAAGCATTATCTTGAGTCATTACATACAACTTTTTTTTTTTTAAAGATGGGCACCAGAGCTAACATGTGTTGCCAATCTTCTTTCTTCTCCTTCTTTTTCTTCTTCTTCTTCATCCCAAAGCCCCCCAGTACACAGCTGTATATTCTAGTTGTAGGTTCTTCTATGCGGGACGCCACCTCAGTGTGGCTTAATGAGCGGTGCCATGTCCGCGCCCAGGATCTGAAGCGGCAAAACCCTGGGCCGCTGAAGCGGAACACACGAACTTAACCACTCGACCCCTATATATAACTTTTGAAGATGATTTTTTTAGAGGCTGTATAGTGAGCCGTCAGATGAATGCATCAAAATTTACATAACTAATCTTCTATGGTTGGATATTCTATATGTTTCCAATTTTTAACTTTTATAAATAATGCTATAATGAAGATATAGATGTGTACATACACACATGTATACACATATATATATGATTATTTCCTTAACATACATCCCAAGGAATAGAATTACTGAGTCAGAAAGACTCAGAATATTTCTCAGGCTCTTGATATAAATTTCCAAATATCTACACTGAAAATAATTCTAAGCAATGTTGCATTTTTGCAACTCTGGACATAATGGCACTATATCTCAGTATTTTCTGGTCCATTGTGAAGATGGACCAGCTTGAATCATGCTGACAGCTGAATCAGTTCTGTGGGCCAGGAATTTCCCACTTCTGTTTTGAAGTCTCTCTCAGCTAGTTGTTCATAAACCAGATGAAACGTGGTTCCAAACCACTCTGGCAGCCCCACTGTTAGCACCAGTCACACTGCATCTTGCATCAGAGTCAGCTGACAAAGGCCTGTTTCCTCCGCTCTGCCGTGAACTCCGGGAGTACAGGGACTTGGCCTCGCTCACCTCTGTATCCTCCCAGCACAGCCTCTTTCAAACCACTCACCCTCCATCAATGGTTCTCAAACTGTTTTTAAACTCTTCCACACACCCCACGTCCCACCCTGGGCAGTCATAAGTCACAGGACTTCTAGGTGAGAAGGATCTGAGACCTTGGGCAGCCTCCTTACCCTCTGGGGCCTCAGATGGAGTGGGGTGATGATACCTCCCTCAGAGAGTTACTGGAAGGACCCAGTTAGATATCTCATGGAAAGAGCTTAGGGAGCACGAGGAGACCTAGAAAACGCTCGATAAACAACAGCTTTGGTTAAAAAAAAAAAAAGGTCATAATACATAATAACAAACCCACCAAAAAATTGCTTAATCCTCTACCCACTGGAGGAGATTAAAGAATCACACAGCTGTCACTCTCGTCTGAAGCTCGTCCAGGTCCCGAATGCCTGGGTAGACTCAGAACCCTCAGGGACTGCGCCAAACCCACTGAACCTCAAACCAAGAAGAGCAAGGGAGGTCTGGCCAAGCTTGACTTGGACGGCAGGCGGCAGCTGGTCAGCAGGGAGCCACCGAAGCTCCGGATTAGCTGTGCACCGAGAGGGGGTGAGGACAAACTACAGGGAAACCAAAAAGCAACAGCCTGACATCAACCCAACTAGGACAGGGCTGTGGGACACCAAAAACAAGCAAGGAAATGGTTCAAGGTGCCACTGGCTCCTCCCTACCGGGAGCCTGGAAGCAGGTGACTGGTTCAGCCGTTGCTCCCTAGCTGACCCTGGACAAACCTGCCATTGTTCCTCGACGATGCTGGGAGTTGAGTCACTGTGGCATTGTCCAACCGCTCTATCAGGAGGAAACAGCCGGACAGACCAACACCAGTGCAGGAAACCTCAACCTCCACCGGGGCTCCCCTCGGGGCCCCCGCCCTATTTGGGAGGACCAGCATCCTGCCTGCCTGTCCCTTGGGGACCCCTGGCCAACCCTGAGGCATCCACAGTCAGAACAGACATCCCTGTTTCCTGCCTCCACCTGCCTAGGGAAAAATACAAGTTCTTTGTATGGCACTTTGGCAACGGTCCTGGTGTGGGGAGGTGGGGTCTCCTGGACTTAACCTGCCAGTAAATAGAAACCAACGTGCAAGAAAACAGGCAGTAGACAAAAACAATTGCACTGAATTAATTTGAAAAGGACATACTGAAGGGCAAGGAGATGGTTTTCTCGGGACTAAAACACGAGGAAGGGATGCTCCCTCAGTGCAACGGCACATTCTTATAGGGCTAGAGATTGAAACCTCTCCGGAAAGAGGGATTATTGCAAATTCCTACCTGGAGGCTTGACCAAGGTCTCCTATGTGCCAACAGAGGACCCAAAACTCCCTGCCTGGGTTTAGAGAGAACTCAGAAAAGCAGCAGTGTGGTTCATGGTTAAAGTCAGAGAAAGCCGAGTTCGACTCCTCCTCCAACACTGAGTAGCTGTGTGACCCACATGGTGTAAGTTACATCACTTCCTGAACTCGAGGTTTGCAAACTCAAGCGTCTACAGGAGCCACGTAGAAAACGTAAATCAGCGACGCCAGCTGGGGATACAGGCACCTTCCCACGCTATGTCAAGGCGGAGGGGTCAGGAAAGCACAGGCCCCATCTCAAGGTGGTGGCTGAGACTCAGATCCAGCCAACTGTTGCCACTGGGCAGTGTGCGCCCAGTGTAACTAGACCTTTCAACTTCATAAGGCGGAAATCTCTATTTTGTGAAATCTCTTCAGTGTTTAAATGTTGGCTCTAATAAGCAATAATGTCCATTGGGCCCCAACAAAATACCTCTGCGGCCTGCATCTGACCTGGGGGCCACTGGATTGCGACCTCAGCTCTCAACCTGAGGTCCCTCATCTGTAAAATGAGGGCAAAGAAAAGAGCCGGCACTGGGAGGATTAGCCGGGATTAGGGCTGTCAGGCGCTTCACGCTGCCTGACACACAAAGAGCTTGATAAATGGCGGCCGTCAACCAGGCAGAGCTGCGACTGGAGACGACCAGCCAGCCTTCGCCTCCTACCAAAGAGGAAACTCCCAGAGGTCCCGCGACTGACCCAAGATCTGCAATGAGCCAGCGGTGAGAACCCGGCTGGACCCAGCCCCACGGAATCCCGTCTGGGCTCCACAGACTCGAGCAGCCTCTCCTGGCTACAGACCCGCTGTATCACAGACGGCTCCACCACTGTCCCTCGTGAGCGCTGGCCCCTCCTGTTACAGGCAGCTCGCTCAAGGCGTGGTGTGCACACCTCTGCTTCACTCACAGAACTCGGCCTCACACCAGGCAGGGGACGGGGCCCACTCAGTGTGAGCTGACCCACCGGTCAGTGGTAATGTGTGCACCCCCGCCCCCCGCCCCGCGCATTCCAGTTTATATGGAGTGCGTCCCATCGGCTGGGCCCTGAGCCAAGCTCAGTCCCCTGTCCTATCCCAGCCCCAGCTGGGTGGTAAGGCAAGACTGGGCACGAAAGGATGGGGGTGACATCAACAGGTAGAGAGAATGAGGAGGGGACAGGGCAGGCTTAAGCAAAAGAAGGCCGGGAGTGTACTTGGGGCCATGTGGGTGGTGTAGCTGGAGGAGAGAGGATAATTGGATGGCAGGGGAGGTGGGAGAGCGGGCTGGGAAGGAAGGCTGTGGCCACCCCTGGGACAAGGGGCCCCAGGCTGAGGGTGCTCCAGACCAGCTGGCCTGCTGTGTTTCTGCCACACAAGGGCACTAACTCACCCACATGGGGCAGGTCCTGCTGGGTTTAACGAGCTGGGTCCCAAAGCACTGAGCTGTTCCCTGAGGTGAAGGAGCAGGCCAGGGCTGTACCCCAGCCCCAAGCCCCCGGGGTATCCTGTTTGAACTGGTCCCAGGGAGTTACAGCCTTGGAGTTTCTCCTGGCTCCTTCCATAGTAGACATTAAAGCTTTCCAATTAACACAAGCTGAAAAGGAAACCTTAGCCTTAGAGAGGCAACAGGAAAGGGAGAGAGGAGCCCGGGCTCTGGATTTCCTGACAGAGGCATCTTAAGTCCCGAGCGTAAGGGCTGAAAGGACCTGAGGCCTCGTCTGGTGCAAACCTCTCGCGTTCCAGCCAGGCCGCGAGGCCCAGGCCCGAGGTGATGCGCCCAAGGTCACACGGCCAATCAGTGCAGACTAACTCTGGGGCCGCTGCTGCCAGCTCCATGGCTTTCAATGACAGGACACTGCCACTTCCCCCACTCCTCCGTCGCTGCCTCCCATCTTCCCTCCTAGGAACACCTCCAGAATCACAGCAAACCGCCACAACATCTCACCTCCCCACGGGCTCAGAAAACCCACACTTCTAACAAAAGCCCGCGGTCGTCTACAGCTTTCAGCACAAGTTTCTCTCAGCTGCTGATGGCGCCTCCCTCACCACACTGCGGGTGGTGGACTGAGGAAGGGAGGGCAGGCGGCTGGGAGTTCTGGGCAGACAGGCAGGTGGGGCGGCCTCCTCAGTAGGGCGGGTCTCAGGCTGAAGCGCAGCCCCCCAGGCCGGCTGGGCAGATGGAGAGGGGAGGCAGAGACGTGGCAGGAAAAAGCACAGGAACGTCACATGGCTGAGAAACAGGGTTTCACAACAACACGCCTGCCCCCGAAAGTCAGAAGAGAGATGTGGGAACTCCAACAGGCCTCGGGGGCTCAGAATCAGGTTTTCCCACCGAGGAAGAACACAGACTTTGGAACCCCCCACATCTGAGTTTAAATCCTTCTCTGACATGTCCCACTGTAAGACCTGGGGTAGCAGAGTCAATGGGCCCTGCTGAGCCTTGCTTTCCTCATCTTATAAAAAGATGCCCAACATAAAAGGGAAGCAATGACCGCTGGCTCACGGAAATGCAGTTTTCTTCCTGATATTAACTCTCCCCCTCTATAAGCACCCTGAGGGCAAAAGGCACAGCCGCTTGTCCAGCCTGGGGTCAGAGAACAAGCCTGGAGAACATTAATTTACAACCGACTCTATACTGCATCCCACCTCCCTTCGCGGTGGGCAGTGCACCCCAAGGGCGTGCGTCTGCTCAGTGTCCCAGGAAGGGTGTTCAGTCTACTTTCACCCCACTCCAAACCATGTCCCAGGTTCCTGAGGGCAGGATGATGACCAGGCCCCCGAGCCCTCGGCCCTGTGCTCCCAGCTCCCCCATACCATCCACCCAAGTTCTGTCTTTGAGACCTGTTTGTCACGCTTCATAGACAGCACCTGACTCCATTTACACCTCTGGAGAGCACTAGAAGGAAGACAGGGAGGGGTAGATGTTTTCCCACAGGTTACAGACGAGGAAACTGAGGCAGGAAACTAGACTGTCTGCTGCTACCTGGCAGTCGGCCGAAGGCTGGCCTCACTGGGTGTCTGCGAGCAGTGGAGACGTGCTGGTCAGGACTGGTAGTGAGCGAGGGCTAAGGAATCCAGAGGCAAATGCAGTGGGGCTGAGCTGAGCCCAAAGATTTCCCATATTATCAATAATCAGAGACTAGGTGCCCTTGTTCCATTAAAGAACAGGGATCAGGTAGGGCTGGCCCTGTGGCCCAGTGGTTGAGTTTGTGTGCTCTGCTTTGGTGGCCCTGGGTTTCACTGGTTCGGATCCTGATCACGAACATGGCACCACTCATCAGGCCATGCTGAGGCGGCATCCCACATACCAGAGCCAGAAGGACCTACGCCTAGAACAAACAACTATATACTGGGAGTCTTTAGGGAGAAGAAAGAGGAAAGAAAAAAAGAAAGAATAGGGATCAGGTAAGCTAATAGGAAAGGCAGGAAGTCAACCTCCTCACCCAGCACCACCACAAACAGCCACGCAGTGCTTTCCAGAAGCCAGGCAGCCTCCAGGCACTTGACAGATATTAACTCACTTAATATCCACAATAACCCTGTGAAACAGGTCCTTGATCATTTCCCTTTTACAAATGAGCAAAGAGTCTTAAGGAACTTGCCCAGGGCCACACAACTGGGGAGTGGTGGGGCTGGGATCTGAACGTGTGGCCGTGGCCGTTTCCTAGCTGCCTCCCACCACACAATTCCTCCACCTCCAGGCCCCCCTCACCTCCCGAGCCATGAGGGAACAGGCTGGCTGGCAAACTCTCGGGTCCCGAGGCTCCAGGGCCTGTAGCAACTGCCTCCCAAGGTCCTTCCTCCAAGTGGAGAAGCCAAGGACCCTGACCTGCTCTGTGGGCTCGACCAATGTTCTGGTCCTTGGCCTCCTGCCTCTGCCTCCAGGCAGGGTCGAGACAGAGAAGGAGGCAGGGGCCGGAATTCTACCATGATATTCTGTTCCCACTGACTCAGAATCCCCGAAGAACAGATGGACAGGGGAATTTCTGAATGAGTAACTAACCACAAAAGAATAAAGTTATGTGAATCAGCCTGGAACACCGTTAGAAAGAAATCAGGGATGAGCTTTCAAAAAAATCAGGCTAAGGAAGTGGGAAGTGCCCAAAATGTGTGCTCCTGCACCATTCCTGCCTTGGGGCAGAGCTGGGCCTGTCGTGGGTTTCTAGACTACTCCTGATTGCAAAACTACAAGGTTTTTTTTTACCCCACGGGAAGCAGCAGAGGGACTGCTAAACATATCTGGATTTCTCCCACCAGCAGAAGAGAGGCCCTAGGACACGAAATCAGACAGACAAATGGTAGAGCTCTGATTCCCCTCCCTTCCCCATGTTGTTTTCACTGAAATTCTTTTATTAATGGGCCGCTTGTCACCATCTCCCTCCAGCAGCTTATAAAACTGAGCCCAGGAAATCTATCAACAGCCCTGGCCCATCAGGACAGGAGGGGACAGTGGGGAAAACTCAAACTCAATCTCAAACCCTTTCAGAGAGCGAGCTGCCCCTGCAATGCCCATTAGGGAGCCGGAGGATGAGAGAGGTCTGCGCCGCCTTGCTAGGCTGAGCTTGGCAAGCGGGAGGGGGAAACCGGACAGGCTTTAGCTGGGATTTTATTTTTTCCATAATTTAGAATGAAGTTATCTTTCCTGCTTGAGCACTTCCTTCCATAAAACTGTCGTGCTGGTAAAGGTGAAGATTTGTCACCCTCAAAGGCTTACAACTCATTCTGGCACTCGGTTTGTGTATATCTCCAGCGGGGCCGTCTCAGGCTGAGTCCAGGAAACAACAAACAACAAGCTGGAGGGTGTCCAAAGGCGGCAGCAGGGGCAGCGGGGGTCTAGAAATGAAGTTATCTGAGAGACAGCTGGTGGAACCGGAGAAGAGCCGAGGGGGAGCTGTTGTCAAATACTCACGGGTTGTCATGCAGACGAGGGGGCAGCGTCGCGCTCTCGGGCCCTGCCTGCAGCGGCATGGCCGAAGGATGGCTCCAGAAAGGCAGATCGGAAAGCCAGAGCTGTCCAGCAGTGCAGAGGGAGGTTCATCACTGGAAACGTGCACGCAGAGGCTGGCCACTGGGCTGGAACCCAGCGCGAGGCACGGGTCTGGAGGACGGCCTGGGCGGACCCCTCCTCTGAGTGTCTGCGTCTTTACCTTCTAATGGTCACAGGCCCTGAGGAGCTGTGAGCCTCAGAAGGAAGGTTCTGTTTATCAGGTTTGCATTATTATCCTTTATTAAGTGCCCGCATTATGCTCAACACTTCATATGCATCACCTTGTTGAATCTTCACAACAGCCCCATAAGAGAGATGCTGTGCCTGCCACGTGGCAGGTACCAAAAAATATCTGCTGAATGAATGAACGCACCCCGTTTACCAACGAGAAAATGAGGCTTAGAGAGGATAAGCACCTTGCCAAGGTCAAGCAGCAGGGCGGCAGCAGATCTGTCTGTGCAGCTGGGTCTGACTCCCAGGGCCCACATCCTGGTCCACTGCTCTGCTTACCTGGCAACGGCCTTGGTCTTCAGAGACCTGTTCCAGAGTCAGCTGGCGGTGACCAAAGGCAACAAGGACACTGCTGACAGGCACCAGGCTGTTTTCCAAATATGCTCTAATAAGCACGCATTGATCTTACAAAAGAAGAGAACAAAGCTTATCTACATGTTCAAGTTCAGCCACCATCTCCCAACCGATGTGTGTGCACTTAAGAATTAGGTGGCCAATCCAAAAGACAGACTGAAAGTAAAACAACTGCTCAAAAATAAAAACAAAATAAAGAGTTGTCCGTGAAGATGTGGAGAAAGTGGAACCCTCAGACACTGCTAGTAGGAATGTAAGATGGTGCGGCTACTCTGGAAAAGAGCCTGGCACTTCCTTAAGAGGTTCAACATGCAGTCACCAGATGACCCAGCAATTCTACTCCTAGGAATTTGCCCAAGAGAAATGAGAACACATGTTCACACAAAAAAACTGTGCCTGCCTCAGGGGCCGGCCTGGTGGTGCAGCAGTTAAGTTTGCATGTTCCACTTCTCGGCGGCCCGCGTTTGGCAGTTCGGATCCCGGGTGCAGACATGGCACCACTTGGCAAGCCATGCTGTGGTAGGTGTCCTACATATAAAGTAGAGGAAGACGGGCATGAATGTTAGCTCAGAGCCAGTCTTCCTCAGCAAAAAGAGGAGGATTGGCAGTAGTTAACTCACGGCTAATCTTCCTCAAAAAAAAAAAACTGTGCCTGAATGTTCATAGCACATTATTCATAACACTCAAAAGATGGAGGGCCGGCCCAGTGGCGCAATGGTTAAGTTCGCACATTCCGCTTCTCAGCGGAATTCACCGGTTCGGATGCCGGGTGTGGACACGGCACCGCTTGGCACACCATGCTGTGGTAGGCATCCCACATATAAAGTAGAGGAAGATGGGCACGGATGTTAGCTCAGGGTCAGACTTCCTCAGCAAAAAAGAGGAGGATTGGCAGTAGTTAGCTCAGGGCTAATCTTCCTCAAAAAAAAAAAGATAGAAACCACCCAAATGTCTGCAAATGTCTGTCAACCGATAAATGGACAAACAAATATGGTACATCCATACAGTAGAATATTATTCAGCCTTAAAAAGGAATGAAATTCTGATACATGCTACAACATAGATGAACCTTGAAAATATTATGCTAAGTGGAAGAATTCAGTCACAAAAGACCATATATTGTATGATTCCATTTATATGAAATGTCTAGAATGGCAACTCTTATAGAGATAGAAAGTAGATTCTCTCAGGGCAGAGCTGAGGAGCCGTAACAGAGGCCGGATGGTCTGCAAAGCCTCAAATATTTACAATCAGGTCCTTTGCAGGCAAAACTTGCCAACCCCTGTGCTATGTTGGGGATGCTGGGGAGGGAAAGGGATGAGCGATACCAGTCAGGGCCTCTGTCCCCTGGAGTTTATGGCCCAGTGAGGAAGACAGTTGGGGTCTGAGGACCATAGTATAAACGGAGAGAAACGCTGTGAAGGAAAGAACCCACAGCCCTGTGAAAGCACAGAACAGGGGGCCCCCAGGGCGCCCTCCCTGGACAGACTTAACCCGAGGCCACGGGAGCAGAAGGGAGCCACACTTGGAAAGGCCCAAGGGAGGGGGGCACGTGAAAGTCTGGGGAAGGACCAGCGGAAGGCCACGAGGCTGCAGTGCATTGTGGAGGGCAGGGCCTGCAGGGCAGCCCGTCTCCCCTCACAGGCCCACGTCCCATCCCTGGAGAGGGTGGGAAGGGGGCTGAGAACAACTGAGAGTGTGGACTGTTTACAAACCCTCCGCCTGAAGGTCTAAGAAGACGGGGGAGACAATCTATCAGCTGAAAAATATTTCTTGATCACCTAACAAAGTGCCCATCATTTTCTTTAGCCAATATCATCAGGACACAAAAGAAGAAGAAGAAGATGCGATCTCTGACCTCAGAGAGGAAACAGGAAACTGAAACAAGCCCAGGTCCTCAGTTCTGCTACTCAAACATCACGGCACCTGCTGTTCCCAACGCTGGAATGCGCTTCCCCAGACCCCCAAGGGCACTGCCCCCTCATTCCTTGAGGTCTCCATCAGATGTGACTAATTAGAGAAGATTTCCCTACCCACTCCACAGGAAATAACTCCCTCTCCCTCCCTCCTTTCTTTTTTCCTTCCTCCCCCCACCCCCCGGGGCCCAGGCGTCCCCTGTGCCCTCACTTTGCAGAGTTTTCTCCATCACACTGAACTCTACCTGTGATACGAGTCTTTGCTGGCTCACTGACCACTCTTACACTAGAATACAAGCCTTATGAGGGCAGGAACTTTGTTTTTTCACTGCTGTATTCCACAGCACCAAGACCTGACACAGTCGGTTCTCAAATAAATATTTGTGGAATAGATGCAAACACTTAAAAAAAAATCTAAGGGTAAATGTCCTTCATTTGTGACCTTGAGCAAATTATTTCTTTATGGCTCAGTCTCCTCACTTCTAAATAAAAATAATAAAAGTACCTACTTCATGGGTAAATAAATGTGGATTATTATTATCATCATCCTGTGTTAAGGGTCCATTTTGTGTCGCATGTTAAAGGAGGAGTTTTAAATATATATCCCATTTAATTCTCACATAAACCCCATGAGATCACTCTTATTACAAACTCCCTCTGGACAGACGAGAAAACTGAAGCTCAGAGGTACCAGGGAAGCTGTCCAAGGTCACACGGCGAGTAGCACAGAATCACATTCAAACCAGCACTATCGGCCCTCAAGGCCCATGAGCCTCCCTCTCTTTCCAGCTCAAACTGGAAAAGCCAAAGGAGGCGGAGAGAGGGAGATGGCGCATCCTGGAGCAGCTGAGGCGTGTTCAGGAAGGAAGCGGGATTCAGATTCTGTTCCAATGGACTAAAAGGATTCAGACGAGCAGAAGACAGGACGAAAGTCATTCTAGGTCAAAAAAAAAAAACTGTTCTTAGACTATCGTAACACAAACAAGAGAGGACAATGGTGGAATCACAGGACCGGCACCTGGATGAAACCCGAGACGCACCCAGTCCAACAACTCATGTTAAGAGCAAGAAGCTAAGGTCTGAGGCGGAAGAGTGACTGAGGGGTGTGAAGGCGGTAGACTGTGCCCACGCTGACGCTTCCACTCCAAATAGACGCATTCTTATTCATAACCATTTAATTCCTCTAAAAAAATCACAGAAGTAACACATGTTCACTACAGCCAGAGAAAACAGGCCAAAATGGAGACAGTTAACAGTGTCCCCAGCACCAGCCATAAGCTGTGGAACAGTTTTATATTTAAGGGGTTCAGGGTTCCATTAAGTGGCTTGCATATCAGAACAGAGTTTGAACCTACGTGAACTGGGCTTCCATTGTTGTTTCCCAGTCTGTTTGCAGTTCATTCATTTGTTCATTCATTCATTCATTCATTCAGCCAGCGATTACTGAGGATCTCATATGTCACTGGCACAGGCGTAGGTACCAAGATTCTGCGACCAGCATACATAATAAAATGATCTTTCCTTCCTCTCCCACAAAGGCTGGAGGCACACCCACCGGTCTGTTAAAACAACAAATGAGGGCAATGAAACAGACCAGCTCCGTTTCCAACTGGAGCTCTCAGACGGAGAGCACGTCTACCTCTGCTGCCCGACACCTCACCAACCAAGAGTAAAGAGACTCTTGAAGGCACAAACCCACACTTTCAAAAACAGCAGAGGGGAGATGAGAGCAAGACAATTTTAGAGACTGGAGGGCGGAAGGACAAGTGTGAATTGACTGAAGAAACCTAAGGAAGGTGAATCCTGAAGCGTTAGCACCCCAGAACCCCCAGAAAGCTTAGCAGTCGGCAGCACCAGAAGGGGCTGCAAGCGGGAGGCCTCATTAAAAGTCTGCTTCCACGTTTTGGGTCTTATGAACAACGCTGCGGAACAGAGGGGTGCAGAGGTCTCTCTGGATGGCTGATTTCAAGTTCTCTGGATAGATACCCAGTAGTAGGATAGCTGGACCATATGGTATTCCTATTTTTAATTTTTTGAGGAATCTCCATACCATTTTCCACAGTAGCTGAACTAGCTTGCATTCGCACCAGCAGTGTATGAGGGTTCCCTTTTCTCCACATCCTCTCCAACACTCATAATTTCTTGTCTTGTTAATTGTAGCCATTCTGACAGGTATAAGGTGAAATCTCATTTTAGTTTTGATTTGCATTTCCCTAATAATTAGTGATGTTGAACATCTTTTCATGTACCTATTGGCCCTCTGTATGTCTTCTTTGGAAAAATGTCTGTTCATATCCTGTGCCCATTTTTTGATCCGGTCGTTCTTCTTTGTTGTTGTTGAGTTGTATGAGTTCTTTATATATTTTGGAGATTAACCCCTTGTCAGATAAATGATTTTCAAATATTTTCTCCCAGTTGGTGGGCTGTCCTCTTGCTTTCTTGATGGTTTCCTTTGCTGTATAGAAGCTTTTTAGTCTGATGTAGTCCCATTTGTTTATTTTTTTCTTGTTTCCCTTGTCTGAGTGGACATGGTATAGCTAAGACGTGGAAGCAACCCAAGTGCCCATCAACGGATGAATGGATAAAGATGTGGTGTATATATACAATGAAATACTACGCAGCTATAAAACAACATGGATGGACCCATTTGTGCCCCATTTGCAACAACATGGATGGACCTTGAGGATACTAGGCTAAGCAAAATAAGTCAGACAGAGAAAGACAAATACCATACGATGCCACTCATTTGTGGAAGATAAACACACAGATAAGGAGAACAGAGTAGTGGTTACTAGAGGGGAAGAGGCTGGGGGCGGGCAAAAAGGGTAAAGGGGCACACCTGTATGGTGACAGTGGTGAACACGATGCAGTCTATATGGAAACTGAAATATCATAATGTTCACGTGAGGGGCCGGCCCAGGAGCACAGTGGTTAAGTTCACATGCTCCACTTCGGCCACACGGGGTTCACCAGTTCAGATCCTGGGGGTGGATCTACACACTGCTCATCAAGCCACGCTGAGGCGGCATCCCACATAGACGAACTAGAATGACTTACAACTAGGATATACAACTATGCATTGGAGCTTTGGGGAGGGGAAAAACAGAGGAAGATTAGCAACAGATGTGAGCTCAGGGCCAATCTTCCTCACCAAAAAGCATACCTTAAAAAATAATAATAAGGGGCCTGCCCAGTGGCGCAGCAGTTAAGTTCACACACTCTGCTTCGGTGGCCCAGGGTTCGCCAGTTCGGATCCTGGGCGCAGACCTACACACCGCTCATCAAGCCATGCTTGGCAGGCATCCCACATATAAAATAGAGGAAGATGAGCATGGATGTTAGCTCAGGGCCAGTCTTCCTCAGCAAAAAGAGGAGGATTGGTAGCAGATGTTAACTCAGGGCTAATCTTCCTCAAAAAATAAATAAATAAATAATGATAATAATAATAATTACACCTGACATTTATACAATGTTATAAGCCAATATGACCTCAATAAAATATTTTTCTTTTCAAAGTCTGCTTTAGGAAAAGATCCCCCAGATCTCCTCCCCCACCTCCTTCAGGCAGGTGATCGTCCCTCCAGGGTGATAAACCACCCCAGGGGTTTATCCTGGAGAGGGCAAAGCAGAAGGCCTGTGGACTGGGGAAACAGCACAGGGAAATGCAGGGGCAGCACACTGAAAACGGGGGATTAAGTTCAAGTACAGAAGGCTGAGACCCCTCCTCTTCCCCATTAGGTTCCTGGGCACAGGGGGTCAGCCTTAGTGAGACCTTCCAGGTAGATTAGGAGATTCTTCTCTAGGGATGTTAACAGCTCAAGAGAAAATACCTAAGATACTAACTTATCAGGTTCCTAAATGAAACAGGCCAGCCAGGTCATGCTACATGAGGTCCAGAGTCCAGCAGAACCCCCCAACCGCCCTCCATACACACACACACACAGCCTAATGGCTCATGCAAATGGAAGCAGCCTGCCAAGGATCACCAGACTTGTAGAGAAAGCCCGTCACGGGAAAGACAGAGGAAAAAGCACGCACCATGCTTTACAGGACGCGGTGAGGAAAAATCCTTCCTCCCAAAAATAGAGCTGTCACCAATAGCCTCAGAGAAGGAGGAGGTGATAGTGCCTCCAAGAAACCAAAACAGGATGCTGTGAAAAGAAAAAAGGTATATTTAGAAAACAGAAGAACTCTTAGAAATTAAAAATATGATAATTAACATGGAAACCTCAACAGAAGGCTGGAAAACAGAGCTGAAGAATCTCCCAGAAACGGGGAGGAGGGAGAGAAAGAGAAGAAGAATAAAGTTATAGGATGAATCCAGGAGATTCACTATCCAAATTGAAGGAGTTCCAGAGGGAAGAAGAGAAAAACTGGCGGGAGCAAGTCATCAATGAAGTAATTCAAGAAAATTTCCCAGAACTCAGCAATGTGTTTCAAGACCGAGAGGTCCCAGAGCGCAGTGGATAAGGTATGTCCCCGCTAAGGCACGTCCTCTGTGAAATTCTAGAACACCAGACAAAGGGAAGACTCTGACACAGCACCCCGGAGGCTCCAGAGAGAAAAACCATGGCACCTACAAAGGACTCAAATTGGAATGGCATTAGACCTCTCCACTGTAAGCTGGAACTTAAGAGAAAATTAAGCAATGCTTTCCACAAAAAAAGATCACTAACCTAGAATCCCACACCCAGCCAAAATATCAAGAAAGCGTGTGTGCAGAATGAACAGCTTTTCAGATGTGTGAGGCCACAGTCATTACAGAGACCTCCCAGATGGTACACTGCATTTCCTGTGCAGGGCATCCATCACACTGTGCTGTAGATGCCACACTGCTCGCTGTCGATGCCACTAGACTCCAGGTTAGAGACTGCGTCTATTCCCCCAACAGCTTTAGTGCAGGGTGCTACGAGATGACATAAGAAGGCATCCAGCTCAGTGAGGGGCAGGCAGGGACCGCCGAGTGGAGGGAAGTGACACCTAAACTGAACCCTTAAGGAAAAGTGCAAGATGTACATCCCAGTGTTGTTCCAGGCAGCAGGATATGTGTAAAGGCTCGCGGGACCCATCACAATTCATCAATTTGCTGACCGTAGACAAGAGTCCTAGCTGACAGGTGACACTCAAGCCAGGAACAAATGAAGCCATCCCCAATAACTAGAAATACTAGTGATGTTACCAGTGCTATTAATCATCTTTTCTGGAACAAGGTGATATACAAATCAATAAAATGTAACCAATCTGAGCATGAAGAATGGGGACACTGAGGCAAAAGGCTGGCTCTGGGTGTGACCTAAGGGTCCCTGGAGCAGTCTGGAAGCTCCAGAGGGCATGGGCCACCATGAAGCCAGTGCCCTAAACAGAAGGGGGAGGCCAGACCTGACGACCTACAGAGGCCCCCGATGAAGGGCACTGGGGTCTGGGGGCTGGGCTGGCGCAGGGAGGGTCTCTGTACTTGGGCCCTCTCTCCTCTCTCCCACCTGTGAGGAACGAAGGCCCCGCTCACCTGGCTGGCCAGACAAACCAGCTGGGAACACAGTCCAAGCTTCCAGGCACCTCCCACCCCTTCCAGGCCTGCTCAGACCTCAGGTTCTCATGCAGATTTCCACTTGCTGGAGTTTGAGGTCAGAAGAAACAGCCAAGGATGAATAACAGTCTGGCTCCTCCACTACTCCAACTCAAATTTATGGAAGCAGCTTTCTAGAAAGAGCCTCCCCTCCGCCCGGCACCTCCCTCCCCCACTGCCTGGAAGGAGGCGCCTGGCGCTCAAGTCTAATTGGATTCCCGTGGCCCCGTGATGACTTCGTGCTCTGAGGCAGCGGCAGCAGCAGCAGTGAGGTTTCTGAAATAGAAGCAAAGTCAGGGGCCTGTGTGCTTTGCTGCTGTGGCTGGCTACCCCAGGGATCTGAGCAGCCAAGAAGGAGCCTTCCTTCCCAAAATGGTCCTTTTCCACCCTGTGGCACGATGCGCCCTCCTCCCCACCTACCAAGGTCTGGCCTGATGGCAGTATAGATTTGGAGGGGGGCCACTCAGCTCCAGCTCCGAGAACCAGGGCCAGGCTGGGGCTGCAGCCCGGAGGAAGCGGAGGTGCTGCCTTCTCTCTTTTCCAAGAATCCCCCTCCCACCACCATTCCCTTCTTTGCTCATTTTACTCTTCACAGATACACCTCCCAGCCTGAGGCTCTCGAACTCGAACCACCTGTGTCTCTCTTGCGTCCTCAGTCTCTCCAAGTTCTCACTCTTCTTTATTACACAAGAGGGGTAAACCGAGGCACGGGGGGGGATGGCTAAAGGCTGGTGCCGTGGGGACTCCACTGCTGTCACACACTCTCATGCCAAGTCAATCACCAGTAGTGGCGCCTGTCTCTGACATGTGCACCCAGACACCACGCTGTGGCTGTGGCAGAGTGTGTGCAGGGTGAACGGGCCAAGCAGGCAAGTGAGCATGCAGGCGTGTGTGAGAACGTGAGCGTGAACAAGCATGTGAGTGAGCCCATGTGCAAGAGTGAGCATTGCATGCTATGTGTGAAAGTTCATGTGTGAAGGGGAGGGTGGAGGCAAGTGAGTGTGTGAGCAAGCATGTGTGAGAACATGAGAGGGGATGTGAACATGAAATGTGTGTGCGCACATGTGGGGAAGTGTACACAGGGCAGGCCCTGGCCACCAGGGCCACATGAGCTCCCCACAGGGACCAGGTCGGGCAGGGAGTCCCGCCCGAGCCCCACTCCCACAGATTCCATCCCAGGCGCATGGCTAAAGTCAAGAAACCACCCCACATCCAGAAGCGGGGCCACGGCGGCTGCCTCTGCCTCCTCCCCACTCCCCTCCGCCCCCCGCCCCCCGCCCCGCCCTCCCCCGCTTCACCCCAGCGCACCCAAGTTTCCACCAGCGGCACTTTTTTAAAGACAAGGAAAAGTGCTCCTCACTTCCTTGGGGAGTGATGAATATGCGGATTACGGAAGTGAGTTCTGAAAGCGGTGACCTCTCTGGAAGAGAAGGGGCAGGTAAAACACAGGCCCTCGGGCCGGCCTCTGTCTGTGCGCACAGACAAAGGGGCCGCGAGCAGGGGAGGCGTGCCCGCCCGCTGGGAGCACCGGGCGCGGGGCTCAGGGACACGCGTGGCCCCCGCAGACGGGTGCGCGAAGGAGGGCCCGCGGCCCGCACGCTTTCTGCTGCGCCCTAAGCGCTCAGTCCCTTGGCCCCTGCTCCGGACGAGAGTGGAGAGCACGACCTGGGGGCAGAGGGGCCTGAGCTGACGGCCGCCCCGCCGCCCCGCCGCCCCGTCTGGCTTCCGCCTGGACCGGGACGAAGGCAGGGAAGGACCGCGGGACAGGCCCGAGGAGTCCGCGCCGGTGGCACACAACCAGTATTGACAGCGCCACCAGTATGGCTGCCGCTGCCCACTCTCAGTCGACTCTGTACATGGCAGCCGCAGAGCCTTCTGAAAGCAAGGAGCTCTGGCTCTCTTTGATCTAATTCCTCCAATGCCTCCAACCTTGCCCACCAAAAAAGCTAAAGCCCTCCAAATGGCCCCACGGCCCTATGTGATCTGAGGGCCTGCCCCTTGCTCACCTCACTCCAGCTGTCCTGGGCTTGAACAAGACTCACACGCTCCGACCTCAGGGCCTTTGCACATCTTGCTCCCTCTGCCCTAAGAGGCACCTCCCCCAGATACCCACAGGGCTCGCTCCATCATGTTCTTACCTCTCTGCTGAAATATCATGTCCTCAGTGACGCCTTCTCCACCTCCCCTGTTTAAACCATAATCCCTGACCCCACCCCATCCTCCCACCTCTTCCCTATTTCTTTCTTCTCCATAGCATTTGTCACCACAAATTTTAATTGTTTATTGTCTGTCTCCCCCACCAAAATATAAGCTCTTGAGGACAGGGATTTTTCTTTGCTCCTGCATCCTCAGAGCCCGAAGAATGCCTAGTGCCAAGAAGCTCCTCAAACTCTGTGGATGACTGAGTCTCCAGACACTTAGGGTGAACCAAGCTGAGGCTAGGACTGGAATCGCTAGTCCCAAACCCCACTCACAAGCTGTCTTTGAGGCTCAGCGGCCACAATCCTCATTCTAGCCACTTCTCAAGGTCACAGTCAGGAACGCAGGTAAGATGATGCCTGGGAAGATGCTTCGGGGCTTTCAGAGTGGGGAGCCCTACAGAAATGGAAGGCCCCAAAACTGTTTCTCCAGCAGCATCTGCCAGGCCAACTTCAGGGGGCCCTGAGTGCTAATACCACACAGAGGGATGTACACAGACGCAGCTCCTGCCCTGAGGAACAGCTGATCAGGCCTGAGGTCCTCAGATGGGCAGGCACAGCCGGTGCTATTCCCTGTGGAAGCCCTGGTACCCAGGACCCGCTTGCACACAGTAGGTACTCAATAAATGTCTGGCAAAAGCATAAATGGGCAAATCCCATGGTGATAACCAGATAGAGAAGGGAGAGATGATCAATATACAAGTCCTGAATAAAATATTAGTTGACCTAAAACAGCATGCCGACAACAGCTACCACAGAGAAGACTGACAAAGACACTGAACATGTTTTCATTATCTTCAGACCAAGGGCAAATGTGTTCTCTAAGACAGACACTAAGGATGTGGTGAAGAAAGCCACAGGGAATGGAGAACAAGGTCAGGAAACCTCTTTCCAGGGAGTGCATTTCAAGAATTAGGCCAAAATACTGCAGATCATGACAGAACGCACTCTGTCGATATTAGCTGTAATTAAATCATTGATTTTATCATTGTCTTGGCACCCCACCAGTGGAGCAAGCAGGAAAGTGGGAGACCAAACACAGGTTTCCCATCTCACAGGGAGCGGCCTGGGCACAACACTTCCCGGTGAAACTCGTCCTCCCCGCCTGTAAGATCGCAGAGCACCGGCCGAGTAGCACCTGGTCCCGGCCGCAAGGATGCTGGCACGCCTTCCCTCAGTCATCGAATGTCTGCTGAGGGCCCACTCTGTGCCAGACGCCCTCTCGACAGTGGACGCAGAGTGAACACAGAGAGCTACGCCCCTCTCTCCCGCAGCTCCCTCTCCAGGGGCGCCGACTGTGAGCCCAGACGCAGTAGGCTGCAGCCCTCTGGATACATCAGTCTCCAAACAGCACTCCCTTTCCTCCTACGGGAGAAAGGACTCTCATTTGCAAAGCGCTCAGAGCTTTTGCTGAGGAAGAGGCCAAGTCCACACTGTTCAGGACAGAGAGAGCTGCTCGGGAAGTCGGCCGCCACAAACACTAAAGGAAGGCCTGCGAATAACCCTCCTCCGGGAGCCATTCTTCTTCCCACTTTGTAGAGGAAGAAACTGAGGTTCAAGGGGCCCAGGCTAAGAGGACCAGAGAATCCCGAGTCCCCAGTTCAAGAGCTCTCCTCGCATCCACGATCGTGCCTGGCTCGGCGAGCTGGAGTTTCGAAAGAGGAGCAGCACACCTGAGAGAGACACTGGGACAGCGGTCCCCGAAGCTCGGCCCCTCCGGGTGAAGCCAGGGCCCTCGGCTGCTGGCAAGCTCTCTCATCCCGGGCCTGCTTTCTGCAAAGCCCTGGCCCCAGAGCCCGCCCAGCTACTGCTTCCCCCTGGGCCCAGCCAACTGCCACAGACACAATGAAGGGCCAGGGAGGCATCACGGATTTCCCTGGCAGACATCCGAGATTTATAAGCTACCTGGCAAAGGCCCCTTCCACGGAGAGGCTGGGCAACAGCTTCAGGGAAGCAGAAGATGGGGCCCTTGGCATCTGACCCCTCTGAGTCAGCGCCTCCACTCCCCTCCAGCCACTGAGCTGCAGACCCACCTGTTCTTCCTGGGGTGCTCCCTGGAGCTCCCTGGAGGCCACCTTAAAAACGGGAAAAGGCAGGTGTTTGAAGATTCTCTTGAGAAATCTGCCAGGACCACTACTAACTGGGCCTCTGCAGTGTGCACCATACTGCCCCAGACCCAAGGGGGGTGACCTCTCCTTGGGAGCTTCCAGTCCAGGAGGAGAGGGGCCCCACAGAGGAAGAGACACGAGACCCAGAGAAACAAGCCAGTGAACAGGTCAAGAGGGGTAGAATGAGCGCTAAGAATGGCTGCAGCTAGGCTGCAGACTCTGCGGTGTGGGCAGGCAGGAGGACAATGGACTACACAGAGCTATCCGCTGTCTCAAAGGCACCGTGCCTCCAGACCCAGGAGACCGTGGGACGAGGCGCTGACACAGGCGCCAGCCCACATCCGTGGGTGCCAGTCAGGCTGAAATCAGGATGACGGAGACAAGCACAGACACTGGGGGTGAGGGGAGGCAGCAGCTAGTCGGGAAGGCCCAGAGAAGAAAGCCACTTCAGGCTGGAGGAAGGGCTATAAGGAGTTTCCCACAATGGCAGCAAGGAGCACCTTCCAGGTGAATTTTCTGAGTGTGTGTCTGTGTGTGGCGGATGACTCACAGGGCTCAAAGGGAGGAGTAAGATTTAGAGTCATTGAGTTCCAAGGCATCTTCGAGATTATCTCACTGTAAGATTCTCTCTTACAATCCCACACACAAAATCCCTGATCAATAAACACCGCTGTTTGCTTAAACCCCAGCAGTGCCGGGGAGCTCCAGGCAGCCCACTCCTCTACTGGACGGCTCCAGCTGTTGGACAGTTCTTCCTGGAACTGGACCCCCATCTGATCTCCTAGATTCCCTCGCCCACGGTCCTAGGTTCGGCCCTCTGTGGCCACAGGATATGCTCAAGCCCTCCTCTTCCACAGCAATCCTACACACGCTGGAAGACAATTCTTGTGTCCCCTCTTCCTATAACACACCATTAAAATAATTTCCAGACGAAACGAACCTTCTCAAATCCTTCGTCCAACTCCCACGTGGTGTAGTTTCCACCATCTCAGTCACCCTCCTCTGGATGAGTTCAGATTACAGAATTAATGAAGCCCATGCTGCAGATGTGGTGTGAACTCCACTGAGCACAGAGAGTCTGAATTCCTTTGAGCTGAGCTCCATACCTGGATGGTATGGTTCATCTCAGCAACCACATGGCATGGTTAGCTTATATTGTCTTCCATTTATTACCATTTATTCAATCAACAAACATGGGCTGCCTACTATATGCCAGGCACTGGGCTAGGTACAAGGGATACTAAGAAAAATGCCAGATCATCTTTGTGCTCAGGAAGCCTCCTTGGAGAGAGAAAAAACAAAACCAGATGAAACTATGGGGAAAAGAAGGTGCTGCTTATGCGGTCTTCTAGGAGTGCCGACTAGAGGCACCTACCCGGGCGAGGAAGGACGGAGCCCCAGGCGAGGCTTCCAACAGTGCAGGACTTCAAGTCGCAGCCATGGAGAAGCAACAGGGACCAGCTTTACCCTTCCCCTGTGAACAACTAAACGCCAGACAGAGGCATAAACAGCTCCTTCCGACACTGGACAACAGGCAGTGCAGGCCTGTGCACTCTGAGAGAGGAGGCAGGAGTGAGCCCCCTGACTGCCCAGCTCATGGCCTGGAGCAGCTGCCCCGGCTGCACGGGAGGAGGAATCCAAATGGAATCCAGTGGTCTCGCCAAGTGGAGGAGACAACATTCAAGTTCACGGAGCTGGAAGTTTTAGGGCAGCACGCTGCGACGGGGAGCTACGCCGAGAGCGCTCTGGAGGTCTGCATGTGTGGGGTGACGCTCCCGAGACTGGAAGGAGAGTCAGCAGAAAGCCGTAAGCCAGACAATCTGTGGAGCACACAGCGGGCCGGAGAGAGGTCACATTCCCACTCGAGAGAGCGGAGAGACCTCGTCATACACAGGGCACTGGGTAGAGCCCTCAGAAGGGTGGTGCCTTAGTCATGAAACTAAATTAGCCCTAGACTAAAGGCTGCGCTGGATCCCCCCAACAAAGCTGACAGCAAGCCACAAATGAATTAAACTGATCCTAAGCAATTTAAATGCATGCCAGAATAAAGTCCAATACTATTTAAAGAAATATAACAAAATCCAGCAACATTAAATTCACAATGTGTGGCATCCCACCAAAAATTAGCAGGCATTCAAAGAAGCAGAAAAATATGACCCATAACCAGGAGAAAAATCAGTCAATAGAAGAGACCCAAAAATGACAGAGATGATGAAACTACTAGGCAAGGATGAAAAGAACAGCTATTACAAGTATGTTCCATACGCACAAGAATGCAGAGGAAAACATAAACATATGAGGAGAGAAATGAAAGATATAAAAAAGACTCGAACTTCCAGAGATGAAAAAACACAATATCTGAAAAGAAAAACACCCTGGGTGGACTAATTAACATCAGATTAGACACTGCAGAAGAAAAGATCATTGTACTTGGAGACAGAATAGAAACTGTCCAAAATGAAGCACAGAAAGAAAAAAGACTGAAAAAAATTAATGGAGCATCAGCAACCTAGAGGACAATATCAAATAGTCTAATATACATGTAATTGAGTTCTGGCAAGAAAGGAAAGAGAAGGGGGGAAAAATACTTGAAGAAACAATGGCTGAACAAATTTTCAAATTTGCTAAAACAACGCAGGTAGGAGAGAAATCAATGCAGGACAGGAGGGGCACTTCAAGTAGACACAGCAGGGACAGTGAGAAAGGAGAACCCCCATGGTGGGGAGAGGGAGCAGGCATTACAGAAACAAAAGGGACAAAGTGGCTCTAAGTGGGGAGCAATGAGGCTGGACAGG
Organism: Equus przewalskii; assembly: GCF_037783145.1. Classification (NCBI taxonomy): domain Eukaryota; kingdom Metazoa; phylum Chordata; class Mammalia; order Perissodactyla; family Equidae; genus Equus; species Equus przewalskii. The sequence continues at coordinate 32,110,397 of NC_091835.1, read as the reverse complement.
GACAGGTGCCAGTTCACAGCAGGCTCAGTCACTTGGACCTCATCTTATAGGGCAAGGGGTGACCACCTCATCCTGGACAAGGACAACTGATTTTCTGAACCTAAAGTCAGACTTTGCAGTTTTCTTAAGCAGGAGGGTCCAGAGAAGAGAAGGGAGGTTTGAGGCCCGGCTGCAACATCTGAGCCCTCAGCCTGACCCCGCATGGGGATGACCCAGCTGAGATGTCCACCCTTGGACCCTGTTTGGAACAAAGAGCAGAGGCAACAAAAGTGTCCTACCCATCTGAGAAGGTTCCTCCTCCCCTGTGACTCCAGGAATCAGACAAGTCTTAAACCAGAAAGGACTTCAGGGATCACAGACTCCTCACTTTATAGATGAAAAGAGCTAAGGCCCAGAGAACTGACATGACTGGTCCAGTGCCAGTTAGGCATCCTGACTCCCAGTGGACCACTCTTTCCAGTGACCCACTCTGCGTGCTCTGGTCCCCACCATCCCTCTGGCACTATGGACTGCTCTGGATGATGTCAGTGAGTCTGTGAATCTCTACACACGCTCGTCTCTACACGTCCACTCCAGCTCCTAGAGGACAACAGCAGATTCCTGGTGTCACTGAGCTCTTGCACTTCTGTAGGGTAGGTGCTGGCACGTATCTACTTCATGTGCACTGAGCAAAAGTGACTCCGGGCCTGACCCTGGGGAAGGGAGGAAGAGTGAATGCTCCCTGAGGATCAAGGCCAGAGCTGTCCTGAGTCTGCCTAGGTCTGAAAGGGACAGAGAAAAAGAGACAGAGAGATCCAGAGGGTCCACCCACTGACCCATTCAGTGGGAGTTACCAGGCGACTCCCCCAGAGGCAGGGACATTCCTCTGGCCTCTAAATCCTGCTCCCTTATCAGATTGGCCCTGAGCCAGGCACTGTGCTTGCCACCCAGCCCCTCCAGGGGAGGAGGAGGAAATTGCCTTGAACTCTCCTTCCCCCCTCTCCACACCAGCACCCTCCCTCAGCTCCATCCTCATCTTGGGCTCTGGGTTGGGCAGCACCTCTTTACAGGGGTTAAGAATGAGCAAATTCTTGAGCTATTCCTGGAGCCTTGATTTTTATCATCCTTCCATTCTGGTCAATTCTGAGAGGCCAGTGGCCGGGAATGCCAGAGAGATCTGAGCCGGGCCCACCAAAACCAAAATAACCACACACGTGCCTCTCTCGAGTCCTCAGGATATGGCCATTTTAGGTGCCTGTTTTCCTACAAAGCTGCCCCCAGGCCCTGCGGGGTCACCTCACACATAGGGTGCTAGGAACTGTGAGGCACCTCTGGGTGAGCTGAAGAAAGCAGGAGCAGGTGTGGGTGTGGGGGGATAGAACAGACAGAATCCAGGGGCAGGATCTAGAAAGCCTGGCCCCAGCTTCCTCGGTTCAACTGCATGGAGATCCTGGGAAACCCAGCCTCAGTTTCTCAGCCATGAGCTTTGCCAGCAGAGGCCTCCTCTCCACCTCCCTGGGAAGGGCAGCGTAACTCTCCACCCAGACCTTTAGTAAGGACTGGAGAGCAGGTCCCACCTCCGCCCCAAGACATCTCGAAGCCTTGCAATTCAGGAGATCAAGGGTTTTAAACCAAGCAAGTGCTCTGAGTGTCCTGGAGAAAAGGGCTAGGCAAGGGCCACATTTCTTTTTATATCACAAATGCAGTCTTCATTCATTCAAAAAATATCTGAGTGCCCACCAGGTGCTAGGCCATGAGAACACAGGGCAAGCATCAGAGGAGGGCAGGACCAAGGCCTCTGCCCTTCAGAAGGAATAAAGAGGCACGGCTGGAGGGGAGCCACTCAACTGTCCTTGCCTGTCTATCAGAGAACCCCCGCCCGCTGGGCTGCAGAGGTCCTGAGGCTGTAAGTGAGTTCGGAGGCAGCATGAGCAAACCCGCCTGGAATTCCTAGCGGGTTGGGGTGGGGGGGATTCGGGGGCGGGGAGCAGGGTCTCAGCAACACCAAGGTCTGTGGGGACCAGTCCTGTGCACCAGGGTGTGGCAGCACCAATGCTTTAGATCCTGACAGGAATCAAGAATGTGTTAAAGACACTTGATTTCACCACAAGATAGATGGTGCCTTCTCAGGTGTTTCTTTCAAGCCGCACCATCCTCCCCATGAACGCCTGGGGGATTCTGGGGCACTAACAGGCTGGCGCCGTGGGGGTGGGGGTGGGGCTGCAAAGGAGAAAGGCCCTGCAGTTGAAAGAATCACCTTCCACCCTCTGCTTTGCCCCAGAATCGGGGTGGGGCGCACCCCCACGAGCCCACTCCTAACACACACACACTGGCCCACAAGGAGAAGGTCAAGCCCCTCCACCTCAGCTGACGGGCACAGAGCCACCAGGACCAGCTGCAATGAGGACCCAGGAAACCAGCCTGCCAGCCATCCCCTAGGACTAGGACAATTCTGAGGCTTCCCCTCTTGGCAAAAGCATCCCAAAAGCCAGTGACCCCAAATGTATTCCCAGAAGAGAAGAAAATGTGTCTGATTCAGTTCCTCCGACTCCAGGACTCTGACTGCTTTCCCACGTGCATCGGCCTCAACCCAAACGTCAAAGTGTGAGTGCTGAGAGCAGGGAGGCCCACCCTGCCTGATCTCCAGCTTGCAGCGTCCAGGCCAAGGGCAGGCTCAAAGCATCCACCAGCTCACCCAGCCCTGGGCTTGCTGGCAGTGAAGTGTAACCACCCATTTCTAACTCAGCCAGCAGAGTGTGGCCCTCTGGGAAAGTCACACACAGATTCCAGAGACGCGGCTGCTGCTGCTGTCTTGAAGAACAGTGCTCAGAGCCCAAGACACAGTCCACTGAGCATCCCCAGGGCAGGGCCATCCGTACGCTACAGGGACACCTAAACTCGTTAAACTACCGAGAGTCATTTGGATAAGCAGTGAGGAAGGCAGCTGATGAAACTGTGGGACGGTCATTTTTATGTCAAACCAGGTGAGTGTAAAGCAGCAAGAATCCCCAGCCGGGTCAAGGCAGGCGTCTCCTTTGGGTCCTCCACAGAGGGCTCTGGCTGCATCTACCAGCAATCTCGTCCCTTCCTACTTGGCCTTCAGAACCCACTCCTGGGGGCCTGGGATGCGGCAGGACCAAGCCCTGGGGGCACGTGGGAGAACCAGATAAAACCAAGAAGACAGTGGGTAGAGGAATAGAAAGAGTGGGATGCACTGAACCCTACGTGGGCTGAAGCTCTCCTATCACAGAGCGCCCGGGCCAAGGATACCTGAGACCTTAAAGAGTCAAAGTGCCCAGTAATTACTTATTGATGAATTGATGTCGTGATGCTTGGGCATGCTGAAGTGTAATCCATCCTCACAGCCTAAAGAACCAGCAAGGGGTGGGGGAAGGGGCAGAGAAGTTAGGGACCAGAGGCAGCTTCTTGGGTCTCTGCCTATGGGGCCTCTACCTACCATGCGCCTCAAACCAGCCGACTCTCGGTTGGAGCGGGCTGAGGTTCTCCATCCAGTTTTCCAGTTCCTTGGCCAAAAGGAGTTGCTGGGTTTCTGATCTTGCTTGTGATGCCAGATTTCTCCAAGGTTTGCAGAGTCGGCCTTGCACGCTTTCAAGCACACTTAGCACATTAAGCCTGTAAACTGGTCAGATACCAGTAACCCTGCAACAGCAGCACAATGCTGGCACCCGATGTCACCCAGATGTCTCAGGGTGGCTCCCAAGTGTCCCCACCCCACAGTCCTCATCAAGTCCTCTCACTGAGCTAGGTCAACTCTCCCGCAGCACGGTTGAGGAGGAGGAAGCCAGCCCAGAGGCTGGGCGTGCAATGTGGATGGCACTGTTTCACCAACGGTGAACCTTTCAGCCACAAAACACTTCTTTTCCAAGAGCTGCTGAGAGGGAGCAGGGAGAAAATAAAACACCAAGGGGTTTTCAAATGCAAAAGCCCGCTCAGCCTTTGTTCTTATTTGATGAAAGCACAAACCACCAGGCAGATGACAGGCGACAGGGCATCGCTGTGCTAAGAAAGTGCATTTCATCGAGTCCAGACCAGGACCTCCAGGGAGAGGTAAGTCTGCCGAACGCCGAGCGCCGGGGGGACTTCTCCACTGGCGGCTCCAGGCAGCGTCCTCAAAACTGGGATGGCGTACTCGTTAATGACCCCGAGCTGGCTCTTCCCGTTTCCTGTTTCTGCCTCCCTGCCATGTGTGACATTTCACAGGAGAGAAGAGCTACCAAGGCAGGTGATAAGAAGAGAAAACCATAAAAATGAATAGATCGTGGGAGGTCAAAATATTAAGTCCACTGTGAGCTGCCTGAGAAGGACAAGTGAAGTCTGTGACTCACACAGACCTGGGTCTTCTTACTTCCCATCTGAGGTTGTGAGCGGTGGCAGAGAGTCTGGAGCATAGCAGGCACAGTGTCTGCTGGGCGAATGAAGGCATGAATTCCCAGCAGAGGCCTTGCATCTGGAGTGACCAGCCGGCTTTCTGAGAGACCTGTCACTCCCTGACTCCCATTCTTCAGAGGTGCCATGGAAATTAGCAGGGGCTGCTGAGCAGCCAAGCTCCTGGCAGCTCCCGAGGGCAGAGGCGCCAGCTCCACGCCCACAGCTCCTGGAGCCCTAGGGCAGGGAGGCTGTCTATTACAAACCCCGATTCTAGATTTCCCCAACCCTGCCAGCACAAGCCCCGCACACCACACACCCGCAGAATCCACCTCAAACAGCATCTCTAACCCAACAGGAAGATGAAGTGTCCTGCCCTCGCCAGTTTCCCTGGTCGACCCATTGGGGGCAAAGAGTGGGCTGTGCTGTGTTCCAAGGAGCTGTGGGATCCATGCCCAAATATTCCAGTTCTCATCCGCCTGGGCACACGGAGGGACTGCACACCATGGCCTGCCACCCTGAACACACCGGCCACTGATGTGACTTTCCCAGGCCTCGCAGAAAGACATGGAGACTTTGCCTGCGGGGCTGTGACTTGCTCTGACCAGCAGCAGATGGGTCTTACACTGTGAGACATCAGAGCCTAGACCTCAAGAGGTCTTAGAGATTCCCTTTTCACCTAAAAGGTCAGTTTCCTTGAGAATCAGAAATCACACGGGGGAAGAGAGGCCCAGCTCAGAGCCAGTGCCGATCAGCAGACATGGGAGAGAGGCTCTCTGGGAGCACCCAGGCCCTGCAGAGCCACCAGCTGACCACCACAGCGTTAATAAGCTCAGGGAACGAGACCAGCTGAGCCCGGCCCAAATGGGTAACCCACAGAACTGTGAGCAGTAACATGGCTGTTGCGTTAATCTACTAAATTTGGGGGGGTCTGTTATGCACCAATAGATAACTGATATAACACTCATCCAGCAAGTCTATGCAGCTATTCAGAAGAATGAGGTCTATACCTGCTGATGTGGAAAGATGGCTAAAGAAGCAGCCAAGTAGTATGTATGACACAATTCTACTCAGGGCAAATGACGAGGTAACAGGTAGGCAGCTGGATGCGAGTCTATCATAAAAATACCTGCACAGAATATACGCCAAAGTATTAACAGTGATTATCCCTGAAGGCTAGGATTACAGGGGATTTTCCTTTTCTACAATTTATGTAATGTTTGAATACTATGAGTTTGCATTGTTTTTGCAACAACAACAAAAAAGGCACTTTAAAAAAAATTCACCTTGAATTCTGCTACAAGCTAATTTCTCCTAAAAATCTCTTTTCATCCTGTCACTCTCCTGTTAGGGGCCAACACTGGCTCCCTTTTGCTGGCCTCCTGAAACTGGAACCTCCTCTGGGTGGCATTCAAGTTTCCCCATAGAGAAGAGCCCACCCTCTCTTGCCAGCTGTGCCCTCTCTCCCTTGGTCATCTCCTCCAGCCCATGCCCATCTCTACGGCAGCCTCCAGCTCGCCATCCACCACTGCAACCACTCACAGAACCCCTCCCTTGTCTCCTAAATCCCCCCTTCCCTCCAGGCCCAAGCCAATCTCCCCTGGGATCCTTCACGGGTCTTCAGAGAAAGTGCCACCCAGCCCTGCCTTGACTGGATGGTGTCCTGTATTACTCGGCCTGCACTGCGGGCACCGACCCCTCAAAGGAGACCTTCACAGACACAGGCCGACTGGCCACCACCACTTCCAGCTTCTAACAGTGGGAGAGGGCAGAGCCCAGACAAAGAGTTCCAGCTGCTTCTCTCTCGGGCAGCAAGGGTGGTGCTGGGTAGTGGGTGGCGACCCTGGACTAGAGCTGCCTCCCTACCCCGCCCATCTCCAGCAGTGAGCAAGTGGGAGCCATTTGCACCGGTGGCTAATGTAGGGTGACTCATGCCTTCCGGACGCTCCAAGAGCTCTCCCTCCCACCCTCTAGGTCCCACAGGCTGCATACAGATCCAAACTCTGCCTTCAAACCTAATTGCCTTCCTGGGGGACCCAACGGCTCTTCCTCACTTAGGTCTCTGCAATCTGCATGTCCAGTTTTTAAACAAAGCTGTTTAGAATCTCCCAGGATTAAGACAAGTGGAAAATTGCAAGCCCAGACCTCTACCTCACTTTCTCTAAAACAAAACATGTCATTCTACACATTCACACACCCAGAAACACACACCCCCATTCAAAACCAGCCTGACACCTGCCCCTCTGAGCCCTTCTATAGGGCTTGGCCCGAGTTGGGGCTGGGGACTTGCTGAAGCAGGATCTACTCCCTCTGTCCCCGGTACCACCATCCCCAGGGCTTGTTAGTCTCCACACTGTGGCAGGTGGCCAGAGGAGAGGGCTCAGGCAGGGCCGCCAGGTGCTGTATTCCAGCTTTACACTGCCCTCCACAGAGGGGCATTCACGTCACAGTATATACTGACCTGCTGTACGGGCTCCAGTGGGCCTCCCAGCTGAGTCGCAGAACAACGCAGGAGAGCTCTCTCCCACACAAACCCATGCAGGCACACCCAGCCACACACACGCTAGGGCAAGCACACACATACTCACTGACACACACAGACACACGTGCATGGCCACACCCTGTTCCAACCTTGCTCTGAGCATCCCCGAGATCACTTCCCTCACCTGTCCACTGCTCTCAGAGGCCTGTTCCCCGCCCCCAGCTCTCTCCTGACTCTGAACCTGACACACTTCCCTCGCTGGGACTGGGAAGAGCACAGAATGTGTGTGGTGCCAGCGACACACGCACCGCACGATGCGGGGGTGAGCACAGGTACATGTATAGCCAGGGCCGCTCCTGCCAGGGTTCTAGAAGGCTGTCTCGGGCAGAATTGGATGTTGCTCAGGTTTTACTATAATATATTTGCTTTAATTTGTCTTTTTAACCTGAAGAAAGGCAATTTTGCAAATTTGCACAAAGGTGCAGTAAGGGCTAGCAGCAGCCTAAGCGCCTCAGCCAAGGCCGAGAACTGCCCACGATCCTGCACCCGACGCCGGGAGACCCTCAGCCTGCGTGCAGCGACAGCCAAGCCTCCTCAGCCAGGGCAAGGGGGGATTCCAGGGGTCCAGTGAGCTGCCCGCCTCTTCAGACCCCTGGGCTCTGCTCCATCCCCATCCCTTCCTGTTCCCATCACAAGGTCAGATACTTCAGCACAAGCTGACGGTTGAGGGTAGAAACGGTCACAAGACTCAGAAAGTAAGTGAGTATTCAAAGCACAATTAATTTCCAGCCACTGTAAGGGGAGCGGGAAGGAAGAGAGAGGGCGGAAGGGGTGTGGTAGACCAAAAGCACAGATAGTATTAAACAACGGATCATCAAAAACTAATCGACACTTGGCTCCCGAGCGCAGACTGATGCACACACGCTGTGACACTGACAGCCAGCAGAGGGGCTCCTCTGGCTCTGCCCTTCTCAAGAGCGCAGCCCAGGTCAGGACAAGTTTTTGGTTGTGTTTTTGCTTCAAGAGGAGGGAAAGGGTTTGGAAGCTGGAGGTTACCCGGCAGATCTTCTCATTTCATCAGGCTGTGGCTATATCTGAAGTTGAAATGATTAACTTGTCAGCTGGAGTCCACCAATGGAGCTTTCTAACCCCTGAATGCATCGGGCAGGGCAGGAGGTGATTGCAACGAAAGCAGCGGCACAGCACAGAAGTCAGGCCGCAGGACCCTGCCTCTGACAGTCAAGCATCTCAGTAAACAACCTCCGCCCCCAGGCCGACTTCTATCAGGAATTAGGGCCTCTGGTTTACTCATTAACTTCATTCTTCCTCCTCCATCCACCTCCAGGCCAGAGGCAGAGCAGGCCCTCGTAAGGGGAAGAGGTATGTGGGAAGCCCCAGGACTGGAAGCCAAACCCAGGCATGCGCCCTGGTCCCACCCCAGACACCATCTTTATGGGAGGCAGAAGGAAGCGGAGCACCTGATCACCCAGACTCCCCGCTGGCGGGTGAGGAAGCCAGCCGAAGGAAAGCAGTTAACCTCCAAACGTCACAGAGGCTCAAAGGCATGACAAGAAACAGCAAAACCCAGCTTCCTTTCTGGACAGTCCTTCGTTCAGGTCTCCTTCACCTTGGCTTCAACACAGATGCACAGGAGGAGCATGGTCACCTGGCTAGAAACCACTGGTGATGTCAGGCACTGCAGGCCTCCTGGGAAGCTCCCCACCCAGTTCCGCCGGCAGGGCCCACCAGGAGCAGGCCCCGCAGAATCTCGGTGATGGGGCAGAATGTGCCGTGAGGAGCCAGGACGTGCTGAGCAGCAAGGACTCTCAGCCACTTGTCCTTAAGTCCCTCCCTCCCTGACACCTGCTCTTCACGAGACCGATTCCCTCAGCTGGGGCCCACACGCCTGCTTGCACGCACAGACCACCCCATAGGCCGTGCCCCAAATCCCAGAGCAGAGAGAATAAGGCCAACACCCACCCAGGCCCTGAGGAGGAGGGAGAAAGACTTAAAATGGGAGCTCCCACACTCCTGCTGCAGCAGGCTCAAGGCGGGGCTGGAGAGGATTCCCAGGACCCGGTAAGAGGGGCCGGCTATAGGTCTGTAGCAGGAAAGGCAGGTGTGGAGGGACGAGAGCAAGACCCCGAGGCCCTGAGAGCGCTAAAGATGTGGTCTCAGGCAGGTCTCTGACCCTCTCCACCTTAGGCGCTGCCCCTGCAAAATGGGGACAAATGACAGCTACCTCACAGGACACTTGTGAAAATTAAATGACATCTAAACTAAGATTTAATGCGATTTAAATTAGTTGTGGACATACATAGAGAGTCTGAAACTGTGACCGATGATGATAACAAATATGAACACTGGCGTCCTGAATACAATGTGCAAAGCAAGAAGGACAACAAGAGGTTCGTGGCCACTCCTGAGACACCAAATAACCTGCTGGAACTCACAGAGAAGGAGATCTTTTGGCAAGATGTGCTACCAGCCAGCGCGTCCTTCCCCCCGCCCCCAGCCCCACCCCCACACTGCTGGGTTCTCGGAAGGTAAGAGATTTACAAATCACCCAGCAGGGAGAAGCCACAGCACAAAACACACATCAATTAAAACACAAAAAGGCCCAGGTCTGTAAGCAGCTCCCCAGGGAACCTGGATCAGCACCATCCATGCCGGCTGCCTAAGTAGCTTCTGCCTGCCTCCAGCTCCACAGGGGCCTCGGAGCACAAGTGCCAGGAACAAAGAAGCTATCAGCCAAACCCCAGGGGCCTGGAGGAGCAGCCAGGCCCTGGTGAGGGTCCTGGCAGGGGGCCGGAGTGGGGGGGCATTCCTGCAGCCCCAGTATAGAGGAACAGAGGCAGGTAGGACTGGCCAGATTCCTACAGAGTTTTCTCTGGCCGGCTGGTGGGAGGGCCTCCACCCTGGCTCCCAAGCCGCTGGGAGGAGACAGGAAGCAGGAAGTTACAGGCCTCTGCTGCTTCCCTCGGCTTCCTCGTGGACAATCAGGGTGGCCAAGAAAGAAATTAAGAATACTGCCAGCCGTCAACCAGAAACAGTGAGGAGGGAGTAACTCTCTCCTGACCCCCAAAGCCCAATTTAAGGAGCTTTTCAATTCAAAGTCAACAGCTACACAGAGACATCTAGAAAACATCAGCATCCCATTCTACCATCGTTCCACACCCAACAGTCAAAGGGCAAGAGAGACTCTGACTTCAGACAATTCGGAACACTCAGACTTTCAGAGGCCCCACCACACAACGGACCCAGACTAACACTGACCTATTTTCTCTGAATCTCCTGCAAACACCTTGGCTGCTGACAGATAAGAAGATCCCAGGATATTCCTGCAGGAAAACAAAAAATTAGGTCATCACTTCACTGTGAAGACACTAGGGTACATTCTGTCCAGCAACAGCCACTCTTTGGGGTGGCAGTCTCCCATCTAGAACCCACTCACTCAACAGATGCAGAAGGCCAGCAATGGCAAACCGGCTCCATCTGCTGCGCCAGTTCCATTCAGCTGGCGGGTGCCTCAAGCATCATGAGCAGCACCTGAGCCCCAGCTCAGCAGGAAAGGCAGCTGTGATGGATTGGTGATGTCTGCTAAGGGCAGTTATAAAAGTAACAGTATCCGTGCCACTAAGTTGCTATCCTTGGGGGAAACCCTTGACATCCAGGAATTAAAATTTGTAATTTTGACCGCTCACAAGTGATCTGAAGTTTCAAGATCTGTAAAAGTATGTAACTTTACTGAGACTTGAATTTGACTCACACGCCCTATGTGGCTGAAGTGAAGGAAAAGGCCAATTTATTGTTTTCATCTCTATCACATCCAAAGTTATTCTTGTGGAGCAATGAAAACTTGGTGGAAAACGGCTATGAGGTGAGAGAGAAAACTGGAGTTGTTAACTGGGGATGTGAAGATTTATACAGGAAACATTTGGCTCTCTGCGGAAACATGACTCCGGAGAAAGCCAGGCCCGGGTATGAATATTGCTGTGGAGGCAAACTTGGGATTCTAGAAGGTACAAGATTCATTTCTCCTTTTTTTGGATGGCAAAATGAAAACATATTTTTTATGAGGTGTAAGTGATATATAACATATTAATTTCAGGTGTACAACATAATGATTGGATATTTGTAAATACTGCAAAATGATTACCACAATAAGTCTAGTTAACATCAATCAACATACATAGTTACAAAAATTCTGTCCTGTGATGAGAACTTTTAAGATCTACTCTCTTAGCAACTTTCAAATATACAATATGGTATTACTAACCATAGTCATCATGTTGTATATTACATCCCTGGGTCAAGATGCATTTCTTGAGGACATCAGGGGTCCACACCATGGCTACTCTGTGCCTCTGAGCAGTGAGGACTGGGCCAAGGAGAACAGAGGCAGGTAGAATCCACGCCCTAAAGGGGCTTACAGTCTACTTAGAGAATGATGGCACCGCATCCTCACAATCACCCAGCTCAGAATCAGCTTCCAACACCCTTATCCGTTCCTCACCACCCCTGGCCAATCAGTTCACAAACGGTCTCAATCCTCAGGTTTATTCCCTCTTTTCCAATTCTCATGGCTGCCCAGCCTCTCTCCCCAGCGTGATTTCCCTCTTCACAGACCCCAGACTCACCCTCCTTAAGCCTCGCCCTGCCTCTGCTACTCTTCCTACTCAAAACCTGCAAAGTCCCCAGGGCCTCCCCAGGCCGACTGTGTCTCCGGCCCCAGATCAGTGCCGGCACGTGGTGGGCATGCAGCTTCTCTGAATGAGTGAATGGGTGGAGGAAATTCCTTGGCTGGACATTTGAAGCCACCAAAATATGGCCACTATCTACCTGTCCAGGCTTTTCTCTCTCTGCTTCCCTCCACGCAACCTACTCATCGGCCCATCTGAGCTATCCACACACCCCAGCCCTTTCTCAGAGCCTTTCCTCAGGCTGATCCCTCCTCCCTTCTGCCAAAACGCAAGCCACACTTCAAAGTTCAAGCCAAACACCGGCTGCTGCATCAGGGTGAGGACCCCCCTGTCTGATCCCATGTAACACTCTACCCTCATAGGCCGCTCTCCTTATAATTTGAATCATCTTTCTTTGAACCCCTTTCTTAACCCTCTACTGCATTATTAGCCCCATGAAGACAAGGACCTTTATCTTTTTCATTTTCTCATCATCAGAACTTAGCACAGGGAGCCTGCCGACTGGTGCAGCGGTTAAGTTCGAGCACTCTGCTTCACGGCCCAGGGTTCGCTGGTTCGGATCCCAGGCACGGACCCACACACGGCTTATTAAGCCATGCTGTGGTAGGTGTCCCACATACAAAGTAGAGGAAGATAGACACGGATGTTAGCTCAGGACCAATCTTGCCCAGCAACAAGAGGAGGATTGGCAGCAGATGCTAGCTCAGGGCTAATCTTCCTTAAAAAAAGAAGGAAGGAGGGAGGGAGGGACGGACGGAAGGAAAGAATTTAAAAAAAAAAGAACTTAGCACAGACGTTTGTAGTGTGACACACACACTAAGTGTGAGTGGAATTCCCAAGCAGTGTATAAAAGCCAGGAGAGATGAGGACAGAAAATGCCATGGAGTTCCAAGGAAAAAGAGGCTCTTCTGGAATGGTTGGTCAGGGAAGGCTCCATGAAAGAGTTCAGACACGAGTAGGGTCTTGAAACAGGGGCAGGAGGGAGTGGGAAAAGCATTCCAGGAAGGTGGGACAGTATGAACTAAGGTACAAAGAAGGAATGAGCAAAGCATACTTGGGAGCTCAGTCTGGCTAGAACCAAGGGCTCCTGGGGGAGAGGAGCGGAGAGCAGGCTAGACGGGCAGGCTGGGAATGGAGAGGAAGGATGCAGAATGCCAGCCCAGCCACCTGGATCAGACCCAGGCCCTCCTAGTCAGTGGGGACGACGACCACAGCAGGCCTGGTCCTTAACGGGAGAAGAAAAGAAGTCTTGTCATCTCTTGTCCCGCGCATATTAGTCTAGTCTTCTCGGTGAGGTTATAAATAACAGCCACCATTCACCACACACCTGCTGCGTGAGAGGCCCGAAGCCGCGTGCTTCTCACCGTGTTACCTCACTGCTCCTTCCCACAGCGCCCAGCGCCCGCCCACCTGTCCGGGAGTGTTATCCTCCTTTGCCAGGAGGAAGCAAAAGCTAAGAGGAGAGGGCACGTGCCCAAGGCCTCATCCACTCACCGTTCACTGAGCAATCCTGCCTGGAGTTCCAGACTCAGGCAGGAGGCCCGCACTCCAGGCCCAACGGCTCCCACTTCAGCTGGCCTGCTTCTCCACAACCTTCCTCAAGGGCAACATTTATTAAGCACACAGTAGGAGCTTAATAAAGCACACTAAACAGAAAGTAAAACTGTGACTGCCGGGGGCGGAGGGGAGGGAGGAATGGGGAATTGTTGTTGTTTAATGGGTGAACATTTCCAGTTTTGCAAGATGAAAAAGTTCTGGAGATCCCTTGCACATCAATGTGAATACACTGAACTGGACTATCCATTCACAAATGGTCAAGGGGCGAGGAAGATGGCGTCGGCCGTGCTGGTGGCAGGAGTGCGCCGTGGCCGGCAGCTCTGGGCTCCTGCAGAACTCTTGGGAGCAGCTGCGGAGGAAACTTCAGTGGAGCTGGCCAGGCTTTCCAAGTCCTCCGAGGGGACCAGCATTAGTGGTCCAAGGTCCAGCTGTATTCAGAACCAGCAAATGATACCAAGGGAAGTAAGGAGATTTCCAGCCTTTTGGATAGTATCTTTTGGATGGCAGCTCCCAGAAACAGACTCAGCATTGAAGTCAACCAGTGTAGGAGAAGAAACCCTCATAAGCTTATTAAAGTTAAGACCAATATAGACGTTTGTCCTGAACGTGGTCACCTGAAACCAAAACATGTCCTTTGTGGCTGTTGCTATGAGAAGGTGTGCAAGGAGACTGCAGAAATCGGAACACAGATAGGAAAACTCGAAGGCGGCCCTGTCAAGGCTCCTAACGTAGAGACCGTGGTGCTCCACACGGGAGAGGCAGCGTCTGAACGAGCTCAGGGCAAGAGGACCCTTGAACGAGACAGGAAGCGACCGTCCTGGTTCACCCAGAATTGACACCAAAGATGTTCAAAGAGGATAATTTCACATAAAACATTTCTCCTGAAAGAGTGGAAGATTCTCTGTTTTTATGTTGTTTTTGTGCTTGTTTTTAAATCATCAACCTAGTTTGAAACAATTCTTTATAAGCAGTTTTGTATGGGGAATTTGAAGAATATGTCATGAGTAAACTCTGAAAATGTTTGTTTATGCAGACGCTCAGTGGATTCATATGTCTGTTTCCGTTATACTATAAGGTACTTCTAAGTGAACATAACATTTCCAGGACAGAAAAATAAAACAAGTAATTTAAAATTCATCGCAAAAAAAAAAAAAAATGGTTAAGATGGTAGCCGGCCCCATGGCCGAGCAGTTAAGTTTGCGCGCTCCGCTTCGGCAGCCCAGGGTTTCACAGGTTTGAATCCTGGGCACCAACATGGCACCACTCATCAAGCCATGCTGAGGTGGCGTCCCACATGCCACCACTAGAAGGACCCACAACTAAAAATACACAACTATGTACCAGGGGGCTTTAGGGAGAAAAAGGAAAAATAAAATCTTTAAAAAAGAGCAGCACAGGGGCTGGCCTGGTGGCACAGAGGTTAAGTGCACACGTTCTGCTTCAGTGGCCCTGGGTTCACGGGTTCAGATCCCAGGTGCAGACATGGCACCGCTTGGCAAGCCATGCTGTGGGAGGTGTCCCACATATAAAGTAGAGGAAGATGGGCACGAGTGTTAGCACAGGGCCAGTCTTCCTCAGCAAAAAGAGGAGGATTGGCAGCAGTTAGCCCAGGGCTGATCTTCCACAAAAAAAATATAGAAATAAATAAATTTTAAAAAAGGGCAGGACATTCTCTTTAAAAAAAAAAAAAAAACACGGTTAAGAGGGAGGCCTAGGCCTGTGGCCAAGTGGTTAAAGTTCTGGGCACTCCACTTCCCCAGCCCGGGTTCACGGGTTCAGATCCCGGGCACGGACCTACTCCACTCATCAGCCACGCTGTGGTGGCGCCCCACATACAAAGTAGAGGAAGATTGGCACAGTTGCTAGCTCAGGGACAGTCTTCCTCACACAGACACACAGACACACACACACACACACACATAAAAATGGTTAAGATGGTAAATTTTATGTTTTTTACCACAATTAAAAATAAAAAGTAAAGCACACTTATTGACTGATTGGCTGCCAATATCACCTTATACTGCTAATTATCTGATGCTGGAAGAGACTCTAGAAACATTTTAGACAAACAACCCTCCGAAACAGAGAGCTGGAAAGGGAAGGAAGCTGGCCCAGGGGCGCACAATCACGGCGTCAAGGCTAAGACGCGCAGGCTCACCCGAGAAGAGTGGCAGAGGCAGTGCGGCATCACGGAAAGCGCCCGGACGAGCGGTCACAGCCCCCGCTTCAGGTTCTGCTCCTTCACTTACCGAGTTCTGTGACCTCAGAGAAATCACTTATTTTCTCCGAGCTTCATTTTCCTGACCTATCAGAAAGCAGTTAAAAATAGCCTATACTTTACAAGATTATGCGTGAATCAAATAAAATCATATACAACTAATGTGAAGAGAAAGCACTTGGCCAACTACGAATTACTTTATAAATACTATTTATTGTCATTTATATTAAATATCTCGGGGCTGGCCCCGTGGCCGAGTGGTTAAGTTCGCGCGCTCCGCTGCAGGCGGCCCAGTGTTTCGTCGGTTCGAATCCTGGGCGCGGACATGGCACTGCTCGTCAGACCACGCTGAGGCAGCGTCCCACATGCCACAACTAGAGGAACCCACAACGAAGAATACACAACTATGTACCGGGGGGCTTTGGGGAGAAAAAAAGGAAAAAATAAAATCTTTTAAAAAAAAAAATATCTCTTCATAGATTTAAAGATTAAAAGCTGATTAAGTCAGACAAAAAACAATCCCACTCCATCCTGGTCCGTGCTCAGCTGTTCAGGGCCTTGCACACAGCAGGTCTTCAGAGAGTGAGTGCAGAACTGAATGACCCTTCAGGTTTTATCCACCCCAATCCTCTTCACTCCCTCACCCCCAGCCCACAGCCCAGCTGCACTAGCTGCCAGGACCAGGCGGAGGGTGGGAAACGGTGTGAGCGAGTGTCTGCCTCCCTGGCTGCATTCCTCAGCTAAATATAAATGATTCGTCCAGTCCATTGTTCGCAATTATCCATAATACCTCTCCTCCCTTCCCCATCACTTACAGTGACAAGCTGACTGTACATCTTTATAGCAGAACATACATACAAAACATTCTCTAAGGCTATTTTTAGTGGAGAGAGGGAAGCTGGCTGGTATACAGGGATCAGAGCATGAGTCCTCAGTTTTCTCCACAAGTCCAGGAAAGCTTCCTGGAGGAGGAAATACCTGAGTCACCCGAGAGAAGGCGCCAGCTGCAGGTCAGACCGGCGCCCTCTCCTAATGATTTCGGTTCTCTGAACCAAAGAGGGGTGAGCTGCTGCCTTCTTATCCCTGTTTTGGGGAAGGGGTGGAAAAGTCGACACAGCCCAGGGGATCCCATTCTACCCCAATGCTTCAAACTGCCCCAGACACTATAGGCACTTGGGGGAGCAGCAGAGAAGAGGCTGGTATCTTTCTTAAAGAGAGACGATGCAAGATTCCAGTTCCGAGATACACAAGGACAAATACTGCCCTCATAACAAGCCAGTTTCTTGTTTGGACTTTTTTTTTTTTTTTAACCACAAGAAAGTTTTTTAAAGTCCCAAACTTGGATACACAGATGGACTACATCTCGGACCTCAGGCCGTGCCAAAGCCCTGTCACTCTGAGCGCCGATCTGCCATAGGTGGCCCAAAGAGTGGTCAGGGGTGCCCGGGGTCTGCAGGCAGTACCCCAGCCGTGCCCGAGCCCCCCGCCCTCCCTGGGGGCGTCGTATGGATGGCCCCAAGCTGGGCCGCTGGGCCGCACAGCTGAAACCCTTGACAGCTCCGCGGCTCTCCCCTTCTGCTCCATCCTCAGCCCTCGCAGCCCTCCGCCTGGGATTCGGCCGTCCCCTCTCCCACAGCCCCACTTCCGAAAGGTCTTCCTCCGAGCCTCTCCCCTTGCAGAGCCCTCTCTGCCCGGTTACCGGGCCCCACACACACCGTCCCGGTCCCGGGCCGCTGCCCGCCCCCTCACAGGGCGCCCACCCCTCCCTCCCTCATCCTCCCCACTGCCGCCCTCCGACACCCCCTCCGCGGGGCGCCCCCGAGCCGCTCCTCTCCCTGGACACCCGCTGGGGGGCTGCCGGCCCGCCCCGAGCCGGTCGAGCCCTGCAGCCCCGCGTGCCCCGCGCCCCGGGGGCCCGGGCCGCACTCACCGCGGCCGCAGGAACGGGGGTCCCGGCTGGCTCCCTCCGCACCGCCGCCGCCACGGCCGCCGCCAGCGGAAACGGGGGGCGGGGCGGGGGCTCGCGGCGGGCGGGGCCTGCCCGGGATCGGCGGGGCGGGGCGGAGTGGGGCGGGGCCTGCCCGGGAACGGCGGGGCGGGGCGGGACAGCGGCTGGAGGAGGGAGCGGAGCGGGGCGGGGCGGAGCGGAGAGGGGCGGGGCGGGCGCCGGGGAGCGGGGAGCGGGGAGCGGGGAGCGGGGGGCGGGGACGGGACCCGAGGGCCTCTAACCCCCGCGGCCCGATCCCTGGCTCCAGAGCCGGAGGAGCCCCGAAGGGAGCCCGGGCCGTGCTGGGCGGGGCGTCCCGGGCAGGCGGGGCCGCCCTCGGGGATGCCGGAAGCCTTTCTCCCCTCCCGCCGCCTGGATTCTGGGGTCGGACGGCCGAGGACTGATTACGCCGCGTCTCCTCCCACTCCCCCACCACGCCCCCCGGCCTGGCCGCAGCCCTGACCCGAGCTGGGGAGGGGGAGAGCAGGGCCTGGGAGCGCGCGCTCCTGCGCCCGGCGTCCGGACACCCCCGAGGGCCGTCCTGGCCAGGGGCTCAGCTTTGCCCTAGGGCCAGGTCGTCCGGCCCCGCCGCCCGCACCCCCGCCCCTCGGAAGTCCCTCCCTGGTATTTCGGGCGGGCGGACTATTTGCGATGTTGACGCTGGTGTGTTTCGACTACTGCCTGGAGATACTCTGTGGAGGAGCCGCTATCTGTCTCCTAGGAGCTGGAGGCCTCCAAGTGTTGGTCAAGGGCACCGTGTGCCGGGAGGCACGCAATTGAAGCAGGAAAAACTCAAGTTAGACGTCTGCGGCCGAGTGCTTCCTACAGGCCTTTCCTGGCCTGCGTTCTTGAAGCCAGCACGTCTGGCCTCCTTTCCAAAGTGAGAACGGAACAGCCGTCTCTCCTCCTCGTCGTCCTTGTCATGGAAATGTACTCTGTGCTTCCCACGTGCACGATCATGTGCTAAGTATGATTTGAAACAAATGTCTAACCCTGACTGTGACCGCCAGGGTCCCCTGGTGTCTCCTGATTAGACTGGCAGTCTACTCATCTCCTGGACCCCCTCCCCTCAAACACACACAACCTTGTTTTTGTCTGTTATACAACTCAATAATCCAACTCCTTCTGACTCCCCTTCCCCTTCCTTCAAAACCTTGTTCAATGCCCCCCATAAGGCCTTGCCCGGCTACCCCCAGCAGCCCCCATCTCTCCGGTCGCTGTGGCAGTCCTGTAGCACGTGTTGCTAGCTCTGCCCAGCTTCCAGAAGAGGAAATTGAAACAGAGAGAAAGGGATTTGCTTGCGATGTCTGCTGGGCGAGTGATCTTACTGTGAAAACAAGGGAGGCAGCCTGGTGGGGAGCAACCACCAGGCTTTGGAGCCCAGACAGGCCTGGGGCTGAACCCTGGCTCTGCCTCTTCTGGGTTGTGACCTCCCTCGGCCTCAGTTTCCTCACCTGTGAAATGGACTTAATAACACCAATCCATCACTGTTGATGGGATGACCAAGGTGATGGAGGCAGAAGCACAACATTTAATGCATAGTGGGTAGGCAACAAATGTTAGCTTCCTCCTGCCCTCTAAAAAAAGATAAGGAAATCTGAAATAATAGGATTAGGGAGCCTTAGGGATGGAAGAAACCGTAGAAGAATCCCCTCAGCAATAACCCCGAAAGTGGCCATGCTGCCAACCCTCCTTCAACACATCCAGACGTGGAGCACTCGGTGCCTCCAAAGGGGTTTACAGCCAGAAGAGAAGCCCGTGACGGAGAGCTGCAGAGGGCATGGAACACTCAAAGGAGGCCAAGGCGACTCTCTGGCTGCAAGGCAGACACGCCCCACCATGTCCCCTGAGCACAAAACTCAAATAAATAACTGACAAGGAGGCAAGACTCTCTTAGGGCAGGAACTCCCAAAAGCATGAGGTCACAGATTCCTGTGCCAGGCTCCTGCCGAATGTCGGTGAGTTTCTGTCCTGGAGGTTCTGCAAAAGCTGAGGACAAAGCACCATCTAGATAAGGTGACATGTCCAGGTTCTCAGCCACATCCCACTTACTTCTCTTGTCCTGGCAGAGTTACTGATAGTCCCCCTTCATGCTCAGAATATCTTGGTTTGGACAAAAAGTTCTATGTCACGCTAACTGTGAGCAAAAGCAGTACTCCAAACAGCTCCTTTCAGCCCTGGATGGCAGCAATTCTGCTGGAATTTCTGGATCCCCAGAGACTTCAAAACATAGTATGTCAGTTTATCCCCTTGAAATCACCAAATCAAATCAAAAATGATAATAAGCAAAAATTAAGTTTCCAGCCAGCCACCCTGCGTCAAGCTAAGGGACAGACAGGGCCTGCTGAATTGTGACACCTAGTGGCGAGAGTCGACACTGCTGGAGGCTGAGTTGCCGGGACGCTTGGCATTCAACCCTGGTTGTTTTTGTTTGTTTGTTTGTTTTTTAAAGATTGGCACCTGAGCTAACATCTGTTGCCAATCTTCTTCTTTTTCTTCTTCTTCTTCTTGTTCCCAAAGCCCCCCAGTACACAGTTGTATATTCTAGTTGTAGGTCATTCTGGCTGTTATGTGGGATGCTGCCTCAGCATGGCTTGATGAGCAGTGCTAGGTCCATGCCCAGGATCCAAACCCATGAAACCCTGGGCCCCCAAAGCAGAGCGTGCGAACTTAACCACTCGGCCACGGGGCGGCCCCTTGGCCATAGTTTTAAGTCAGCTTGTAACGCAGAGAACAGCTCACATTTACCAAGTGCTTCTATGCCAGGCACAGTTCTTAGTACGTCAATGTTTTAATTCGTTTGATCCTCACAACAACTCAGTGAGGTAGGTACTGTCATTGTCCCTCCATTTTACAGATGAGGAAATTGAGGCTCGGAGGGATAGGTATTTACCCCGGGTCATTTAGCCAGTGAATGACTGAGCCAGGCTAGAGCCCCAGGTTGTCTGGCTGCAGGGCCCGGGCAGTAGCTGCTCCTCCAGGCAGCCCTTATCAGCCACAGGCACAAGCTACTTTTGAGGCGTCTTCCATCTAAAGTGACGTCACCAGCCCTCTGACATGGGGACAATGTGAAGGGAGGGAGAAGCAGAGTGTGCCAGGACGTCTACTTCCACATCTACGGTGAGGAAGGCCGGTCTCCACATTCACCAGGGATTAACATCGGAGCATTAAGCCAGACCCTGAAAAGACATAAACCACGAGTTCATGCGCGGGGCAGCGGCTAGTTTAAAGAAGAACTTTCCTGCGTGAAGAATGAAATAGTTCCTTCCCGACCCCGCCCCCCTCAACGACATTTACTCCCGCAACTTGAAGAGCGGTTACTGGTCACTGAAGCCTGCCAGCTGCGGGAGAGTCCAAACCCAGACCTGCCGCCGCTCTCAGGGCATGGAAGGCACAAGTGAGCGAAGGCTGTTCCGCTTCCTTTCCGTGCTCGTCTTCTAAAGAGGGCGAGTCATCCCAGGCCCCCTCCTTCCTTCAACTTCTTTCTCTTCCAAAGCTCAAAGTGCGGCAGGAAAAGCAGCCCTGAGGGCACGCCTGGTAAGCATCTTGTACAAGTCTTTGTCATGAGGTTTCCCTGCCTATTTGGGACATACTTATTCTAAAAAAGGTATTCGTTGTTTATCTGAAATTCATTGTTTATCTGAGTGTCCAGTATCTTTAATTGCCAGATCTGACAACTCTGTTTTGTTATTGATTGTTACTAAAACAGTTGGAAAACGTAGACTAAATGAGAGGTCCGTAAACTTTTTCTGTAAAGGGCCAGATACGAAATGTTTCAGGCTTTGCAGGACACACAGTCTCTGTCACAGCTCCTCCGTTCTGCCACGGTGGCACGAAAGTAGCCATAAACAATACACAAATGAATGAGCATGACTGTGTTCCAATAAAACTTTATTTACAAAAACAGGCCGTAGTTTGCCAGCCCCTGGACCAAATTAGGGCCTTCAGACTCCTGGCTATCTTCAGATGCATTGTAGGCACAAGAGTGGGTTAGATGCAAGTTCTCAAGCATGAAAAACAGAGAGAGATTGATCAAAATCATTGAGCATGACGAATACCAGTGATTCTGGGTAGGTGTGGCGCATGTGCACGTGTAACCCGAGGTGGGTGCAGAAAGCTTGCACTTCTCCAGTAGGGTTGGTTTGGAGCTGCCTAGGTTTCATAAAGTCTGGGTCAGAGCCTGTGGGAAGAAGTGCGGATTCTGTGTGGAATTCCTGGTGGTCAGCACGTACTCTGTAAAGACAGAAATGCACAGGCAGCATTGTGAAGTCAGACAGAAAGTGCAGAGGTCAAGAAAAGCAGGACGCCCCTGCAGAAGGCCTTCAGCTGAAGCGGGAGCTGTTGGCATGTGTCCACCTGATGCACAGTACTCAGAAACACATGGTAACTCTGTCTGTGCGTGCGTGTGTATGCATGCCAAATGTACACCATCCATCTGAACATGTGGGTAGCAACTGATTGGTTGGAATCAATAAATGTAACAGTAATAGCCGTATCAGCTACATATGTATAAACTTCCTTAACGATCTTAGGATAGTCCTATATGCTTATCAAGGGCAATTACATGGTTTAAAATCATGCTTTAAATTCTGTCCTGCAATACAAAACCACATGTAAAAGGACTGACCAATTAAAAGAATTAAACCCAAACATAAATTTGCCACAGCACAGGAAGTGTTAATGTGTCTGGAGCAAGGGCATTGTGGGGCACACAGTGTAAGAGAAGGGCAAGGCGTCATCAGGCAGCAGCCTCTGCCAAGTCATATGAGGGATTTCGACATGTGCATATGTCTTAAGAAAGTAAGTCATCACTGAAGTCTTTTAAATAGGAGAGTGACAGGATCAATTTGCATTTTGAGACTATCTCTCTGGTGTAGTATAAAGAGGAAATTGGAGGGGAGCAGGAGCCAAAATGGATACAGGAGGCTTTAGCAGTGGTCTAGGCACGAGATGAAATTAGCTTGGTCTAGGTTGGTGGTAATGATGAAGCAGGAATATGGAGAGACTGGAGAGTGATTCAGAAAGTGAAAAGTACACACTGGCGATGGACATGGGGGATTAGAGGAGAAAAGGTGTCAAAAATGACTCCTCGGCTTTCTGGGAAGCCTAGTAGGGATGGTCAGTGAGGCCATTCACTGAGCTAAGCAACAGGGAAGAGGCCTAGACCTAAGGGAAACGTTATGAGTTCAAGGAAGATGAGGGCTGAGTATCCATCAGATTTAGTGAGTTGAAGGTTACTAGGAATCTTGGCAAGAGCCATTTCTTTGCAGGGATGAGGCAGAAGCTATGCTGGAGAGGGTTGAGAAGGGAGCAGGAGCTGAGAAATGGAGATAGTAAGACAATTCTTTTTTTTTTTTTTTTTGAGGAAGATTAGCCCTGAGCTAACTGCTGCCAGTCCTCCTCTTTTCGCCGAGGAAGACTGCCCTGAGCTCATATCCATACCCATCTTCCTCTACTTTATATGTGGGATGCCTACCACAGCATGGTTTGCCAAGCGGTGCCATGTCCACACCCGGGATCCGAACCGGCGAACCCCCGGCTGCCAAAGTGGAACATGCGCACTTAACTGCTGTGCCACAGGGCTGGCCCATTAAGACAATTCTTTCAAGAAAATAGGCTGGAGATGGGAAGACACATAGGGCAGACAGCTGAAGGAGATTGTAGATCAAGAGAGGGTTTGAGGAGTTTAATGGGGAGAATTGAACATTTTTAAACCCTTGTGAAAAGAGCCCTATTTCTGGTATGGAGGAACCATCTCCTAACTGACCAGCCCTCACATGGATGATAACTATACACTCTGGACAACATACAGAAAAACCAACCAACAAGACCAAAAGAAGACAAAACAGGCAACTGAGGGCTCTGGAGAATGAACCCAAGCGGGTAGATTCGGGAGGGAATTCAAAATGTGGAAGAAGCAACTGGCATGAGATGAGTTTCCACTTTTTGTGGATTTTTCCTGTGTTGGCCGCAGTCACAGCACAGCATAGGGTGGTTAAAATTCCAATAGAAAACCCACTGTCTTTCTGGCAGGAGGAACCAGAGGATGGAGCCCAGAGCAATCAAGTTCACTGAAGAGTGAAGGGTGAATCCTGGAAAGGACAGAGCCAGAGAAGAGGAACCCAACATTCTTCCCATAAACTCTGCCCAAGGCTCTGATTCACGCCGGACCCGCACACGAGCAGGGTAAACTGCAGGTGTCCCAGCTAAAGATGAAAAGAAACGGAACCCGGAGCAATCGCCTGCTGCAGGTAAGACAGAGTGTGTAGTTTGAGTATAACCAAGTTAATTGCCTGCTAAAAGAAATATATCAACACTTTTCTGCAGAATAAAATAGAATCCAGAATCTCCTCAGCATAACCTTCAAAATATTCAGAATATGCTCCAAAATTAGTCAGCATACAAAGAACCAGGAAAATGCGACCCATTCTTCAGGGAAAGCAAACAACAGAGGCCAATCCTAAGATAACTCAGATGTTGGGGTTATCAGACAAGGATATTAAAGCAGCTATTACAACTATGCTCAAGGATATAAAGAAAAACAATTTATAATAAATGAACAGAAAGGAAATCACAGCAGAAAAATAGAAAATATAAAAAAGAACCAAATGGAAATTTTAGAACTAAATATATGGAATAAAAAAAAAATCTCTGGAAGGGCTTAATGGCCAAATGAAAATCCCAGTCGAAAGAGAAAATAAACTTGAAGATGGATCAATAGAAAGTAACCAATCTGAAAAAAAGGAAAAAGGTTGGAAGGAAAGAAAGATAACAGAGCCACAGAGACCTGTGGGACAATATCAAAATATTGTCTAATATATGGATAATTGGAGTCACAGAAAGAGAAGAAAGAAAAAATGGGACAGAAAAAAATATATATTTAAAGGCTTATGGGAAGGATCCAGTTGAGAGGAAGAGGTTGAATATATAGGAAAGATAACAGATCACAAATAGTAGATATTTTTATAGACGGAGGGAAGGGATGGAATCCAAAGTGTAAGTGTAGAGATTTGGCTAAGGCAGAAAAGATGATAGCACTTGTAATTGCAATAGGCGGGGAGAGAGGATAGGATGGGAGCAAACATAGGCGGATTTGTGTCTGAGATGAGAATTTTCATTTGACAACTTCTATTTTCCCTCTTAAAGGGAGAGAGCTTGAGCGATGGTTAGAGAGACAGAAGGGCATCTGCTGTGCGTGGAGTTGTAAAGGAAGGCCAGAGGTTTGAGATAATCGCTGTGAGACAGTGAGTTCATTGTAGACACTTGACAGGGTTCCCTAGGTGTCCTGAGGGCCCGTTTGAACATAGTAACCATGAATTTCTGTAGAACAAATACACCCTGTTGTGTGACTTTCCCAGAGGCTGCGTGAGTGCAAGCATGGTGATTTGAATAGTTGGGTCCATCCATGGCTGGAATTTTGCTAGATGGGTGTGACAAAATGACAAAGGATCAAGGTTAGGGTATTATCAAGACTGTTATAGACGTGGCCCCTAACCCTGATACGGAGCGCAGAACAGAAGTGAGAGGGCTGATGGTGTGGGGATGATTAGAGAGATTAACAGAGCAGAGGTGCCGGTGAGGGGGAAACAGTTGCTGTGGGAGATGTTGAACAAGCCAGCTGAAAGGAGGGGAGGCAGAAGTCGAGAGGGACAGACTGACTCAGTGATTTGCGAGTGGAAGAGTTTCCAGTAGTGCCAAAGCCCCAGTTGCAACTGTGGAAGTGGGTGGCTTGGAGAGAAGAGAGACGGTCTTCAGAGAGAAGGAAGCCAATACACTGCGAGTCCAGGTGATCCGTTGAAAATTTCACCCAAACCAACACTGAATTTACCTAGGATGAGAAGATATGAGACAGCTGCTGAGATCTCTGAGAATGAGGGACTGGGAGGTCCGTAAATGACAGAGGCTCTCTGGAGGGGAACAGGATAGCATAGCTGTATGGCTCAGACTCAGAAAAATGGTCTCAGGGGAGTGGGAAGCAAGGAAGACAGTCCCCTCCCTCCCAGCTTCTATGTTGTGGTTTGGAAGAATGAAACCAGCTACCGTGTGGGAGGGCTGCAGAAGAAGCAATGTCTAGGGGTATTACTTATCTATGGCTGCACAACAAATTACCACAGACTGAGCAGCTTAAGACCACACCCATTTATTATCCCATGGTTTCTGTGGGTCAGTCCCGCATGGCTTAGCTGGGTCCTCTGCTCAGGGTCTCACAAGGCTGCGATCAGGGTGTTGGGAGATTGTCATCTGGAGGCTCCACTGGAGAAGCATCGGTGTCCGCACTCACTCAGGTTGTTGTCAGAATTCATTTCCTCACGGCTGTGTGACTGAGGGCCCTGGCTTCTTGCTGGAGGCTGTTCCTCAGCTCTTAGAAGCTACCCTCAGTGCTTAAGCCATGTGGGCTTTCCCAACACGACCACTTATTTCATCAAGCCAGCAAAGAGGGCCTCTAGAATGAGCCTGCTAGCAAGATAGAGTCTTATGTAACAACTTAATCAGGGGTGTGACATCCCATCACCTTGCCGTATCCTATTCATTAGAAGCAAGTCACAGGTGTACACATGCTCAAAGAGAAGCCGTCACACAAAGATGTGAACACCAGGAGTCATGGATCACGGGGCACCTTAGAGTCTGTCCTCCACAGCAGGGGTGTGGGGTACACGGCATTTGCTGGTCACTGTGGGGCAGCACGGCGGATGGAGGTGGGAGGCGGTGAGGTGGGAGCTGGGTAGGACAAGGGAATCCTGAGCACTTGAGGATGGGGGTTCGGCAGAGGATGGATGAGGTGACAGGGAGAGGGGCTTAGACTTTGGGTACAAGCTGATGGAAATTGGGTTCTCTGCCTTTGTACTATGGAAAAGAAATCTGCTTACCTCCAAAAACATGTTGTGTCAAGTAGGTTAACTTTGCTAAATATATATTGCTTCCATTTCCTCCAAAAGCCTGGCCTCTTTAAAGAGCAGATGGTTGAGGCACATACACTGAGACAGTCAGAGGAGTCTTAAAGATAACAGGCAGAAACAAAATGACAACCCCATTTCCAGTATAAAAGGCAGAGGAGAGCCAGAGGCAGAGGTTACTCCAGGAGAAAGGAGGGAGCCTAAGCTGACGCTTTGAAATTGGCATCAAGCCTAGTGAAGTCAATAGAGTTGGGCAAAATAAAATTGTATGACTGTCAATAAAATGACCAAAGGATGGTGGTTGATAAGACACACAAGGATCATAAAAGTGACAAGGGACACATTTGCAGCCCTGGCCAGGGTATCTGGAATCTAAGTCAACATACATCCACTTATGACATAGAAAGTTTCATTAATATTATAATTGGAAAATATATAGCAGGATGTATTAAAGTTGTTTTTTAAAAAGAAGGAAGTGGTAGCTAAAAGCTGGTAGTGAAAAAGGAGAGAATAAAATGAAAAGCTTTCACAGTAGACTACATATTTCTAAAGGACTTAGCAGGGTTGGAGTTACACTGGCCACATCAGTGTGAACTCATTTTCTGGCTCTCTCACCACTGTGGCCTAGAAGTGGAGACCCGTCCCCACCTTCGGTGCTCATGTGGATAATCTGCTCGCACCACAAGTGCCCAGATATGGGTCCCTAACAACATTCACCCACTTACAGAAAACAGGGCTCCTCGGGGAGTAGCGGCCTCTGTACCTCGGGGGCAAGAAGGTCAGAGCCAGCCTCAGTCTGCTAGAAGTATGTTAGTTTCCAAAAAAAATGAGTGAAGTAGTGTTAAAAGGAAAAGAGACACAGCAAAATAATGCAAAGCTGTGACAATCTGAG
Source organism: Equus przewalskii (assembly GCF_037783145.1). Taxonomy (NCBI): domain Eukaryota; kingdom Metazoa; phylum Chordata; class Mammalia; order Perissodactyla; family Equidae; genus Equus; species Equus przewalskii. The sequence goes on along the minus strand of NC_091835.1, from coordinate 32,083,299 downwards.
TATCAGAGAGGAAACAAAAATCTTGTGAGAGGCCTGCGTCCATAATGTTATTGAATGTGGGTTATACTAAAAAAAGGTACAGCACATGTGAGTTCCCCAAAACGTCAACCATTCCAATTCAAATGTGCATACCATAGCCAAGTTCTGGTTAATAGTTAAGCCATGAATTTCTTGTGCTATATCAAGCAGTATGACTTAAAGGACACCCAGGGATCAAAAATGCACTGGATAGTAGTAAAAAAAAAAAAAAAAGGAGTTTTATGAAATTTGTTAGTGTGGCAGGCAAAGTTTGACGGTAGGAAGCCACCCCACAGATAACTGCCAGACTGCGTGAAATTATTTGAGATGGCACTTCTAGACCCCATCCCCAGACTGGCCCAGTTTCCAGGCAACTCTCCATATCCGTAACAGGAGGGCAGCCCCAAATTCGGAGCTCGTGAGCTGATGCGGAAGCGTGTGCGGGGCCTGGATCTGCAGCGCAGGCCCTCAGCCTGCCGTGAGGCTGCCTCTGCTGGGTTTGGATAGCGGCTTGAAAGTAAATAAGGAAGAAGGTGAATGAAGCAAACATATAAGACTTTTGTGATAGGTTTGAGGCTATGTGTTGTAGTGACTACTGTAGTCTTCAGGATAATTTGCATTTCATCTGGTATTTTTTAGGTAATTTTTAAAGTTTATTGTTTTAATGTTTAATTGCTTTAAAAAAAAAAAACAAAAATGGGGCCGGGCCGGTGATGCAGCAGTTAAGTGTACACATTCCACTTTGGCGGCAGCAGCCTGGGGTTCGCCAGTTTGGATCCCTGGTGCGGCCATGGCACCGCTTGTCAAGCCATGCTGTGGTAGGCGTCCCACATATAAAGTAGAGGAAGATGGACAGGGATGTTAGCTCAGGGCCAGTCTTCCTCAGCAAAAAGAAGATTGGCAACAGATGTTAGCTCAGGGCTAATCTTCCTGAAAAATATATATAAAAAATACTATTAAAAGAAATTTTTTTTAATTTTAAAAATTTACATAACATAAAATTAACCACTAACCATTTTAAAGTGTACAATTTTTATCTGCTTTTTAAGGTGTTGGAAAAGTATAAAAGCATGTGACGTATTAGACTTGTGATGTTAATTTAATTCTTAGGTGGGTTAAGTTTGACGGTTTAATGCTTAAGTAAGTCTGATTAGACCTAGAAGGTGAGACTTACTGTTTCATGAACAATGTGTAAGTTCTGAGTGGTGAATGCTTAGTGTCTAAGATTTTGTTAGATTTGTAAGTCTGCTTTATGAGATGTTTGAAGTTCTTAATTATAAACAGTCTAAGCTAATTTAATTAATCAAGTTTGTAAGTGATGTTAAATGTTTAGAGAATTTATAAGCTAATTGAGCATTATCCAAACAAATAAAAACCTGAGACCATAAAACTCCTAGAAGAAAACATAGGCGGTAAGCTCCTTGACATGGGTCTTAGTGATGTTTTTGCAGATCTGACTCCACAGGCGAGGGAAACAAAACCAAAATCAACAAGTGGGACCAGAGAAAACTAAAAAGCTTCTGCACAGCGAAGGAATCCGTAATCAAAACAAAAAGACAACCTACTGAATAGGAGAAGATATTTGCAAATCATATATCTGACAAGAGGTTAATATCCAAAATATATAAAGAACTCACACAACTTAACAACAAAAAAACAAACAACCTGATTACAAAATGAGAAGAGGATCTGAATAGACATTTCTCCAGAGAAGACATCCAGACAGGCAACAAGCACATGAAAAGATGTTCAACATCACTAATTATTAGGGAAATGCAAATCAAGACCACAGTGAGGTATCGCCTTGTGCTTGTTAGAATGGCTACTATTAAAAAGACAAGAAATAACAAGTATTGGTGAGGATATGGAGAAAAGAGAATCCTCATGCACTGTTGGTGGGAATGTAAATTGGTGCGGCCACTATAGAAAACAGTGTTGAGATTCCTCAAAAAATTAAGAATACAACTACCTTATGATCCAGTGACACCACTTCTGGGTATTTACCTGAAGAATATGAAAACACTAATTTGAAAAGATAGCTGCACCCCTATGCTCACTGCAGCCAAGACGTGGAAGCAACCTAAGTGCCCATCGACTGATGAATGGATAAAGAAGATGTGGTATAGAAATATAAGGGAATACTACTGAGCCGTAAAAAAGAATGAAATCTTGCCATTTGAGACAACATGGATGGACCTTGAGGGTTTTATGCTCAGTGAAATAAGGCAGATGGAGAAAGACAAATACCTTATGATTTTACTTATATGTGGAATCTGAAAAAAGCAACAAGGGGCCAGCCCAGTAGTATAGCAGTTAAGTTCACGTGCTCCACTTCTGCGGTCTGGGGTTTGCTGGTTTGGATCCCGGGTGTGGACCTACACACCACTCCTCAAGCCATGCTGTGGCAGGCGTCCCACATATAAAGTAGAGGAAGATGGGCACGGATGTTAGCTCAGGGCCAGTCTTCCTTAGCAAAAAGAGGATTGGCAGCGGATGTTAGCTCAGGGCTAATCTTCTTCAAAAAAAAGCAACAAAAACAAATGAACAAACAAAACAAAAGAAAAACAAACTCATAGATACAGAGAACAGACTGGTGGTTACCAAGGGAAGGAGGTTGGGGGAGCGGGTGAAAGAGGTGAAGGGGGGTCATTTGGATGGCAATGGATGGTAACTAGACTTGGTGGGGATCACTTGGTAGTGTTTACAGATGTCGAATTATAATGTTGTACCCCTGAAACTTACATAAAGTTATAGACCAATTTTACCTCAAAAAAAAAAAAAAGAACAAGTAAAAAGAAACCTAACAAAAATACTAGCTTTATGAATGAAACAGCAAGATTTCTAAGTTGAACTTAATAAAATTAGGCTTTAAAATGTATAACTTTGGGGCAAGCCTGGTGGCGCAGTGGTTAAGTTCACACGTTCCACTTTGGCAGCCTGGGTTTGCCGGTGCAGAGTTGGCACTGCTTGGCAAGCCATGCTGTGGTAGGCTCCCACATATAAAGTAGAGGAAGTTGGGCATGGATGTTAGCTCAGGGCCAGTCTTCCTCAGCAAAAAGAGGAGGATTGGCAGGAGATGTTAGCTCAGGGCTAATCGTCCTCAAAAAAAAGTATAACTTTAATCAATTGAAAAATAATTAAAATACACAAATAACTTTCAATATTCTTTTTCATGCATAAAAGTTCCCTTCAGACATAAAAACTCGATTGACAGTGACTTAGAGGTTTATGGTTTTTTAAATTTTTTTAAAGATTGGCACCTGAGCCAACAACTATTGCCAATCTTTTTTTTTTTTCTGCTTTATCTCCCAAAATCCCCCCAGTACATAGTTGCATATTTTAGTTGTGGGTCCTTCTGGTTGTGCTATGTGGGATGCCGCCTCAGTGTGGCCTGATGAGCGGTGCCGTGTCTGCACCCAGGATCCGAACCAGCGAAACCCCAGGCCACCGAAGCGGAATGCGCAAACTTAACCACTCGGCCACAGAGGCCGGCCCCAGAGGTTTATAAACTAATACAAAAGTATAGAATAATATTTATTTGTTAAAATTTTGAAAGTTGAAACTATTACAAGTCAAATTAAAAGGAAGCACCCTTTTTTGAATTTAAACTTCTTTTATTCCATTTTCATTGATATATTTTGTTTATAGTAACCAGTTTTTACAAACACTGATGGATATGTTGCTCAAATACACACCTCCCCAGGGCAGGAAGCCCTGTCTTCCGCCCCACACTCCATCTCCTACGCAGGCTCCAAGAAGGAGGGGTCATTAGGGATTGGTCACAGTCTGGGGGTGGAGATTTCTCTGCGCCTGGTCAAAAAGTCTAGCCTGTTGCTTCTCAAACTTTTTTTTTTTGCAATAAGTTGGAATGAAGTTTCATAAGGCTCCAACATCAACATGCATCAGAACACATGCATTTTGGAGTTTAAATACAGTCACAGAGATATACTTTACAATAGAGATGGTTAAAAATATAATTTTACAAACACATCTTATAACATTCCTTGCTCTGTATTACTTCTGGGTTTCAATTTTTTAGATTTTATTTCTCTTTGACTAGGTAATACATTTAAATGGTTCAAAAATCAAAATAATCTATTCTTATTTCCCCTCCTTTCTTACACAGAACGTAGCATCCATATAGTCTGATCTGCATTTTGCTATTTTCACTTAACAATAGATCCTGGACATGACTCTCTATCAGTGGTTTTTCAAGTCTGAATGCCAAGCACATTTTCTACAGAAGGCACCTAATTTATCCTAGGCTGTAAAGGGCAGCTATAAGAATTCTGTGGCTGGACCGAAGTGGAATATGAAAGAAAATGTGGACTTATCCCTCTAAGCCACGTCCCCAACCCCAGGATCTTGTCTTCAGTGGAGGCATCTAAAGCTCCGTCCAGGCGTTCCTCCCTGCAGTCACCCCGAGATGCATGGAAATCTAGCTACGCCCTGTTTGAGGTCTCAGCTCTAGGCAGAGTGAGTGCTTCAAGCTGACTCCCTGTTCAGAGAGGGTCTGGCCGACTTTGTCCGTCTTACACACTACTGCAGCTCCAGCATCTTGCTGGAATTATAATAGCTTTTTTGGAATGAATTAATGCCTTCTCTTTGGCTGCCTTCAAACTGCTAAGAATGGCTGGAGAAAAAACTCACAACTGGGCAGATGCGCACCGCTCTAAACACTTGGCTGCTCGCTATAGTCGGGACCTGAACACCGCTCAGCAATCAGTGTCCCTCTAGACCTGCGCTGTCCAACACAGCAGCCACTAGCCACACGAGGCTGCCGAGCACCTGAAATGTTGTGCTCTAACTGTAAAATAGACATTGGATTCCAGACTTTGCACAAAGACGGTAAAATATCTCACTCATAATTTTTGCATATTGCTTCCATGTTGAAATAATGGTTTGGATATTGTTAAGTAAAATACATTCCTAATCCCAACTTTTCCTTTTTTTTTTTTCATTTGAGTTCATAATAGTTTACATCGTTGTGAAATTTCAGTTGTACACTATTTCTTGTCTGTCACCACATAGGTGCTCCCCTTCACCCCCTGTGCCCACTCCCCACCCCCCCTTCCCCTGGTAACCACTGAACTGTTTTCTTTGTCCGTGTGCTTGTTTATATTCCACATATGAGTGAAATCATCTGATGTTTGTCTTTCTCTGTCTGGCTTATTTCACTAAACATAATTCTCTCCAGGTCCTTCCATGTTGCTGCAAATGGGATGAATTTGTCTTTTTTTCTGGCTGAGTAGTATTCCATTGTATATATATACACCACGTCTTCTTTATCCAATCATCAGTTGACGGGCACTAGTATAGTTTCCATGTCTTGGCTATTGTGAATAGTGCTGCGATGAACATAGGGGTGCAGATGTTACTTTGGATTGTTGATTTCAAGTTGTTTGGGTAGATACCCAGTAGTGGGATAGCTGGGTCATAAGGTAGTTCTATTTTTAGTTTTTGAGGAATGTCCATACTGTTTTCCATAGTGGCTGCACCAGTTTGCATTTCCACCAGCAGTGTATGAGGGTTCCTTTTTCTCCACACCCTCTCCAGCATTTGTTATTTTTAGTCTTAGTGATTATAGCCATTTTAACAGGCATAAGGTGGCATCTTAGTGTAGCTTTGATTTGCATTTCCCTGATGATCAGTGATGTTGAACATCTTTTCATGTGTTTATTGGCTATCTGCATATCTTCTTTGGAAAAATGTCTGTTCATATCCTCTGCCCATTTTTTAATCGGGCTGTTTGTTTTTCTGTTGTTCAGCTGTCTGAGTTCCTTATATATTATGGAGATTAACGCCTTATCAGATATATGATTTCCAGAAATTTTCTCCCTGTTGGTGGGTTGTCTTTTGGTTTTGATCCTAGTTTCTTTTGCCTTGCAGAAGCACTGTAGTGTGATGAACTCCCACTTGTTTATTTTTTCTTTTGTTTCCCCTGTCTGAGAAGATGTGGTTTTCAAAAAGATCCTTTTACGTTCCATGTCAGAGTGTACTGTCTATATTATCTTCCAGGAGTTTTACGGTTTCAGGACTTATCTTCAAGCCTTTGATCCATTTTGAGATTATTTTTCTGTGTTGCGTGAGACAATGATCTACTTTCATTCTCTTGCATGTGGCTGTCCAGTTTTCCCAGCACCATTTACTGAAGAGACTGTCTTTTCTCCATTGAGTGTTCTTGGCACCTTTGTCGAAGCTGTCCGTGTAGCTTCTCAAACTGTAATGTGCTTCGGAATCACCTGCAGATTTTTACTCTGAAGGACTAGGGTGGGTGGATGAGAGTCGGCACTTCCACTGAGCTCCCCCTGAGGCACTGGCTCCCGCTGGTCTGGGAACCACACTCTGAAAACACAGAGTGAGTGCTCTGCACACGTAAGCACATGTGGATGTGACTCTGTTCGGTGGTCCTCGTTGCCAAGGGCTGGAGTTGCTCCCTCAACCAGATCAGAGCTCCCTCGCTCTCCCCCGCTCTCCTGCGTTTTCTCTGTGGATGGAACACACCGTCTTGCTCTTAGACAATAGCTGGGTGTGGGGGAGGGGGTGCTGCTGCCCTAACCCAAGGAGGCATTGAGGCCACTGCCCTCCCTTGCTCTTGAGTCTCACACTCCCTCTGCTGATCTCTAGTGTGAGTGTGACCTTTACTCCATTGCAGAGATCAGATTCAAGACTACTGGGGTAAGGCCATGGGTAGGTGGGGGGCGTGTAAATAGAATAGGAGGCCTGATGTAACTTTGCCTATTTTGGGGGGGATTCCCCCACTAGAATGTGAGCTCTTCAAGGGCCCAGACTTTGATTTATTCACTGCTGCCTCCTCAGGAGCTAGAACATGGTCAGACACATCCTAGGCGCTCGGAAAGTGTTTATGGGACAAATGAGGCCTGTTTTGGTCCTGGGCATTCAAGCCAAGCTTTCTAGGATTCTAGGATTGGACAGAGTCCCAGTCTTACCTGATAAAGACAGCAGTAAGGGCCTTGCTTTAACCTCTTTTGTGCATGCATTTCCCTTGAGGGAGGGATAACTGTGGCCAAGGGTAGGATTTGGGTCTTATGCCCCTTGTCATAATGCCACCTCAGTGCCACTTCCATCTCTGGCTCAGCCGCAGAGCCCAGGCAAGAGGGAGAGCACTCCTCACCCACGGCCATGGGAGGACGCAAAATCAGAGGCAGGAACAGAGCAGAGGGATAACGAAAAAAAACGTGAGCCCCAAAAAGCTGCAAGGGGAATGTGATGAGTTGCCAAACCCGAGAGAGCAGAAGCAAATATCAAAGCCAGGGACCACGGCCAGGACTCCAAGATCCAGGCAGATGAAGAGACAGCGCAAGTGGGCCGACTACAGCCAGGGAGGGGCCGAGCCTTTCCCTGGGGCAGGCATGTGAGGCTTGCTTTAATGTGCCTCCAGGAGCCCTGCGAGGGTGGGCCAGTCAAGATTAAAGGGGGCCATGGGTGGGACAGACAGAATGGTATTCCCCGGGGCTCTTAGTTTTCTAGGGCTAAAGCTAGGGGGACAGCACGCAGTCTGAGAAGTCAGACCAAGGCTGGCTTCAAATCCCACCTTCTACTTCCTCACTGCCTAACCTTGAGCAAGTCACTTAAAAGCGATCTTTCCTTCACTTGCTGTTAGGAAGGTGCAAACCCTTAATCAGCTTAAAATTTGTATATCCCCAACAATCTCAAAATGGTATTTGGCATACACCCGCCACAAAGTGTCTATATCTGGATCAGTGGGGATTTAGAGAAAGAAATTGGAAAGAAGTCAGCAAAGTAGTTACTGAAGAGGAAAAGCAGAAGGAGAGCTTTGTGCCAAACTTCAAAAGTTCTCAGCTTGGCCTCTGAGGAGGGGAGACTGCACAGAGAAGCAGATCCCTTTGATACGGAGAGCGTTTACGCAGTCACGGACGCTCAGCAGACTCGGTCTGAACCTCTGATTGCTACCCGATTACTTCCAAGACGGGATTGCTAGCATGCCAGCTGGCAAACACGTCTTCCCTCCAATGTGGGTGGTTGTCTAATTTTCACTCCCTTTATTCTCCACTATCTCTTGTACCCACATCATCCCTATAGAAATAGAAGCATTTTCCTGAAAAGATGAGAAAGCTTTTCTTGCTGTATGAAAAAATGCTTTCTCCTTAATGCCAGCACTCTCCAGGAATTTGGGGGCCAGCTCCCAACTATCTTGCCCAGCTTCGGGCAAACTCCGGGGAGCCTCCTGCACCGTCATCACCTACTCCCCACCCATCCGAGAGCCCTGGGTGAGGAGCCGGCGGACCCAGGTGCAGGATGAGAGCTGCAACTGAGTAACAGGTGACATGAGTTAGGGATGTTTCTGAGCCTCCGTTTTCATCTATGAAGAGAATGTCTACAGTGCAGTGCAAACCTCAAGCAAGACGGTGGATTTGAACGTGCTTCGTAAACTAAAAAGTGCCATAACGAGTCAGGGGTGGCAGTATTGTTGTTGTTATAGATGTTCATGCTTCAACCGCTGTGCCTCTATGCTTGATTCCGGATCCAACCATGTATCAGTTAGAATTAAGTTTGGCTGCTAATTACAAAAAAACTAGAAATAAAAGTGACTTAAAGAAGATAGTTTATTTCTCTGTCATATAAAATCTGTCCAGAGCTGTTATGGTGCTCCAAAGACTCAAAATCCTTTTATCTTGTCGCTTTACCATGGGTAACTCCCATTCCTAAGGTCATCTCACGGTCCAAAATGACTAGAAAATCCAGCCATTACACCACAATCCAGTCAACTGAAAAGAAGGGGTGAAGACGAGCATGCCGCCTCCCTTTTAGCGCACTTCTGGAGATTGTAGTTCTGCTTACCTCCACTGGCCATACCTAGCCACATGGCCACATCTAGCTGCAAGGGAAACAAGGAAATATAGTTTCTCTTCTGAGTGACCATATGCCCAGCTAAAAATGGAGGGGTACTATTACTCAAGAAGAAGGGGAAGCTAGGGAGTGTCCACCACAGATGGTCATTTCTCCATCCTCATCTTAACCCACCCGCCAGTAACCTTTCACCGCTCCCCATGGAAACTTCTTCTCTGTAAGAAACACTTTATTCTCTGAGAATAAAACCACACTCTCTTGGCTTTCCTCCTCCCCTCTTCTAGCCTTAAATGTTGGAATGACTCAGGGCAGTCCTGAGGACACGTCTCTCTTCTCCATCCATACTTTTTTCCTAAGTAATTCATCTAGTCCCAAGAACCTAAATGCCAACCCAGGGGCCAATGCATCCCAATCCAGCCCTGGCCTCTCGCCTTCATTCCAGAATCATATTTGCAGCTGCCACTTGACATCTCCACTTGGATGTCTAATAGGTATCTCAACCTTGACTCTTGATCTCCACCCACAAACTTGCTCGTTCCCAAGTTTTTCCCATCACAGTAAATGGCACCAGTGACTTAAACCAGGAAATTTGGAGTTAATCGTAATTCCTCACTTTCCCATATGCCTTACACCCAAGCCATCAGGAAGCCACAGTGACTATCTTCAAAATGTATCTCAAGGTCCTCCACGTTCTTTCATCTCCACCACTGCACCCTCCTCCAGAGCACCACCTCTCACCCGGGCCTTTGCAGTAACCTCCTACTAGGGCCTCCCTGCCTCCACTCCTGCCTCGAATTACCCATCTTCACACACCTGTCAGAGCAACAGTTTAAATAAGGCACAGGACAAAGGTGGAGGATGCAACATATACATGTACTTTGTTCCCTCTAGAAACCCTTCTAAGATGGCCACAAAGGGATTTTTTAAGGTGTAAATCCTAAAGGACAAAGAGAATAGGAGAGGAGACAATCGTAAAAAAATTCAGAAGCTGAGAAACAGAAGGATGGGTGCCAAGTGACTTAGCAGATCCAAGAAAGCTGAACCCGAACCCAGAGAAAGTTAAAAATGAACATGATTTCTACCATCCAACTCCCCAAAAGTCAAGAATTGATGGCACAGGAATCTCTGGAAACGGAGGTAAACAGGAGGACTGCTCAAATTCAGTTCAAGAAGAGACAGACCCCCAAATCCTCTCCTTGACCCCCTGTGTCTCCTGGGGACCGCCCCTCCTCCTCAGACAGAAGCACAGAGTTCTCTCCCTGGGAGAGGGTAAGGTGGTGTTTCTGGCCTGGGGCAGCTGGTCCAGTGGAACACAAGATCACCACACAGGGATGGATGGAAGCGTCCATACCAAATGCTGAGATGTCCCTGGCACCTTTCTCCGACTTGGTTCCCAGAATACTGGACAGTTCTCTCCAGCAAGAAATTGGAGGAACCCTTCCCATAGAACCTGATTGGGCCAGAAGAAATAACCTACAGAAATCCACTTCCTAACATCAGACCCCCCAGACGGCCACCGAGTGCGGCCGAGCCTCCCACGGGCTTTCCCCGCCCCTCTTAAGTAGAAGCCGACAGCCGAGGCAAAGACCAAAACAAACCAAGAGAAGAGCAACCGGGAGGAAACAGATCAGGTTGGGAGGGGAACCTCGCTCCTGAAACCATCACTGTCAACAGGAAAATCAATGCAGATCCGGCCCCCAGGAAACGGACAGGATGTTACTGCAGCTGCATTGGGTCCCTCCCACCACCTGAACACATCCAGCTCTTTCCCGCTGGAAACAGCGCTTCCCTTTCCTGGGTCGTCAGGTGGTTGGCTCCTGTTGTCGCCTCAGAGAGGCCTTCGATGACCGCCCACTCGGAAGAAGGCCCTCCCCAGCCACTCCGGAACACGGGAGTTGGCACTGTCTCTGGGATGAGCCAGAGAGTGAGTATTTCAGCACTGAGAGCCACGTGTGGTCTCTGTCGCCACCACTCCACTCTGCACTGCAGCGCGAAAGCAGCCAGCAACAACACATAAACCAGCGGCTGCGGCTGTGATCCAATAACCCCCATTTACGGACACTGACACTTGGAGAGTATTCTCACAGGGCACAAGGGTTTTCCTCTTTTCAATATTTTTTTCAATCATTTAAAATGTAAAAACCATTCTTAGCTCCTGGGCTATCCAAAAACAGGCAATGGGCCGACACGGCCAAACCCTGGTCTAATACATCATCCTGTTTTATTTTCGTCAAAGCACTAACCGCTTCCTGCTACTTTCTCGGTCATTGACCTTTTCTCGTTGCTTGTTTATTACCAGTCTCTCTACTAGGCTGGAAGTTCCACGAGGGCAAGGACCTTTCATCCTCCCCTGGTGCCCCCAGCACCTAGAAGAGTGCTTGGCATATAGTACGTGCTCCGCAGATGTCCGCTATAACCAGAATGCCTGCTGTGCCACACCAGCCGCCCTGCGCCTCTGATCACTGCTGGCAGTGCCTGAAAGGACAGCCCTGGGGGACAGTGATGGCACCCCAACCTGCTCTTCCCTCTCCCTTTCTCTCATTTTCCAGTTCCTTTTCCCTTTCCTTCCTCCCCTCCACCCCAAGCTGTAAGCCCATCTGTGATGCCCAGGGCTACCCACACACCTGGGAGCCCAGGAAAACTCAGTCCGAGGCCACCTGCCCTCTGAGTTCCCAGACCTAAGGTGAGGGCATCGTGTCAGGTGGCTGGTCCCGGCCCAGATGGAGACTGACCAGCAGGCGCCGTCATCCAGGCAAGGCTCCTGCTCACCACTCAGGGGAGAAGAGGGGTGGGGGGGGTAATGGGGCTTCAGAACTATCCCCCTCAGCAACCAAAACCAGTAGGAAGGAGTGTAGTCCAGCAGCTACAGATGCTCAGTTGTGTTTGAGGAATGCAGGCCAACCAAATATCGTACCCTGTTCAGAAGCATTGTAACTTTTCAGCGTCATGTCATGGGACTCGTGGTGACAAAAAAGGAGCCATCTGTACCCAATGTCCAGGAAAAAGGATTCTTTGATTCTTGGATGGGAGAACTCAGGTCCCAAGGTGGGTGGGGACACCAGGCTCTGCACATTGCCGGCACACAGCGCCCCCCCCCCCCCCCCCACAGCTCGCCCAGCTCCCTCCTTGAACATATGCACAAGCTGCCATGGGCAGGGCCCTGGGTCCCTGGCAGAGGAGACAGGCCAAGCAGCCCGAGTATTCCTGCCTCCGGCAGGTGCTGCTCCCTATGCATTAACGGAGGGGCCCTTGGACTTATCAATCACACTGTTCTGATTTCGGTTAGCAGGCCCATCATGTGGGCCTGCTTGCTCCTGGCTCAAAGGCTAGAATCAAATTCCTAGGAAGCCAGGCCAAGGACCACGTCCTGCCAGCCCTTGCCTGCCCCTATCACTTGGACCACCCTTCACATCCATTGTTGTTTAGTGGTACCTAACGCTATGCTTCTAGAACTGCAGTGCTCACGGAAGCCGGGGCCAGGACTCCCTCACTGAGGAGCTGGTAAGGCTTTACGTAACCGGATGGCAGCCACGGCACTGTTCTCTGACAGTCCAGTGACCCTGGCTGAACTTTACCCATGTATGCAGGCAGCCCGGTGCTTTCCAATCTCCTGGGGAGGACCTGGGCTGGCGGGGCGGGCAGCTCACGGCTCTGAGTCCTGCCTCCCCCCAGCTTTTTCAGTTCAGGGTGACTCCATGGCTCTGCTCTGCTCTGCTGCTGCTTTCGGGCTCCGTTGACAGATGTGGGACTCTCATTTCCATAGAAAGAAAGCACTCACACAAAGGCGTCTGTGTGTGGCAGACTTTACTGAAGGTCAGGAGAGAAAGAGGGGGTTTTACATAGCAAAATTACAAAAACTTAAATTGAATATTAGACATCCATGAGCTTAGAAAGACCCTTAGCCGTCTCCACCAAACAGGCTCCAGCCTTCCGCGAAGGCGCCTGGCCCCCTTCCCACCCGCCGTCCTCTCTCAGGAAGTAAACAAAAACCGAATTCTGCACAGCTTCTTATTCAGAGCGGCTTAGCCCTCCATTTGTTCTGTTCTTCCTTTCGAGACCCTTCCCTGGGGCCTCTTTCTCACCCTAATGGGCCACAAAGTTATTTCCCTGTTCCCGACACGAGCGCGAGGGTGGAAGTCCGCAGGCGCCGTCTCTGTGCTGGAGGTTCTGGCCACAGCGAGAGCCTGCATGCCTCCTCCTCGCCGGCCCCCAGGGATGTTAGGGTAGAGCTTTCTTTCCTCTAAAAACAAGAGCCGGGGGAAGCGTCTACACACCTCACTAGGAACAGTCTCTGGGTGCTCACTGCGGGGGGCGGCGCGGGCTGCTGCTTCATACAGACACACACAGCAGCTTCTCCCTCCCAACAGCGACCTGCAGTCAGCGCCACTTGATGCCCGTTTCACAAATGGGCTTACAAAGGTTCCACGAGGGTAAGGCATTTGCTCAAGATCACACGACTTGTAAGCAGCCACTTTGGCCCTAGATCAGCCTGGCTCTAGGTTTAAGTTCTTAAGAACAACTTACAGAGGTCGAACTCTTTGGGGAAAGCTTCTCGTTGTCATTCTTGGAGCTGCCATAACAGATAATGTAAGAAGGGGTCACACACAGTGGCCCCCGGGTACACCTCCCCTGAGGTGGAATCACACACATTACTGCTCTCCCTCACATTCCTCCTCTGGGTAGGAGTGGCACAGGTGACACTGGTGGCCCCGCAGCTCCCTGCACCAGGCACAGCCCTGCCAGTTGTCAGGAGCTCCCTGCTGTCACTACCCCTGCTTACCAGGAGCGCCTACCCTCCTATCTCCAGCCCCTCACCACCCTGCCTGCTGTCCACTGAGCCCCACAGCCAGGGAGAGGGAGCAGTGGCGGACCAAGTGCACACAATGTGAAGGAGGCCTGGGCAAGGCCACGCCAGGGCAGCCCCTGCTCCTCACTCCCCAGGCTTCAGTCCTGAAAGGGCAGAGCCTGCGTCCACACACATGCATACATGCACGCACACCCCAGACTCCTTCTGTGTGGGCTTCTCTCCTGTTAGGATGACCATCCCTCTCATGGACGTACACTGGTGCCCACTGGGCACAGTCTGCTTGGTCACCATAAGACCCCATGAGACGGGGGTCTGTTTCCACGTCCCTGTCTCAATGACGCCACCTGCTGGCCCTGGATGGGGTCGTGAGGGGGAGGGCTCCATCCTCTTCCTCACCCCCCAGGCCCGAACAGCAGGGATCACACGGCCTCATACACGTGCACTCATTTATCAGACGTTTACCCAGCACCTGCTCTGTTCCTGACATGGTGTTCAGTTGCCAGAAAGTAACAGACCAGGAAATCTACTCTCCACCCACAGAACTGGAGTCTAGGAGAAAAGACCGACTCAGAGGCAGACGGTTACACGTGCTTCTCTGTGGCCCACGGCAGCCTGGGGTTACCTTCTGAGAATCAGATCAAAAAGACTGGCTTCCTGACTCAGGAGACTGCCAGGAGCTCCCTCCACACGGGGTCACATCGCAGCCCTTGCCCAGCACGGCCAGCGGCCGCTCCACACCTCAGCCCTGCTCCTCCCACTCGCATTCCTGACACACCCGCCTCTCTGTACTGGGACACACCGCCGCCTTCTCCCTCTACTCAGGCCTTCGTTCCCCTCCTGGGCCTCTGCGAGGCTCAGTGACCCGGCCCTCTCCTCCCCTCTCCTCTCCTCGCGACACTCACCCCAGGCTGCACGTCCCGCGGACCTGCCCACTCAGTTTTCTCCCTCAGTGACACGTAAGCTCCTCAAGTACCTCATCTGCTTGGTCACCCACACACTCCCAGTGCCTGGCACAAAGCAGAAGTTAAATAACTATGCGCGTATGAACGAATAAATGCACTAACACTCCAAGCTGACCTTCCGTCCCCCCGTCCTCATCTTTGGAACGGAGGCAGCATGGTACCTATGGGGTGAGGAGTGGAAGTGACGGTGGAGGCCGGTGTTCTGGGACCAGTGACAGGGGCTGAAACGGGTGATGAGCGGAAGGGCAGGAGTGACCAACCCTTCTGCACGTGAAGCAGTGACTCCACACTGGCTCCTGAAGAGGAGAGGGGACGGGCACTCCTGGCCAGGAACATGCAGTGGCAGGGCCGGAAGGCAGGGAGGCCATGCTGCGAGGGGTGAGAGACTCAGAGGGTGCGGAGGGTGTCAGATGAGGCTGCAGGAGAGGGGCCAGGTCAGGTCTCTCGTTTGCCCCAAGGCTTGTGGTCTGCACGACCCTGGGGGAGAGGAGCCTACATCTGCGTTCTCCATGGCTGACTGGTTGGGAAGTGACACCTCTAAGCAGATGACTCCCCATTAGGTCACTGAGATCAGTTCACAGACGGAAGGGAAACTCACAGACAACACCCGGCCCCACCAACATCCGCACTGCCTGCTTCCACCCACGACACAAAAGACCACCTCCTCCACGCGTGCATTTGCCCCACACCAGGAGGCTGCTCACATGTCCTCCATGAGCACTTCTCTGAAGGTTCATAGTCAGGCTGGAAGGGCAGGCATCATGAGCTCCCGATTCAAACAGCCCCAGGAATCAGGGTGGAGGGGGGAGAGGGCAGAGGGCTGTGACGCTGACTGTGGGCAGGGGCGGGGGGCTGCAGAGCCTCACAGATCAGAAACCCACACAAGGAACAAGAGCACATGCCACCTGCTGGGGCCTGGGACCCCATGCCACATCACATAACCTTTCGACGGAGCCGGGCCCCCACACAGGAGTTCTGCCTCTGGCATGAGGCCTAGTGGCCGCCCAGACGTGTTTGCTGAAGTTGCTTTCTAATGAAGACAGGGAGTTGCCGGCCTGCAGAGGACAGAGGGAGGGTGCCGGCCGGCTTCTCCTCCCACCTGGAACGCTGGCCAGCCCTGCTCCTCCCGCCTGCTTTTATCTAAACATTGCCCATCCTTAAGGGGCAGCCCCTCTCAATTGTGACTTCTTCCCTGAATCTTGCACACCCTGCTCTCTCCCAGTCACTGAATTCCAGTCACTCTGAGGATCAGTCCATCCCACTCAAGAATTTTCCAATCTGACTCCTTAGCCTGCAAGCTCCTCCTCCTACTAATAATGTATATTTATCGAACACATTTATGTGCTCGGCACTATGCTAGGCACTCTACATATACGAGGTAGGTACTGTTATTATACCCATTTTACAGATGGGGAAACTGAGGCACAGTGAAATTAAGTAACTTGCCCCAAGGTCACACAGCTGGTGAGTAGCTATGCACCAGGACTCCAATCCTAGCTGTCTGACCCCAGGGCCCGCACTCCCAGCCACTCGGTAAGCCCTCTGAGATGCTGTCTTACTCACACTCATATGCCCACACATCTCCCTGAGCGCTGGGCACACAGAAAACCCCTGTAGGTAGAATCTTTGTTCCCCTTCTGCTCCAGGCTCCTGGAGCTGGGGTTCCCTATCAGGGAAGATGATACCAAAGAGCCACTGGACGGCATCAAAGAGCCAGCCCCAGGCTTCCCTGGGGGAGGGGAGCAACAAGCTAATCAGAAGTGTGTTCGGTGCCTCTGCACCAGGCACTTTGCTGGCCTTCCCTCTCCTCACCACTCAGGCCTTCTAAGGTGGGCGCTACTGCCTTCCCCCTTTAGACAGGAAAGGGACAGGCTCAAGACAGGTGGAGAACTTTGCCCGAGCTCAGGCAGCTAGGAATACCAGGCCTGAAGCCAGGACTGTGGAACCAAGCCTGTGTCAATTCGCAGGAGAAATAAATAAACCAGCGAACCCCTAGGCCCAGAGTGGGTTCCACTCCCCTCCTCCATCTCCGGGGAGCACAGAAGCTACTGTTTGGGGAGGGAGCGGATGGCCTAGCGCTGAGATAGTCACCACCCAAGAGGCATCCTGGCTGGGAGCGAGTTGAGGTAAGACTCAGAATGTCAGAACTAGATGGTCTCAGAGACCACTGGTCCACCACAGACCTCTGACCAACTTTCTTGGTCTTCACCACCAAAAAGGATGCTGCATGAGCCCCGTTTCACCACCTAGACCCTGCAGGCTGGCTCCCGCACTGCCACTCCTGCCCTCCCTGTCTCGGGCTCCTCTGATCTGGGGCCAGTCCCCCCACGCAGCCAGCGTGGCCACGGAATCCACGTCCACCAGAGACAGATGAAAACTATCTAAAGACTTCTGACTGTGTCCCCTCCCAACCATTCCAATAATCCAACCCCGGGCCGGCCCAGGCCTCCCTGTGACTGTCCTGGGGCCGTGGCAGCAGAGGTGGCAGGGAGCGCAGGGGTGTCACGCACATGTGGCTGCGAGTGCACACATGGGCACTCATGGAACAGAGAACCCACACGCCTATCCTCAGGCCTCCCAGTGCGGCCAGCAGCAGAGTGCAGGGGCTCAAGTGGCAGCAGAGGGACAATCCCATCTTGAGCTTCAGCATCTGGTGACCTTCCTGGCTGAGTCCCTTGGGGCGATGGCTTCAGAACTGCCCGAGCTGCATCCCTGGGGCTGCTTCCAGCCTGCTTCCCAGACTGCCCCCCTTCTCCCACAGTCCCTCCCGAGGCTTATACAGCCAGAGTCGGTCCTCTGCAAATATGTATCTGGGGTTTATTTTGGGTTGTATTGCAGGGTCAGGCACAGTTTGTTCCTGGGTAGGAAGAGTCATGACCTCTGAGCTCTCTTGGCACTTCAGGGAGCTGCCCCTGCAGGTCCCCTCCCCATGTCCCTGCACACACGATGTTGTCTCTTCCCCCCTCCCTGCTCCCCAAGTCTCTTATTCTTTCACCAGTCGGTAGATATGGTGTTGAGCCCCGTGCTCGCTTGCTGACACCTCAAAGACATATGCAATGCACAGCAAGGTCTCCTGCGTGTCTCTGTTGGTGACCACCTGCAGGGGAGAGAAGATGAGGGTTAAGGCCCCAGAAGAGGGCATGCCAGTTGCTCTCCCCACCGAGCCACTCCCGTCCCACACCTGCAGGATGGTGAAGTTCTCCAGCACGCTGTTCATCATGTACTTCTCGGGCAGGTGCTTCAGCTTGTGGATGAAGTTGATCATGTACTCACAGAGCGGGGACCGGTGGATGCGGTATGAGTAGTGGCCATTCTCATAGCGGGCATACTCTGTCTGCAGGACCCAGGGACAGCAGGGGCTTAGAATTTCTTTGGACCACCTCCAGCCCAGGCCCAACTCCAAGAGGGAGCTCCACAACCCACTCACTCTTAAGAGGGAAGAAAAGACAGGAGGCCTGGAGGCCCTTGAGAACAGAGCCTCCCCCCTCCCTCAGGGGCAGGCAGAAGCTGGGCGATGGAGGAAGGAGCTCAGACCTAAGAGTAGTGGTAACAGGTGAGAAGAGATAGAGGGACCACTCAATCTTGGCTGCACACTAGAATAACATAGCGGAAGGCGCACAGGGATCCTTGTGTTCATAGAACCATCATGTATTTGTACCTGCAGATACAGACACACACACACACACACACACACACACACACACACACACACACACACGAGTGCATGGAAAGCACTGGAACCTGAATCGGATTGGCGGGTCACATCAATTTCCTGGTTGCTAACATTATACTCCAGATACGCAAGATGTTGCCATTAGGGGAAGTGGGTGAGGGGTACGTGGGATTACAATTGCATGTGGAACCACAATTATCTCAAGATAGAAAATTAATCAAAAATAAATAACTTGAGGAGCTTTTCAAAAACTGCTATTGTCCAGACTCCACCCGAGGGTCCCGGGTGAAGTGCTGTGGAGCGGAGCACAGGCGCTGGTGTGTTTCAAACCCCCTGGTGAGGTCAGGTGCAGCCAGGTTTGAGAACCCCAGGGATGGGGAGGGCCTCTTCCCTGGTCCCAGCCCGGCATCGGTTATGTTTGACATGAGGTGGGTTATCAATAACTGAGAGACTGTGAGGATGACAAATTCAGACAAATTTGGGGCAAGAGAAGAGGTTAGGGATGAAGACCAGCCTGAAACGGTGAAAAGGTCTGTTTACCAAGTGTGCTGGGCAGTCTCCTACCTCCACTTTCTCTACCACCTGCTTGCCAAAAGAGCAGACCTTGGTGGAACAGGTGATTATCATGTTCTCGGGACTCTCGTACTGGCTGGAGACCCCGTAGAAGGAGCTGCCTTCATCCTCGATGTTGGTGTTGAGGTCTGCCTGGAGGGAGACATGGGAAGCCAAGAAGCGGACAGGTAAGTCAGCAGGGCCCTCTCGGGGGCGGAGTCATGGAGTCCTCGTCCAGCTCTAGGACCAGGAAGCACTCAGCAGGCTTAAAAAGAACTCGGGCAGTGGGCGCTTGGAAAGCTCCCACTTTTCTCCATATCCAAGCCAGGTACACAATCAGGTCAAGTTGCCTACATGACGGGAGAGAGAACACTGCGACCTGAGTTAGTTTCAGGCCAGGGCTGCCCACTCAGGTACCGACACATCCAGTGGTGGGGGAGGGGGCGCAAATTTGCCTTTAGGACTTCAAGACCCTGACAATGCTCTTTCAGAAATGGCTCTAGGGGCTGGCCTCCCACCCATCTGCATGGCACGGCTGAGTCCAGACACCCTTGACCTTGTTACATCCGTGTCAGCCTCCAGACCAGACTGCCCAACACCAGTCTTCTCCCCCTTGGTTCACTCTCCGGCTGCCTGCGAGCTCTTAAAAACACAAGTCTGACTGCATCACTCTAGTTACAACCCTCTCACGGAGCCCCTCTGCCACAGGGCACGTGGTCTCACTCCCAGCCCGGCTTACGAGCCCCTGCTCCCCTGCATCAGCTTCTCGCCAGTCCACAAATTGGCCTCTCGTCCTTGCCCTGCAGAAAGTAGAGCTTAAACTGCCTCCTGCTGGATGCTGTGTTGATTCGAAACTTTCCTCCTAGAAAGGTGGAGTGAGCCTCAATCTCACACACACTCCCGGCCCCGAGGAACAGGCAGGATCTCTCTCAGTTTGATCAGCAGGCTCCCTGACTAGGCCTTGCCCTAGGCCCCAGAGCTGATAAGTGAGAAGCCTAAAGGGAGGGAGGGGCTGGATGAGACAATTCGGCGTCTTGGTGACTCTGAGGAAGGAGCCGTATTTCTGAAGCCCTAAGCCCCTTAGGAGTCCCCATCCCCAGAACAGAGGCCCCACATCCAATCACCCCATATGAGTCAGGCGTGCTAAAAGAGCAACTGAGGACTCAGAAGAAATGTACAGACAGCTTACAAAAGGCTTATTCTTAAGGCAAAGCCTCTCCCCCCACGTGGCCCCACGAATGCAGTGGGAGCTCCAGGCCTCGACAAAGATTCCGACACCAGGGACTCTTCTGCACCGTGATGGGAGGGTCCCCTGAAACCCAGGAAGTTTCCGGCGTGACTCAGGGCCAGGCACAGGCAGTTCTGGTACTGGCCGTTAGGGGGCGCTCAGTCATTATTTTTCTCTCCTCTGGGGCAAGACGTTTTCCAAGAGCAAGTCCGCTCCCCAGACTGGCAAGGCGGTGTTAAATGTCTTATGGCACAATAGAAATATTATGTAGCTACAAAAAATGTTGAGAAGGACCTATATTTACTATTGTGAATTGACTACAACTCTTAACTACATTACAACTAATTGGACTACATTACTGAGAGGGAAAAAAACCCAAGTTATGGAACAGAATGAGTATGTGTTACTTCTACGATGAGGAAAAAAAGGCTGTTTTCATGCTGAAACAGAATGGCATATGTTTTAGTGTACTCTGTGATGCCTTAATGAGGGCATTAGGAAAAAGAAAAAAGAAGAATTGGAGCTGCATTCAAGACAGTGTTCAGTCTCTGACATAAGAGCAATGCTGCAAACACCCTCCGCTTCCTCCACCCCGGCCTGTCTTCCTACTCTGCTGGGAGCGGAGCCCGGCGGGCAGGGCGCCCAGGAGTCCCGGCAGAGGTGGACCAGGCCTTCAGTGGGCTGGGAATTAATGGCAGCTGAGACTGGGCCAAGGCCTTACAGTGAAATATAAGGCGAACTGGGACCAAAACCTGGCTCGCGTCTCCTCTTTTCTCTCCCAGTAAGTCACACGCTCCTGCTCGGAGACCAAGTTTGTCAGACCTCCCTAAAAGGGGCTGAGGGACAGTTTGTGTGCTCAAGATACACTACAGCTAGAAGCACAGGGGGCAAACGGGGACCACGACTGAAAAAAGGCTGGCAGGAAGGCCAGCTGCCGAGAAGGGCAGGCACCTGAACGTGGGGGGACATGGCGGGTCGAGGGGGATGGCCAAGGGGCCAGGCCGGAGCATAAAATGATGTCTTTCAGACTTTAGCCACTGCCGGCCTCCTCCTGATTAATGCCACATTCATGTGCCACCTTCCACAAGTCCTACTATGCCCCTACTGGTTTCTTTTAAATCGACTTACTCTTATTCCTTAACTCCATTCTAAGCAATATATCCAGGAAATCAGGGGTTCTATTTTTCTAACATATATGAAAGTAATTACATAACTATTAAAGGAGAAATATTTATGCATGTGCCACCTAAAAGAACACTATGCTCCACCCCAGCACCTCGCAGCCATCTGGACGTGCCCTTCCTTGCCCTGTGCTGGCAGATCTGTTCAGACGGCCTTGCCCCTCCCAGAGGGTAAGCTCCCTGGAGGCAAGAACCAAGCTCTCCCCATGGCTTGGGCAGTGCTCAAGGTTCAGGGTGGGCCTTCAATAAAGGTCACATGTGGCTGTTCAACCTCTCACCTCTGGGTGGCGATGGGTGAGAAGAGAGGTCCCTTGGTCATGAGGACAGACCTGCCATCTCCGGCTTACCAGGGAGTCCTCTGAGCCCAGCTCCACTCCCATGTCAAGTACATTCCAGGGTCTTCTGTCATCACCTCCCTCTCACCTGGTCCTTCTAATCACTCCATACCCATTGATCCTGCCCCAGCCCAGAACAGCAGGGGCAGTGGGGGCCCAAGGAGGCTGGAACATTGTCCCTGCTCTCAAGGAATTTATAACTTGTGGGAGAGCAAGTAGAATAAGTGAGCTGGTGGTTGAGTAGGAGAGAGTGAGAGAGAAGAGGGTGGGGGGCGACAGGTAGCCCAAAGTGACGATTCAAAGTGTCCCCAGAACCTGCCCTGCGGTTAGTTATGCTGCACAGACCCACGAGACGCAGGCCAGTGACGCAGACAACGCACCCCAGAGCGCCTCCCTTGTCCTCAGTGCCCCATCCTTCTCGTCACAACCCCACCCCCTTCTCCCGCAGCTATGCTCAGGCATTTCCTGTCTGCCCTTGTATCCCCCACTCTAAGCATCTCCCCCAAACGAGCTTGCTTCTCTGCTTTCTCAGCCCAAGAGGAAAGCTGCCCCCCATATTACCCTGACGGGTGCCCCCCACCACTTACCCTCCTGCCCTCTGAATGCCCCCTTGCTTCCCTCCCTCCACCCTATTCATAGCCATGGTGCGGGTGGGCAGCTCACAGGCTGTGCCTGGAACAGGTGTGTGGGATCGGGTGACTGACAGATGAGCCGGGACAGCCGCAGTCCGGGTGTGGGGGCTGGAGGGGCCCAGATTCATTGTCATGTGCTGGTATGTGCCTGGGAGAAATGTCAGGGCCCAAAAGGGAATGGCAGGCTGGGATGGGAGGGCAGTCTGGGGTACTCTCCTCCCTCCATGGCCTTAGCTCAGCGCTGCCCAGTGTGTTCACTTTGCAGACTGTTGTTAATGGCCAGCAGTGTTCAAGAGCGTCCCCCACCTCTCCCCGGCCCCAAGGACAGGGGTACCTCTGCTGGTCTAAGGTTCTGGGGGAGGCTGGTGGGCTTCAGCTTCTCAGCCCCTGCACGAGACCTCGCAAAATGCATCCACATCTGAGACGGCACACCCTCACAAGTCAACCCCACACTCAGAGGCCATTTCCAGCTGCAAACGATTTGTCCTGGTGGTCTGTGAGCCTAGGAATTACTGCAATCCCATCAGTAAGGACAGGAACTTCAGTGGGAGGGGGACTTAGGAGGTTGGGTTGGGGACATCAAAGTCCTCCTCCCACTCCAAGTGGGCCCTTGATCAACACCTCAGCACGTGTGTTCAAGGCCTGGGTGCCAGCTGAGAAACCTGCTGGGCAGGAAAAGAAAGGAAGGCTGGGGGAGGTGGCACTGTTTCCCAGCCTGGGCAGCTCACCTTCCTAATTGTGTGTGGTCACTCTCACACCAGCCTAGGCAGGGGAGGGCGTGGCCAGGCCAGGACGCAGGAGAAGAGGGTTCCAGTGGCTGAGGATGCTGGAGCTGCCGGGGAGGAGCCCACGGACGACCAAGTCTCCTGGTTAGCAAACAAGAGCACTTCTGTTCCCCACATCACAGATTTGTTCTTTCCTGGTGTCTCTGCCCTCCCACACAGGAGGAGGACGGACCAGATGACTGCCAAGGCGGCCTGGCCACAACACGCCCCATCTCTGGTTTCACCCGTCCTCGCTGCCTCAGCCTGTGGCCTTCAGAGAGGGCTGGCTCGTGGGGCTCAGGGAAGGGATGGGGAGGAGGCAGGGACACAGCCTCCCTTCACTGCCAGCTGACCCCACACACGGGGGCTCAGAGACACAGCCCTCTGCAGACCCTCAACAACACACTGCTGCTTTTCAGACAGAAAAGATGAGCTTTGCTCAGGACACTGTTTAGAGTGGCAGAATCAAGCCGAGAGCCCCCACCTCCCAGCTGGGGCCCACTGCCGCCGTCGCTCGCCCTGACGCTCGCTCGCCCGACGCACTGCGAGGGCCTCGCCTGCAGCCCACCACCCTCCCTTGCACAGTGGTTACTGCCCCAGGACCCCGGATCCATTCTGGATTCTCCCACTTGGAACATGAGCTCCTGGAAGACAAGGCCACGCAGGGGCTGGGTCCACGTGGCACAGGCTGTGGGCACAGTCCATGGCCGGAGCACAAAGGCCGTGTGGGCTCTACAAAACCCAAGAAGCCCAACTGCCCGACTCCCAGTGCCTGCACAGAGTCACGACTGCCCTCTCTGTGCTCCCGCTGTCTGCCGTTCCTTGGGGGCCTGGGCTCCTCTGTGAGAAACCAGTCCTTCCTCCGGCAGGAGCAGGGGGGGCACCCAGGTACTCTGCAAGGAAGGACAGCTTGTGTGATGGTTCCAAGCACACCCCCTGGAGACAGCCTGCCTGGTCTGAAGCCTGCTTCTGCCACTGTGACCTGGGTGACCCTGGCACCTCTCTGTGCCTGTCTCCCCTCTATGGGATGAGCCTGCCAACTGCACCTGCCCCTGGGGATAGCAAGGATGAAGCCTGCTAACATGTGCGAAGTGATGAACAGGGCCTGCTATGAGGTATGATCTTCCACCTCCAGCATGCATGGAGCAAGAACGAGCACAGGAAAGAGGCTCACCCTGGCTTGGTGTCTCAAAGCCACGCCCTTACTTACTCCATGCCTCAGTTTCCCCCAATTTGTGAAATGAGGGGCCTAGGATGGTCCTCATCTGGATGGTGTCTAGAAGAATACAGAATATTATCTCCAACTAAAAGAAGGCAGGAGGTGGTGAAAAGGGCCCCAAAGATGCCACCTCCCTGCTTCAGGGGGAGACAAATGCCTCCTGCCAACCAGGCCTCCCTTTTGACTCTAAAATGCACCCTCGGGGTAGCTGAGCCAGGGCTGGGAGAGCCACAGACCACCTCACCCAAGCTCCTTCTTCCAGGTCAGGGCTAAGCCTGGACGGGTTTGGGGAGCGCGGAAGCAGCACTCGAGAGGGCGGAGGCTTCCACAGAGGAAAGGCCCGCAGCCTCCCAGACACACAGCAGGAAACAGGAGCTGCCACTGCTGCCTGTGCAGTGACAGCGCTAAGTGGCTGCCCACAGCAAAGCCTCTTGGCTCCAATTCCCACGTCCAGGGCTGGAAGGGAGAGTAGGGAGATGAGAAAGGGAGGTGAGATGGTTTAAGCCCTTCCTGAAAAACAGGAGAACGGCATCCTGCCGTGCATCCCACTTGAAAGCCAGCCCCGCCAGCCAGGTCCTGAAGAGGCTGGCGCCCGCCTCCTACTCAACCTGCATCATGGCCGTTCCCTACTGGCTGCCTCACCCGACTATGCGCAGCTCTGGCCATGTCATGCCCTGTTCAAAAAATGTTCCCCACTACCTACAGAGAAGGGATGGCACATGCGCAGTAAGCGTGCCATTATCGTCCCCAGCTACACCTGTGGCAGACATTCCCAGTCAATCCAGCACTTTCTCCCTCTAGATCCTTCTCAACCCAGCAGTCCAAACAACGACTACCAATCCCCGGAGGGAAACACAGGTTAAAGCCTATGTTCCTGGACATCTGGTTAAAATGGGAGCCTGACCATACAAGTTAATTTTTCCCCTTCCAGAAAGCCAGCTAGAATGACAGCAAACAACTTTCAAGATGTGCTGCACCACAAAGGTGAAGGAAACGGAGGAAAGACCAAAATGACAAGAGAGTTCAATAAATTCAGGGCGACTGCAGACTGAACAGAGCTGGGAGGGATTCTGTGGGGCGAAGGAAGCAAAAGGAATTGCAACCTAAAAGTACGTTCGGAGGGCTGCAGAGCAGACGCGTCTGATGGACTTGAGAAGCCCTGCACAGCTCGGGACTAGAGGGACCAGGACGGTGGGCTGGGGAGGCTCCAGATATGACACAAGGAACTGACCGAAAGACTGTACGTTGTGGTCAGCCTCCAGGCCGACCTCTCCCACCTTTGGCAAAGGGGCAAGGGATTATCTTCCCCAGAAATTAAACAGGAGGGTGTCGGGGTTCAGGGACACCCGGCATGTTTGAAGAGGGCTACGAGACAGGGGTGAAAACAGGGGAATTCGGTGAAACTCACCTAAGAAATGGCTGGATGGCTTCACCCTCTCCTAGAATGCTAGTGACCAGGCACAAACCCTCCAGGAGGAAATGAGGCATCTTCTCTAGAGAAACTGAACCACCTCAGAAAAAAAGGTCTAGTAAACACAACATTTATCGGTTTTCCCAATAAAACAGGTGGTTCCCACCCCAATCACCCGACAGTGAAGCCCACCAGGGGGTGAGTCCCACACTGTGCACAGAGCTCCCGGTCACTATGAAACACGGACAAATGGCACAAACAACAAAGGAAAGAAGAGACTGGACTTCATCAAAATGAAAAACTTGTACTTCAAACAACACTATCAAGAATGTGAAAAGAGAGCTGACAGAATGGGAGACAATATCTGCAAATCATATATCTGACTTCTATTCATAATACATAAGAACTCACAAGTCAGTAAAAACACAACCCAATTTAAAAATGGGCAAGTGAGGGGTTGGGGTGGGCACAAAGGGTGAAGGGGTGCACCTACAACATGACTGACAAACAATAATGTACAACCGAAATTTCACAAGGTTGTAAACTATCATAATCTTAATAAAAAGTTAAAAAAAAAAAAACTGGGCAAGGGCGCTGAAGAGACATGTCTCCAAAGAAGGTACATGAATGACCAATAAGCACATGAAAAGATGCTCAAGATCACTAATCGTCATGGAAATGCAGAGCCAAACCACAACGAGCTGTCGCCTCACACCCAGGAGGACGGTCATAACTACAGGAGACCAGTGCTGGTGAGGACGTGGAGAAACTGGGACCTTGTATGCCGCTGGTGGAAATGTAAAACGGGGCAGCCACTTTGGAACACAGTCTGGCAGTTCCTCAAAAAGGTAAACAAAGAGTTACCATATTTCCCAGCAATTCCGCACCTGAGCATATACACAAGAGAAATGAAAACATATGTCCACACCAAAATTTGTACAGGAATGTTCACAGCAGCATTACTCATAATAGCTGAAGCTGGAAACCACCCAAATGCCCATGAACTGCTGAATGGATAAACAAAATGTGGTATATAAGTACAATGGAGTAATATTCAGCCAGAAAAAGGAAGGAACTACTGATACACGCCACTATAGGGCCGAACCTTGAAAACATTACGTTAAGTGAAAGAAGCCAGACACAACAGACCACATGTTGTATAATTCCTTTTATATAGGATACCCAGAAAAGGCAAATCTACAGGGACAAAAAGTAGATTAGTGGTTGCCTATGGCTGGGGGAGGAGAGGTAGGGGGTGAGGGCTAAAGGGTTTATTTTGGGGGGTGATAAAAATGCTCAAAAATTAATTGGTTGCACAACTCTGCAAATACACTAAAAAACTGAATTTTACACTTCAAGCAGGTGAATTGTATGTAAGTGAACTATATGGCAATAAAGCTATTAAAAAAACACAGACTGAAAAACTATGGCCAAGTACTATAGATATTTGAGAAAACCTTCCAACTTAAAAGATAGCAACCAAAACAGACAGAAAAAAAGGATTAAAAGGAAATAAAAACAAAGGGAGAAGAAAACTTAAAAAATAACTCTTACTCCATATCCCCAGAAAGATAAGAGAAAAACTGTAGTCATAAAACAAGATCAGGATGCAATCAAAGAACAAGCAGAAGCTCTTAAAAATTAAAAGTTTCACAGTCAAAATTAAATATTTGATAGAAGGTGGGGGCAAAGAATGCCACCACATTCCATTAATCTAATTCGCCATTAACTGTACAATGTACCAAGGTTTTATGAACCACTAAGAAAGAAAAATGCCGTCAACTGAATTCTGACACACCAGCAACTGAAAGTCCTGTCCATCTGCTACAGTAATAGAACCCCGATTCTGTTCAGAATGGCAATTTACTCAACTAAAAGTGTACATTTTCCTGGCTCCTTTGCAGCCAGGTGCAACCATCCAACTAATTAAGTGTTGTGTGGGACTTCCAGGAAGGTTCCTTATAGGGAGCTAAGTTGGTTTCTTCCTTCCTGATGCCAGGAATATGGATATGATGGCTGGAACTCCAGCAGCCATGACCATGAGGACAAAAGCCACACACTGAGAACGGCAAATAGTCAGAGAGGGGTCAGGTCCCTGGTGAGTTCACGGAGCTGCTGGACCAGCCCTGGGCAGTCTACCTCCAGACTGACTTTACATGAAAGAAAAACAAACTATTTATTTATGCCACTACTGCTTTGGATTTTACGTAGTATGCACTCAGATATACTCTTAACTAATTCAGAAGAATTAGAAGATAAAGCTAAGGAAATCTCCAAGAAAATGAACTGGGAAATAAACAGGGAAATGGGAAAAATCATAGAGGATAAGTCCTGGAGATCCAACATCAGACTAAGAGGGGTTCCTGGAAAAGAACACAGAGAAAACAGAGGGAAAGAAATTATCAAAGAAATAACACAAGTAAATTTCCCCAAATTGAGAGTTACTAATCTCACGATTAAAAGTGCCTACGAAGTGCCTGGCTCAAAAATAGGAAGTGAAAAACCACATACCCCAGAGCTCATCCATGTGAAATTTAAGAACACGGGGATAGAGAGGAAATACAAAACTCTGAGAGACAAAAAACACACCAAGTCACGTAACAAAGGAGAAGCGATTAGAATGTATCAGTCTACTAGCGTTGGCAGACAATGGAGCAACGCATTAAAGAACGAGTCTTAAAAATCACTTCTGGGAAAATCATTTGTGATCTAGACTCTATGCCCAGGCAAACTATCAATCAAGTACAAAAAAAGAGAAATTTCAAAACGGCAAAGACTTAGAACATTTATCTACCATGCATCTTTTCTTAGGAAGGTACTAGAGAATGTGTTCCCTTTGAATGAGGGGGGACACCAAAACAGAGGGAAACATGAGATCCAGGGAACTGTAGATTCAATTCAGGAGAGCAGTAGAAGGGAGTCTCCTAATGACCCCTGAGAACAGGCCTGGAGGAAAACCAGTTCAGACTGGAGCAGAACAGGGGCATCCAGGAGGAAGAGCTCCAGGAGAAAGGGGAACTGATAAATTATCTGATAGGCTTGAGCATTTGGAGAAAAACAATTTTTTAAAATTTTATGTGGTGGTTATAATGGAGGAATCTGTAAAATTTTAATAACGCACAAGAGAGGTTTATTTAAAAATGTGCAAATGAGAAAGCCATTTATTTGTAGGAAAAACAAAAAGTTGTACAAGAAATGAAATGTAACTATAATATTCTTCTTGGCTTTTTGGGGTCAATCTACATTGTCAAAAGATTTTATTGCTTTGACTAAATTATATAACTTACTGGATATGACAATACTGGGATGATGAGGAGAAAAGTGGTATAACATAGCTAATTTTTTTCTACCATAATGGAATATACATAATGTCTTAGTTGTGATATGAAGGTATAGCAGTACAAGCATATTATTTGGAACCAAGGAGAAAAAGCCCAGAATAAACAGTGAAAAGTCACAGCAAGTGCCTCTGGGGATCGGGATTGGGGATGAGAAGCAGTGGGACAAGAATCTGATGCTTTTCACTATAAGCCTCTTAGTAATAATTAATAATTAACTCTAAGCATGCACTGATTTAAAAATGAGATAAACTAAAAAAAAACTACTACTTATTTTTCATCCCAGCATAGATTAAAACCCAGACTTTTGTATGATCAGGACCTTCTAGGACCTAATTGACCTTTGCAGTTTTATTTTCTATTATTCCCTCTCACATACCTTTACCCATGACTTTCCCTCTGGAGCCCACTTCCTCATGCTTCCCCCAGGCTGTAACTGCCTTTCTCCGTCTCTGCCTAATAGATTTTTGCCCATCCCTAAAGCCCAGGTCCAACTTCCATCCCACTTGCCCACCCAGCTGTCTTGCAGAGAGCAGATACTAAGCATCTTCCAGATCAGGGTCCTGAGTTTTCAGTTCCGGCTCTTGCCTCTTCGGGAGAGAGCCGGCCCCATGGGTTTGGCTGTGGATGACAGCTAGGCTAGGAGTTCCTAAGCAAGGGCCTGTAAGCCACCTGGAATTCTATACAAGCTTTTGGGTGAATATGCCTATTTCTAGGAAAAGTAAAGCTTCCAGATAATCAAAGTGGTCTGGGAGTAAAAAAAGCGTAAGCTCTCTGAGCTGTCTCCTGGGCATTACCAGAACTGCCAGGCACTGGGAAGAGGACTGTGGGCAGGGTCCCTCGGGCCCAGTGTCCATGCTCTGAAATTATTCAAAGGTTCCCATCACCCAGCTAGAAGGATTTCCTGCACTTCCTCACCCTTTGGACTGTCTTCCCTGCATCCCTTTCCTGTGCGCACTGGGCCCCAGGAAGGTAAGCTCCCAGAGAGGAACCAGGCCTCCTGGTCTTGGAGGAGACGTTTTGAAAGGAGGGGCTCTGCCCACATAGCACCTGTCGGTGGGGGGGGGGTGAGGTGGGGAGGGCAGCCAAAGCCAAGTCTATGGGCTGAGCTGTTGGAGAAGTTGGGCAGATGTTTCCTTTGGAGTGACCTATCCTAACCCTACAGTCCACTTCTCCAAGCCCTGTCCTTGGAAGTAAGTTTTTGAGGACCGGCTACCCTGGCTCCAGGCCCCACAACCAATTCAGGACTTGCCACTCAAAGACTCGGGGGCCTAGGGGGTCCATGTTGGATCGTCAGCTATCTTCAGTGTCTCCTGCACATCCTTTTCCAGTACTATATATAGCCCCCTTAAGGCCGAAGTTCTCGCCCAGGCATGGCTGTCATTACCACCTGTCAGAAAAGTGCCTCCTTCTATGAGCCCAGCTCTAAGGCCCCACGGGCCCCACTCCTTGTCTCAGCTCCCAACACTGTTGGGCCACTTTGTGCTCGCTCCTCCCCTTCTCGCTCGTCCTGCCCTCCCCAGGCTTCTACCCATGGCAAGGGCACCTTACGCCACTCTCCCCCGTCTCTCCTCACTGCCGTCGACATACTAGCGGGGAAGGGAGAGTTCGTCGAAGGGCTTACCCAGAACTTCACCAGAAAAAAGGCATTGGAAGGTCCCCGTTCAAAGAGCTCCTTGAGTCCGCCCTTTTTCTCTGGGAACTTGTCATAGATCTGGCGGATGTCCACAGCTTCGAGGTAGGGGTCACTGTAGCTTGGGCTTGACTGGCCGATGTGCACGAAAAGGTGTTTGTTGTACTGTGGAGAGAAGGCTGGTCTGAGGGACGCAGGAGGCAGGGAGGCGGGCGGACAGACAGACCAGAGCGCAGATCCCAGCCTCATGACCTGGAGCAAGTCACTTCACCTGGCTCTGGGCCTCAGTTTCCCCACTGGTAAAAATGGAGACAGTGAAAGGATGGAATGTAAAGCAAAATTAATGGGTATAAAGCCCCTGGTCAGGGCATGGCTCCCAGCAGGTACCCAACAAATCAGGTTGTCATCTGTGTTACTCAGTCCTGGCCGTGCCAGTGAATGTCTCTGGGCCTCTGTTATCTCAAGGGTGATGGAAGACCACTGACCGAGATGTCCACATCGTGCTCCACCCTTGGAGACAGGAGACGGGGGGCCTCTGTGCCCCTCACACGCACCTCGCTAAATCAAAGGAATTCTGCTTCTGTGGTTGTACACTGGGCTTCTGAGTAAGAGCCTGTCTGACTCATGGGTTCCTCAGCTCAAAATCAAGTCTGCAAATGTCCAAGTGAACTGGTCTGTGAAGTCCTCCCGCCTCCGGCATCCTGTCAGCCCAGCTTCCTCAGGTGCTACTCTGACCTTTGCAGGTGACACTGGTCACCCAGGACGTGGGACATTGAAGGGGTCAGGGTGGGGTGGAGCTGCGGCTCTCTACTGGTGACCCAGAGGATGTGGATCAGACATGGGAGGCTGCTCAGAGCCACGGGGGAAGAATAGAACGGCCAGGGTGGGGCTGGGAGGAGCGACTCTGGACCGAGAGGTGCCTGGGCCAGCAGGGAAGGGAACATGGAGGGAGAACGCAGGTCAGGGAGGGAGTGGGCCTGAGACCTGAGATGGGAGCAATAAACCGCACCAGCAAGAGAGGGAAGGTAAAGAGAGGAGAGAAGAGGGAGGGGGAGGAAGGAATGAAAGGACAAGCTGAGGAAGGGTCAATGAAAGGGAAGACTGTGAACAGGGAACCTAGATTAAGCTCTAAAGTGGAGTGGGGCAGGGGGCAAGGTGAGAAAGCCAGAGGCAGGGGGAAAAGGACCAGAGCCTCCGGGAATGAGAGGGCAGGCGAGCCGGCCAGGCAGGCCAGGACCTACCGTATCAGGGTCTTGCTGCTGCTCCAGGAAGGCAGAGAACTCCAACATCCAGAGCTTGGAGCTGGCCACGCTGCGGCCCTGCCACGGGGGAGCAGGGGGTGCTGAGGGCGATGGGGCAGGTCCTGCAGGAGACTCAAACCCTGCACATAGCAGCGGAAGAGGCACATGGGAGCCTGTGCACACACAGCCACCCTGCCAACACCCTCTGCCAGGCCCCAGGCCCACCAGTGAGACCCTGTGCTGGCTAGGGGGTCTCCTATCTCCCTTGAACGGGCCTCCCAGCAGGGGTGGTCAAGGGGAGTGCAAAGCACTGGTGTGTCCAGGAGCCCCCGGTGGGGAG
The DNA here is from genome assembly GCF_037783145.1 of Equus przewalskii. Classification (NCBI taxonomy): domain Eukaryota; kingdom Metazoa; phylum Chordata; class Mammalia; order Perissodactyla; family Equidae; genus Equus; species Equus przewalskii. Next base: position 32,051,133 of record NC_091835.1, on the reverse strand, counting down.
GGCTTAGCTGGGGACGACTCAGTCCCCTCAGGCCCCCACACAGAACCATACTCAAGGGAGATGGGAGGCCTGCTGGACGGAGGGCTCCCAGAGCAGGCACTGCCAGGTTCTTGCCCTCTAGGAGCCTCTGGTCCAGTGGGAAGACAACCAGACAATCAATTACTAGGATGACATAAGCCCCATGGGAGCAGGAAATTCTCTGTTTGGGTCCCAGCTGTGTTTGCAGACCCCAGAACAGGCTCTTGGTACAGATTCACTAACATGATGCAGTGAACATGATAAAAATGGATAAGGCACTGAAGAGGGGCTCTAAGCCCACCTCTGTGGTGGTCAGGAAAGGTCTCCCAAGAAGGTGATGCTTGAAAGAAGTGATGAAGTTCAAGCAGGAGGCAGCAGGTGAGGACGGGAAGGGGCACTCCAAGCAGAGGGCACAGCAGGGGCAAAGGTGTGGGGGCCGTGGAAGCACAGTGGGTGTGTAAGTTCCCTCTTCGGTGGAACTGGAGAGAAGGGGGGGTTTGTGCCAGGGGCGGGGGACAAGACTAAAGAGACTGAGAGTTTCAGCCTGAGGGTTCCGAGGGACTGGAGGATTTTCAGCAGGCAGTGAAATCCGACGTGCGTTTCTGAAAGGTCCTGTTCCAGCATGGAGGAAGGACCGGGCAGGGTCAAGGAGACGGGAGCCACTGGGAGGGCTTTCCTGGTGGAAAACTGAAGAAGGCCTGAACCTAAGCCGTGCCGTGAAGAGGGGACACAGGAGGCACAGGCAGGGAGACAAGGGTGTGAGAGAGCCACGCGGCAGGCGACGCCAGGCTGGGAGCTGGGTGAACGGAGGCCCCGTGTGCTGAGGCAGGTCACTCAGGAGCACGCAGAGGAAAGGGACGGAGGAGACACGGTCAGAGGGGCAGGGGCAGGACCACGCGGGACGCACCAGGTGAGCGGCTCATGCACGTGTTCCAGCACCGCTTTCTGAGAAGTGCTGCAGAGCGGATGCGGTCCAACACACGGAAGACACAGACATCAGTCAGACACAGCCCCACACACAGATGAGGACACACCTGCCCAGGGGCAGACAGAGGTGCCCAGAGCTCTGGGGAGGGCCCAAAGCAGGGCGCCTAACCCGAGCGGTGGGGGATGGAGGGAGGAAGGGAGAGGAGAGAAAGCTGAGGTTACCAGGAGGGCCCACACGCCAGACTACCACAGAGACTGTATCCTGAAGGCACCAGGGAGCCAAGAAAGGATTTTATGCCTAGAGGCAGCACAGCAAGACGGATCCTTTCAAGAGATCACTTGGGTGAATTACAGGGCGGAAGTGAGGGAAACCAGGCTGGAGACGGGCTGGTTAAGAGCCTGCTGTTGTCACCAGGCAAGAGCAGGAGGGCAGAGACAGTGGGGACAGTGAGAGGAGGAGACAGATGAGGGGGGACTGCACGGGGCTGGGGGGGGCAGCCATCAGCAACCCAGGAGGCGAGCAGGGCTGCTCTGAGAGCAGGAGACGCCAGTTCAGGATGCAGGCAGGGAGCCATTCCCAAGCCACCTAAGGTGGTTAAGGTGAGGCTCCTGTCTTGCCCTGCAGAATGGAAGGTGGTGGGGGATCCTAAGGAGAAAGAGGCAAGGACAGCTGGTCACCAGGGCAGTGAGAGGGTGGGGCTCCCGTGCTGGCCGCGCGGACCAAACCTCATCTGCCCCCGCCAGCTCGAGGCCACTTCCCAGGAGGGTCCCCTCTGCTAGGGAGGGGATCCAGGCTGGAAAGCCGTGCTCTCCTCAGACCTCCCAACTTGATGGAGAGGATTATAACACCACTAAGACGGAGGCAGCGAAGCAGCCCAAGTGCACAGGCACACACACACAGCATAGGCCCTGCCCTTTGACCTGTGTGCAACCCTGAGTGCCAGCCCTGAGTGCTGGGGAGAAGAGGCGCCCCAAGGGCATGCCAGGGGGAGGAGAACGGTGGAGCCAAGAGACCGGCTGTCCATCTGAGCACACGACGGGATGGCCTCTGAGAAGGGGCAAGAGCTGAGAGGTACGAGGGAGCCCTGCACTGCTGACCCACCTGGCAGAGGCAGAGAAGGCTGGACAGGGTAGGTCTGTTGAGAGAAAGGCTTCACACTGCGGGAGACAGGAGGGAGGAGGTGTAAGCCTTGGGGCAGGCTGCAGCCCCGGAACCTTCAGTGATGGCCAAGGCTCTCTGTGCTGGAGGCCCTGGTGGTCTGGCCATCAGTGGCCTTTGGCCTCTCACTCCCTCCCCTGCCGACTCCCTCAGGTTTTGTGGCTGATCCACAGAAGCAGCATAGCTGTTGAGAAAATCCCCCCTCCCCCTTTCCCCCCTCCAAGGCCAGCCGGAGGTCTGGTTCCCAGCCTCGTTCCCTTGAGTCAAGCTCTGGCCCTGAGACACCCTGGACAGACTGGAGTTTCAGCAAATGCCACCCCAGGGTGCCCACACGGCAGACTGAGCTGAGCCCAAGAGCAAGAAAGCCCGATCCCTAAGCACGAGGCCATCCTGAAAGGCTGACCTCAGACTGTGCCTGTCCCACCTCAGGGGCCAGGCTCAACCGCATGAGTTCATGGCTCAAGTTCAGTTCAGGGAGCATAAGGTAGCAGAAACCAGGCCGTACTCACTCGTGGGATGTTCCAGCTTGGCCCGGCAAAGCTCCTTGCCAAAACTGAGGAAGCAAAAGGCACAGAGTCAGCACAGCCTGTGTGCACGTGGGCCCGTGCTGTGGGGAAGGGCAGAGCAGGGCCTCCACTGGAAGGCAAGGGTGAGCATGGACCCAGTGGCTGGCAGGGAGAAAGGTAACACTACTGTCTCCACAGGCCTGAGCAGCGCCCCAGGGCATGTCTCAAGGAACTCTAGTCTCCGGATGCTCTGTCGACAATGCGCCCCACGGGAGAAACAGCAGGTGTGGTAAACACAGTTCACCCTATTCCTCCCTTAGAGATCCACAGGGCACAGCAGCACGTAAGCTCCCAACAGTCCCTGAGTCAAGAAACCCACTCAGTTCTAAGGGTCCCAAACTCACTTATGCATAGAATCACTGTGTGTCACATCTATTCAACATCCAGATGGACTAGTGGTCTCTGGAACACACTTTGAAAAATGCTGGACAAGAGGCTCACCAAGCACAGAGCCTGTCACTGCCCCTTCCCCACGTTTCAAGACAGTGCAGGAGGTACATCCTGAAGATCCATTCAGTCCCTACAGCCAAGAAAACCCTGTGAGGACACAGCCCTGGAGAGGAGGAGCCCTTCTGGACCATTCTGAGAGTGTGACTAACCTGGCCATGGCCCAGAGCCCAGTTCTCAGGCTGAGAAATTTTAAATTCGAACAAGAGTTTGTTCCTGGAGGTCAGCCCTCACCCTGGAAGGAGAGCGGTGCTGAGCCTGAGGGAGGAGCAGGAACGCGGCCGGGTGGCGGAGGACGACTCGGGGACATGCTGGTGCTGCACCAGAGCCTCGGTTCCAGCCCCCACCCCGGGACTTCAGCCTCCTCATCTGCAAATTGGGCCACCTCTGTGGAGCTATGGTCGGTCAGCCGATAGGGCAGCTCTGCCCCTCGTGAAAGGCCTGCTGTGCTACTGCCAAAGCCCCCAGGAAGGTGCTCCAGTACTGGCTGAGCCGTGACTCAGCATGGCCCCTGGGTCCTTGGTCCCTCCTTCCCCCTGGCTCCCCTGGCCTGAGAGGACCCAAGGGAGAGAAAGTTGGTGTGGCCAGTGCTTGCTTCTGGCTCTTCAGAAGGGGGAGGAGTGAGAAGGAGAGGGCTGGTGTGGCCCCTGGCTCCAGGCAGCCCCACTTACCCCTGAGACTGCTGGGTAGCCTGGGCCCCGTGTGAGGGCCATTTTACTGTGGAAGGCTGTGGCGGAGATGATCTGGGCGGACGACATGGTAGCCATGCTCTGCAGGGCCTTGTCCTTAGCTGCCTGATCCTGGGGGAAGACATCGGAAGGGAGGACCTCAGCAGTGGTCACTATGGCACACTTCGGCGAGGCGGGGTCTGTGCTTGTGGTCAGGGAAGCTGTCCCACTGCCAGTGGCCAGAGCCCTGGACCAGGCTTCCGTCCTTGCAGCAGCTTCACCTGTTTTGTGACTTTGAGCAAGTCCCTTGGTTTCTCTGACCAGTCCCTCATCTGTCACAGGCGCATGAACACTCGCCCCGCCTATTTTATTGGAGCGTCAGGAGATCTGGAGACCATCCGCCAGACCCTATCTCGGTGCACAAACCACGGGGACACCTTGGGAACAGGGATCTTTAGTCCTCGCTCACCTCCACATGGCACCTGGCTCATGGCAGATGACGCATGAGTATCTGTTGGGTCCTTCCTCGAACGGGCGGGAGGAGTCGTCCTCGGGCAAGGGACTGTGTGGAGGCACGGAGGGTCTCCTGTAGCCCCCCGTCTCCATCCTGCCCTCTGGGTCTCCCCCTGCACTGAGGGCACCCAGGGCACCCCTACCTTCTACCTGTCACAATGTAAATACCAGCTGCTGCCCTCTGTGGTTACAAAGACCCCGACGGGTTCACCCTGCACAGGCTGTGAACGAAGAGGCATTCAGGACACTGATAATATTAATTTCTATAGTTGTATGAGCCGCTGGCTCCCATCTTGAGGTCCCTAATCCCAAAGGTCTTCAAACTGATGAGACAACATTTCTATAGTTCAAAAAACCTCCTGGGAGGGGCTGGCCCCGTGGCCGAGTGGTTAAGTTCGTGCACTCCGCTGCAGGCGGCCCAGTGTTTCGTTGGTTCGAATCCTGGGCGCGGACATGGCACTGCTCATCAGACCACGCTGAGGCAGCATCCCACATGCCACAACTAGAAGGACCCACAACAAAGAATATACAACTATGTACCGGGGGGCTTTGGGGAGAAAAAGGAAAAATAAAATCTTTAAAAAAAAAAAACAAAAAAAAACCTCCTGGGAATTGTGTCTTTGTCCAAAATAAGACCACACATACAGACTGGAACAGCAAGTATTATTCTGTGTGTAGCTTTACTGGGGCTAAAAGGTTGGACTATGTCAACCAGGAGCTCTGATTAGAAATTCTGTATCTTTATGACGAATATTTTTAAATGGAAAAACACATTAACCATTATTTACTAGTTGACTTGGTGGATCAGACCTGTCCTGAATGGTGGGCAGGCTGAGAACTGACACGGGTCCCTGCAGCTCCCAGGCACTTCTGCACACGGATTTCACTCGGCCCCCTGGCAGCCCAGAGGGAGGGGTCACCGAGGGGTCAGGTTCTGAAGGGTTCAGGTGTCCACCAGCTATGTGGTTGTAGAGCCAGGACCCAACTGGGCCTCTCAGGGGCCATTTACACTCATGTGGCATGAGACAGTCCACAGAAGGTAAAGAACACCATGTCACTTTGATGCTGAATATCATGGTACTCTGTGAGGGTGGCAGGACCACAGGATCCCCCTTTTAAGATGAAGAAACTGCGGCTCAGAGAATTTACGTGACTAGGGTGCTGACAGTCACCAGTGATGGTTGGCCCTTCGAGCTTGGTCCAGGTTGGCAGACCAACTCTTCACTGGGCCTCTGCAGGCCCAGGGGGGCCGAGCAAACCAGGGAGTGGGGTTACGTCGGGATCAGACAGCACCCAGCGTACACCACAGAGGGCATGGGAGAACATCCTGAGTGGTGGGGTCATGCTCAACCTGCTGTCCTTTGGGGGCCAAACTCAGTCGGGCCTTGCTCTCAAAGGCTCTCTGATGACCAGGGGGAGCTGATCGGCATTAGGTGTGCCTCTCCCCAAGGACACCTGCAGTTTCAGGAGGGAAAAGCCCAACTCGCCCAGGCCCTCTCCCTCCAGGAGGAGAGGAACGGTGTAGCAGGCCGTACCCCCAGAAAGCCTGCAGACCCCCGGGATGAGCACTGCGCTACGAGGCGGGAGAGCTCCATCCGCTCAGTGTCGGCAACTTGCGTCCCTTCCCAGAAAGCTGATCTAAACAAACAACCAGAGCTCAGGAAACCACGTCCTCAGCGGGTTGGGACAGGAACCAGGGGGAGTGGGAGCGACATTATGGGGAGTTACATCAGCGCCAGGCTACAGAGCCAGGGAGTCACTGAATTTTGGAGTTGAAGGGGACCTCAGATACCACCTTGCTTAATTCTGTCCTTTTACAAATGGGGAAAGAGAATGGAGGTTGAGGAGCGTTAATGACTGGCCCAAGTTCCCACAGCACAAGGGCAGACCAGGCTAGACCAAGCCCCGAGACCCCGAGGGCTGCTACCTTATCTTGCCATCCACCAGGGAGCTTAATTACACTGGGCCCCAGACCCCTCTGGGAATATGACAAAACCCTCAGACCAATCTCCCCAGGAAAGTGCACAGACATGGAAATGTGCATAGTATTTATGGGGCTCACAGCTCCCCTTAATGTCTGTCCAGCGATCCACTGAAGGCTGTCCCAGGCCCCAAGGTAGAGCCTGTGGACAGGACAGGTGCAATCCCTTGCAGCAAATGTGGGCTGGACAGCTGGGCCTCCGGGGAATTCAAAGTTCCCCTAGAGGGTTCTAAACAGAACACAGTCCCCTGCTGGGGTCCCACTGAGTCAGAGGCAGCCCAGAAAGGGGAAACAAAGAACAAGCTGGACTCTAGGACCTGGGTGTCCGGGGGTATATTTGCCAACCTGAGAGGGAGGGATCAACAGCTGAGGCCTAGCCAGCTGGCCCAGGGACAAAGGAGCTAGGTGCTGGGCCACAGCTGTGAGGGGCATGGGACAGCTGGGCTGATGGCAAGAGGAATGGAGCTGAGTGGGCAGTGGGGAGTGGCTTCCTGCCTGTTTCCACCCACTCGTTCAGAGCCTCCAGTGTCAAGAGCATGGACTACTGGGGCCAGACAGGGCCTTGGAGGTCATCGAGTCCAGGGCTTTTAAACTGCGTTCTGAGGTACTTCTGGGTTCCAGAGCCATGGAGCATGAGAGGTGAAGAGGAGGACAGTGTCTCTGGAACGTTCCTCATCAACCTAGATCTGCCCAGAGTAGCTCCTTTGATAACATACTGGGTTAATATTTTGTTTGGGAAAAGAATAAAAGGAGATTCTGCTGCCTTAAAAAAACTTTGTAAACTGCTGGTCTTAGTCTAACGCCCCTCAATGTTAGCTCTTCCTACCAAGTAACTGGGCAGGCTCTGCTATGAACACCTCCGCGAGGGGGCGCTCGCTCTCTCCTAGGTTTCACCGAGAGGCACCAGGGCACAAGAGGCCTGAGTGCTGTGGGGAGCAGGGTCACCCCCAGGGGAATCCTGTCAGCAGCTGGCCCTGCACAGAGCAGTCACCTGTCAGCAGACAACCCTGCAAGGTGGGGCTGATCCAGGGAGGGGAAGGAACCGCCAGTCCCAGAGAGCAGGGCGTGGGAGAGAATTCCACCAGCTCCAGCAACAGCATCCAGCCCCACCCCACAGCAGTGCCTCCCACGCCCAGCCAGCCCACAGGCTCTGGCTGATGGCACTAAGGGGTTGGTGGGGCTCCAGAGAGGGCCAGCAGCTCAAGGAGATCCTTGAGGAATGGGGTCTGGAGGGCGATCCCACTATGATCCGGGCAGGGCACTGCCCCTGGGGGATGAGGCACAACAGGAGACTGACCTGTGGCCCTCAGGATGCTGTGGAGCCTGGTGGTCCACACATGGCTCTGAGGTCAAGTGTTCTTCCCCATGCAGACGGGAGAGGTTACAGGCTGAACCCCAGTCGCCTCAACACCAAGCAGCGTGCTGACCCGCACACAAGCAGCCAGCCCCTAAACCCAAAGGGAAGACTTTTCCTGCTGGAAAGAGAGCCCTCACTTCTGGGAAGCTGGCCCCACCTGGACCCTAGGTCCTCCCTCCCACTGCTACTATCAGCCTTACCTTTAGCTTGGCCTGGATCTCGCGGGCTTTGCGACGAGCCAGCACCTGGATGTGGCTGGAGACCTGTGGCAGGAAGAGAGGGCTCTTGTCCCTACCTCCCAGACAGCCTGTGCTCCCCATCCTGGCCTGACCCCCAGCCCTCCCCATCCGTGGACTGATTGACTGACTGACTGAATGAATGAGAGGGTCGGTAACGATGGGCCCTCAGTGCTGCCTTCTCCAGCTAATCCAGAGTTTGGCAATAAATAAAGTGCAGCATCGGGGCATTGCTCTCTGTTCTTCAGGTGTCCTGGAGAAGGATGGGGAGGAGGCTGCTGATTCCCCAGCATGGTGAAGGATTTCCTCCCAGGTGGTGGCAGCAGGGACCACAGGGAAATTAAACTGTCGGTGGCACACCAAAAAGAGACAACCGCTGGCCCCAGTGAGCGGAGGGCCTGGCCCACCTCAGGAACAGGCTGGTGCTGGGTACCTGCACCTGGGACCCAGGCCCATCTCCCAGGGCCCACCTGCTTCCTGGTGCGGGTCTTCCCTGTCCGGAGCTTGATGTAGCGGGCGATCAGCTCATTGCGACCTGCAGAGACACCGACAGCCTCAGTGGGAGAGAGTAACAAATGGCAGGCAGATGGGAGGGTCTGAGTGGTCCCTTCCCTTCCCCTCGGCCCACCTTGAGTAGGCACTTGGGGGTGAGGGTTCTGCAGGTTCCCTCCTGCCCTCCTTGGATCCCAGGCATCTCCCAGCAGCAAGAGGAAGCTGAGGCCTCACTGGGGGACTGGTAACCTGAGAACTAGGAAGTGACAGGGCTGTGGGCCTCCAGCCTATGCATAGCCCGGGGAAGCTTCCGAGCCTCCCTCTTTGCCTCATGCTGGCCACCTCATCTCCGCCCCCCAGCAGCCTGACAACGGCCTCTCTGCTCCCGCCTTCTCCTGGGGCCTCTGCACACGTGGGAGGGCTGCAGGGAAAGGCCTGGACCGCGGCCTCCCCTCCCCTCCATAAATGAGCAGGACCAGACAAGATGTCTTATCCTGTCTGTGGGCAGCAGCGGGCATGGGGGATGTAACGGCCGAGACACTGAGGGTCCCCAGAGAGGGTTCCTGAGCTCCTTGACTCAGATACAGAAAACCCAGGCGACCACATCCCCAGCTTCACGGCTCTGACTAGATCGTCAATAGATAATGCTGAGGGCTCCCCACGGGCCAGCCTCCTAGAGGCTGATGCTGCATCTGAAAGATGCTGGAAAACTGTATGGAGCCACCCATGTCCCCTATTACTGTAAATGAGATTATGAAAAGAGGTTGCCTGTTTTCAAAGAGCTCACCACCTAAGTGAGGAGAGGCGTGTGCCCACAGAATGGCCCCAGCGCCTGCCAAGGACAGGGAACATGCAGTGTGCTCAGGGGATGGGGGGGGGTCAGTCCAGACTGTGTGGTCAGTGAGCCCTCAGATAGATCTTGACAACTGGGTGGCATCAGACCATAAAGAAGGACACTGGGTTGGGGAGAGAGAGGGCGAGAGGGTTTGAGCGGGACCTGTCACTTCTTCGCTCCCCTCTGGGGCCAGAGGGCACAGCCACCAGCCTGCCCTGTCCTGCTGGGCCTTGCTGAGCCCAGAGGGCTGTGGCTCTGAGTGAGGAAGCTGCTGATACACGGGGGAGGTGAGCCGTGTGGGATGTCTGTCACCGGGGTTGTAACCAGAGAGCATAGCAAGGCCAAGCTGGCCCCCCAGCTGACCTTTCCCTGCTGCCAAGGCTGAATTAAAGAGGCCACCCTCAAGAGGTCTCGTCTGCTAGAAAGACTCGCTGGCCTGGGAGCACTGGCCTGGCTGTGTCAGGGGAAGGAAGGAGGGAGGATTCGACCCTGAGGACAACATCTATGGGCTGGTCTGAACCTAAAAGCGCAATCCAGCAGGAAGTCTCTTCTCAAAGCTTTCCAGGGAAAGGCACTCCACAGGCTCCTTTGGCAGTCCAATGAACGTTCCACAGTCCTACCCTATGTCTAACTAGAGGCACTCATGCTGCAGCTACGAAAGGCTGTTTTCACTGTCAAGAGAGTCTAAGTCATCACAGTGGTGACTGAAAACGGGTCACAGAACTGAGAGTTGGGGAGCCAGGCCCTAGCCCAGCAGCTCCACAAACGAGCTATAGGATCCTGGCAAGTCACTTTCCTTTAAGGACCCTCACCCAACCTTCTCCTCTTAAATTTAGGCCCTTTTAAGGTTTTTCATTCACATTTTTCCAACCAAGTTTTAACAGTCTTTGGAAACAGACCTTACCTTTGACTGAATGCCAGCTTGCTGTGGCTCAGCTTCTTTTCTATGAATGAACACATTCCAGGCCCATGTAAGTGGTCTAGTTCAGAGACCAGGCTGGGGCAAGGAGCAGGGTGAGGGAGGAGGGGAGGTTCCTCAGGGCCAGGAGGCTGACTACAGTGCTGGTGGATGCGGTAGTGAGAAGGATGAGCTGGGGAGTCTCGGCGTTGGTGGTGGGAAAGCTGGGGAGTGCGGAAGGCAGGGGACAAGAGTCTGGAGGGGCCTCAGAGACCACCTGGGAGAGGGTTCTGGTGCTGCTCCTCTAGCCTACACCGCGCACACAGGTAGTAGCTCCTCGTTCTGCATCTTTTCCTGTTAGATCCTCAGCATCTCAGAGGAACGGCCCACCTCTCTATTCAGGTCTGCATCTCTAGTCCCTGGCACCTATTTGTCATGAACGAATGAGTCTGTCTGCAAAAGCCGATGACTCTACCTTCAAACTACACTGGAATCCAGCCACTTCTCACTACCTTGCCCTCCGTGGTCCAAGCTTCCATCCTCTCTGGCCTGGATTATGACAAGGGCCGTCTACCTGGATTCCCTGCTCCCGTCTGTTCTCAACACAGCAGCCACAGTGATCCTGCTGAAACTCAAATACCCTCCAACCCCTCAGCCTGAAAGTGTCCAAGTTCCTAGAATGGTCTGGAAGCCCCCAGAGCATCTGTCCACCGCAGTCCTGGCTCGGCCCCTCTCTGATCTCGTACCACCTGCCATCGGGTCTCTGGCTGTTCCTGGAACGTGTCCACATCAGGGCCCCTGTGCATCCTGTTCTCTGCCTCAGAGACCCGCGCAGCCCACTCCCTCACCTTCACACCCTGATGGCCTCTCTGCTCAGATGCCATTTTCGGGGATGTCTGCCCTGAACACACCACTGAAAGCTGAGGTCACCTACCCACCTGGACGGCTGTACCTCTGTCTTCTCCACAGCACCTTCCAACACACCACGTGATCTACTCCCTTACCTCGAGCACCGTCCTTCCCCCACCTCCCATCAAGAGGAAAGTTCCTGAGAACACGGAGTTTCGTCGGATTACTCACTTATGTATCCCTAACACCTAGAAACTCCCTGACACAGCAGCCTCTAGACGAAGATTTGTTAAACAAATGACAAGGGAACGATGCTAAGAAGCTGTCAGCTGTCCCATAAACTGCTCTCACTTCAGAGGGAGGGTGCAAGTTAAACAAAGGCAAATGGCCTTCTACGTTTGATTAGTCCAACCTAAATTTCAAAGTGCTTCTTTCTCTGGTCTCACGTGAGCCTCCCTATACAGAAGCAAATCCAGATTTCTGTGGAGCCTAAAGCATCTAAAAATGGAGACGCTTTCTTTGAGAAAAAGAATTAAAAATACAAATACACAATTAGGTGAAAATCATTTTCAGTTAAGATGGCTATGTTCGCTCTCTCGAAGGTGGTGATGGCTTCACAGGTGTAGACGTGTCAGAACTTACCAAACTGTCCACTTCAAATCTGTAGAGTTTATTGTATGGTGACTGGATTTCAATAAAATTATTTTACAAATTTAAATTAGAAATAAAAAGTTTAGGGACTTTGCAGGGGCCCACGCAAGCAAGGGGTCCAAATGCGTACGCCTCATTACCTTCCCAGTAAAGCCACTTCCTCGCTGCGAAAAGGCAGGCAGTTATACCTATCTGCCAGATGAGGAGCTGAGGCCAGAAAATCCCATCCAGACTGTCCACCGGCAGACCAAGGACTAACTGCCCGGGTTTGAGTCCCGGCTCAGCCACTTGCAAGTGGCATGGTGTCTGGCACAGAAAAGATGCTCAGCTAATGGGAACCCCACTCCTGGACCAGCAGCTTCCCAGCTCCCAGCACTTCCTCTGCAGCACACGTTAAGCAGCAGCTGAGGAGGCCCCTGCCCACCACTGGCTGAGACCCTTATTCGAGACATCACAGATGACCTGCTTCCTATGCAAGGAGCCCCAAGTCATGAAGACAGAGCCCCCATCTTGAAGTTGTCATGAAGACAGCTACCCCTACCCTCCACTACAGGGTTCAGGAGCTTTGCTACCAAACAGGCCATGTTGGCCCTGGGCAAGAGGCCCAGCACTGGGGGCCACGGGAGCCACACCGAGGGGTCTAAGGCTGGCTTGGCTGTCTTTGTATTTTTTCACATTGTGCATCTTCCTCTCCCTTTCTCTGGAGCTGCATCCTCCTCTCTCTTGCTGGCTCATCTCAGACCGTTATTCCATCAGCTTCATTCTGCTTGTCAGAGGTAATGCCAGGAGTTGAGAATTCCCTCTGGGTGGGAGTGAAGTGCTGGGTTTCTGTGGGTGTGCTGAGCCAAGAGGGACCAAAGAACTACCTTCCTGCCACCAGAGGTCCTCCAGGGGTTAACCCAGCCATCCTACTGCCTCCAGGCCAGCTGGCATCTAATCCAGGCTTTATATACACACAGAGAACTGTTGTAGTTCCTTTCACTCTTGTAATAACAGGAACAATAATGAACATTTGTTGGGCACTTTCATGTGCCAGGTACCTGTGCAAGCAGAGAATGAATGCTGTGCCAGCTCTATTCGCACCCTGCGGCGGGCGCTGACATCTCCACTCCACAGACAGGGAAACAAGGCAGAGAGGTACAGAAACCTGTTCAGGGTCACAAGGCAGCACGTGGCTGGGATCCAAACCCATGGGGTCTGGTTCCAGAGCATATCTCTTAACTAGTGCACAGCATTACTCCTATTTAACGTAGGACTGAGGGCCATCTCGCTCAGAAGCAGGGGCTGGACCAGGTGACCCTAGAGGTCCTGTCTAGCCTAAAAAAGAAGAAACTGAGGCCCAGAGAGGAGAGGTGATTTATTCAGTCACAGGTTGTTAGCATCCAGGTGCCACGAGAACACCTGTTTCTAAGGCTTCACGACTATTACACAGGGGCTGCTTTTTCCCATGGATGCTCTCCCCTTTCAGTTTCCTCTGCAAGACACCATTCTGCTCCTCCCCTCCGAATCGGTCCCCCCGGTTCTCTGCATGAAGGAAGCCCTTCATGATGTCTGACTATCCCTTGCCCTGCCCCAGGTCCTGGAGGGAGAGCTGACCACTTGCACCCAAGAGCGTGCCCACCTGTTTTCACTCTCCCATGCACAGTTGTACCCAGAACCCTGGAAGCCAAGGTGCCCTGGGTGATGCAGACATCAGAAGGCCCAGCGAGTCAGGGTGGAAGCAGAGAGAAGTAGGAAGTGTGCACTCAGAGGCAGAGCCCGAAGCCACAGTGAAGGCCAGCAAAGAAAGAGCAGCAGCAGAAAGAAAGCAGCAGAAAATCCAGAGAGTCACTGGGGCGAGAGAACTGTATCCTTGTCCCAGCTCTGCCACCAGCCGCATAACCCCACCCGGGCCTTCTCCCCTCCGTGCTTGAGATCACATGCCGGGGAAACAGGAGGCCAGCCCGGACCTCGGTGGAGGCCAGGCAGGCAGCTGGGCATTGCAGTGTGGCAGGTGGCCTTGGCCAACCCCAGAGAGGGCCTGGGTGGGGCTGGAAAGGACGCCCCCCACCAGACTGTGGCCCATCTGTCAGAGGACATGTGTCCAGCCGCCCCCAGCTCACACGGCTCACAGCCACGGCCCCACCCCGCAATGGGCAAAGACTGGGAGAAGAACGGGCCAAGGGAGAAAGGGGAGCCTCGGCCTACCCACAGACTGAAGAGGGGCATTCCCGATGCAGGCTCCACCCAGGGCCACCATTGCTTTCCCCGACCCCACCCCCAGCAGCACGCACACCTGCCAGCCACCGCAGGCTTCTCCTCAGTCACACATGACTACTAAAACTGTTAGCCCATCTGCAAACTCCTGCCATTTCTGTAGCTCATCTCCCCTCTCTGGACTGACTCCCCTCTTTGCACCAGCCTCCAGCTGGGCCATAAGCACATTAAACGACATAAAGTCAGTAAAGCACTTGCCACTTAGCAGAAAGTCCGTAAAGTCAGATTTATTGTTAATATCATTAGTAAGGCCCTGTGATAAGTAACACTATTAATTTCCAAAATTGGAAACGGCTGAGAACCAGAGGGCACGAGCCTCCCTACCCAAAAGGAGGCAGATCTGCACATGTGGGCCTTTGGTCCACCAGAGGCCTCTCCTGGGAGTGAGCCCTTACTGCAAGCTTGCCATTTAACCCTGCAGGCTGGGGCCCAAGGGAGGAGGCCACTGTCCTCCACAGCCAGCCCTAGTCCTGATGGCCTGGCCCCTCTGTGTGCAGGGATCAGCGGGAGCTATAAACACCTGCAGCTGGAGGAGGCAGCTATTTGTGGAGAAGAAACTTCTGCCTGAAGCCCAGAAGGCAGTGATTAGGCCTGACATCCAGCCATCACCACTGCTGTCCCTGGAGGGCTCTGAGGCTTCTGGTGAAATCCCATCCAGTCTTCCAGGCCACCGCCCCAAGAAGCGATCCCACCCGGTGGGTGTGCCTGCTCCTGCCTCCAGGCCTCTGTGCCTCTCTCATGGTCCTTGGCTAAAGTCATTTGAGCCCTTGTCTTACTCCCTCACTAAAACGTGAGCTCCTTGAGAGCAGGGAGCACGTGTCACTCAGCTCTACACTCCAGTGCTGTTCCCTGGGCACCTCTTCTGTGCTCTCATCCCTGCAGCAACACTAAAAGGTAGCATCTTCTTCCAACAAGCACTCGGAACGACGCTCAGCATCATTAGAGAAATGCAAATCAAAACCATGAGCTACCACGACTAAGTCAAAGCCCACCGAACAATGGGCAGAGGATCTGAACAGGCATTTTTCCAAAGAAGGTATACTGATGGCCAACAGACACATGAAAGGATGTTTGACATCACTAATTATAAGGAAATGCAAAGGAAAACTACGAGATATCACCTCACACCTGTCAGAATGGCTATAATCAACAAGACAAGCAATAACAAGTGTTGGAGAGGGTGTGGAGAAAAGGGAACCACTGGTGATGGGAATGCAAACTGGTGCAGCCACTATGGAAAATAGTACGGACATTTCTCAAAAAACCAAAAATAGAGATAACATATGACCCAGCTATCCTACTACCAGGTATGTATCCAAAGAACATGAAATCAACAATTCAAAGAGATCTATGCACTCCTATGTTCATTGCAGCACTATTCACAAAAGCCAAGACATGGAAGCAACCTAAGTGCCCATCAACTGATGACTGGATACAGAAGATATGGTGTATATATACACAATGGAATACTAGTCAGCCATAAAAAAGACAAAATTGTCCCATTTGCAACAACATGTATGAACCCTGAGGGTATTATGTTAAGAGAAATAAGCCAGACAGAGAAAGATAAACACCATACAATTTCACTCATATGTGGAAGATAATCAACACGCGGATAAAGGGAACAGATTATGGTTACCAGAGGGGAAGGGGGTCGGGGGTGGATAAAAGGTGTAAAGGGCAATGCATGTATGGTGATGTATAAAAACTAGACTATTGGTGGTAAGCACAATGCAGTCTATACAGAAACAGATATATAATAATGTACACCTGAAATTACACAGTTATAAACTAATATGATCTCAATAAAATAATTGAAAAAAAAAGAAAAATGTTATAACACTAAAAAATAAAATAAAATAATGAAAAATAACAAGTGTTGGCAAGAATGTGAAGAAACTAGAGCCCTCGTGCACTGCTGGTAGAGTACAAAATGGTGCGGCCACAGTGGGAGACAGTTTGATGGTTCTTCAACATGTTAAATATAGGGCCGACCTGGTGTCACAGTGGTTAAGCTTGTGCACTCTGCTTCAGCGGCCTGGGGTTCATGGGTTCAGATCCCAGGTGTGGACCTATGCACCACTTTTCAAGCCATGCTGTGGCAGGCATCTCACATATAAAGTAGAGGAAGATGGGCACAGATGTTAGCTCAGGGCCAGTCTTCCTCAGCAAAAAAGAGGAGGATTGGCAGTGGATGTTAGCTCAGGGCTAACCTTGCTCAAAAAAAAAAAGAAAGTTAAATATAGAATTACCATATGATCCAGCAATTCCATCTCTAGGTATATACCCAAAAGAATTGAAAGTAGGGACTAAAATCCCTGTACACGCATGTTCATTGCAGCTATCCACAATAGCCAAAAGGTGGAAACACCCAAGTATCCATCAATAGACAAATGGGTAAACAAAATGTGGTATATCCATACAATGGACTATTATTCAGTTATAAAAAAGAAAGGAGTTCTGACACATACTATCACACGATGAACCTTGAAGACATTATGCTAAGTGAAATAAGCCAGATACAAAAGGACAAATATTGTACGATTCCACTTATATGAAGCATCTAAAACAGGCAAATTCAGAGACAGAAAATAGAATAGAGGTTACCAGGGGCTCGGGGTAGGAGGGAATGGGGAGTTCCTGTTTAATGGATATGGAGTTTCTGTCTGGGAGGATGAAAACGTTCTTGGACACAGATAGTGATGACACCACAACAATGTAATTGTATTTAATGCCACTGAACTGTATGCTTAAAAATGGTTAAAATGATAAATTTTATGTAATGTTTTACCAAAATAAAATAAATATAACCAAAACCAAAAAAAGGGTATTAATACTATTATCATCCCCCTTTAGCCAAAGAAGAAACTGAAGCTGAGAAATGTTCAACAGCATGCCCAAGGTCACACCGGCTGCTGGGACTGACAGTGGACGGGAACCTTGCCTCAGGCCTCCGGAAGCGAGGAAGGAGCTGGAAACCACAAGGCAAGAAAGCAAAGGGCAGCAGAGGATCCAGGGAACCTGGTGAGGAGGCAGGGGGCAGGAGGACCTCGCATGAGGCTCCCTGACCTCTGTCCCACCACCTCAGTGACAAGAGGCCCGACCCGGGTCCAGTCCCTACTCTGCCTCCCAGCAGCTGTATGACTCATCCAACAGGAGGATCCCTTCACCCCCGACAGCCCGTTACTGAAATGCCTTGCCCAGACCCCCACTGGAGTCCCCCAAACCACCATGCAGAGTCCTGCCTCTAGGCCAGTGCTCTCTCTTTCTCCTTGACTGAGCACCTCCCTCCTCCACCCAGCTCAAGCTCCACTTCCTTCCAGAAAACTTCCAAGAGAATCTGGCCCTCTCGTTTGCTGGCTGCGAAGAACGTAAGTGCCATTAGTTAGTTTACTTTCCGAAGACGTTTCTCCGGCTTCTGCCCTTAGAGCACGACATGATAGAGAATGGAGACCACAGCCCTCTGCCTGGGCCTGGTGCCGAGCAGTGGGCCCTTGGTCAGACTGCCTGACTGCTCACGGGAACGGGCAGCCTAGGCCACAAGCCACCCCATGAGACAAAGGAGAAAGCAGGGAGAGGAGAAGCAGAGAGACACGGTGAGAGAAAAGAGGCAGATGACTTGGGAGATTCAGGAGCAACCTCCAGAGGGCGGGAGGCACACCGGGCAGAAAGGAAGGAACGCAGAGGAAGGCAGGGCCTCCAGCCATCTGGCAGGCCGAGGAGAAAGAAGCCAGCCTCGGCGGGGCTGAGCTATGAGTAGCAGCAATGGCAGAGCATGCGCGGGCAGACGAGGGAGAGAAGCTGTCCCACGCTCACCTCCCCACCACCTGCCCACGGGGCCAGAGGCCAGGCTGGCCAAAGCAGGTCAGAGTGACCAGCGTGGCAGTGCCAGGGCGAGGGTCACACAGTGACGGGGCAAAAATGAAAGCAGTCGTGAGCAGGAGAGGGCCAGCAGCCCTGGCTCAGGAGCCAGTCCACGAGCATGGGAGGCTCGCTCAGAAATAACAGGCGCTAATCTGCCCTGCGGCTCTGCATGTCATCTGCATGTCTGCCTGGCCCTCAGTGTGCGTCCTGCTTGGGGAGGGTCGGGACAGGAGCCGGGCTGGGAGCAGGCCTAATCTCTGTCCTCAGAGTCTCCAGGGCGAGAATCCTCCAATGGGCACCATGGAGTCAGTTTGCTCTTCCTCCCTCCTGAGGCCTGCTACCCACCTGCTTGTTCTCAGCTCCCACTCTGTGCCCCGCTGGGCTGGCCCACCTGGCAAACAACTGATGGCCCCTGGATGCTGGGAAGTGGGGGACCGTAAAGATCAGGGCTCTGGGGGAGCTCAGGATGGGGCTGGAGCTCAGGAGGATGGCAAGAGTGGGTCCCCGAGGGAAGATGAGAAGACAGAGCAGAGTAGCCAGAGTGAGACGAGGTCTGAGTCAGCTTGGCAGCTTGTCCCTCTTCCTCTGCCTCCCTGGGGGCCCATCCCACACACGGGCTGAGGTCAGAGCTATATATACCTCCCAGCTGGGCAGGTCAGCTCTGCTGAGAGCCCCTCCATCAACTCCCTGCGTGGTCCTGCCTTGGCTCAGACCCCGTGCCTGGTAAGAAGAGATGGGGATAAGGCAGCGTCTGGATCCCAGCAGGATCTGTACTCGTGGAGGACAGGTGCTGTGGGGGCTGGGCGAGTCATCAGATACCACGGAGCAGCCTCCAGTCCCCCTGCCCAGAGCCTGACCCACCTGGAGCCCGGGCCAAGCAGAAGGCGGGGCAGGGGGAAGGCGGTGAGCAGGCGGGGCTGGCTTCACAGAGCTCACAAAGGCCATTCAGGGTGATGGGGGAGCACTGTGCTTGGAAGCTGGAGAACTGGGTTCTAGCCCCAGCTCTCCCACTGACTGCCTGAGAGACTCTGGGAGAAGCTCTTGGCTTCTCTGCGCATCTGCAGGCAGAGGTCATAATTCCTCCCTCCCCTCCCTTGAAAAGACTGATGAGATAATGGATGTCAAAGACCACTGGGAGCTCACAATTAAGAGGTTCCTGGCCTTGGCCCCTCTCTTCTCTCTTCCTCCTGAGTCCTCTGTGTGGTCCCCCACCCTGCTCCCTCCCAGTGTCTACGCAAAGGGGAAGGAGAGCCACAAACGGAACACCAACAGGCCAGAATAGTTTGTCAAACACCATTTTCATGCTGCTTCCCCCTCCCACCAACAGCTCCCCTCCTGCCAAACAGAATTCCCACCCAAGGCCTGCTGAAGTCTGCACCCTCGCAGTTCCCAAACCCCAGCTCACTCACAATCATCTGGTGACCAAATGTAAGTCTCTTAACCCAGTACCTTTATATGTGAAGCGGGGATAGAAATATCCACCTACAAGGACTAAATAAAACTAAGCATCCACCCAAATGTCCATCGACGGGTGAATGGATAAGCAAAATGTGGTCCATCCACATGACGGAACGTAATCCAGTCTAAAAAGGAAGGGAATTCTGACACACGCTACACATGGAGGAACCTTGAGGACATTGCGCTAAGTGACATCAGCCAGTCACAGAAAGACAAATACTGTGTGATTCCACTTACATAAGGTACCAAGAGCAGTCATACCCACAAAGACAGAAAGAAGAATGGTGGTTGTCAGGGGCTGGGGGAGGAGGAAATAGGGAGTCAGTGTCTAACGGGCACAGAGTTTCAGTGTAGGAAGATGAAAACGTTCTGGGGATGGATGGTGGAACAACAATGTGAGTGTACTTTATGTCACCGAACCCAAACTTAAAAAATGGTTAAAATCATAAAATTTACATTATATATTTTACCACACACACAAAAAGAAACAACTCGGCATCCCAAGTTTGGTCCACGGTGGCACTCCAATAAAAGGGAGTCAGCTGATACTGCCCCTCCGGCCATCTCTACAGGCCTTCGCAGACACCGGCAGCACCTCAGCTCTCCCCGTTTGCTGAGCGCCTTTGCACACAGGCATGTCCTGTTGTGTCCTGGGCACACATCACAGCTTCCCAGCCAGGGACCCTGAAAGCTCTCCAGCTAAGCAACACTCCTAAAGAAGCTGTCCCCTGCACACCCTGGTCCCTTCCCACCCTCACCCCTCTCTCATGCTCAATACCCATCCCACGCTCCACCAAAGCAGTGGAAAGAGCCTGGGGTCCCAGAGGCTCAGCGTCCTCACCAGCTCCTTGGGGATGACCTGTCTAAAGCACCCAGTCCCACACCTGGCACCCAAGAGGTGCTCCCCGCACATCAGCTGTCTCCTCCAGGAAGCTTCTCTGGGGGCCAAACCATTCGAGCAGGAGGTGGTCAGAGCAGGGGCAGTAAGGAGGGCCGACCCAGGGCATGGGTGCCCACAGAAACAAGAGAGACTCTGTGGGAACCAAGCAAAGCCACAGAGGGGGCACCAAAAAGGAGAGATGAGCAGTTCTAACTGGTCATGAGGAGTAGACCGGGGTCCACCTTGAAAGGACCTTGCTTCCCCAACAAGCTGAAGAAAGCGCAGGAATCACTTTGGCCTGTAGGGAAGGTTGTAGGTAAAGGAAAAAGCACAAGGAGGGGCCGTGAGAGCCCGACTACTCCCTGGGCCAGCGATAAACTGGGTTTGAGTTTATTCAGTTGAACTGAGTTGAAAAATGTCCCTCCTAAAATTCCTATTGACCCAGAACCTCAGAATGTGACCTTATTTGGAAACAGGGTCTTTACAGATGTAATTAGCTAAAATGAGGTCATCCTGGATTAACGTGGGCTCTAAACCCAAAGACTGGTGTCCCTGTAAGAAGAGAGGACACACAGAAACACACAAGAAGGAAGGCCACGTGACAACAGTCAAAGACTGGAGTTACACAGCCACAAGGCAGGGAGCACCAAGCACCACCAGAGCCACCAGAAACCAGGAGAGAGGCTGGAGCAGACCCGTCCTCAGAGCGTCCAGAAGGATCCAGCCTGCCGACACCTGGATTTCAGACTCCCAGCCCTCTGAACTGGGAGAGAATAAATTTCTGCTGTTTTACGCCACCCTGTGTGGGGTAATTTGTTACAGCAGCCTAGGAAATGAATACAGTCAGCCCCCACAAGCCCCTCACACAGTGTCCTTTAAACAGCTGACACAGCATCTGTGCTGGCGGGAGGGATGCCAGTGTTAGATGGGGAGAGAGAACTGGAGAGGAAACCCTGGGGGTGGGCAATTGGCTGGGGCATCTTGTTGGAAGCCAGGGCGGGGCCCTCTGTTGTCAGCGACTCCAGCCAGTTAGAGACCCTTTCAGCACCTGCCCAGGACCAAGTGTTGCAAGCTGCAGATCCCAGGGGACTTTCAATGGGAGTGGAGGCCTGACTTGTCCTTCCAACAGCTGTCCAGTTTTCAGTTTAGTTTTACTTTTCCAGATACCTCCTCTTCTACCCAAAAGCCAACCAGCTCCAAGCAGACTGCTTGGCCCTTCCCACAGGGCTGCTGCACACACTGCTTCCATGACATTCTGCATCCTCAGCTACTCGGGAAGATCAGCCTTTCTGATCACTCTTCCCGGAGGGAACCTTTCCTGAGAGGGATAACTGCCTCTGCTTGACTCTCTCCCAGGACGCTCTCCAGCCTGCCAGTCATGTGTGTACCGACCTGCGAGCAGGGGCTGGACCTGCCCCACCCACAGCTGGCTCACAGAAGATGAATGAGTAAAGGAGAGTCCAGAGACTACCTCCCTACCCACCCTTCACAGCCAAGGTGGAAGCCCGGAGAAGATCAGGCATTTCCCTGGGGATGACTTGTGGGATTTTCCCAGTCTGCTCTGCGGGATGTTCCACCCCTGCCCAACTACCACAGCTTTTCCCCATTCTCCACACCCACTGAAAGGCCTCTCCTCAGATGCCCTCCCATCCCTTGGGAACCAAGGACAGAAGAAAGTAGTGTCCACCTGGTAGAAGTCCCAAGAGGTCATTTCTCCTCCGTTCCTTGGAGGGAACTGAGGTTACTGCACCTAGCCCCATGTCTAGGCTCTATTTCCAGGGCTGGATCATGGGTTCAGGGGCCTGCTGCCCAGCCCCAACAGACTCCTTACCATACATCTTGCCCTCGTCTGACAAGATGATCTTGCGCCGGCCGCAGGGCGGGTAGATGGCCAGGGCCTCCTGGAAGCTCTGCTCAATGTCCGGGCTCCACACGCCCTCTGCGTCATTGTCGATGGGCTTGTCCAACGCCTGACTGCCCCCAGAGACGTTGCTCCCCTCGGGGGAGTTAGGAGAGCTCCACTCGTTGGAGGTAATGGTGCCGGCCTTGCCCTCCAAGGCTCCGCTTGGAGGAGCGCCCGTTGGACCTGTTTGGGCAGAAACCACGTCATTGGTGGAAGAACCGTGGACCATGGGACACGGGCATCCCAGGGAGTGCAAAGCTCTAGAACCAGCTGTTCCTCTCCTCCTGGCCACTCACAGCACAGGGGCTTGGAGGGAAAAGTCCAGGGATTCCGGGGATGGAGAGGGCAGTGAAAGGTCTCGGAGGATCAGGGGGCCTGGGATCCAGGGCAGGGCATCGCCCCACTGTATGTCTCGGCTCCCCACCCTGTCAAATAAGCACACGACCGAGGCACTCTCTGACTGTAGCTCTAAGAGCCCAGAAGGAGCTGAGAAGCAGGAGATAAGGACCAAGTGCCAGTGGATGTTCTGGCATTAAACCAAGAAGGGGCCAAATGGGGGCTGCCCGTGGCCGAGTGGTTAAGTTCGCCTGCTCCACTTCAGCAGCCTGGGGTTTCGCCGGTTTGGATCCTGGGCAGGGACCTAGCACTGCTCATCAAGCCATGCTGAGGAGGCATCCCACATGCCACAACCAGAAGGATCTGCAACTAGAATATACAACTATGTACTGGGGGGCTTTGGGAGAAGAAGAAAAAAAAAGAAGATTGGCAACAGATGTTAGCTCAAGTGCCAATCTTTAAAAAGAAGAAAGAAAGGGCAAAATGGAGGCAAAATATTGTGCACTGTTGGTAGGAATGTAAAATGGTATAACCACTATGGAAAACAGTATGGAGGTTCCTCAAAAAATTAAACACAGAACTAACATATGATCCAGTAATTCCACTTCTGGATATATCTCCAAGAGAATTGAAAGCAGGGTCCTGAAGAGATATCCGTCCACCATGTTCACAGCGGCCCTGTTCACAACAGCCAAGAGGTGGAAGCAACCAGTGTCTGTGGATGGATGAACGGATAAACCAGACGTGGTCTATACATACAATGGAATATTATTTAGCCTTAAAAAGGAAGAAAACTCTGTCACATGCTACAATGTAAATAAACCTTGAGGCCATTATGCTAAGTGAAACAAGCCAGCCACAAAAAGACAAATACTGTATGACTTCACTTATATGACGTGTCTAAAGCAGTCAGTCATAGAGACAGAAAGTAGAATGGTGGTTACCAGCGGCTGGTGGGAGGAGGAAATGGGGAGTTGTTTAATTGGGTATAGAGTTTCAGTTTTGCAAGATGGAACAGTTCTGGAGCTCTGTTGCACAACAATGTGAAAATACTTTTAACAGTACTGAACTAGACACTTAAAAATGGCTAAGATGATAGATTTTATGTTTTTTTACCACAATTAAAAATTTAAATTAAAAAAATGCAAAATAAAATGCAGGTCACCATTCTCCTATTCCATCACCAGCCTGGGCTCTTCTTAAAGGAAAATTTCAGCCCTGGCAGATTCTCACATGTTGGAGCTGTGGCAAGGCTGACTTGCTGGTGCCTCCAGAAGCTGACTACACAACCCTGCCCTTGCACTAAAATGAGACAAATCCAGTGACTTCTTGGCTCCAGCTATCCAAGCTGTAAATTTCTGGACACAATTCTCAGGGGTTTGGGAAGGAGCAGGACATACTAGCAATCTTAAGGCAGTTTTTGGATTACGAGTACCACATGGGTGCCATTTACCTCCATGGCCCTTCCCATGTCCCCAGGTCCCCCGTTTCCAGCCACTGGGCACATCCACAAAGGAGAACCTCTCCCCATCACACACATCACCTCCTTCCTTCTACTCCACTAGCTGTGAGGAGTAGTGTAGTCCAGCAGCCCACATCCAGGGCTAGGAGTCTAAACACCTCGGTTCCCACCCACTTCCATCCAGGACCCTTTGAGATAAGACCTTCTCTCCCTTCCCTCCCTTCATCCCCCAGCCAGGCCTCTGTGTTAGATGGGCACAGTTCTTCACAGAGAGGTGAGTATGAGGGTAAGCGTGGTCAATGTCCACAGTGAAGGAAAGGGAGGAGCTGAATGTGGGGCTGCACATCCTGGGAGGAGTGGAGGTTCCAAGGAGCTGGGCCAAGCAGCTGGCACAGACATGCAGCTGGAAGAAGGTCACAACCACTGAAATTTAAAGCAGGAACCCTAGAGGAAACCTAACCCAATGGCCTCAGCTTGCTGATGAGGACACTGAGGCCCAGAGAGGCTGAAGGACTTGCCCAAGGTCATACAGCAAGTCAATAGTGCAGCTGCGTCTATCTCTGCCCTCCAGAGTCCCAGGCCTTTTAGCATAACAAATGGTGGCTTCTTCTCTGTGGCTGTTAAAGTAAGTTTTCCTCAAAGCGGGTCTGAGATCACTGGATCTGGAAGATACTGGCTTATTCTCCACCAGAAATTCTGGTCTTGCTTCTAGTGTGAACTTTGAAACATTTTCCTGTACCTTCCAAAACAAACTTCTTAAAAGAGTTGTTAACTTTAATTTCTGGCAATAAATAGAAAAGATGATTTAAAAACTCTCACTATAGGGGCTGGCCGGGTGGTGCAGTGGTTAAGTTTGCATGCTCTGCTTCGACAGCCCAGGGTTCATGGCTTTGGATCTGGGTGTGGACCTACACACCACTCATCAGCCACACTATGGTGGCGTCCCATATAAAAAGTTGAGAAAGATTGGCATAGATGTCAGCTCAACAATCTTCCTCAAGCAAAAAGGGGAAGATTGGCAACAGATTGTAGCTCAGGGCCAATCTTCTTCACCAGAACAAACAAACAAAAACTCTCACTCTATAAAAGAAATTTAGAAATGAATTAAAAAAAAAAACCCATAACAAATACACTTTAAATGCACAGCTGAAATGCACAGCTTTCAGAAGAAATTACCCCCCGGAAGCCCAAATTGAGAGAACTCAGGTATAGTAACAAGCAAAGCAGCCACAGGAGGCAGGGGGTAAAGCTGATCATAGTCATGAAGCGACTGGGTTTTAATGGCCACTCAGAGATGAAACCTTAGACCTAAGAGACACAGGGAGGTTGGGACTGGGAACCATACCTCAATCCTCAGAGAAAAGGTAGAATACTGACAAAATATGTCAAGGAAGGTTGTCTGTCTTAGCCTAAGCCCAAGGTATAAAAAAATGTCTTTCCTAAGAATTTGTAACCAAGGGCCTGCCCCCAAGTGGATTTGAGATTTGAATTTCATATTACTCAGGAACTACCGGCCAATTCATAAAAATAAACAGTGGTCCCAAGCTGAAAAATCTCTGAAAAGATGATCTTAACCCAGACCACAGAGAATTCCCAAAGATAATGCCTTGCTAAAGAGGACCTCAAAATCCAAAATTATAACATATAAGAGGAAACAATCTACCAGGATCGATTCAATGGGCTTAGATACCCTAGAACTACAGATAATTGAACTATCAAATAAAAACTATTATACAGTTGTATTTAAAATAATTATTGACTTGAACAAGGAATTGGAAACATGAGAAAGAATTAGATACTATCAAAAAATACAAAGCAGACTGGAAAAAGAACCAAATAAAACATTTAGAAATAAACATTCTAGCCAATAAAGTTAAAAACCCAATGGTTGAGATTAATAGCAAATTAGACACAGCGAGAAAAAGAATTAACAACCTGGAACATAGATCTGAGGACATTACTCAGAAAAACATTAAAAAAGAATGACAATAACGAGCAAGGAGAACAGAATAAGGCAGTTCAACATACCTCCAATTAGCATTCCAGAAACAGGGAAGATAGAAAACGAAGTAGAACATCATTTGAAAAGATAATGGCAGGGAATTTCCCAGAATTAATGAAATACATGTATCCTCCAATTCAGGACCATACCAAATCCTAACGAGGATAAATTCAAATAAAATAAGCACACAGTGTAGGGACACTGCAGCATACCGAAACAAAGAGCAGCTCTTAAAAGCACCCAAAGTGAAAAAGGACAGGTTACCCACAAGGGAAGGAGTGTTACAGTGATCATGTCTATCTACAGTGGACTGCTCCTCAGTAACGCTGGAAGACCCAAGATAACATCTCCAAATTGTGGAGAGAAAAATACCCTTCAGCCTAGAATTTAAAACCCAACCAACATATTGTTTAAGAGTAAACAATAAATAAAGGCATTTTCAGACAAAGATGGAGAGAATTTAGTAGTAACAGACCTCACTGAAAAAAAAAACAGTAAAGGAGGTATCTAAAAAGAAAAAAAGGAACTTATATGAAAAGAAGGCATTACACACATGGAAAAGTGTGAGCAAAGTAACTGGTAAAAATAGGAGTTAATCTAAACAATATTAACTATATGACAACAATAACAACAATGATGACTAAGTTTGGCCACGCCATATACACACACACACACGCAGAAAAACCATGTTTCTGAATCATAAGTTCAGAAGATGCATTTGATAAAATTCAAGACCCATTCACAATACAAACTCTTAGCAAACTACTAGAAACAAAAGGAACTTCCTTAGTCTGACAAAAGGTATCTTTCAAAAATCTACTGTGAAATTGTGATTTATAATAAGGAATATATATTTGGTCTTCCTCTTGTTTCTGGCACAGAGCTCCTAAAATCCTTGTAATTTCCTAAGTGATGAGAGTAATAAAAGTGTCTTTTAAAAGTTATATGAATGAGATGACTTTTGGAAAGCATCTAAGGATGGGAGCTGGTGGACAGGAGAACCAACCATGTGATTCCAGGGCTGGAACTTTCAGTCCCACCCCCATCCGGGGAGGGGAGAGGGGCTGGAGTTTGAATTTGATCTCCAATGGCCAATGATTTAATCAAGTATGCCTATGTAACAAAGCCTCCATAAAAACCCAAAAGGAGGGGCCAGCCCTGTGGCCAAGTGGTTAAGTTCGCGCATTCCGCTTCAGCAGCCCAGGGTTTCACTGGTTCAGATCCCTGGGCGCAGACATGGCACTGCTCATCAGGCCATGTTGAGGCGGCATCCCACGTGCCACAACTAGAAGGACCCACAACTAAAATATACACCTATGCACTGGGGGGCTTTGGGGAGAAAAAGCAAAAAGAACAAAAAAAGAAGATTGGCAATAGTTGTTAGCCCAGGTGCCAACCTTCAAAACAAAAACCCAAAAGGAGAGTGTTCAGAGAGCTTCCGAGTTGGTGAACAAGTGGAGAGTTGGGGAAAGGGCATATATACTCCGTGCTCTTTCCCCATACCTTGCCCTATGCATTTCCTCCATCTGGCTGTTCCTGAGTTACATCCTTTTATAATAAACCAGTAATCCAGTAAGTAAAATGTTTCTCTGAGTTCTGCGAGCCGCTCTAGCAAATTAATCGAACGCAAGGAGGCGGTTGTTGGAACCTCCCGGTGATAGCCTGGGTTTGTGACTGGTGTCTGACGTGGGGGTAGAAGGCTGGGGGGGCAGCCTTGTGGGACTGAGCCCTTAATCTGCGGGATCTGACACTATCTCCGGGTAGACAGTGTCAGAATTAAGTTGAATTATAGGACACCCAGCTGGTATTGGAGTCTTGCTGGTTGGTGTGGGGGGAAAGCTCCACCTACACACTGGAATTGGTGACCAGAACTTTTACCTACACACCTACAGATTAAACACTAGAAGTATTACCTTTAAAGTCAGGAATAACATAAAAAATGCTCACTTTCAACATTCATACTCACACTGTAACAGAAGTCCTAGCCAACACAATAGGACAAGAAAAAGAGCCCTGAAGATTGGAAAGGAAGAAGTAAAACTGTCATTACTCTAAGGAATTATGATGGAAGATTGAAAAGATTCTACAAACAAATTATTAAAAATTTCTAAGAGAGTTCAGCAAGATCAATATATCAAAATCAGTTACATTCTTTTATGCGAGAAATAAGGTATGAGACAATGTAAGTCTTTAAAATATTCCATTTAGAAACCAAAACCGTAATTTATCTAGTGGTAAATATACCAAAAGATGGGATCTTTAGAGAGAATTTTAATTGTTTTGAAAGACATAAAATACCTAAATAAATGGGGAGGGAATTGTGTGTTCATGGATGGGAAAACAGTATCATAAAAATGTTGAATCTCTCCAAATAAACCATAATTCAATGAAATTATGATTAAAAATTCCACAAGATTTCTCACAAAACTTAACAAGTTGATTCTAAAATACATGGAAGAACCAAGACTATTCTCAAGTTGTCTAACTCACTGTCTTCACTGTTCCTTTCTTCCCCTCAGCTTTATATTTTGCCAAACCCATTCCTCAAATGCTTTCTCAGGGTTCTGACCTGACCTCTCCTTTTTAAACCCTATCCATACCCCCTGAAAGGTCCCTGCCCACGGCTCACACTTCCACTATATGTTTTGATTCCCACATCTGTGTATCTTTCCTGAGTTTACACCTACTTAGCAACCGCCTACCAACCACCTCTAACCAAAGCTCCTCAAACTCAACATGTCCAAAATCAAATTTTCGGCTTGCCACTGAATCCTGCTCCTCCTCCTCCTGTCTCTGTCAGGAAATGACACCACCACCCACCCAGATGCCAGAAACCCAGCAGTGTATTTTGACTTTTCCCTCTTATCTCCCATAAATAATTAATGACCACATCCCATCTTTCTATCTCCTAAATGTCTCCTTAAACCCACTTGTCTTTCTACCTCAGAGCCCTAATCTAAAGCGTCCGTCAGTGCTCACCTGGTTGACTGTGCCGACCCCATCCAGACTCCATCATCTTTTTGCTGCAGCCAGAGTGATTTTTCTACAACACAAATCTGATCACATGACTCCTTTACTTAAAATCTTTCAACGGCTTTCTCATGCTTTTAGACAAAACAACATAGTCCATAATGGGATTTTATAGGGCCCTTCAGCAGCTGATTCTTGCTCTCCTGCCATACCTTCCATGCATCTGTATACTCCCTTCTTTGCACTCACCCCCAATCTCCAAACTCAATTATCCAAGTGACATACCCAACATGCTAAGCTCTTGCTCCACACCTAGAAGTGCCTGCCTGTAACTTTCCTCCCCATCTCTCTTTCACCTGACTGACTCTTACTCATCCTTAATGTCCAGCCAACATGTTAGTTTCTCTAGGAGGACGACCCCAACCCCAAGTCTGGATTAGGTGCTCTCCTATACACTCCACCAGATCTCCACGCTGTGCATATCCTAGTCCCCATCTCCCAGGAACAACTGGTCTTCACCAC
This sequence comes from Equus przewalskii, assembly GCF_037783145.1. Lineage (NCBI taxonomy): Eukaryota > Metazoa > Chordata > Mammalia > Perissodactyla > Equidae > Equus > Equus przewalskii. The sequence continues at coordinate 32,021,883 of NC_091835.1, read as the reverse complement.
ACTTTAGACACCATGAGAGCAGGGATGGCTGTCTTTCTCTAAGTCCTCCCCACATTCCACAATGCTGGGGAACAAAAGAATGAATGAATGAAGGGATGTTTGGTAACTGTTCTTTGTGAAATAATGATTTCTATGTGAGAGGGATGAACTGTTCTGTGTTTAGTGTCAGGAAACAAAAGAAAATTCCGGAAAATGCCTGGACTTGGCACACCAGAGGGAGAGCTTAAGTTGTATGTAAATCCCTTTGGGGTTGATTTTGGAAGCTTGTAAAATGAAAGAATGATGTCTAGGAATCAACAGACTGGTGTTGGTTCCAGTTCTCTAAGCCTCTGCGTGCCCACGGTCAAATCCCCCCATTTCTCCAAGTCTCAGTTTGCTCATCTGTAAACTAAGACAAGGGGCTGCTCCTGTTGGCATCTAAGGTCCCTTCTGTCCCAGTGGTGTCTGCGGCTCACACTCTCTGCCCAGACCCCCCACTCCCTCGGGGAGCTCTCCCAGTGGCCTCCAGACACACCCTGCAGACTTTCACCTGTGGCTTTGCTCACTGAAGGCTGGGGAACTGATCTGCCGTGGAAAGATGTTGCATGTGATGGTCAGTAAGATGAGATGTTAACTAGTACGGGGCCTGACAGAGTCAATGCTCAGTAAGACCTATTTGTCATCATCATCATTACAAATAATGCCTCAAGTGGAAGGTCTAAAACCCTAAATGGATCTGCAGATACAAACACCTTAAGCTCTAATACCTAGTATTAATTAATGCTAATTAATTAATAGTATTAATGCCCAAAGCCATGTATGTCTTGGTTTTAAACCTAGATTTTCTTCTGAGACCTGACACTAAACACAGATGAATACTCCGAGCCAGGCGGAGGGGGCTGTGGAGGCCAGAAAGTTAGGAGAAAGGAAAGGAAGGAGACCCAACTTCCTGAGCCTACAGGACCCTTCTGAGAGCCAGAGGCGGTGGCCTCCGGGCCCTGCCTTCACCCAAGTGAAGTGAGCAGCTTCGGTCCCTGCAGAAGTCGGGCCCGAGGCAGCGCAGCGGAACACCAGACCCAGGGAGACATGGAGACTCAGGCCAGATGCTGCCCCATGAGTGAGGTTTTCTGAGGACCTGCACTCCACGTCCCCAAGACTGCATCTGTCCCAGGGAAAGCAGGGCAGCGGGTCACCCAAGGCCCTGGGCCATGGGATTCATTACCGAAATGGAGTTGCTCCCAGCCCCATGGGGCCCTGCCGCTCCCAGTCCACACAGCCTCTCCCACCCTCACAGCCCATGGCCCCAGGCCCGGCAGCTGCCTCCCCCCGAGGCAAATCTCCGGTGTGGCCTCTGGCCCACGGCTGTAGAATGGGAGTACACCAACAGCAGCCCACAGAAGGAGGCCCGCTCCCTCCTCCCACCCCAAGTGCTCCACAGTGACCCCCGTGGGCCTGCCAGGATGAGAGCTGGAGGGGAGACAGACAGCATTGTTAAGCTTAGGCCATGTGCCATGAACAGAGGAATAAAAATAATCCTTGACCTGGCTCCCAGGGCCTGGCCTGGAGGCCTCCTGCTCTGCCCCCAGCCCCCACAAAAGTCCACGAGATGGCCCACCCAATGCAAACTCCAGGCCCAAACAACTCTCAGCTCCACCCTAGGGACCACAGATGCCGGTTACTCAGGAATTTTCAGAAGAATCAGGAACTTACAGACTTTTATTAAGATCGTTCTAATAATGAGAACAATAAGCTCGGCAAAAACACTTTCAGGACAGGAATCACGATGCCCAGGTTATATGTGGAGAAGCCAAAGCTCAGGGAGGGCAGATAACTGCCCTGAGAAAGTGGCGAAGCCACCTCAGACCCTGAAGTCCTGTCCCCCCAGCTGCACCGCGAGCTCCTTGAGAACACGATTATTTCTCACACGTTGGCATCCCCCACCACTCCTGGCTCGGTGCTGGGAATGCAGGTAGATGTTATCCTTAAGGAGCTGATTCTTCTACTGATCCTCTCTTCTCGGTCAAGGACAAATCTATCCCTCATTTCCTTTCATCACAGTATCTCTAACTCGTTGGGGGTCAACACATAGTATAACCTCCTCCTCATGCTTCCTGACCCCGATCTGGAAGTGATGGAGACTGAAACTCAGAAAATTTATGAGACTTGCTTGGTATGATCCAGAAGGTTAGGGAGAGACCTTCGGGAGAGGGCCTGAGTCCCCCTCCCGACATGCAGATACATAGTTCTCTCTGCCCCTCTTCTCCCCACTCAGATTCCAAGAGCTCTGGGGTCTAGGCTGAGGGTTCCAGCCACATCAGGATCTTCATGACCTGTGGGCTCTGCCGTCCTGCCCACAGATGCCTCAGCTCTTACTTCGCTGCTTCTCTCCTGGGCACTTTGAAAGAACTATTTCCTTCATCCCAAAGACTCCTGTAACTGAGAAGCTGGGAGGAAAACTAAAACCTGGAGCTTCCTTCCTGGAGACCCATCCTAATCTTCCAGATACATGAGTCTCAGAGCTATAAGGGTGTAGGAGACAGGGGGAATGACTAAAGTAATCCAGGGTGGGAGTGGGTCCCCTTCTGCCTCAATCCCAGAACAGGAATCTTTCCTTATTCAGGCTGGTGGACTTATCTGCAAGGCTTGGTTATCAAGGGCAGTGGAGTCACGTCTCTGAATCCCAGGTACTTTGCCCAATCAAACAGAGCTGTGGTAAGAGAACATCTACACTGGATGGAATGCACATCCTCCCCATCCAATACACTTCAGAGCAGAGACAAAAATCGTCCCTCCCATCATTACCCTGGCTACTCCCACCCGACTAGACTCTGGAGATTGGGCCCAACTGTACAAGTGCCAAAAGGTGGTGCACATACTGAAGCAGAAAGACAAGGTCCAAACCTCTGGGCAAACTCCCTGATTTTTGGGGGGTGGCAAGGGTGGGGGGTCTCTGAGCCTTCACTGCCCTGACCTCATTTCTTAAATAAGAACAGGAGGGGAAACTAGGAATAGTGGACGCCAGCCTTCTTCCAGACTCATGCCCACTCTTCCCTCCTGTCCTCTTGGTCTCCTGAACTCCGAGTTTACTCACAGTGCTTTCCTGCTTAGGGTGGGCCCCAGACTTACTTAATTCCTGACACCAGTCCATCAACAAACATCTATTGAGGGGTGGGGGAAATAGGGAGAGGTCAGTAAAAGGGTACACACCTTCAGTTATGAGATGAATGAGGTCTGAGGAACTAACACAAAAGACGGTGGCCACAGAGGCTAACACCGTACTGTGTGACTGAAGTCAGCTAAGAGAACTTGAAATGTCCTCACCAAAAAAAAAGATTAAGAAGTGAGGTGACAGATGTGTTAATTAACCACATGGAGGGAACCCTTTCACAATGTCCACATATAAGAAATTACCAGAGGTACACTTAACGTAGCTTACAATTTTAAATTCAATTACACCAGAATAAAGCTGAAATTTTAAAAATAACACAAAACATATTTTTTTAAAAAAAAAATCTATTGAGTGCTTATCCTTGGACTAAACTCTGGAGAAACAGGTTCGGACCCTCAGAGGGCTTAGACTTTAGATGGGGGCAGGGACGCTGGTATAGACACACAAAATCATAAGTGCTACGAAGACAGCGTGGCTTCAGTGGAAGGACGTACAAGGCCCACGCTCAAGCCAAGGCTCACCTCTGCCCTGGAGAATTCCCGGGCCCTGCCCACAAAGGCCTCAGGTTAAACGGGGCCTAGTTAAAATGGGGACTAGAACTAAACCTCAGCCCTGTGCTTCTCTGTGACACAATGACCACAGCCAGGACCATCATTTGGATGCCTCTCGATGACGAGGAGAGGTGGTTTCTAGGAAGGAGAGGAGCAGGTGACCCACATATGTGGGTAAGCAGGTTCCCCAGCCAGAAATACCGCTCCCTGCTTATTTGCATGCCTAACGCCTCACCATCAGCACCATAGCCCTTTGAGTCTTTCATTCGTTCACTCAAAATTGTACACTGAGCACCTGCAACATGCCAGGCATTGGAAACAAAGTCACAAATGACATGGTCTTGCCCCCAATGTTCTCCAATCTAGTGGGGGACATGGGGCCAGAGTTCCCCCTGAAGATCCAAGTACAGTCGATCCTTAAGAATCACAGAATATTCAGATTTCACATTTGCAAATTCGCCTATTCTCTGAAATTCATAACACCAAAATCAACATTTGTGGTGCTTTCGTGGTCATCAGCAGAATGTACATGCCCTGAGCAGCCGAAAACATGAGCTGTCCATCGCACACGCTCCCAGCTGAGGTCGAACGAGGCTGCACTCTGCCTTCTCGTTACAGCTCTCACATGGTAAAAACAAGTGTCCTTTCCAGGGATGGTTTATTTTTGTTACTGATTTCGCCATTTCAAACGGTCCCCAAGTGTAGTGCTGAAGCGCAGCCTAGCATTCCTAACTGCAGGAAGCTGGGGTGCGCCCTACGGGATATATCTGTGTCAGATAAGCTTGTTCAGGCGTGAGTGATGCTGTTGTCGTCTGGGAGTTCAACGGTAATGAATCAACACTACATATTAAATAAAATACCTGTGAACAGAAACATACATGTGGCCAGCCCCGTGGCTGAGTGTCTGAGTTCATGTGCTCCGCATCAGCAGCCCAGGGTTTCACCAGTTTGGATCCTGGGCGCAGACGTGGCGCCGCTTGTCAAGCCACGCTGAGGTGGCATCCCACGTGCCACAACCAGAAGGATCCACAAGTAAAAAATATACAACTACGTACTGGGGGATTTTGGGGAAAAGAAGGAAAAAATAAATAAACAAAATCTTAAAAAAAGAAACACATGAAACAGTGGTTAAGAAGTAATCAGTTGATGAAATCATGTGCCAGAGGCTCGGAGGGACCTAACCCTGTATCTTCTCTAGAAGCAGTGGCTCAGTATCTGCTAATTCAGTGTTCTTGGCAACGTCATAGAACATAATTACCACAAACACCAAGAATCAAGTGCACCCAGAGAGGGAAACACGTTAAACCACTATCAGTAAACATCTTGTGGGGGGGACTCTAACAGATGCTGAGCCCAAGGCCCTGGGAATACCACATCTGATGGAGACAGAAACGTCAAAGGCACCAAGACACCAAAACGTAGAATCAACCCAAATGTCCATCAACAGATAAACAGATAAACAAAATGTGGTATATCCATACAACGAACTATTACTGAGCCTTAAAAAAGGAATGAAATTCTGATTCTTTGTACAATGTGGATGAACCTGGAAAACATTATACTAAGTGAAATAAGCCAGACGCAAAAGGACAAATACCGTATGATTCTATTTATATGAAGTACCTAAAATAGGCAAATTCAGAAACAGAAAATAAAATATAGGTTATCAGGGGCTGGGGGAAGAGGAAATGGGGAGTTATTGATTAATTGGGACAGAATTTCTGTTTGGGATGACAAAAAGTTCTGAAGATGGATGGTGATGGTAGCACGACAACGTCAATGTACTTAATGCTGCCGAACTGTGCACTTAAAAATGGCTAAAAAATAAGGGGCTGGCCCCGTGGCCGAGTGGTTAAGTTCGCACGCTCCGCTGCAGGCGGCCCAGTGTTTCGTTGGTTCGAATCCTGGGCGCGGACATGGCACTGCTCATCAAACCACGCTGAGGCAGCATCCCACATGCTACAACTAGAAGGACCCACAGCGAAGAATATACAACTATGTACCGGGGGGCTTTGGGGAGAAAAAGGAAAAAAATAAAATCTTAAAAAAAAATGGCTAAAATGGTAAATTTTACGTATACTTTACCACTTTTTTTTAAAGAGCCCCAGGAGATAGAAGGGGAAAAGATGTGGGCAGAGAAGGGGAGAACGAGGCACTTCAGGGGACCTGGGACCAAAATACAAGAGACAAAGGAAAATGGCCTACTCGTAGCTAGATATGAAGAGAGACAAGTCAGGAGAGTTTCCAGGTTACTGGCGGGTGAGTTCCTAGGGATGCCAAGAAGGAGAGGGAGCGGAGGAAAAAAAAACACAACCCAGCAGGGAAATGGATTGGATTAGGCTGGGCTGGGCCATGAACTCAGCTGGAAAAAACTGACCCCTGCGTGACTTTGGAAGGCTGGCCAGGGCTTGTCAAAGGCTAGAAAAAGGACATTCTCAAAAAATAGTAAAACCGCACAAAACCTAGGTGCCACAATGCCTGAACTCCCCAACAGAGCGCACTCCCTTGGCGGTAAGCAGTGCCTCCTCCTCTGCCAACATGCACAGAGCTCTGGAGGAAAGCACGCCTAAGTCTGGCCCCTGTGAGGAAGCTTCAGAGTTGGACGACCTGAATTAAGATGTGCCTCTTACAGCTATGCGGCTGATCAGCAATTTACTTAAGCTCCCCAAAGCTTCTGTCTCCTCATCTCTCAGAGAGAAGACTTGCCTTGCAGAGAGACTAAGGATTGATTAAGCGAAATAAAACAGGTGAAGAACCTGGAACGTGGGGCAATGCATCTGTACCACCCACCACCCCTCACCACCCTTTCAGTGTGAAGACATTTATCACATCTTACTTGCTGATAGGATGGGAATGGGAAGGGGGTGAAAGGAAACAAAGCAAAAAGAGGACCCCACAATCCTACCAGGTATGCGCATGTGTCGGAACCAACGTCACAGAGAGCTGCCCCACCAGGCTTGCCTGGCCAGGAGAGAGGTGTGCTAGGGGCAGAGATCCATGCTTTGCTGGAGGCAGAGGTCTGGGCTCAGATCCTGGCTGGGCCTCACACTGGCCTGGTATCCCTGGGCAAGCTACTGGACCTCTCTGAGCCTGTGTCCTCCCAAATTTACTCCAGAGGCAATAATGTTATCTCCTCACGGGACTGTTGTGAGGATTAAGTTTGATCATGGCCATAAGACACAACAGAGAGGCTGGCTTTCGAAGGGCTCCTCGAACGTTCGTGGTTATTGGAGGGATCATGGCAGGGGGCGAGAACCAGTGAGGAATGATTCCCTCTGGGCCACAGTGGAGAGGAGAGGAGTAGGAGGGATGAGGGGCAAAAAGAGGAAAGACAAGTCAAGAAGTGGAGAGGGAAGCAGGTCAGCGGGAGGAGGCTCAGTGGAGAGGGGCAGGGGGTGGCTCAGAGACGAAGAGAAAAGGAAGGAGATAAGATTCCTGAGTCGATACAGGCCCCAAGCTCCTGGCCCCATGAGGCAGTAGAGAGTCTCACTCACTCCCCAGATCCCGACGCCCAGGAGGCAGCAGGGTAAATGAGGACAGGGATCGAGCATCCCATCCCCTCAGCTCTCCAGGGGCTGGGACCCGAGATGCTGCCCCCAGCTACCCCTTCCAAGCAGCCAAGGACGTGGGTGTCTGTGGGCCCAGCCCTAACACATCCAGGAACTGGGTCACAGCACGTTGGCGTCCCTAGCCCTCCACTCCCCACCCCACCCCGTGGCCTGCCCTGGAGTCACTAAAGGGGCTGATGAAGCTGTGAGGAAACAGGCTTTAGGCCCCAGCACAGTGCCTGGCACAGAAGCCCCACCAAATAGGTAGACTCTGGGAGCAAGGCAAACCAGGCTCCGAGCTCGGCCTCATCACAGATTTGGGGTACCTTCTGAGCCAGTACTTCCCCACTCCAGACCTCAGTGCCCCACTTGCAAAAAGAAAAGTTCTTGTGGAATATCATGTAGCGATAAAAAGAAATACGCTCTCAAGTCATGAAAGACAATGAGGAAACTTAAAGGCATATTGCTCACTGAAAACAATCTGAAAAGGCTACACACTGTATGACTGCAACCGTATGACATTCTAGAAAAGGCAACGCTATGGTCACAGGAAAAAGACCAGTGGAGGGATGGACAGGTGGAGCACAGGCGACTTTAGGGCAGTGAAAGGACTCTGTTTTGATATTGTAATGCTGGATACATGTCATTATACGCTGGACAGCACGAAGAGTGGACCCTCCGGTAAACTATGGACGTTAGTTCATAATAACATATCAATAATGGCTCATCAACGTAACTAGTACGCCACACTAGTGCAAGATGTCAACCATGGGAGCAAGCAGGGGAGAAAGGAGGGAACTCTCTATACTTTCTGCTCAATTTTTCTGTAAACCCAAAACTGCTCAAAAAAATACATAAATAAAGGCTATTAAAAAAAAAGGTGGAGAGAATAAGCCTTGCATTTTTTCTCCTCAGGGCCTTTCTTCAGGATCCTAAAATAAAGTAGAAGTCACGAAAGTCCTAAAGAGGCAACAGCCCTGACCGGACTAGCTGGCTCACTTGAACAGGCCTGTCCTACGAAATCTCAGGTCTCAAAACAGGTAATGGAGCCGGGGAGTCTTTGCCACTGAATCCCGTCAAATGGCGATCTCCCCGGGGAGTAGGAGAACCAGAGTTTACAGACACAAGGCCAGGGTGCTGCTCACCAATGCTTATTTCCCCAGCCTTGGGTGGGGTTTGCCCAATCAGCTGCTCTCCCAAAGGGAGACCTGACCAAGCCCCACCCTGCCAGGACCAGAGGGTGTGCCCACACCAGGTGCCCATGCAGCACAAACCACGCTAGCTGGGGTCTCTGCATCCTGAGCCCTGCCCAGGCAGGAGCTCTCAGCCCTGGGGAGCATCAGGGAGCCACGAGGAACCCACAGGGCCCTACAGACAGCCACCACTAGCAGCTCCAGGAAAGTAGAACTCGAGTTCCATCTTCAGCTCTGCCCCACCCCCAGCTCTAGGCCTTAATCATCTCTGGAAAAGGCCTGTCCCTGAGAAGAACAAAGACTCCAGCATCTGGACAGTGCCATAGCTCCCAGGACATGGAGTAGGAAAGGCTGGACTGAGCCTGGACAAGCGGCAGGAGGCAGCACCTACCCTATCCTTGGTCATTTCTCATAGAAAAGTTCTGCTCAGAGCCACCCTGCCTGGACAGAGAGAGAGATATGGATCAAGAAGCTCAAGAAATTCTAATGGCCCAAAGCCCTTAGACCCTAGGGCTAAGACCCTAGGGCACAGAAGACCCAGAAAACGCACCCCACTGATTCTTTCTCGCACCAGCCACATACCCACCCAGCAGCTTACCTCTGCAGGCCTGACAATCACCCCACCTTCCGTTCCAGAATGTGTGGTCATCCAGTTTGGAAACAAGGCCATGTGAGTGGTTGACACCCAGGCTGGGCACAAGCATTTGTTGTTCTGGATGGGGCTGGCCCAGCCTGACCCAGCCGGCCATGAGGAGCAGACCAGGCGCAGCCAGCCAGTCAGGGAAGGTGCCCAGCAAACCAAGAGACCACCTGTGCCTCCTATTCGCAAGCAGGCTCCATGGCAGGTGCTTACCCAGGAACAGACCTTCCTAGAGGCCCTGTTCCCTCCTTATCTTTGTCATAGGTCATTCTCCAGGCGTTCCCTCCCCCCACCTCACCCTGGTCCCACCTTTGCCGAAGGTTCAGAACACCAAACTCTGACCTTGCTCTCAGAGTCCTTCACACCCACCAACTTCTTTTGCAGATTTTCTCCTTAAAGGAGTTTTCTCCAAAAATTTGTAAATCACACATCTGACAAAGGACTTCTATCCATAATATTAAAGAGCTCTCAAAACAAAACAATCAAAAACAGGCAAAAGATTTAGACAGACATTTGACCAAAGAAGTTGTATGAATGGCAATTAAGCACAGGAAAAGACGTTCAACATCATTCGCCATTAAGGAAATGCAAATTAAAACCTCCATGAGATTCCACTACACACCTATTCGAACGGCAAAAACAAAACAAAAAGAAACCTGACAAAACCGAGCGCTGTTGAAGACACAGACCAATGAACTCTCACCCTTTGCTAGGAGGAATGCAAAATGGTACACTCCGGCAAATAGTTTGGCAGTTTCTTAAAACATTAAACATGCACATACCATACAAGCCAACAATTCCACTCCTAGGTATTTATCCAAGAGAAATGAAAGCCTGTGCTTACACAAAAACCTGTACACAAATGTTGGCAGCAGCTTTATCCATAATCAACGAAGGCTGGAAACAACCCACAAACCCTTTAACCAGTGAACGGATAGACAGTGTGGTACGCCCGTAGATTGGAATACTACTCAGCAATAAAGAGGAATAAATTATTGATATACACAACTTGGATAGATCTCAAGGCGTTATGCTGAGTGAAAGAAGCAGACTCAAAAGCTTCCTCTCTCTTCTTTCTTCCTCTCTCCCTCTGCCCTTCTTACACATAACACACACACACACACACACGTGCGCGTGTTTGAGCGCACACAGGTATCAAAACCCTACCCATCCTTCAAAGCCAGCTCCAGTGCCTCCTCCTCTGTGAAGCCTTCCCTGACCTCTCCCAGCTCCATCAGAATGAATCACCTTCACCAGGCACCCCCTTGGTACTTGTTTGTGCCTCTAATTAGCCCTTCTCTCATCTTGCAGGTCATCGGTGTTTGCTACCTAGTTTGTCTCTCCTGCTGGATCACAAGCTCCTTGAGGTCTTCCGCTCAACATTCCCCCACTGCACCGGGCCCCGTACCAGGCACACAGTGGGTGCTCTGTGACTACTGTGGACTGGCTGAGGGCAGGTGCACACAAAGGGGGCTGATGTTAGGAGAGGAGAGCTGGCAGGGCTGGAGCTGGCAGAGTTCTGAGGAGGGGATCAGAAGCCACTGATACAGCTTCACTTCTTCTCTTGCATAAGCAGCATGACTGTTGCTTAAGGCTCCAAGCACTGCAAGTGAGCTCCCCTCCCATTCCAACATGTGGTCATGCAATTTAAGATGGAAATTTCTGAGGATGCTTTGCTTCCTCCGCACCACCCAGCACAGTTCCAAGCCCTGGGCAGACACATGCTCAGAACACACCTGTTGAAGGATTGGAACCAGTCGTGTCATCAGGGTGCTGCCATTTCTCACTTCCAGAAGGCAGGCCCTCTTTGCAGCAAGAGCAGATTAGGTCTACCTGATCTGAAGTCAGTTTCATTATGCAGAACTACCAGGTACAGACACGACCTAGTTAACACCTAGGTCGTCTCTAGCACTGGGTTTTTCCAGGGGCATCACCAGCCTCCCCCTCTCACAAACTCTAGCTTGTCTAGGGTCTAAGGACCAGTTACAGGTCATTTATCTGATAAACGCTTACACAGTGTTTAGTATCTGCCAGGGAAAAACTAAGCACTTTACAAATATTAACTAATTTAATCTTCACAGCAACCATACCAAGTTGATTCTATTAATATTATTTTCCCCATTTTGCAGAGGGATTCAGATCAGATGGACTTGATCTGCTATGGCTGCAAAGACAGTCTATCTTGTGCAAGTGAGAACTGACAGCAGCGTGATGAGGGGACAGGTCCCCCTCCCTCACCAACCTCTGCCAACATGGTCACAGTATCAACAAGCTCAGTGCTTAACAACTCAGAGCGTAGTCACCCTCCAAAACCAGACATGGCTCCCAACGTGGCCGCAGCATCACAGAGACTAGCGGACTAAGGCTTTCCTCGACGCCACCAGGCTCAGGGTTTAATGGGGCAGCGGGAAGAGACAGATCAAATTCCATCCCCCCATTAATCTCCGTGTAATTTTTGTCCTCTTCTGTAAATAGAGGTTAAAAACAAAACAAAACAAAAACAAACAAGCAAACCCTCTCTCCCAGGGCAGCCGAGAGGATTAAAGGAGACAATGGAGGCAGAAACATCTAGAGCATGCCTGGCTCCTAGTAGGCACTTAGCAAATGCTCCTTTCCCGTCCCCATCCTTAGTCAACCAAAAGCATCAACCAAAACACCCACGTTTTTTTCCATGAGAATTGATAGTAAATTCCCATTCTATACTTACATAATTGATGTTATGAACTTAAATGCAGGATCGTACATTTAAATCTATTAGATTTCCTCTGGAGATAAGCATACATCTTTAACATTGCTCAGTGTCAAGTACATTTTAATGACTAAAAATTGAAAGCAAATTTTAAAAGTCCAGTAGAGCAGAGTTAAATATATTAAGGTGTATTCAGAAAATGTAATATTATTCAGATCCTTAGAATTACAGTTTTAAATCATTTTTTATGACAGGAGATATTACTCACTATATAGTATTCAGTAGGGAAAAAAACAAGATAGAGCATAATTGCAATTATGTTAAAATATATAGATTTGCACAAACACAAATCTGGAAGGACATACACCAAAACATCAACTGTGCTCATCCCTGAGTTGTGGTACTATATGCCATTTTGTTTTCTCCTTTAATTTATAAAGGTTTTCTACAATGAGTATGTATTAATTTTAACAGAAAAATGTTTATTTCATATTTCTGCTTAATCTCAGCATTCTAGTTAGTTAAGATGACTCTGAACGCTGGTTCCGTCATCCACTATGCTTGCTGTCCTAAACACCCACAGAACTGACAGAGCGCAAAGCCAGGGAGGGCTCCGTGGCACATCACTAGAGGCTCCCCCCAGGGCGAGGTGAGCTCAGCACCAGTACCCAGGGCAGTCTTTCAACCAGCTACAAATCCATCTAACTGCTCTATCAGCCGGATCATATTTATTTCTCTTGAACCCAAGAAAATCTTTAGACTCCAAGTCCTTACTGAACATTCCTCAACACAAATTAGAGCATTTTCCCAAGACTTGGTAGTGACCATGATGGCTACTAGTTATCTCAACTTGGTTTCTGGAGTCCCCGCAGATTTTGTTCAGATATCCGACCTGGAATTTGGCAAGCGATCACTAAGAAGCTCACCAGCCTGCCATTGCCAGGATCCCTGCCTTGCCACACTGAAGAAACACCTCAGGGCAGCATCTGTGATTCTGCCACCTTCCCTCTCTCCTCCCAGACCCTAGAGGGATTCTGTGGTCACTCTTCAAGCTTCTCTCAGAGCCCCGAAACCTGATCTGTAAGAACTGGCAAGCTAACTCACGAAAAGCACCTCAGTGTGGTCTGACTCTCACTGCTCCCGGTGGCCTCCGAGTCTGCTCCACACTCACAAAGATGAAGGCAAGACAAGAGTGCTCTGCCCCCCAGAACATCCCACTACTTGCTTCAAGCAGGACTCAACCCCTGCCTGTCCTGGTCATCTTGCTCTCTGACTGTGGCTACAAAACTCACTTTACATTGTCCAGCTGACACTGGCCTGCTGCCTCCCCACCCAGAGCTCCGCCCACCACCATAGTGCCTCCCTGGTCAACTACTACTCAAGGCTCAACGCCCACACGGAGGTCAGCCAGGAAGAAACAAAACTGGCCTTTTATCTTGGCCAGGACGGTTCGCGCAGACATCGCAGGGGCTTGAAGGGAAGGGGAAGACATGGTTCTGGCAGGGGTGAGCTGGGCATGAGCCCAGGCTGGCAGACACCACACCTTTGCTAGTAAGACACAAAGCAGACTGCTCAGCCAAATAATGGGCTCTAAGCAGCTCAGGTTTCACTCTGAGTCAACAGCCCCCTTCAGAGGAGGCCCACCCTATGTGTCATCAGCCCCTCCCCAGTGCCCTTTGCACTGCCCCCAACACCCTGCCTTTCCTTTAGGCCGGATATGCAATCCCATCCCCCAGGAGGGTCACCCTGCCTTAGTGCAGCTCCCATTTCCTGCCCCGGGTGACTCCTCTGAAGTCTATTGTTCCCATGAAGTTTGGGTCAAAGGAAGCTGAGTCCCCACCCATGAGGGCCCGCCTACCCTCAGCACCGCCAGGGAGCCGGCCCACACTGCAGGGAGCTGGGCCCATCCTCAGGCCTTTCCAGGAGCCTGCCGGTATTAGGTATTAAAGGCAGGAGGACGTGGGCAGGGATCTCGGGGACTGGAGTTCTAGCGGAAATGCTCCCAAACATTCAATCGCTACCAGCTGAAGCCTGGAGGACCACATCACACAGGAGGTGATCAGAATCCCCCTAATATCTAAATGGAAAAACCAAAGCAAGGGAAGAATTGTCATCTCAGAAGAGGTCAAGGCAAGGCTGTATAATTAGAATATAGGAGCCGGAGACTGCGCTGCCCGGCGACAAAGCCCTGCCCCCACCTCCACCTGGGCCCCTGAGCTGGTTAAACCCCCGGGGGCAGTGGAGGGGGGAGGCCTGGAGAGCAGCTGTTCAGCTCCAATTTCAGAGCTTTAAAGGGAGCTGCCGTCCCAACCCCTGCCAGCAAAGGGTCATGGGGGGCAAAGGAAGAGAGGTGAGGTAAAGGGACCCTCACAGCCCTAAATTTCCCACTGCCCCAGGCCTGACCCCAGCTACAGGAGAGCAACTAGGGAGGAGAGGAGCTTCAGGTTAGGCACCAGGTACTGCTCGGTGACAATCACCAGCACAAGACTACAGAATGGAAGCAAAGGAGGGGACATTTGTGTCCCAGGAATCTAGAAAGATAGGGAGACCCTTCTCTCCCTGGCTGAGTAACACTATGACCAGCGAGGAGAAAGGAGGGTGCACTTAAAGACCTCTTGAGGGCCCCTTCCAGAGATGGCATTCTCAGATTCTACCGTCTGTGCTTTGCGCTGGGAGGGAAGGGAGTATTTCTGCCTCCTAACAACCTTATCTGAGCCACGAGACGGGAGACACTGCCCAAGCTGAACTTTTCCAGCCACCAGGCCTGTTAGATGAAGGTGGGTAGGGGGTCTGGGCATTGGGAACCACAGAGCAGGAGACAGGGTGCAAAGTGAAAACAGAGTGGACTGTCATCCCAGCTCTGTGACTCACTGGTTCTGCAACCTTAAGCAAGTGACTGCCCCTCCAAGGGCCTCAGTTTCCCCTTCTTTAAAATGAAGGAGTTAGATGCTGACATTAGCATGTCTGATAATGTTCAGCAAGTTCACTCTGGGGTCAAAGAAAAACCGGAATTAGAACATATGAGTTGGAGACCATGTGCTCCTGGGTGACAAAGCCCTGCCCGCACCTCCACCTGGGCCACTAGCCACCCTGGTTCCTAAGGATCAAGAACATGGTGCAAGGCCTGGCCCACAGTAAATGCTCAATTCATGTTTGCTACATAAACATGAACGAACAGACCAGGGTTTATCAAAGGGTGTGCAGAGAAGTCTCTAGAGAAAAAGAAGCTCCGTGCTGAAAGCAGCTTAGGAAACACTGGCTACTGGGTCTCCAGGATGGGCTGTGCACTGTGCAAACATCGAATTTTCACCAGAAACTTTTTATATGGATATTAATTAACCCCTCTTCCATATTACTCGTCAGGAAACTGAACCTGAGAGCCTTAAAAGCAGCGAGAAACTGTCAGGATTTGTACCCACATATGTCTGACCCCAAACCTGTACCTCTTCTACTCTATCAATGCTGTCTTTAGACCAAATTCCCTCAAAGCCCCAGCTGCACACCAGACCTAAGCAAGTGAGGGGGTGAGGTGGCTCCCACCAGAACATCTGCATCCTCAGGGTGCATGGAGGAGCAGGGGCAAGTCTCCAGCCCTCTGAGAGTGACTTGTTCCTCCCTTCCAAGAAGTCCTAAACATTACGCCTATGTCATCATGTTGTCGGAAGGAAGAAAGAACTCTGAAGCCCAGTCTACCTGTGTCCTCCCACCGCCACCCCCATATACCATGTCACTTCTGACAGTCTCACAGACAGCGTGGCTCCCTCCCTACCCAGTCCACTCTTATATAATGTTCCAAATGTAGAACCCCAAATAGAGAGAAAACAGAAAGCAAAGCAGAAAAAAAGATGGGGAAACTGAGACACCCAGAAGGGTCTCCCCACAGGTCAACTAGCAAGTCAGAGGCAGCCCCTCTCTCCCAGGCTGGCACTACAGCATCCACGCAATGAGCGCCTCATGCCCCTTCCCACCGGAAAGTGTCAAGCGCTCTAGCAAGTTGTAAAGGATTCTTCCATTTGATTGGCTGGCAGTATGAAGGACAGCTGGACCAGTAGAAATGAGTTCAGGCTGGTATAGAACGATTCCTCTTTGTCCTCGAGGCCAACTTTAAAAGCACTGTCTACACAAGTCTCAAGATTCAAAATGGTCTTGTCTTTCTAGGGGGTCCACCCCCACAAAGATTCCCAACTCTCACTATCAACAACCTGTCTCACTACCAAAGGGCAAAGCTCTCAACTTTATTTAGCTTCTACCAGCTGGTTCTCTACACCGCTCCAGGCAAGGCCAGAACCCACTCTCCCCCAGGAAGACAGCTGCCGGAAGAGGCAGGTGTAGGCAGCTTCCTTCCAGCTCTGCCCAGTCCAAGGCTAATGGAGCCTTAGGGCCACACTCTCCAACCCGCGGTCACAATGCCTTTGCACACACACAACCAGAGGCAGGGTCTCTTGCCCACGGTATGCAGAAAGGAAAAGCAGTCACGTCCAGAAGCGACATCCTCCCAGAGAAACACACACTTAGAGACCATGGCACAGGCACTCAGAGGCTTTCAGACAGCTCTCTTCTCCCGTGGAAACACACTCACGTTCAACACAAACACACGCCTACTGGGAGCCGAGGTGAGTCATTTGCGGACAGATGTCACCCTCACATACACCCAGAGCTAAGGAGACGGGACCGTCAGACGGCCACGTGAACTCTTCAGATAACACTTGGTCTGACCGGATACCCTTTACACACATGTGCACCGTGGCTGTGTTCCCGGGAAAGGTGCACTTTGGGGTTTGGGAGTTCTGCTCGCTATATCCCCTCGTCCCCATCATGAAACACAACTCGCTTCTCAACCCCTGGGGAGCAGGAACCTTACGGTAGGGGTCCCCTCCACTTTCACAAAGCCTTAGCACTTAAAACAGCCCACACACCTACCTCCAGGGCTGTCTCTTCCAAGGCAGAAAAGAGCCCAGCAGAAAAGGCACGAGCGCTGGATCTCTCCGAGCGATCGCCGGGGTTCTCGGTTCCGCTCTGTCCTTTCAGCTCCCCAGGCTCCCTTTCCCCCCAAGCCCCTCGGATCCCGCCCCCCGCCCTGCGGTCCGCAGCGCCTCCACGTGCCCCGCTCTCTCCCCGGTTCGGCCCCGGTGAGAGCTCCTCGCGCTGCACCCCAGATGCCTGCCCCCGGCGAGGCCCGCCGCGCTCCCGCGCCCCCCGCGCCGCCGCCTTACCGGTCCCAGGGTGCGGGGAGGCGCGGTGGGTGCGCTGCGCCGGTTCCGCGGAGTCCGCCCCGCGCGCCAACTCTTCAGCCGCGGCTCCGCTCAGGGCCGGAGGCCGGCGACGGCACTGCAGGGACGACAGGGGGTCAGCGAGCAGCGCCCCGGGCTCCGGGCCGAGCAGCTGGGCGGGGAGGCAGGCGGGGCCGCGGGACGGAGCCGAGCCCGTGCCGGGCCGACCCCGGAGAACGCAGTTCGCCGCCGCAGGGTGCGCGGAGCGCGGACGGCGCGGAGGGAGGAGTTTTCCCAGAATGGGACTGACGGGAAGCCACGGGAGAGCCCTATTCCTGGAGGCGTGAGTCAACGGGAGAGGAAGGGAGCCCGGGACCGCACCGGGCGCGGGAGAGGGCGGAAGGGAGGGGAGCGGCGAGGGGAAGCGAGGGAGGAGGCCGCAGCGCGCGGAGCGGTGCCGGCGGGACAGCGAGGGCGGGCGGGCGCCACTCACCTGCGGGGACGCGCGCGGGCGGCGGAGCGGGGCGCTGCGGCGCTCCCGCCCCCGGCCTGGAGTTTGAAAGGAGGGCGCCTGGAATGCGCGGAATGACGGCTGGTATGAGATGCGCGCAGCTGAGGGAGGGCGCGGGAGGGAGTGGCGGCCGGGCCACCGGCCCCTCGGGGAGGAGACGGGGCCGCGGGCGGCTGGGCGGGGCGGGGCGGGGCCGGGGCGGCCGGGGGCGCCGACCCCTCAACTCTGACCGCGGGGCTGGCGGGGCCTCGCCGCTCCTCGCGCGCGGACTTTCCCTTTGATCCTCGCCCCGACTCTTCTGCCCTCCCCACCCCGCTTCCTTCCTCTCTCCCGGGAGCAGAAAACCTTCCTCTTAGCCGGGGCGGGGGCGTCCCGTGGGCCGACCCTGCGGCCCCCGCTGCCAGCCGCCGTCCGTCCTCGCAGGTCCGAGGAAGACCGGGGAGGGGCGGCGCCGGCGCGCGGGAAGGCCGCTCCTGCCCCGGCTCCCGCCGCGGGCTTCGGTCCCGGGAACCAGGAAGCGGGAACTCCGCGCTCGTTCCCGCTCCGCCGCCCGTGCCCCGCGCGCGCCCTCCCGCAGTGGTCCTTTCAGTCGCTCCCTCTGTCCCTTGCGGATCTGCGGAGCTGTGACTGCACGAGTAAAGCAGATGGGGAAAGGAAAGGATGCCCGATGTGAAGTCCGTGTGGCGCGGCGTGAGACACCTTTTGGGCTCAGTAACTCAGTGAATATTTATCCAACATGTATTATGTGTCTACAGATGCTGTGAAAACAAAAACGACCTCAGCACCTGCCCTCAAAGAGCCTGCCGTCGCTGGGAAGACTCGATGTATAGAAGAGCATTGCCACACAGTGCGAGTCTGGGTTTTCAACAGACATGCCAGGTGAGTTCAGTCTCTTGTTGGGGGAGAGGGAAACGCAATGGGCTGGTTTGGAAGTCTCCAGAACACGTTTGCTTAAGGCAGGGTGTTAACCACACTCCTCTGTCAAGCACCTTGGGAGGTTGAAGCCAAAGGACTTCTGGCTTTTTCCAAAAACCAAATCCAACCTCTGGAGCATTCCCGCTTACCTTTGTGTCGCAGTGCTTGTCCAGATCTTATCTCCCTTACCAAACAGAAACTTCCTTGAAGACAGAGTAAATGTCTGATTTATCTTATCTGTCACCCAGCACCAGCTGGGTGCCCAGGATAGATAAGTACGTAATAGATGTTAAATAAATGAAAAAGATTGCTCCCACAGAGAATATTGAAAAGAAAGTGCTGTAAATGCCAAAGTTATTTCCCAGAGAGGTGTTGCAAAGGTGTTGAGCAATGAGTGCATTGCTGGACGAAGTATCCAGTCTCAGAAGGTAAGACTTTGAAGGCAGCAGCTCTCATTTGGATATATAATTTCTGGTATGCTTGTTAAATAGTGACTCGCATCAAGGCTTGGTCACACCTCATACACGTGAAAAGTCTACACTATAGGACAGTCTGTAGGCACCGAATGAAGTGCAAACTGTCAGCACCAGCTATTGAAGGTAACAATCATTTGTTGAGTGTCTGTTGACTTTGACCACCTTGCTAAGTGCCAGAATAGGTCCTTGCCCTCAAGAAGTTCACAGCCTATGTGGGAAGACACACAATGACACAAAGTTCAGTGGGAATCCAAGGGAAGGAACAATGGAATCCAAGTTACAGAGGTGACATTTGATCTAGCTCTTGAAGGATAAATGAGAGTTTGCCAAATGGAGACTGGAAGACCCATGAAGATAAGGGAGCCTGTACACAAGGGTGTTTAGGAAAAGTCTTGAAAACTGATGTGGCTAGGGAAGAGGAGATGAGGAGAACAGATTACAGTAAGTGGGTGCCAGGGTATGAAGATCATCATATCCTGTCCTGAAGAGTTTGGGCATCGGAAAGGCCCTTTTGATGCAGGTGTGAAATAACCAGTATCGCCATCAGAAAGACCCCTCTGGCAATAGCACTGGGACTAGATTGGAGAGTCAGGATGCCCTAGACTCAGGCAGTGGTCCTGAGGTGGAGGATAAAGGAAAGGATGTAGGCAGTAGGCCAGAGGCAAAATGAAGAAGAATTGGTGACTAGGTTGGCTGTGAGAGTGAGAAGAAACAAAAATCAGTAAACTTTGACAACCCAACAATTGGTGGTACTGTTAACTGAGATAAGAATTCAAACGAAAAGAGGAATAGGTTGAGTTGGAAGGTGAGTCCAGACAGGTTCAGAGGATTGAGAGAAAGGCAGGACAGAGTCCAGAGTCTAGAGGCAGCCTTGGGGTGTCACATTCAGCACAGACGCTGACAGGAAATTTGGAGATCACACTGGCTTATTCCCTCCAGGTCTTAACTACCCAGAAGATAAATGATCCAGGCTGGAATGGTGTGCCATCAGGACTTCAGCCTCCTGGTCCACACCCTTACAGGCTTCTGGAGAGCTCTGTGCCTTCAGGAATCCCACGTTCCCAAGTTGTTGAGGTCCTTCTGGGTAAAGGAAAATTCTTAGACATAGAGATTCTGAAGGGTTAAAGACTGACAGTGATCTCACACACATGCCCTGCCCTTACCAGGGGTGTTTACATTTCTTAAGGGCGAGGACTCTCATTGATTGGCCCTCAGGAATGTATCTGTTGGTGGAAGTATTTCGTCTGTCTAGATCGAGCTGTAAGAGATGCATATGGCTCCACTCAAATTACACCATAGGATCCACAACTCATCTGACTTCCCAGTGGTCCAGACCACTCTGCCTCGTCCTGCTAATGGACCCTCACCCAAGCTTGATGATGACTGGTACAGAGAGGAGGGCAGGGGTGGTCAGAGCCGGTTTTAATCTGGGGAGGGTATTTGTGTTGTCTGTACTCCAAAATCACACTAAAAAATCATATTAATTATTTTTATTATATGTTGTTTGGTATTATTTTGACTCCTTTAATAAATTTTGTTTTTCCAACCCACATGGTCATAGTTAAACAAATTATCTGTATAATACTGTATTAAACAAATTCAACCACATCTTGTGCTAGAATCCTTTACAGCTATTAATAACAAGATGTTTCTTAATAAACCAGACAAATGTTAATGATATAATAAGTGGAAAAGCAGATTCTAGAAACAGTATATATAGTATGATCCTGTTTTTGAAAAATATTTTGGAATGATTATCTCTGACAGGTGGAAGATTAAGGGGATTTCTTTATTTTTCATTTTTATTCTTATTTTTCTGTAAGAAACTTGTGTTTCTTTTATAATCAGAGGAGAAGCATGTGACTAGAACCTTTCACTAATTTCTCCACATTTTTTTTAAAAAAACATGCACAACTGGATTTAATGGCCCAATAAGAAGTTGACAAGGGCAGAGTCAAGGAAAGATTGTTTCCTAGCCTTTAGGGAAAAGGCAAATACAGTCACGCGTCGCTTACGGGATATGTTCTGAGAAATGCATTTTTAGGCAATTGCATTGTTAGGCAATTTTGTACTTGTGTAAACATCATAGACTGTACTTATACAAACCTAGATGGTACAGCTGATCTTATGGGACCACCGTCATATGTCCGGTCTGTCATTGACCAAAGCATTGCTATACGACGCATACCTGTATACTGCTTTCAAGACGTCCCTGAAGCACGTACCTGCCCCATCTTCGACAGTATTACATAGCTGATTCCTACTGTGGTTGTGGTCAACTGTGACTCAGGTTTCTTCTCTTTTTTAACCTCCCCATACTATATTTCCATTTGCTTTTCCTGAAGAACACTCTTTGCTCCATACCAACTGAACTGCATCTTGTGTTTTAAAGGACAAAATAGACCTTTATCAAACTTGTTTGGAGTCTTTTTTGCTCTATAGAGTAAAAAGCAGTCTGTAGTTCAGCGTAACATTAGTTCTGTTATCTCTCATCAAAGAGAAACATGAAAGAGAACTGACCCCGGGACTACCTAGGGAACAGTGTATGCTATGGGCTGAATGGCATGTTCCCCCAGTTCATAGGTTGCAGTCCTCATCCGCAGGACCTCAGAATGTGACTGGATTTGGAGATAACGTCTTTAAAGAGGGGATTCAGTTGGAAGAGGTCTTTAGGGTGGGCCCTAAGCCACTCTGACTGGTGTCCCTATAAGAGGAGGAGATTAGGACACAGATAACTCACAGAGGAAGGGCCATGGGAGGACCCAGTGAGAAGGCGGCCACCTACAAGCCAAGGAGAAAGGCCTCAGAGGAACCCAACCCTGCCAACACCTTGATCATGGACTTCCAGCCTCCAGAACTGCAAGAAATAAATTTCTGTTTGAGCCACCCAGTCTGTGTATTTTGTTATGGCAGCCCCAGCAGAGTAAAATAAAACCACTGGTTTCTGGAGCCCGTCTCCACACAATACTCAAGGGAGTTTCTCTGAGGTTCCAGGGGATCTTTAGGATCAGAGATCCAGGATCTTCCTGGAAAAAAAATCAAAAGGGAGGAAAGGCTTCCTCCGGCCTTATTCAGTTAAAATTTTCATTTTTAGTAACTCTGCCACAGTATTTTGAAATGAAAGTTAAAATAAGTCAGGTATTATGACCTCACTGGGGAGTTAAACAATCTGGGTTCAAATAACAGCTTCGCCACATACTAATTGTGACCTTGGGCACACTGTTATTATAAGCCTCCGTTTCCTCATCACTCGTGTGTTCATTACACAGTTATGGAACACGTATGACATCCTTGGTACAGTGCGAGGTGGCACCGAGGATAAACAGAAGAGGCACAATCCCAGCCCCTGAAGATACTAACGGTCTAATGGGTGAGCTAGACAAGGAACAACTTCTCCATAGGAGAAGCGTTGGTATGAAGCTGGACAGTTAAATCTGGAAACCTGAAGTTGAGATTTCTGTGGACCAATGCTCTCCAACAGAATTTTCTGCAATGACGAAAGGTTCTTTATCTCCACCGTCTGATATGGTAGTCACTAGCCACATGTGGCGATTGAGAACTTGAAATGCAGCTAGTCTGACTAAAGAACTGAATTTTATTTTGATTAAATTTAAATAGCTACTTGTGACTGGTGGCTAGGGTGTTGGACAGCACAGCTGTGGACCATCCAAAAAGAGATGTCCAGCAGGCAGTTAGAGAACACTTGCAGAGCTAAGGGAAGAATTCAGGACTGTGGGAGACATCAAGAGTAAAGGTGTAACGTGGGAGTTACTATGAAAAGTGAAAAATCAGGATTAACATACGTAACATGGGTCCCTGGAACACGATATACTCAAAACACGTTGATAAAATTTCTTACTGTGCACACTGTCTGTGTGGAGGGGACTAGTTAAAACCCTTATTGGACTTCCCACAGTGACATGCTGTGGAGCATAAGCAAGCATGAGGAAGGGCTGTATTTGTTGATACAGGAGTATCTCTGGGATACATTAAACAGAGAAAGCAAGCGTCTGAACCGAGTAAAAAGTACGCTACCTTTTATGCACAAATGGTAGGAAATTGCAAACACATTTTTATTTTTGCATAAAGATACACAGGAAAGAAATGAGAAGTGGTTAACTCTGAGGAGGGCAGGGTGAGGGGGACAGCTGTGGGAGGAGGCTTTAATGGTGTGGTTACAAAATTGTTTAAAAACCATATGAAATTACCATTTAAAATTTATATCTATAAACCTGATACAGAACACCATAAAACTGACCAAAGGCAAAATCAGCACATTTTTAAGGTCATATTTCTATCTTATACAGATGTAGTTTGTTCTGAGCATGCATTAGTACCCTAAAAATTGCATTTAGACCTCACTTTTAAAATCTTGATCTAATTCCTAGACCCCCTCTGCCTGTCACCCTCTTTTCCTCTCAGACCATTCTTCCTTCCTAACCTTCCTGCCCCCAGACTACAGAAGAAAGAACCATAGGATTTTTACTCTTGGAATCCTTGAAAATCATAGTAAGAGACAATCTGGGTAGATAGTACTTAACTAGATGTTAAAACTCTGAGGCTTAAGAACCAAAACGTGTAATAAAAGGTGGTAACAGACAGGAAAGATGTAATTTTCATTAACATCAGGGCTACTTTTTTGCCTAGGCTCTTCCTTCAAGTAGAAATGGAGAGATGGGTACAGAGTAAGGAATGCGAGGTAGGATAGGACTGAGACTAGAAACTGGATGTTTAGGTACGCAGTTAAACCTTGCTGTTTTTCTTTCTCATCATAGTCCCTGGAAAACCATCTAAAATTTCTTTGAGCATTTATAAACCATTTTGTGTAACTGCATAGCTAAAAAAGTCAACTGAAATGCATTGTTCCATTTTAAAAGGCCATTAATGAAAATGATAATATTGATATTTGCCACTTTCCTATACCGAGGGCTTAAACTGTGGCAGATCCCCGGCATTTTACCCAAAATACCTCAACTGGTTTGTAAACTCCAAAAATATTACTGTTCTCAAACATTTGGAAGAGTCGTGCCATAGCACAAGGGTGTTAGTACATAATGATAATGTGGTCCAGGTGTTGAAGCCACTCTGAGCCCCTGGTGACTTCCTGATCTCAATTACAGAATCTGTGCTCTTCATTCATTTTAACGTATGTGCAGTGTGCATCCTTGGTCAGTAGGTGGTGCCATGAAACTGTCTGTGGCTTAACTAGGGCTTGCCTAAAGCTCTGACAGCACCAACGGCAAACCCATCATTTATTGTGGCATCCCTAGGTGTTTGTGGATGAGAGAAGAGTCTGTGTTGGTTGATGGAGGAGACTGTGAGACTTTTAAAGAATATGCTCTGACTACGGTAACTAGAAGACCAAAGCAGGGAGAGGAGGCGAAAGAATCCAATATGCAGCTTGTCAAGAAACGTGTCTGGGCAGTGGGACAGAATCCGGCCAGTTCTTGGAAAGCCCCTAGCTTGGGTCCACATGGGGAAGTTTAAAAGAGGGCTGTGGACTGGAGACAAGCAGCTATCAGACATGTCATGAGTACATGGACAGGAGCCATTGTCTCTCGAGTGGGAGCTGGAGGCCGAGGAGGAGGACAGCTTCCAACAGCCCAAGGTTTTCTCCGGGAGAAACATGTCCCCAATGGCTGGAAAGAGCAGCCTTGAGGTCTTCTACTTCCTCAGTACAAGATCCTCTCTCCCACGTGGCACACTCCCACCAGTCCAGAATCTCCCCTCTCTAGTTCCTTAGCTTAAGCATCCATGGTCTTTTCCTGAGGTCTCTGTCACTTCTCCTCCCAGCAGCACGTTCAGCATGAAGCTGTCCTGGAGGTAACCAGAGAGCTCAAGTCGAACACATTTAGGAGAATTCCAGATGGTTGCCAGCATGACTGAGGGGAATCACGGAATTCAAGAATTGAAGAAGATCATGGAGTTCTAAACCTTCTCAATCTATAGATGAGGAAAGAGGCCCATGGCAAATCACTGGCAGAAAAGGGGCCAGAATCCTGGGATTTTGTCTCAAAAAGTTGCTTTATTTCTGTACCTATAATGCTATCTAAAGAAAATTATTAGGGGGCCGGCCTCATGGTCGAGTGGTTAAGTTCACATGCTCTGCTTCAGCAGCCCAGGGTTTCGCCAGTTCGAATCCTGGACGTGGACATGGCACTGCTCATCAGGCCATGCTGAGGTGGCATCCCACATGCCACAATTAGAAGGACCCACAACTAAAAATATACAACCATGTACCAGGGGGCTTTGGGAGGAAAAGGAAAAATAAAGTCAAAAAAAAAAGAGGGGGCTGGCCCCATGGCAGAGTAGTTAAGTTCACGTGCTCCGCTGCAGGCGGCCCAGTGTTTCGTTGGTTCGAATCCTGGGTGTGGACATGGCACTGCTCATCAAACCATGCTGAGGCGGCGTCCCACATGCCACAACAAGGACCCACAACAAAGAATATACAACTATGTACTGGGGGCTTTGGGGAGAAAAAGGAAAAAAAATAAAATCTTAAAAAAAATAATTCATTCCTTTTATGATCTATTAAACTTCTGATCAAAAAGAGCCTTTTGCAGGCTTGTTTTAGATTTTTAAGTAACACTTGCTGATCGTCTTTCATGTCAATAACCATTCATGATATTCCTGGTCACTGAAAAGTGTATAAAACTGTGTCTCAAATAATGTTTGGCCAGCCATGCATCTTAGCCAAAAAGAATCATGTGAAAAAGCAAACCAAGCTGTAAGAATTGACTCCAGCTCTCATCCTGGTTTCCAGGCACTTCCTGCTTCTCTCCATGCAATATTATCACTATGACACTGCTAAGAGCAGGGAAGCCTGGGAAAGACTTGAGAACACGTACTTCTTTTCAACTTGTTTCTATAAAGGAGCTATAAAACGTGGACACTGAGAGGCGAGTGATAGGGTTGATTTCACTATTAGATATTTAATTTGTCGTGCTGCTGCATCATAAGCAGTACCAACAAAGATGACCCAGGGGGCTGACCAGTGCAGGCGTCCAGAACATAAATTCTACCTTTCTGTGCACCCTCTGTGCTCAGCTCTGGGCTCCGTCATCTATTCAGAAAATTCTTGGTGTCCAATGTATGATGAGTCTAACAGTCTCCGGAACACAGACTTCTCAGTCTGCAGACTCCTGCTTTACCCTGGGATGAAAGCTTATGGTGATATTTACTGAGTTTACTGCGGCCAAGTGATGGGAATTATTATTACGGAACATGACAGTAGGAACTCTGTGAGGGGTGAGACTTTGCAAAGAAGAATGGCGACACATTTTTATATAAATTATCTTTTATTTCCGTGGCATACAAAAGGTATAAATATGATTTATGTAAAACCAATGGCCTGCACACTCGAGCAGAAAGTACATGGAGCTGGTACACATGTCTTTGAGCCGAGCGAGCAGGAGGAAGCAGGATTAGATCCGGTCGTCCCATGGGGCTCCCCTTCCCCAGCCGCTGTCATGTTGCAACTGGAGATAAACGAGCAGCTTTCCGTTTTCAGCAAGGGCGACCTATCAGCCAGTTCATCGGACGGCGGTGCCGGAGGTGTGAAGGGCTGAGGGCACTTGCAGGAACGAGGCACTTGATGGGAAGCATGCCTGAGATGGACACCAACCATGTCAAACAAAAGCAGGGAGGACTTGCCAGTGGGGGATGAGCAGAGGGACTTTTCCTCTCCCAGATCTCTTTCCTTCACACTGCCATTGGATGTGGAGCAAGGAACGACAGGAAGCAGGGACAAAGGAAGTCCACAGAAGGGAAATATACAGAGCCACTGATTCCTTGCCCCATGCTGGCAAACAGCTCAGTGCACACGGCTTAGGAGGTGAATAATGCTGGATGTAGAGCTCACAGTTCTTGGATTATCAAGATTCAGATACACTCTGAGACTGCTGAACTGGTAGCGGAGTCACATGATTTGTTGGGAGGAGCTGATAATCTGAAAGATTTAGCAAAAATCTTATGATCTGTGAGGAAAAGTGACAGGAGCATTATCTGTACTAATGAATGAGGCTTTAGGGAGCTGGTAATATTTATGTCAAGAAGAAAGGCCCAAAGCTCTGCCCAGGAAGGTGTGCAGAGCTTAAGAGTCAGCTAGCTGGTCCTCACCAAAGCCTCCGCTGACACCTCTCTTGATAATGACAATGACAAGTTTCGATATATAGTGTTTTCTTACCTCTTACACTCTCTACAGGTGTGAGTGTCCCTCTATATTAATGGCTCCACGGTAATTAACATAGCTGTGGGAGGCACTCCTGGGTTGAAAGTGAAGGCAACTGTCAAATTACTCTCAGTCTTAACTAGACTAAGTTCTCTCTAGAGTTTATGTTTTCAGCATAAACTGAAATTAAGACAATTATATAAAATTCTCACATCATTGATCACAAATTTGGCCATAACCACTCTGACAGAGATTGGTGACAGCCAGCCTGCTCCCAGGAAGAAAGGGAAGAGGGAGACTGTAACATCACTACTCTCCCAGCCCCAGGGGAAACAAGCTGGCTCTAAGAAGCAAATACCACGCTCCCTGTGACAAAGACAACACAACGCTAGATGTGTTTCCTAGTGAGCAGAAGTTCTTCTCTTAGGGGGGTAAAGTAGCTGACAACGCCTTCTCCCATGGGTTAAGTTGGGTAGGACAGTGGAACTAAACCACCTGTGTGCACTCAACATGGTCACTGACTGGGTTTCCCAGTTCTGATGGTAAATGATACTCTAGAAACCAGCATCACCAAAACAAGGTAAAGGCCGTGTAACAGTGGGTGCAGCCAAGTACCTCTTCAGATCCAGTCTGTAGGACTGCTGCTTCCTAGATATCCATTTCCCACTCACACGATCTCACGACCACAGGCCCACTTTGGAACATGCCCAAGCCCGTAATCATAGAGCTATACCTGAAACAGAGGTCAGCAAACCACAGCCCACAGGCCGCATCTGGCTTGCTGCCTGTTTTTGTAAATAAAATTTCACTGGAATACAGCCACACTCATTCGTTTATGAAATGGCTACGGCTGCTTCTGCACTACAATGGCAGAGTGAGTAGCTGTCAAAGAGACTATCTGGCAGTTTACAGAAGTCGTCTGCAGACCTGGAGACTAAAGGCAATTCAGGGAACTGCCCCTCTCTGAAAAGGTCTTCAAAAAGAGACCCAAGTATTTAATCATTAGGACTTGATTCCAGCTGCAAGTTTCCAAGCACAGGAAATCTGACTCCAGAGGCAGAGAATCTGTTGAACGATAACCTCAGGAGTCACCAGTGTGCTCTGAACAAGAACCTCTCTGTGCTTTGAACAACCTCTCACCCATGTTAAGCTGTAATCCCTGATCCGGTCTGTGAAACCCAGAGAAGTAGGTGTGTGTGTGTGTATACACATATATATATGTATACATACACACATGTGTATACACACACATACACATACATACATACAGGGATTATTCCAAAAGGGGCGGACTGTTGCTCTTCATGTCCTGGGGCAAGAGCAAGGGAGGCCACTATCTGCTCCTGAGAGCTCTGCAGTGAGGAAGCCCAGTGCCTGCTTCCCTCTCATTCACACGCCAGCTTGCTGTCAAAGCTAGAAAGCCCAATGGCAAAGGCCTGCAGCGCACACAGTGGGTAGTTGTAGTCCAGTGTGAACACGTCATCTGCCACACGTCCAAACTGCATGACGATATAGTCAGCTGGCAACAGAAAGAAATTAGGATGTTAGACGATGGTGTGGTTTTACTGGGGAAAATCCTATTGAAGATACAGAAAAAATCCTCCAAATAACTCAGTTAATCACCAGGTCTCTTTAAAATGGGACACTTTAGAAGGATGGAAAGAGGCACTAACAAGAGTGTCTGCTAAGCATGAGCCAAGTTTCTTTCATGACTCCTCTCAAGTGCAGAGGACGGGAGACAACTGCTGACGGGCAGGAAGGGCAGGAGGAGAGAAAAGGCATGAGCGGTTTGCTGGGAGCAGCATATGCTCCAGGGACTGGAGTTGCCAAGGAACCCTTCCGGAGTGAAGGTCATTTGCTTCTGCTTCTGCTTCCCAAACATCCTCACCTGAGACTTCTCTGCTTTGCCACAGGAAATCTCTCCCTCCTCCGCCCTCCTCAACACAGTGGTTCTGAAGTTGGACTGTCAAACTGTAGTTCTGTCTTTTCAAAGAAATCATTTCTTTCTTAAATAATTCTCTCCTGAATCTAACTTCCCATCACTGATAGGAAATGCTCATTTCCCCTTCTTGTAAGAACATGTTTCCTCCTATCCCCCCCACATCCAGCCCTTCCCATGGG
Source organism: Equus przewalskii (assembly GCF_037783145.1). Lineage (NCBI taxonomy): Eukaryota > Metazoa > Chordata > Mammalia > Perissodactyla > Equidae > Equus > Equus przewalskii. The sequence continues at coordinate 31,992,711 of NC_091835.1, read as the reverse complement.
CTTACGGTCATTGTCGTGGACTATCTGAAAGTTCTTCACGGACGCCTGAGTGACCCGGCCGTGGAAGTTCAGGACATAGGACTGAGTGTCGTCGTTCCAGACTGGCGCCTTGTTGTGCAGTTCAATCAAGTTCTCCATAGTTTTGTTTTGCCATTTTGAAAGCAAGCTCTCATGGTCCTGTTGGAAAGGAAAATCACTACTTTGTACTGAAAACTGTAAGAAATCACTCATTCTCAACTCTGTGAGGTAGAAGGTAGAGTAGGGGAATATTTTCTCCATTTCAGAAAACGTAAAATAGAAACAAAGAAAACCAAGAATTAAGCCAGGTTTGTTTGACTTATAGATTATCCAGCATTTCTCTTTGCAGACTAAGTGGTTTCATGTCAACCACTTCAGCAACGGCTCTGCAGGCGCACTTACTCTGAGGTTCTGGAGCGACGGCTCTCCTGAAGGAGAGTATAGACATGGTCCAGTATGGGGTTCTGGAAGAATCATCAATTTTGGTACTGATCTCTTCTGTATTGCATTCTTGTCTTTTAGAGTCCTTGGCTGATTAAATGTGCTCTTACTTACATTTCGTGGCCGAAATGGGATCCGCTCATGATTCATATTCATCCCTGGAATGATCACAGACATTTTCCGAGGGCCTTTAAATCCAAGCACATTTGTTTCCTGGAAGATCGGAAAATAAGACAGAACTTGGCAACAGAAAGGAAAAAGAGACCATATTCTTGACACAAGACTTTCTTGGGCATGTCAAGAGCACTAAGAACTACTTTTGTACTTTACTGTAGTTCAACAAAGACAGAGAGTCCAGAACAGGAAAGTAACACAGTACCTCTGTTAAGTCTAATTTGAACACTTGAATTTAAAATAGAGTCTATTGGCTTGAAACTTTACTCTTACTCTTTAGTCTTAAGTGAAATTTGAGACAACTGTGAGCAAACTGTCCAATTTTATCATCAACAATAAATATTTATTTCCCAATGAAGGCATGGCACTGTATGATATACAGTGAGAATTATAGTTTAAATTAAATAGGGCCTGTACCAGGAGGTAAAAAACTTAAATGCTTGTTGACCCAGGTAGATTATATATGAATAAAATAAGTACATTAAATAGGTGGATACATATGTTTGTATGCGTGTGTTTTCATATACATACACATGCACACACATATATGAAAGTCACACATAATTAAAATATTTAATTGATTCTGAGGCTGAGAAAAAATACCATATATCATATAGTGTCAAGTCAAATGTTCTCAGTCACTTAGATAAAATCTCATGGGAATCAAATGATGAGATTAATTCCAACTTAAGAAACACTGGGACTTTGGGATCAAAGCAACAACTGAGTTGGGTTAATTCCTTCTTGCTTTCTTTTACTCAACAACTCTTCGAATGCTTACTATGTGCCAGGCCCCATGTTAGTGTGGATAGAGCAGTGAGTAAGAGTTTACAAACTGGTGGAGAAGGTTCATGATGAAGAGGCAATAATAAGTATAACATGTGGGTTACAAGAGGATGCCCAGGGTGCCGTGGGGACACACACAAAGGAATGTCAATCACATCAAGTGGTCAGGAAAGACTTCTCTGATGACATCAGTCGATCGGGCAAAGGGCAAGGAGCGGGGAAGGGAAGACTCTCAGGTGAGGGAAGATCCTACGGTGGAGCAAAGGGACGGCAGGAAGGCCCTAGTGGCTGGCCTGGTGGGGACGGGAGGGGAGAGTGCCACTAGAAGAGCCTGAAAGGAAGGCCTTTACTCTGTATGCAGTGGGTAGTCATTAAAAGACTGGAAGCAGGAGAACAACAGGATCACCTGGTGCTCTGTTTTAGGAAGATTTGTCTGGCAGCAGTATAGAAAGAAGTAGACAGGAAAAGACTAAAAGCACAGAGGTCAATTTCTAATTTATTGTACCCAATGGGTTTGAGGTGATGAAGGTCTGAGTTAATACAATGGCATTAGGAAAAGAGAAGAGAAGAGAAGGCAAGACATGTTAAAACAGTAAAAAGTCACTGAACTTGGGGCTGGCCCCGTGGCTGAGTGGTTAAGTTTGCGCGCTCCGCTGCAGGCGGCCCAGTGTTTCGTCGGTTCGAATCCTGGGCGCGGACATGGCACTGCTCGTCAGACCACGCTGAGGCAGCGTCCCACATGCCACAACTAGAGGAACCCACAACGAAGAATACACAACTATGTACCGGGGGGCTTTGGGGAGAAAAAGGAAAAAATAAAATCTTAAAAAAAAAAAAAAAAAAAAAAAAAGTCACTGAACTTGGCAATTCATAAATAATTAAAACTTGAATATACAAAGAAAACGATACCAGCAACGGAAAAGGGGATCATAAAACCAGAAACCACCTTGAGAGGGAAAATTACCAGTTCCGTGTTGGCTACGTTAAGTCTGAAGTACCAGCAGGACATGCAGGAGATTAAGGCAAAGAGCACACTCCGAGGGCGGCACTTACGTAACAGACGGCTGCCAGCTCCTGCCGGGTGTAGGCCTTTTCTACCAGACCTTGGGCCTTGGTTGGGCTGACACCATGGTCATAAACTGTAAACTTGGTCCCCATGAGGTTGGATCTACAGTCAAGAGAAAAAGTCACCATAATGACCTATATTTTTTCTCTTACACAAACACAGTCTAGGAGAGGTATGCACCAGAATGGAAGCCTATGTGCCTGTTCTCCAAACGTCTCAATGTTCATCATCATTCGTACAAAGATCTCTCATTAAAACAAGGAAGGAACTTAGATTTTCTTTTAACGTTTTTTTTATTACAACATCAATACATGCTCATTGGAAAAAAGACAGGGGTTGTTTCGAAACTACACGAATCAAAGTATCAGAAAGCACAGGACAGTGACAGAGGCTGCTCTCACCTGAGTTTGCCAATATAACTTTCCCCTTCACGAGACAAATCTGTTGGGTCAGTCGAGATAAGGTAGTTGGATGTTTTGCTCTTTTTCCGTTTTCTACCTGCAAGAAGAAATATCTGGACAAAGGAAAAATGTCAGTCAAAACTGCGGTGAAGAGAACCACCACAGTTTGTTCCACGTATTCACTTAGCAAATGTTTAGCAAGTGCCTATCATGTACAAGCAGTCAATCTTTGAGTCTTTTTTAAAATTCACCTTAATTTTTCTTGTATAAAAACTGTGTGCTGGCCACAGCTGGAGCCTGGGTCTTCTGCACGGAAACTCTAGGTGGGTCTTTACAAAATGGCCAGTGAATTCCTGATCAGGGACTTGGTGAACACGGTCTCTTTCCAGGGGTTGGGGGTGAGAAAGCCGTAGGTCTTAGAAATGGCATCAAAAGTGGCCTTGGCAAAGCTGCCCAGGTAGCAGTGCAGCCCTGGCCGAGGTGTAACAGGTGTCAATGCGAGTCAGCAGCAGTAGCTTCTTGGGCACAGGGCTGCGACAACACCAGTGCCCCGGGGGCGGGGCTGAGGTGCGCCTGCACAGAACCACATCAGCCAGTCGCCTTGCAAGGGATGGTGTGGAGCTTGCTGATCTTGTTTCCCCAGCAGCCTCACTGCACTGGGACTAGAGAGAGCTTAGCCAGAAGAACGGCCCCACAAATGGCAGTGGCTACCGCCTTGGAGCACTTAACCCCCATACTGACACGTCCCTTGTATTCCCCAATGGCGACAAATGCCCTGATCCTGTTCTGTTGGTCAGCACGGATGGGTCTTGCTTTTGCATGGGCATAATCTTCAAAACTTCGTCCTTGAGGGACACCTCCAGAAAAAAGTCACTGATCTCAGATTCCTTGATTGGCAGGCAGAAGAGACAGATCTCCTCCAGGGACTTGCTCTTCATGTCCTTGACCAGGTGACCCAACTTGGTGAGGGGCATCCACTCCTTGGCCTTGGCCTTGCCTGCTCTGGCTCCCTAGACCCCCTCCTGGGAAGCCTCTGACAAAGCTTCAGCAGATGGCAGGAGGCCTCCCATTCCAGGGCTCCCAGGGCCTCTGCCCTGGCCCTCGCCCCTCCCCCCAGCAACAGTGTCATCTACCATTTGGTGTTTTCTCAGAGAAGACCAGTTTGGGAGTCTTTATCCCTTTTTCTAAACCTCATAATGCTTCTCAGAATTCACCATCAGGGTTTCCTTACTGTACAACTTTTCTAAGTTCACCAGTTTGATTCTCCATATAACTATTTACAACTTGATCCCTAAAACCTCCAGTGACTTTTTTTAAAAAGGTTCATGCAGTTCCATGAATGAGAGTCTTTCCACCTTTACGAGAAACAGGATCCTGAATACCCACCCTTCCCATTCTTTACTGCAGCTGCTTCCTAATCCTCCTTTTTATATTTTGTTGTTTTACAGCCCTGTGACTTCCGTAATATGAATACTGTTACATTCACGCCCTTCCTACACCCTAGTAGCCTGGACAACAGGGAGGCAGGACAGCAGCAGTAGCTAAGGAGGGGGCTGTGGAATCGGACAGACATGGGCTGGAATCTGGCTCAGCATTTATTAGTGTGTTCTGAGGCAAGTACATCATTCCCTAAGTCCCATGACCTCATCCATAAAGCAGGGATGAGAAATCCCATCTTATGAGGATGTTATAGGGACACGCCTGATCCACTGTAAACAATAAATACTGGTTATATAATTACATCTACCATCATCATGTCATTGCTAGGCTCTTAAAATCACCCACTTAGACCGGGTATTAATACAAAATACACTCTCCATTAGCAAGTACTAAACTGCCTCAGATTTATGGATAAAGTAAATTAGAATTTCTAGGGCAAGAAACAAGTCATTTCACTTACATGTTCTTCTGTATTTCCAATTCCTTCTACTCCCTAAATAAACAAATTCCCTTGCTCTCTTTCTTTCACAATGTCACGTTCCACCTTAATAAAAATAAAAACCAGAGAGCACACGGTAACACTCCCTACACCCCCAAAAATATTTGCAGGTGAAAATAATTACATTCAAATATTCTCTTCCATTTTCTTACATTCTGTATACAAATCTTTCTCTTTGGGTTGGGGGTAGATTTTGCCTATTACACTACGAGATCTTTGAAGACAGCGAGAACACAGCTCCTGGGAACTGATAAATACCATCCACTTCCAGCTGACCGGTCTAATACCAGTGCTATTCCCCTCTCAAAAGGCCCGCTAACAATCTAGTCCCACGACATTCCTCCCTCTATCTTGAGATTTATCTTAAGAATCAATTCTCATACCTTCCTGTTTTCATCCTTTTCCAAGTGCATATAGTAAGTGGGGAAGAGACCCCGATCCATTCCTTTTTTGTCCCTGGTTATCCGACACTTGACTGTGATACCTCGGGGGGCAGGACTGTAAGCAAAGTCCTCTAGATTCTCCACTTCTCCCAGCTGGTTATCAACTTGTTGGGCTGCAGTACCAGAAGCTCCTGTATCCTGAAAGCATAGCTGTACGTGAGCAATAGGTGGTTGCGTCAGAAAACCTCACATTCTCTTCGAGAAATACTGAATGGACAAAATAACTTACTGATTTACCCCTATGTCTTCAGTCATCTGACAAAATAAGGGGAAACTCTGAGAAGTTAAATAAGTATATGAATACTGGGAATACAAAGGAGCTAAGTATGAAAATGGGAAAAGAAGCTAAGTACAAGAGCTGGCTTGAGACACAAGAAATTAGAGAACTCATGAACTTTTAAGTCTAAATTTGAGCTTAAATCTTTAAAGGACCCTGATTCCTCAGCAGTGGTAGCGGTATTTAAATACTGAAGACATGTGTGGGAAACAGTTAAATTAGCTCCAAAGGAAGACGTTTCAGAACTACGTACTGTGGTCGACTTCTGGCTGGATGCAGAACTGGGTCTCTCTGCCTCTGAATATGGTGAATGAGATCTTAATTTTCTTCCCTCTTCTTCCTCCCCATCAGACTCCTCCTCATCAAAGTTCAAACTACCTGAGATACCTAGTGGAAAAGCAAGAAGTGTCAACACCTGCCAACACTGGCTTAAAAAAGAAAACTTTGAACCGAAGATAATTTTAATTTTCTTGTTAAAACATTACAAGCTATTCTGACCTTAAACATGGCTATTTTATCCAAATTTTGACAATTCTTTCTTCATATTCTCACTCAGATCCATCTTTTGTTTTCCCTTCCCACTGTTGCCACCCTAATTTAGTTCTTCAAAACATTACGTCCATGGGAAAAAAACATTTGCAAATCATATTTATGATAAATGAGTAATATCCAGAATATACAAAGAACAACTCAACAACAACCCAATTCAAAAATGGGTAAAGGACTTGAGCAGACATTTCTCCAAAGAAGATACATAAATGACCAATAAATACATGGAAAGATGCTCACATCACTAGTCATTAGGGAAATGCAAATCAAAACCACAATGAGATACCACTTCACAAGCACTGGGATGGCTATTGTAAAAAAAAAAAAAAAAAAATAAGTGTTGGCCAGAATGTGGAGAGAGTGGAACCATCGTGAACTGCTGGTGGCAATGTAAAATTGTGCAACCACTATGGAAAACAGTAGAGTGGTTCCTAGAAAAATGAAATATAGAATTACCATATGATCCAACAATTCCACTTCTGGATACATACCCAAAGAGAAGTGAAAATAGAGACTCAAACAGATACTTGTACACCAATGTTCACAGCATCATTATTCACAATATCCAAAAGGTGAAAACAATCCAAATATCCATCAACTGATGAATATATAAACAAAGTGTGGTATAAACATCCAATGGAATATTACTCAGCCTTAAAAAGGAAGGAAACCTGCCACAACCCGGATTAATCTTGAAGACATCTTGCTAAGTGAAACAAGCCAGACACAAAAAAGGACACACACTGTAGGATTCCACTTATGTGAGGTACCTGCAACAGTCAAATTCATAGAGACAGAAAGGAGAACGGTGGTTGCCAGGGGCTGGTGGGAGAGGAAAATGGAGTTACTGTTCAATGGGTAAGGAGTTTTATTTTGGGAAGATGAAAAAGTTCTGGAGATGGACAGTGGTGATGGTTGTACAACAATGTGAATGTACTTAGTGCCAGTGAACTACCCACTTAAAAATGGCTAAAATGGTAAATTTTTTTTTTTTGAGGAAGATTAGTCCTAAGCTACCATCTGCTGCCAGTCCTCCTCTTTTTGCTGAGGAAGACTGGCCCTGAGCTAACATCCGTGCCCATCTTCCTCTACTTTATACGTGGGATGCCTACCACAGCATGGCTTGCCAAGTGGTGCCATGTCCACACCCGGGACCCGAACCGGTGAATCCCAGGCTGCTGAAGCAGAATGTGCGAACTTAACCGCTGCCCCACCAGGCCAGCCCCTAAAATGGTAAATTTTATATAATGTACATTCTACTACAATAAAAACAAAATTCAATGATCCATTGCTTTCTATATCAGTTACTTTTTTGGTTTCCTGCATTTTGTTCATCTCTAGTCCAGTTAATTATTTTGAGTTGGGAATGTCTGAAATACTACTACCTGGGATTTATGAAGCACCTTTTAGAGAAAATTAAAAACTATTTTTTCATTTTATCCTCACATTTATATGAGTTTGAGGAGGAGATACTGGTAATCTTATTTTTTGTTTTGTTTCCTGTGTCTATGGAACATATGTGGAGAGGAACACAGGTATAAAATAAACTGTGATGTGTGTTATAAAACAAGTATGGTGCTCAAATGTACATGTGAGTGTGAGGCTCAGGGAGAACCATCCGCCCAAGAGAAAAAGGCAGAGCTAAACTGAAACTAAATTCCCTTTTTTCTTTACTCTCTAAGGTGAAGTTACCCCTCACATAATAGTTGAAATAGCCCCCAACTCATGGATTGACAAGTAGACTAACAACAAGCAGCGTGGCGTTCATTTCCTGCCCAGAGCCAACCATCTCAGAGGAGGGACGACTATCGTCTACTTTTTACACATTCCCACATAAATTGGTATTAGCTTTTCTCAAGGACACCCAAGGATAAGACACAGGCCAGTTAAAAAATTAATCTCAAGTGAAAACATATGTCCACACAAAGACTTATGCATGAATGTTCAGAGCAACATTATTCATAATAGCCAGAAGTGGAAACAACCCAAATGTCCATCACTGGTGAAGAGATAAAACAAAATGTGGTATATCCATACAATGGAATGTTATTTCATAAAAAGGAACGAAGTACCCATACGTGCTACAACATGGATGCACCTTGAAAACATTATGATAGGTGAGAGAAGCCAGTCATAATAGACCTGCTAGTATATGATTCTATTTACATGAAATATCCTGAATAGCCAAATCCACAGAGACGGAAAGCAAGTAGACTGGCAGTGCCCTAGGGCTAGAGGAGCTGGAGGGAAATGGGAAGTGATTAGTAACGGGCAGGAGGTTTCTTTTGCAGGTCATGAAAATGTTCTAAAATTGATTGTGGTGATGGTTGCAGACCTCTGTGAATACACTAAAAACCAATGATTTATTCACTTTAAATGAGTGAACTGTATGGTATGTGAATTATATCTCAATACAGCTATTATAAAATAAATTCTGTGGTTTGTGAAGGACATTTTTTCTTTGTTTTCTCAAATGTTAACCTTTGTTTTTGGTAGCAAAAAGGCATAAGACTCTTGGGATCTCACTATGATATGGGTACCTTCACTTAATACTATGTTTTCAAATGCCATTTTTATACCAAGAACTGTTTATGTGAATGTATATCTTAAAACGGAGATAAAGATTTCTCCAAAACTTGTAAGACAACGAAATTGGATCCACGTAAGGGACAGAATCTGCCAAACTGACACTTCTTAGATCTTAATCAAGAGAGCACTTAACAGGTTTTATGGTCAAGACGCAACTTGTTGAGACGTGAAAAGGCATTAATCCATCTGGCACTGAAAGGCCAATTCTGAGAAAGAACACAGCAGTCACACAAGGGGACAACATGGTATTTACAGTCAGGGATAAAGAACTAGACTGAGAATCAGAATCTAGGTCTGCCACTATTCAGCTAGATGACTTGGGGTAAGTAATTTAGCTTTTGGTTTAACTGAAAGTTCTCTTTGCTTGACTCCTCCACATCTTTCACTTTCTTTTGTTGTAGTAACAGTGGTAGTAAAGTAATAGAGAAGTACCATAATCACATTCATACTACAGAGAAACTGAGGCCGAGAAAAGTTAAGCTGGTTTACCCCTTTCCCAGCCAGATGTGGAAGAGTTGAAATTCAAAACCAAGCAAGCTTGCTCCAGAGCTATGCTCCAATCCATTTCACTACACTGCCTTTGCCACACCCTGCACACTAGTCGTCTGTCCCAGGTGCACAAATATATCATGTTTTTACACCTGATGCCTTTGCTCACATTATTTCTTCTGGCCAAGTTTGCCACCTAAGTAGCAGTGTGATCCAGGACAAATTACTTAGCATCTCTGAGAATCAATTTTCTTTTATGTAAAGTGGAGAGACTAATATGTATAAACCCCTCAGAGCACTGTTACAAATATTAAATTAATTGAGATAACGTATGTCAAGTGCCTGACATACAAAAGACATTCAAAACGTCAGTCTCCAGTTGTTTCCATAGATGACACCAGTGCGTTATACGCCACATTATAACTCTAGGTCAGGCCACCAGCCAAACCATCTCCTAATTAAATGTTCCTGCTTCCAGACTTGCCCCCCTCCAATTCATTCTTTATGGTGCAGAGTGGTTTTTCTACAGCCCAAATCTGATGCTATATTATTCCTCAGCTTAAAATTCCTCATAGGTTCCTATTATTCTTCAGAGAAAGTCCAAATTCCTAATATAGCCTATAATGTCCTAAATAATGAGGGCCAACTTACCTCTCCAGGTTCCTCTCTCTACATTCCCCTTCCCACCATACTGCCCCATACTCTGAGCTCCAGGCATCTGGACTGGCCAGCTCCCCTTGCTGCATCAGGATCCAGCTCAGACGTCACTCTCTCTGGGAAGCTTTCCAAACCTCCAACTCTGTTTCAGGCATCCCTCTCGGTGTTCTCTTGGCTATTTAAGCGCATGAAGCCTCACTCAGAATAAATGTCCCAGCGGGCATGCACCTTGTTTATACTGCTTTACCCTAAGTGCTAGAACAATGCCTGATATATAGTATATACTCAATACGTATTTCCTAAATGAATGAATGTATGAATGTTGATTTTATTTTTCCCTTTTCTCCCCAAAGCCCCCCCAGTACATAGTTGTGTATCTTTTAGTTGTGGCTTCTGGTTGTGGCATGTGGGACGCTGCCTCAGCATGACTTGATGAGCAGTGCCATGTCTGCACCCAGATTCAAACCAGTGAAACCCTGGGCCGCCGAAGTGGAGCATGCAAACTTAACCACTCGGCCACAGGGCCAGCCCCTCTACCATTCTGAGCTAGAATCTCTTGATCCATATATCCCAGGATCTAGCAATGCCTAGCTATTATTAAATAGGCACCACACATAAATATTTATTCAGTATTGGGCTTCAGTCTTCTAATCTGAAAAGGGGATGCTTAATTTCTTCTCTTATAAAATTATTTTTCTAAGAAGGAAAGAAGACTACAAGGGACCTCTGAAATGTACAGGAACATTTATGGAAAAGATAACTCCAACTGGCAGAAAGTAGGCTCTTTGTGGAAAAAGTATTAGCTGAAGCATGTTTTGACCCAATTTGTGTTTCCATTCACCGGGCTGTTTATCTTTCCCCTTATCACTAGATCAGTATGAACTGTGCAATGAGGCAGAGTAGGCCTGTTGAGGGGCAACTTTGACAAAGGAAGAGGGTGGGAACTAAAAATCTCAAAAAGAAAGAAATAGCTATATATCGTGGCTAATGCTGCTCACATTTTACATTTGATTTAAATACCTTTTCTCAGGCAATCGGATAAACACTATTATTGTTGACAATGACCAATTCTCAGATGTCAAAGAAGCCTAATATCACCTCTGTAAAGCCCTAAGCCACATTACAATCAATTCTGAATCATCTAGATTGTTAACCAACAATGGAAGAAAGTAAAGTAAAAGCTTATAAATGACTTTGCCATCATTGCCAAGCCTCACCATGTTTTTGGAGGATCTCCTGAAGACCCGGTTTGGAAGCAGTATCCAAAGTGCTCTCCCCGTCGACACTTCCTTCGGCATCCTCCTCCAAAGCCGCAGAACCCACTGAGAGAACATGAAGTCTGGTTTCCAAATCTTGAGCATCTGGCTTCAGGAAGGCAGCTGGGCCATCAATGCCTAGGGGCCAAAAGAAGAGACAAGAGGAAAGTATTATCCACTATTTAGCTGGGTGGTTTTGGTGTATGTGTCAGAATTAAGAACCACCAAACCATTTTACTTCTCCCCCCTCCTTAACATCCACAAGGACCTTTGTTAACAGAGTAATTCAGGACTGGTGTTCATTTTATTAACAGCTCTCACTGTTACTCTGAATGTACTTGATTTGCGCTTGAGAAACTTAAGAATGAGACCATGAATACAAAGTAGGTCCTCCAAAGGGCAGATCCTGTCCAAGCCAACAGCTCAGGGGGCTTGATTCACAGGCTCCTAATCCTCTTCTTCCCCTCACCATCTCAGGTGATCCTGAGTCCTCTCTATTGGAAGAATGGATGCTCTCTACCTTCTCCTGGCTTCATGGTTAACTCTGCCATGATGTAACAATCAAGACTATAAGCTCCTCAAATAGGCCATTTTGGATTAATTCATTTGGCACTGACAACAACAATTCTGGGATGGATATGAACTTTAAAGTGTCTTCCACTGATTAGGTCATTCCTTTTATTCCAACTCAAAGACCCAGCACGTGACTATAATGATGTACGAAGCCACCCAGTAATGATGCTAATGTTGCCCTTTGGTCTGTCTGAGAATCCTCCTGCCTTCTCCTAGGTTTGTGAAAACCGTACCCCAGCAGGAAGAGATGCTGCCTAGATACACACCATGCAGGATGACATCATTATGTGGGGTACGCGGTTCCACTAAAGGAGTTTGCTCCTCACTACCTCTTGGCTTTGACCGACGGAGCCTGGCTTCTGGATTTGGCTGTACCATGAGTGGCTCAAGGCGCTTTTTTCTCTGCTTCTTCTCCAGGAGTGCTCTCTAGGAAAAAATTGTGATATGATAGCCAGGAGACTTATGACAAAACCTCACTACTTTGAACATTTAGTTTTTCAATCACAAAACTACTTGTAAATTAATTTTTCCCACTTAAGAAATGGGAAGATTGAGGCAAAGAGAGGGGTAAGGATTCATTCATTTCATTTAATAAATATTTACTAAACACTTATAAAGATCTATTTAAAATGATACGAATTCATTTCTGGCCAAGCTGAGGCCGTGATCCAAGTCTACTTAAAATATATATAGCAGGGACTGGCCCCAGGGTGTAGTGGTTAAGTTTGGCACGCTCAGCTTCAGCAGCCTGGGTTCGCAGGTTTGGATCCTGGGTGTGGACCTCCACCACTTGTAAGCCATGCTGTGGTGGCGACCCACATATAAAGTAGAGGAAGACTGGCACAGATGTTAGCTCAGAGCCAATTTTCCTCAGAAAAAAAATATACATATAGCAATTATATTATTATCAAAGCATGACCACAAGTTTAAAATATATAAACACATATGCATAGGGGAAAAGAGGAAGGAACACAGTGATGGTGATTTCTTTGGGTGATAGAAGATGAATAATTATTTTCCTTTATCTAGTTTTTCTATTTTCTAACTTTTGTAATTGGAGGAAAAAATAAAACTTATTCTCTAAACCCGAAATTATTTTCATGTTTTAATCAGCTAAAGAGCAATAAATTTTGCTTTCTTGCTCATTTTTACATATTTAGAAATCAAACAAATTAGGGCCAAGGGTAAGAAGGAAAAAAAATGGCAGTTGGAATACCCCAAATAGAAAGCAGTCAACTCTCTGGATAAAGAGCAGGATGAAGAGCATGGCGGCAAGAGAAGCCAGGGAAAGTGTGAGGGATCCAAGAGACAACGCAACAACACGGACAGGAAGGCACCACTAGCACATAGACTACTAGGCTTTGGCAAGAAGAGCTTGTGATACACAGAAGTCCTGATGGCCCTGGGATACCACAGAATAGGAAAGTGCCAAGCCTCAAGCTAAGAAATTAAGTCATGATTTAAAAGCAAAGACATTATAACCTACTTTATAGTTTCTTAGGCAAAAAGCCACCTATTCACTTTTTTTCACCGATATTGCTTTTAAAAAGTGCCACTAGGAAGGAGAGTTCCCTCAGGGGGGTGAGACTGTCAGTAGGAAAGGAAGTGTGTTTTCCTGAGCTGGCCTGAAACCTTGTAGATAAATTCTGAAGACACGGAAGAAATAGAACTATTCTTTTTTATCCAACTTTGTATATAAGAAAAAAGACTGAGGAGCTAAGATAATATGCCAAAATGGACTATGCCATCAAGAAGGAATAAAGAGCTTAGAGCAGGTTGGGAAGGAATGATTGGGGTTTTTGAGATTATTTTGAGGTTCATAAGTTAATATGAATAGATGGACCTTAATGCACCAGGAACACAAAATACAGAGGAGGTCACAACGAGGTCCTCCCCACAGAACTTGCTGATAAGGCTCTCCTAGCAGCTACGAAGTCTTGTATAAGACTTGGATGGATAAGAAGTGACCTGCCTAAAGAGATGACAAATATGAAGGAGAAAGACATGAGAAACTGCCCCATCTTATCACCGTGGCCACAGCTGTACGCGTCTCATAACTGTGAAACAAAACACAAGCTAGAGCTAGGCCATTTTACTAACATGTGAAGAAAAAATGTTCTATAGCGCAGTGTTATTCTGCCTGCAGTCTAGAAAAGGCAGGTCAAAGAGCTAGAATTTGACAGTTTATCCAGCCCGTCCAAGAAAGAGAAGCTGAACTGGCAGACAAGGGTAGTCTGTTTGCCAGGAGAGTGCACTCTACTGGAGGACAGGAAGCCACAGAAGGCCTCTCACGGCCTTGAGGAAGCAGCCCTGAGGGCTCGGTAATTCTGTTTCCTCTCATTCCTTGCTACCAACGAGCCTCCTAATCTTCCATTTGACTTCTTAGGTATCGTATTCCCAGGAACAGAGTCATGAACAGAGATGAATGCACACTGAGGAGTTAGAGCTCTCGCTGTAAATGAATAAACTGGTGTCTGGTTTCCTAACTGACTGTTGTGAGTTTGACTAGTCTGAGTTTGTGCCGAAGGACCTGGTTACATCTAGGTTCGCTGACAAACAAGTTCCTAGACTCGTCAAGGACACACTGGACTCGGCCACGGTGACCCTCCCAAGGCATCCGGTGAAGCCCTCCTTCAGCAGCTTCAACACCAGTCAGACTAGCCTACATCAACAACTTGAGAAAACCCACAACTGGACAGTCAGACTGTGAACTGCAGGACCACAGCTACTACATGACAGCACTGAATATATCTGACTACTGTCCAAGTTTACAAATAAGAAGAAATCATAAAATATCGACATGCGGGCAAACCGCCATCTTGGTGAAAACCGTCACCTGATTTAGCATTCGAATCACCCTCCTATGTTTAGTTGGGGGGAGAAGAGAGGTGCTAGTTGAGTTTCAACATAATGACGTCAACTCCTGCTTCATTTGTGTTTTGCCTTCCCTGAAAAGCTAGGAGTGCTTTAAGGAGGCTGCATAACAAAGGACTCCTTACAAAGTCAGGGCATGGTCAGGGGAGTCAGGAAGACAGCCAGAGGGGAGTGTTTGATGCCCTAAATGCAATTAAAACACGTTGCCGTCACAAGTGTCACAGAAATTTTAATTTCCCAATTCCCTTGGAAACTAAACAATAGTTCAAAGAATCCACCTTCTCCAGAATCTGGTGGTAGGTCCAACTACCATTCCCTGGGGGCAAAATACTGAAGGACACCACCAAAATAAATGAGGAAATAAAGGAGACTGCAGACCATAGAAAGTGTAAACTCTGAGAAGAAAACATAGGAGCAAGTCTTCATAACCTACGGGAGGCAATGGTTTCTTAAATATAATATCAAAAGTACAAGCAAGGGGGGCTGGCCCCGTGGCTGAGTGGTTAAGTTTGCGCACTCCGCTGCAGGCGGCCCAGTGTTTCCTTGGTTCGAATCCTGGACGCGGACATGGCACTGCTCATCAAACCATGCTGAGGCAGCGTCCCACATGCCACAACTAGAAGGACCCACAACGAAGAATATGCAACTATGTACTGGGGGCTTTGGGGAGAAAAAGGAAAAAAATAAAATCTTTAACAAAAAGAAAGTACAAGCAAGGGAGGCCAGTCTCATGGCCTAATGGTTAAGTTCAGAACACTCTACTTGGGTGACCTGGGTTCAGATCTTGGGCGCAGACCTACACTCTACACCACTCGTTAGCCATGCTGTGGCAGTGACCCACATGTGAAATAGAGGAAGATGGCACAGATGTTAGCTCAGGGCTAATCTCTCTCAGCAAAACAAAACAAAACAAAAAAGGAGAGGCAACAGAAGAAAAAATAGACAAATTAAAACTTTTGTGCTGAAAATGATACCATCAAGAAAGTAAAAAGACAACCAAAAGAATTGGAGAAAACATTTATAAATAATATTTCTGATAAGGAACTTGGATCTAGACTATATAAAGAACTCTTACAACTCAACAACAAAAAGACAATAACTCAATTTCAAAATGGGCAAAGGATTTGGATAGACATTTCTCCAAAGAGGACATACAAATAGCCAGTAAGTACACTAAAAAAAATGCTCAACATCATTAGTCATTAGGGAAATGCAAATCAAGACTACAATGAGATACCACTCCATACCCACTAAATGACTATAATCAAAGACAGACAATAATAAGCATCAACAAGGAGATGGAGAAACTGGAAGCCTCGTACATTGCTGGTGGGAGTGTAAAATGGTTCAGTGACTTTGGAAAACAGTCTGGCAGTTCCTTAAAATGTTAAACAAAGACTTACCACATGACCCAGCAATTCTACTCCTACTACCTAAGGTGTAGTAGGTACACCTTGGTATTCCTATAGGTATATCACCCAAGAGAAATGAAAACGTCTACACAAACACTTGTACACAAATGTTCAGAGCAGCATTATCTGTAATAGCCAAAAGTAGAAATAACCCAAGTGCCCACTAGCTGATGAATGGATAAACAAAATGTGGTATATCTACAAAATGGAACATTACTCAACAGCAAAAAGAATGAAGTACTGATATGCGATACAACATGGATGACCCTTTCACTAAGTCAAAGAAGCCAGACACAAAAGACTATACATTGTCTGATTCCATTTATACAAGATCTAAAAATCATTTGTACACTTTAACTGGGTATATATTTATAGTATGTGAATTCTATCTCAATAAAGCTGTTCAAAAATCTATATACGACAAAAATAGCCATGTGTAAATTACCTGAGAATCTGGGTTTTGTTTTGTTTTGTTTTTTGAGGAAGATTAGCCCTGAGCTAACATCTGCTGCCAATCCTCCTCTTTTTTGCTGAGGAAGACTGGCCATGAGCTAACATCCGTGCCCATCTTCCTCTACTTTATATGTGGGACGCCTGCCACAGCATGGCTTGATAAGTGGCATGTGCATCAGCATCCAGGATCCGAACCAGCGAACCCCAGGCAGCTGAAGCAGTGCACGCAAACTTAACTGCTGTGCCACTGAGCTGGCCCCTGAAAATCTAGGATTTCTAGACATTCAATTCTAAGACTGTACTATCAGGAAAACAGGATAGACATGACAGAAACTAATCTGATCAATAATACTGTAACCTGGATGATGAAAGAATGAGTTGAGAGAATGGAAATGGTCTATGTGGAAATAAGGTAAGGCAGGACTTAAGAGCCAGATTTACCTTGTGGCTCTAGGACTGTCCAAGGCAGGAGCGTCCTGGGCAGACACTCACACGTCCCATTCTGTTGGCAGGTTTATCCCTTTAGTAGAGGTGAATTAACTGTTCCATCACACGATGATAGTTCTCATAAAGAACAGTTTACAAACTCCACTTATCTGATTTCAAACTCACCAGGCCACTTTCTGATTGCAAACAGACTTTTCTAACGGAAACGTGATGACCAGCTGATTCTGGCATACAGTTTACTAGAAATTAATAAATTAACCCTCTGATTTAGATTCACCTCCTATGATATTGGTTAGTATGAACCAATCCTCAAGAGACTGATTAACTTTGGTTGCTCTTAGCAAACTACTTCTCATCCTACAAAGCTCACAACCAGTGACTCTCAAGCATGAGGACATTCCCATAGCAGAATTCCTGAGAGGTTAATGTCCTGTGCACCTCAGGCAGGGGTGGGAGGAGCGAGGTGACTGTCAGAGGACTGTGAACCCCCCACCAAGATACGGCCAGCCTAGGAGGCCCAGACTGAGCAGCAGCAGCCTAGCTTTCTCCAATATCTCCCTCTCAGCTCTAACTTCCACGCTCTAAGATCCTTTCCAACATTCTATTATTTCATGTGATCCAACCTCACTTTACAGATGAAATAACTGGGGCCCACAGAGTTTGAGGATCTTACCTAAAATCACACAGCTAACTCACGGCAGAGCTAGAGCCGGAACCAAAGCCTTCTGCTTCCCAGCCCACTGTTTTGTTCATTATGTGGCACTGCCTTTCTAGCTACAGGCCATCTGAGTGCTCAGCCAGCATTTGTGGGAAGCCCCTTGCCCTTGCTGAGCAGCCTCCTTCCTATGCATAGGGTAGCATTTCAGGGCTCTAAAACTATTCATACACCATTTAACACCAACATTTATACTCAAGTCCAAAGAGATTTTTTTCGAATTTAAAAAAATTCCTATAGGAGCTGGCCCGGTAGCACCTTCCGCTTCAGCGGCCTGGGGTTAGGCGGTTCGGATCCCGGGTGTGGACATGGCACCGCTTGGCAAGCCATGCTGTGGCAGGCGTCCCACATATAAAGTAGAGGAAGATAGGCATGGATGTTAGCTCAGGGCTAATCTTCCTCAAGCAAAAAAGAGAAAGATTGGCAACAGATGTTAGCTCAGGGCAAATCTTCCTCAACAAAAAAAAAGAAAGAAAGAATGTACTATAAAAAGGCTTACAAAATCTAAACATTTATACCACAAACATACAACATGCAGCGTTCTCACTGAAAAGAATAAAAGTCACAAAATGTTTGGGCCATCTTTTAAAAAATCCAGGAAAATATCTATATACAAAACTCGAAAACTACATAAAGTTCAAAAACTTATGTCTTATTACTTGGTAGATGATCATAGATTTCACCTAATGTTAGCAAAGGATGTACCATTTAGCCTTATAAATATAAATCAAAGATCTAAAATTCTAAATACAGTTTGCTATGCAATGGAATGTAGAAAATAAAGGGCTCGTTCCAAATATCCTGATCTTGCGGGGGAGGGAAAATAAATATGTAATCGGAATTTTCCCCATGATCCCAGGAAGATTCGTTTCTTGCCTAGTTTTATTTACTTTCTCAGTATTAGAAAGAATTGTTTACTTTACACCCCTCAGGGACAACTTCACAGACAACGGATGCAGAAGGCCGGCCAGGTCTCTGCTTACAGGCAGCTGCCCCGGGAGGGAGGCCCGAGGCAGTCATCTGTAAGGGCTCAGAGGTTTGTTGCCGGCGTCCTCCTCTGTTATGCAAAACTAGGTTTGCTTACAATGTCCCCAGTCCCTTTAAAGGCAGGCGGCAGGAGGGAGGCCGCGGGGATGTCGACCCCAGCGGGGCTTCAAGGCCGCCAGCTAGCACAGCCGCTCCCCCAGGCCAAGTGGCCCGCAGGGGCCCCAAGCTGCGGGCGAGCGCGCAGGGCGGCCGAAGCCCGGAAGTGGGCTTCACTGACCGGTCTCGAGCGGCACACGCGTGCGGACGCCGGGGCCAGCGCTGCGGGGGCGGGCTGTGTGGGCATGGCCGCGGCCGGAGGCGGCCAGGGTCTGCGCCCGCCGGGAGGGAGCCAGGCCGGGGCCCCGCGGGGTCCTCGTCAGGCTGGAGCCACAGCTCCTCGAGGCGCCGCGCAGGCGGCCCGTCAGGAGAGGGCGAGGGAGCGGGCGATGGCGCGGCCGGCCAGCAGGTCACCCCCGCCCCTGCGAGGGCGGCGCGGGCTTGCACACGGGGCACTCCTGAAGACCGCGGGGCCACTCTCCGCTTCGGGCACGGACCCCGCCATCGGCCGCTGGAGGGGCAGGGCAGGGCAGGCCGGCGACAGCCCCCGCGGAAGCGCCATGCCACCAAGGCTGGGAAGGCGGCTGCTGCGCCCCGCCCTGGAGCGCGCCCGTGCTGCTCCTCGGCTTCGGCCCGCCGCGCCGTCCTGCACGCTCCCCGGAGACGCTTTCCTAGATTCTAATGATTCCACTTTAAAGGAATTTATTACGCTGCAAGTCCTGTTATTAATTCCAACAGTAATATAAAGAAGCAAGACACAACTTTAGAGGTGTTTTTAGTCACCTATGGAGTCTAGAAGCTTTCATCGCTAATGATCCTACAGAGGTAGACTAGAGCTACAGAATTTCCTGAATTAGAAAACATTCACATGAAAAAGGAAATATGAAAGCGATATATGTTGGGTATAGGTTCTAAACTGACTAACCATGATATCATAGCATATAACACCACAAAACTGTTCCTTTGTTCCTTCCTGCCTTCAAATATTTAATAAAGGATTATTATGCACCCAGCCCTATGCTAGGAACTTCTGATATAATGGTCATAATAAACAGCCTTGGTTGCTGTTCTCATGGAGCTTACTCTAGGGGAGGAGAGAAACAAATCAATCATTGCCAAAAAACCAGAAAGAAACGGGTAACTGAAAATCGGGACCAGTGCTCTGAAGAAAATTATTCTGTAGGCAATGGAGGTTTTTAAGTGGCACAGCAGCATGTTGGGATCTGCATTTTAGGACAAGGAAAAAATCTTGTAGCTCCATGCAATTACAGTGTAGAGAGGTATCTGACGCAGCAGGACCAAATTACTACATAGAAATACAATGTTAACATTCTTCTAATTCTTAGGAAAGGTGCCAAGGAATTTTCAGTGATTATAAATCCAAGGCCGGTTTTATTGCTGACGGCCTGAAAGCACTTTGGTCCAACCATAGCCGAGGGCCTCGGTTCAGCACATACTAACTCCAGACACTGCTGAGTTAACATCAGAGCCCTTTCCTTTCCAGTCTTCCTTCCATGGCCCTGCCAAGACTTCAGAGTCCAGACCATCAGTATCACAGTCAGTACAGCTGTCCACTTACTTCAAAAGAGGAGACTCTGCTCACCTGATTATCTAGTTTCAGCTGGCGAAGCTTCATGGTCTCATCTTCAAAGGCACTGTTTTTAAAAAAATGAAAAGAAAGCATGTAAAGAGAAAATCCTTTTAAACCACGTCAACTTCATCTTTTGGTGTATGTACTCCTGTGGGCTATTTGGAACCAA
The DNA here is from genome assembly GCF_037783145.1 of Equus przewalskii. NCBI lineage: Eukaryota > Metazoa > Chordata > Mammalia > Perissodactyla > Equidae > Equus > Equus przewalskii. The sequence continues at coordinate 31,972,309 of NC_091835.1, read as the reverse complement.
TTAATTCCACCTTCGGAAAAGAATCAGTTTCTAGACGCTATCCCCACTGACTGCAGGCGGACTTTCCACCCTCAACGCCACAATTATTCCGCAGAGGACCTGAGGAGACTGAGACACCCAAAGGATAAGGAAAAGATGTAGAAAACAGACTCCATGCATGCAGGGGTTTTTGTTCTTTAAAACCATATATTGAGTGCTTATTCCGGTCACAGTGCTAAGTATTCCACATGCATTATTTTATTTACTTCTCAAAACAACCCTATGAATTAAGTACTATTATTTTCTACACTTTGAAGATGAAGAAACAGACTTTGAAAGCTGTGCATAAGATTAAACAGCAGAAACAGACGTTAATCCTGGTCTCTTCAAGTCTAAATTCCACTTAAAAATCAAACTTATTTTACTGCTTTTTTGGATCTGGTTTAGGAGAGGGAGAATTAGACCATATCCAGCATCTTACTCTAGCCCACTGACTTCCCTAAGGTCTACCAAGTCATTTAACTTCTCTTCAGGTTTGCCAGTAATAAAACATTATGCCAATCATCAAAGGAGACTCTAAGTGTAGACGAACAGACGGGATTTAATAGCACTAGAAGACAGATTTGTTTGATGGAATAAAACAACAACAAAAAAAATGGAATCAAATTACTGTCTTCAATTGATAAAACAAACCCTTTCGAATTTTTTTTTCTTTTAAAAGATTGGCACCTGATGGGGCCAGCCCGGTGGCGCAGCGGTTAAGTTTGCACGTTCCACTTTGGTGGCCTGGGGTTGGCCAGTTTGGATCCTGGGTGTGGACATGGCACCGCCTAGCAAGCCATGCTGTGGCAGGCGTCCCACGTATAAAGTAGAGGAAGATAGGTACAGATGTTAGCTCTGGACCAGTCTTCCTCAGCAAAAAGAGGAGGATTGGCAGCAGATGTTAGCTCAGGGCTAATCTTCCTCAAAAAAAAAAAAAAAAGATTGGCACCTAAAAAAGGATAAAGGGGCACATATGTTATGGCGATGGATAAATATTGGACTACTGGGGGTAAGCACATGAAGTGTATTCAGGAATTGATAAACAATAATGTACACCTGAAATTACACAATGTTATAAACCATTATCAAATCAAATTACTTGAAAAATAAATAAATAAAGATTGGCACCTGAGCTAACATCTGTTGCCAATCCCTTTTTTTTCCCCCTTCTTCTTCTCCCCAAAGCCCCCTAGTACATAGTTGTATATTCTAGTTGTGACTGCCTCCGGCTCTGCTATGTGGGATGCCGCCTCAGCATGGCCTGATAAGCGGTGCCATGTCCGTGCCCAGGAACTGAACTGGCGAAACCCTGGGCCGCCAAAGCAGAGTGCGAGAACTTAACCACTCGGCCACAGGGCCGGCCCCTGAACTATTTTTTTTTTCACTCTGTGAAGCCTTTTCTATTTTTCACAATTTCCTAATCTAAGATTTTATTTTGTGACTCAGCTTTCTTGGAACGGGTAAAGTATGAAAGAAGGCAGAAATGGTTCTCAGTTATTTATATTATAAATTTTTACTTGGAGCTTACTGTCAGAAAAAAATGCAAATACAAGGTCCCACTGAAGAAGACAAAGCCCATGGCTACAAAGGGAAGCCCAGCTCTGCCTGCATTTGGGGTAAATACACCAAAGCATCTGTCCATAGTTTAATGGTTGACTACTGCATTCCTACATTTTACAAGGTTTTATGCATTTTAATAATACATAGCAACTTGGAATTTGCATACCATCTCCAAGATCCTTCCTGCCTACTAACCTATAAGCAAATTTAACAACCCCTTAGATATTCTCTGACAGTCGCCTCTATTAATTCTCTTACAACCTTTACGTTAAAACAAAGCAAAAACAACTTCCAGCCAGGCCTGTGTGGCCCTACATGTCTCCTCGATGTGTTCATGTTTTACTTGTTCTTAATCCTCATTCACATAGTTTTAAATCCTAGCTTTATGTATACATTGCTAGAATATTATTAGTATTCAGTGGATATTAGTATAAATTTGAAAAAGTTCTACATAAAATGACAAAAACATTAGGAACATTATATAGGAAAGTCTAAGTGTAAAAAAATTCACTGTCATGGACTAGCATTTTCAACAGCTACTGTTATGAATCTGCTTATCCTCCAACTCACTCTCCCCTAATCACTAAACGAGAATTACAAAACCCTCTAGCCATGGAAAAAAAATCACACTACCCACCCAGCACCCCCACCAACGCCAAAACCTCCTCAATAAGGCTAAATTCTGATACACAACTAAAGGCTTCAAACGTTTCTCTTAAGGCCTCTAACAGGAAAGAAAACAGGTGTGTCTTCAATGCCCCATCTTGACACGGCTTAATTGCTTTCATCAAGCCTGGGCAAGCTGAACAGACATTTTAAATAAACAGGGTATAATCAACGCATTTTGACCTCAACAGAGAGGCACTAAAGAGACACTATATAATCATAACATTTAGATACCTCCTATACATCAAAAGCTACACTTTCTCTGAGCTCTGGTTTTAAATTACAACTCAACAGAAATAATAAAAATATTTTATAAACTTACCTTAAATCTGAACTAGAATTTCCAGTCTAAACTGGAATACGATTTTACTAAATTTGCATTTTTTTCCTTTAATACTCTCTTTCCTTCATTTCAAACTCAGTTGTTGAATACAAGCCTAACCAAGCCTGGTTAGTAAATCTATACGAAACAGAAAAAATTCCTACAGAGTAAAAGAAATGCAATTACTGTTTTCCTCCCTTTTTTCTCATAGGAAATTTCCTGTTTACTTGGTACAAACAGGGAAAACCCTAAACATACATCTTGGAGAAACAAAGATCTGTCGCTCCTGTGGCTCAGTTTAACACCCACAGAACACCATGCTCTTGAACTACTTTCCAGCTACCTTCCAGCCAAAGTCTAAACTGAAGATGCACATAAAGCTTTACCACTGCAGGAGACACACAAGGATTTTTCTGAGAATGTGTCCCAACTACCCATCTTTGTTTACAGACACCAAAAAGTTTCCAATTCCTCTATCACTTATTCACCTAACAAATATTTGGCAAAAGTCTGCTAAAAGACGTGTCTCCTCATCTACTCCTATATTCATACTTTTAAGAATCACAAGATAAACTGAAAACAAATGAATAATACAACAGAATGTTATACATCAATGAAAATGAATGAACTTCACCCTACTACAAATCCATGAATTGACTGTAAACACAATGTTAAACAAAAGAGGAAACAGACAAAACAATACATTTATTAAGCTTCTTTTTGTATAAAGTTCAAAAACATGATAAACTAGATTGCATACAGAATACACACATAGGACAAAATTATAATTAAAAAAATGAATATCTCAAAAGTCAGAGCAGACTCATACATCTATGGCCAATCGATTTTTGACAAGGGTGCCAAGATCATTCAATGAGGAAAGAAGAGTCTCTTCAACAAGTGGTGCCTGACAACTAGACATCCACAGGCAAAAGAATGAAGTAGGACCTCTGTTTCACACCACTTACAAAAAATTAATTCAAAATGGATCAAAGACCTAAATGTAAGAGCTAAAACTATAAAACTCTTAGAAGAAAACACAAGAATAAATCTTCATAACATTGGATTTGGCAATTGATTCCTAGATATGACACCAAAAGCATGAGCAACAAAAGATAAATTAGACTCCGTAAAATTAAAAACTTTTGTCATCTAAGGACATTATCAAGAAAATGAAAAGATAGCCCACGGAATGTGAGAAAACATTTGCAAATCATATACCTGATAAGGGTCTAGTGTTCGGAATATAGAAAGAACTCTTGCGGCTCAACAACCAAAAGACAAGCAACCAATTGTCTTAAATGTGCAAAAGATCTGAACAGACATTTCTCCATAGTAGATACACAAATGGCCAATAAGCACATGAAAAGATTCTGGACACCATTAGTCATCAGGGAAATGTAAATCAAAACCACAATGAGGGGCCGGCCCTGTGGCCGAGTGGTTAAGTTTGCGCGCTCTGCTTCCCCGATCCCGCATTTCACTGGTTCAGATCCTGGGCGCAGACATGGCACCGCTGATTAGGCCACGCTGAGGCGGCGTCCCACATGCCACAACTGGAAGGACCCATAGCTAAAATGTACAACTATGTGCCGGGGGGGGGTTTGGGGAGAAGAAGCAGGGAAAGAAAAAAAGAAGAAGAAGAAAATTGGCAACAGTTGTTAGCTCAGGTACCAATCTGAAAAAAAAAAACCCAAAACACAATGAGATACCACTTCATACGCACTAGGATGGCTATTAATAAAAAAGACGTAATAACAAGTATTGGTGAGGATATAGAGAAACCAGAATCCTCATATACGGCTGGTGAGAAGGTGAAATGGTGCAGACATTTCGAAAACAGTCTGGTAGTTTTTCAAATGATTAAACATAAAGTTACCATACGACCCAGAATTCCACTCCTAAGTATATATCCAAGAGAAATGAAATGAAAAAATATACACTCACAGAAAAACTTGTACACATTTTTTTCTTTATAGCATTTCTTCAACAGAAAGAATTTTTGAAATAGTATATGTGTTATAAGAAGACTGCTGGTGCCAAACCCTTTTTTTTTTTTGCTGAGGAAGGTTAGTCCTGAGCTAACATCTAAGCCAGTCTTCCTCTATTTTATACGTGGCTCACTGCCACAGCATGGGGTGCACTGATGATATCTGACTATGAACTGCACATTACATGACTATTACATGAATGTGAAATGTCGCACATGTGATAACAGTATTGTGGTCATGTAGGAGCATGCCTTTGTGAGTAGGAATGGGGCAGAAATAACGAGGGAATGGGAACAGGTAAGAAGTATGGAGGAGCCACACTTCTCTGAGCATCCATGAGTCCATAAAGATACGAATGAAAAATGAATGAATAAAGGGAGAGAGGGGACAGCTCTTCCTTACAGAAAAAATATCCAATTAATACAGATTAAAGGAATGAAGGAAATAGAAAATCACCATTAGGCAAACATCATAGTAATAACTGTTGCAGAAGCAAGAAGCATCAATGGATTCTAAAATTAGTAGGTGACAGTATAACAAGAAACAGGATATCTGTCCACGAGATAATTACTGATTACAAAGGGAAAAACAAGAACTTTATAGTGGAGAAACCTGGGAAGCGCTGGCCTGGTGGCGCAGCAGTTAAGTGCGCACATTCTGCTTCTCGGTGGCCCGGGGCTCGCCAGTTCGGATCCTGGGTATGGACACGGCACCGCTTGGCAAAAGCCATGCTGTGGTAGGCATCCCACATATAAAGTAGAGGAAGATGGGCACGGATGTTAGCTTAGGGCCAGTCTTCCTCAGCAAAAAGAGGAGGATTGGCAGTAATTAGATCAGGGCTAATCTTCCTCAAAAAAAAAGGAAAGAAAGAAAGAAAGAAACCTGGGAGACAGCACCTTAACAAAGTGATTAAAATTAACATCCCCACCAGTAACTAGACACAGCAACATCATATTCCTCCTGATACGATGCACTGAGAAGGGCACAACAGCAGGTCTGTGGTATTTTTGCCCAAAATGCATAATCTTATTTTAATCATGAGGAAACACCAGATAAACCCAAACTGAGGAACATTCTACAAAATAACTGGCCAGGCCAGTACTCTTCAAAAGTGTCAAGGCAAAAAAAGACTAAGAAACTATGCAGGTTGGAGAAGACTAGAGGGACATGAGAACGAAATACAGCACAGGATCCTGTATTTGGATCCTGGATCAGAAAAGGGACCTTAGCGGGAAAACTGGCAAAATTCAAATAAGGCCTGTGGATTGGTTAATGGTACCACATCAGTATGAATGTCTTGGTTTTGACAACTGTACTACGGTTATGTATGATATAAACGTTAAGGACAACTTGTTGAAGGGCATACAGGAATTCTCTTATATTTTCACAACTTTTCTGTAAATCTAAAAAGATTTTTTAAAGTGAGATACTAAAAAATAAATGTTCAGCGATGAATCTAGGTGAAGGGGCTAGGTTATCAATTGTACTTTTCTTGCAACTTTCCAGCATATTTCAGTTTTTTTGAAATAAAAGGGAAAAAAGGAAATAGATATTTTGCTAAATGTCTATTTCACAATCAAGGACTGAGTACACTTAAAAATCCACACGCCCTTTAATCTAGCACCTAAACTACACACGCTGTATTTCTAAGGAGTGGAGTTGGCACGAAACAATAAAGAAATGCGCCCAAGACCAAATATCTGAGAACGTGGAGTCCACCTTAGAACACGGCTCACTCTATTGCTAGTCTAGGGCTGTCCCTGCCCAACCATGCCCAACAGTCTGAAGCATTCAATGACACATGAATGACCTGCGGGATTCTAGGATTACTCTACACTCTCAGCATTCCTGTCAGGTTCTCTAAGCCTGCAAAAGCCAATAAATTTTCCTAGCTGCCACTAACACAAAATCCATTGCTGCTACACAGTCAGGGTGTCCTTCTTGCTGCCTCCTACACTGTGCTGGATAATAAGGATGCTGTCATCAGCACTCAGCTGCAATTTGGCCAATGATGCAGGAGGCTAAACAGGCTCCTTCTGTGGTGCTAGAGGGAATAAACACCGTCCCTGCCAGGACGGCAGCAGGATGAGACTTGCAAACATGAAGGCTATGTGCAGCCTGTGACTTTTCGAATAGTAACCTGAGTGAACACTTCCTTTACTGACTATCACATTGTTTCACAATATCATAAATGATACTTTCCAGCCTCAGAAATTAGTTGTAGTTAGAAACAAATGAGAAGGGAAGGCTTAGACTACTTTATTAAATAAATGCAATAAATTTCAAGGTGGATTGATGAAGAGACAATTTAGAAGGTAATTTATTCATTTCAGCTAGAAGAATTCATAGCGGTAAATCTTTAGTAATTAGCTGCCTGGATGAAGTTAAAATAAACACAATTTATAAAAATTTGGTTCAACCCAACCTATCAGAAATAAATGTACTATGTGTGACAAAGAATCATTAGAAAAACGATATTGTGGGGGATCAGAATTTGCCACCCCAAAATGTGTCTGTTTAGCGTCATTATTATTATTTTTTTTTTTAAAGATTTTATTTTTTCCTTTTTCTCTCCAATGCCCCCCGGTACATAGTTGTGTATTCTTCGTTGGGGGTTCTTCTAGTTGTGGCATGTGGGACGCTGCCTCAGCGTGGTCTGATGAGCAGTGCCATGTCCGCGCCCAGGATTCGAACCAACGAAACACTGGGCTGCCTGCAGCGGAGCGCGCGAACTTAACCACTCGGCCACGGGGCCAGCCCCTAGCATCATTATTTTTAAAAGCAAAAGACTCAGAAAGAAACTCTGACCTCCTCCCTAACTGCCTAAAGGAATTTAAGGTAGAAGGCCTGTTCCAGGAAGGAGCTATCAACATTAGATAACAATAGTAGAACATGAACTGGGTGTGGTAGACAGGGAGGAACCTAGCAAGGCCCATTTGACCAAAGTCTTCCTCATGTCACACTGTCTTTGCAAGGCATGGCAAACACTTTTCTACCTAAGGTTTGCCTTTTCATTTCCATGTCAATTGCCTTCCTCCCCTTTAAATTTCAAAACCACTACCCCAACATCCTCCTCTGTCTTTAGCTGAAGATGATATTTAAAGTAGTGGCTTCAGCCATTTTGGTGAGTTACTCAGTTTTCCTGGGTTTCTCCCATGTAATAAATTATACACTCTTAAATGTTTGATTTTCTCCTGTTATTCTGTCTCATGTCAATTTCATTCTTAGACCAGCCAGAAGAACCCAGAGGGTAGAGAAATCCTCTTCCTCCCCTACAACTGACCATACCAAACACTGGTGAGGATATAGAGCAACTCACACTGCTGGGCAGCCAGGAGTTGTACATAAAATGTACCACCACTCTGGAAAACAGTCCATTTCTTTAAAAGGTCAAACATATACCTACCACTTGATCCAGCCACGCCACTCCTAGATATTTATCTGTGAAATGAAAGTATATGTCCACAAAGAAACCTATATGTGAATGTTCACAGTAGCTTTATTTATTTTTTTTTAAAGATTGGCACCTGAGCTAACAACTGTTGCCAATCTTTGTTTTCTTTCTGCTTTTTCTCCCCAAATCCCCCCAGTACACAGCTGCATATTCTAGTTGTGGGTCCCGCTAGCTGTGTAGTTGTGGCATGTGAGATGCCACCTCACCATGGCCTGACAAGCAGTGTCACCTCCGCGCCCAGGATCCAAACCAGCAAAACCCTGGGCCACCGAAGCGGAGCACGAGAACTTAACCACTCGGCCATGGGGCTGGGCCCCAGCAGCTTTATTTTTAATAGCCCAAAACTGAAAACAACCCCAGTATCCATCAGCAGGTGAATGGATAAACAAATTTTATGTAGTATACTATCCAGCAATAGAAAGGAAAAAGTTACTGATACACACAACAAAATGGATCAATCTCACCATCATTCTGCTAAGTACAAAAAAAAGACAACATACTGTAAGATTACATTTATATAAAATTCTAGAAAATACAAACTAATCAATAGTGACGAAAAAGGAGATCAGTGGGTATCTGAGAGATGGACTGCAAAAGGACAGGAGGAAACGACGGGAGTGTGTTCATTATCTTGACGACAGTAAGAGTTTCACAGGTGTACACACATCATTTACATGTACAGTTTAAATGCAAAGTTTGATGTACGCCAAGTATACTTCAATAAAGCTATCTTTAAAAGTTACATACAAAGGGAGTCAAATAATTCAGAATGAGTGTTAACGTTAAATCTATGCAAACTATACATTTTATTAATTTTTAAGTTCTTTTCAGAATTTGTAGTTTTCTCTTTTTATTGCAGTAACATTGGTTTATAACATTATATAAATTTTGGGTGTACATCATTATATTTCAATTTCTGTGTAGATTACATCACGTTCACCACCCAAAGACTAATTACAATCCATCACCACCATGTGTCTAATCACCCCTTTCACCCTCCTCCCTTCCCCTCTGATGACCACCAATCCAACCTCTGTCTCTAGGTGACTGTTTCTCCTTGTTTTTATCTTCTACTTATGAGTGAGATCATATAGCATTTGACTTTCTCCCTCTGACTTATTTCACTTAGCATAATACACTCAAGGTCCATCCACATTGTCACAAATGGCCAGACTTCGTCGTTTCTTATGGCTGAGTAGTATTCCATTGTGTATACAGACCACATCTTATTTATCCACTCATCCCTTGATGGGCACCTAGGTTGCTTCCCAGTCTTGGCTATTGTGAGTAATGCTGCAATGAACACAGGGATGCATATATCTTTACATATTCGTGTTTTCGTGTTCCTTGCATAAGTACCCAGAAGTGGAATAGCTGGATTGTATGGTAGTTCTGTTAGTAATTTTTTGAGGACTTTCCATACTGTTTTCCATAGTGACTGCACCAGTTTGCACTCCCACTACCAGTGTATGCAAGTTCTCTTTTCTCTACATCCTCTCCAACACTTGTTATTTCCTGTCTTGTTAATTATAGCCATTATGAGAAGCATGAGGTGATATCTCATTGTAGTTTTGATTTGCATTTCCCTGATAATTACTGATGTTGAACATCTTTTCATGTGCCTGTTGGTCATCCGTTATATATAATGTTATATAATGTTCTTTGGGGAAATGTCTGTTCATATCTTTTGCCCATCTTTTGATTAGGTTGTTAGTTTCTTTGTTGTTGAGACACATGAGTTCTTTATATATTTTAGCTATTAATCCCTCATCAGATATATAGTTTGCAAATATCTTCTCCCAATTTTTAGGCTACCTTTTCATTTTGTTGATGGTTTCCTTTGCTGTGCAGCAGCTTTTTAGTTTGATGTAGTCCCATTTGTTTATTTTTTCTACTGTTTCCCTTGCCCAGTCAGACATGGTACTTGAAAATATGCTGCTAAGACTAATGTCAAAGAGCGTACTGCCTGTGTTTTCTTCTAGAATTTTCATGGTTTCAGGTCTTACATTCAAGTCTTTATTCCATTTTGAGTTAATTTTTGTGTATGGTGTAAGATAATGGTCTACTTTCATTCTTTTGCATGTGGCTGTCCAGTTTTCCCAGCATCATTTACTGAAGTGACTTTTCTTTCTCCATTGTATGTTCCTGGCTCCCTTGTCAAAAATTAGCTGTCCACACCACAGATCTGTAGGTTTATTTCTGGGCTCTTGATTCTGTTCCACTGATCTGTGTGTGTTAGTACTGTTTTTGTATAATTAACATGCTGTTTTGATTACTAGAGCTTTGCAGTATATTTTGAAATCAGAGAGTATGATACCTCCGGCTTTCTTCTTTTTTCTCAGGATTCCTTTGGCTATTTGTGGTCTTATGTTTTTCTACATAAATTTTAGTATTCTTTGTTCTGTTTCTGTGAAAAACGTCATTGGAACTTTGAGAGGGATTGCACTGAATCTGTAGATTGCTTTAGGAAGTTTGGATGTTTTAATTATGTTAATTCTTCCAATCTAAGAGCATGGAATATCTTTCCATTTCTCTGTGTTGTCTATTTCTTTCAGTGCCTTATAGTTTTCAGTGTACAGGTCTTTCACCTCTTTGGTGAAGTTTTATTCTTTATCCTAGGCATTTTATGCTTTTTGTTGCAATAACAAATGGGATTGTATTCTTTTTTTTTTTTTCCAGTGAGGAAGATTGTCCCTGAGCTAACATCTGTGCCCATCTTCCTCTATTTTCTATGTGGGATGCTGCCACAGCATGGCTTGAGTGGTGCATAGGTCTGCACCCAGGATCCAAAGCTGCAAACCCCAGGCTGCTGAAGCAGAGCGTGCAAACTTAACCACTATGCCACTGGGCCAGCCCTGGGATTGTGTTCTTAATTTCTCTTTCTGCTACTTCATTGTTAGTGTATAGAAATGCAACTGATTTTTGTATGCTGATTTTGTATTCTGTGACTTGACCATATTCATTTATTATTTCTAAAAGTTTTTTGGTGGGTTCTTTAGGGTTTTCTATGTATAAAATTATGTCATCTGCAAACAGTGACAGTTTCACTTCTTCCTTTCCAATTTGGATCCCTTTTCTTTCTTTTCCTTGCCTGACTGCTCTGGCTAGGACTTCTAGTACTATGTTATAAGAGTGGTAGTAATGGGCATCCTTGTCTGGTTCTTGTTCTTAGAGGGATAGCTTTCAGTTTTTCTCCATTGAGAATATTAGCTGTGGGTTTGTCATAATTTATGCCTTCATTATGTTGAGGAACTTTCTTTCTATACCCATTTTATTCAAAGTTTTTATCATAAATAGATGCTGTATCTTGTCAAATGCTTTCACTGCATCTGCTGAGATAATCATGTGACTTTTTTTCTTCATTTTGCGAATGTGCTGTATCACGTTGATTGATTTGCAGATGTTGAACCATCCCTGCATCCCTTGAATAAATCCCACTTGATCATGGTGTATGATCTTTTTAATGTATCATTCTATTCAATTTGCTGGTATCTTATTGATGATTTCTGCATCTATGTTCACCAGTGATACTGGCCTGTAATTTTCTTTTTGTCTTATCCTTGTCTGGTTTTGGTATCAGGGTAATGTTGGCTTCATAGAATATGCTAGGGAGCTTCCCTTCCTCTTCAGTTTTTTGAAAGAGTTTGAGAAGAATAGGAGTTTTCTTTTTATTTGGGGGGGGGGGGGTGGTGAAGAAGATTAGCCCTGAGCTAACATCTATGCCGGTCTTCCTCCACTTTGTATGTGGGATGTCTCCACAGCATGGCTGATGAGTGGAGCAGGTCCACACTCTGAACCCAAACTTGCAAACCAGGGCCACCAAAGCAGAGTGCACTGGACTTAACCACTTCACCACAGGGCCGGCCCCAAGGACAGGTACTAAGTCTTCTTTGACTGTTTGGTAGAATTCACCAGGGAAGCCGTCTGGTTCTGGAATTTTATTTTTTAGCAGGTTTTTGATTATTGTTTCGATCTCTCTACTCGTGATTGGTTTATTCAGATTTTCTATTTCTTCTTGATTCACTTTTAGAATGTCATATGATTCTAAGAATTTACCCATTTCTTCTAGATTATCCAGTTTTTCGGTGTATAGCTTTTCATAGTATTCTCTTATAATCTGTTGTAGTTCTGTGGTGTCCACTGTAATTTTTCCTCTTTCATTTCTGATTTTATTTATTTGAGCCTTGTCTCTTTTTTCTTGGTGAGTCTAGCTAAAGGTTTGTCAATCTTATCTTTTGAAAGAACGAGCTCTTGGTTTCATTGATTTTTTTTTTTTTTTTTTTTTTTTTAGTGTCTATTCCATGTATTTCTGCTCTGATTTTTATTGCCTTCCTTCTACTGATTTTGGGCTTTGTTTGTTCTTCTTTTTCCAGTTCACTAAGGTGCACTGTTAGGTTGTTTAGTTGAGATTTTTCTTGTTTGTTGAGGTAGGCCTGTATAGCTATAAACTTCCTTCTTAGAAGTGCTTTTGCTGTATGCCATAGATTTTGGCATGTTGTGTCTTTATTTTCACTTGTCTTCAGGTATTTTTTTTATTTCTCCTTTGATTCCTTTGTTGACCCAATCGTCGTTCAGTAGCATTTTGTTTAATCTCCACACATTTGTGGATTTTCTGATTTTCTTCCTGTAGTTGATTTCTAACTATTAATTTCATAACACTGTGGTCAGGAATGATGCTTGGTATCATTTCAAGTTTCTTAAGTTTATCGAGACTTCTTATGTGGCCTAATATGTGATCTATCCTGGAGAATGTTCCATGTGCATTTGAAAAGAATGTGTAGCCTGTGGTTTTTGGATGAAATGTTCTGTATATATCCACTAAGTCCATCTGGTCTAATGTGTCATTTAAAGCCAGTGTTTCCTTATAAATATCTATGCACCCAATACAGGTGCACCTAAATATATAAAGCAATTATTAACAGACATAAAAGGAGGAACAGACAGTAACACAATAATAGTAGGGGATTTTAACACTCCACTTACACCAATAGATCATCCAAAGAAAAGATCAATAAGTGTTATATCCTCTTGTTGGTTTGTTCCCTTTATCATTATGTAGTGCCCTTCTTTGTCTCTCATCACAGTTTTTGTTTTAAAGTGTGTTTTGTCTGACATAAGTATTGCTACCTCAGTTTTCTTTTCATTGCCATTTGCATGGAGTATCTTTTCCCACCCCTTCACTTGCAGTTTATTTGTAGTCTGAAGTGTGTCTCTTGTATGCAGCATATATATGGGTCTTGTTTTTTTATCCAATTGGCCACGCTATGCCTTTTGATTGAAGCATTTAGTCTACTGACATTTAAAGTACTGTTAATAAGAATGTACTTATTGCCATTTGGTTACTTTTTTTCTGGATGTTTTAGTCATTCTTCTCTGTTCCTTTTTTCTTCTCTTGCTCTCTTCCCTGTGGATTGATGGCTTTCTTTAGTATTACATTTAGCTTCCTTTCTCTTAATTTTTTTGTGTATTTACTACAGGTTACTGGTTTGTGATTACCATGAGGTTCATATATAATAACTTGCATATACAGCAATCTATATGAAGTTCATGATCTCTTTAGTTTGACCTCTTGCTAAAAAGCTCTACTCTTTTACTCGCCTCCTCCCACATTTTATGTTTTCGACATCATATCTAAGCTCTTTTTTTGTGCATGTGTATCAGTTACCCTCTTACCATGGAAATAGATAATTTTAGAAGTTTTGTCTTTTGACCTTCATATTAGCTTCATAGGTGGTTGATCTGCTACCCTTACTGTATATTTACATTTACCAGGGATTTTACTGCTTTTTTGGGGGGGGGGGTAATTTTCTTCTTATTATTAGTGGTCTTCTCTTTTCCACTTAAATAAGTCCCTTTGGCATTTCCTGTAAGGCTGGTTTCTTGGTGATAAACTCCTTTGGTTTTTGCTTGTCTGGGAAACTATCTCTCCATCCATTCTGAACAATAACCTTCCCAGGTAGAGTATCCTTGGCTGGAGGTTTCTTCCTTTTGGCACTTTAAATATATCATGCCATTCCCTTCTAGCCTGTGATGATTATGCTGAGAAGTCAGCTGATAACCTTATGGGGTTTCCTTTGTATGTACCTTGTTGCCTTTCTCTTGTGGCTTTTAGGATTCTCTCTGTAATTCCTGACATTCTAATTACAACGTGTCTTCGTGTGGGCCTCTTTGGGTTTATCTTGTTTGGTGCTCTCTGTGCTTCCTGTATCTAGATGTCTGTTTCCTTCTGGGACATCTATAATATGTAAGTGCACCTGATGTTGTCTCAGAGGTCCCTTAGACTATCTCATTCTTTTCAATTCTTCTTTCTTTTATCTATTCAGCTTGGGTGATTTCTTCTAGTCTTTAGTCCAGCTTGCTGATGCATTCTTCTGTATCATCTACTCTGCTATTGAGTCCCTATAGTGAATTTTTCATTTCCAGTATTGTATTATTCATTTCTGATTGGTTCTTTTCAATATTTTCCAGTTTTTTGTTGAAGTTCTCACTGAGTTCATCCAGTCTTCTACCAAGATCAGTGAGCATCCTTATGACTCTTAGTTTGTACTCTTTGTCAGGTAGATTGTTTATCTCTGTTTTGTTTAGCTCTTTTTCTGGGGTTTTGTCCTGTTCTCTTATTTGTAACGTATTCCTTTGTCTCCTCATTTTGCCTCTTTCTCTGTGATTATATCTATGTATTAGGTAGGTCAGCTATGTCTCCCAATCTTGGAGAGGTGGCCTTATCTAAGAGATGCCTTATGAGGCCCAGCAGTGTGGTTCCCTCTTGTCACCAGTTCCAAATGTTCAAGGAGTGTTCCCTGTGTGGGCTATGTGTGTCCTTCTGTTATGACAGGGTTGCTCTTGCTGCAGGTGCCTGGGGAGGCTAGGCTGTCCCCCTGGTTGGCTAGTTGTAATGCTCAGCTGCATGTGGCTGCTATGGACCCTTCACTCACTTTATCAGGCATGGGGAGCCCCAGCACAGTTGGCTGCAAGGCCTAAAAGAACATTCCTGTTGCAGTTTTTCTGTTAAGTAAGTAGGCTCCCAGCATGGCTGGTTGGTAGGCTCAGGAACTTAAGATTGCTACAGGTCCCAAGCCCGAGAGGCTGTTGTCTCCTCTCGCAGGGTTGCAGCTGAGTGGGGCCAGCCCCAGGCATACAGCCACCCAGCTGTTTCAGACTTTGGAAAGTGTGGCTGATGCCCTATGTGGCTGTTTGAGAATCACAAGTCTGCTGCAGCTGACAAGCTCCATCGCCCTCAGGGCCAAACACCCCATGAACACAGTCCTGCCCCATGCATGTACCCTGACTCAGTGAAGTAGACCCAGTCGCCCCATTGCAGAGACCCCACACAGTCCACCAGCGCCCTACACACTCTACCACTACAGGACTGCCTCTCACACATGCCCTGCCCAGCAGAGGCAGGCCTACTCACCATGCTGTAAGGGTTCCAGGCACCCCACTTATGCAAGCCCACAAGTTTGAAGGCTTGCTGTTGGGTCAGTGCCTATGGTGAGCTGCCTGCCCTGGCTGAGCTGGATTAAATTGGTGCTCCAGCAGGTAGGGCAGAAGCCTGCACTAACAGGCCAGGGAAAGAACTCTGATGACGTCTGCCAGCATCTATGTCAGTATGTCGATACTAGGTCAGAATAATGGCTGCCGCCAATGTCTCAGTGCCTGAGAAGGTGGTCCCAGCATGAGGAGGTCTCACCTCTAAATGAGATGCACCCAGAGCCTATCAAGTGAGCCTCTTTTCAGCAAAGAACTGTGCACCTTTCTTTCTGGTGATTTTAGGTTGCTTTCCAAAGTGCGTGAATTTGTGTGTGGGCCCTTTAAGAGCAGGCTTTTTTCCCCCCTTACGTCTGATGGCTTTTCTGGGGGTATTCCCCATTGTAGTTAATAGCTAGTAAAGCCAGATATTATGATACTTGTCTCAGCTGTGCTGAGTCTAAAAGCTGCTTACTGAAGTAACGCTCCCCCACTCAGATCCCCTGCTCCTCCAGGGAAGGCTGTGTACCTCAGGATTGCTCCTGGCCTGCCCTGAAGTGCCATGGGTCCAAGGTGGCTTTTTTCTCTCCAGAAAGCAATTTCTGCCTCTTCCGCCTCAGTAAGCACTGTCCCTTGTTGTGAGGGTTCTGTTTATCCAGTTTTAAGTTCTCCCTCAAGCATAATTCTTCCAAGAGTAGCTGTAAATTTATTGTATCTGTGGGAGGAGGTGAGTTCTGAGTCCTCCTGCACCGCCATCTTGACACTGTCTCCCAAAATATATATTTCAAACTTTTGAAAACTATAATTGTTGAAAAATCTCCAACATCAAAAATATATTAAACGTGCTCCCATGCACATACTTCAGACCTTTTATAAATATTCAGAAATAGAGACAATCTAAGATCAGGCCTGCCACAAAAATATCCAAAATAAGCAAGCATGTAAATTGGAGAATGAAACATAACGTGAATTAGGTTTCAGCCACTGTTATTCCTCTCCCAAGAGAGGGGAATACAAAGCTCTCCTGAGGTGAGGTTCACAATTTGAGAAGCCAATGTGTGTCACCACTCCCATCTTACTCACAAAAACACACACTCTCTCCCTCTCTTCCTATCAAAGTGAAAGACAGTCCTCTTCCACAAAGTGAACTCTGGCACGGGTGCACTGATTCTGGCCCCTCTTTCCCCAGAATTACAATGAATATTGTTCCTGTATCTTCCACCTCTCCATCTCCAGTAGCTTCCTTCCTCAGCTCACAATCATTCTTAAAAAGATACCTTCCTAGATCTTATCTATCTATAAAGCTATGAATCCATCTCCAGTTCCCAACATCATTAAACAACTTAAGGATAATCAGCACTCACTGTCACCATTTTAACCATGATTCACTTCTCAGCTCACTGCAGTCTGGCTTTATTCCCTCACTGTTCTCCTGAAACATTCAAGATAGGCACCAAAGACTTTCTAATTGCCAAAAATAACAGCTTGTTTTCATTCTTCATTCCTGTTTGACTTCTCTGAAGTATGTGACAAGAATAACCACTAGCTCCTTATTGAAACACTCTCCTCTCTTGGTTTCTTGAAAATTCCTTGGTTCTACTCTTACCTAACTGCTGCTCATCCTTTCATTAAATTCACTCAGCAAATATTAAGCATGTCCTACACACCAGGCACTGAGTTAGGCACTAAGGGTACAGGAATTAACAAGAAATTAGTCTCAGCCTTCACAATACTTATATTCCTTTACTTTTCCTCCTTCTCCACTCACCATTATTGTAGTCAGGATTACACGCTGACCTACAGTCCCTTCCTATGTTATCTAGTCTCTTTCTATGACTGATAACCCCCAAATCTCTACCTCTAGTATCTAGACTAGGAACCTCAAAATCAACCTGAGGAGATTCCACTTATAGTAGTCACCACAATAGTGGAGAAGATCCTATCGAACCAACTCTCCCACAAAAAATAACTAGAAACCCTAGACAAAATAAAAAAAAAAAAAAAACAATTATCTGAAGGCACTGAAGAGCAACCAAAAACAAGCAGATGCTAGAGTGGGGCTCAACACTTGGAAGAAGACAACAGTATTGGGCAAGTCTCCCTATTTTTTTTTAGCCCTTGAGTATGCCTGAGTCTGCACCAAGCGAGGAGCCAAAAACCTAGATAGAAACCCACAGTCTTCCTGCCTAAAGAACCAGAAGACAGAGGCTGGGGCAATCACCATAACTGGAGAGTGAAGGGGGAACTCCCAGAAAGGAGAAAAATCTGGGAGGGAGAGCTCCAAATTCTGTGTATCAACTAACTCTGCCCAAATATCTGGCATACCCCTGAACCAAGCATGTACCAGGAAGACTCCACGCAGCCTGATAAGACGAAAATAACCAGGGGCCGGCTCAGTGGTGCAGCGGTTGAGTTCACACGTTCTGCTTTGGCAGCCTGGGGTTCACCAGTTCAGATCCTGGGTGCGGACCTAGGCACTGCTTGTCAAGCCATGCTGTGGCAGGTGTCCCACATATAAAGTAGAGGAAGATGGGCGTGGATGTTAGCTCAGGGCCAGTCTTCCTCAGCAAAAAGAGGAGGATTGACAGCAGATGTCAGCTCAGGGCTAATCTTCCTCAAAAGAAAAAAAAAAGACTAAAAGAAACAAACTGAGATTTCAGCTGCTGCCTTCCAACTGAGTTTGCAGTTAAAGAGTTAGGACAGGTGATCTATTTAAATTTTTTAAAAACTCAACACTCTTCACAAGAAAATAACAGAACCTAGAGTCTTCACAATGTATCATGCATAATGTCCAGAATGCAACTGAAAATTACTCACATACAAAGAAACAGGAAAAATATGATATAGCAATAGAAATTACCTGATCTGAAGAACAGAGAGAAAAACTATTTTTTAAAAAATGAAGACATTCAAGGACCTGTGAGACAATACCAAAAAGTTTAAAACACATGTAATTGAAATAATCACTTGAAATTTCCCCAAGTTTGGCAAAAGACATAAATTCACTGATTCAAAAGCTCAGTGAACCCCAAGCAGGATAATGCACGCAAACACACACACACACGCACACACACACACACACACACGCTCTCCTGAATTCAATTATCACTTTCTTTATGAAGAGGTTCTCAATCTCACCATAATAATGTCCTCTGTTCTACCTCAAAAGTGCTTTGACCATTTCTAAATTGTAATACTTATCCTGAATGTCCCATGTTATGTTTATATCAGTTTCCTACCCATAAGAGCAGTCACAAACATTTTTGACAATGAAACAGTGAGAAATTGTGATCAAGTGAATACACACACACTACAAATATTCACACACACATATAGCGGATCTTTTAAAAAGCATTAAGAGAGAAAACTTTACAGAAAAAAATCCCAGTATGCTACAAACTCTACCATCACAATGAACTAATTTCTGATCTCTGTCAGTGTATATTCATATATGTTTATCTTTTTCGAGTTTGTTTTTATTAATTTTTTATTTGTCATACAGTAAAATTGACTTTTTTTAATGTGACATGAAGTTTAACACAGATTCACTGTGAACACTGCAAACACTCATTTTGATCTATTTCTTTCGATTATTTTTTATATATACATCTCCTTTTATTAACAAAATTCTTATACCTATCATGTTTTAATAAACTGTTCTATCCCAATCATAAAACATATACTCTCCTCTCATTTCCCTCTATTAAACGTGGAACTTTTTTTTCTTTTTTTTTTTTTGTTATTACAGAACTGCAATGAGCGAGACTCTCAAGTCAGAAGTTATAAACTACACTATTATGGCTCTTTACATATAATTCTGCCAGATGCTTTTTCCCCAAAATAGTACTTTACAAATTTACATTGCTACCAGCAGGTTAATAACCTCTTTCTCTACGCTGTTGCCAATTTGGGATGTTATTTCTGGTAGGTTAATGGTGTTACAGTAATTTAAGGCTGTTTAATTTGCATGTTTTTAATTACCAAGGAAGAGCAGTATTGTACTATATAATGAATAGCTATTTCACCTGATACACGTAATTAATCTACAACTGGGAAAAGCCTGGAATCCAAATCCAAAACGTCACATAAGCAAAGACACAGAACAAGTTCAACCTGACTACCCTCCTCTGCCCACATCACAGAAGCCTAAGATATCTAAATACAATGATCCTCATTTATACTTTTAAAGTATATTTTTTCTAATTAGAAAACTAATTTACTCTCATAATAGAAAAATTAAAAGTAAAGAAAAATATGCTATACAATAATTATGCATTCTTTTTTCCATGTTATATATCATAAACTTTTTTCTTCATTTACCATTTTATAAGCACAATTTTTAACGGCTGTGTAATATTTAATCCATACCACATTAATCTATTCCCATTGTTGGATATTTACATTGTTGCTAATTTTTTAATAACAAAGTGTTGCAGATATTTACCCAAGATAAACCACTATACATGTCCACAAAAAGACTTGTATAAGAATATTTATAACAGCTGTATTCCTAATAGCCCAAAACTGGAATCACGTGTCTATATGAGAACAGGTAAACAAATGGTGGTACATTCGTTCAATGGAATATTGCTTAGCAATAAAAGAGAACAAACTCCCAATAGACACAACATGACTGAATCTCCAAAACATGCTGCTTGAAAACAGCCTTACACAAAAGAGTACATAATGCATGGTTTCGCTTATACTAAGATCAAGAACAGGCAAAAGCAATCTATGGTGACAGAAGTCAGAAGAGCGGTTACCTCTGGGGAGGGGTGGCTATAACTGCAAAGGGGCATGAGAGAACTTTATGGGTAATGGAAATGTTCTATATGATAGGGACATGCGTCATGTAAAATAGTCATTGAGCTGTACACTCAAAACTCTATTTTACTGTATATAAATTATATCTCAATAATAAATAAATAAATTTAAATAAAATTTATATCTGCATTTCAAAGTTTTTCCTTGAGACAGATTCCCACAAATAAGATTACTGGTTATAGGGCGGGCCTAAATCTTTTTCAGAACAAGACTGGTCAAGGGCATCAACAGTTTTATTGCCAGACGGCTTTCTGAACAAACTCATCAATTCACACTCCCACCAGTAGTGCACTGCTGATGAGACATAAAGTGAAACTTACCTTTCTTGGGAGCCCACATTTAGATAACCTGTTCAACGGCGTAAAAAGTTAGTTAATGTCTCTCTTTTGATAATTTAAATTATCACAGTCTCTCTTTTGACAATTTAAATCCCTATTTGACATACTGCATTCATCATCTTCAGAATAAATTCTCATAATTTAGTTATCCCTTGGCCATATCTATTCTGGCACAGATAATTTAACTTTGCCTTTAAAAATATTTTTTAATTTATTTAACCATTTTGTTCTCTAATTTGACTACAGGTTTCTTCATATTTTCCTTAAAATAAAAGTTTAAAAAACTGTCTATAATATTAGTATGAACTCAACCAATGTCAAGTATAACAAAAGTCTAACAACAAAATAATACAATAATAATGGACACGTCACAGGGGTAAAGGCAAAGAGAAAGGTTCTACTATGTGCTAGGGAGAGTGCTAAGGGCTTTACAAAAATAAATCTTATTTACTCTTCATATGAACCATGTAAGGTTGGTATTACTTCCTTTATTTTATACATGAAAAAGCATAGCTCCAAGAGATTAAGTAACTCATTGAGCCAAGCTTAAGGTCACATGAACTAGAAAAAACAAAGCTAAATTTTTATACTAATATGTCTGATATCATAGTCTATGTTTTTTCCCTTTATGTCACCCAGCTTCTCAAAAAGTAACAGGCACTTATCAATAAAATGAAGGGAAAAAACCACGTGATCATCTCAACTGATGCAGAAAAAGCATTTGACAAAATGCAACAAACACTCTTTCATGATAACAACACTCAGCAAAGGAGGAATAGAAAGAAACTACCTCCAAATAAAAGCCATATGAAAAACCAACAGCAAACCTAATACTCAACGGCGAAAGAATGAAAGCAATTCCTCTTAAGAACAGGAACAAGGCAAGGATGCTCGCTTTCACCACTTTTATTCAGCACAGTACTTGAAGTTCTAGCCAGAGCAGTTAGGCAAGAAAAATAAATAAAAGGCATCCAAATTGAAAAGGAAGAAGCAAATTATCTCTGTTTGTAGATGATGTATATCATCTTACACAGAGAAAATCCTAAAGACTTCACAAGTGTGCAGTCAGAGATTGGGACAATAAGATTGAATAAACTATTATATAACTTGGTGGGGGTCAATGTAGACTTGTTAGAAGAGGTGACAATTCAGCCGTGCTCCAAACGGCAGAAAGGATTTATCACAGAGTTTAAAAAGGCAGTCCTTGGGGCTGGCCTGGGGGCACAGTAATTGAGTTTGTGTGTTCCACTCTGGCAGTCCAGGGTTCGCCAGTTCAGACCCTGGGCACAGACCTACACACTGCTCATCAAACCATGCTATAGCAGCATCCCACATACATAACAGAGGAAGACTGGTACAGATGTTAGCTCAGGGCTCATCTTCCTCAAGCAAACAAACAACGGCAGTCCAGGGTTAAGCAACAACAGGATAACAAGAAAAAACATTAATTATAAAAAACATACCAGACTAAGGCAAGATGTTAATGACAAGGGAAACTGTGGGGAAGTGAGGGAGGTACATGGGAACCCTCTGTGCTTTCCATTCATTTTTCTATAAACCTAAAACTGCTTTAAAAAATAAAATCTATTAATTAAAAAAGTTAAGTGTCAATTCTGTACTTCAAAGCACGTTCTGGGGTTTGTGCCTGGCCCAAGATAATCCCCTCTCTCTGACAAGACCGGACCTCTGGATCACATCTATACAGCTTATTTATTCTGTACAGCCTTGCCTCCACAGCCATAACTCAAAGACCAGGGTAGACACCTGACCCAAGCTGGAGTAATCAGACTCTCCAGGGATTTTTAAGTTGGATCTGAGAGATCTAAGATCTGAGTTTACCATAGGCCGTTTAGTTGAAGTAAAGTAATTCAACCTGTATCTCTATTTTACAGTTGAGGAAACTGAGGCATAGCTACGTTAAGTCACGTGGTCCCACAATCAGTAAATGACAGCGCCAAGATCCAACCCAGGCCGGGGAGTTCCAAAGCCTGTGCTCTCAACTACTGTGTTAAAGGATGCTGTACTTTACAGCTGATTTGTAACCAATACTAAGACCCATTTTCAGGGGACAGATTTGAGACTCATTCTCCCACTTCCTCGTTTGGCTGCCTCGTGATTAAACCCTCTCTCTGCTGCAATCTCGTCATCTCGGTGTTTGGCTTTCTGGACAACGGGCAAAAACAAACCTGGTTCGCTAACACTTTATTTTAAAATTTTTCCTTTAGAATGCTGTCTTCTGAAATGCCTAAATTTTCCATATGCCTTCAACCTAATACACTTGACATTTTAATACGCTTATTCCCAAATACCTGTCCTGATATTTGTCACATTGTGACATCCTGCACTTGCTCATTTCCCACTGCCAAGGAATTCCGGCATATGTACTTGTGAGATTACATACAGTATGTGTAACAAAGAAATGAGAATCATTTTCAAAGCTACATACAAACTAGTTCCATTATTTTACATGCATATGAAAAACACTCATAAATGTGACTACGGGTGTGAACTGACAAACTGCTAAAAAGGTGCAGATGAATCAGAAACTAGAAATCCAGTGCGAAGGGAACAGAGAGGCATTCCCCACGTCTTCGCCAAGCCTCAGTGTGCCCACATCCCTGCAGCTGCTCAGAAAGATTTGCTTTAATAAATATCAGATCTCTGCCAACAACTATGATGAGAGTCCTCTTTTTCCGCAAATACAATCCCCAGTCTATTTCTCGAGGCTTCCTTCTGCTTTTTCCTGACCAATTCTTTCAATTAGCAATATCACTCTGAATTTCACACCTTTCTATGGGGAGTCACATAACAAAATACCAAAGAAAAAGGGCATTTCAAGACTGCAATATATTTATAAGAATCCTGAGGGGCTGGCCCCATGGCCGAGTAAGTTCGCGCGCTCCGCTGTAGGTGGCTCAGTGTTTTGTTGGTTCGAATCCTGGGCGCGAACATGGCACTGCTCATCAAACCATGCTGAGGCAGCGTCCCACATGCCACAACTAGAAGGACCCACAACGAAGGATATACAACTATGTCCTGGGGGGCTTTGGGGAGAAAAAGGAAAAAAAATTTTTTAAAAATCTTAAAAAAAAATAAAAAAATAAAAAGAATCCTGAGACTGAATTTAAAAAACAATGGAAGGCCACAAGTGAAGCAGAGCATAGTGGTCATGACTCCTAGAAAGTCTCCTCTCAAGTTGACATGGAAACACAAACACAGACAATTCCCTCTCTACAGAGCAGAATGAATAAATCAGGATTCTTGTCTCCTGCTCCCTCAACTCCATTATATTTTTAAACAACATACCCTTCCTTGTGAAATGCTTTGTTAGCGTAAAGATAAAAAAGCAACTAAGTTGACAGCTAAAATCAATAGAAAGGACTGGAACAATGGCCGTCTTAACCACAGCCAAATCAGTGACTGCTCAAGGCCATGCTATTCAACGTCCAGGAGAGGGAAAACGTGGCTATCTTCTTCCCCCAAGGATCTTCACCTACCAACACTCTTCAACTGAGAGCATTAGGCCTTCCTAAGCATGCTGATACTCAGCAAGCCATTTTACTTTTCTGCATTTTCCTTCTCTAATAAAAGGGATAATAATAATGACCACACAAACCATCTGAGAGTAAAAGAAAAGTCAATCAACTTTATAGAGGAATAATTACGAGTGTAAGCTCTGGATCCAGACTACCTGGCTTTCTAACATCATGGCTCCTTTACTTACAACCTCGACAAGTTACTTAACTTCTGCCCGCCTCATGCACAACATGAGGATAAAATAATGTTATCTCACTGACTATTTAAGATTCAAACAAGTTAATAAATATAAGATGCTTAGAATAGTGTCAGGCTCATACAAAACACTCATTAAATTGTATTATTATTTTCTGAATCCGTATTTGCCAATACGTTATTTAAGAATTAAAGATAAAGTTACTGTTCAAAATAGCTTACATTTAATTAATGGCACTAACAGTAATAAAAGTTAAAGAAAATCTTTGTGTCAAAATAGTCTACCAATTATAAAATAATAATGAGCCCTCGATATAATTCAAGCAGCTACAAATAAACTATGTAACCTACATTAGTGTAATTTATCAAGGAGGGCGTGATTTTACCCTGAAACTTCCACAAAGAGTTATCATTAACATTGTCAATGAAGTAAGAAAAGTAAAAATAACAAACACAAGTCCCACTTTCTCTCTCTCTCCACTCCAACCTTCTAATGGTTCCCAGAGGTTCATTATTTCTTTATCCTCAATAAATAAAAACCCGAATTATATATAATGATTCCATACTTGCTCTTTTTAACATTAGTTTTTGAAATACTAAAAATATGTTGGCATGAAATACAAAATTTCTGATCACTCATGAATGATGAGTGACTACACTCTTAGAGAAACTCATCTTGAGGCAAATTTACAGGATTATTGTTTTTATGCTCCTTAGTAACTTACTACTTCCCAACTTTAGCCAACTGCTCAGTATGATTCTAAATTAAGCATCACCTGACTTTGCAGCTATTACGTTTGTCACAGCAAAAGAGAGCATGCTCTACTGGTCATCAACAGGGGACAGGTTAAATAGGCAGACCACACCACACAAGGGAACACCATACGGCTGTTAAAAAAAATGAAGCAGTGACAGGAATAAAATACAGAAGTACGTAAGTACTCATCTGGAATGATTTCCAAGATGTTTTATTAATTGGGAAAAGGCAAGGTGCAGAACACTGGGGAGGAGTATTTACTACCATTTACGGAAGGAAAAAAGCACACACATATATTTCCTTTGAAATGCAGAGAGTATCTTTGGAAGGATACACAGTAAGCCTGTATCAGCGCCGCCTGCAGGGAGGAAAAGGAAGACGAAATAGGTAGAGGATGGGAAGCAGTCTCACTTTTCTTACATACCCTTTTGATCCTTTTGAATTTTGCACCATGTAAAGGCGTTTTTAAAAATATATGAAAAGTCAACTTTTTAGCCCATTAAATGTGCCTAAGAATAAAACAACCTGAAACTATAAATGTTTGAAATCAATATAGGAGCCGGCAATGTTCCGCTAGGTATCAATCAACCCAGCGTCTGAGTTACGAGCACGTGCATTCAAAACATGCCTGAAGGCTCCAAATGGCTGCATTTTAAAATGAAAAAAATGACTAAATTTTGTTGATTATTTTTAAACTAGAGATCGAAAACATGCCGTTATCAGAGTTGGCAACATGAACTCCCAGAACACACTCGGGAGCAGCTTGCCCGGTTTGGGGAAGACAGCTGACGCTGCAACAGGGATGCGCTGAGGCCACGCCCGGGCTCGGTGCAAGCGGTGGGTAAGGAGCCAGAGCTACGCCGGCCGCGCTGCACAGGGCGCACGCCACGGCGGGGTCGGCGGCGCACTCTGCACGTCTCTGGGAATCCTCTCGTTTTTACAACAGAGCAACTGCTAAAACGACGTCTCTGCTAAGCTCCTAAGTGACGTACACAGTAACTTCTTTTATGACTTTAGAAACAATGCTTCTAACACTCAAAAGAAAAGCAAAATTACAAAAGAAACTTACAAAAATTAGTACTTTTTAACATTACTCAACATTACTAACAGTACACAATGCCTAAAAAGTGGAGGATGTTAAATAAATGTTTGTCAAATAAGTGAATTTTAGGGGCCAGCCAATGGCGCAGCGGTTAAGTGCGCACGTTCTGCTTCTCAGCGGCACCGGGCTCGCTGGTTGGGATCCCGGGTGCTGCAGACATGGCAACGCTTGTCAAGCCATGCTGTGGTAGGCGTCCCACATAGAAAGTAGAGGAAGATGGGCATGGATGTTAGCTGGGGGCCAGTCTTCCTCAGTGAAAAGAGGAGGATTGGCAGCAGATGTTAGCTGAGGGCTAATCTTCCTCAAAAAAAAAAAAGTAAATTTTAAAGTTACACGAAAAAAATTCCTTACTTATGCCCTAAAGAAATACTCTAATTCATCATCCCTTGCTTTGACTTTGCAAAATAGGTAAAAGATATTACCACTCTCATCTCAAAGTTGAGGGCTATGGAAAATAATTAAGAAAATGATAACGGATCACCTGGTTACGGTCCCTAATAATGAGAAATAATTTCAACAGAGATTACTGTAAGACTAAAATCTTTTTTAAAGAAAATAAAAAAAACTTTTACTGCTTTTTTAGTTTTAAACCTCAGACGAACCTCTCACAGATTTAGTAAAATAGTACCTACGCTATTGGCTGTACACATCACCACAGCCTACTATTAGAAAAGTAAATCTCTCAGAGGTGCAACCAACCCAGTTGTTGAGATGAGAGAAGCTTCTACTCTATTCTTCGGTTTTCTCATTTTTTTCCTCTGTCAGGTATGTGCTTAATTGGGACAACGTTTCAAACGATACTGTAGTAGCAGTTATATCACATAACAGACCTTTAGTTTTCCTGGCCAGGAATAGCCAGTCTGAGATTCTTATTCTATATCAGAAAAGCTGGCAGGAGTGATTTTTAAACACATTATTAAATTTGAACTCACTGAACTGCTAATTCTCTACAAAGAACATAAGAATGTTATCAAAACAATCTTGGCTACCATTGTCTCTACCTTCATATATAAATCTGCTGTTAGTTGTTGAATTTTGCTTTATTTGGCTTCATATCTTTTGTCTCACCTGATCAGCTTAAATTGATTCTGACCCAAATTGCAGACAACCCCTCCGTTTTACACGCATCTTTGTCACCTGTAAATATTTACTGAGTGCCCACCATAGACTCATTATGTACATACAAGGGACTGAGCAACAAGAAGGAATGATACTTGCTCCACTTCAACATGGGCAGACGTACTTGGTTAAAGAAAAAGTTTATACCCTTTTTGGAGGGAAATTCTGCAACTTGTACCAAAATTTAAACTCTGCATCCTCAAACATACAAGGTTTACAAAATACTAGGCCAAACATACAAAGATACATGTAACAAGGACGTTACTGTTTCATTGTTTTCAACAGAAAAAAACTGAACATGTTAATGTCTGTCCATAGGTGAGCAATTAATAATATACATTTATGAAAAATACTACTTTGTGGTCACTAAAAAGAATAAGGTAAATCCAGAAGTACTAAACTGTAAAGTACTCTATGGCATTTTAGTTTGAAAAATAGACTCAGAATAGTTTTCTCAACAAATGGTTCTAGGGTAACTGGATATCCACATGCGAAAGGATGAATTCGGACCCCAAGCTCCCAGCACACACAAAAATTAACTAAAAATGGATCAAAGACCTACATATAAGAGCTAAAATTTTAAAACCCTTAGAAGAAAACATAGGAGTATATCTTTGTCAGCTTGTGCCAGGCAATGATTTTTCAGATACAACACCAAAAGCAAAAGGGAGAAAAAGAAAAATTAACAAATTGGACTACATCAAAATAAAAATTGCCTGCACTTCAAATGACACCATGAAGAATGTGACAAGACAATCCACAGAATGAAAGGTACTATCTGCAAATCATTTATCTGATAGGGACTTGTATCCAGAATATATAAAGAACTCTTACAACTAAGTAATAAAAAGACAAATAATTTAAAAATGGGCAAAGTAAATGAACAGACATTTCTCTAAAGATACAAGGATGACCAATAAGCACATGAAAAAATCCTTAACATTATTCATCATTAGGGAAACGCAAATCAAAACCACAATCAGATGCTGTATCACATCCACCGGGATGGGATAATTAAAAAGATGGACAATAACAAGTGTTGGTGAGGATACAGAGAAATCTGAACCCTTATACATTGCTGGTGGGAATCTAAAACGTTGCATTTTGGAAACAGTCTGATAGTTTCTCAAATTGTAAAACAGAGTTAGCATATGACCCAACAACTTCACTTGGGTATATAAACAAGAGAAATGAAAATATATGTCCACACAAAGACCTGGACACTGATGTTCACAGCAGCATTGTTCATAATAGCCAAAAAGTCGAAACAACTCAAAAGTTCATCAATTAATGAATGGATAAACAAAACGTAGTATGGCCATACAAGAGAACACTATTCAGCAATAAAAAGGAATGAAATACTGATATATGCAATACATAACAACATGAATGAACTTCAAAAACACTTTGCTAAGTCAAAAAAGCCAGTCACAAAAGACCACGTATCTTATGATTCCCTTTACATGAAATGTCCGGAATAGGCAACTCTATAGAGGCAGAAAGTAAATTAGCGGTCGTTTGGGGTCAGGAGTGAGGGAAGGGGAGAGGGAATGGCTGTAAGTGAGCAGGTTTCTTTGGGGAGGGGATGTGATGGAAATGTTCTAAGATAAGATTTCGCTAATAGTTGCAAAACTCTGCAAATATGCTATGAACTACTGCACACTTAAAATGGGTGAATTTTCTGGTATGTAAATTACACCTCAATATAGCTATTAAAAAAATAAGGTTCAGAGCCAGCTCCGGTGGCCAAGTGGTTAAGTTTGGCACACTGCACTTCAGCAGCCCAGGTTTGGTTCCCAGGCGTGGACCTACACCACTCATCTATCAGTGGCCATGCTGTGACAGAGGATCACATAGAAAATAGAGGAAGACTGGCAACAGATGTTAGCTCAGGGCAACTCTTCCTCAACGAAAAAAAATAATGAGATTCAGTGTACATACTGTATTTCAGCATATAAATATTATATATATTTTTCTAAGTGGGGAAAAAAGATGTCTACAGGCATAGAAGAATTCCAGATGATATACACAAACTGCTAACAATAGTTACTTGAAAGGTAGGGTGTCAAAAAAACTTATCCAAACCAGACACTTTTGAGAGTAAAAAAGAGTATTAATAATTATACATTTATAATTTAAATGTAATTAGTAATTACAACAGCAGTTGTAAACCAGAGAGACGAGGAGAGCAGAACAGGAACTCTTCCCATATCCCATGATTTGCTTTTGTGATTTTGTAGAACCAATCACCAATCATTATTTCCCTCCAGCTGATGGACTTATAAACAGCTTTTAAATTCTAATTTTGTACCTAATAATCTCTTATTGGCACCCTGATGTTTATGTGGCTTAGTGCAGGCAATATTTCCATCAAGTGCCTCTAACAGCCAAAGAGAATGATTTCATGCTCAAATGAAACTGGGGAGAAAGGAGGGAGGTATAGACCAAACAGATCATTACAGAACAACGTCTTTAGAACCGCAAGTTTCATCCCCAAAATTAATTTAATTTTGCATTCTACTCAATACTGTAACTGACTCTATTTCAATATAAAACCCCCAGGAATAACTATGACCTTCCAGGAAGAAACATTCTTATCTTGTGGCTCAGCACAGGGATCGCAAACTAGGACCTGTGTGCCAAATTTGCTGCCTATTTTTTGTACTGCCTGGTGCTAAGAATGGTTTTTCATTTAAGAAGTTAAAAAAACAGAAGAATATCTTGTGATATGTAAAAGTTATATGAAATTCAAATTTCAGTGTCTATAAATACAGTTATTGAAACAGCCACGCTCACTCATTTATGGCTCATTCCTTTATGTATTATCCACAGCTGCTTTTGCCTCACAACAGGGAAGTTGAGTAACTGTTATCAGAAACCGTATGGTCCACGAAATCTAAAATATCAAGCATCTGGATTAGGGGTCAAACTCCCCATTTAGAGAAGCATGGGTGCATGATCAGAGCACGTTCCAACACAACTCAGCCTCACAGAGCCTCACGTTTCCTCATCTACAAAATGAGGATGACACTTAATTCATAAAGTTACTGTGAGCATTAAATCACAAGGTTATTGTGAGCGTTAAATAAGATTTGGCCCATAGTAAGCACTCAATAAATGCAACTACTGCTATTGTATAAGAATTTTGCACTACAACTTTTTAAACA
This sequence comes from Equus przewalskii, assembly GCF_037783145.1. NCBI lineage: Eukaryota > Metazoa > Chordata > Mammalia > Perissodactyla > Equidae > Equus > Equus przewalskii. The sequence continues at coordinate 31,941,792 of NC_091835.1, read as the reverse complement.
CTACAAACAAATGTATTTCCTTAATCTCCTCTTCGTTGACAAGACTAATAACTTCACCATAATATTATCACCTTTAAAAAACTTCTTTGTAAACAAAAAGTGACAAATGTTGGAGAGGTAGTGGAGAAAAAGGAACCCTCATACACTGTTGGTGGGAATGCAAACTGGTACAGCCACTATGGAAAACAGTATGGAGATTTCTCAAAAAGTTAAAAATAGAAATATCCTATGACCCAGCCATCCCATTACTGGGTATCTATCCTAAGAACCTGAAATCAGAAATCCCAAGAGTCCCTTGCACCCCTATGTTCATCGCAGCATTATTTACAATAGCCAAGACGTGGAACCAACCTACATGCCCAGAAACTGATGATTGGATAAAGAAGATATGGTATATATACACAATGGAATACTACTCAGCCATAAAAAAAGACAAAATTGGCCCATTCGCAGCAACGTGGATGGACCGCGAGGGTATTATGTTAAGCGAAATAAGCCAGTCAGAGAAAGACGAACTCTATATGACTCCACTCATAGGTGGAAGTTAACATATTGACAAGGAGATCTGATCGGTGGTTACCAGGGAAGGGGGGGGGGGGGGCACAAAGGGGGAAGTGGTGTACCCACAACATGACTAACAATAATATACAACTGAAATCTCACAAGGTTGTAATCTATCATAACATTAATTAAAAAAACAAAAACAAAGACAAACTTCTTTGTAAACAAAAAGTAACAAATGTTGGAGAGGTTGTGGAGAAAAGGGAACCCTCATACACTGCTGGTGGGAAGGCAAACTGGTGCAGCCACTATGGAAAACGGTATGGAGATTTCTCAAAAAATTAAAAATAGAAATACTGTATGACCCAGCCATCCCACTACTGGGTATCTACCCAAAGAACTTGAAATCAGCAATTCCAAAAGTCCCATGCACCCCTATGTTCATTGCAGCATTATTTACAATAGCCAAGACGTGGAAGCAACCTAAGTGCCCATCAGCTGATGACTGGATAAAGAAGATATGGTATATATATACAATGGAATACTACTCAGCCATAAAAAGGACACAATCGTCCCATTCACAACAACATGGATGGACCTTGAAGGTATTATGTTAAGTGAAATCAGCCAGATAGAGGAAGACAATCTCTGTATGACTCCACTCACATGAGGAAGTTAAACATGTGGACAAAGAGAACAGATTAGTGGCTACCAGGGGAAAGCGGGGGTGGGGGTGGGCACAAAGGGTGAAGGGGTGCACCTACAACATGACTGACAAACAATAATGTACAAGTGAAATTTCACAAGATTGTAAACTTTCATAATCTCAATAAAAAGTTAAAAAAAAACTTCTTTGTCGCCCTTCTAATGTTGGAAACCTAGACATTTCTAGAATTCTCTTTGTATTAAATAAATCTTCAAAAACCTGAATTTTTACTGATATTGAAACATTGTTGGGGCCGGCCCATGGCAGACTGGTTAAGTTCGCACACCTCACTTCGGTGGCCTAAGGTTTCACTGGTTCAGACCCTGGTGTGGACATGGCACCACTCATCAGGCCATGCTGAGGCGGCGTCCCACATAGCACAACCAGAAGGACCCACAACTGGAATATACAACTATGTACTGGGGGGCTTTGGGGAGAAGAAGAAGGAGGAAAAAAGAAGAGCAGGAACAGATCTTAGCTCAGGTGCCAATCTTTAAAAAAAAAAAGATGTCACGTTGCCAGGTACAGTACAGTTCCACTTAGTAAATCAACTACTGTGTGCCAGAAACTACATTAAATCCTTTACACATTTTCTCATCTAACTCTCACTTTTTAACCTACAATCCCACTTTACAGAGGCATCTGAAACTCAGAGATGAAGCTCCTCGCTCAAGGTCAGACAGCTGTTGGTGAAAGGGCTGGGGCTCCCCCACAAGTCTCACCGCCAACTATGGCAGCAGCTAACCTGCGCCGCCGACCACGCGTATTCACATGGTCAGCAGAGTCTGGAATTTCATTATTATGGTATTTCAGTAAGTCTGCCAAGAATCTTTTCAGTCAAAACGCCAGTTCATCTGCTATTTTACGTAGCAGAATTTCCAAGCCAGTGCATGGACTGTGAAGAGGCCCTTAGGTGGAACTGCCTATAGTGTCCATAGTGAAAAAGAACCACCAGATTTCACTGTCTGAACGATCAGTGATGGGTAGTTGGGTCAATAGCTATCAATAAAACAATTTTCTCTAAGTCAACTGACAAGTAGATTCACCTTGTCCAAATCCTAAATGTCAACATTAGCAAGCCATATTTTCCCATGTACTGAGCATCCAAGAACACATTTGGCTAGAACAAAACATTGTTTCTGGGAAAAGGCACAGAAAGATCAAATTAGAACTGCCAGAAAGGACTCCTTTGAAATCTACCCTTCCTCATCTGAGCAGAAATGTTAGTATTCTAGGCTCAGCTGTCTTCTGCTTGAATGCCTGCCACAATCTGGAACTAATTTAATTGAAGCTAGGGAATGAAAATCCATTTCCTACGAGGTCCATTTAGTAGAGACAATCAGAAAGAAGGGAGCATTGCTTGGGGGGAGAGAGAGAATCAGAAGGAAAAGTTGGCAACTGATTAGATCATTCATTTGATCTAAAGAATGCTCCAAAGAAGGAAGCAAGGGAAATTACTTGAGAGTGAACCCCTGTTCATTTCACATGCCCCACATAGCAAAAGCAACAGCATTCTTCTAAGTGAACCAAACAAAATTATTTAAAATGTATGATTTGATCCCAAAGTTAAAGAATCCATTTATTCTTTTTATTTTTTCTGCTTTTTCTCCCCAAATCCCCCCAGTACACAGCTGTACATTCTAGCTGTGGGTCCTTCTAGTTGTGGTATATGGGACGTCGCCTCAACGTGGCCTGAAGAGCAGTGCCGTGTCCGTGCCCAGGATCCAAACCAGCGAAACCCTAGGCCACCAAAGTGGAGCACATGAACTTAAGCAGTTGGCCACGGGGCTGGCCCCCCATTTATTCTTTACAGATTTTAAAAGGCACATTACTCAGAATCTAAACTCATTCTACCTTTTGCCTGATTCTCCCTTCCTAAGGGGTTGCATTTTCTCTCTTCAGGAATGTTACTTATTTCTCTCTTTTTTGTGTAAAGATGAAGGTACATTCTTTTGCCTAACAATACCAAATATTTCCACTCCCTTTGCACTGAATGAAATTAATACTAATTAGTACTTTGCTAAAAATCTCTGATTTCTTCAACTGCTTGCCCTAAAAATAATTCAAATGTAATCAGTATCAGTTGTTATCATTATATGCACAAATGGCATCCAGAACATCTGTAACAGGTATTTTGATAATAGGGGAGAAAAAGAAAAGAGACTAGAAATCAAAAGCCTGGATTTTACTTCTGGAGATATCATTTACTTGTCATGTGACCTTAGGTCTATCACACCCTTTCTGAGCCTAAATTTCCCCATCGATAAAATGAAGATAATGACAACAGCCCTGCTTTCTTCAGTTAAGAAGCTCAAAAGAGCTCAGGTATGTGAAAGCACTATGAACTCTGCAAAGGATACACAAAAGTAAGCCATTATTATTGATCATTCTATCTCGACAGATTGTTCCTTTTTAAGCTTATGAACTTCACTCAGTCACAACACTCCTCTCTACTTTGCCTCTAACTTATGTGACATGTCAAATTGCTATAACAAAAGCGCACTATGGGGGGCCCGGTGGCACAGTGGTTAAGTGCGCATGTTCCGCTTCGGCGGCCTGGGGTTCGCCGGTTTGGATCCCGGGTGCAGACATGGCACCGCTTGGCACGCCATGCTGTGGTAGGCATCCCACATATAAAGCAGAGAAAGGTGGGCACAGATGTTAGCTCAGGGCCAGTCTTCCTCAGCAAAAGGAGGAGGATTGGTGGCAGATGTTAGCTCAAGGCTAATCTTCCTCAAAAAAAAAAAAATCACATTATGTTTTACTAGGGAAACAAGTCAATCCTCTATTAAATGTGTTTCTTTCTAAAACCTAAAATCAAAGGCAAACTATAGATTTATTGAAGTTTCTTCCTGCAAAGCTAAATAGCAATGATTCATTTTTCAGGAAGCTTGTCTGAAAAATAATTCTTGTTTTCTTCTTACAGTCTTATTTCCTATACATTATCACAGAACAAAACTAAAACTTGAAGCAACTATGGTTCATATGCTAAAAATACATACTGCCCATGATAAAAGTAGATATCAGAGTTTAGATCATCATACTCTATCCTAAAACTCAAAATCACCCAATTTTAAGAGTGAGAAAGGAACATTAAGAGAATATTTAATACAGAGAGAATATCATGGAAGACCCCTTAAGAAACCTACCAACGAACGACCGAGGTGACATGGAGACAATGAGAAAAGAAGACACTTTTCCCTGAATGTCATTTGTACCTTTTGAAATTCAAGCCACGTGCAGTTTAAAAACGTATGTTATTTTATTAATTCGTTATAAATCATTGAGGGAATCCAAAGCCCTCATTTTCTAGAAGAGAAAACTGAAGCCGAAGAAGAAGATGAGCTACTCAGTATCACACTGCTGGAGAGTGAAAAGGCCGGGCCTAGAACTCAGGGACCCAGTGGAAGCTTCCAGTGTTTTCCCCCTCACCACAATACCATGTGGTAAAACAGGAAACGTCATCTTATAAACAATGAAAGCATTACTACAATCCTTTTCAGAACTGTGGTCTTCCCAAGTCCTGGTGACTCATATGACACAATGCTAATCAGGAACATTTTTGTAGAAGTTCTATGGCCAAGGGACAGAGACGACAACCCTCACTATCAAGACTCACACCAAGCATTAAGTGAGTTAATAAAGACAGCGTGTGGGGCAGCGTGTGGATGGTGTGTCTTTTCTCAGGCATAAGTGGATTCAAGCTTTAACCAGACTAGAAAAATGTTGCAGCTTTCATTATTACTAACAGTAAGGCTGTGTGATGAGGCAGAAGAGATTTAATAGTTACAAAGAGCTTATTCCTGGTGAAGCGACTCAGAGGATATTACGCAAAAGAAGACTAGGTGAAATTCTAGTTTGAAAGAAGCCTTACCAATTCCGCCGTGGAACTACTCTCAAACAGGAGAACTAAGGGAATCATCAAGGCCCCTCTGAGTCCCCAAATCCTCAAATACAGAGAAGCAAGGCAGCTTCCGCTCCTCTGAGCAATCCAAGCATACTTTCCCTCTTGGTAAAAAGAAATATTAACTTTTTCTTTTAAAGGGCACAAATGCAAGGAAAACAGCCGAGTCTCCACAGGAAAGGATAAGAGAAGCCAAAAATGAAACTATTCCAAAAAATATCTGAGCCTGCCTGCTTGGAACAGAAGGATCTTGGAAGAAAGGAAATGTATTACAGGGAGTGTTCCTTCTTTCCTCGGTCTGTACACAGCCTTACATTTGGAGAAACACACACATGTTGGCTGTAATCAGCCCTTTACTGTAGCTTTTAATATTTGCCAAACATACGGTGGTCATGTACTAGTTAATCTAAGTATTTTTAAGCGCTGGGTAAGTCTGTTTGCCAACAATTAACTGATCTGATGAAACATTTAAAAAAGAGAACACAAGAGATGATAACAAGCCTGGTCAAGACATAACTTTCAGCCACTGCTGTTCATATTTCTAAAGAGAAATCATGGCATATGGATAAACCACAGACTAGGACTTTCTTAGTCAACTCTGAGTCACAAGGTTACACCACACTGAGAGAGGTCTCTCTCACCACACCTTCAATTTTCTATCAGGAACAAAAGGCCAGGGGGAGCCCAAGTTCTAGTCCTAGCAAACCACTGTCATCTCCAGGGAACCTCTAATACAAAACGCCTAGCCACAACAAAGGTCCTGAGAGCGTTCTTTCAAATTCCTTCTCCAATTTCCACTAAATATTTCAGATATAGGACAAATATTTGGAGTTTATTTGTTAATAATTTCTATAGTAGTCCCCCCTTATCCACGGGGGATACCTTCCAAAACCCCCAGTGGATGCCTGAAACTGCAGACAGTACCAAACCCTATAGACACTACTTTTCCCTGACTAACGGGCTAACAGGCCCGCAGGTATACACAGTGGATGCCTGGACAAAGGGATGATTCACGTCCTGGGTGGGACAGAGCTGGACTCCTCCAGGTTTCAGCACTCAGAATGGCATGCAATTTAAAACTTATGAGTTGTTTATTTCTGGAATTTTCCACTTAATATTTTCCCACCACGGTTAACTGAAACCAGAGAAAAGGAAACCACGGATAAGGGGTGACCACTGTACTTCATTGAAAATAAATCTGCCTCATGGTGAAAGATCACATAACTAAAAGAAGAAAAGAAGTTCACAAGAAACTTAGAAGTCAGATGTTATCTTTCACATTGAAAGGTATTAATACCAAAAACTCTACCAATGTATTTCATCAAAACCATTAAAGCCAGAAAAGCAAGAGCTATTCCTCTCTCTCTCAGCAACAAATGAGTTCAGCAGTGCCAGAAGCTGCACTATTATCACCTGCAGCAGGAGAAACACTTGGTGACTCAAACATTCCCCTTGGATGTCAATTTTAAAATTAAAGAGCTCGTTTCTTTGGGAAGAAAAAAAGCAGAGAAACTTTTAAATTATCCCTTTAAACTTCAGGTCCGATAAATTAAAAACCATGTTGCCTTTTGGTCTCAATTTCAAAGTCAATTCCATTTCTTTTTTCCAAAATCATGAGTCATATCAAACGCCTTGTACCCAAGAAATTTACTCCCTGAAATTCATTCAATTAAGATTTATTGAGTGACCACAACCGAACAAACACCATCTGAATTCAACGAAGATGCTGAATTTTAACTTTATCTCCTCCTACCACTTCCATATTTATACTTGTAAACCTAGAATATTTTTCTCTCGACTTGAAAAATAAAAAGAGCAGCCAACAAATTTCACAGAGCGCAGCTCTTATGTCGAAACCGAATGAAAGAGAAAAATGGGTGTTCTCTACCCCGACGCCTCCTTCGTGACACTGCTTTTAAATGGTTTAGAATTGTTTAAATATCGACTGGTCTAAATATCAGACTAAGTCTTTACACGCTAAATGTTTATTTGCTATGGTAATGGAATAAAAAGTAGGGAATACAGTTAGCGTGTATGATTTACATCCTCAAACAAAGCCAAAGTTTTAAGCCAATGATTTCACACCGCTCCCCATTAACTTTTCATTCACTAGCTAACGAGAAATTGACAGGCTGAGATTTCGGATCGTTTTATTTCCCAGGCTCTCCCTCCGGCGGAGGCAGGAGAAAAGGGGCAGGGCGGAGAAAGAGGAGCACCAACAAGGGGCATGGTACGCTGCAAATACGACAGACAATCCTGAATGAGAGAGAATTACTATGAAGCAGACAGCAAAAGACTAGCTTTGCATTTTCAGCCGTCGGACTCTGCCGCAGAACTCAGCACTGCCTGCCAACGCAACGGCATCAGAGCAAATTATTAAACGCCACCCACAACCTTCCGCTCCAACCCCCGGGAAAGACTTGGTCCACCTCCGTGATGACACTGCTCGGCAGCGCGAGGGGCAGGGTAGCGCATGTCGAGCGAGCGAGGGCCACCGAGCGCAGGACGAGCCCTCGAAAGCTCCACGAGTTTCCCAAGCAGGGGTCCGAGCACGAAGCGCCCACCCGGCGCAGGCCGCACAGCCGCCGCTCCCCCGCACGGGGGTCCTCCGCCACGGGACGCTCCCCGAGCGAGCCCACCGCCCTCTGGCTCCAGAGCTCCCGAGGGACCGCCGCGGTCTCCGTGCCTGCGCCCCGCTCGAGACGAGACCAGCCGCCACCCCTCTCTGACCTGTCCCCGCGGGATCCCAGCCGGCAGCGCGACGCCTCCATCCCCACCGCTGCGGCGGAGGCAGCCACCGCCCGGCCCGCGACGCCGCCGCTAGGGTGGCAAGCCTGGACGGCAGCCGGCCCCGCCCCTGGCAACGCACCCCGCACTGTCGCCGCCGCCCATTGGCCCACGTGCCGCCGCCCCCTCCCATTGGCTCCGGCCGCCCGGCGCCGCGGGGGGGTTGCTAAGGGCGGAGGCGCGGCGGTGGGAGGTGCCCGCGCGGAGCGGGGCTGGCGCGGGGCGCGGCGCCGGGAGCGGCCCGAGGCCGGGAGCGTCTCCGCAGCGGGGCGGCCGGTCCGTCCGACCAGCCGCCCGTCCCCGCGCCTCTGCCGCCTGTACCCGGAGCCCACCCGGAGCGCTGCAACGTCGGGACTGTCGCAGCTCTGCCGGCTGCCTCGCAAACCCGTCCCTTCCCTGACACCAGGGCCTTGCTGGGAGCCCCGCTTGTCCCCTCTCCAGCGGCCACTCCCAGTTGAATGCATCTTTCCTATTGTTACCTGGCCTTGACTCAACGGAACAAAACTCCTCCACTCCAGCCCAAGCTTTTAGAGCATTCCAGACCTTCTCTACGGACTCTCCTGACAATCTTTTCCATTCCCTCTCTCTACAGCCTATGGACTGTCGGCAAACATCCACGTCCCACCTTGAGATCCGCTACGTAAATCTTGTCGCCAGCCATCACTTCCTTCCTCACCACCGACTTACACAAAGCTTTACGGTCCCCACAAAACATCCCGAGTTACCGCACACCGACTTCAGGCTACAGCATCCCGAGGTCAAAGTTGTTTCCACGTTGGTTTTGAATTCCTAAGAGGCATAGAACTTGGCACAAGCGAGGAGAGCAGAGCCCGGCCCCGCTGGGTCAGCCCCACCCACTGTGTAAGCCCGAGCACGGGTCATTATCTGTGCTTCAAATTCCCGTCTGTAAAATAAACAGAATTCCCCCCCCCTCCCCCCGCTTGTCGAGGTCGGCTGGACCTGACACAGTGGGTTCTTAAAGCTGAATGAATGGAGTTGAATGAGATGCTATTGGTATTGGGGAAAGGACAATAGAAACATGCTGTTGACCGGCAGTGCTGCATTAATTACAAGAAGGAGTATTCTCTGAAACGTTTCCACATTTATTTACGTACATTCCAAACAGTTATTACAAGAAATCATTTTCCCACCCTATTTAATATTTAGAGATTTCTTCTGTTGGAAATAAAAGAACACAGCAAACCGAAGTAACATACCTCTGACCCTCCAGCGCCCCTGAGCCACCGTATTCACTGCCACAGGCCTGCCGCCCCCTCCTCCTCTTGGCCTCTCAGCAGATGAGCCAGGTTGCAGAGGCCGCGGCGCAGCTACACAAAGTCACAGAATTTGTTTTGATTTTTTCCATCCATCAGGTCATAGAGGAAGCTGCCACTGAGCCTGACACAGAGTTAGTCCTCAGAAATGTGGCATGAATTAGTTTGAATGAGGTGACTAAAGGATTAACAAGGAGTGGTTAAAGGAAACGATTAAGAAAGGCCTGTGGAGGGGCAGTCAGAAGTAGGGTTCTCTAAAAGCTTTCTGCAACCACTTACTTACATACATTTTAAACAGTTCCCACAAGATATTTTAAAATTTTAAACAGTTAATACAAGAAAAACATGAAGTGAACGGTTTATGACTAAAAACTGTTTATGATATATAAAAAAGCAAATCTGGGAATTTAATTCCCTATGACTCCAGGCCTCTAGTTAAAATATCTTTATGTATTGACGTTATTGGTATTATTTCCATTTTATTCTATTGATGTGCTGTCTTGTGAGCCAGAAAAGTGACTTTAGCAACTCTGAAAACCAGCAATCAATTCCTTGAGATTACTGTTATTTGAGAAATCCAGTTAGTTTTGCACAAGGAACTGGCTTTTGCTCAGCTTCCCTCTCTCCCTGAGGTAAGTGAACAGGTGCCGCCGTCTCCTCCATGTGACCTTTATCCCGTACTTCTCCTCAGGGGTGTCTTGCACCAGAACAGGCCCAGGCTCCGGGCTCATGGGGGTCCTAGGGTGAGGGGAACAGCCTGGAAGGCTGTTTCCTCCCTGATCTGGGTCAATGGGCCGCTCCTTCACAGAAGATGACTCTGGGGTCAGGATATCAGGTGGAATGAACACAAACGGCAAGTTTTGAAGTTCATGTGCTGACAGCTCCCCCCAGCTCTGGGGACTGAGCATTGGAACTAAGGGTCTTCCGGAAGGGTCCTTTCCTGATTGATTGGGGCACTCTCTGGTTAAGGGGATCCCAAGTGCGGCTGAACTGGAAGAAGACTGTGGACTCTCAAATGTTAGATGTGGAAACTTGGAGGTGGTTGATTTTCGACTTGAATGTCTTGCCTGGTCTCGGTGATGACGTTTCCGCTTGGCTGGGAACCAGCTTTCTGCTGTTGCATCAAACTGAGGTGATACCTAAAGACCAAAAAAAAAAGGTGAGGGGAGCCAACAACCAAGTACAAACCTGAGGAAGGCAATTACTCCAATGGCCAGAATCCTAAATGGGGGCCCACTATGGTAATGGACACAAAACAAAAACATCTGTCTAATGGGATATTGATGGAAAGAGATATGAGCTTTGGGCCAGTCATTCAATCTGTCTGGCTTTCACTTTCCTCATGTGTAAGGAAGGGGACAATGCCTCTTCACTTTATCACACCAGACGGCTGCAACTTGTTTAAGTATCTTTAAACTGACGGCAGAGATCAGCAGTCCTACTCCCCACCGATCCCCAGCACCCAGCAGAGCGCCTGGCCCCAGGGAAGGCCCCCAGCAAAGAATGAATGGCCGAATGCAAGAATACTGAGCAAGACCACGTTTGGAAAGCAACTAGCATAGGGCCTGGCACATGATGAGTTCTCAAGAAATGTTCGTTTCTCCTCTCATCCCGAGGATTCTAACATTTAAGTTTCTTCTATGATCGTGAAGCGAGTATCACGGTTCTTCCAAGCCATCCCGAACAAGTTAGTTTATGAAGGACTCTACTCAGAGTTTCTGCTTTTTTCTGGCCCTTTTGCTGTCCTACTTCCCTGACATACAGCAGCCATATTCTCTCCCCAGGGCTTTTAAACTGTCCAAACATGACATATGCCATTCCTGTGGCTGTTCTTCAAGCTCAGTCCATTACACACTATGCAGAGCACCGCGCCAACCGCCTCTCACATGAAGCTCAGGGAACAGCCTCATTTGCACTCGTTCTGCCAGCTCCTGGGTAGTGAAACTCTTATAGTGATCTCTCTCTCAGGAATGGGGGGAAAGACTCCGATCCCAACCACACCATGCCTCAGTCTGAACTAAGAAAAGAAGATACGCCGGAGAAGATGGCTGATGATGGATCAAAGAGTACCTTACCTCCCTGTCCCTGCCCCCATGAATCTTCTTATTCTTTGGAGGCCCTGGCTCGAGGGGCAGAAGGGTCAGCATTGTGAGAAGCCTAACAGAGTAGAAGTCAAAGTAAGAATCCATGGCCTACCCAGGAAGTGATGGCGTTGTGGTCAATGGGCTTGCTGGGCACCTGTCTAGTGTGCGTGATTGGAAGCTGGGGAGATCCATAGTGGTGTTTGGGGCCCTCCAGTGGTTGGTGGTGGAATAGCAGCTGGGCTTTCTGGCAACTTTGGCGGCGTTTTCTTCTGGGAGGCATCAAGTGGTGAATAAAGAGCAGTTAGTAACCACATCGTGCTGGTTGTAGTCAGGTCAAGGGAGTGGCTCCAATTCCAACCCATGCCTGCAGAGAAGAAACAAACGGTGGGAGAAAGTAATTCTGATGATTCCCCAGCTTTTCCTCATCCCCTGCCAGCCAGTTCTACTCTCAGCTACCACCCCTACCTTGTGACTGTGGGTGCACAGCTTCCTGTACACACCATCAAGTAAAAACATGTGGTTCACATTCAATGACATTTGCTCAGTGGGCATTTATTGTGCAAGTGTTCAGCACCATGCTGGGCGGTGGGAATTTAAAGATGAATAACCATTTATTCTATGATCGTTTATTGAGTGCCAACCACTTGCAGAAACACAAAGGTCAGACTGTCCCTGCATTCAAAGAGCTGAGAGTCTAGCAGAGGGAGACAGACAATTAGAACAATGGGAAGAATGCTTCCACTCCTCCCAGGGGAGGCTTTCCAGAGAGGGTGATACCTGACCCGGGTGTGAGGGCTAGGGAAAGCCAAAGGCAGGGCGGGCACCGAGGAGCAGCACGTACAAAGGCAGACGCACAAAGGAGCACTGTGGATTCAGGAAATCACGGACTCCATATAGCTGGACACGGCGTACGGAAGATGAATGGCAAGAATTGAGGCTCGACGGGGAGTCAGGGTCGGGTCAGAAAACCACAGGCTATATGGTTTGGGCGTTAGCCCAGGTGGTCATTGAAGACTTTCAAGCAGAAGGGTATGATCACACTTGGATTTTTTTTAACTTTTTACCCTGGATAATTTTGAACACACACCAAAGCAGAGTGAATACTACAGTCAGCCCCATGTAGCCACCACCTAGCTCCAACCACCAGCAACCCATGGCCAATCCTGAACCATCCAGACCCCTATCCACTTCCCCACCCCTGTACTGTTTTGAATAAAATATTATATTCCTAGTTATTATGTCATTCCCATTAACACAACTAATATACATACATACATATATCTTAATATTATTAAATATCCAGAAGGGTTCAAATTTTCAACTGTCTCATAAATGTCATAATTGGTCTTTTGTTTGTGTTTGTCTTTTAGACAGATCATCCTGGCGACAGTGTGAAAGGAGAGACCACGTACCCTGGAAGTAGGGAGACCAGTTTCAGGAGGTTGCTGTGTTACCTAAGTGAGAATGATGGAGCCTGAACCCAGGTTGTCAGGGGAGATGGGAGGCTGGAGACAGAGGCAGGGTCAATAGGACCCACAAAGTAATAAAAAGTCTGAAAAAGTGGCCATTGAACCTAGTAACCAGATCAACTTTAGTAAGAGCTTTGACAAGGGAATGGTGGGACAGAGGTCTGAAAGCAATTCGCAGGGAGGTAAACGGGAGGTGCAGCTGAGCATCCTGGAAAGTCACACAACAGGGCAGATTGGTTCCACTATACATTCATAATTCATTCATTCAGTCAACAACAAAAAAGTAACATACTCTGACTGAGGTTACTAAGCAGTGGAGATACAAGTAAAGAAAAAAAGAAGAACAAACTCTCCACTAACATTTTTAGGGAGAACACAGGTAATAAATACATCTGTTTGTTCATTTATTCATTCAACAAATATTTATTGAGTGCCTACTGTGTGCTAGGTACTGTTCCAGGTGCTGGAAATATCCACCAGAGAACAAAATTAAATCCTTGTTTTCATGGCGCTTACATCCTAGTTGGAAAGTGATAAAAGGAACAGAGAAAAATCAAACAGGATAAGGCATTGAGCTGGGTGCTGTTTCAGACAGAGTTGTCAGGGAAGCCCATGTGAAAAAGTGATACTTGAGCAAAGACCTGAATGAAGAAAGGAGAACAAGCAAACAATAGAAAGATGTGAGTGAAGAATATTCCAGGCGAGGAGAATAGTCAGTGCAAAGACCACAAGGTGGGAAGACATCTGACTCGTTCAAGAAACAGTAAGATCAGCATGGCTGAGCCGGAGAGTGGTGGGAGATGAGAACCAGCTCAAATGACACAGGGCTTTACAGGTAAGGTTAAGGACTCTCGACTTAATTATTCTTAGCGTGATAGGAAGCCACTGAAAGGTTCTGGACAAGGAAGTGACATAATCTGATTTATACTTTCAAAAGGTAAGTCTAGGTGCTTTATGAGAAAAGGTGGGTTGGGGAGAGGTGGATGGAGAAAGGAAGCAGGGAGCCCAGTTAGAGGGCTGCTGTAGGAGTCCCTGGAGAGATGACAGCGGCAGGAACGGCTACAGTGAGAATGTTGAAATTAACCAGCCTCAAAGGACACACGTTGTTCAGCAATCTGACCATGTTTCCTCGATCAACTCGGTTTCCACAGATTATCTTAAAACTTTTCCACTTTCTTAAAAAAAACTTCTTAAAACTCCCCTTCTCGATAAATGACCTTACTTCTCACTTCACAAAGAATAAAGGAGACATCAAAGGAAATTCTCTCGTTTTCCAGAAATCAAACATACAAACCCACACAGCCCTGCACCCACCCTCTTTCTCTCTGCTGTAACTAGACGTCAGTCCCTTTTGCTGTCTAAGGTGCTCTCCTCTCGCTGTGCTTTGGAGCCGTCCTCACTCTGTATACCTTTCTTAGGCAATCATCTGCTCACATCTCAATAGCCACCTAGAAGCAGACGACGTAAGTATTTATATATTCAGCTTAAAATTCTCCATACCCAGGACCCATATATCCCACTGCCTACTTGACAACAGCTAGATGTCTCAAGTGCACCTCAAATTCAATACGTTTAAAACTGACTTCATGAACGAAAATTTCCCCTGCACCCCCTCCACTAAAGTGATCATCTTCCAGGGCCCTTGAATGGTATCATCATTCGTCCAGCTATGCAGCCAGAAAGCTTGACATTGGCCTTCCCCTCTCCAACCCAACACCAAGCCCTGTCAATACTCCCTCTTGAACGTCTTCAATAATGCCCCTTTCTCCCCTCTCTCTCTACCTCTCCCCACCCTCCTTCCCTGCCACTCTTCAAGTTCCAACAATTCTGGCCAGGAGAATTGCAGTAACCTAACTGGTCTACCCTAATCCACTCTGGCACCCCCTGCAGAGGGACCTTTTAAAAATGCAAATCTGATCTTGACTCACTACTACGGAAAATGTTTGATTTTTGGATAAGGACAGAACCCCTCAGTTATGGCTAAGGTCCTGCTTCCTCTGGCTCCAGCTTCGTCTCACACCACACTCCGTTGAGGTCTCTTAGCTCAAACCCCTCAGCTATCCTTCAGCCTTTGTCCACAACACGCTTCCTCCTGCCACACAGCGTTTGCACACATTATTCCCTCCGCTTTGAGGGTTTCCCTCCCTTCTTTGCATAAAGGCGTCCGATCTCAGACCAAGCTTTAGTTCATCAGAAAAGTCTTTCCCGACCTATCAAAGTCATCACTGACCTCTAACTTATCACTTCACAACTGTAGTTCTCTATTTGCTTATTTGATTCTTTGAAACGTCTGTGCTCCTCTCCTCCCATCAGGCAAGCTCAGGACAAAGGCTCTCCTCGCCACCGCGTCCTAGCGGGGCCTGGCACACAGTAGGTGCTAGACAAAATCTGCTGGGTAAGTGAATGAATACAGTGCTGCCTTATATAACAGACTGGCTGCGGCGAGGAGACAGATCAGTAGGTGAAGACTCGGAGCGGAGGTGGGGCGTAGGGAGTGGTGTAATTGTTTAAGATGGAGGGAACTCGAGCAAGATTACAAGCTGTCCTCAAAGAACTCTCCGTCCAGTCGGGGGACCAGACGACCGCAGTCGGGGGGAAACGGAGAACAATCTCTCCAATGAGGAAGCCGCCCAGGGTGGACTCGAGGGAGGTGGGGAGATGCCGAGGGGGGCGGAGAGCAGTGTCGCCGGGGTCACCCGGAGGCGACTGGGGGCGCAGGAGGGAGCAGGCCGAGGGCCGGCCCCGCATCCCCAGCCGCCCCCGCCGCCCCGCCGGCCCGGGCCCCGACCGCGTCGCCCCTCGAGCCGGCAGCCGCCCAGCCTTACCCGCCTGTGCGCCGCGCCGCTCCTCCCGGCCGCGCCGCGTTCGAGCCCCGAACGCGGAGACAGGGGCCGGCGCCGATTGGCGGCGCGCCGTCACGTGACCGCAACGCTCCGCCGGCGCCAATTTCAAACAGCGGAACAAACTGAAAGCTCCGGTGCCGACCCCACCCCCGGCCCCCGGCCCGCACCCCCTCCCCTCCCGGGATCCCCCGGGGTTCCCCACCCCTCCCGCACCGCTGGGGACCCGGCGGGCCAGGCGCGAGTCCTGCCCGGGGACCCGGCTCGGCCCCAGCTTGGAGGAGCCCGGACCCGCCCTAGGAGCCATAGCCCAGCGGCGGCTGCAGTCGGGAGGTGAGCGGGCCGGAGGCGTGGAGTCCAGGCCGGGCCTTGGCAGAGGCAGGAAGCAAGGTCTCAGGCGCCGAGGTCAGGGGGTCTAGCACCAGGGCGCAAGCAGGAGTGGAGGTCTGGGACCGCACGGGAAGGAGGTCTGAGCGGGGGTGCAAATTTTTTCTACATCCAGCCTCCTAGCCTTATCCTCACTTCTTTCCCAAAGCACCCCTTGGCTGGCCTTCCCTGGAAGTTTGACCTCTGCACCGTGCCCGCTGTCTTGGGAGGGCCAGCGTGGCAGACTGTGGCTGGGATGAAGATTGAGCTCATTCTGCATTAAATCAAAGACAAACCTGCCCACACACTCCCCTGCTCCCAGGTGCTCTCACCACTCTGCAACACTACCTCCACTCCACCCTTTTACAGAGCTCTTTTCCTGGTTCTTGAGAACCCGCTGAAGTTCCCCTGATCGGGATGGGGATGGGGTCAGAGGAGTCACTCTGGAAGTCTCCTGGGCTAGATAAAGTGTTCGCAATGATAGGAAAGAGGCTGGTCAGAGAGTGGAGAGGAAAATTAAGCCTTGGACCAGGAAGATATCTTTTGAGGGTGGGGAGGGAATAATAGTATCTACTGACTGATGGGGGGAGGGAGGGAGGCCTGAAGAGATAGGAGGTGGAAGTAAAACTGAGATTTGAAGGTAGAGGAAACCTAGATATAAAGGAAAGGGAGGAGGCAGGGTGGGGAGGGCCTGTGAACTCTGAGCAGACGGCAAGTGTCATATGAGTGTGACAGTCACTTTTAGGGAGATAGCAGATGTCCTAAAAAAGAGACAGCCCATTCCTCTGTCAAAGTACCTCTAAATGGCATTACACAATTTTACATAATGGTTGAGTATTCCATGTATCTATTAAAATCAACAAAGCACAATTTTTTTTACAGCTAAAACTTTTCCTTAACATTACAATACCACCTTAGCATACTGGTGATAGCACATTCATTAGTCAGGAGATAGGGATTATGGTCTTGGTTCTGGAAGAGAAATTAAGTAATACAGTAACTAACATGCTTAGAAAGTTAAATTATGAATAAGCACATGTAAGTACTAAAATGTCACTATATAAATATTTTGCAGATTGTGAAAGAAAAATGTACTTTTTTGAATCAATGCCAGGATAATAGCGAAACGTGAACTGAATGGCGCTGCTTAGCACTACGCAGTGCACAACCTGCACGACTTTACTTGGGCCTTGAATAGAGCGGTTTCCCTTTTATCTGAGATCTTGTGAACTGAGAGATGATTTCTTCAGCGATGGGGCAACAGTGCAGTAGGACAATCTGCCTTTCTCCTGTGATTCTACTCACACTGACTCTTATTTGTAAACTAAGATGATATAAAAATATGAGGGCTCTGTTCTAGAATGGATTATGGGATCAGAGTCTTGTCAGGACTCCTAATTGCCAAACGTCCTCCTGTTCCAGATTGCTAGCCAGTCACGGCAAGTGATCTGTGTTATAGCAGGCGGGAGGCGGGAATAGAGATTCCCACATTTTTATAACTGTCCCACTTGTTTCTGTAGCCAAACATTCTTAAGAGTCCAGAAGACCTTTGGCTGTGTTGACCTACATTCAACCCAATCCCGCTTTCCCCCTTTGAATTGCTTCTGTTTGCTTCAATTTTAGCTTTCTTTTGTCAGTAGAACTCATCTCCTTATTGTCTGAGGTGTCTCAGGGGGCCGGTGGGCTCGTGCTTCTGGTCCTAGGTAGAGGAACGCGTCTCTCTCTAACAGAACCTCCTTCTCAGCCTAACAAATCTCTGACATTCTGCTCCTCCTTGTACTTCCCAGAGTCCATGTTTGTGGTTCTCAATGGAGAGTGAAAGCACAGATTCATAATGAGAACCAGCCCCCGTCGGCCACTGATTCTCAAAAGACGGAGGCCGCCCCTTCCTGTGCAAAATGCCCCAGGTGAAACATCAGAAGAGGAGCCCAGGAAGCCCCCTGCCCAACAAGAGCCTGGTCAAGCGCAGGCCTCCAAGGAGGTGGCAGAGCCCAACTCTTGCAAGTTTCCAGCTGGGATCAAGATTATTAATCACCCTACCATGCCCAACACCCAAGTGGTGGCCATCCCCAATAATGCCGATATCCAGAGCATCATCACAGCATTGACCGCCAAAGGAAAAGAGAGTGGCAGCAGTGGGCCGAATAAATTCATCCTCATCAGCTGTGGGGGAGCCCCTACTCACCCTCCAGGACCCCAGCCTCAAGCCCAAACCAGCAATGATCCCAAAAGGACAAAAGTGATCACTGAGACCCTGGGACCAAAGCCTGCAGCTAGGGATATCAATCCTCCTAGACCAACTGGAGCGCTTCCTGGGCAGAGATGGGACAGCGGTGGTATGTGGTCTGGAGGTCAAAGGGGTGAGGACCCCAGGCTTTCCTCTCTGGTGGCAAGGACTGCTGTCCGTAATGTTGATACTTACAACAGACAGGTGTCTAGCCCGGACCAGGGGAAAGTCTTGTCTTTCTTCATCCTGAAACCCTGACCCAAATCCTTTGGGCACTGTCAAAAGTGTTGCAGTTATAATTTAGCGTATCTTTTGCCTTGTTTATATTGGAAAAGGATTTGTTTATTGTTTCTGTTTATCCTTCCCATTGACCAAATAAGGAAGTAAGAATCTTTCTCCATCTTGATAAAGCAGAAAACTGAAGCATGAGGCGGAAAAGCGAATTTCTTTGTGCAGATGATAACTCTTCTGTGAGGTTGCCTTGACTGCTCTCTAAGGCTCAGTCTGGCTCAGATTGAAAGGCAACTTGATCTATGCTCCTGAATTTTTCCTGAATTTCATAATGGGGGAGAATACCTGAGGGCTGCAACCGATTCTGCATGTGTTCCTTGTCCCTAAGGGTGGGGGTCTTGGAGAGGTGACCCCTAACCACCAATATTGATGGGCCTGTTGGGCATCAGATCAGGCAGCTAAGTGGCATCTTGGATTGTTTCCCCTCTAGCTGGCGGTGAGGCAGCAGGCTGCACTCTCGACAGCAGCTTGACCAACATCCAGTGGCTTGGGAAGATGAGTTCTGATGGGCTGGGCTCCTGCAGCATCAAGCAAGAGGAGAAGGAGAATTGCCACTTGGAGCAAAGTCAGATTAAGGTGAGCTCTTCTGTGACGCACTAGGGACATCCTCTGGTGCAGGGAATTTCTAAGACAGGGAATGGACTAAGTGGCCTGTGGAGCAGAATTTCTAGGTTCTGGTGTTAGCACTTATGCACTAATTCTGTGTAACTTTTGAGCTACCTTCCTGTCTGGGATCTTTCTCCCCACATCTGTGAAATTTCCTTGAGGGCAGATTCCTCTTGCTCTCTGTATTCTGTCAGCACTGACTTTAGTACTCTGCCATAGGTAGGTACTTAGTAGGTATTCAGGAAAACGTGAAGAAGTCTTAGTTTGGAAAGCAACTTGAACTTTAAAGAGGCATTCCACAGTATGAAAGGAATACAGCATTTTTAACAGGATAGTTTTATTAGAAGATATATTAATATCAAATAAAGTGAGTTAGATGTGAATTTTAAATACTTTCCCAGCAATCAGAATTGATTTGACCCAGTCGTGTGGCCTGGCTTGTTTTTCACAGTTGCCACACACCTAGATTCTGCTGTATATACCTTTTAATCATTCATTCAACAGCCTTTAAAAGTGAGTTACATGGACATGTACATAAGTAAAAATCAAGCTGTTCTTAAAACTTGTGCACTTTATAAAGTTACAGCTCAATTTTTTTAAATGTGAATGATCAGATCTTTGCCTAAGACTTAGCCAGACGTGTGCTTTGCAGACATTTGTGTCTTACTCTTGGAAATAGTTCTCTCATACAAACGTTGAAAGGAGTTGGGTTTATGCACATGTGCATCAGGAGTAGGAATCAGACTAAGACCCAGGTGTGAAAAATGGGTATGGTTTTCGTATAAAATCAGTGCTTTAAGAATCATAATATATACCCAAAGTTTTCTGAGAGGTTTCAGTTTGCAAAGACTGGACTTCTGCTTATTATTGGGCAGTATCTTCAAGAAAATGAATGATAGAGCAGTGGTTCCACATTGTCTAGGGACTGGACTAGATCATCTCTAAGACCCTTCCTAATCCTTAAATTTTATTTTATGGCATAGTGGTCTCGATGAGTTTGTTTTTAGCATGATTCCATGGGATAAAAGGTTTCTCTAGGGGATGTTGTTCAAGGTGGGGCCAGGGGAAGTCTCATGAACTCTTCCATGTCATTCCCTTGTCTCTTTCCCTTTGGCTTCTCCTAACCCTCAGGTTGAGGAGTCGCCGGGAGCATCAGCATCCTGGCAGGACTCCATGTCTGAGCGGCCGCCATACTCTTACATGGCCATGATACAATTCGCCATCAACAGTACCGAGAGGAAGCGCATGACCTTGAAAGACATCTACACTTGGATTGAGGACCACTTCCCTTATTTTAAGCACATTGCCAAGCCAGGCTGGAAGGTACTATGTTCTTTAACAAGCAGTCGAGGTCGCTGTGGCCCGCCAGTTTGTCTGCACTGGCTTGCGGCGGTCTATGTGCGGTGCTCTGAGGGAGCGGTTAAATGCAAAGGATGCTAGAACTATAACAATGGTATCTTTTGGATTGTGACTCAATCCTGCTGAATCCAGGTAAAATCATCCGAAAGAGCGCTGCCACCACTTCATCCGTCGTTACCCAAGGTTTATGGAGATTCTTCAGCGTAGCACTAAGCCCACTTGTGCCACATTGAACAGCAGCTGGAGTGACTAAGTAGCTTTATGAAAAAATCTTAATGAAAAAGAAACGCTGTCTGTGAGCCTCATGACCCAAGATTCACCTCCTGTAATGTCACACATCATCTCTAGAAGGCAGGGATTCTCTCTTCCTTTTATTCCCGGGGACACTGAGATACTGGGAGTCATCGTAGCTCACACTACAATGTCAGAGCCACACTTAGGTCTTCTGACAGACACTCAATTCCAAGCCAAGGTTTTTCTGTTTTGTTTTCCCCACAGTAGAACTCTTAACTTCACACACATACCTCAACTAAATTTCCTAGTTTCTTGATTTCTTAACCCACCGCTCTTGCTATTGATTATTGCTTTACAGTCTCACTCCAATTTCCTAGCCCCTGACAGCTATCTAGGTCTTTTCTTTATCACCAACCTGAGAAATGGCACCCGTCCTTATCCTCATTGGATAGATGGGTTTGTGGCTCCGGGGGCCGGCTCTGCAGTGTGGAGTGTCAGGGAGAAAGTTGCCAATAGGCAAGGTTGAAACACCAAAGGTGATGTTTCTGAAGCTAAAGTACCTGACAACCGGTTGTCTTTCTCTCCTTTCAGAATTCCATTCGCCACAACCTTTCTCTCCATGACATGTTTGTTCGGGAGACATCTGCCAATGGCAAGGTCTCCTTTTGGACCATTCACCCCAGTGCCAATCGCTACTTGACATTGGACCAGGTGTTTAAGGTGAGCGTCCTGGTCTCATCTCAAGAGGGCCGGAGCTGGAGGTCATAATATCCATCTCAGAGGGAAACAAATCCTCCTGTGATGATCTTACATGATCAGGGCAGAGAGAGAAGCCAGCCAGCCTAGGTGATTTGCATAAAACTTGCTGAATTAGGTATAGTTGACAGACTCCAAATGGCACACTGACGGGCCATGCCAGGCCATGGAGAGCACAGCTCTGGTCCAAATAGAGGACTTCCTGGGGCAGTGCTTCCCTAACTGCCTTGTGGATAAGAATTGCCTGGGATGCTTGTTGAAATACAGCCCCCTAGGCCCTCTCTTGGGGCTTCTGATCCAGTGGGTCTGGGATGACCCAGCAATAAGTATTTTTAAGAAGTGTCTCAGCTGATTCTTGCAGAAAGTGTCTGGAAAAGCTTGTTCTAAAAAAACCCTGTGTTAGGCTGGAGACCAGAAACTGAGCCACCAGAGCGTCTGTTCAGAATGATTGTTTGGGGATTTCAGAGTGCCCACAGGCTGCTGGTAGCCACAGCCGCTCTCCTGGGAGGGACATTTGTCCAGGGCGACCCTCAGCATCAGTCAGGAATAGGTATTTTTCCCAGGTCAGATTTCTGGTCAGACTGACCACGCTGGTGGTAACTTCATCTCATTTCTCTCCCACAATGCCTGACCGCCACCAGCCACTGGACCCAGGGTCTCCACAATCGCCCGAGCACTTGGAATCAGTAAGGTTCTTTCCCTCTGGCTCGGGGCTTGGCCTTGTCTTCCTTTCACTGCTCAGCATGGCTTTAGTGGACAGGGATAAGGCAGGAAGCAGGGGAAGGGAGCCTGTGGCCTCTGCCAGCCCTAAACACGGGGCAGCCCGAGCTGCTGGGAGTGAGCAGTTTGTGACCGCACCTCACCTCCCCAGGAGCAGGGCTCACACCCACTTCTCCCCCGCCACGGGCATCATGAAGGTGCCCTGAGCAGAGGAGGGCGTGGCGGGGACACGCCCTGGGCTTGGTGCTGCGAGACAGCAACCACGAATGCATGGCACAGGCCTTGCAGGCGGCAGTCTCTCCTCTCACTTTTCTACCTGGTTTTCTTTGCCACTCATAGAGCCACATGCTTTAGCATCCCCTGGGGGTGGTGAGGACACATGGATGAGGCGGTAGGGCCGTCCTGCCATCGTACGTCTGAGTGCTGGCCACCTTTTCCCACTAACAAGGCTCTGGAGACAGTGCTCACCTGCATCCACACCCCAAACCGGCTTTTTCTTTCTGGGCTGTCAGTTAGCTCAGTGCCCAGTACCAGAGCGGCTGGTGGGTTCTCCTGCCTCCTCCCCTGCCTTATTAACCCAGGTTTCTTTCTCTCCCCACCTGCACAAGCAGCAGCAGAAACGACCCAATCCTGAGCTCCGCCGGAACGTGACCATCAAAACTGAACTCCCGCTGGGCGCACGTTAGTATGGGAGAGCGGGCCTCAGGCCTCGTCCTTGTTCTGGGGGCATGGCTTTAGGGAGTCAGACTCCGGGATTCTGGCCCAGCTCAAAAGGATCTGAGCCCAGAGAAGGAGAGCAAAGCTCCTGGGATTGAGAAGGGGCGTGTCCCCGGACCCCTGCTCCTCATCTCTCCCGTTTCTTCCCAGGGCGGAAGATGAAGCCACTGCTACCACGAGTCAGCTCATACCTGGTGCCCATCCAGTTCCCGGTGAACCAGTCACTGGTGCTGCAGCCCTCGGTAAAGGTGCCATTGCCCCTGGCAGCTTCACTCATGAGCTCAGAGCTTGCCCGCCATAGCAAGCGAGTCCGCATTGCCCCCAAGGTAAGTGGCTTCTGTTTTTCTCTGAGGATTAAAAGTGTTGGATCTACAACGTGCAGAGTACTCTGCTAAGTGTTCCTTGAGAAGCTTATAAATCTAGTTGGCTAGACAAGGCATAAACACATAGGAAAATTTAAGAGCATTTTAAGAGCTAAAAAGGAATTTGCATTACAACGTAAGTGGTGTCAGATGGCCCATAAATACCTGATGAGTTTGTAAGAATTCGGATGAGGGTGATTCCAGTAGATGGGCTGGGTTGGTTAAAGAAGAGTTCACAAGGGAAGTGGGTTTTAGAAAGAAGTAGGTTTGGGTAAGCAAACAGGTGTGGAGAGAGCATTCTCACGCTGATACCACTGAGGCAGGAAATGCCAGTTTGTACCATAACAGTAGAGTGATTGGCCCAGGCTAACTTGGGTTTCTCAGCCTCCAAACTATTGACATTTAGGGCAGGCTAACTCTTCGGGGGGTGGGGGGCATGGGGGGTGCTGTCCTGTGCACTGAAGGCTATCTAGCAGCATCCCTCGTCTCTCCCCGCCAAACGCCAGGAGCACGCCACCATGGTGACAATGAAAACGTCTCCAGATGTGGCCAAATGTCTCCTGGGGGAGGGGGGGAGGAATCATCCCTGGGTGAGCATCAGTGGTCTACCTGGAGGGGAAGGTGTGGAGGGTAAGTTAAGACCATATGGTGATGGGCTTGACCCTGTAGAGAAGAGTTTGTGAGCAGCAGCTGACCTGTAACAAAGTAGAGGATAGGACCCCCTGGCCCCCTCAGTGAGATGGAAATACCTGGGCTCTGGAGTTTAGAAAGACATGAGTTTGCTTTTATTTTCTTTATTTAAAAAATATTTTTTAAATATACATAAAATTGTACATACCAACATATATAATTTTACATAAATGCGTGGATGTGACTGTAGCGTGTGTACTATTTTGTTTTAATGCAGTCTTTTTTCCCCCTTTTCTTCTTTTTTGCCTCCCTTCCCCTCACCTTCACCCAGTCCCCCCTGCTCCCCATGATAACCCATGTTGACAATTCAGTATGCATTCTCCGTATTTTATCCACGCTCTTAGTGTAATATACATATGTACACAGTCATAGCCGTTTTATATACACATGCAACGCACAGACCATGGAAAGTGGCATCGTATTACACACACTTTTCTGCCTCATGGAAGTTCTTCCAAGTCACTTGGCAGAGCTCTCGGTCATTGTTTTTTAATAGCCACATGATATTCTGTGGTGTGGCTATGCCGTAAATTTTCCAACCATTCCACTTTTATAGGCACATTTTGTTTCTAGTTTTTTTGCCCTATGAACAACATTGCAATAAATATCTTTGCAAGTATCTTTCTTAATAGTGCTTTTGCTTCTATGAGATAGAGTCCCAGACATGAGATTGCTGAGTGGAAAGGTATTTTAAATCTTACTAAATATTGCTAGATTGGTTTCCAAAAAATCTGTGATAATTCACATTTCCACCAGCAATATGTGGTAAGACCTATATCTTTGCCGGGAATTGGTATTATTAGTCTTTTAAATATTTGCCCATCTACTGTATATAAATGATTTCTCCTTGTTTCATTTTATCATTCTTTGCTTATCAATAAGTGAGCACCCTCTCATTACGTTTGGTCACTTGGAATTTATGAGATGCTTATTTATGGACATTGCCCATCTTTCTATAAGGTTTTGTTAATAATTTGTGAGTTTGTTATTAAAATATTAACCTCTGTCTTTTACGCCAAAGATATTTTTTTACTTCTGTTGTTTGTTTCTTAACTTCGTTGATGGTATCTCTTGCCACAGTGAGATTTTAAATTTTTATATAGTCAAATATGTCTCTCTTCTCTTTTACAGCTTCTGGGTTTCCAGTCTTGGTTAAGAAGGTCACCCCCACCCTCAGATTGTACATGTAGTCTCCTAGATTCTCTTTCAGGATTCGTATGGTTTTAATTTTTCTGTTTACATCTTTGTGTATGGTATAAAATAGACAATTTTATTTTCTCTGTCTTTTACCCCTGGAATTGAACTACCATCTTCATCATATATTCTCATATTAAATAGTTTTTAAGACTTAAAAAAGACAAAAAAGAGGATCAGTACCAGCATGTCACTTATCTTTGTCATGCTCTTGTGCCCCGCCTGTGACTGGGTTCACTCGCAAGGCCGTGAGAGCTCCCTTTCACCTCATCCCTGCTTCCCTTTCAGGTGCTGCTGGCTGACGAGGGGGCAGCCCCTCTGCCCACCGCAGGACCAGTGACAGAGGAGGGACTCCTGCTGGGAGAAGGGCTGTCTCCTCTGCTTCCGGTTCAGTCCATCAAGGAGGAAGAAATCCAGCCTGGGGAGGAAACACTGCACTTAGGGAGACCCATCAAAGTAGAGAGCCCGCCCCTGGAAGAGTGGCCCTCGCCGTGCCCATCTGTCAAAGAGGAACTGTCTCACTCCTGGGAAGATTCGTCCCACTCTCCCACCCCAAGGGCCAAGAAGTCCTACAGTGGGCTCAAGTCCCCAGCCCGGTGTGTCTCTGAAATGCTGGTGATTAAGCGAAGGGAGAGGAGGGAGATGAGCCGGTCCCGAAGGAAACAGCATCTACTGCCTCCCTGTCCGGACGATCCCGAGCTGCTCTTCTCCGAGGGCCCCGGGACTTCCCGACAAGCCCCAGAGTCTGCTCTCCCGGCAGAGTCCTCCGAGCCTGCCTCTCAGCTGGGCTACTCCCAGGAGGAGGGAGGACCTTTTAAGACACCCAGTAAGGAGACGCTGCCCATCTCCTCCACCCCGAGCAAGTCTGTCCTCCCCATGACCCCCGAATCCTGGAGGCTCACACCCCCAGCCAAAGTGCGGGGGCTAGATTTCAGCCCAGTCCGGACCCCCCAGAGTGCCTTTGGCCCCCTGCCTGACTCCCTGGGGCTGACAGATCTCAGCACCACCCCACTGAAAAGTATCCCCCTCTTTGACTCACCCCGAGAGCTCCTCAATTCTGAGCCCTTTGACCTCACCTCTGACCCCTTCTGCAGCTGCTCCCCCTCACATATGGAAGTCCCCAAGCCAGGCTCTCCTGAGCCACAGGTTGCCAGCCTTTCAGCCAACCGTTCTCTGACAGAAGGCCTGGTTCTAGATACAATGAATGACAGCCTCAGTAAGATCCTGCTGGACATCAGCTTCCCTGGCCTGGAGGAGGACCCACTGGGCCCTGACGGTGTCAGCTGGGCTCAGTTCATTCCCGAGCTGCGGTAGAGACGTGACCTTGCCCTCGCTGCTTAAGCTGTCCACTCGTGCTCGTGTGGCTGGGCCGTCCGAGTCCTCTGAGTGGGAACAGCAGGCAGGGGCCGTCCACTCCACTGGCCCCATTGTGCCTGGTTATGCCGAGGCAGATGCCACGCCATAGCTGCCACTGGGCACTCTGCGAGCAGCGAGGTCCTGGTGACCAATCTCTGCCACCCTATGCTCCCCGAGAGAATCTGACCCCTCACGCTCCCTGCTAGGAACTGAAGGGTGGGAACAGCAAAGACAAGGGTGAAAAGAGATTAGGAGCTCCCCAAACTGCTTGCATCTGTGCTTAGCAGTCTCCCACCTTCCCTGCCTCTTGTAGGGTGGCCCTTGTAAATAGTGTATATTCTCCAAATTATCCTCTAATTATAAATGTAAGCTTATTTCCTTAGATCATTATTTAGAGACTGCCAGAAGGTGGGTAGGATGACAAGGGGTTTCAGTTTGCTTCTGTTCCTTGCTTTGAGTTCCTAGAGAAGGGAGGACCTGCAGTGCATGGTTTCTTCCAGGCCCAAGGTACCCGCCTCAAGAGTTCTTTACTCTAGGCACCCAGACAAGTGGGTCTGCTTCCAGGGTCCCTCTTAGGACCCCTCCTACCCACCTCCCCGTGTTTCCAAGTCAGCTTTCCTGCAAGAAGAAATCCTGGTGAAAAGGGCTCTTGTAATGGGTCAAGAGTTGAATTTGGGGTGGGGGAACGGGTGCATCTGAAGCAGAGTGTGGGTCCCAGATGTATGCCCATGAGATGTTTCTCTGATAACGTCCCTAATCATGCCAGAGAGACTAGCATTGATGAGAACTTGGCCCGAGGCTTGAGGAGGCTGGAAGGGCCCTGATCTGCCTGGCTTCCTTAGCTTGCACCTCAGCTTTGCAAAGAGCCACCTAGGCCCCAGCTGACTGCATGCGTGTGAGTCAGCTCCAGAACACTACTGTAGCTACCTACTCAATAAAGTCCAGGGTGGACATGCTGGTGTCTGTCATGTGTTGCCGTTTGGTCCCTAAGGCATAAGGAGGGGTTGGAAAAGAAAGTGGGTGATGATGAAGATGGTGGTAATGAGGGAAAGGCAGGGCACTTGAAAGAGAGTGCGAAGGGCTTTAGCTTGGTCCCACCTGCAGAGGCACACATCCTTTCTGACACAGACAGTGGCAGTTTTTCCAATGCTGGTTCTGCACAGCTGACCTCTTTTTGGGACCTCTGCATCTGCTGGTTACCTTAGGCCTTTTAGAGCTCCCCAATAAGGGAAGGCCGACACAGGGGTAGACCTCCCCCACCACCCCTGAACTTTGGGGAAGGATGAGTCCAGTTACAGGGGCCTCATGACCACCTCCATGCCCACCCCAAGGCCGGGAAGCCAGCCTACGCTGCTTTGCTCCCCCTGCCTCCTAGGCAAGTCCCTCTCCAGAAGCAGCTCCCATTACCATCTTTTGCAGTCACAACTTAGGAGTCCTATTCCCTGCCTGCCTCACCTGAAAGATGGCTGGGGCCCAAGGGACTAATGAGCTCTCCCAGAGAGAGGTAAGGGCCTTCTCCCTGCGTCACCACCCAGGAAGCATCACCATAGCAACCCCAGCAGCAAACAATGCTGCCTGGAAGATCTCCCCTACAAAGCTGCCCCTCCTGGCAATCAGGCCCAGAAGAAGAATGGCCAGTAACCCGAGATCAGCCAGAGGGTGCAGTAATCCATCCCATGTCCGAGAGCCCTTCCTGCAGGTAGGGGGTGGGGCCCTATAGGCACAACCTACCTTTCTGCACCCTACTGGGCTAGGGGTTGTCCCCCTGGGGTGGTTTATGTTTTCTCCCCAGCAGCAGAGCTGGCCCGTGAGCTTTCCGCGGTCCTCCTCTCTTAGTCCTGTGATACTGTGAACACAGAGGTCAGAACAGAGGGGAGGAGATGCCTGGTTATTACATCTCCCAGACCTACCCTCTGGGGGATCATGTAGAAATTACTTAGGTGAATGGGCCCTAGAAACAGGTGAGGTTTTGGAATCAGAGAAGTCCTAGGGGTGGTTAGGAGGGAGAGGCATTTTGAAGAACATAGTATCATGAGTAGTGCAGACAGATGGCTCATGTCCCAGCTCTGCCACTCATTCACTTGGCACCTTGGGTAGATGACTAACCTTCATTGTGTCTTGGATTTTGTTTCTTTGGGATGGGGACAGTAACACCTGCTCCTAGGGCTGTGAGGGTTAAATGAGATGTGGATAAGGATTTAGCACAGTAACACATATTTGCTACTGTTTATTTCATGGGAGATGGGGTGCAGAAATGGGAGGGAACCAACATTCTAGATGCTTCTATATTTGCTTATATTTTAATGAGAAGTGGGGGGAATGCACTGATGATGGAGAAACAAGGAACAGGAGGAGTCTGGGATAGAAAAGCACCTGGCCCCACTCTCTGGAGAACGATTACCCCTCTACCCTTGGTTCAGTAAGGGGCATTCTCCCTCAAAATTCCCTCAGGCCTGCTGTGCCCTCTTGTGCAGGGGCAACAAGATGGAGAGGAGGAGAGAAGAATGGGAAAATCTAAGTTGAGGAAAGAAGGTGGGCGATCAAAACCTGATAGATGGAAAGAGAACAAAAGAGAAATCCATGAGAATAATACAGAGCAGTCATAACTTCTGATAGGCAGGCAGGCACAGAGAAGTGGTTCCCTGCCTGGCTATCAGTATCCTAATGAGCATCCTGGGTCTGAAGGAGGCTGGCAGCTTGTTTTCCCTGCAACTCCTCCTGGGAAGGGGAGGCAGGGTGCCCCTCAGGCTCCCTTTTGTCTCTCCCTAGATGGTCCACGCCCATGAGTCTCCCTCGACCTACCAAACGTGGGCTCAACGTGAGTTCCTTCTCCCCAGTGAATCCTGGGAATTGCCTGGCTTCACCAGCCAAGCCTACCACCAGCTCGCCCTGAAGCTGCCACCCTGCACAGAAATGAAGTCCAAGGTGCGTCACCGACTCATCCAGCCTTGGAAGCCTGCTGCCCCACACACCTGGGGCTTCCACACGTGGCTCGATGTGGGGCGTTTGCCGGCCACCTTTCCCACCAGCTCCAACAGGCCATACGATAGCAATGTCTGGCGCTGGCTGACGGACTCCAGGGCCCACTGCCGCCCCCCAGCAGAGCCTCCCATCCCCCCTCCCTCCTGGATGGGTCAAAAGAGCTTTCTGACCTTCATCTACTCTACTCCTATCTTCCTGGACCCAAATAGGAAGAACCAAGTGATTTTCAGGACGGTGAAGGAACTAAGAGAAGTGGAGAAACTCAAGCTGAGGAGTGAGGCAAGGGCACCTCCACTGGATGCCAATGGCAACATCCTGCCCCCAAAGAACTTCAAGAAGTAAGAGGAGCTCCATCCTCAGTGAGCTCACCCAACCTACCCGCGTTCAGGTGACCCCTCCCGCTCTCTCATGTCTAACTTGGTACTCCAACCTTCACATGTCTGGCCATCTGCAAACCAAACTCTTTTCTGAGTGTAGCTGGAGGGAAAGGATGCAAGCAAAGGAAGGACAGCCAGGGAAAGGGCTTAAAATTTAGGGGGTACAGCTATGTACTTAACACCTGCTAGGCCCTGGGGATACAGAGAAATGTCCTTCAGTCCCTTCCCCCAAGGAGCTTACGACAGGCAGATATGTACATACACGCGTGGAAAGACAGCTACCAACACAAGCGCACACGCACTCAGTGCCCAAAGTGTGAGACAGATGGGGGTGTTGTAAGGATGTCAACTGTTAATGGAAAGACCTGAGAGCTGGAGTCAGAGGCTTGGATTAAAGTCCACACTGTGCATTTTGGCAAATTGCTTAGTTTTTTCAGACTCAGTTCCACCATTGATAAAATAGGGATGGTAAATACCATGCCTCCGTCAATGGGTGAAGATAAAATGGGTTAATGAATTATGAAAGCACTATACCAAAAAATAGATGTTATTACAGAAATCCAGGAGAGGGCGGGATTGCCGTGGGCTGGAGCGTCCCCCCAGGGGCTTCGTGAGGAAATCGGATGGAGGCTGGAAGGGTAAGTAGCCTTTGGAAAGGTGGAAAGGAGGAGCTGGAGGGTTGACTGGTGGGAACAGAGACAGGAATGTGAACAGAGCTATGTGAGCACCCACAGTTCTCCCCTGCCTGCCCGTGGTGAGAACTCACAGGTCTCTCCATCCTGTGTCGAGTCTAGGCGCTGGGCACGAGTGGCAAGAAAGCAGGAGAGGAATCAGGAGAGAACGTCTCAAACTCCAGTCCCAAGGGCGTTGAGGGGCTGGAGACGGGGGCTGTGGAGATTTTTAAGCTTTAAAAAGAAATGCCAACAGTCAGTGCTTTTGAGGGGAGATTACTCAGGACCTTGGCTTCTCTCTGCTGTCCTTGCAATGAGGATTATTGATTGCTAACATGTGCAAACACTAGGCATCCAAAGGTGAGTGAGACTTAGATCTCTCCTCAGAAGAACTCACAAATGGCAGTGCCAGATGTTGTTGTAGTCACTTCAGCTATATTACTGAATCCTCCCACTACCCTCTGAATAGAAATTGTTATTATCACCCCATTTTACAGATGGGGCATCTGAAACACAGAGAGGCCAAGTCTCTTGCCCAAGTTCACAGAGCCAGCAAGTAAGGCAGAGGTAGGATTGAACCCCAGGGAGGTCAGCTCCACAGCTGCGTTCTTTTTTTTTTTTTGATGAGGAAGATTAGCCTTGAGCTAACATCTGTGCCAATCTTCCTTTATTTTGTATGTGGGATGCCGCCACAGCATGGCTTAATGAGCAGTGTGTAGGTCTGCACCTGGGATCCGGACCCACAGACCCTGAGCCGCTGAAGCAGAGTGTATGAACCTAACCACCAATCCACCAGGCCACCCTGGTGCTGCTCCACCGGAGCTGCATTCTTTTTTGTTTTTTTAAAGATTTTATTTTTTTCCTTTTTCTCCCCAAAGCCCCCTGGTACCTAGTTGTATATTCTTCGTTGTGGGTCCTTCCAGTTGTGGCATGTGGGACGCTGCTTCAGTGTGGTTTGATGAGCAGTGCCATGTCTGCGCCCAGGATTCAAACCAACGAAACACTGGGCCGCTTGCAGCGGAGCGGGTGAACTTAACCACCCGGCCACGGGGCCAGCCCCCCGGAGCTGCATTCTTAACCACTATATGCCACTTCCCTTCTTGTCTGACCAGGGAATCAGACAAGTTCACAGCTATTTCTAATATAATATAATGTTCTATAAAGGCAGTACAAGAAAAATACACTTATTCACATAAAGAGCTGAGCACAGTGCTTGGCGTACAGTAAGTGTGTGTGTGCAGAAGCAGCGTGGCCTCTGGAGGCAAACAGATCTAGGCTGGGATCTACCTGAGTCCGTCACAAGCTTGCCGCACCGCCTTAACCACCTCAGATTCTCTGAGCCTCACTTTCCTCAAGAGCGTATTGGAGATGTGCTTGGTGCCTTGCGGGGTGGTCAGAGATTGAAGGCACAATGCTCGGCACATAGACAGGCTCCAGGCTCTGTAAACCGGGTCACTATTCCTGCAGTGTCTCCACGAGAGAAGCATCCTTGTTGCGCGTGTTGCTGCTGTCGGCCCAGCCCCTGGAGCCAGGAGACAGGAGTGAGTCTCAGGCAAGGTTTTGCTGTTCACAGAGAAGGGAGTATTTGAGCTGGACCTTGAAGGATGTGTCCAAGTTCACCAGGTGGGAACAAGGAACAGTGGTGGGAGGAAAGGCTCCTCCAATCCTGCTGTTCCTTTTGAGCAGCTCCATCAGGGGTGAAAATAAATTGTTAAAAATTACTCAAGATCAGTGAGAGAGCACATTCTGAGCATGAGAGACCCAGAGGACTTCAGACAAGGTCTAAGCTTCAAGATGCTCACCATCATGTTGGGAAACAGAACATTTATCTGCAAACCCAGCTGTTCTCAACTCTGGTAGCACGTTAGAATCACCTGGGCTTCTTTACAAAATGATGAGGTTTGAGCCCCACCCAGAAGATTCTAACTTACCTGGCCCAGGGGCAGCCTGGGCCCTGGTTGTTTTATTTTCTGAGGAAGATTTGCCCTGAGCTAACATCCGCGCCAATCTTATTCTACTTTGTATGTGGGTTGCCGTCACAGCATGGCCACCGGTGGGTGGTATAGGTCCATGCCCAGGAACCAAACCTGGGCCACTGAAGCAGAGTGTGCTGAACTTAACCACTAGGCCACAGGGCCGGCCCCCCTGGTATTTTTTAAAAGCTCCCCAGGGTGATTCTAATGTACATCCAAGCCTGAGAACCTCTGATGTAAACCAAAGACAGCAAATAGGGGGAATCTGCTGAACCAGGTGCAAAGCAGATTGAACCACACCCCAAAGCATGTTGAACCATAGGAAATTTGCCACCATCCAACTATGTTTTTAAAAAGCCAACTTCCCACTGTTGAACCTCATGCTACAGGCCTGTAGAAGAGGGATCCATCAGACCAGGTGTGGGCTGGCAGCAGGTCAGAGCAGGAAGGGCTTGTGGATATCATCGCATGCACCAGTGACAAGAAGGGGCCCTTGCGCTGAGCTCGCCCTTCCCGCTGGCACTGCGTCAGTGGAGGAGGTAGAACTTGAAGGATTGTTAGAATCTGGTTGTTACACACTGTGTGTCCAAAGGATGGAGGCTTGGCCATCTATACAACATTATTTCACCAGCCTAATGCCAACACACACACACGCATGCACGCACACGCACACATGTACACACACACAGGGCAGGCCATCGGTACAGACAGATATGCAGTTAGGAAGAGAAATGGTGGGCATTCCCTCTGGCCTGATGGCTCACTAGCTTGTGGAGGGCAGCACCACACTTCCCCTTCTCAGTCCTTCCACCGTGCCTGGATCTCTCCTTTGACCTCTCTGTTCTCTCCACACCCCTCCCCCCAACAGGTACCGGCACATCTCAGCTGGTGGAAGGTTTGAACCCCGCGGCCTCCAGCTCATGCCCAATCCACTTCCAAATGACTTAGCCAGGAGCTGGCCCTGCCCAAACCCTCAGCCTCATTACCAGGAGAAGGCACTGAAGCTGGCCTTGCTGCCCAGTGCACCCCTGAGCCAGGACCTTGTGAAGAAGTACCAAACCCTGATAGAGGACCGGGTTGCCTTGCCCCTCCACCATCTCTCCAAGGCACAACCTGGCAAAGCCTCAGTGAGAAAGAGAACGAGAAGACCTGGATACATCTAGAGGAGCCTCCAGATGGGTGGGGATCACGGTGAGCACACAGACCTCCAGGCTCCAGTGTTCTCAGCCAATGCACCTTCAGCAAGGGGCCTTTGGGGTGGCTGAAGGACTCTGGCGGCTGCAGAACAGAGCCTCTCCACCATCCCCCCAACTTCAAGCCACCTCTGTACCCCAGGCTCCTAGAGACTCTACTGAAACTCTCAATTGTTATCTGTCTTCTTTGGAGGACTCTCTCATAGCAGGTGCGAGGACTGGTGGGGGAATAGAGCAGAGAGGGTTCCAGTTCCTAGGGACAGACAAGGAGTGGGGAGGAACAAGGCTGTGTGTGTGTGTGTGTGTGTGTGTGTGTGTGTGTGTGTGTGTTGGGGCAGGGGAAGAGGTGCTGTAAGAAATATGGGTAATAAGAAGTTACCTCCATTCCCATAACCCATTTGGAACAAGACTGGGATTGGTCAGGGTATGGGAAGCTTCTCAGGCAAAAATAACCTCAATTCCACCTCTCCCTGGACCATCTGATGTCTGGACAAAGAAGAGAAGCAACTCTGCTGGGTTGCAGTTCCCCCGCCGGGGTTGGGGGAGAGGAGGTCAGGCCAAGGCTGGTGCTAGAGAATGGAAGAGTCAGGTCTGGGGAAAGCTGACCAGGCCTCCATGGAGGGACAGTAGAACAAAGTAGACAGTCAAGGTGAAAGTCAGAGCGGTCACCCCAGAGCATTACTTTAGGGCCTTGGCCTGTGTTGCAGTTGACCCCAGACGCTTTTACGATGGAGGGGCCAGAGACAAGTGACCTAAAGTGGAGGCAGGCAAAGTGCATTGGTCAGAAAGGTGCTGACCCTGGCAGGGTGGAGACCCGGTGGGAGAGGGCCTGCGGGAGGTCTGGTGGAGATGGCAGCTGGGAGGTGGCTGGAGAGGGAGCCACCTGCCTCCTCTTGCCCCATCACACCCCAAGTTGGTGATCTTCCCTAGCTGGGCTTCTCTTGGCTTTCTGCCCACTGCCCTCTTACCCTCCTTTTTGCAAGCCCTGTGGGCACCTGGGAATCAAAACACCAGCAGAAGGGGCAGCCCCGTGGTTGAGTGGTTAAATTCGCGCGCTCCACTGCAGCATCCCAGGGTTTCACAGGTTCAGATCCTGGTCGCGGACATGGCCCTGCTCATCATGCCACGCTGAGGCCACGTCCCACATGCCACAACTAGAAGGACCCACAACTGAAAATATACAACTACGTACTGGGGGGCTTTGGGGAGAAAAAGGAAAACAAACTAAAACAAAACAAAACGCCAGCAGGGCTCCAGCCCTGGTTTAACCACTAACTGGCCATGTGACCTTCGGAAGGTCATTATTCCCCTCAGACTTTCAGTTTCCTCATCCGCACAATGGGAGCCCCTAGGGGATAAATAAGTGAAATAAATAAAATAACGTAAGTAAAGAATGTGCAAAGTATCTGACACATTGTAGGCCCTCCAGAAATGAAGCTATCAACTATTATTCACAGAATAACAGTAATAAATGGGTAGAAAACGATTCAGCCATAAAGAGGAGCGAAGGACTGATACATGCTACAATGTGGACGAACCTTGAAAACGTCATGCTGAGCAGAAGCAGCCAGACACATAAGGCCACCTATTGTGTGATTCCATTTATATGAAATATCCAGCATAGGCAAATCCATAGAGACAGAAGGTAAACTGGTGGTTACCAGGTGCTGGGGGAGGGGGGAACAGGGACTGATTACTTAATGGATACAGGCTTTTCTTTTGGGGTGATGAAAATATTTTGGAACTAGATAGAAGTGGTGGTTGCAGAACATTGAGAGTGAAAGAAATGCCACTGAGCTGTACACTTTATTTATTTATTATTATTTTTTTTTGGAGGAAGGTTAGCCCTGAGCTAACATCTGCCACCAATCCTCCTCTTTTTGCTGAGGAAGACTGGCCCTGAGCTAACATCCATGCCCATCTTCCTCCACTTTATATGTGGGACGCCTACCACAGCATGGCTTGCCAAGCAGTGCCATGTCCGCACCCGGGATCCAAACCAGCGAATCCCGGGCCTCCAAAGTGGAACGTGTGCACTTAACCGCTGTGCCACCAGGCGGCCCCTAAACTGTACACTTTAAAATGACAAATTTTATGTTATGTGAATTTCACCTCAATTAAAAATAGTTATAATAAATAGGGTGTATATGGAGAGTTTCCAAATTTCCCTCCAGTTCCAAATCTGTAATTTTATTCCACATTCCTTCTCCATGCTACCTCTCCCCATGGAATGTTCCCGGGGTGGGGGGGGGGGGCGTGGATGGGGAGGACCAGAGTTGAAGGGTCAAGGAGCATTTCCAGAGTTCTCCAGAGGATTGCTGGGGCTCTGGGAACGTACCCATTCTCCCCACTCTGGATCAGGAATGATGGTGGAAAGGCAGAAGTCCCTTTACATAGGCCCCTAACACATCAGAGCTGGGCAGGCCCTTAGGAAACAAGTCGAACCCTCTCAGTGTTCAGATGGTAAACAAAGGCCCTTCGGAGTGGCTTGCTCCAGGCCACATAAAGTCTGGCAGTCCCTGCCCTCCTGGTGGTAGAACAGGAGGCACCGGGCTGGGAGCTAGGACTCCAGGGCCTGTGTTGTCATCCTGCTTCTCAGGCTACTTGCCCATGATGTCACCTCCACAAGGAGAGCCCTGGGGGTACTTAGAGGGTTAATATGAAGATCTGGGGGGTAGAAGGATGAAGGCCATTTCTTCAGAGGAAGCTGCCCACTCTTTGGCACGGAGCTAGGGCAGAGCAGGAAGGTAACCTGCCCTTACCCAGACTCCTGCCTTAGCAGACCCAGACCACCTGAGGCTGCTAGCCTCACGTCAAAAAGACTTCCACCTCACCCAGCACCTTCCAGCTCTGCCCTCTGGACAGCAGCCTCCTTCCTGCTGGGGGGAGGGGGGATTATAACATTATCAGGGGCTCCGTGTCCATGGGCCAGCCAGAGATACAGAAACCAGACTGAACTCCAGGAAGCCATGGAGATCTGAGGGACAAAAATAGCATCCATACGTCCTCCTGGGCCTGGGGCTTTTCTAAGGCAATCCCCAGCTCAGCCTGCCAGCAACCATGAACACCACCCCCTCCCCGCTCCCTCTCACATACACTAAGGAATATGGAGTTCTTGAAAACCTTTAGTGGGGTAGAGTGGGGGTGGTTCCTGTAACCTGGGCCTGCCTTAAAGACCTACTCTTTCACCACTACTTTTGAGAGTTGATCTGAGAGGGAAGCAGGGATGGACGCCCCTCCCCCGACATACCCAGCACCACACCCCCCAGAACACCCTGTGCTCTGCTGAATGCCACTATCTTCATGGACACTAATTAATCCCAGCACAGAGGCCTTCAAAGCCACTTCTGGGTCAACACCTCCCCTCCCGCAACCTCCCTCTCCCTAAGCCTGGTATTGGTGTCA
Source organism: Equus przewalskii (assembly GCF_037783145.1). NCBI lineage: Eukaryota > Metazoa > Chordata > Mammalia > Perissodactyla > Equidae > Equus > Equus przewalskii. The sequence continues at coordinate 31,904,748 of NC_091835.1, read as the reverse complement.
GGAGCTGGGTTGCCGAGGCCAGTTCAGGTTCCTGAGTTGCTCGGGGCCTGAGGAATGGTGGCGGGGGGTCAGCGAGCACTGGAAGCTGTGGGAGCTGGGAAGTCCTAGGGGAGACGCAGGGCCGGCCACATGCCAATCACGGTCTTCAGTCTTCATTCTTCAGCTGGCTGTCTGCCAGGGTTGTTGTCCTAATTGCCATGCCACATTGCTGCTCCCTGAGATGACAAATCAGAGCCGAGATCCTCTCTCCCTGCTCTAGACTCGCTCCCCACCTTCGCTGGGACTCTGCCTCTCGTTTCTACTCAGCGCTGACTCACTTGCGCCAAGCCCTTTGTCTTCTTGCTGCTCTTCCACCTCTGAGCCCTGTTCTCGTCGTACTGTCCCCTGAGCCACATACATTTACCCCTTTTGTGACACAATGTAAATAATTACTTCTGCCTATTTATCATTATATTTGGTGGTTTCTGTGGCTGTTCACAGAGCTGTCCATCTCATGTTAGTCTCAAGCCAACACACTCTCTGCAGGTCCCAGGCCAGAACCTCAGAAACGCCTACATGCTTTGAAGATAATGCTGCTGCATCTTGCCATCATTCAAACTCCAAAGTAGCAGTTTTGACATGTGGCTTCCCACCATCGTTTTCACTGGATGTTTGCTGAACACTGACACTAGGTGTCATGACCCGGTTACTAGGTAATGGTCAGTGACTCCTTTAGCACCTCTTTAGGTCATGTCCAGGGGTGCAAGCACAGACCCAAAGCTTAGGCAAAGAGGAAGGAAAAAATGAAGGGAAATGGAAGCAGGAAAGAAAGTAGATAAACACAAAACGGAGGAAGAGAAATGCTGAAGCCAGAGGAAAGACGAAACAGGAGTCTCTGTTGGAGCTCAGAGGTTCAGAATGTTTGGAAGGAGCTGGACAACTTTGCCAGATTCTCTGAGGGCACTTGCAGGATCAAGACTGGGGCACAGAGCCCAGGGGACGAGAAGAGCTGGCAAATGAGTCCCAGGGTGCAAGAGAAAGGGAGTGATAGAAAGGGGTCTTGTGTGATTGCCTGTGGCATCAGTCGGATGCTGTGACTGAAAAGACCAGCTGGGGAGCTCAGTCGGCTGTCCTAGTGTCTCGTCACCTGAGTAGTTGGGGTAATAACAGCATGTTTCCTCCTGGTCCTCTGGAGTCCTGCTCAACAATTCATTCCACAAATTTTGTATAAGAAGAAGGAGAGGAGACAAAAAAAAAGACCCTGTCCTTCTAAAGCCCAGGATCTAGTGGGAAGATGGATAAGTAAACAATTAAAAATAGTGTGATAAATAATGTAATAGGTACCTGATCCAGTTGTACCATGAGAACAAAGGGGAGAGGCATTGAAGTCAGAGTGTGCACGTGTGTGTGCGAGCACATGCAGACGTATGTGCATGTACAGCCCCAAACGACAGCAAACATCTACTCAGTACTTACTATGTGTTAGGCAATGTTTTGAGAGCTTTTCTTGAATCAGCCCATTTAATCCTCACAACACTCTGAGGTGGGTCCCATTATGATCTCCATTTTAGAGATGAGTAAACTGAGGCATAGAGAGCTCTTAACCATTTTTGCTATTCTGCCTCTCATTTAAACTTCATGGTAATTCTGCAGATGACATCTTATTTCAATTTCACAGATGGGGAAATAGGTTCCAAAAGATTAAGCACTTCACCCAAAGCCACCCAGTTAGTAAGTGACTGAGTTGGAATACTTGACCAAGCTTGTCTGAGTTCAACATCCTGAGTTCAGTCTGCTTTCATCAATAGAGACAAACGCTTGACCTTTCTGCGCCTTGGTGTTGCCATCTATAAAACAGGAGGAAATCATCCTAGTGTCAAATATTAAAAGTCCTAGCCTGGTAGTCTTCGGAAGATCTACCTTTTTGGGGTGGAGGTAGGGAGATAAATTCCAACACTGGCCAGCCCTCCTGGGACCCTTGCTGGACAGAATTCTGGAAAACAGCTTCATTCCTGTCTTCAGCAAGTCTGACCGGGCCAGAGGAGAAAGCCTGAAATAGAACTGGCTGCCCCTAACCCTCCACGGGCTCAAGGAAACTGTTCATCTAGCTCTGAACAACCCATTCTACGAAGACTATTCTGGGAACTTCCTTATGTGGCAGGGCATTGGCCTGCTTGACTTTGCCGCACCACATGAGCTCTCCTCCTCCTCCCCACCGTGAGAGACAAGAACTGACACTATTCAGCCTTGAGGAATGAAGTTAAAAAGAAAAAGTGTCAAGATATTTAAAAGCATGAAAGGCTATCACAAGGAAAGTAGGAACCGGTTCATCATCATCTCTCCTGAGGCCTGGACAAGAGGGCAGGGATTTAGAATAGCTGCAAAGAAGAACTTTCTGATGCTGGAGTAGATTATGTCAGGTTCAAGAAAATGAGCTGGGAATCGATTTAGACCAGTGCAGTCCAACAGAACTGTGATGGAGCCATATACATAACTAAACTTTTTAGTTGCTCTATTAAAAAAATAAAAAAACAGGTGAAGTTAATTTTTATAATGTATTTTATTTAGCCCAATAGATCTAAAATATTATCAATATAAAATAATGTAATCAATGTAAAAATAATCAATGGGATATTTCACATTGTTTTCAAAACCAGTATGCATTTTACACTTAAAGCACATCTCAATTCAGGCTAGCCACATCTCAAATGCTCAATAACCATATCAGCTAGTGGCTACTGTATTGGTCAGCACAAGGCTAGAATGGCTAATGACTGTCTGACTCTCCGTGGCAAATACAAAGGGTAGTCTGGTTTTATCCAAAGGCAGAAAGTTCTCCAGAAGACCTGAGGGCCCATGAGGGTGAAGGCCAAGAAAACCTTACTTTCTGGAGCCCTTCTCAGCCTTCTTCCTTGCTAGAAATACGAAGACCCATTGCCCTCCAGCAATTCTTAGCACCTACTCGGCAGTGTTCTGTGTTGTCTCTCAGTAGAGGGAACCCTGACTCCCTTAGGTCGGTCAGATTCAGGGTTTGGTGGCTTGTTAACCCAGGTGGGAAGGGCACTGCCCAGGACAGCAAGGAAAAGGCTTCCAGCCTCGGGTGGGCGAGGTAGCTCTATTCTCTCCCTAGCAGGAGATGATGCTCTTCACCCCGGCCAGTCGGCCAGTCCATCATCTTGCTGGCGTGACCTGCTGGTCACAGGAGGAGCCAGGCCAGACAGAGGGGACGGAGAGGCACAAACATACCCCTTGTCTGGGGGTGCGGGGTGGTGACGGAAGCACTGCCCCAGCCTAGCCCCTCTTACCTGCACTACTCCTCGCTCTCTGTTCAGGCACCCCTCCTCCAGGTCATCTGCACCGCCTCTCCCTCCTTTGTCCTCCGCTCTGAGAGAGCCACCCCACCCCACCCCCGTCACTCTCTCTCCTCTCACTCTGTTTTATTTTTCTTCAGCACTTACCATTACCTGAAATTATAAATGTAGTTGTTTAGTGTCTGCCTTCCTCATGAGAATGTGAACTCCATGAGGGCAGGGACCTCATCTGCTTCACCACTGTACGCCCAGGGCCTAGCTCAGTGTCTGACACGGAGTAGGTGCTCAATTAATATTGATTAACTGAAGAAAGGAAATTTGTTACAATTCGGAGAACGAATGCAGTCAGCCACATCTCACACTTCCATTTTTTTCTCACAAAACTTCTGGATTTGGATCCATTTACTTCAACATCTATGTGAACCACAAGATGAAATAAATGAGAGAAATTCCAGATATTTTTCAAGTGTCTTGGGAAGGAAAACCTCCACTCTTTCTATTCCTAACAATCCAAAATGGTTTAACCCTTCTGAGCAGTGCGCCTGGAACTTATCTCCTGCTATGCCTCACCATTAGAGCTCAACGTAGTTATTCCTTGTGAATGAATTGGTTTGTTGAATTCTACAACTGTTAGGTTAAAAAATGATAAGGGCAGGGAAGCGAGGTGAGTTATTGGCAAAGACAGAGTCAACCCAACTGAGGGTACAAACTGGCTTCAGCACATTCTCTGGCACTCTCCTCCATCACATGAAAGGGATTTCTTTAGCCCCTGAGAAAGAAGAGCTTAGAGCCTTGTTATTGGCAGAACATTCTCATTCTCCCTGTAATGTGGGGAAAGAACAAATTTACAAACGAAGAAACCAAGGAACAGAAAAAGGCAAAAGAGAGTCTCCCTACCCAAGATCACCCAACGCGGTGAGACAGATAGCAAAGGAGACAGTGTAAGTTTGGGCCACAGAACACAGGGATCAGCTCGACTCCTTTCGAGCAGCTACATCCCAGAGAATGGCATTTCCTGAGCACAGTGGTTCTCAGGGCCAGGCAACAAAGGTCTCATCACACTGTCTGAAAAAGAGGAGCTGCTGTCCCCAACCTCGCCCCATCCAAATTGTAAACTCCAAAGTCTCCATTCCATGCCACAGGTACGTTTACTCTTTCCTGGGTGCAGCCTACAAACCTAAGTGCACCTGAGAGTCCTGAGACATCCCATCCACATTGTCAGCCTGGCCCAAGGCAACTTTACCGAGTGCCCTAGAGTCATCTCATTCTTGTTCACTGATAGCATTACTGCTCCAAAGAATGAATTAATAGAGGACTCTTGAAGACGTTGAAGAATTTTTAAACCTAACAAATGAATTGCTAAGAATAAAGTTGAAGGAGATACCTTTCAGCGTTGGGGCCCGCCCAGCATCACAGTATGTTGGTTCACTCACGGATCTGTCGATGTATACGATTAATGCTCTTGAAACCACCACAGGAACCCAGCACATGTCAGTGGATCCTCTTCAACCTCTATCCCAGACAAAAGTATGATGGTAATGGATGTCAAGGCATGGGAGGGAGCTGAAATATTCCAACAGCAATATATGAAGCCAGGATCTGGGTGGGCCAGAGCTTGGTAAATGAATCATACTGTAGTCTGGTTTTCATTCCACATTTATCATCTCCATCAGTATTCTCCTTCTGGCATAGTGGAAATTGAGCAGGACTTGGGACACAGAACACAAGGGTTTGATTCTTTTTTTTTTTTTTTAAAGATTGGCACCTGAGCTAACAATTGTGGCCAATCTTTTTTTTTTTTTCTTAAAGATTGGTACCTGAGCTAACAATTGTGGCCAATCTTTTTTTTTTTTTTTCCTGCTGTATCTCCCCAAATCCCCCCTGGTACATAGTTGTATATCTTAGTTGCAGGTCCTTCTAGTTGTGGCATATGGGACACCGCCTCAACGTGGCCTGACGAGCGGTGCCATGTCCGCGCCCAGGATCCGAACCCTGGGCCACCGCAGCGGAGCACGGGAACATAACCACTAGGCCACAGGGCCGGGCCAGGGTTTGATTCTTGACTCTGCCATACATTAACTGAATCTTGGGGAAGGTTTCTAAGTCTTAGGGTATTAGTTTTGTGGGGCTGCCATAACAAAGTACCACAAACTGGGGGGCTTAAACAATAGAAATGTATTGTCTCACAGTTCTAGAGGCTGGAAGTCCAAGATCAAGAGGTGAGCAGGGATGGTTGCTCCTAAGGGCTGTGAGGAATGATCTGTTCCATGCCTCTCTCCTACCTTCTGGTAGCTTTCTAGTTATCTTTGACATTCCTCGGCTTGTAGACGCGTCACTCCGTTCACTCAGGTTCACGTGGTGTTCTTCCTGTTTGCATCTCTGTGTCTAAATTTCCCCTTTAATAAGGACACAGGCATATCGGATTAGGGCCCACCCTAATGACCTCATCTTAACTTGATTATCTCTGTAAAGACCCTATTTCCAGATAAGGTCACATTCTGAGGTGCTGGGGGTTGGGACTCACATACATAATGCTTAGCTAGTTTCCTCAATTGTAAATGGGGATCATAACACAATTCTTCCTCATATAATTGTAGTGGTTGTGAAAGTGCCTCCAAGAGGCTTGGGCCACAGAAGGCCAGTGGATACCTGGTTTCTCTGAATGTGCATGAGCCTTGGTGCTGTCTGGATCAGACTGCGCCGCCCTGGAGCAGGGCTCAGGAGGGGCTCTCATCCTGTGAGTGTCCAACACTTGAAAGCAAGTACTTGGCCAATGCATTTTGATGACAGTGAAGATGAAAGGCTGGAGAGAAAAATCTGATGACAGATGAGCCAGGGCTATAAAAAGTCTGATACCAACTGTTGGCAAGGAAGTGGGGCCCAAGGACCCCCATACACTGCTGACTGGAGTGCACGTGGTACAAATACTTAGGACTGCAATTTGGCATTATGCCAAAATAGCAAAGATTTATATCTGACATCCCAGCAGTTCCACTCCTAGGTATATACTCTAGAAAAATGCTTATACATGTACCCCAGGAGATACATGCAAAAATGTTCATAGCAGCACTGTTTCTAAGAACAAAAAAGGAAAACCTAAATTTCCTAAATGTGATGTATTCATATAGTGGAATACTATACAACTATTAAAGTGAATTAACTACATCTAAGCCTATCTCATGGATGAATCTCATTAATAAAATATTGAACAAAAAATAGAAAGTTGCAGAAGAATATACAGTGTCCAACTTACAATGGTTTGACCCACGATTTTTCAACTTTACACTGATGCGACAGCAATATGCATTCAGTAGAAACCATACTTCGAATTTTGAATTTTGATCTTTTCCTGGGCTAGTGATCTGCAGTACATACTTTCTTGGGATGCTGGGCAGCAGCAGCAGCCACAGCTCCCAGTCAGCCACGCAATCATGAGGATAAACAACCGATGCAATTACAACCATTCTGTACCCAGACAGCCATTCTGTTTGTCACTTTCAATACAGTAGACAATCAATTGCATGAGGTATTCAACAGTTTATTATAAAATGAGCTTTGTGTTAGATGACTTTGCCCAACTGTAGGCTAATTTAAGTGTTCCGAGCATGTTTAAGGTAGGCTAGGCTAAGCTATGACGTTCAGTAGGTTTGGTGTATTAAACGCATTTTGGACCTGCGATATTTTCAACTCACAATGGTTTTATTGGGACGTAACCCCCTCGTAGAGATCAATCTGTATACAATGGGTAGGGCAAAACTAAATGATATATTGCTTAGGATACATACACACATATATGCATAAAGAGTATAAAGAGAAAGGAGAAGGATGGGAATGACAGACACCAAATTCAGGAGGGCATGTCAACCAGGAAGACGGAGAGGTGCCCAGGGAAGTTCAGCTATCTCTCTAACAGTTTATTTTTTAAACAAGGTGGCAAGTAAAGGGTACTGGTTATTCTTCATACCTTTCTGCATGTTTGAATTATAACTTTTTTTAAAAGAGCCAGGACCCAAGGAGTCTTACATAAAGGAGAGGGAAAAGCTGGGGCCCTACTTGTGAGAGGATTCAGAGCTGTTCTTGCCACTGCTAGCAACCCAGAACCCAGAGTAAAGTAGCTAAAGACTGACATCTGCCACGCTGAAAGGTGGAGCCCTGAGAGGCGAAGCCTCCTGCCGAGGGGAGGAGAGGAGGGCAGCACATTTTGAAGCTGCCCCTCTCTGCTGTGAACCTAGGTGTTGACACGAACCCCAGCCCCTGGGCTGCAGAGAAGCCCAGCCGAAGCAGTGGGGCAGCCCAGGAGGAGACTGGGATGGTACATGTACATGAACGCACACGCCTGCATCCCACATGCACGCCAAGCATGCAGGCTGACACCCCCACACCGCCACACACTGCTTTTCAAACAACCTGGCACAGACACTCCGACAGTTTACCACACAGTTACAGCCCCTGTGCTCTTACGCACACACACACAGACACACACACACCCCTTCCACCGCCCACTCCGACCAGGACCCCAGCGGTGGAGACACTGCAGAGCCTGCCAGCTGCAGGCTCTGCCAACCCTCCCTCTCTTCTAGTGCTGGGTTTTTCCAGCCGGAGCCTCACTCCCTCTACTGCAATCTCTGGAAACTGGTGTCTGACGCGGCTGCTCTGCACATTATTTATTTATTTCCTCCTCGCCTCCCGCTGAGACCCTCCTGTCAGGAGAGCTGCAGCCTGGGAAGGGAGACAGGCGGGAAGCTGCGGGGACACAAGAGGCAGAGAGGACAGACAGGAGGACCACTCAGAAGCCCCATCCCGCTCACCAAGCTCATCAAGCCCCGCAGGGGCCATGAGCACCAGGCAGGAGGCCAGGAGAGAGGAGGGAGACGCCAGCAGGAGGGGACAGGAGGGAGAGCTTCGGGACCGAGCCCACCTGAGCCAGCAACGCCGGCTCAGACAGGCTACCCAGTTCCTGCACAAGGACTCCGCTGACCTGCTGCCCCTGGACAGCCTCAAGAGGCTCGGCACCTCCAAGGACTTGGTGAGGCGGCCCTCTCCCCTCCACACCCCACGGAAGGTCCCTGGCCCTTTCTCTCTACTTCCCCACTTTCTGAAGGAGGGGGGTACCCTACAGTGCAAATCCTAAGCCTTCAGACTCCCTTCCATTGCTGAGAAGGGGAGAGGTCATCCCACCAGCTGAAGGGCTTGGCTTTGATGGCTCTCAGGCTCTTCACTGGGGATGTTCCCGAGGCTTCGCAGCTCTGAGAGACCCTATTCTGACTGCTCAGCTTCCCCCAAACAATCTAAGGCTTACCTTGCGGGGGTGAGGAGCTGTGCTGTCCAGGAGTAGAGGCTTACAGGTGCACAGGAACCTTCTGGAGCAGTCATTTATGGCTGGGAGGGCCTGGAGGACCAGCCAGTTTAGGGTTGTGAGTTCTCCCCTCTCCCTAAGCCAGACACTCCCCATACCAGGTCAGGCCATGCATTTGCCTTTTCCCCTCAGAATGAAAGCATTTAAGGCTTCTGTCTTTGCCAGCGCATCAGGGACTCACAGGGCTCCTGCTGGCCACCTGGCCTCCTTGAGTGCCCCTTGCTCTCTGCTAGGTACAAGGCCCTTCCAGGCTCCTCTCCTCCAGCCCCTGCAGCAGCTTTGGTTTCCAGAGGGAATGAGGTGGGGGAGTGACAATGAGGAGGTGAGCTGGTCAGGGGTCAACTGCATGTACGGGTCCCTCTCTGAGAGAGTGGTTCAGAGCTCGAGCTTTGGAGCCACGTGGCTTGGGTTCTGATCTGGGCTCTGCCACTCACTAGCTTGGGCAAGTTACTGTATGTCTCTGTGTCATAGTTTCTTCACCTGTTAACTGAGGATAAAATTAACAGTATCCACCTCATAGGGTTGATTAGAACAGTGCCTGATAATAGAAGGCACCATCTACAAGCTAATGATTATTGATCCTCTAGCTACTGTCCGTTTAGCCTGAGAGAGAACACAAGCTCTGTAGGGTCCAGAGAACATGGAGCCATACCTGGCCTCTGGCTCACAGCAGAAAGGCAGACTGTGTAGAAAGGCTTGGGAACGCTCTGTTCTCTCTCCCATGTCCTCGTCAGAGGGTCTGAGAGGAGGGTCCTCCTGCAACAAAGTCACTTCCGCAGCCCCTTCTCCCTGGGAACCTGGAGGCAAATGCAGCCCCCCACTGCCTTTGCTGACCTAGTCCCACCTTTCCATGTTCCTCCCAGCCAAATGTTTCCCCTCCAGGAACCCAGCCCAGAGGCCAGGCATCTCCCAGCCATCTCAGCAGTCCCCAAAGAGGCAAAGTGACCAGACTGAGATTTCAATTCAGAGAGCGTCCAGGGGCCTGTTCCTTCTGCAAACTCAGCAAGCACAGCTGAGAAACAGGGATGGAGCAGGGAGCAGGTTCTTGGCTCCCAGTGGCTAGGACAGCACAGCCTTTCCCCTTTGGGGACCACCTACATAGATCTGGCCCTGGAGAAGATGCTCTATTAAAACTGCCATCCCAGAGTGGCAGGTCCTGCTTTTTTTTTTTTGGAGGAAGATCAGCCCTGACCTAACTGCTGCCAATCCTCCTCTTTTTGCTGAGGAAGACTGGCCCTGAGCTAACATCCATGCCCATCTTCCTCTACTTTATATGTGGGACACCTGTCACAGCCGGGCTTGCCAAGCGGTGCCATGTCCACACCCGGGATCCGAACTGGCGAACCCCGGGCTGCTGAGAAGCGGAACGTGAGAACTTAACCGCTCCGCCACTGGGCCAGCCCCAGGTCCAGCTTTCTGGATGAGAAAGTCCTGGGCTTTTCACCTCTCCCTTCTGCCTCAGGACCTCCTGCATTGATCTTGAACAGTTACCTTGCGTGGCTTTGGGAATGAAGACACAACAGCTGGGAGGATCTCATTGTATTCCTCCCTGGGATAGCTCTGGCGCAAACCATACAGCAGCGGTGGGCCTGAAGCCTGTATCCACCGTGGGAAAGGTGGGAGGAGAGCTGGGAACCTCAGAGCCTGTTTCCGGCCAGCTCCAGAGCCGGCTGCCCTTTTCCCAGAGCCGAGTCTCCTGCTGGCAGCCTTGTGGTGGGAGCAGCCCCAAGGGCCGCATTAAGCCAAGGGTAGAAAAACAATCCCAGGCTCCCAAGGAGAGAGGGCAGGTGGAGAAGCATGTGCAGAGCCTGGAGGAGCAGCCATTCTTCAGCAAGCATTTATTGAGTGCCTACTATATACTGAGCTAAGCCTTGAGATATAAAGATGAGCGAGATACAGACCTGACCCTGAGGGCTCTCCAGGCTAATGGGGGAGTGAAATCCACAAATAACAACTGTGAGAAGCATGACAAAGGGAGCTAAGAGATGGGACGCTGCCTCAGCCTGTGTGGAGGGAAGAGTACACAGAGGTCAGAGAGGGCTTCCTGGAGGAGGTAAACCCTGCACTAATTACGGAATGCACATGGAATCCCAGACTTCAGATACAAACCTCTCTCCCAAATGAAGAGCAGTTCCTGAACAAAGTGTGTTGAGCCAGTCATCCAGCTTGGCCTAGAGAATAGTGGGAAAGAGGGGCTTTGGGAAGAGGAGAAGGCAGGAGCAAAGGCATGGAGGCGAAAAACAGCCTGGTCCAAGCGGTCCAAGCAGGCTAGTTGGGGCAGATGTTTGGAGATGGGGAGATGAGGCTGAAGATTCAGGCAGTGGCCAAGTCATCTGGGCTGTCACCTTAAAAAGCTTGGGCTCTATCATGTAAGCAATGGGGGAAGGCTTTAATGGACGTTAAACAGGGGAGTAACAGGGGAGTTAGTTTTATGTTTTACTTTGGTGCTTCTCAAACTTTAACGTGCAAACGAATCATCTGGGCATCTTGGCTTGATTCAGTAGGTCGTGATTCTGCATTTCCAACAGGCTTCCAAGTGATGTTAAAGCTGCTGATCTGAGGACCACGCTTTGAGTAGCAAGAGTTTTAGATAATCAATGGCTTTGAGCAGGTGTATTTGAGAGGCAAGAGCACTGGAGGCAGGTTCTTATGAACTTAGGGAGGCATTCCAGTGATCCGGGGAGCTGTGGGGAGGCCTCAGTAAAGGCAAGAATAGAAAGGAGGGACGGACTGTAAACACAGGAGGCGAACCGGGTAGAATTTCGGAAGTGATTGGACAGGGTGAGGTGGTCGCAGGTGAAGGAGAGTTCAAGGATGATTCCCAGTATCCTGGTTTTGAAGATTTTGACTTTTTTGTTTTTTTTTTTTTTTTACTTTGATTTCTTTTCATCACACCATCAACCCTGGGATCTGCAACCCATTGAAGGATGAGGTCAGAGGGGAGTAAAAAAACCGTCCCCCCAAAAATGTGTTGTAGACTTGAGACAGAATTTCTCCCAAGCATAATACTAGTTCCTGAAACATCCCATCAGCCTATAGGTCAATCTAACCTACAATGAACCATTCTCCTCTTCCTATTTTTTCATTGCTGAGCAATCTATTGGGGTTCCAGAAAAACGGCATGATTTGATACTGGGGTTCACTCTGCTATAATGAGCTGACTCCTGGGATCCTTGGGTAAGCTCCTGCCCCTTTCTCACTCCTGTGAAACTCAGGACTGGAGTGGGCTGGGGAGAACATCCTAGGATACCTAAGGCGGGAGGCCTGAGCAGCTTGGATACTTGGTTTAGCTCTGTCTACTTTCATTGTTTTGTGATGGAGCCAGCAGCCGCACAGCGTGATCCAAAGACGTCTGGTGGAGGGAAACCAGAGTCGGCTTCAGGGGGAGTCTCCCCAGGTACAGGCCCTGATTCATGGCCAGGAGAGCAGGAAGAAGACCAGCAAGGCAGAGATTCCAGCTCTTCTGGTCAACTGCAAGGTGAGAGGCCTCCCAGGACACTGACCTTCATTAATGCTGCCTGTGACTGGCTCACTTCACTCCCTCTCCTTTCTGCTCTGGGTGGTGAGGGAAGGAGAGGAGAAACAGCACCTCTCCCCCGAGCCTGGGCCTAAAAATGGGATCCTCTATCTTCTTTACTCTCTGCCTCACCCATCTTCCCCCTGCAATTCCATTGGTCACCACCATTACTCCCTTTCCTCTATTAAAGGATAATCTTTAAATGTGAATACACAAACGCTCTTCAGTGTACTCTACATATACGGATGGTGTGTATGCGTATGGACAATGAAACCCTCCTGGAGAGACCTCATGTGTTCCAAAGTGACAGCCTTGTCATCTCTGGAACCATTTAACTATCCAACCAATATTGAACCATTCCTAACAAATGCTCACTGCTCTTCTGCCACTGTCTTTGCTCAGCATCTCCTCTTCCTGCTCTCCAACCATCCTATATCCACATTCTACAATCTTTTAAGGCCTCAAATGTTACCTCCTCCTTGAAACTTTTTCTGATTTCCCCAGTGATAAATACCTTTCCTCCCTCTCAACATTTAAGGCACTTTACTCACAATACTTTCATAGCCCTTAAACTCTCCAGCACACCATGATTACACTTCACTCCCCTTACGCTCCAAAACAACAGCACTCACTGCCACACCTCCCAGCAACACACCCACGCGTAGCAGGTAGCCAATGATGTTTGGAATGAGAAAATGAAATGTTTGTGATATCCAGGTGTAACCCAGAATGTCTGTGTGTATCCAAAAGAAAGTGAACTTGTCTTCCTTTGTTTCCAGTGGCGAACCTCTTGGTCATGCACATCTGAATTTCCTGACAGGGCATCCCAGTCTTCCCTTGCTCCTAATGAGATTTCTCTACAGGGAGGCCCTCAGCCTCCAGGAAGTCCTCTAAATGAAAAGATCCCCATTTCTGGTCGAATTGTTCCCAAACGTATGGACTCACCATGTGCAGCTCTACCTCCTTTTTAAATTCCTTTATCAGAGCCAGTTTTGACTCAATTCTATGAGTCCCATAAAAATCACCCGTTCTCTCCCTTCACTCATTTCTGAAAGGGAATCACCGAAGGGTTGGGGAAGGTGAGGGATCCTTCTCCCGAGGACTCACTGAATCCCCACAACCCTATTTCTCAGTGCCGGGACCAGGTGCTGAGGGTGGCCGTGGACACAGGCACCCACTCCAATCAGATCTCTGCTGGATGCCTCAGCCGCCTGGGGTAAGAGGGCGGCCTGAAGAGGGTTGGGGCACGGGGCTTCTTTTGGGAGTGAAGAAAAGAGTCTGAAATTAGATAGGAGTGATGGTTGCATATCTCGGGGACTATACCAAAAACTACTGAAGTGTCCACGTTAAAAGGGTGACTGTTATGGTATATAAACTTCACCTCAATAAAGCTGTTCTTTAACAAAAAGAGTTGATGGGGGCTCGGGCAGAGAAGACAAGGATTTAGACCCCATGTAGGGCCAGGGATGGGATAAGAACCCAAAGTGTGGTGCGGAGGGGCATTAGCTGACTAATGGGTGGGGGTGGGGGCTGTGGTGGCCGTAACCCTTGCTTCCCAACCACAGGTTAGGGAAGAGGGCCCTAAAAGCCCCAGGGGAGGACCTGGCACCTGGGCCCCCAACCCAGGTGGAGCAGCTGGAGCTACAGCTGGGCCAGGAGACGGTGGTGTGCGAGGCCCAGGTGGTGGGTAAGTCCTCCCTCCATCAACGGTCCAGCTTCTCACTTTTACCTTCCTCTCCTGGGTGGGCAGAAGCAGAGACTTTCAGCCCCTGCCAGCACCACACAAAGTATCCCCAAAGATGCTCTGATCGTCCCCAGTCTCTGTGCCAATATCCTCAAACCTGGCGGGGGTGGAGCGGGCAGAGAAGGGGTGAGTGCTGACAGGAGGGCAGCAGTGACTGCTGGGGACCCTCCAGCCTCTTCTGTTTTCAAACGATTCCTGCAGACGTTGAGAGTCCTGAATTCTCTCTTGGACTGCAAACGCTGCTTTCTCTCAAGGTAAGGAGGACGCTAGCACTTGTGCTCACGCTTGGGGCCTGCTCCCAGGGCTGGGAAAGGAGGTAGGAGGCGCCAGTGTGGAAGCAGGGGTCGGGTCTGATGAGAGGGACCCGGAGATATGCCATCTCACCTTTGCCTCCCTAGAGGTTCCTTATTCGCCCACAAGTGAAAAATATGGAGAACTGGTTTCCTCCCTGCCAGGGGTCCAGGTGAATGGAAACAGGGGGCAGAACAAGGAGCAGCGGGGAGCTGGGGGAAGTGGGAGGGGGAATACAGAAGAGTGGGCTGGGAGAGGTCACCTGTGGCGGTGAGCTCACCCCCCCTCCACACCTGCAGTGCTGTATCGACCTGGAGCACGGAGTGCTGCGGCTGAAGGCCCCTCTCCCAGAGCTGCCCTTCCTGCCCTGGTACCAAGAGCCCGGCCAGTGACGGGGTCCCAGTCAGTCCTCGGGGGGAAGAGCCGTGTGGGGTTCAGGGGCATTACTAGAGCCATAGCTGGGGACTACTGTCTATTCCTTTTATCACCATTCTGACCCCGCCGTCCCGGTTCCCTCAGTCAGCCACATCCGTCTCTGCTTCTCAGCAACTGCCCCATCCCCTGGAGGAGTTTTCACAAGAGAAGGCTCACAATCTCGGGGTTCTGGTTTCCCTATTCTCTCTCATCCACCCCCAAGTTGAGCAAAGCCAAGTCAGGACTGCAGAAAAGGACCTCAGCAAAATGGGGTTCCAGGCTGGGCCCTCAGTACAGTTAGAAGAGGCCTGAGTCAAAGGCTGCAGATACTGCTGTCCTGCACCCGTCCCTTGACTCCACCCCAGACACCCCTTGACTGCCCTCACCCCCACGTCTCTCCCTCCACCTCTAGGGCTTGTCATCTCCCTCAGCTAGACTGCCAACTTCCCCAACCTGGGTCCCTGGCCCAGCCAGCGCCTGCCTTTCTGATTCTCTACACGTCTGCTCACAGTTGAGTGGGGGGGAGAAATAGTAAACAGAGCATTTTAATACAACAAGGAAGGTGAGTTAGCAGAGGAATGTGTGGCTCACAAGGCTGGGAGCTCTTTCAGTTACCCTTTCTGGAGCTGCAAACGCCTGAAGCCAGTTGTTATTATTATACCCTGTGCAAAGCCTTGGCTATACCTCTGATATTTACTCCAGATCTTTATCCTTCTCCACTTGCTTTTTCACCTACTGGGCCCTGAACTTTGGGGGCTGTGTGGAAAACCTTGGAGAGAACTGCCCCCAAGGTGGACAGGATGGTGGGGTTGTCAGTACTCAGACTTAACCTGACCAGGATTCCTTGTTTCTAGAACTATCCAACTCATTAGACCTCTTCCCACCCCTCATCTCTGGCCTCCTGAGCTTGAGCTTGTCTGGTTTTGGAATCAGTGGTTTCCTAACCCCCGCCAGGCTCTGAGCCAAAGCAAAGAGACAAGGAGGTTCTGCTGACGTCACTGTGAAGACAGGAACCCAAACCTTAAGGAGCCAGAGCCCTGAATGTCTTTCTGGCTGGCCTGAGTCTCTCAAATCACGGATTAGGGGGAGAGGAAGATAGTGGTATAATAACCGGAACTAGGGAACGAGGATCCTTGGGCTGGAAACAAAATCCTGAGCCTGCGGTAGATTAGAGAACCAGGATGCAAGGAGCTGCCGTGTGACAGCCGGCCTTCCCTTTCTCCGCTGAGTCCTCTGCCCTCAAGGGGAGGAGAGAGCTCACTGTGTCACATGTACTCGTACGCTGGTCCCCACAGCCTCGCTCCGTGACCTCTGCTTTCCTGGGTCTCCCCGTTCCTTTCCCTTCTGCCTCCTGCTGCTTCTGTAATTGCAGACCCCAGGCCCACTGGCAGGCCCTCAGCTCAGCTGCTTCTCCATTTGAATAAACACCTGTTTCTCTACGCTGATGTCCTCCTCTGGTCTTCCTCCACGCCCATCAGAGGCTGAACGATAACTCCGCCCTCATTCCCCGACAGAAAGGAAATGTGAATGTGGACCTTTCCCAGGCTGACCCATCTGGCTGGGATCAGTATAATTGAGAGGATTGGCTTTCAAACTCCTTTGAACACACTTCATAGCAAGAAATATATTTTACACTGCACTCAGAATACACATGTGCATGTACACATACAATTATAACAAAACAGTACTTCTCTATACTGTGAGCAATATACTCTGATATTTTCCATTCTATTCTATTCTATTTCACTTATTCCAAAAATGCTGACCACAACCCACCAAAAGATTGCAACCTACAATTTGAAAACACTGATTTATAGCACACACAACCAACAGCACAAAGGAAATAAATGGCCCAAGATACAATTCTGATTGTGGTCTGGATCATAAATCTGCATCAGATTTTAAACGTCTACTGTCTTATAGACAAGAAGGCATTTTGGGGGGAAACAGAGGCAAAGCCTATGAAGCTGTGGAATACTTGAAGAACATGGCAAAGGAGAAAGTGCTGGCACAGTTTCTTTGGTAAATAGAGGAAAATCATTTCAGGGTTTGCTGGGAACACAGTAAGACCAGACTGTAAAATGCCCTGAAAGACCCTTCAAAAACAAAACAAATAGTCTGTCATTCCCGTAACAATTACTAATGTCAACGACTCGGCATTGTGCCACAGCAGACGGAGCTTGGGAGGGGTGGAGCCCTTACCTCATCACTCCACTGGCCCCAAAGCCTGGTTTCCCTGCAAGTGTTGAGGCCGTGCAAAAGATTTGTGCTCCCTCCTCACAAACAAGTCTGTTTTCCACACAAGAGTGGGGAGCTCTTGGGAAGGGGAAGTCCCAGATGATGTGGAATAAGGTCAGGGCCCTACAACCCTGCCGATGTGATGGGTGAGGTACACAAGAAAATGGGCAGAGGGTCAACTTGTCTCTTCTTTCACCAAAAAGACCATGAAGTCTAGAGTTCACAGTCACCCTACGGTTGACACCATCCGTCCATGCTCGTCTGTAGTGTGTATTCCCTATCCTGCCAATGCCATGGATACCTTACGGGGGGAGGTTCAGAAGGATCCTTCTTCAGCTAAGAGGGCAAGTCTAGCTAGGTGGGATCCTGGATGGTTGCGGGAGCACACTGTGGTGGCTGGTCCGGATGGTAGAGGGTTTGGTGAAGCAGGGCACTGGCGGCTGGGAGGTTGTCAGGATCTGAGGGCAAGAAAGGGGCTGATAAGAGGCTGTGGATCTCCTCCCTGGGCCCCCGGGCATCTTCGCCCTGCAGCCTTCCTGGGACTCACCCACGCCCAGCTCCTGCAGCAGGCACCGGAACTCTGGCTCAGCCTCCAGCAGCTTGAGCAGATTGGTGGACTCCATCCGCTCCAGCTGCACCTCCCAGTACACATAGATCTTCTGGTTGAACGTGACGTACACGAGGCAGGGGCTGTTGCGGCCCTCTTTGCAGGCATACAGGCCTGGGAGGTGTGGGTGGTGAGAAAAAGGGCAGAAGTTCCAGTCCCAGCAGTGGGAGGGAGAGAACAAGATGCAGGCGTCAGAGTCAGCAGTTTTGACCCTCCCACAGATGTCAAGCAGAAAGCTAAAGGCCCTCTATTTGTTCTCTGTTGAGAACTCGGTAAAATATCTGGCTTATTCCAGATATAGAAAAACCATAGGAACAAAACCTAGGCAGAATAGCATCTATAAAGGTGATATTTATTGATTTTATCATCTTTTTTTTTTTTAAGATTGTCACCTTAGCTAACAACTGTTGCCAATCTTTTTTTTTTTCCTTTCTGCTTTTTCTCCAAATCCCCTCAGTACGTAGTTGTGTATTTTAGTCGTGGATCCTTGTAGTTGTGGCATGTGGGACGCTGCCTCAGCATGGCCTGATGAGCGGTGCCATGTCCACGCCCAGGATCTGAACCAGAGAAACCCTGGGCCACGGAAGCAGAGCGCGCGAACTTAACCACTCGGCCAGGGGGCCGGCCCCTGATTTTCCCATCTTGGTGATAGCCCTGAAGTAATGAGTCTTGCTAGTCTAAGGGATAGATCAGCAAAACGTGATTGGAACCTGAGGCTTCTCTTGGGTGGAAAGCCCTCTTCAAAGGCATATTAACCTTTCAGGTCACTGGAGTCTGCACGCCAGAGCACTACTCAGTTTCCATCATTTCAGGAACCAAAGATATCCCACATCACCCAGAAGAGTCTGTGGTGGTTTTCAAGGCCCCCAATTTAGAACTAATAAGAATGCTCTGGATGAATGTTCTTCACAGAGTTGTGACATAGTTAGAAAGGAAAGAACTTTCTGATGTCTTCATGCATCCCAGCCAGACAGATGATGATAACTCGCCCCATCCTTTAAAACATTCAGAGATGGAGGGAACACATTGAGAGTGGACACGAGGGGCAGACAAGCGTGCTTAGAGAGGGGCCATGGGGCAGGGTCCCACCTGCACAGAAGGCTCGGATATTCTCGTCCACTTGGAAGCGGACGACAGTGCGCTTGTGATCAATGATGTATGTCTGTCCATCCCAGGCACAGGCAACCACCTCCTCATGCCCATTGCCCTGAAAAAGGCCAGAAACAGGATAGAGTTAGATCCGTCTAAAGAGAGACTTAAGAGTAAAGTTGAGAGTTAATTGTGAAGTGAGGATGGCCTGATTTAAATCTCATCTCTCCATGTGAAGAAGGTAAGAATGTTCCCCTCCCCAGGTTTTCTACTCACTGTGACATCCAATTTCTCTAGGGCAAAAAGCTGGTGATCCACCTGCACTGACCACAGCAGCTTATCTGCTTCCTCCATAAGCTTCAGTGTCCCTGCAGGAGGACAGGCAGGCCTGGGGTGGGTGGGACAGGACGCCTGAGCACACCCCACAGGCACACAACTTCCTACCCCGGCACAGGACTGGAGCTGACCAGGGGAACTCACCATCCAGGGTGCAGAGGGCAAAGAGGCCAGAGCCACCACTCTCAGCGTCGTGGCCTGTGGGTGGGGTGGAAGGGCCAGAAGAAGAAAACGTGAGGGGCGAGGCAAGATCAGAGCATCTGAGGTGAGGGGACAGAGAGGAAGGGACAGGACTCGAGACGTCTCCTCTCTCCCAGAACCCACGTTTCCCCTCAGCTCCCTCCCGCACTCCCACCCCACCTTCACCACGTTTGATGTTGCCAATGAGGTGAGTGGAGACATTCTTGTTATGGATGCGACCGGACGTCTGGTGCAGCACGACATCTCGGGCGGCCGGGGTCTCCCTGTGGGCAGGAGGGTCGGGGGCTAAGTGGCAGATCAAATGAGCTTAGTTCTTCAGGACCTTTGTGGTCCCATCTCTGTAAGAGTTTTCAAGGTGTGAAGCAGCTTGGAAGCCTATCGCTGACCCCGTCTGGCCCATGTGGCAAGTAGGAAAGAGAGGGATGGAGCTGCCAGGTTAAAGTCTTAGAACCTCTTCCAGGTGCTACAAGGTTAAAGCCAAGATTCCCCAGGTCCCAAAACAATCTTCCTTAATGGGGCAAAGGCATTTGTGCCAGGACCTAGCTGAAGCAGCTTTGCCAACTGCAGACCCTTCCATGCCGTCTGCACCCAGGAGTCCATCTCACTTCCACGCACCCCACCATCCACAAGCCTATACCCCTTACCTACTGCCCTCCGTGGCCTCCTCAGGGGTCGGGGGGCGCCCAGTGTCTTTGTTCCAGGTACATAGTAGAATCGCATAAGCACAGCCCGGCTGAGACACCATCAGTTCAGGAACACCCTGGGGCCCTGGAGTCACCGAGAGGCTGTCAACCTGTATCAGGGAACAGGGGCTTAAGGGGCTGGGGAGAGAAGGAAGTGGGGCCCTGAAGAAAAAAGGGGAGAGAGGTGGGGCAGGGGCTCTAGGAACAGTTCCTCAGACTTCGAGGGTAGCAGTGGAGGGAGAATCCTAGCGCTCACAGGGCTCCTGCCTGGTGCCATCCTCTCCACACGGACCATCTGCTTTCCACTGTGCCCGCCTGAGCTAGGTCCAGATCCTGATATAGACCACGTCATACCCACCTTCACACTCCTACTTCTTAACCCTGATTTGAAATTACCTTCTTTGGATCTCTTTCAATACGATGACTCTCCCTTCTTCTCACCCTGTACCCTGGCCTGCAACTGTTCTCCCAGAACCCCCCTCCAGGAGGCCTTCCTCCCTGCTCCCCGGGCTCCAGGACACCCAGCCTCTCACCTGACCCTCCAGCATCCATTTCTTGAGTGACACCAGCTGCCCTGTCAGATGTTCTGTGCCCTCACCCAGATCTTCCCAGCGGAAAGCCCGCACCACACGGTCTGTGTAACCTACTACCAGTTCACAACACCCATCTCCATCTGCGGATTCAGATAATAAGACGAGTTTGGAGCCAAATCTGTGCTCATCAGCTTGAATCCTACAAGCATGCCCTCCCCACTCCTCTGCTAACACCCCCACCACTGGCACTTTTACCGGGTGTGACTTCTCGCCCACTCCACTGTGCAAGCCGCCTCACACACTCCGAGTCTGGTACCTGCACCCCTGCCTTCCTTGTGCTTAGAACACTGTCCCCACCCATCTGTTCCGCAGGTTCCCATCACTTTTTCCCTCCTACTTCTCCTCTCAGATGCATACCTTGAGAGTCCTGATTCATCCCACATACCTACCACAACATTCAAGACAACTTCTGGCCCAAATATCAGCCCCGTATCTGTACGGCTCACTCCCTTGCTACCTTCAACTTCTGATCAAATGTCACTTCCTCAGCAAGGACTTCCCTGAGAACTCTATTTACACTTGCTCCCTCTACCTTGACACTCTCTAGCCCCTTTCCATGATTTATTTTCCCCATGGCACTTACTACCTTCTAAATACTACTTAATTTTCTTACAACATTTACATTATTTTCTGTCCCTTCCTAGTAAAGGTCCAAGAGGGCAGCACTTTTTGTCTGTGTTCATTATTGCAATTCCAGTGCCTAGAATGCGGCCTGGTCTATTGCAGGAGCTCAGTAACTAACATTAAATGCATAATAAATATACAAATGAATACTGACTGCCCCGGCCCTGCCCCCAGCCAATCCCTTGGGATCTGCTCCATTACCCACTGACTCCTATTCCCCCAGCTGCCCGTGAAGACAGCCATGCCCACCTATGTCGCTGATCAGCATGACCTTGGTGTTGGCAGGGATGTGCTGCTTGAAGACGGGCCGTTGCTCTTCTCCCATTAGGGTTTCGTGGTGCCCAGAAGCATCCAGGGCCTTGGCAGGCGTCAGGTCACACAAATGAAACCAGCCTTCAGCACTCACCGCCACCACAAGGTTCTGGGAGAGACAGAGGTCCAGTTCACAGGGACTGGGGAGGGCAGTTTGGGCATAAGCCTGACTGTTCAAGCACAGAGGTCGGGGCTGAAGGCTTTAATTCCCAGCTTATTTCCACTTTGAGACAGGAATCAACATAAGGCCTTGGAGTTCTACCAAAGTCCCAAGGTCCCCCAGAGTGCCTACCTTTCCTTTATTACATACGTCTCCAACCCCAACACAGGTCAGCTGCAAAAGAAGGAAGGGAGGCTCAGGGAGACAGTGAGGGAGCCCAGTGCCCCCTAATCTCTGTAATGCAAGAAGGAGTATGTTTTTCTAATTACCATCATTCACTGAAAACTTGTACCATGTGACCTACACTGATCGTCTGCATTAATCAAGTTATTGTGCTATAGGTTCAGTTCACCCAGACGGCAACATGAAGACCTGAAGTAGTTAAGACAATCTGAGCCTAAAAAAACAAAAGAAAAACTCTACATCTAATATAGCCAGACTATCATATTTCTAGACTTATTCAAGCTATTGCCCCTATTTTCTACTGAACTTTATAAGATCAGACAACCTGGGCAGTTTCCATAAAGTACTAAGGGAGTCATGCCACAACATAAAATAAAAAACCCTGCCTTGTGGATGTGTGTAACAGATGGGGGAGCACTGCCTGGGGAATTTCGACACTGAATCAAATGCACCGAGAACCAGTGGCTGGGCTGAGTAGAGTAGCTGCTGAGTCAGGACACACTGGTGAGCTCCCGTGTGGGACTCACCCTCGCCAGTCCCTGGACAGAACGGTCCCTCCTTCTCCACTAGAGCCCCAGGGAGTTGAATACTGACCATTCCCTGGCAGGAACAGGTGAGCCATGGCCGGCTGTCATCATTCTTATACACGGACAGCTTTCCACTTGTGTCTCCCACCACGAGTTCGTTTAACTTCAAATGGAGAGAGAAGGGAGTGTTAGGATGGGGTCCTGCTGAGCCACCACACGCTCTTCTCTCCTGGGCCCATCCTGGGAGATTCACAAGACCTCGACTTGTATCTTCATCAGCTTTATTAAAAATCTTTTGTGACCAACACAGCCAGTTTCTTTATTTCCGTTTAGGGGTGTGTGTGTGTGTGTACTGGGGGCAGGGGAAGTTAGAGGAACGGGGCAATCGATGACCCGTGCCAGAAGAGTCTAACATCTGAACGAAAAGCTCAATGCCCCACATGCCTGACTTTGGCTCTTCTTATTTGTCCGTTAAAAATGGGATACGTTTTGAAAACAATCCAAAAGACTTAAATTTTGGAGAATTTAACTTCAGACCTTGTATTTAATCAGGGGCCCAATAAAAAGGCAATGTAAGCTCTGGGTACCCCCTTCTGCTAGTAAGACCTTGTGATCTTGGTGTACACGAGTGAACACACAGGGGATGGAGGTGCGGGAGGGGACAGCATAAGGGGTTGCTGGATGACAGCATCCACGCTCTGGGCGTCTGGTGCCCTCAAGTGGTGGCTAAGCTCTCAAAGAAAAATCAGAATGAAAGAGAATGACCAGTCAGCCCTTGAGTTTTCAGGGAAAGCTGGACAACCAGTTAGGGCACAGAGATAAAGGCCACAGGCTCCCTGCTGAGAAGGACCTCACAGTTTAACAGGGGCACAGACACAGGAATAAAATGGTAAAACAGTGTGGCAAGTGCAGTGAGCAAGCAAAGGCGGCTCAGCCCAGCAGAGAGCAGGGCTGCGTCCACCATCCCGGAGGAGGCCCATCTGCTCTGCGGCAGCTCTAACGCTTCCCAGCAGGTCTGCTGCTCTGTGGTTGATCCTGGGTCTGGCCTCTGGAGGACACTCAGTAACACTAAAGAACTCCAGCTGGAGAGGACACCATTGGTCAGAAATGCTGAAGGAAAAAGAAGGTGCGATCTTTCTGTGATCTGCTCAGCCTTCTAGAGACTTTCCCTCTCCTGTGTTGCCAGGCTTTGCTGGGCAGTCCCAGAGAGTGTGTATTCTATCGCTGGTTTCTCCCTCTGACTTAGCAGGAAATAAAATAGTTTCAAAGAACTTTAGGCTAATGGTTTATTAGGATGAAATAAGTCTTTTTCCTGCCTCAAATCTCCACATGTGGCCTGGAGAAACAGTAACAAACTTTCTATGCACACACATGCAGGCTGAGTATACCACACGCCTGATCACCAGCCAGCCATCTCAAATATCTGCTCTTCTTTCAGTTACATTTATTAATAACAGGCAAAGCCCTTTAAATTGCTTTGAGACACATAATCACATTTGCTTTTCATAACAATCCTCATTGATTCA
The DNA here is from genome assembly GCF_037783145.1 of Equus przewalskii. Classification (NCBI taxonomy): domain Eukaryota; kingdom Metazoa; phylum Chordata; class Mammalia; order Perissodactyla; family Equidae; genus Equus; species Equus przewalskii. The sequence continues at coordinate 31,881,057 of NC_091835.1, read as the reverse complement.
ACATTTATTGAGTGCCTACAATGTGCCAAGCACTATTATAAGTGTCAAGAATACAGCAGTGAAAAAATAGATAGAAAATTCCTATCATTATGGAGCTTACAAAAATGGAGCTTACAACCTAGGTAAAAACAAAAAAAGGTAGTATAATGTACCTACTATTGCAGAACTGAGTGTGTAATAGTGCAATTCACTTAGAAAAATACAAAAGCTTTTTTTTTCCCCAAAAAAGCTGGTGCTATGAAGCTATGAAAAAAAGGCATGTATGTTTCTTCTAAACAAAGCCAATCAGATAAAATGGAAAATAATGTACATCTAAAGTCATTTTGTTAATTTACCATTTTAAATGCCTCCCTTGATTTTCTCATAAAATTGTAGTGCTTGGCATATGAAGAAATGTGAAAGCTCAGAAGACATAACACAAATTTATAAGAATAACTTTTTTCTCTCTAGAGGGAGCAGAGCAAAAGAAGCCTCATAAAATACCTTTTCCATCACAGCACAAAGGAGGCTGGGAGGAGAAGGATGTTTTAGCCTTGTTTTTTTCCAGGGAAAAGAGAGCACAGAACAGGTAGGGAAGTGAGGATGCGAACTAGGGAGGCAGAGTAGGGAGATGGGACAGCGGGTAGGAGAGGAGGGCAATAAGGTGCTTTGTATTAAAAATATGAAATAGATAATGAATGAAACGATAAAGTCTGGAAAAAAGAGGGCGTCACACCATCAACAGCCTCCATTCCTTTTGATGCTCCACCTCAGAACCTTTTACATGTTTTAATCAATGTACCTCATTCCATTTTGCTATTCTTGTGACCATCACGCCACCTGATTACGAGCTACCTGAGGGCTGGGACTGTCTTGTTCATTTCTGGATTCCCAGAAAGTGGCGGAATCCTTGGCGCATAACGGGCAGTTCCATAAATATTTGCAGAAAAATAGAATCAAATGCTAACAACAACAACGCTATCACTTCCTGAACGTTAACTGTGTGCTGGGCATTGCTCTACCGTATTCATTCATTTAAACAACGAGAAAAGGAAGGACTGTTGAGGGAAGAAAAGGTAGATGGTAATTCAACCAAGGTGTAGGGCTTTAAAGAGGGCAGACACCTGCGTGTACTACAGACAGGCACTATGGAAACCCGACTTTCTTAGGGTCGGGGTGGCGGCGGCGTCGCTGCCCCGGCCGGAGGAGCTGAGTCCGCCAGTCCGGAGGCAAGGCAGAGCAGTGGAGCAACGCAGGCCCGCGCGAGGGGCCAAGCGGGAGAGAAGCAGAGGTGCGTCTGAAGCCTATATTGAGGCCTGAAAGGTAAAGTCATTTCAGAGGTAAAGTGACGCCCGTGCGGGAGGCAGAACGATGGAGTGAACCAGAAAATTTGGCCACCGGCGTTTACTAGGCTCCGACCGTGAACAAATTACTGAACTCGGCAGAGGTTCAGTTATCCACGCCCCTAAGAGAATACCAGCTCAGGGAACCAGACCAACGCAGCCACAACTTGCAGGCACTGCAGCTATTTACAAAGGCCTCGCCGAAGCCCCAGCCCCCGCGCATGCGCGGCGCCCACGCCGCACGCCCCGGGGACGCCTCACTTCCCGCCCCGCCCCGGCCTGCGCAGACGGGCCGCGTCTCTCGCAGTGCGCATGCACCGACCGTGTCATTATCGACGTCTCCGAGGCAGATCGCGTGCGGGAAGAGGCTCCCGCTAAACTCCAGCGCCACGCGCTGCACGTAGCTCACCGACCTCATCGCGCTTTCCAGGGCTTAGGCGCCGGGGAGCCCCACTAAATGTCCCTCGAGCCCCTCCCGACAGCCGCCGAGCGGAAGGCAACTCAAAGCGGGAAGCTACGTCACCTCCCGAGCCTCCAATCCCGGCCTTCCTCGCTTGACCCAGGCGAGGAGGCGGGTCTTCCGAGCCCCCTGGGCGTGGGCCGGGCTTGCCCGCTACTGATGAGTGACAGGGGCACGGGCCACTCTTTTCCTCCGGAGGGCTGGCGCGCAGGTCTGCCAACCCGACGGGGGGACGGGGGGCGGGGGGGGGCCGATCTGTTCCCTTGGCAACAGGGCCCCTAGGACTTGACCTATTAACCTTGACCTCTTCGTTTGTTGCCCTGGCAATAAAGATGCCCAGCCGTCAGATGATCCCTGAGAATCATAATAATCATAAAAACTGACAATTGTGTGGTTTCCAACAGTGTTTTTTAAAAAGACTATGTAGGGGCCGCCCCCATGGCCCAGTGGTTAAGTTCGCGTGTTCTGCTTCGGCGGCCTAGGGTTCGGATCCTGGGCGCGGACATGGCGCCGCTCGTCAGGCCACGTTGAGGCGGCATCCCACATCCCACAACTAGAGGGACGTGCAACTAAGATATACAACTGTGTACGGGGGTGGGGGGTGGGGGGGAGATAAAGCAGGGGAAAGAAAAAAAAAAGATTGGCAGCAGTTGTTAGCCCAGGTGCCAATCTTTGAAAAAAAAAAAGGAAGATTGGCAGCAGTTGTTAGCCCAGGTGCCAATCTTTAAAGAAAAAAAAAAAGACTATGCAGCTACCCTTTAGGGGTTGTGAAAACAATGTAGTGAATTGAACCAGCATTTTAAAAAACGAAACAGGATAGAATAGAAAATACCAGTGACTGTCGAGTGGTAAGGTAAGTATTGTTTTTGTGAAACCTTTGTTTCAACTGTGCATATTTATATGTGTATATACTAGCTTATCATGTAAAAACTTTTTTTTAATGGTGTGTGTGCTTTATGGCCAATAGTTTGAGAACCAGTTGCTGCAAAGCACCTTTCACATATATTTCATGTCATTAGCACAACCCTGTGAGCTTGAATTATTATTCCAGTTTTTTAGGTGAGGAAAACAGGTTCAGCAAGATTAGGTAACAAGGCAGAAAGTGGCAGAGGTGAGACTCAAACCAGGATTGTTTGATCCCAAACCCTACAGCCTTTGTCATTTACTGCCATGGTTCCTAGGCAAGTCCGCAGGCTAGAAGTCAGGATTGCTGAACTTCTGGACCTGCTCTGCCCTCTTGCTCCCCCGGGGATAAAGCTCTTGTCTCCCTCCCTCAGTGTCCTCACTCTGCAGTGTAAATGGGACATCACCATCATGGCTGGCCTCTTCGGGAAACTTCATGTTGAATGAGTCCAGCCTTTTTTTGCGGTGTCTCAGAAATCAGGGCATCAAAAGTATTATTTGTGAAATTCTGCAGTGCTCAATACCTTTTAAGGTTTAAATCTGCAGGCGCAGGCTGATTTACACTTTGGTCTTTCAGGAGTCAACATTGTGAAAATAAGGGTATCTACCTCACCTGGGGCTGTTGGACCAGGGGCTGGTCCTGCTTTCTATGTCTGAACATAACGGGAGAAGGCATTGGAGGGCAAGGCCTTTTTGCGTGGGGGAAGGGGAGGGCGCATTTTGTCCTCCATGTCCCTGTGGATCTGATGGCCAGTTAAGATGAGAACAACGAGCAGCAAGTCAGAACAGCAAACAGGAGGCAGTTTCAACAAATCCTGGGGGCTGCTGATACATTCAAGTTTCTGTTTCGGGTGGTGTACTGTGGGGTTGGCCAAGTCCAGTCAAAGGCTCTGGGTCACACAGGTGTAGCTGGTGCTTTAAATACATTGTCTCATTTATGGAGGGTTGCATGCTACCTTATCCTGCTCCACCACATCTCTATTCTCTCATCCTAGCTCAAACTCTAAGCTTCATATTAGATTTCAGGGGCTGGAAAAACAAAAGCCAAGTTTAAAATGTTTACCTCTAAATGTAAAGTTCAATAGTTGTGAATTGTTTCTTTTCACTGTATTATTTCTCCGTTGTTTTCTTTTTCCAGCCCTTTGAAAGAAATTTTAAATAAATTAGTAAGTAACCGAGGACAAAATAGATGAAGATAACCCTGCTTCTGTCACCAAATGCTCTGGCCTGACCCAGTTCTCTGAAGTCATACCCTGACCTAGCACTCCACAATGCCTTAGTTTTATCTTCGTCATCACTTGTGCTTCTTGTTCTTGACCTTTCTGTGCCAGGAGGTGACTGTTTTTGTTCGTTCTGTGTTTGCCGTGAAGATCATGTCATTCTGATCACAACGTTTTGACTTTTGTCAAGAGAACCAAATGAGAGGAAGGACAGGTCTCCAAGAAATACGGCATGGATCAGGTCTTCCACTCCTACGCCCCTCCCCACCTTGCATCGGTTCCTTGGTTCCTTTACCTGCGGTGAGTTGCGTGCACAGTAAATAGAACACAGGCTGGGCATCGCAGAGCCATGTGGACAGATCCGGCTCCACAAGGAACACCCCTGTTCTTGGTCCTTTCTAGTGGGATGGTTGGTGGGTCTCCACTGGTACCACCCAGAGCCAGTCTTGTTTAAGCCAAGTACTCTCTCAGCATAGGTTTTGGCTTACTCCCCAGAACCAGGCCATCTTCCTGGTTAGATGACATGGTTACAGTTGTGTGGGTGGCATATTCTTTACAAACCAGCCAAAAAAAGTTTCAATAGAAACCTGCTATGGGAGGAATGGGAGGGGAGTGGCGTTAAGTGGGAAGCATTTCTAGGGGGGATTTTTTGTCCACTTCTTCCTCCAAGAGTGGACAGAGGGGTCAGGTCCTATCCAAGTTCTGTCTGCCTGGGATGCCCAGGTAGGAAACGGGACCTGTAAAGCTCTTTCTACACATGAGGCCCAGAGCCAGTCACCATCCTGGGGGTAGTGTCTAGGGCTTCCTCATTCCCCTTCCCTCTCCAATTCACAGTGTGCCTTAGCATACTAAAGGTTCTGAGAAGTCATGAAGTACAGAAACCTTTCTCTCAAACTTGACTTAGAAATTAGGTAGAACAACAGCGTGGGCAGCCCTGCTCTGAGTGAAATGCTGTTATCTGGAGCTCTACTTAGAGTCCCACCCCTTCCTCACAGTTCTGCCCCTATCAGAAAGGACCACCGACCCTGGAAAGCTTTGATCCTGGAACCTGTCAAGGTTGTTGTCTGATCAAAACTCTACTGGCCATTAATCGAAAGGTGAAGAGTAGTTCTTCATTGTCATTGAAGTCCAAACGTGAGGAAATGGGCTTAAAACACAAAGGATGACAAAAATGTGTTAGAACTAGAGGCGGTGGTTGTGCAACATTGTAATTGGACTAAATACCACCGAATTGTTCACTTTAAACTGGTTAATTTTATGTTATGTGAATTTCACATCAATAAAAAAAAGTACAAATGGAACCATTTATGTGTGAAGCCCCTTTTTCTTTTTTTAAAGATTTTTTCCCTTTTTCTCCCCAAATCTCCCCAGTACATAGTTGTGTATTTTTAGTTGTGGGTCCTTCTAGTTGTGGCATGTGGGACGCCTCCCCAGCATGGTTTGACGAGCAGTGCCATGTCCACGCCAGGATTCAAACTGGCAAAACCCTGGGCCGCTGAAGTGGAGCGTGTGAACTTAACCACTCCGCCAAGGGGCTGGCTCCTGTGAGGCACTTCTAACAGTGGAACAGGGGACTGGAAATCCTAAGAACACACATGTCCTGGGCATGGGGATAGAATATGGCTGGTCCCCTCTTCTACCAAAGCACTCTCGAAGGTCATAAAGGCATTGCTCTTTCTTGATTGTTCCTCCTCGGAACCATGTGAATCTTTCATTCTTACTTTGCCTCCCAAATTGGTGTATTTAATGTTGTTTATTACATGCTAAATAGTTTTATTATGATGCTCAGCTTTTATAATTGAGACTAGTTGGTGCTTACATTATCTGAGGTTGGCAAGCAGCTGGGAACCATAGCCAAAAAGCCCGCAATAAGGATTTCCTCAAAGAGGACAAGTTTTCCTTGTGCTTAGACAGTCTTCACTCTTACATTGACTTATTCAGCACTGCCTTTGGCCCACCGTCACTTCAACTTAAGGGTTACAGGGCTCTGAGGCGGTCTGCATTTGGAGAGGGAAGATTGTTCATTGAGACAGAAGAGAGGAGTAATTACGACGGGAAAGGTTCCACTGTTTAATTCTTCATTTTCCAGTAATAGTTTTCTTAAAAGGTACTACTTCTTCCTAGTCCTGCCTAAAATGTCTTTCACGTACTATTTCTCCAATTGAAATGATACATCATTCGCCCCCAGCTTTTACTCTTAGGACGGTGTGGCTGGTGCAGAGTGAGAGGCCTCCGCTGCACTCGTGCTGGTAGGGCAGGCTGGGCCCGGCCATGCAGGGTTTTTTGGGCCACAGTGGATTCTGATCTTCAACTTAAACGGGATGAAAGTCATGGACGGGGGTTTCAGCAGTTGGAAGGATACAATTTGGGTGCAGTGCAGAGCGCGGTGCAGGCAGGTCAAGAGGTGCCGTGAGATAGGAGCCCTGTGCAGGCAGGGAGTGCGTGGTGATGTTGGCAAGGGGCTGCTAGATGGAGACTGGAAATACTTAGGAGAGAACTTGATGTTTGGACCAGCACTAGGACAAGAAAAATCCTATTTTAGTTTTTCTGGAGATCACCTGCAAATCTGCAGCAACAGCTAACAGTACTGCTTGCTACTAGTTTTCCTTATTCAAGCACATTCTCTCTGTATGGAAAGATTTGTGTTGGTGAAGAAAGTGCATCTGACTGGGAAATGAACTTGAGTATTGACCCAGAGTAGAGTGGAGTTATGTGGTGGGTTTATTTTTAACCTTAAAGACCTATAGTCACTTTAATAAAACACTCTCACAAGACAGTTTTAATGTTACATAAACCAAGGCTCGTCTAGCTCCAGGGTTCTACAGAAGTGCGTTTAAAGTCTGGGAATCCTACTGAAGCATTCAGAGTGGGAAGGAACATTAGGAGTGCTTTTTGCCCATCTCCTTGTTTGCAGATGAGGAACAGGGCTCAACCTGCCCAAGGTCACGTGAACCTCGTGGCGGTTGGGATTTGTTCCAGAGATCTCACATTCCAGGCAGACCTTCTTTCCATTTAACTCCCGCCCCTTGGTGTCCTCATCTGTAAGATGGGTGACACTCAACCTGCACGTGGCTCTTGGCTCAGTGCTGGCTTACACAGTAAGTGTTTAATGAGGGTTAGCGATCATCACTGGCTGCAGGAGCAAATCTAATCTTGAAATACCAAAGACCCAGACACAAACCCCAGGGACAACTATGGTGTGAACCCAGCAAGTGAGCAAGCAGGGACACTGGGAGACTACAACACCCAAATTTTAGTTCTGGCTCCAGTACCAGCCATGCTGTATGACTTGGTGAAACTTTTCACACAGAAATTAATCTTCCACAGTAAAAGTATGGAGAAATTTCTTCTGGAGGAACTATATTTACAGTAATGTAATGTATGTATATATAATGTAATGTAATGTATACATAATGTAATACACATACAGTAATGTGGGTAGGCACAGCCCAAACGGGAGAAGAGAGACAAGGGCATAGATTAGGTTCTGGCCCGCTGCCAGGATCATCTGGAGGCAGCTCAGCACGACTAACTTGTGCCCCCTTGGCCTCTCCCAGGGCCCCAAAATGCTACAGGAGTCAAGGATCAGAGCAGTTAGAAAAAACCATGAGCTTTTTCGTGTTCTGAGGAAGCTGGAGAGTGGGCCTGAGGGAGTGCCAGTGTTCCTTGGCTGGGCGACTGTTTTTCCTTCTCACCTTTATTGCGGAAAAGGTGTCTGACAGGTGTTAGTGACACCAAGGATTTTTCCTGCAGAAACCAGGAGAGCGTGTGCTTTCTACTGGATCAGCCAGGCAGAAGTCAGTCAGCCTAACTTCAAAGCAAACACGAGTGGTCCCACTATTTTAGATGTTTACACTTTCCTGTTCTTAAGTGTTAGAGAAGAAAACCAACCTACTAAAAACTGCCAGGCTGCTGGGGGCAGGGGTGTGCTGGGACCCAGGATGCCCTGCAAGGCAGCGCTGCTCCCTGCTCAACCACTGCTGCTCTCTTAGCTGTGCATTTTGAGCTGGACTGGGGACCAGGTGGTGACTCCCTGAATTTTGAGCCCTGCTCTTAGTGTACCCACCCACGCCCACCGTCTGAGGTCAAAGAGAAAGGGCTGCCCAACACCCAGGTTTTACTGTTTCCACTTTATTGCTCAAGCACGGAACTTGAGGATGGCCTGGGCCTTCAGCAACGTGCAGAGAAGAGGCTGAGGGCGTGGGGACATGACCTGGCTGAGAAGGGAGACCGACAGGAGGGGAAATACTGAAAGGGGGTGCAGAGGGTGGTCACCATGACACCAGAAGACATCATTAGCCACACCATCTAGGGTGAGGAGGGGACAGAGACGTCACGGGCACAGCAGTGGTTCTTCCCACGCCCCTAGCACCCACATGGAGGCCACGTGTTTGGAAATGGACTGGGAGGAGGAGAGGAGGAGGAAAACGGCTGCCCTGGGAGTGTCCCTCTCCACCCTGGTTTCACATCAGACCCCATACCCTACCACTCACCCCGTTCTACCAGCTGAAAAACAGACACAGCAAACAGAGGAAGCAAAATAAATTAAACATTCTGATAAGTGTGCATGTGGATGGACATTCGTTCAGCGTAACGGGGGAAGGGGAAAGGGAAGAGGTGGTGACACCACCTAAAATGATCCCCCACCTCAACCCCCCAGCCTACTCCTTTCCCCCTTCCCCCAAAGCCACCATCCAACCAGATAGAAAAATAAAGGTCTAATTCGCTCAAAATTCTTCAGGTTTTACAAAACTAACAGGGTGGAGTAGGGCAGGGAGCAGGGGAGGCAGGCGGGGGGCCACAGGAGCAGGGCTAGGGGAGGCTATGCTTCCGTCTCCACCTGAGACTGGCTCCCTGCCACACCGTTCTTCTGCTCTTCCTTCACCTCTGTGTCCGCGTGATGGTCTCCCGCAGCTCCTGCTGCCTTGGCCTGCGACAGGGAGAGGGGAAGGAAGGGGATGAATTCCAGCCTCACTGCGCCCAGCCCCTCTGATGAGAAAGGCGACTCTTACTCCATACCCCACGCTTGCCTGCCTGTACCCAATGGACCTGGTGACACACCTGTATCACCCAGCACCCAGACGCCACGTACGGTCTGAACCCACAAACAGTCATCCCCCAAGTCAAAACCATACACATGAATGCCTAACAGAATTACACGGACACAGCAATGCCCTTTCTAGATATGTCCTAAAGATATCCCTGCACATATACAAAATTATGAATTCCTAAGATCATTTATTGCAATACTATTTAGAACTGTACTTGTGCAACATGGTAGCTACCACCATGTGTGGCTACTGACCACTTTAAATATGGCTAGTTCAGGGGCCCGCCCAGTGGCACAGTGGTCAAGTGCGCACGTTCCACTTCTCAGCGGCCCAGGGTTCGCCAGTTTGGATCCCGGGTGCAGAGATGGCACCGCCCGGCAGGCCGTGCTGTGGCAGGCGTCCCACATATAAAATAAAGGAAGATAGGCACAGATGTTACCTTAGGGCCAGGCTTCCTCAGCAAAAAGAGGAGGACTGGCAGTAGTCAGCTCAGGGCTAATCTTCCTCAAAAAAAACCCCAAAAAAATAAAAAAAAGAGGCTAGTTCAAATTGATGTGTTTTAAGTATATAATACACATTGGATTTTGAAGACTTAGTCTGAAAAAAAAACAAACGCACTTTTTAAAAGTTATATGTTGCAATATTTAGATAACTTGGGTCAACTAAGTATTATCAAAATTAATCTTACCTGTTTCTTTTTACCTTTAACATAGCTACTAAAAAATTTCAAATTACACACGTGGTTTGCATCGTATTCCTATTAGACAATGCTGGTTTAGAACACTGAACAACTATTAGGAGACTGGCAAATCAGCTATGACGTAGCCATACAACAGCTTCTATAGAAGCATAAGGAAGAACGTGAAAGCTCTTTTATTTATGTGCTGACGTAAAATAAGCTTCCCGTACAGTATGAAGAAAGCGTGGGCGAGAGGAACAGGTAGAACGTGTTGCCTTTTATTAGGGAAAACGGAGAAGACACAAACGTGTCTGTTTGTGAGTATACAGTGTACTGGAATGATAGCAGGACTGGTAACATCAGTTGCTTCTGGGTGGGAGGGAGACTTTTTACTTCTCTTCCATGCAGTTTGAATTTAACTATGTAAATATATTACCTATTTAAACCCCATGTTTCCAAAAGACACAGAGGGGGCCGGCCCCATGGCCGAGTGGATAAGTTCAGCGGCCCAAGGTTTCGCTGGTTTGGATCCTGGGCGCGGACATGGCACCGCTCATCAAGCCATGCTGAAGCAGCGTCCCACATGCCACAATTAGAAGGACCCACAACTAAAAATACACAACTATGTACTGAGGGGATTTGGGGAGAAAAAGGAAAAATAAAATTTTTAAAGAAAAAAAAAAAAAGGCACAGAGAACATATGTTGGGAAGCACTCAGAGCAATCAGCTCCTGACCCCCAGGGCTTCCAGCCCGGACACAGCAGAACTCCGGCTGCGTCAGGAGGGGTTTTACTGAGGGAACACACATGCTACTGCTCCAGGGACAAGGGCAACTTCTGGTTTCTGGGGTTGGCACAGACAATCACAGCACACCAGCTGGGCTGGGCAGAGGGACAGGGTAATGCCTCTTTTTCTGTCCATTCCGACTGTTCCCTGTCCTGATGCTCACCTTGCTCTCCTCCTCAGCCAGCCTCTCGAACATGTTGGCATACAGCTTCTTCTCCCGTGCAAGCTGCTTGCGGATCCGCTGCTGGCAGATAGCCAGCTGGGCTTTGGCAGCTTTGTTGCTGGGGTAGAGCTGCAGGACCTTCTGGAAGTCAGCCCGTGCCAAGTCAAAGTCATTCACCGCCAGGTGGGCCTCTCCCCGGCGGAAAAGGCCCTTCTCATTGTTGCTGTCCAGTTCCAGGGCCTAAGGGTGTAGGGAGCAAGCAACAGTGAGACCTCAGCTCCTACAGCTTCTCTGGCCCAGACTGGGTTCCAAAGGTAGCCCTCAGCAGGATGAGGCAGAATGGAAATGGGTGGCTCTACCCCAGAAAGAATGAGTCTTGGGGCATTAAATGGAAAGGACCAAGGTCTGGGAAGGAACCTCATGTAGGCCACAGGCAGAGAAGGAAGACAGGTCTTTATAGGAAAGAGAAGAACCTGTGACGACATATCCATTTTCTTTAGAACAAAGCAAGTACGTTAAGAGGAACAGGCTAAGAACCAAGGGGGAGAAAAAGCTGAAGCAGTCCTTCCATCCGGTGTTTCCTTGTGCCTGTGTCAGCTGCCTCCTACCACTAAGGCCAAGTCGCTCGTTGCTCCCATCCCTTGCCTCTGGGCCCTTAATCTCAGAGCCCCCACTAGCCCAGAGTCACTGAGGGCAACTTTCAGACACGCTGGCAGCTCACCCAACCTTGCCTGTGAATGTGGTTCCCGTGCCCTCTTTAAAGGGGCCTCACCTTGTTACAGCTTTCAATGGCAGCTGAGAAGGCCTGTAGTTTCAGATGACACATAGCCAGGTTGAGGTGGGAGGCCAGCCGAAGGGCCTGTGCTTTCTGAACATCCTCATCAGAGAAACTCGACTCGTATTCCAGCCAGGACACGATCTTCTTGTACTGCAGTAAAGCTTGCTTGTATTTGCCTTCCTACAATGAGCGGGAGGCTCAAGCACCCTGCACGGGCTGTCACCCCCCATAGACAGCAGTGACCCTTGGGCACGAGAGAGCCCTGCCTCCCTTGCACACCCCCAGGTAAGATCAGCTAGCTCAGATAAACCAGGTGAAGACTGCAGGTCCCAACCTGTCCATTCTCTGACAGAAAATGACCTCATCAAGGTGAAGGAGGGGCCCAGAAGAACCCTCCCTGGGAGCGTCCTCAGGACCACGGCTGCTGGCTCACCTTGAAGTACACAGTGCCCCGCTCTTTCACTATTGTGCTCTGTTCCAGCTTCTCCTCTGAATTCATCTCCCAAGACTCCTTGGCCTGCCGTACCCCAAGGGAGAAACAAAGTTGTCAGCTACCCGCCCCCAGAGTCACCTATAGGGTGGCACCTGACTTGACCAAACGCACCTTCTCAAAACTCTTGAGGTGGACTTCATATTTCAGCTCAGCATTTGGTGGGATTTGGAACTTTTCCTTCCCAGCACTGCCAAAAGCATAGCTGTGGGGCAAAAAAGCAGCGCTTAGCCTGCTCCACACCGAAAGGCTTCTTGACTGTTTCCTGGAAAGCACCTCCCCATCCCTTGAGACCTGGTTCAAATGTTTCCTGTTTGGCAAAATCTTCCCTGACCTCTTCACACAATTAGCTGGTCTCTTAGCATCTTCCATATCCTCCTAACAACTCACACTACGCGCTGGGGTGATTACTAATTTAAATGGTATCTCACTGAACAGCAGGCAACTTACAAGGCCGGACCGTCTTTCGGAATTTTCAGCATTGTGTCTGGCACAGAGTACGTATGTTACAATAAATGTCATTAACAACTGGATGAATTAATGGGAGATGAAAATCTTGACGTTGGTAGAAGAGGCAGCAACCATGACTGAAAAGATGAGGCTTTGATCCAAGTAGATGTGGACAGCGGGGGCCACGCTCTTAAATACAATGGAGAGCCCACCGTGGCCCGTCTCTGGTGTGCCCAGAGGCACAGTGAACTCTACTGAGGCTGCGGTGGAGCGAACACACACAAGGCAAAGGATACAAATGGCCAGTTCTATCACTCGCTGTGGACATGGAGATCTCTGACCTTGGTTCATCCACCCACTCCTCACCTGGGCTTGAGGTACACAATGGAATGTTCTCCTTTTTCCATGCGCTGAATGGCTTTCTCCAGCCCACAAGGCAGATCCAGATTCTCCCCCTCACCGACTTCAAAGTGGACCTCCCGCCGGTCAAAGAGCTGGTCCTTATAGTAGCCTTCAAGTGCAACTGGCATGAAAGTACCAGGGGTGTGAGCGGGCAGGATGCCCTCAGCCTCCCTCTATCACCTCCTCACTTCCTGCCCCCAAGATGCCCTTGTTGTGTTCTCAGACCTGGAGAGATGTTAAGACTATGGTCCAATCCCTCATTTTACAGACAAGAAAATAGGATCACAGAAGGGAAATGACCTTCCCAAAGTCACCCAGGACCTAAGTCTCAGAATCTGAATTGAAACCGCAGACTGTACGTCTCACCTTCCACAAGAGCACCATCGTTGGGCCTGGCATAGCCTTCGCCCCGCGCCCGTATTCTCCGGATGATTCCACCATCTTCTTCTTCTGTCAGGTCCTCTCCCCTAAACTCAAACAACTCCACCTGTGGGACAAAGCGTCAAGCGACACAACTCCTCTCAGCACTAACTTACCAACAGTGAGATACAACTTTTTTCTTCCTCAGCAGAGTCCCTCGTAACTGCCAGACCAGGTCTGACCACGAGGGCAGCCACACTAGGAGCGGACAAAGCGGCACTTTTGCGAAGTTTTTGGGAGCTGCCCTAGTCTCAACTGGGACAGAGGCGGGCAGGACACATGGGTTTCAGTTTATCTCAAGAGATCAATCTATTTACCACCTGCTCCACATAGCAAGGGCATGTTCCAGACAATCCCAATTCAGCTACTTGAAAAGCCCAAGCCGGTGGGCACTGGAAACAACCTGGCCTCTTTCGGTAGCCTTCTGAACACTGTCCCAGTGGCCACTGATTAGGGCTTAACCATTTTAGACTGAACAGTGTCAAGTTCAACCTCCTCAGCAAAGGCTTTCCTCACCCCTTTGACGCTTGGGGGAGCATTTCTCCCCTCCTCTGATCTCGAGAGCACCAATATTCTATACCACCATTTATAATTACACAGATTCTGACTTCTTGACTCCTTTCGGTTAAAATTACGACCCATTTCTTCTGGTCATGGCTCCTGAGATAAACATGCCTCCAGCCCTGCTTCGAGTCTGAGGAGAGCTTCATGGCTGCCTCTTCCCACCTGAAACCTCCACCGTCAGCCCCGTCCTGGCAGCAGCAGGCTATGTGCACAGCAGAGCCAGCTGCCCTCTCCATTTCTCTTCCTGCCCTATGGCCAGGCCCTCAGCCTTGGCTACATTGTCTCCAAGCGGCAGGAAGGGCTGGAGGGCGGCCAGGCCCTGGGCTGAGATAAGGCTGGCTCTTTGCCTTGCTCTCTGTGGCTGGACACTCACCTCAAACACAAGCGTGGCATTGGGGGGTATCTTTGGAGGGCTGCCTGCCGAACCGTACGCATATGCAGGTTTGCAGGTGATGTGGCACACTTCCCCCACCTTCATGGTTGCTACGGCAATGTCCCAGGCTTTGATGACCTCCCCTGTAGGTGCAGAAAGCGAACAGGTCCTCCTTGGCAGGGATCTGACTCTGGGCTCAAACAGTAGCCCTGGAGAAACTTATTGTACCATGCCCAAGGGGAAGCTGGACACTCTTTAGAAACAGGACCAGGAAGGTAGAAAACATGGTTGCAGTAAGTGCTGTCAGGTCTCAGGAAAAAAAAAAAAAAAAAATCACTCAACTCTAGAACAAAGGAGTTCAAGAAACAAGGCAGTCCACCCCTGAGGAGGAAGTGAGGTGTTCAGGGAAAGGAGAAAGAGAAACCAACACAGTTAAAAGACAGTGGAAGAAAAAGGAGCAACAGAAAAAAATAGACTGGAATAAATCATTCCTCCTTAAGCTTCTGAGAATATGGTTTCTGCTTTGACAGCTCATACCCTCCTTGAAGCCTATCCTACCACCTACTAACCACGCCTACCTTTTCCCAGGTCAAAGGAGAACTTGTCCTTGCGGTCCACACTGGAGTCGAACTTGGTGCCATCTAACAGCCAGCCAGTGTAGTGTACAAAGACTCGGTCCCCAATCATGGGCATCTCCGTGCCCGTGCCCTCTCGCTTGATGACCTAAAAGGGGAGAAGGTGAGTATCCAGGGATGGGGGCAGAAAAAGGCACCGAAACTGCCTGCGTGCCACTGATGGGAACACAGAGGGACTCTTCTGCCTCCTCGTAAGTAGGTTCAAGGGACCAATCTTCAAATGATTCTGACCTCCTTCTCTTTGAAGTGCAACATGACTTGGTTTGAAAGACCGGAGACAAAAGACCCGAGTTTCAGTTTTTGCTGTATGATCTTGGGTAAGTCACTTCAACTCTCTAGACCTCATTTGTAAAGGAGCGATGATAATCCCTATCAGAGTTGTTGGAAGATTAAATCAGTAAAAGGTTGAATAAAACACTATCAGCAGCAAAGGAAAAAGTGTTTATGCATTGTTTCCTCATTCTTCCTAAATGCCAGTGGTCATCAGATCGGGATCTGGTTTGGAGGTAAGAGGAGGAGAAGAATAAGAGCAATAAAGAAAATAGGAGCAGTGTGAAAGAGGTAAAAGAAAATACCAGGTTACACATGAGCACAGGGGCTCTCAATCAGGCCGCCAACTCTGACTTGCAACATGAGCATTCCTGACTGGTAGGCTAGTCAAGTCCTTTATTTCAAAGCTAGAGTATTTCCCAAGAACGTATAAGCCTCTGCTTCTCTTCTTTAGCATTTATAAAAGATGACTCCACGGGCCACCTGGTAGGTGTGTGGTTACCCTCTAAAGGAAAGCTTGCATGATAGAATGGACCAAGACTTGAGAAGTAGAAAAGTAGAGAGGAAGGAGTGAAGGATAAAAGGGGAAATGACCCTTCCAGAAATAATAATCTCAGAAATCCCCAGGACGCTGGAGAGAGGGGAAGCTGCATGCCCACTGGGACAGCAGCATGAGATTCCAAGATCTGGGGCAAAGCCAGCTGCATTTCTAGACCAGGTAAGGGCTCCCCGAAGTCTTCAGCTTTGCCCAGATCTCACACACTCACACACGTGTGGAGCTGAGCAGTGGGAAGCCAGGACAAGGAGAAACATTGGATGAGGAGAAAGCAAGAAATCCTGCCTCGGGTTTCTCCATCCTGGACTCCACACAACCTGCTCTGGACCACCGCTGGTTGTCCTGACTCAGGTCAAGATGCCCTGCCCCCTGAGTCCTGGACCCCCTTCTTTGCTCCTGTGGCTAATTGTAGTCAGGCGGTTACACTGCAGCAGGCTCCGAAGTAAAGCACCTCCCCCTGGCCCCACAGCCCACACCCCGAAGCCCCAACTCAGGAGGCCCCCGGGGGGGGGCGGCGCAAGATGGGCGGGGAACTACAGGTCCCGGCATGCACCGCTCCCTGGTTTTCCCGGCGCTGGGCGGGGGGAGGCGGGGGACAGCATGGCTAAGCGGGTGACCTAGCTGGGTCCCAGCCTCTAGAAAGGGGGTAACGAGAGGGCGGAGGCCGCCAGAACCTTTCTCACGGCCAGGCAAGGGCGCCAAGTCGCACAAAGGCTTGTGGGCCAGGAAATCACTCTTGTGACCCGCTCCACGTCCTAGCTAATATTTAACTGCCAGGGGTAGGCGCGCTCTCGCACCACCACCGACGAAGGCCGCCCAGGGACTTCCCGGCTGCGGCTGGCAGGGAAGGAGCTGGCAACTTGGCGGGGCCGCGGGGTCGGGGCGAGGTGAGGTGAGGGGGGCGGTGTCGGGGCACGCCGCCCGGGCCCCTGGCCGCAGCTCGCGTGCCCCGCTGGGCCCCGCCCCTCTCGGGCGCACCGCGCACGCCGGATTTGAGGCTGCAGTCCCGGCCCCCTTCCCGGGCCCGCAGGGCTGGGGCGCCGGGGGGCTTCAGCCCAGACCGCGGGCTTCCCAGGGGGCCGGGAAAACGACCATGTGGAGGCCGGCGCACCTACGCACCCCTCTTAGGAGCGTGTGGCTGCCCTCCCACTCCCGAACAACGCAGCCTGGTCCAGGAAGGCGATGCGACCGGCCGCCGGCTGCGCGACCTAGCCAACTACTGGCCTGGAGGCTGCAGAGGCGGCCGTCTCCGCCCCGTCTCCCGGCCCGGGTGCCCCCATGCTCGGCGGAAGGACGGCTGCGATGGGCACCCGGAGCTCGGCCGCCCCAGCAGGCCCAGGGCTCCCGGCCCGCCCCCCCGCCCCTTACCTTAAGCACGCCTTCGTCTTGCTTGGGGCTGACATCCACTCCCTCGAGGGGCAGCGGCGCCGACTGCGCCCCGCTGTCGGCCGCCTTCATCTCCTCGGCGGTCATCGCCGCTCGGTGCGCCGTGTACTCGGGAGCTGGGCACCGGGCACGAGCCAAGCTCTCTCGGCCGCCGGGCCTATCTGCACGGGGTGCGGGCGGGACGGCGCTGGCGCGGCGGCCGCCGAGCTGCAAACCGGCCGAAAGCTCGAGCACCTCTGCCTCCCGGCGCGCTCGCGGCCCGCGGCGGAGTCGGGCGCGGGAGCGGGAGTAGGTGGGTAATGCGCGGCCGGGGGGAGCGATTGGTCCCACCCCGCCGCGGAGGGAGGGGCTGGGAGGAGCTGGAGCAGTAGCGAGGGACGGAGGGGGTGGGGGTGGAGAACTTTCTAGAGACGGCGGCGGCTAAGCCGGTTCGGGTTCTAGTGCTAAGGGCGCTTATAAGAAAAAAAAATTTTTCTGGTTCATTCCTCCTGCTGGCTGCGTGGCTCCTCTTCCCCCGACTCGTAGGACCCTCGGACTCTAAGGAACCGCCCCCCCGCCCCGCGCGCTCTCCCCGGGCCCTCCCCCGTCCGTTTCCCGGACTAACCGGATTCTACCAGATCCTTCTCGATCCCCCCCATCACTCCAACACGGAGCCTGCCAACTGCCCCAGATCCGCCCTTTATATTGCAGCCCGCAGCGTGGTTTGCTCAGAGCCCTGTGGCCGGATGTGAGCGGCAGCGCGTCCGTCTCCTCGGGACCGGAGACGCGCATTTTTATAAAAGCCGACCGTAAACACAGATGGCATGGCCTCCTTGCCTTTACTGCGCGCGTATATTTAACCAACGGGGCGAGAAAAGGGGGATAGGAATTCGGGCAGTGGCGGGGTCGGGGGGAGTGAGTCTAATAGCAGTTATCCCAGTGCACAGAATTGGGGGAAAGCAACCTTGATTTCCCTAGTTCAGGGAACATGTGGCGCCTTCAGCTCTTTAGAATGCTCGGAGTAGCCGATTTGCAAGAAATGACCCGCTGAGCTAAGGACTCTTAAATGGGGCACGTATTAAAAGGACCTTCCTTTAATACAATTAATAAAACTGCCGTTTCGGTTAATACTTATTCGGTTAGTACCAATTTTTAATTGGTTCAACTCGCGAAAACAGCCGTTCCATTTCGCTAAAGGCCCACGGGAAGGAATGTTTTCTTCTTACTGTTTGGTTGCCAAGTGTTAATGGGCTGCTTGTGGAGCGCAGAGCACCTGTGCGGTAGTTTGACGGTCTGCGCAGCTAGCTATCCAAACAAAAGCCTCTGACAAAAAGACCCTTTCAGAGAGAGTCTTGGTTTTGCTCATCACTTAACCCCAGTTTAGCATAGTGCCTGGTGAGTGGTACCAAATAGTTATTGGCTGCATGAATTTGTATTCCAACAATAAACTTTCTTTGGAGCCCTCACGTTGTACTTGGCGCTATGCTGCTGTACGCAAACTGTCCCGATGGCGGCGGGGGGGGGGGGGGGGTGGGGGGTGGGTAATTCAAAGGGCTGTTAGAGATGAAATTTCAATAGCATAACATAATTTGATAGTTTATTGTAGTCCTTTTTGATGGAACTTGACTGGAAGGGGATGCAGAAGAAATAAAACCGTTAATTCCAGCATTTTACAGTAAATGAGTTTAGCCACAAGTAAGATGTTTCTAAGTCCTGAGACTTAAGGTCGCTAAGATGATGGCGGATACCCTCAGAGGAGATGGACGATTCACTCACTAGGGTTAAATCTATTTCTTTTCTCCACTTCCCTTAGTAGGGTAAGAGGTAGCAGTGCTAAGGCTCTCCAAAACTCCAGCAGACAGGGATGGTGGGTAAGATTCTGGCTTGCTGTTGTGGCAGTTATCTTGCTGTTGGCTTAATGCACCTGCTTATTCTACATGGATGCTAGTTTCTTTCGGTGCTGGGGCCATTGGCTATTATCTAGCAGAACAAGTTGGGATAGAAAAGAAAAGTTCAGGGGCCGCCCCGTGGCCGAGTGGTTAAGTTCGTGTGCTCCACTGTGGCGGCCCAGGGTTTCACGGGTTCAGATCCTGGGCGCAGACATGGCACCGCTCCCCAGGCCACATTGAGGCGGCGTCCCACATGCCACAACTAGAAGGACCTGCAGCTAAGATATACAACTATGTACCGGGGGGGAGTTTGAGGAGGTAAAGCAGAAAAAAAAAAAAAGATTGGCCACAGTTGTTAGCTCAGGTGCCAATCTTTAAAAACAAAAGAGAAGTTCACCTTTAGAGTAATGCTTTTCTGCATTTTTTTTCCTTATTGAAAGCAAACTGTGTAGGTCTATGTCTTTTTTTTTTTTTTGAGGAAGATTAGCCCTCAGCTAACATCTGCTGCTAATCCTCCTCTTTTTGCTGAGGAAGCCTGGCCCTGAGCTAACATCCGTGCCCATCTTCCTCTACTTTATATGTGGGATGCCTGCCACAGCATGGCTTGACAGGTGGTGCTAGGTCCACACCTGCGATCCGAACCAGCAAACCCTGGGCCACCGAAGCAGAACGTGCGAACGTAACTGCTGTGCCGCCGGCCCAGCCCATAGGTCTATCTCTTTTAATTCTTGTCAGCACATATTAATTGGGCACTTAGGATGTGCCTGCCATTGCATAAACACACAACTTAATAACAGTAGAAAGAGCAAATGCTATGGAGTAAGCAAGGATTTGGGTTGCCCACGTACTAACTTTGATTCGGGGCGGGTTATAACATTGTCAATCAGTGTAGCTGTGATGGTTAAAAAAGTGGCAAGGTATGTCAGGTTCTAGCACAGTGCCCGCCTTCAAGCAGGTGGTTAATGAATACTGGTCATTAGTCTACTGTGATAAGTGCTGTGGTGGAGACAGGGACAAAGTGCTGAGAATACAGAGGTCTGTAAGAGAGGGAAAAGAGTGGGTGTAAGGGGAGAGGGAGGGACGAGAGGGAAAGGTTTGCCTGCATTCAGTGGATGAGTAGATGAGGAGGCTGGGGGAGGGGAGGGGGCAGTAGGCAGTGGGTTCTTGAATCTCAGCAGGAACTTATTGTTTCTAGAAGTTTTTCTGGTTATTTACATTATATTCTCCTCATAGTAAAACTTGCACATACTAAATGTAGAAAGTGCCCAGATGATTTGTTCTTTCCCTCCTCTTCCTTACCCCTTTCCCAGCCCATTTAAATTAGTATTCCCCTTAAAGGCATTTAACAAGGTAATTATTTTCACAGGTATCGGTTAGTCATTCAAAATCCTTCTGAAATATCCCCCTTTGCTAGAGGAAGAGAGTGCACTTTTTTTAATCATCCACCTGGCTCTGTAGATGCTTCCTGCTGTGGTTAGAAGCTTTAGTATTGCCAAAATGAGCCTCCAGAGCTCGTCTGGTTCACCTCCCAAATGCTAGGCCCATCCTTCAGACGCGAAGACCCCTTTGTTTTTTAAAGTTGCCATTTTGACTTAGTCTGCCAATGCTCTTAAACATTTGAAAAATTATATAATATGAATCATTCCAATGAATGTGAGATGAGTGTGTGTGTCTATACATGTACACACACACACGCACACACACACAGACATTACGTGACATGCAAACATAGTGAACCTTGGGAATATACCAGCAAACCTAAGAATTAGAACACTACCAATATGATTTGTGTCAAAAATGTAATAACAAAAATGTTAAGGACCCTTACATAATTTTTTGCTCCTTTTGGTGTCTATTAACTGAGAAAACACAAATTATACTACTGACCAAAATAGCTACTACACATTTCATAAAACATTTATTTATTTTAGTGATTACAGCTCCATTTTCATACATTTGAAAAATAGTAGCCCTCTGTGAGGTCTCCATGTAATGGAGATCTGCATAGTGTAAAGGGCTCTGGGCTCTGGACTGGGTTTACATGGGTTCAGATCTCAGCTGCATCATTGAACACACCATGGGTCCTTGGGCAAGTTTTATCCACGTCTAAAATGGGAGGGGCTGGCCCCGTGGCCGAGTGGTTAAGTTCTCAAGCTCCCACTGCAGGTGGCCCAGTGTTTCGTTGGTTCGAATCCTGGCCACGGACATGGCACTGCTCATCAAGCCATGCTGAGGTGGCATCCCACATGCCACAACTAGAAGGACCCATAACTAAAAATATGCAAATATGTACCGGGGGGCTTTGGGAGAAAAAGGAAAAATAAAATCTTTTTTTTTTTTTTTTAAGATTTTATTTTTTTCCTTTTTCTCCCCAAAGCCCCCCGGTACGTAGTTGTGTATTCTTTGTTGTGGGTTCCTCTAGTTGTGGCATGTGGGACGCTGCCTCAGCGTGGTCTGACGAGCAGTGCCATGTCCGCGCCCAGGATTCGAACCGATGAAACACTGGGCCGCCTGCAGCGGAGCGCGCGAACTTAACCACTCGGCCACGGGGCCAGCCCCAGGAAAAATAAAATCTTTAAACAAATAATAATAAAATAAAATCTAATTTCATGCTTCAGATAAATATACGTTTTTGTTTTGCTCTTAGGGGTGATAAAAAGTAGCTATTCATTATTCCATATCTAAGGATGCACTGAAATTTGGCTTTGGCCTTGTTCTTCAGAGGGTCACATAGCAAAATGCCTATTTCAGCATTATTTCCAGCTTCCCCAAACTTGTGTGTGATCAAAGGTCACGTGTTTCTCTAGGTTACTGTCCTATCTAATTAGCATAACTAGAATGAGGATTGTCATTTGGGAAAAATAAAACCTTGCCGTCCGTCATCCTCAGTTGAAAGTAAATGTGTGTTTAATATCATAGATGTCCACTGCAGTGACCACAGGAGCACCCCAACAGCTGTCCTTGCTGAGAAATTAGCAATCGTTGTTCCTTGTGTAATGTCAAACTTCCGTAATTGATCTACTAACATTTTAAAATGTTTAAATTGTATTAATAGTACGTTTATATGAAGGTTTGGGTTTCTTCTTTTATCTCAGAAGTTCATTCTGTGAGTTAATAGACAGCTGTCGTCTAGTCAGATATTGACTTTAATATTTATCCTTTCAGCATTTGGCCAAGATGTGTATCCAGAGCATTTCTGAGTTTAACCCTTCTCGTGGTTCTGCAGGTGGTTTTTTTTTTTTTTTTTTTTTTTTTTTATTAAAGATTTTTATTTTTTCCTTTTTCTCCCCAAAGCCCCCCCAGTACATAGTTGTATATTCTTCGTTGTGGGTCCTTCTAGTTGTGGCATGCGGGACGCCGCCTCAGCGTGGTTTGACGAGCAGTGTCATGTCCGCGCCCAGGATTCGAACCAACGAAACACTGGGCTGCCTGCAGCGGAGCGCACGAACTTAACCACTCGGCCACGGGGCCAGCCCTCTGCAGGTGGTTTTTAAGTAGCTCTGTCCACAGCTCACTTCCTCCAGGGGAATTATTCTGGCCTTTCCTTGGGCTTACTTCCTCAGGTTTCATTTCCTCCTGGGTTCCTGGGAGCCCTGGAGCGGGTGGTTCCCACAGATTCCTGGATAGACCAGACAGAGAGAGCCTCATACACCTACGGGGAGAAGGGGCATTAATTTTTTTTTAAAGGGCCTCTTGGTTTGCCAGGGGCTTCACTGATCAATTACTTGACACCCCAACTCTTCTGTCTTTCTTTCCCATGGGAAAGTAGGATAGAGGGATGGAGAACATCCCTCCGCCCCTGTGCTCAAGACCGTGCCCGCTGATACTTGCCACCACCACTTTCTACAAATGGCCAGTAAATGGTGTCAAGATATTTTTTGAGCACCTTCTAGGTTCCCGGGTCAGCACTAGGGACTGTGGGGTGCCAAGAGGCCACGACAGAATTACCCTCCCCTTAAGGTGCCGACACAGGGGAGTTAGAGCAAAGCTAAGGGCTAGCTGTGTGGCACTGTTTCAAAGAGCACAATGGCTGAACCTGTTCAGAGGAAAAGTATTCTGGGAAGGCCTCGCAAAGAGCTAGAACTTGGAAAAGATCTTGAAAGATGGATAATAATATTTATTTACTTTTAAAAAAGGTATAACAAATAAATGTTTGGCTTGATAAATTTTTACATATGTGTATACCGGCCTACACCCAGATCAAGATAGAGAACATTCCAGCACTTCAACAGATTCCCTCATGTGCCCTCCCAGGCAATAATCATCCCCAAGAGTAGCCACTGTTCAGACCGCTATCACAATAGAGTAGTTTTGTCTGGTTTCGAACATCATTCCAAAGAAATCCTACAGTGTATACTTTCTTCGACTGGCTTTTTTTGTTCCACATTATGTCTGTGAAATTCATCCATTTGTTGCATATAGGAGTAGTTCATTACCTTTCATTGCTATATAATATCCCATTGTGTGAATATACTGCAATTTACTTGTTCAGTCTATTGTTGACGATATTGGGACTGTTTCCAGTTTTGGGCTATTATGAATAAAGCTTCTATGAACATTCTTATTTGTGACTTTTGGTGGACAAAAATGTTCATTTCAGTTTGGTATATACCTAAGAAATGGAATTGCTGGGTTATGGGTTTCTGTTATGTTTAGCTTTAGTAGATACTGCCAGTTTTCCAAAGTCGTGGTATCAAGTTACACTCCCACCAAGAGTGTGCAAGAGTTCTAGTTGCCTCACATCCTCAGCAAAACGTGGTATTGTCAGGCCTTTTAATTTTAGCCCATTTGAGGGATGTAGTGCTATGTAATTTGTATTTCCTTGATAATTAATGAAGTCAGACACCTATTAATACACTTATTGGCCATCTGGATAGCCTCTTTTGTGAAGTACCCGTTCAAGTCTTTGTCCTGTTTTAAAAGATTGCATTGTGCGACTTTTTGTTTTTCGTTTTTTTTTAAAGATTTTATTTTTTCCTTTTTCTCCCCAAAGCCCCCCGGTACATAGTTGTATATTCTTCGTTGTGGGTCCTTCTAGTTGTGGCATGTGGGATGTTGCCTCAGCGTGGTTTGATGAGCAGTGCCATGTCCGCGCCCAGGATTTGAACCAACGAAACACTGGGCCACCTGCAGTGGAGTGCGCGAACCCAACCACTCGGCCACGGGGCCAGCCCCGACTTTTTGTTTTTAATTTGTGGAATTTCTTTCTATATTATAGGTAAGATTTGAAAGATATATTGTAATAATCTTTTGGTCTATGGTATGCCGTTTCACGCATTTTTTTGATGAACAGATTTTTAGTTTTAATGAAGTCCAATTTATTAATCCATTTTTTATGATTAGTGATTTTCTTTATTATTATTATTATTTTTTGAGGAAGATTAGCCCTGAGCTAACTGCTGCCAATCCTCCTCTTTTTCTGCTGAGGAAGACTGGCCCTGAGCTAACATCCATGCCTATCTTCCTCTACTTTATATGTGGGATGCCTACCACAGCATGGCATGCCAAGTGGTGCCATGTCCGCACCCGGTCCGCCGAGAAGCAGAACGTGGGAACTTAACCGCTGTGCCACCAGGCCGGCCCCAGTGATTTTCTTTAATAGACTTTATTTTTTAGAGAAGTTTTAGGTTCAAAGCAAAATTCAGCAGAAGGCACAGAGATTTTCCATAGACCCCCTGCTCCCATACTTGCGCAGCCTCCCCCATTATTAGCATCCCTCACCAGAGTGGTACATTTGTTACAATTGGTGAACCTACATTAACACATCATTATCACTCAAAGTCCATAGTTTACATTAGGATTTGCTCTTGGTGTTGTATACTGTATGGGTTTGGGCAAATTTATAATGACCTGTATCTACCGTTATAGTATCATACAGAGTAGTTTCCTGTCCTAAAAATCCTGTGTTCTGCCTGTTCATCCCTCCCTCCCTGGCAACTTCAGACAAGCACTAACCTTTTTACTGTCACCACAGTTTTGCCTTTTCCGGAATGTCATATGGTTAATCATACAGTGTGTAGCCTTTTCAGACTGGCTTCTTTCACTTAGTAATATGAATTTAAGGTTCCTCAATGTCTTTTCACATCTTGATAGCTCATTTCTTTTTAGTGCTGAATAATATTTCATTGTCTGGATGTACCACAGTTTATCTGGTCACTGCTGAATGACATCTTGGTCACTTTCAACTTTTGGCAATTAGGAATAAAGCTGCTATAAACATCCGTGTGCAGGTTTTTGTGTTGACATGTTTTCGACTCCTTTGGGTAAATACCAAGGATTCCGATTGCTGATTGTTGGATCATACGATAAGAGTATGTTTAGTTTTGTAAGAAACCACCAAACTGTCTTGTCAGGTGGGTGTTTCAAATTCCCCACCAGCAATTAACGAGCGTCCCTATTCCTTCACGTCCTCACTAGCAGTAGCTATTGTCAGTGTTCTGGATTTTGGTCATTCTAATACGTGTGTACTGGTATCTCATTGTTTTAATTTGCATTTGCCTGATGGCATATGATGTGGACCGTCTTTTCATATGCTTATTTGCCATCTGTATATCTTTTTTGGTGAGGTGTCTGTTAAGGTCTTTGGCCCATTTTTTAATCAGATTGCTTGTTTTCTTATTGCTGAGTTTTAAGAGTTCTTTTTGTATTTTGGCTAACAATCCCTTATCAGATATAGCTTTTAAAGATATTTTCTCCCAGTCTGTGGCTTGTCTTTTTATTCTCTTGACAGTGTCTTTTTCAGAGCAAAAATTTTTAATTTTAGTGAAATCCGGCATATCAATTCTTTCTTTCATGGATTGTACCTTTGGTGTTGTATCTAAAAAGTCATTTCCAATCCCAGGGTCATCTAGATTTTTCTCCTATCTAGGAGTTTTATAGTTTTGGCTTTTACGTTTAGGTCTGTGATTCATTTTGAGTTGGTTTTTGTGAAGGGTGTAAGATCTATGTCTAAATTCATTTTTTTTCGCTTGGGATGTTCAGTTGTTCCAGCATCATTTGTTGAAAAGAGTATCTTTGTTCCATGTATTGCCTTTGCTCCTTTGTCAAACACCCGTTGACTATATTTATGTGAGTCTGTTTCTGGTCTCTCTTTTCTGTTCCATTGATCTATCTGTCAATTATTTCACCAATACCACTTTGTCTTTTTTTTTTTTTCCTTTGAGGAAGATTAGCCCTGAGCTAACATCCATGCCCATCTTCCTCTACTTTATACGTGGGATGCCTTCCACAGCATGGCTTGACAGGCAGTGCCATGTCCGCACCTGGGTTCTGGGCTGCTGAACCCTGGGCCACTGAAGCGGAACGTGTGAACTTAACCGCTGTACCACTGGGCTGGCTCCAACCTGCCTTGATTACTGTCGCCTTATAGTAAGTCTTGCAGTTGGGTACTGTCAGTCCTCTGACTTTGTTGTTCTCTTTCAATATTATGTTGGCTATTCTGGGTCTTTTGCCTCTCGGTATAAACTTTAGAATCAGTTTGTTGATATCCACAAAATAACTTGCTGGACTTTAGATTAGGGCTGCATTGAACCTATAGATCAAATTGGGAAAAACTGACATCCTGACAATAGTGAGTCTTTCTATCCGTGAACATGAAATATCTCTCCATTTATTTAGTTCTTTGATTTCTTTCATTAGAGTTTTGTAGTTTTTCTCATACAGATCTTGTATATATTTTGTTAGATTTAAACGTATTTCATTTTTGGGGGTGTTAATGGAAATTGGTATTGTGTTTTTAATTTCAAATTCCACTTGTCCACTGCTGGTAAATAGGATTGAATTTTGTATATAAACCTGTGTCCTATAACGTTGCTATAATCTCTAGTTCCACTGGTTTTTTTTTTTTTTTTAAAGATTGGCACCTGAGCTAACAACTGTGGCCAATCTTTTTTTTTTTCCTTTTCTGCTTTATCTCCCCAAATCCCCCCTGGTGCATAGTTGTATATCTTAGTTGCAGGTCCTTCTAGTTGTGGCATATGAGACGCCGCCTCAACGTGGCCTGACGAGCGGCGCCACGTCCACGCCCAGGATCCGAACCTGTGAAACCCTGGACCGCCACAGTGGAGCACACAAACTTAACCACTCGGCCACGGGGCCGGCCCCTCCCTAGTTTTTTTGTTGATTCTTTCAGATTCTCTACATAGATGATCATGTCATCTGCGAACAGAAAATTTTATTTCTTTCTTCCTAATCTTGGTTAGTGATTTTTTTGTGTGTCTCGTTTAAGACATCTTTGCCTAGCCCATGGTCATGAAGATAGTCTCCTTTTTGTTTTTGTTTTTTTAAATCCTAGAAGATTTTATTTTCTCTTTCACATTTAGGTCTATGATCCATCTCAAATTAATTTTTATATCTAGAGTGGGGTAGGGAGCCAAGTTTTGCTTTTTGCATAGGATGTACAATTGAGCCAGCACTAGTTATTGAAGGGCCACCCTTTCCCCACTGAACTGTGTGGCTCTTTTGTCGTCTGTCAGGCGTGAGCGTGCATTTATGTCCGTTTTGGACTCTATTTTGTTCCCTTGGTCTGTTAATCTGTTGTGTGCCAATACCTTAGTGTGTTAGTTGCTGTAGCTTTAAGATAAGCTTTGATGTCTGGGAGTGCAAACCCTCCGGCTTTGTTGTTCTGTTTCAGATTGCCTTGGCTTTTCTTAGTTCTTTGATTTTTCTGTATACATTTTGGAATCATCTTGTCAATGTCTAAAAATAAAATGCTGGGATTCTGATTGGGATTCCATTGAATTTATACATCAAATTAGGGAGATTTGACATCTTAAAATACTGTCTTCCAATCCATGAACATGAAATATTCTTCCATTTATTTACGTATTCTTTAATTTTTTTCAGCACTGTTTAATGTTTTATATTTTTTAGTATAGAGGTCTTGTACATCTTTTATTAGATTTATTCATAGGTATTTTTTTGTTTTTGTGCTATTGCAAATGCTAGTTTCAAAAGTTTCCTTTCTAATTGTTTGTTGCCAATGTATAGAATGCAATTGATTTTTTGTTTTTATTTTTAAATTTTAATTGTGGTAAAATATACATAGCATAAATTTTACCATTTTAACCATTTTTGGGTGTATAGTGTAGTGGCACTAAATACATTCACATTATTGCACAAACATGCAATTGATTTTTTTGGTAAGAGCTTTATTGAGATAGAATTCAGACACCATATAATTCACCCATTTAAAGTGTACAATTCAGTGACTTTTAGCATATTTGTGGACTTGTGCCACTGTTACCACAATCAGTGTTGGCACATTTTCATGACCCCATAAGGAAACCTTGTACCCTTCCCAACCTCCCCAAGCCCCCAGCCCCTGGCAAATGCTAATCTACTTTCTGTCCATCTGTTCCCCTCTTAGTTCACAGGTATTTACGAGGTTTGACAGAATGACTGGAGCTTCATCTTTATGCACGGATAATGCTTTAAGAATTCCTGCAGATGTTTTACCCGCTCTTGGACGTTGTGGGTCTTTTAGACACTTGCATTCTATTGTTTATTTATCCGCCTGGTCCTTAGCTTTCTTTTTCTTTCTTTCTTCTTTTCTGCCTCTTACTTGTGAAAGAAAAAGGTGCGTTTCTGGTATCTGTCACCCTTCCTCTGTGAACATTGAGGCAAACACACCCTCTCCTCCTCGGTGGTGGCTCTTCCAGCCCTGAATCACCGTGTCCTTCTCTAGGCCGTGCCTTTCCCTAGTTCATTCAGCTGCTACTTGGACGCATTTATCTTTCTCCATTTCTGTTCTCCGATTTTTCTTTCCTCATGCAATTGATTCTTAAAATCAGCTTTATTGAGGTCTAATTTACACGTGCTAAAATTCCCCAATTTTAAGTGAATAGTTCAGTGAGTTTTGATAAATGTATGGAGATATGCAACCACTACAGCAATCAAGATATAGAACTTTTCTATCATCCCCAAAAGTTTGCTTATGCCCCTTTACACCTAGTCCCTAGCAGCCCCCTCCCTGGCCCCTGGCATCCACTGATCTGCTTTCTCTTACTGTAGTTTTGCCTTTTCTAGGATTTCCTATAAAAGAATTATACAGCATATATCTTTTGTATCTGGATTCTTTCACTTAGCATAATGCATGTGAAATTAACCCATGTTGTTGTGTGTATCAGTAATTTGTTCTTTTTTTAAAAAATTACTGAATAGTATTCCATTGTCTGGATATACCACAGTTTGTTTATCTATTCACCAATTGAAGGACATTTGGGTTGTTTCCAGTTTTTGGCTACTAGGAATGAAGCTTCTGGAACATTCTTGTACAAATCTTTGTTTGGAAATATGTTTTCATTTCTCTTGTATATACGCCTAGGAGCAGGCCTGCTAGATCATATGGTAAGCACATGTTTGACTTTATAAAGAACTGCTAAACTTTTTAAAAAGTGGCTGTACCAATTTGTATTCCCACCGGTAATGTGCGAGAGTTACATTTGCTCTGCATCCTTGCCAACACTGATTAGTCTTTTAACCATTCTAGTGGGTATGCAGTAGAATATCATTGTGGTTTTAGTTTGCATTTCCCTAATGAATAATGATGTTGAGCATCTTTTTGTGTACTTATTTGCCATGTTGTGTATCTTCTTTGGTGAAGCATCTGTTCATATCTTTTACTCATTTAAAACAATCAGATCATTTTCTTATTGATTTGTAAGAGGTATATGTGTGTATGCATATGGTGTGTGTATGGCACTGTGGTGAGCTGAATAATGGTCCTCCACGTTCTAAACCCCAGCATCTGGGAATAGGTTACCTTGGGTCTTGAGAGGGGGAGATTATCCTGGCGAATCCAATGTTATCACAAGGGTCTTTATAAGAGGGAGGTAGGAGGGTCAGCATCAGAGATGGAGCTGTGACGGTGGAAGCAGAAGTTGGTATGCTGTGGGTTCATAAGCCCAGGAATATGAGCAGCCTCTAGAAGCTGGAAAAGGTAAGGACGCAAATTCTCCCTAGAGCCTCTGGAAGGAATGCGGCCCTGCTGACACCTTGATTTTAGCCTGGTGAGACTGATTTTGGACTTCTGGCCTCCATAACCGTAAGATAATAAATTTGTATTCTTTTAAGCCACCACGTTATAGCAGGGGTACGCAGGCACTCAGTGTTCGTCGAATGATTTGAAGCTAGCTTTCCTGCCTCTAAATCCAGCGCTGCTTTGTTTCTCCCATATTGTTCTGAGTGGAGGGAGCAGGGTATTTCAGGTGGTGGAAAAGTACGAGAAAGCGGCCCCAAGGTGGACGTGAGCATCTACAGCAGAGAGTGGACAAGTCTTAGATGGAGTAGTGTGGGTTGGAGGGATGGGAGATGAGATCATTAGGTGGAGAACGCTAGATTTTGGAAGCTGAGGAATTTGGGCTTGAGACAGTGAGAAAGCACTTAGATGCTGGAGCATTTAGGAGGTTTGTTAGAACTATGGGGGTGGCTGTACCGAGAAGAAACAAACTTTGGGGAAAATGAGTCTTTCTAGTCTCCTTCACTCAGCTCTGATGGGAAGGCAAACCTGGCGTGTTGTTTGTTATTCTAACAGTGTTACACAGTTCTGCAAACCAAATTGATTGTGTTAATGGGGGTAGGGAGGCTGGGAGGTGAAGGCCGTCTCATCCCTTTGGGATCCTCTGGCTCACTGGAGTGCCCAGCCTGCCCCTCCCCTCAATCTCCTCCCAACTGGTGCTGGCCTCACTGATGACATTCTAAGATGGCACCGTCAGCCTGGTCAGCACTTCACTCTCGTCTGCCTGCACGTCACTGTATCACTCTGCATGGGCGTGGGGTTCTTTGGCGTGAAAAGGCATGGAGTTTGTTGGAGAGGGGCCTTCTGCAAACGAGACCAGAGCATACTGTTGTCTGGAAGCTGGCAAGATAGGCAGTTGTGTTCTCTGCTGCCCCTGCCCCGGCGGCACAGCTCTCAATAGTGAGAATGTGGGCTGGCTGGCTGACTGTCTGCTTCACACCCGTTCTCCCCACCTCTGGAGTTGTGACTGAGATCTCTGTCCTTGGGACTCAAGATGCCTCCAGACCCCTGGACAATGAATTTTCTGTTCTCTTTCCTACTTCACCCTCACCTAGGGCAGTTCAAACCCAGCCTCCTTCAGGAAGCTTTTCCTGATAGCTCTACCCAACTGAAAACACATTTTCTATGCTGCATGTTTTCAGTACCCATCGATTGTCACTTTACTATTTCACTATTCATTACATGGTTGTCTAATCATTCTGGAGAAGCAAGTACAAGACAGATGCCTTGTCTCCAGTGAGATTACAAGCCTCTTGAGGACAGGGAGCAGTCTCTTCATTTGTGCCGGGTCTCAGCAAATATGTTGTACACCACTGGAGGCCCGGTATCATTTTACATGAAGACATTTGTGGCGCCCTTCCGATGCTTGTTCAGTAGTCTTCAGGGAAAGGATGAGTGGACAGGAACTAAATAAGAGATGAGGAGGACTTCTTGGGAAGCCAAGGAGGGGTCATTTGTTAGTTGAGAAAGTCGTTTCCTTTCTAGTGAGGTAGACTCCTAAATTTAGGGCAAACCTAACAGGAAGCTCTAAGTTTTAACACTATAAAAAGACGGGCCTCTGGTCTCTAGTCCCGTTTTCTTTTTTTTGTGTACTCTCCTTTCAGTCTTTCAATAGACATCAGATGTTTGCTGAGTATCTTGTGTGATAAACATTAAGGACCCAAGGTGAATGAATATAAGGTGATGTTTCTCTGCAGGGGGCTATCTGAGCTGCTCTGTCTTTATCTCAGTGCATGTCATTCACAGACCTCTATCTCCTGTCCCAAGTTCCCTCCCCAAATCTGTTTCCTATCTTAGGTGTTAAACAATTTTCCACGTGTCAAAGTACAGCCAATTAGACCCGCAGCCCCAGGAGGAGCGGAGGTAATGCTTCTCCTCGCCAGGAGGGGGCGCACGATGCCACATGCCTTGCTGAAGCCGTGGGAAAGGATGGGGGTGGGGGGGGGGGGCGCGTCTTAACTAGTACTTGGATTTGGGCAGAAAGCTGAGAAACCCAGAACATCGGAGACAACTTCCTGCCAATAGGAAGCTGAGTTACAATCAAGAGAAGCTAGTGGTCAAATTCAGAGTAGTTTTATACACAAGAACAAAACGCATGCTTTAAAATGGAGGGAAAAATTAGTGATCACCTACTGAAATAAAGGAAAGCAGCAATAGTTGTGATGACAACAGCGACAAGGACATGCCTCCTTTTGAAGCGCTGCCCTGGCTTCTGCACCCTAGCTGCTCCCTAGACACGGACATGAGAACAATGTGGGCTGACAAAGATGTCCCACCAACGCCTCAATCCAATGTTTCTTTGGACAGCTCACTGATTCCTCCATTCTTCTCAGCTCCTTTTCCTACCAACCCTTCCTCCACTTTTTTTTTTTTTTTTTTTTTTTGTCAAAGGAGGGCTACGGAACGTGTCTGTGGTTAGGACGATGCCTCACATTGCCAGGAGAGGGCAGCAGTTCACGTCTCCTGTCACGCAGGTGCAGCCTCAGCGCTCTCCAGGATTCCTGTCATTTTTTCAGTAGTTACTGCGTGCCCACTATGTGCCAGGCTCTGTGCTGCGCACTGGGGGTGTAAAGCTGACTAAGATATGGGTCCCCGCCCTGGAGGAGGCTGTGGTCTAAAAGAGTGAGACAGCCATGGAAACAGACAAAATGCCAAGCAGTGGCGTGAGGTGCTAAGGCAGAAGGCTAGTTAGGGGACTGCCGACTCCCAAGGAGGGGTGGGGAGAGGAGGGGCATCAAAAGAAGCCTCATAGAAGGAGATGCCTGAACGGAGTCTTGAGAGGTAGTAGGTTTTCTGCAGTGTGCGGGATCAGGAAGAGCGTCCCAGCAGGGGTACCAGGGTGAGTGTGACACTACACGGTGGGCTCAGCTTGAACAAAGGGACTGGAGAGGGGGTAGAAAGACTCGGAAAGTTGGTGGATCATGGAGGACTCTGCTTGTCTGCCATGCTGAGGAGCCTGGACTCGAACCATGAAGGAAACAGGAAGCCGTCATAGGGGCTTAATTAGGAGAATAACACAGATTTGCACTTTTTAAAAGTTTCCTCTTCTAGCTGTGTAGAGGATAGATACAGTAGGGATGTAGGAAGGGCGGACCTGAAGACTGATGACCAGTTAAGGTTTGCTTGAACCAGGTCGAGTGAGAGATGACGGTGGTCTGAACTAAGATGGTAACAGTGGGCATGGAAAGGAGGGGCTGGGCTTGAGGCTGAAACGACAGGTTTTGGTCTCCGATTAGATGGAGTGGGATGAGGGTGGAGGTCTCCCAGGTGTCTGGCTTCGGTGTCTGGGGTGAATACTGGTGGCAGCTGATGGGATGGAGAACAGACAAGAGGAGGAGAGATCTGGGGAGAAAGATGATGAGTCATTGACAGATATGAGGCACCACGTCCAGCTCTCCGTTTCATCCCCACCATATCCCCTAGTCTAGATCCTCACTACTTCCCACTGGTTCTGTGACGGCAGCTTCCTGTTGGGTCTCCCAATGTTTAGTCTCTCTCCCTGTTGGAATAGCTTCTGAATTCTCTCATTTAATATGTATCTACTGACAGCTTATTACGTGCAGGCACTGTGATAAGTTCCTTCCCCCACAGAGCTTATAGCCTAGTGCAGGGAGATGGGGATGAAGGAAGAGACAGATAACTAAGACAATACTGGCAATACTATGGATGGAAAATGCTCTCCTAAGTGAACAACAGGATACCAGGAGAACATTCCAGGAGGGGCTCATAACCTTGACTTAGAGTTCCAAGGAGAGTTTCCTAGAGGGATGACCTCTAGGCTTATCTGGGTGAGTAGAGAGTGGTTTGCCCAGTGAGGGAATGGGTGGCACTGGGCGGGGGATGGGGAGAACGGGTTTAAACAAGACTGAAAGTGATGGGGGTGCAGTCCCTGACCCTGGAGTGCGCAGGACAGGAGAAACAAGCAGCCTCCACTGAGAGCACACAGGAGAAACCATGTCCTCAGGTTTCCATCAAGGAAAGGAGATAAAGAGGGCTTTCGATGAAGAGTGGGGATAGAGAGAAGTTTGCAGAGTGGGGAGGCCTTCCAAAGGGCCTCTGGAGAGGTTTCAGAGGGGCGGAGGCAGAGGGGTAGGTCAGGGGAGGAAGCACAGAGCAAGTATGGCAATCATTCATTCACTCATTCATTCTCTCATTCATTTTATTTAATAAGTATGTACCAACTACCTACTCCAGGCCAGAAATACAGTAGTGAACAAGACTGACAAGTTTCCCAATCTCATGGAACTTATGTTTCAGTGGGAAGAGACATACAATAAACAAATAAGATAATTTCACATAGGGGTAAGTACTGTGAAGAATGGAAAACAGGGGAGTGCAGTAGAGTGCCTAGGGAAGAAGTGCTTTAGGTCGGGACCAGGGGAAGCCCCTTTGAGGAGGTGACATTGACATGTGAACTGAGTAGGAGGTGAGCAGCCCTTCTAGGGAGAGGAGACAGTAAGAGCAAGGTAAAGAGGGCGTGGGAGAGTGGACACCTGGAGGGGCTTGTCCCCTGGGTGGTAAAGGAGGGTAGCAGCAGGGAGTGGATGCGTTTAGCTCTCACGAGTTGGGCACCAGTCCTCCACTGGGTGGATGGACCGCCGGGCCTGGAGGGATTTCACTTCTGAAGGAGGCTTCTTAGTCACTGACACAGATGAGGCTTGGGTTTCTGGAAGACGTTGGAGCTGGTCTGTGTCTGGATTCGTCACTTGGGCTCTGGGAAGAGGCTCCAAACTCCAGGTCAGGCGTTGGTAAACTATGGCCCGAGGGCCGAGTCCTATATTATTACAACACAGCCGAGCTTCTTCATCGATATAGTGTTGATGGTTTCTTTAGCAAGTTGAATAGCTGCCACAGAGACCATATGGCCTGCAAAGCCTGGAACTTTTACCATCTGACCCTTTATGGAAAAAGTTTGCTGAGTTCTGCTCTTGTCTGTGGCAGGCAGTTTTCTCAGAGGTGGTTCGGGCCTAGTCTGTATGGGCTGAAAAGGTAGGACTGGATTCTGAAGCTGCGTCTCCAAAAGCCACAGTCTGTCTCAGGTGCTGTCAGTCTGTTCACCGTCATGCTTGTCCGCATGTACACAGTAGTGTGCCATGAGTTTGGGGATGTATCTAGGCTTGGATTCATCTTCCAGGACTGGCCTGCGGGCTCTGCCACTTGCTGCAAGAGGATCTTCCTAAATTGCAGTCCTAAGCATGTCATCCCCTGCTCAGTAACGTTAAGTGGCTCTCTTTCGCTACCTAGTAAAATTCAGATGCCTTAACCTGACCTTCAGAGTTCTCCACATGTGGCTCTAGTGGGTCATTCCAGCCTTAGTTTCCATCTTTATTCAAATACCTATTATCTGCTTTGGTCACACGTTACTACTCACCACTCCACAAACATACTTTCTCCACTGAGTCATTTTGGGACCAATTACCACATTCAGCTTCCTGTTCTTGATTATTTGGGTTCTTGTCTCACGTGCTCTATCAGTTTTAGATGACGGAAGGGTAAGTACCATGTCTCCATTCAGTTTTAGATGCCCAGTAGGGCTGGCTTTTGGGAGGGAATTAATGTTTACTGAGTTATGTATCAGTCATGTCTTGGTAGCAGATGTTTAGCACTGTTTCTTGAATTCATTTGGCGCTCAAAAATAGTCACTTAGTGATGCTTTCAACCAATCAAGTGTCCACCGTATTAATACTTGTGTCCTCAGCACCCAATATCTGGCACATGATAAATGAATGAAAAGCAATGAATAAATGAATGAATGATCTCAAGCATTTCTACAAAGTGAGAAGAAAGTATCATATTAACTAGTAGCAGTAGGGAGGCATTTGGGATTGTTGACTCTGCTGTTGCGTGATTTGTTTGGGACTCTGAAGATTGGCGTTTCCTAATGCTAACCTTGAAGTTTCAATAAATTACTACCATGTGTGCAAAGTCACATGGGCCATGGCTCTTGTTCTAAATAATGTACTCCTTTAAGGTGTGACTAATTGAATGGGAATATAAAAATTAAAAGCAATGTTGGAGAGCTGTCCGTCAGCCACGGTGATAAGCACTCTGTATACATTATTTAATACTCAATACAAGCCCATGAAGTGGATTTTTAGAAACACTTTCTTTTATGGAAAAATTTAAACATATGCAGAAGTCAACAGAACAGCATAATGAGCCTTCCTATACCTATCACCAAACACGCTGTTTATTAACTCATGGCCAATCTTGTTTCACACATACTCCCACCCACTTCTCCCCCTCCCTTATTCTTTTGAAGGAAATCCCAGACATCATGCAATTTCATCCAAAAATATTTCAGTGTGTATCTGTAAAAGATGAGGATTCTTTTGATTTGTCTCTTAGCTTTTTTGGATGTATAGGTTTCTTCTTTCATCTCTTTTTTTCTCCCTTGCAATTTATTTATCAAAGAAACTAGGTTGTTTTCCCATATTTTGGGCTTTGCTAATTATACCCTCATGAAGTTATTTAACATGCCTCTGTTCCCTGTATTTACTGTGAATTAATAATTTGATCTAAAGGCCTGATCAGCTTAGACCTAGGTAGCGGGGATGGCAAAGATGATTCTAGGTTCTTCCGTCAGGAGGTAGGTAATGTCTGGCCGCCTTTTTTTTGGTGATGTTAGCAGCTGTTAATCAATTATGGATTGAAGAATGGTGGTATTATTGTATCATTCCCTCTTCATTTATTAGCTGGCATGCCTCTGTAAAGAGATACTGCCCCTTGTAAACTATTTTGTTACCTAATGGTACAATTTATATGTAAAAGGCTGGATAATTGCTTGATTTGTTGTTTTCATTTACCATTTTTCAAAATAGAGGGTTGTTTCATATCCTTCAATGGTGACCACTTTTTCTTTCTTAAGAACTATTATGAACTCAGGGACTTAAACATGTTTGATGTATTTCAATCCGTCTTAATTATATCTTTATTAATACACAGAATGTCCTGTCTTTGGACAGAAGGAGTCCTTTCAGATCAACTCTTGAGACTTGCTGACATCATCCGAATAATCTTTGATCAGATT
Source organism: Equus przewalskii (assembly GCF_037783145.1). NCBI lineage: Eukaryota > Metazoa > Chordata > Mammalia > Perissodactyla > Equidae > Equus > Equus przewalskii. The sequence continues at coordinate 31,844,234 of NC_091835.1, read as the reverse complement.
CTTTACTGTCAGAGTGGCAATATGTTCCCTGTTCATCTTATACATTTCTGGCCTCAGACCTGGAATTAACAATTCCTCCGAGAAATCCTGATTTCTTTTAGTGGGAAATGGTATTTGGAGACCACAATCTTGGAGCTAGGGGTAGATGTTATCATTTAAAACTTTAAGAATAATTGATGGGGCCAGCCCAGTGAGGTCGTGGTTAAGTTCACTTGCTCTGATTCGGTGGCCCAGGGTTTGCAGGTTCAGATCCTGGGCGCGTGATACTGACTCTGATATCAGCTTCCCTACATCAAACCCAGCATATGTGGGGTTAAAACCAAAACACTCATTCCCAGCTTGTTCTCTGTCTTCCTGGCTCCAGAATCCACTATCCTCCATGGAGACAGACACTGCCAAGGACAAGCACCTGGATTCATTATCTCCTCCCTGCAAAGAGATACAGGCTGATGGGAAAGCTGCTGACCAGCAAGGTCACAGGCTCCCTCCTCTCTGCATAGTCTCAAGGCCAAAGACAGGCTGGTGGGAAAGCTCTGACCAGCAAGGCCATATGATCCACCTCCCGTACCTAAAACCCCAAAGAAAAACCCTTCCTTTTAGCTTTTTGGGGAGTTTGGGGTTTCGGTGTTAGCTGCCCTCTCTCAGCACTGTGCAAAAATGAAATTCCTACTTTCTTCCATCAGACCCGGTGTCAGAGATTGGCTTGCTGCGCAACGGGTGAGCGAACTCACTTCCGGTTCGGTAACAATTTGGCGACCCAGATGGGACAGTGTCCCAGGTGGACGTCCCGCTAGTGGCACACCGGCTTCTGGCTAAAGGCCTCTCTTGGAAGCTGGCCTGCAGCTGCCTGAGCCTCTTGTCTCAGGGACAGCCCCAAGTGACTGGCTGCTAGCCAGACGTTGTTGGCCCATGGCGCTTTTGCTTTGGTGGTGGAAGAAACTAGGTTTAGGACGTAGGAAGACGTCTCTTGTAAGCAGCTGGTAGTTTTTGTCGTTGTCTTTGTGTTAACCTTAAAACAGGACCGGCAGGAAATAATGGGTACCTTGGCAGCCCTCTAGGCTCTGTTTGTTTTGAAGTCACGCCACCCTGGCCAAATTTTGGTAAGTCCCCCAGGTGTGTACAACCGAGGTCCCTTGTCCTTGCTACGCAGATCTTCATTTGTTGGGCGCCCACCAAGTGTAGGACATGGACTAAGCTGGGACTGGAAGCACTTTGGTTTTTGGTTTTGGTCTTTGTTTTGGCTTCCATTTGTGGCTGAGGGTTTTTGGGAAAGTGTGCTTGTTTGGTATTTTCGGTTGTTTGTCTTCCCTTTTAAAAGTGTTAACATGGGAGGTGCTACATCTATTCCACCTAAGAGCCCCTTGGGAAAAACTTTGGTTGATGGTCGACCTATAGCTATAAGCCAATGTCTAAAGAGGGTTAATTTTCTTTTGTCACACCAGGTGGCCACAATATTCTTTAGACTCTGGAGGAAAAAAAAAGGCCAAACAATGGATCCTTAAGTTGGGAAACTTTTTAGAGAGCTCTTATGATAAACAGCTGTTTTATTGGTACATATGGAAAGACCAAATTAAAAGGAAACTATAATAACTAGTCTTAAGAACTTAATCAAACTTGGGGGGTCTCAGCTTCTTGTAGTCTTACAGATGCTAATAAAAACATTAAGTTAACGAAAAAAATTAGAAAAGGAAGAGTCACAGGACTCATCCCAACAGGATGAAAATCTTTAGCTAGTTATTAAAAGAAAAATGAGATAAATGGAGCAGATATAAATAAAATTAAAACAAAGGTTTTGATAAAACGCTACCTAAGGTTGGATGGGCTAAAGGGGCCCCCCCATTGGCTCCCCAACATTGAAGGACATCAGACAAACCTGTTCTATTTACCCCAGTTGGAAAAAATTTAAAAGATCAGGAGGCAAAAATCAGAATAAGAAACCTGACCAGCAATTGTTTGGGGCAACAGTTAGGCTACTAAGATTAAGACGACTATAAAAATTCAAGTGTTTAAACTAATATTATATGAAGAGGTTATGTCAACTTTGCCTGGATGTTTGCTTTGGGAATAAATGTTATGTCTAACTGGAAATACTTCCCCTACACAATATTGTAATACCAAAACTTGTTAATGGAATTCTAATGTAAGTTATAATTAAAAGTATAAGAGTTGGTAAAATTAAGATAAAAGTTTTGTAAAAATTGATATACATAAACAGGCCAATTTCAGTTCACCCAAACTGATGTATGCAATTGGAAAAGCCAGCTACAACAACGGGGAGCCTGTTTTAATCTTTTGAGGCTTCTAAATAAAATTGGAAATACTTCACTGCCTCTTTAAGAGAAAATAATTAAATAATTAAACATGCCAGCAGCTGAACCCAAAGCTGCTGCTTTTGTCTACTGTCTCGCTGAGCTTCCCAGCAAGCTGAGCTTCGCTTCAACTCCCCCAAAATTCCTGATCTAAAATTGAACAAGTTAAAATAAGTAAACTTTTGAAATAATTTGGAATGGTAGTGGCCATTCTGAAAGCCACTTTCAGAAGAGGATTCAAAATCTCTCATAATGGAATGCAGTCATTAATGAATATGCAAAAACTTCTAAGAGACAAAGTTATTTAACATGATATAAAATGATCTTTGATGAATGAAAACCTGTTTAAGTTTGCTGGTTTGATTTAAAATAAACATGTCCTCGAAATTATCGGCATTGGATACAATGCAGACATACAGCCTGGGTTTACTGGTCAAATGAGCTCATGCCATCTCTGCTACAGAATTTATCAGCAAAACTAATAACTCAGTATAATAGCTAATTTTGTTTAATGTTTCATGAAGTTTTTGTAGAGATCTAAATATAATTGCTAAAGATAGATAAACTAAATAAATGTAAAAGGATAAAAGTTTTTGGAAAAACTTTTTAACAATAATTATATGCATTATGATGTATGTACTGAAAACAACTGAAGATGATAGTTAACTGCTGTGATGTCACATGAAGTTTTAAAGAGTAATTGTTAAAACTGGGTAAGAATTTTAAGTACAATAATTATGTTTTATAGTCTGCATACTTAAAAAACAGCTTCTGAAATCTTTTTGGAAACTTAAATTTTATAGCTTGACTAAGTTAAGTTAAATAATAACAGTTTATTGGGTATCTAGGTCATTTCCACATAAGATACAATATTAAAGGTTAACTACTAAGCAGATATTTGTCTGCCTTTGGTTTCTTATACAGAAACTGAAAAGTGCTTAGGTTTATTGATAAACATGTTTTATGTATGCTGAGAAATTTTCTATGAGAAAACATATATTTCTAAAAGGAAATGTTTCCTGTATACAAGGAAAGTAAAATATATGTTTTCAGTAAAAAGATATAAAGAATGGAAATATTTTTGTTTCTTGAGTTAAGAAAGATAAATTTGTCCTAAAGTACTGGGACAAATTCTGAATGTAAAAAAAGCAACAAAAGCTTTGCGAAAGTAAAACCCCGTAAAATTTTGTGCATGGCCAAGTTGGCTAAGATTAAAATAAATTTGGGGCCGGCTTGGTGGCGCAGCGGTTAAGTTCGCACGTTCTGCTTCTTGCCAGCTCGGGGTTCGCCGGTTCGGATCCTGGGTGCGGACATGGCACTGCTTGGCACACCATGCTGTAGTAGGTGTCCACGTATAAAGTAGAGGAAGATGGGCACGATGTTAGCTCAGGGCCAGGCTTCCTCAGCAAAAAAGAGGAGGACTGGCAGTAGTCAGCTCAGGGCTAATCTTCCTCAAAAAAAAAAAAAAAAAACAACGATTAAAATAAATTTATTAAGTAAATGTTTCAATATCAAAAGTAAACTGGTACAAGATTAAAACTTGGTTGCCTCTTTCTTAAAAGGATAATTTTCCTAAATTTTTAATCTGCTCTTGATAAAAAGATTATAAAAAGGCTTTTTTTGGACTATTTTAACTCTGTTTCCCCTTGACTGTTTCTGTTGTCACTTCAAATAGATACCTGAGCATGGTTTTGCACTGAGCTTGGTTTCCTATCTGAACAAATGTTTTAAAGCTTTTAATATTTTTGACAAGCTTTCCCCCACACACAAATATTCAAGTCTTGAATAAAAGCTTTCTTTTGACCTGGAAGAGGAGGGAGAGTTTCTCCGGGGATTTTCAGAGGGCCCCTGGGACTTCTCAGAGAAAGTTGCTCTCTTTCTATAAGAAAAATGCTAAACTAATAAGGCTTATTTTTGTGTGTTAAATTACATGAGAAGTGTTGTCAAACGAGTAATGATAAATTTTCTTAAATGGTATTATGTAAATGAGTGTTATTGATATAAGTGTTTTAAAAATTGTCTGATCTGTTCTGATTGTACCCATAATTCTAGTTATTATCTCAAAGGATTATATGTCACAAGAATGGTCAAGTGTCTTTGTTAATTACCATTTTTGAATGTTTTTTATTTGCAGAGAGTTGCTGTTTTACTTTGATGTTTTTGCACATATGTTTCATCTTCAGAGAAATTCATGGAAAGGACTCTGGTGCTTTCTCTAGAATACAGGTTCTGATAAACGTTCAGACTGTAAAACTAAACTGGGTAGAAATTACAGAACTCCAGCAGAGAAACTGATCACCTCACAAACTGCTGACGGAAGATTAAGATCAAGAACCAGTTACATAGGACTGAATAAACCAACAGGGATGATTATAATTTTTATGGCTTTTTGATTGAGTTATTGCTGATTTTTGATGTTTTGTTTATTTCCAGTTTTAAGAAAACTTTTTCTCTATTCTCTTAAGGAACTATGATTTATAGCAAATGTAAACAAAATTGAAACATTCATCTTTTTCTCCCTATCTAAGCCCTCCAAAACGTAAAAACTCCTGATGAGTAAGTGTTCTTATTCTTGTGGCAATATAGATGTTTGCATAAGTCCAATAAGAATCTGTTCCTATAACAGGACACAATTGGAAACATTGGTTATGTTACCAAGTCTTTGACTGGAACATCATATTTGAAAAAAACATATGGGCTTGGATATAACAAGACAGCTTTTGAGGAACGAAGGTTGACATTCTGGAATAAAGCCACTTGGAAATATTGGCCTTGTACCTTGCTTATGGGTTCACTAACCTGGTAAGGTTGAGCAAAGAATGTTGCTCCCTCTAGCAGGCACAAGGAACCTCAATATTTTGGGGACCTTGTGAAAAGAGGGATTCACCCAAATCTGCAGGTACTGCAGGTGGAATCTGATGACAGGTCCTTTGCTTGACTTTCCTTGAGAGGCCTTTAAAGTTCAACCTGAGATTCCTTATAAGGTTCCAGCAAAGCAGATTTAAAAGAGCCTATATGATCAATTACTATTCTTGCTGTACTTATGTAAATAATTATGCCAAATTTATTAAAACTAGACTTATTTTGCAAACCAGTTAGTCTTAATTTGTCTATGTCTAGTGAAATTAAGAGTGATTTTAGAGAAAAAGATTATGTTTCAATAAAAACTATAATACACATTTGTAGATATTAGATTTTGGTTTTGTCAATTGTCTTTAAGATTTTTGTTACATCTGTTAACTGGACTGGATCCTGAATTCTTTTAGTCTCCTGACATATCTGGCTACAAACCTCCAAACTAACATTTTCAGTGTTTTGTTTCACCATTGTTTTCATTTGGAGTCTTTGAAAACTAAATTTGCCCTTTTCCCTAAAGCCTCGCAAACTGAAGTTGGAGAACCTAATATAAACTTAAGAGAGATTCATGTCTACTGCTGCATAAGCCACTCAAAAAGCTACCTGAGTGCCCAATGACACCATCAGAGACATTTCAAACTGCAATACATCCTTCAACCCTGACTTCTAGGAATCTTGATTGGCTGCCCCCTGGGCTCAGAAGCTAGTTTATAATTTGTTCCAACCATTAACCTTGTTTTTATCTTTTTGTTTCTCTAGAAAAACTTCTTATTAAATACCTGGTTACTTACTTACCTGATACAGGCCTAACTTTGGGAGCCCACCTGCATCACCACCTTATTAAAAGACTGGTTCAATGAGATGAAACAACCTATGCCCCATTTCAGCAGGAAGTAGCTAGATCGGTCACTGCCCCAATCCCTCAAGATTGAGGGATGAACATAAGATAGGAGGGAGTTGATACTGACCCTGATATCAGTTTCCCTACATTAAACCAAGCATATGTGGGGTTAAAACCAAAACACTCATTCCCTGTTTACTCTCTGGCTTCCTAGCTCCAGAATCCACTATCCTCCATGGAGACAGACACTGCCAAGGACAAGCACCTGGATTCATTATCTCCTCCCTGCAAAGAGATACAGGCTGATGGGAAAGCTGCTGACCAGCAAGGTCACAGGCTCCCTCCTCTCTGCATAGTCTCAAGGCCAAAGACAGGCTGGTGGGAAAGCTCTGACCAGCAAGGCCATATGATCCACCTCCCGTACCTAAAACCCCAAAGAAAAACCCTTCCTTTTAGCTTTTCAGGGAGTTTGGGATTTCAGCGTTAGCTGCCCTCTCTCCTTGCCCAGTGCTGTGCAATAATATAATTCCTACTTTCTTCCACTACCCCTAGTCTCAGAGATTGGCTTGCTGCACAACGGGTGAGTGAAGTCACTTCAGGTTCAATATCACATGGACCTACACACTGCTCATCAAGCCATACTGTGGTGGCATCCCACATACAAAAAGTAGAGGAAGATTGGCAGAGGTGTTAGCTCAGCACCAATCTTCCTCCAGTTAAAAAAAGAGGAAGATTGGCAATGGTTGTTAGCTCAGGGCCAATCTTCCTCACACACAGACACAAATTAATAGCTTTATTGAGATGTAATATACATACCATAAAATTCACCCATTTCAAGTATACAGGTCAATGATTTCTAGTATATTTAGTATATTTACAGAGTTGTGCAGCCATCACCAAAATCTAATTTTAGAACATTTCCATCACCCCCAAAAGAATCTCATGCCCATTACAATCATTCCTCATTCTCACCCCCAGTGTTAGACAACCACTAATCTACTTTCTGTTTCTATATTTGCCTGTTCTGGATGTTTAATATAAATGGAATCATGCAGTGTGTTCTTTTGTGTCTGGCTTCTTTCACAGAGCATTCTGTTTTTGAGGTTCATTGATGTTGTAGCATGTGTCAGTACTTCCTTCTTTTTTACTGTTGAAGAGTATTCCCTTTACCATAGTTTGTTTATCCATTCATAAGTAGATGGACATTTGAGTTGTTTCCACTTTTGGCTCTTGTGGATAGCGCTTCTATGAGCATTCACGTACAACACCTTGTGTGGACATATATTTTCATCTCCCTTGGGTAGATAACTTGAGTGAAATTGTTGGGTTTATCGTAATTCTATTTAACGTTTTGGGAAACTTTCATACTATTTCACAAAAAAGTGGCTGCATCTTGTTACATTCCCACTAACAATGTATGAGGATTTCAATTTCTCCACATCCTCACCAGCACTTATTGTCTTATTGATTATAATCATTCTAGTGGGTGTGAAGGATATCTCGTGGTTTTGGTTTGCATTTTCCTAGTGACTAAGATGTTGAGTACTTTTTTATGAGCTTATTGGTCATTAATATATCTTCTTTCGAGAAATGTTTATTCAAATCCTTTGCCCATTTTTAAATTGGGTTATTTGTCTTTTTATGGTTTAGTTGTAAGAGTTCTTCTGGATATAAGTCAATTATCAGACATATGATTTGTAAATATTAGCTCCCATTTTGTGGGTTGTGTTTTCACTTCTTCGATTGTGTCTTTTCAAGTGCAAAAGTTTTTTCTTTTCTAGGAAGATGGGCCCTGAGATAGCATCTGTTGCCAATCTTCCTCTTTTTTTTTCCCCTCCCCGAAGGCACAGTACATAGTTGGATATCCTAGTTGTAAGTCCTTCTAGTTCTTCTATATGGGATGCTGCCACAGCATGGCTTGATAAGCAATGTGTAGCTTTGTGCCCAGGATCTGAACTGAGGAACCCTGGGTCGCTGAAGTGGAGCACACAAACTTAACCACTATGCCACTGGGCCCGCCCCCAAAAGTTTATAATTTGGTCAATATCCAGTTTGCCTTTTTTACTTTTCTTGCTGTGCTTTTGGTGTTGTATCTAAGAAATCATTGACTAACACAAGAGCACAAAGATTTCCTACTATGTCTTCTTCTAAGTTGTTATTCTAATATTTAGATTTGTGATCCATTTTGGTTAGTTTTTGTATATGGATTGAGTTAGGAAACCAAATTAAATTTTTGTATGTGGATATCCAATTGCCCCAGTACCATTTGTTAAGAAGACTATTCCTTTCCCGTTGAATTTTCTTGTCCTCTCTGTAGAAAATCAATTGACTATAAATGTAAGGGTCTATTTCTGGACTTTCGGTTATATCCCATTGACCCATGTGTCCATCTTCATTCCAGTACTACACAGTCTTTTTTTAAAAAAAAAGATTTAATTTTTCCTTTTTCTCCCCAAAGTCCCCCAGTACATAGTTGCATATTTTTAGTTGTGGATCCTTCTAGTTGTGGCATGTGGGATGGCGCCTCAGCATGGCCTGATGAGCAGTGCCATGTGCACACCCAGGATCTGAACCAGCAAAACCCTGGGCTGCTGAAGTGGAGTGCACGAACTTAACCACTAGGCCCTGATGCCGGCCCCAAACACAGTCTTGATTATCTTTGAGGTAAGTTTTGAAATTAGGAAGCATAAATCCTCCAACATTGTTCTTTTCTTTCAGGTTTGTTTTGACTATTCTGAATCCTTTGCATTGCCATATGGATTTCAGGATCAGCTTGCCAATTTCTGCAAAAAAGGCAGCAGGGATTTTGACCAGGATTGTGTTGAATCTGTAGACCCATTTGGGGATTGTTGCCATCTTAGTAATATTTATTTTCTGATAATGTGAAAATGGGATGTCTTTCCATTTGTTTAGGTTTTATTTAGCTTCTTTCAGCAATGTTGTATAGTTTTCAGTGTACATGTCTTGCAATTCTTTTGTTACATTTATTCCTGAGTATTTCTTGATGCTATTGTGAATGGAATCATTTTCTTAATTTCATTTTCAGACTGTTCATTGCTAGCGAAGTCTAGTGTATTCATAGCTAATGTATGCTGGTAAGTTGATTTTTGTATGTTGATTTGATGAACTTGCTGAACTAGTTTATTAGTTCTAGTTTTTTCTCTTTTTTAGTGGATTCTTTAGGATTTTCTATGTACACGATCATGTCATTTGTTTTACTTCTTCCTTTCCAATCTGCATGCCTTTCCATCTTTGTTGCCTAATTACCCTGGCTAGAACCTCCAGGACTATTGAATAGAAGTGGTCACCATGGACATCCTTATCTTGTTCCCAGTCTTAGAGGAAAAGCATTTGGTCTTTCACCATCAAATATCTTGTTAGCTGTAGGGTTTTCACAGATGCTTTTTATGATACTGAGGAAGTAACTTCCTATTCCTAGATTGTTGAGGATTTTTCTCATGAATAGGTAGATATTATCTTTATTCCTATTTTACAAATAAGGAAACTAGCATTCTGTTCACATATGATCTGACTCCAAAGACCAAGCTCTTAATCACTGTGCTCTCTGTATAGCACATGCTTCCATTTAGTGACTGTTTTCACTCAGTCTCCTCCTCTAGGTTCTTTCCTTTTTATTCATGTGGATGTCCTCTTAGCTCGCTGCACTTGTTATTCTCTCCTGAGGTAGGAGAAGGGCTTCACTATCACTTCCAAGCTGATGACTACTATATCTTCAGCACCCCCTGAGCTCTGGCCTATCCTAACCCTAAGACTTCTCCCCTTGGGTATCTAAAGTGATCTCAAACCCATCGTCTTCTTCAAGTGCCCCATTATCGCCCCTCCTCTCAAGTGGTGTTCTCTTTCTGTATTTTCAATAATGAATGCTTTTACCCTACTCAAGCCTGAACCTGGGAGTGATCCTACGTGCCTCTCTCTCCTTGGCCCTTCCTCTCACCTTTTCTAATCAATTGCCAATTTCTGCCTATTTTAACCTCTGAAGTGTCTTTGTAATCCATTCTTTTCTCTTCATCTCCACTGCTACTCCCTTAGGTCAGGCGGCCATTATTTCTTGCTCCTGCCTCTGGTCTTGCCCCCCTCAAGTCCACTTTCCACATTATCAACAGAGGGATCTCTCTAAATTACAGATCCCCTGATTTAAACCCTTCAGAGGCTCCCTGTCGCCACAGCATGGCAAATAAGGTCTTTCCTCCTCAGTTGCATTTTTACACTTCCACCCAATAGTGAACTCATTAAATTCAAGATACTGATTTTAACAGCTGCATGATACTTCCACCATTTGGAGACGTCATGGATTATTTGACCGGTTCTGCATGTGCTGTCCTTTGCATGTCATGTTGTCTCATGCCTCACTGCTTTTTGCATATTCCATTGTGTTTGTTTGAGGGATTCTCTCTCCTTCCACATCATCCTCTCTACTCCTTTTTATCCTGAAAAACTGTACTCACCAGCCCGTCCTCTCTGAAACCTTCTCTAACTCTTACAGAGTTAATTATGCCCTCCTCTATGTTTTTTCAGAGCGTCGTACATGCCTATGATATTGCATGCCTTGTCCTGACCTCTAATGATTTGTCAGTTGTTCTTTACCTCACTCTAAGTTCTTTGAGGTCAGCAGTCATCTTAGATTCATCTTGAATGTCCTCGTGATACCAGCATATAGAAAGTGCCAAAAAACCATGTTAAACTTACCTGAATTAGGCTTTTTAAAATAAACATCCTTGCTCATAATGGACTGTTTTCTAATATGTCAAGCAGTTTAAATGCATTTTTAAAAGAACGTACTTAAAAACTAATATTTTTTTGGATGCCAAAAGTAACATATGTTTATTTTAAACTGCATGGAATTTATAGAGAAGCACTTAGGAGAAAATAAAAATTACTTATAAATCTACCATCTGGATATGTTATCATTTTTTTAAAAAGATTTTATTTTTCCTTTTTCTCCCCAAAGCCCCCTGGTACATAGTTGTATATTTTTAGTTGTGAGTCCTTCTAGTTGTGGCATGTGGGACGCCACCTCAGTGTGGCCTGATGAGTGGTGCCATGTCTGCGCCCAGAATCCGAACCAGTGAAACCCCAGGCTGCCAAAGCAGAGCGTGCCGACTTAGCCACTCGGCCACAGGGCTGGTCCTGATATGTTATCATTTTAATGCATGTCCTTCCAGTTTTTTTCTGTGTTTGTATATGTGTGTATGTGTACACATACATATGCATATATACACAGTAGACACACATATATGTGTACATTCTGTATAAATGTATACATATAATATCTAGTTGGATATGTATAAAACAGTGTTATACATAATTTTTGTCACTTGCTTTTTTTTAACTTAATGTAGTGCAAACATTTCCTCATGTCAATAAATATTATTTTACAAAATTATTTTTAATGACCTTGCCATGTTCCATCATATGTATGAACTGTAATGTAAATGTATTGTTGAATGGCAAAAGTATTTTGGATTTTTCTTTATGGTAAATAATGCCATGGTGAACATATTTGTATATAAATCCTTGTGCACACTTTTGATTGAACACAAGTTTTTAAAAAAGTAGTTCATTCACTTATTTATCCTCTCAACAGATATTTATTGAGTAATTACTATGTGGCAGGTATTTCAAAGAAGTTATCATAAAGCCATTGCTCCCCAGGAGTCCTAATTGGGGGAGGCGGAGCTCTAGTCCACCTTAGGTTCTCTGGGATAGGAGCTGGGGCGGTGAGTTCCGGGTTGAGCATTCCAGGCTTGGTTGCTAAGCTGTGATTGTTTCTCAACAATTGGGTGGTGTTCCCAGGAGACACTTACTCTGTGTTATCTGAACTTCTTCCTTGTAGTGCTCTTGCCTGTCTGGTGTGGCAGAGAAGGACAGAAACGGAAACTGGAACAGGTTCAGGCCTAGAGAGGAGGTGAGTATGAACATGACAAATGAACTAGAAGAAAGGCAGTGTAAAGGTAGAAAAGGGATGGAGCCAAGGGACATTTCATCAGTAGAATCCTCTGTCCTAGGAGGGCTGTGGTTGGTGCTGGAGAGAAGGAGTCAAAGATGACTGGAAGCTTAAGCACAGCCTACAGATGGGGATGAGGTTTGGATGCAGAGAAGGGGATAAGTTCACTGTAGGATGTGTTGAGTTTCAAGTACTACAAGAAATGAAGTCTAAAACATGGAAATAAGGGTTTACAACTCAAACAAGACCTGGAGATATAGATTTTGTTACTCTAAAAATTTTAAACATTTATTCTGAACTGTATATTTTTCTAACAGAGTTTAAAGTTCACCAATTCTTTATATTCTTCCTGAACAAAAGAAGGATCTTAATTGTCCTGCAAACTCAGCATTCTCATCTTTTGTGTTGTATTGTCTAATGTTTTAGTTCTATCATGATTTTAACTCCCTCAAATTAGTGGTGATTATTATTATATTTTAACAGTCAATATTTAGATTTACTAACATCTCAGTCAGGGTCCTAGCAAAACAAATTATACATTCAAATTAGAATAATTCAAGGAGAGTTTAATAAATAAATTAAAGCAACTCTTTCTAATGAGTATGTGTGGGTGGAGATTAAAAAATCACAAAAGCTAGTGTCATATGCAGGAGCTCGTAGCAACCAGAGTTTTATCACCCCTAGGCCTGAAAGGATTTGGGGAGAGAGCAGTCATGGAAACCCAAAAGGAGAATTGTGTATATGGGCTATCTTGAGAGAAGCAGTGACCTCAGAGGTATACACCCAGCAAAGGATAAACCTGCCAGGAGGAACCAAGAGGCTGTAGAGTCTGACCTGACCACCCCTTTCTGCGGTGTCCTATTAGGGCTCCCCACTGGCAAAGCCAAATTGCAAGCCAGAGGACGAGGGAGCTTGTTTGATGTGCTCCATACTGGCCAGCTTCCATGGCATTTAGCAGAGAGAAAAATGGCGTAGGGAAGATCTGAAGAGCTAACAGAAGATATTTAGGATACCAAGTGTTTACTAGTTCTTAGTACATGATTAATACATTTCTTGTATCCTACCCCTCCTTTCCAGGTTTATTTTATTCCTTACTGAAGGAAGGAAGTATGTTAGTATTTTCAGAGAGGGCTTATGAGTAATCAGTTTCTTACTATATCTGAAAATGTCATTTTGCCCTTACTCTTGAATTATATACTGAGTATAAATTTCTAGATTGATAGTTAATTTTCCTTCAAAATTTGGAAGCTATTATTCCATTATCTCATCTGTTGATGATAAGAAGTCTGTTGTTGGTCTGGTAGTCTTTCCTTTGCAGTTGATCTTTTTTCTCGGAACCTTCTAGGATTCTCTCACTTTTATAATTTTTAATTTTATTCCAATATATCTAGATATGAATTTGTTTTTATTTATCCTATGAAAAACTTGGTGTACTTTTTCAATCTGAGAATTCATATATTTCTTTAATTCTGGAAAATTCTCAACCATTATCGCTTTAATTATCACCTCTTGCCCATTTACTCTATTCTTTTGGGAGTTCCCATTAAGCGTATATTGACGTTTTTCATGCTATCCTCCATCTCTCTAAACTTCTCTTTTATTTTCTTCATCTTTCTATATGTCTGTGATATATTCTAGGTCACTTTTGCTACTCTATCTTCCAATTCACTAATTCACTCTTCAGTTGTATCTAGTCTACTATGAAACCCATCTACTGTGTTGCTTAATTCAATCTCTGTGTTTTTCTTTTCTGTATCTATCTTTAAAAAATATAGCTACTTTTTTCTTTTATGTAAAATTCCATATTTGTCTTATAGTTCCTATTTTTCTTTTAACTTAAAAAGTCTATTTTGTTGTTAAATATACAGAAAAGTGCATGAAACAAGTATGTAGACCTCAGTGATTTACCACAAAGCAAATATCTGTGTTGCCACCATCCATATAAAAAACTATAACATCACCAGCATCCTGGAACTCCCTATTGTGATCTTTCCTAGTCATTACTACCCCCAAGATACCATTAAACTTTTATAGAAATCACTTTCTTGCTTTTTAAAGAAGTTTTACTACCTAAGTTTACATCCCTAAACATGGTAGTTTATATTTACCTGTTTTTGAACTTTTAAATAAATGCAATAATAAAGTATGCATTATTTTGTATATGACTTCTCTCACTCACTTTGTGTTTGTTAGATTTATTCATATTTTTGCAGAAGATTGTAGTTGTTCATTTTCATTGCTGAATAGTATTCCATCACATGAAAATTGTATAAGTATATCACAATTTATTCCTTCATCCATTCTGATGATATTAGACATTGAGTTGCTTCCAGTTTGGGGCTATTATGAATAACGGCACTATAAACAGTTATGTACATGTCTGGTGCTGTAAGCATGCATTTCAGCTAGGTGTATACCTAGCAATGGGTCATAGAGAATGCATATCTTCAACTCTTAGTAGATAAGATCAAATTGTTTTCCAAAGTGGCTGCACTATTTTATACTCTCCCTAGTAGTATATAAAATTTCCCATTGTTCCACATCCCTGCCACACTTGTTATTGCAAACCTTTTAAATTTAAGCCATGAAATTTGGTGGGTGTGTAGTGATACATTTTTTTGTGGTTTTAATTTCCACTTCCATAATTCCTAGTGAGATTAGCCAAACCTTTAATGTGTTAATGGACCATTTGGATATCTTCTTTTATGAATTCCTCATAAATCCCTTAACCACTCTTCTATTTGTATTTTTCTTTCTGATTTGCAGGAGCTTGTTGTATATTTTGGATATGAATCCTTTGTTGATCTTCTGGCTGACATGTACCTTTACTCTGCAGTGTCCCTTTTTCACTCACCTACTTGTTTCTTTTGATGACTGGTAGATCTTAATTTCTCTCCCAACTTTTTATTTTGAAAAAATGCCAAACCCATAGAAAAGTTGAAAGAATAGTAGAATGAGCACCCATTCTTCTTCTTTCTTTCTTTTTTTTAAAGATTGGCATCTGAGCTAACAACTGTTGCCAACCTTCTTTCTTTTTTTCTTTTCTGCTTTTTCTCCCCAAATCCCCCCAGTAGATAGTTGTATATTTTAGTTGTGGGTCCTTCTAGTTGTGGCATGTGGGACACCTCCTCAGAATGGCCTAATGAGCGGTGGCCATGTCTGTGCCCAGGATGGGAACCGGTGAATCCATGGCCACCGAAGCAAAGCGCGCAAACTTTAACCACTCTGCCACGGGGCTGGCCCGGAGCACCGGTTATTCTTAAAGCTACATTCACCAATTTGCTAAAATATTTTGCCATATTTGTGCTCATTCTCTCTCTCTCTCTACACACATACGCACCTGAATCCTTTCAAAGTAAGTACAGACATTTTATAGTATTTTAAGAATTCCAGCATATATCCGCTTTTAAAAAAAAGGACATTCTAAAATCGTTGTTATGCTCAGGGAACTTAATATTGATACAGCAAAATTATCATTACAATACCATACAGCCTATGGTCAAATTTCTCCAAGTATCCTCAAAATTTCCTTTATAGATGTTTTCTCTCCCGTCTAAGATTCAATCAAAGATCATCCATCACATTCTTCTTTCATCTAAAACAGTCCACCTGCTGTTTTTGTCTTTAGTTGTCTTGTAGACTGTCTCACAGTCTGTATTTGACTGATTGTTTCCTCATTATAGATTCAGGTTAAACGCATTAGGCAAAAATACTACATGAGTGTTGTGTATTTTATATTGCATCATCGGGAGGCAGATAATATCATTAGTTTCATTATTGGTGGTGCTAAATTTGATCACTTGGTTAAGGCAATGTCCATCAGATCTCTCCATTGTAAAAGTACCTTTTTTCCATTTGCAATTAATAAGTAAGAAGTATGGTGATACTTTGAGGCCACATGAATATCTTGTTCCATTGATGCTCCTTGCCTGCATCAGTTATTTTGTTTGTAGTTGTACTTCTATCATTCTTTCCATATTTATTAGCTGGCATTCTTTAAAGCAGAATACCTCCCCCCTCACACAGCCACTATGCACTTTTAGTTCGAGTTTGGGCCCATGGGTTCTTTTTTTATTTTTTTTAAAATTCAGTGTGCTTTAATCCATTACCATCATTATTCTTTTTGATGTTCAAATTATTCCTCATTTGGCTAGTGAGAGAACCCTTTAAGCTGGAACCTCTGTCCTTTTAATGTATCCCCCTTAATTTCTTGGCACTTCCTTGTTTCTGGCACAAAAAGATAGAGACTCACTTTGTGCTTTTCCTTTTCCTAACCTGTAATTAGCCATTTATCCAATCAGCCTTTTGTTTTAAAAGCGTGTTATGAATGGTATGTAGAAAGTGGGATTTGGGTAGTAGGTCTGCTCTTGCTACTGGCATGTCCTTGCTTCTAGGCCTTTTCAGTGAACAGAGATACTTTACGTCATGAATTCTTACTCATTCTTCCAATCAAAATTTGAATATCAAAGAGCTCCCATTCCATATTTGGAATGCTCTTCTCCCATGGTGAGAATCCTGTTTCCTGAAAAGCATCAATATATTTACTACAATAGACATAATAGTTTCAGAATTGCTACCCCAATAATACTGTCAATAACAAACTCATTAAGTAAAGTTCAAGGCTTCTTTGCAGGTCTTTTTATCCTTAGAGTATATCCCACTAAGTATACAGTTAGAGTATTATGTTTAAAAGCTACTTGAATTATTTTTTCTGCATAGCTATATAACCAGTTTAGTATGTGTTAGATTAATTTATTTCTCTTGTATTCATTTTTAGGGTTTGCCTTTTTTGGTCCATTTGGACTCATTTTGTTTTTGAATAGGTAAAGCATTTACATGGTTGAAAAATCAAAATGTTATAAAGCACTAAAGCCGGGGAAGTCTTAATCTCATCCTTATCCCTTCCTTTCTCTTCCTACACACCCCAATAGTAACCATTTCATTAGTTTCTGGTTTATCCTTTCTCTGTATTTGTCTTCAAAAATAAGCAAAACTATACACATATGTAGGAATATATGCCTTTCCTTTTCTTTTAATTTTCCTGTATCCTTTTGTCTGAGATGTATCTCTTATGAATAGTATATGATTGTTTTTCTATTTTTAATCCAGCCTAGCAATCTTTTTATTTTAATTGAAACGTTTAATATATTTACACTGAATATAATTACCAATATAGTTAGACTTAAATCTACCTTCTTTTAAAAGCATTTTCTAAATATACCACCCATTCTGTGTCCCTAATTTCTCTACTTTCTTGCCTTCCTTTGGACTGAGTCATTTAAAAATCATTCTATTTTACCCTTCTATTACTTTGATATTTATACATTCTTTTACACTTCTTGTAGTGGTTATTTTAGACTCTACATAGAGTACAACAATACATCATGCAATTTCCTTACTATCTTCTGGCATCTTTTGTTGTTGTTGAGAACCTAGCTGTCAATAATCTGATTGCTATTCCTTTGTAGATAATTTGTGTTTTATTCTAGTGGCTCTAGAACTTTTATGTTTATCCTCGATGTTCTGCAGTTTCACTGCAGAACACTAATAAAACATCAATTTATCTTTATCCTGGTGAGTACTTAGAGTGCACTTTCCATATGAGGATTCTTGTCTTTTTTTCAATTCTGAAAAATTCTCAACTATCTTTAGATATTACCTTCCTTCTATTCTTCTGGAACTCCTCTCAGTCTGTCCTCCAAATCTGCTAATTATTCTTTTATTAAAAATTATTTTATTTTTTGGCATTGCATACTAGGTGAATTCCTCAGAACTATTTTCCAATTTACTAATTCTCTCTTTCTTTTTTTGAGGAGGAGTGGCCCTGAGCTAACTGCTGCCAATCCTCCTCTTTTTGCTGAAGAAGACTGGCCCTGAGCTAACATCTGTGCCCATCTTCCTCTACTTTATATGTGGGACACCTACCACAGCATGGAGTGCCAAGTAGTGCCATGTCTGCATCTGGGATCTGAACTGACAAACCCTGGGCTGCCAAAGTGGAACGTGTGCACTTAACCGCTGCGCCACCGGGCTGGTCCCACTAATTCTCTCTTTAACTGTGTTCAGTCTTGATTATATCCTATTTATTGAGATTCAAAATTTTAATGCTTATTTTTTTTTTTCTGAGGAAGATTAGCCCTGAGCTAACATCTGCTGTCAATTCTCTTTTTGCTGAGGAAGACTGGCCCTGAGCTAACATCCGTATCCATCGTCCTCTACTTTATATGTGGGACGCCTACCACAGCATGGCTTGCCAAGTGGTGCCATGTCCACACCTGGGATCCGAACCAGAGAACCCTGGGCTGCCAAAGCGGAATGTTTGAACTTAACTGCTGCACCACCGGGCTGGCCCCAAATGCCTATATTTTTAATTTTCAAGTTTTTTGTTTCTTTTTCATATCTATGAATTCTTATTTGATTCTGTCTGTTTTTATTTTATAATATCTTGTTTTTTTAAAATGGAAAGTACGTCCTCATTTTTTTTTTAACATCCTAAGTATATTTATTTGATGATGAGGAGGAGGGTGATGGTGATAATGATTACAATTATTATTATTTTTTTAAAGTCTTTGAGAGACTGTTTTATAAAATTAATCCCCTCTGGAGTAATTTCATGTTCTAACAGTTGATTTTGTTGGCTGTCTTTCATAACATTGGATTTCTATATGTCTTTGGGAATTTGGGTTTGTTCATTTTAAGCAGCATCTCCTTAGTTCTCTCTCCCTTCCCCTCTCTCTCCCCATCTCTGGATACACTTCCTTCCCATTGTTGTTTTTGGTTATCTCATTTGCACCCATACTCCTGATCTGATCCAGAATCTTGTCTCAAAGTGGCAATAAAGAGCTCCTCTCCTATGGAGATGTGGGGATGCTGTGGATCCAAGTGGCATGCCAACAGTTTCTAATTGAGAATAATAGTAATAATAATCATAATGATGATGATGATGATAATAAACAATATTTATTGATTTCTTACTGTATGCCAGGCACTGTTCCACATATATTGTCTGATGTAATGCTTCTAACAACTCTATGAGGTAAACGATACTACTACTATTACTGTGAGGACCATTTTATAAATGAGTAAAATAAGACATGTTAAATAATATCTTTAAGAAAGATAAACCAGAACATTTACATAAATAAATAAATTATCCTTGCTGGTAGTAGATAAACTGAGCCCAGACTACATCAATTTCCTGTTGTTGCTGTTGTTGTGGTTATGGTTGTGGTTGTTTTTCTATCACTGTTAATCAAGGTTATATGTGACTGGAATGTAAGTTTGTAGTTTATAGTAATCAATTTTTCACAGTCCTGTGGATAAGCCTCCCCTACCCCCATCCAGCTCTCAACCACGGAAGGCACTTTGTGATCTCAAGGGAAAAGACGTGATTCAAAGGGCAGGCTGAGATCCTGAAATTTGATATGTAATAGCACATATCTCATCTCTTGATTCTCATGTTAATTTTTATTATGCTTATTTTTCATATGAAGAAGTAGCGTCTGGATGAGTTAAGTGAATTGCCTAAGGACGTATTGCTAGTGAGGGGCGGAGTCTGAGTCAAGAGGCAAACTTGTGTCTTCTCATTCTTTGCTTGTTTTTATCATACTATGACACCTACCTCTGAGGAAACACCCACCTCCGGTAAGAGAGGAACAGCTCTCCTTCCTCGCTCTCTTTATTTCTTACAGAGATGTTTATAGTTATGGTAGGTTCCTCAGAGACCACTGAAAGGGACATCTCAGGAAGGAACATCAAGAACTTTAAGGAGGAACTCCAAGTTGCTGGTCAGGTGAGGACATCTCAGACATCTTTCTGGCTCCAGCCAGTGTAGGACCACCTCCATCAAGGTGGCTGGTTGGGCGCGTACCCATTGTGCCAGGAGAGTGGGAGGAATTTCTAGTCAGCAGAGCATACTTGGTCCAGTCCATTTACAGCCCAGGTCTGGTTCCCACGTCCCTAGTCTGACCCATGCCTTCTCCACACCCTCAACCTCTTTAATTGTTGTTGAGAACCAAGCTGTCAGTCTGGATGTTATTCCTTTGTAGGTAATTTGTATTTTATTCTAATGGCTCTAGAATTTTAATTTTTGTCTTTGATGTTCTGCAGTTTCAGGTCTGGCTTTAATCCTCTCCCTAGATTCACTCCTCGTCTTCCTTTCTCTATCAGGAATTGTTATTCTCTTTGCTATCTCCATCCTTCAACCTTTCTCGCTTCTTGAGTCCATCTCTCCTATAGTTGTCAGCAGATAATGTCTTACAAACCCTCAAGTTGCTGGAAGTTAAAATCCTAAATAACAAGATGGCAAGTCCACTATGCCAGAATGTGACAGGTATCATCGTGGACTACCTGAGGACAATGGTGAGGAGCCCATGCCTCTGGGTTGGGGCTGTAGGAGAAAAATGATCCCTGGTCTGAGCCCAAGAGTTTCTTTCTGATGGATAATGACATTTGGAAACTAAGTGGGATCTGGGATATGAGTACCTCAAGCTTCTAAACAGTTTGCTAAAGCTCATATCTTGAACCTTAAGCATGTCTCAAGACTGTGACCTAGAAGAATTGAAGATACAGTAATGAAGTGAAGGGCTGAGGTGGGAGAAGTGAGATGGAAAGAGGAGAAGCATTTGGCCTACTGACCTCAAAGTCTGTCTGGGGTCCTCAGATTGTGTCCTAAATCTCCTCCTAGCATACCTTAGGCAGTCACCTTTGTTATTGCATCTCAACTAGTCATCTTAATCTATTTACTAACCTATTTAAATCCACCCACCTGTCTGCTAGTCCACCTTTAGACTGAACATTCAGACATATACCTATCTGTCTATCTAGCCACATCCTCTTGTACTTACTTTCGTGACAGTGGGTTAATCTGGTTTCTTATTTCCCTGGTTGACTACCTACCTATAAGGTGTCTTTCTTCCACTTTACCTGCCTTCCTTGGCATGTCTGTCTTCTGATCAAGCCCTCTGACCTACCAGAGAGTTTCCAAAGTTGCTTGCACAATCTACCCACCATCCTGATGTTTCACTTGCTGCTGTAGGGGAAGCTCTGTGCTCTGGAAACCCCAATCCCCATTTCCACCCCAACACACAAGCCAGAGACTTTCCAGACTTCTTGTCTTCCTGTCCTCTTGCACACTCTAGGAAGCTCTTGCTCTCCATCACTGGGAAGGTGCATGTTGGATGGAGTGGTAGGGTAAGGTAGAGGAGTTCCTGCCCTCTAGACAGCAGAAAATCACTTATTTACCAAAGCTGATTCTCAGGAGCTGTGGACTCATCATGGGGATTAGCCTTGGAACAGTTAGTCTTTCTCTTTCCAGAAGCCAGAGGGAGAAGTGGAGGAGAGATGTACTGCGGTCCTAGTGGCTGTGGGGTCCCAGTTCCCAGGAATGGTCATTGTCAAGCTGTGGGACAGATTGCATCTGCACAACATGCCCCCAAGAAGCCTTCTGGTTGCAGTAGGAAAACTCAGCAGCTGCCAGGGTATGAACCTCTGTGGTGGAAGAGTTAGCCTGAGGACAGAGGCAGCAGGGCATGGGGGCGCTATATGGACTCTAGACTAGCATTATCCTCCTGACTCCTCTCACTGGACATCTCCACTTAGTTCAGTCATGGGTGTATGTAGTGGGGAGAGGGACATACCAGGATATCTGCGGGGTTGGTGGGAACTCAGGATGGAGGTCCTGGAGATAAAGGATGGGCATATTAGAACATGGTGGCTCTCTTTCCCATTCTACTCCCCTCCCTCAATCACAAAGTGTGAAAAAAAATCAAGTCAATGGGCAAATGACAGGACTTACCCTTTCTTTAACACTTGGAGCTGGGACCAAAGAGAGGCTAGGGGAGGTCAGCTGGCCTTCTGGGCATTAGGTTCAAAATGACAAGGCATGTGGGTTGGGCTGCACGGCAAGCCCAGAGAACACAGTGATAGAAGCTGGAAATGTGTCTCCTGGTCTAATCGGGGCAAATGTTCTCACAATCAACCTCAGGCAGCACAGCTCTTTGTTTCCTTAACAGTCCTTAGAAGGGAGCATGCATGTGTAGGCTGTGGCAATACCTTACATTTGTAGGCTGTATTGACACCCGTTATTAAGCGTAATCTTTCCAGAAGCCCTGTGAAGTGGTCATGTGAGGAAGTGTGGTCTTATTAAACAGTGGAGGAAGCTGAAACTCAGATAAATTAAGTAACTTGCTCTGGTTGACCAGACTCTTTGGAGGCAGAGTGAGATCAGAACCTGGGCCTCCTAGCACCTAACCGATAACGTTTCCTCCACTAAGGCTGGGAGGCTCCCCTCCATTGGATAGGGATGTCTTTCTTGTACTCTCCCTCCCAGGTACAGCCTCCCACATTGGTGCCACATGGGAACATATCCTGCACCTTCTGAGGATGATCCATGAAGAGGATGACATGTTGGTGATATGTCATGGTGAGGGTCACAAAGGGTCTGGGCAAGGCTCTGTTGGAATTGGAGAGGGAGGAAAGAAGGGCAGGAAGAGACTGGGTTCCTCTGAATGTGGATCCCGGAAGGCTGAGAAAGGGGCAGGAGATGACAGAGCAGGCCAGGCATGTGCAGATACTCTTCTCCATCTGATCTTTCTTGGCCTGGTTTGGGGCAAGGACTAAGCTTGATAGGGATGCTGTGGGTATTGACAGCCTCATCCACTTACCCTGGCCCTTCTGGGTGGACCTTGCAGTCTGAAAGGAAAGATAGTTGGGGAGTGGGTGAATGGGTTGGTCTTTCCCAGCACAGGACCCCAGAGGCCCTTTTAGAGTTGGAGATGAAAGGAATATGCCCACATGTGTGTATGTTTCCCTTTGTGGGAAGGGAAAGGTGATGGGCAGCTCCAACTCCCTGCTCCCCTCACAGTGCTCAACGGATCGGTCATCAATGCTCAGAAGCATCTGGATCTGGGTGCTAACGATGATGAAGTGATGGACATCACACAAGAGGGAGTGTCCATCAAGGCCTACAATACCTTCCGGGTTCTCTTCAGCCGTTGGTCCCTGAAGAGCAAGAACAAGTAGGAGTGGGAGATATAGCAGGGGTTGGGTGGATGGACTGAAGGAGTGAGGCTTGATCCAAAGGCGGGGCAGGGTAGTGTCTGTCCACTTGATGGTGGAAGACTGACTCCAGGAGAGCAGGGTGACTCTCCTCAGGCTCTTCTTCCCATTCTCCAGAAAAGGGTACAGTCGGAAAATCCTCCACTGTCTATGCACTTATTTTGTTAAGCATGCAATTTACACTTGTTGATTACTCTCATTTGCCAGGCACTGTGCTAGGCCTTGGGAATAGAAAGAGGAATAAGGAAAAGCCCCTGAGGGCCTGTCCTGCCTTCATCCCTGAGCTGAGGCAAGTTTGTTGTGTCTCTTTGAGCACAGGTGACAGAGCAAGTTCTGGAGATAATTGGCCACCTCTTCTTTCTCATGCCACCAGGCAAACTCAGAAACCAAGTGAACGAGTTAATCCGATGGTTAATGACTTTGATATCTGCAAAAGTGAAGCCTTGCTACATTTCTCAGGTGATTGGGGTGGGAGTGAGAAGGAAATTTAACTAATTCATGCACTCTATTTTTATTGAGTAGTTAATGCTGGAGTTGGCAAAGCATGGCCTATGGGCCAAATCCAGCCTGAAGCTTGTTTTTGTAAATAAGGTTTTACTGGAACTCACCCATGCTCATTCTTTGAATCCATCTCATGCTTTGAATCTCTCTGACTTCCCAGTCTCTGACCTCCAGACCCAGATTTAAAGGGCTCACGAGATTAGATCAAGCCCATCTGGATAATCTCCCTGTTTTAAGGTCAACTGGTGTGGGACCTTAATTACATCTGCAAAATCCTTTCACATCAACACCTAGATAAGTGTTTGAGTGAATAATTGGGAGAAGATATGTGCGTACCAGGGGCCTGGAATTTTGGGGCCTATCTCAGAATTCTGCCTACCATACAAATATTATACCAATATTAAATATTTTTATGAGCAGAGGATCTAGAACCAGAAACCCAAATTTTTTATTGTTGTTTCAGTCCTCTGTCCATTTCAGTGGCATTTCTCAAACCAAGTTTCCCCTAACTTTTTTTTAAAGATTTTTTCCCCCTTTTTCTCCCCAAAGCCCCCTGGTACATAGCTGTGTATTTTCAGTTGTGGGTCCTTCTATTTGTGGCATGTGGGATGCTGCCTCAGCATGGCTTGATGAGTGGTGCTGTGTCTGTGCCCAGGATCCGAACTGGCGAAATCCTGGGCCGCCAAAGTGGAGCACGTGAACTTAACCATGGCCATGGGGCCGGCCCCTCCCCCAGCTTTTAATGAGTATTCCATAAAAAAGTCGTGTTATTGGATAAAATGGATGGGAAACACTGAGTTAAAATTAAACAAATTTCTTACCAGTAGACTTCTCAGAGCCTTCAATATGTGGGTTAGTCTGATCCTCCAAATAGCAAATACCAAGATGAGATTAGACGTGAGGGAGATTTATTAGAGGAACACCTGTGAGGGAAAACAGGGAAGGAGCCGGGAGGCTGAGAGCCATCAGCCTGTAATGTAGGTCTGACACTCGATAAGGAGAAGGAGAAGGAGAAGGAAGGAAGGAAGGAAGGAAGAGAAGGAAAGGAGAAGAGAGAAAGGTCTTAGATTACAGTGTAGTTCTAAGAGAGTTTCAGCAAGGCCAATGGGGAGTCATCAAGCCAAAGTTACCGACCCAAAAATTTCCATATCTTTCAGGAACACTTTTGCCTTAGGGGACCTGCCATATTCAGTTATTGCCTGGGAGAAACTCATGGGAATCTGGCCTCAGTTTTAACACAGTGATGGGTTTTAGAGCACAGCAACTTGAGATGTTGGTCAATTATGCCCTTCAGAGTAGGCATCTGAGAGGCACATTTTTCAGGGTTGCTAAATATGCTAATATGCATTTATAAATTTCCAAGAGGAAGATTTTTTTTTTTTGAGTGCAACATTCATTAGTACCAACTTTTCAAGACCACAGTTTGTGGTCTGCCATTGCGCTACCCCCTCAAATGCACTTTCCTTGGTATATGGATAGTTGACCTTTCTCACATATGTGCTCTGAGTTTTTCCCATTAGTGGATCAGCCAAAGTCTCTTATTTACTCTCCCTCCTGGCACATGTTGCCTAAGGGTAAGGTCTATGAATTTGGAACGGAGGTTTGCTCTGTGTAGCCAGTTAGCCAGTGGGAGGATGAAATTTGTATCCCAACTGCTTGTCAGCAGATCGGTCAGGTAGAGATTCTACCCCATGTCTTGGCTGACAGAGGGAATGTTTTGGCTACTCCCTTTCTCCTTTTCCCTTCTCTTCCTCTCTCACTCCAGGGGATGGTGATTAAGAATCAAGATATTTATCATACCATAGTGTAATTTTGTTTGGACAGCTCTACTTAGGGAGGGTGGTCCACTGGAGGTCCATCAGGCAGAGCAAAGAGGAGGAAATGCTAAATACTCAAAATCCAGTGGAGAAATTTCTGCTTCTGGCAAAGATGGAGTAACTAGGGCCAGATTTACCCTGTTGCCTGAAATGACTAAAATACTGGACAAAATACATGAAATAATGGTTCTCAAGACATTGAGAACAAAGAACAGGCAACAAAGAAACATGATCCCTGAGAGGCAGGAAAGAAATGAAATGAGTTATTTATTGCCCCAGCTTACTTCCTTAAGAAAATTTCAAGGACGTGACGTAGGAAAAGAAAACCTAGGAAGAGTCTAGTAGACTTCCTGAGTTGAGAAGATGGCAATGAAAGTCCAGGGAGACCAAGGCACCTAGAGTTTACAGGGCAGAATACTAAATAGTGCATGTGTGTGAAGAAACTGTCTCAGGTGAGGAAAAGAACCAAGACTTGAAAGAACAGTAGCCAGGACTCACACAGGGCCAGGAATAGTGCCTGTTTCCACCAACCAGCCTGAAAACCTCTTAATTCACATGGCATTGGGTAGAGTACTTAAAAATGGGGACAAAAATCAACAGTAGGCTGAATGCTATTCTGGTCCTGTCTAACAAATCTTAAAAGCAAGACTCAAAAGGATCAAACTATTTCCAATAACTTAACTGTATCCCAGGAAAAACTCAAGAATAGTTATAGGAATATAAAAATATTTAGCATCCAATAAGGTGAATTCACAATGTGTGGCATAAAAAAAAAAGCATCAGGAATGCAAAGAAGCAGGAAAATATGACCTATAATAATGAGAAAAATCAATTAAAACTGACCCAGAACTCACACAGATGTTATAAGTTGCAGACAAGGACATTAAAACAGATATTATAACTGTATTCTATGGGTTTAAAAGCTAGAGGAAAGCTTAAGTAAGTTAAGTAGAAATAAGGAAGATACATTTTTTTAAAAGACCAAAATTGAACTTTGAGAGCTAAAAACTAGAATATTTGTGATGAAAAAACACTGGATGGGCTTAATGGCAGATTAGACATTGCAAAAGAAAAGATTGGTTAACTTAAAGACATAGCAATAGAAATTATACGAAATGAAACATACAGAGAAAAAAAGACAAAAAAAATGGAGAAGAAAAAGAAGAAGAAAGCATCAATGAGGCATGAGACAACTTCAAGCAGCCTAATTTCTGTGTAATTAGACTCCTCCACAAAAGGAGAGAGACAGGAAAAATATCTGAAGAAGTACTGGTTGAAAAGTTTCCAAATCTGAAGAAAAATATAAACCCACAGATCTAAGGTAGTAAATGAACCCTAAACATGAGACATCATAATCAGTTTTCTCAAAACCAGTGAAAAAGAGAAAAATCTTAAATGCAGCAAATGAAAAAAAAGAACCCCAAACCAAATAAAACCAAACAACAACAAAAACATGTTTCATACAGAGGAATAAAGATAAGAATAATAGTGGATGTCAGCATCATGGTGGAGTGAGTTGTTCCCTTTGTCTCTCCCCTCTAAGTTAGAACTAAATGGAAATTCATTAACCAACAAAGGATTCCCTACACAGCACATGGGGACACCTGAGAGATCCATGCAGTCATACATCTGAAGTTGGGTAGACTGGATCCCTGGGAAGTGATGGAACTAGGCCAGACCTCTCCCCGTCTCTGGCTGCAGCAATCTAGGTTGCAGGTCCTCACACAGTGGCTGGCATGACTGTAAGAGGAGTCAAGGGCAATCCAGGGTGCAAAAGAAAGTGCCTCTCCCCTCCTGCTTAGTGCAGCAGCTCCACCAGTCCCCTGCTGAGTGCAACATCCCTGCCTATGAGAGCAACCTCCTGGCAGAGCACAGAGGCCCGGTCTGTGCATGTGTGCATGATCTCCAAGTGGCTGAGGCTGAAAATTCTGAGCAGCTCTACCAGCACAACTTGCAGCAGACAGGGAAGTAGAAGAAAACACAGTTCCTGCCCTGCACAGTGGTGGCAGGTGGAATCCGAGACCTGATACTACCACAAATGCACTGGAAAAGGATCAATTCTTCAAACATGGTGAAGAACTACAGTAACACTTAAGATCAGAAGGAAAATGACAAGTCTCCAGAAACAATCCTGAAGTCACAGAAATTTACAATCTAAATGATAGAGAATTCAAAATAGTTGTCGTAAAGAAACTCAACAAGTTACAAGAAAACTCAGAAGGATAGTTCAATGAGCTCAGGAATAAAATTAATGAGCAAGGAGAATTCTTCACTAAAGAGATTGAAGCTCTAAAAAAAAACCAAACAAATTCTTTATATGAAGATATAGTATTACAATTAATCTCACAATTAATGAGATAAAAAAAAAACCTAAAAACCATAAGAAATAGAGCCGATTTATGGAGAACAGACTTAGTGATTTAGAGGATAGAAATATAGAAATGCTTCAGGTGGAGGAGGAGAGAGAACTAAGACTTACAGAAAAATGAAGAAATTCTCTCAAGAAATATCTGACTCAATTAGGAAAATCAACATAAGGATTATAGGTATTCAAGAGGGAGAAGGGAGGGAGAAAGGAGCAGAGAGTTTCTTCAAAGAAATAATAGCTGAGAACTTCCAAAACCTGGGGAAGTAACTGGACTTACAAATGCATGAATCCAAAAGAACTCCTAATTATATCAATGCAAAAAGACCTTCTCCAAGGCACATCATATTAAAACTGTCAAAAGTTAATGACAAAGGAAAAATATTAAGGGCAGCAAGGCAGAAAAAGCAACCTACAAAGGAACCCCTATCAGGCTTTCAGTGGATTTCTCAGCAGAAAGCTTACAGGCTAGGAAAGAATGGAATGATATATTCAAAATACTGAAAGACAAAAACTGTCAGCCAAGAATACTCTATCCAGTGAAACTGTCATTCAGATATGATGGAGAAATAAAAACTTTCCCAGATAAACAAAAGCTGAGAGAGTTCATTGCCACTAGATCTCCCTTATAAGAAATGATGAAGGAAGCCCTCATACCTGAAACAAAAAGGCAAAGGTCTACAAAGCTGTGAGCAAGGAGATAAGTAGACAGACAAAATCAGAAAACTGCAACTCTCTATCAGAATAGGTTAGCAAATACTTAATTTTAACATAAAAGATAAAGAGGAGGAGAGCATCAAAAATAACAATAAACACTTAAGTTTAGTCACAAACTCACAACAGAAAACAGAATAATTTGTGACAACAATAACTCAGAAGGGGAAGAGGTAAGGGATGGAACCTGTTGAGGCTAATGGAGATAAGAAGCTATCAGAAAATGGATGAACTCATCTGTGAGATCTTTTATAGAAGCCTCATAGTAACCACCAAACAAGAAATCAGAGCATAGCGATAATTCATAAATAGAAAACTGAGAAAACCATCACAGAAAACTACCAAGCTGAAATGGCAGTCAGAAGTACAAGGGAAGAGAAACAATGGAAATACAGAACAATCAGAAAAAAAGTGATAAAATGGCAGTATTAAACCCTCATATATCAATAATCACTCTAAATGTAAATGAATTGAATTCTCCAATAAAAGACACAGAGTATGGATAGATTAAAAAACAAGACACAACAATATGCTGCTTCCAGGAAACACATCTCAGCTCTAAAGA
Organism: Equus przewalskii; assembly: GCF_037783145.1. Taxonomy (NCBI): domain Eukaryota; kingdom Metazoa; phylum Chordata; class Mammalia; order Perissodactyla; family Equidae; genus Equus; species Equus przewalskii. The sequence continues at coordinate 31,815,243 of NC_091835.1, read as the reverse complement.
TCAACATAAGCTCAGAGTGAAGGGATGGAAGGTGATACTCAAAGCAAATGGCAAACAAAAGAAAGCAGATGTTGCCATACTTATATCTGACAAAGGAGAGTTCAAGATAAACAAGACAATGAGATACAAACAGGGGCAGTATACAATGATAAAAGGGGCATTCCACCAACAGGACATAAAACTTATGAATATATATTTGTCTAAAACAGGAGCACCAAAGTATACAAAGCAACTATTAACAGAACTAAAGGGAGAAATTAGCAGCAACACAATAATAGTAGGGGACCTCAACACCCCACTTACATCAATGGATAGATCATCCAGACAGAAAGTCAACAAGGAAATAGTGGATTTAAATGAAACACTAGATCAGATGGACTTAACAGATATATATAGAAGATTCCATCCCCAAACAGCAGAATACACATTCTTCTCAAGTGCACATGGAACATTCTCAAGGATAGACCATCCTTGAGTTGGGAAACAAGGCAAGCCTCAACAAATTTAAGAAGATTGAAATCATATCAAGCATCTTTTCTGACCACAATGCTATGAAACTAGAAGTCAACTACAGGAAAAAAGCTGGGAAAGTCACAAATATGTGGAGACTAAACAACATGCTACTGAACGACCATTGGATCAATGAAGAAATCAAAGGAGAAATTTGAAAATATCTGGAGACAAATGAAAATGAAAATACAACATACCAACTCTTATGGGATGCAGCAAAAGCACTTCTAAAAGGGACGTTCATAGCAATGCAGGCCCACGTCAACAAACAAGAAAAATCTCAAACAATCTTAAACTACACCTAACTGAACTAGAGAAAGAAAAACAAAGCCGTAAGTCAGCAGAAGGAGGGAAATTATAAAAATTAGAGCTGAAACAAATGAAATAGAGAGTAAAAAAACAGTAGAAAGGATCAATGAAACAAAGAGGTGGTTCTTTGAGAAGATAAACAAACTCGACAAACCCTTAGCCAGACTCACTAGGAAAAAAAAGAGAGGAGGCTCAAATAAATAAAATTAAAAATGAAAGAGGAGAAATGACAATGGATACCACAGAAATACAAATGATTATAAGAGAATACTATGAAAAATGATATGCCAACAAATTGGACAATCTAGAAGAAATGGATAAATTCTTAGACTCATACAACCTCCCAAAACTGAATCAAGAAGAAATAGAGAATCTGAATAGACCAATCACAACTAAAGAGATTGAAACAGTAGTCAAAAATCTCCCAAAAAACAAAAGTCCAGGACCAGATGCCTTCTCTGGAGAATTCTACCAAACATTCAAAGAAGAATTAATGCCTGTTCTTCTCAAACTACTCCAAAAAATTGAAGAAGATGGAACACTTCCTAACTCATCCTATGAGGCCAACGTTACCCTGATACCAAAACCAGTCAAGGACAATGCAAAGAAGGAAAATTATAGGCCAACATCGCTGATGAACATAGATGCAAAAATCCTCAACAAAATATTGGCAAACAGAATATGGCAATACATTAAAGAGATCATACACCATGATCAAGCGGTATTTATTCCAGGGACACAGGGATGGTTCAACATCTGCAAATCAATCACTGTGATACACCACATTAACAAAATGAGGAATAAAAACCACATGATCATCTCAATAGATGCAGAGAAAGCATTTGACAAGATCCAACATCCATCTATGAGAAAAACTCTCAATAAAAGGCATATAGAAGGAAAGTACCACAACCTAATAAAGGCTATATTGACAAACCCACAGCCAACATCATACTTAATGGTGAAAAACTGAAAGCCATCTCTCTGAGAACAGGAATAAGACAAGGGTGCCCACTCCTATTCAGCACAGTACTAGAGGTTTTGGCCAGAGCAATAAGGCAAGAAAAAGAAATAAAAGATATACAAGTTGGAAAGGAAAAAGTGAAACTCTCACTGTTTCCAGATGGCACGATTCTCTATATAGAAAACCCTAGAGAATCCACCAGAAAACTATTAGAAACAATCAAAAACTACAGCAAAGTTGCAAGGTGCAAAGTCAACTTACAAGAAAGGTTGCATTTCTCTACACTAATAATGAAATAGCATAAAGAGATGTCAAGAATACACTCCTATTTAGGATCACAAAAAAGAGAATAAAATATCTAGGAATAAATTTAACCAAGGAGGTAGAAGACCTATACACTGAAAACTATAAGACATTGTTGAAAGAAATTGAAGAAGACATAAATAAATGGAAAGATATTCCATGCTCGTGGATTAGAGGAACAAACATAGTTAAAATGTTCACATTACCTAGAGCAATCTACAGATTCAATGCAATCCCAATTAGAATCCCAATGACATTCTTCATAGAAATAGAACAAAGAATCCTAAAACTTATATGGAACAACAAAAGACCCCAAATAGCCAAAGAAATCCTGAGAAAAATGTAGAAAGCTGGAGGCATCACAATCCCTGACTTCAAAATATACTAGAAAGCTATAGTAGTCAAAACAGCATGGCACTGGCACAAAAACCAGACACACAGAGCAATAGAACAGAATTGAAAGCCAAGAAATAAAACCACACATTTATGGACAGCTAATGTTTGATAAAGGAGCCAAGAACAGACAATGGAGAAATGAAAGTCTCTTCAATAAATGGTGCTGGGAAAACTGGACAGCTGCATGCAAAAGACTGAAACTAGACCATTATCTTACACCATACACAAAAATTACCTCAAAATGGGTTAAAGACTTGAATATAATACCTGAAACCATAATACTCCTAGAAGAAAACATAAGCGGTACACTCTTTGACATCAGTCTTAGCAGCATCTTTTAGAATACCATGTCTACTTAGGCAAGAAAAACAAAAGAAAAATAAACAAATGGGATTACATCAGACTTAAAAGATTCTGCAAGGCAAAGGAAACCATGAACAAAATGAAAAGACAGCCCACCAAATGGGAGAAAATATTTGCAAATCATATATCCAACAAGGGGTTAATCTCCATAATATATAAGGAACTCACACAATTCAACAACAAAAATCCTGATCAAAAAATGGGCAGAGGATATAAGCAGACATTTTTCCAAATAAGATATACAGATGGTCAACATGCACATGAAAAGATGTTCAACATCACTAATATTAGGGAAATGTAAATCAAAACTACAATGAGGTAGCACCTTACACCTGTCAGAATGGCTATAGTTAACAAGACAAAAAATAACAAATGTTGGAGAGGATGTGGAGAAAGGGGAACCCTCATGCACTGCTGCTGGGAAGGCAAACTGGTGCAGCCACTATGGAAAACAGTATAGCGGTTTATCCAAAAATTTAAAATAGAAATACCATGGGGCCAGACCCGTGGTTGGGCGGTTAAGTTCATGTGCTCTGCTTTGGCAGCCCAGGGTTTCACTGGTTTGGATCCTGGTCATGGACCTAGCACCACTCATAAAGCCATGCTGAGGTGCCATTCCACATTGCACAACTGGAAGGACCTACAACTAGGATATACAGCTATATACTGGCGGGGCTTTGGGGAGAAGAAGAAGAAGAAAAAGATTGGTGACATGTTAGCTCAGGTGCCACCTTTAAAAAAAGAAAAAGAAAAAGAAATACCATATGATCCAGCGATCCCACTACTGGGTATTTATCCAAGGAACATGAAATCAACAATTCAAAGAGATTTATGCACCTGTGTGTTCATTGCAGCATTATTCACAGTAGCTAAGATGTGGAAGCAACCCGAGTGCCCATCAACTGATAATTGGATAAAGAAGATGTGGTATATATATATAATGGAATACTACTCAGCCATAAAAAAATACAAAATTGTCCCATTTGCAACAAGATGGATGGAACTTTCACTTATTATGTTGAGTGAAATAAGCCAGACAGAGAAAAACAAACACTGTATGATTTCACTCATATGTGGAAGAGAAAAAAACACATGGATAAAGAGGACAGATTAGTGGTTACCAGAGGGGAGGGGCGTGGGAGGGTGGGCAAAAGGGGTAAAGGGGCACATATGTACAGTGACGGATAAAAACTAGACTATTGGTGGTGAGCATGATGCAGTCGACACAGAAACTGATATATTATAATGTACGCCTGAAATTGCATAACGTTATAAACCAATATGACCTCAATAAAATAATTTAAAAAGTAGATAAGGATAATAGCAGCTTTCTCACTGGAAACAATGCAAATGAGAAGATAGTGGAATAATACCTTCAAAGTACTGAAAGCAAAACGCTTTCTCCTGGACTTCTATACCAAGTAAAAATATCTTTCAGAAATGAATGGAAAATAAAAATGTTTTCACATACAAGAAGTGAAAGAATTCATCACCAGTAAATGCACACTATAACAAATGTTAAAGAAAGTCCTTGAGGCAGAAGGAAAATGATACTAGATGGAAATATGGATTTATACAAAGGAATGAAGAGAACTGGAAATGGTAGCTATGCAGGTGAATATATATTTTTCTTATTTTAAAAATCTGTTTAAAAGATAACTGACTATTTAAACAAAAATTATAACAGTATAGAGTTTATAACATGTAGAAATAAAATGGATGAGAACAATACACAAAGTGTAGTATACTTATACTTACTGTACGTAAAGTAGTAATAATATCACTTCAAGGTTGACTGGAATAATTTAAAGATGTATTCCGTAAACCCTATAGCAACCACTAAAATAACAAAGGGGTATAGCTAACAAGCCAACAAAGAATATAAAATGGAATTATAAAAAACATTCAATTAATTCAAAAGAAGGCAGAAAGAGAGGGAAAGGGGAACAAAGAGTTGGGAGTAATAGAAAACAAATAGAAAGATGATAGACTTAAGCCTAACCATATGAATAATCACATTATATATAAATGGTCTAAATACCCCAACTGAAAGGCAGAGATTGTCAGATGGATTAAAAAAGGAAGACCCACTTATATACTACCTAAGGAAATGCACTTCAAAGATAAAGATACAAGTAGGTTAAAAATAAAAGGATAAAAAAGGTATACCATGTGAAATTTATCAACAAAAAGGCTGTGTTGTCTATATTAATATCAGACAAAGTAGATTTCAGAGCAAAGAATATCATCGGGTGTAAAGAATATCATTTCATATGATAAAGCAGTCAATTCATCAAGAGCACACAACAATTCTAAATGTTTATGTACCTAATAACAGAGCCTCAAAATATAAAAAGCAAAAACTAATAGAACTGCAAGGAGAAATACACAAATCCCTAATTACAATCAGAGATTTTAACGCCTCTCTTTCAATAATTGATAGAACAAGTAGATGATCACTAAGTAGATAAAAGATTTGAATACGATCAAACAACTTGACCTAACTGGCATACAGATTGGAAAGGAAGTACAATTGTCTTTCCTCACAAGCAACGTGATCATCTATATAAAAGTATGAAATACTTAGGAATAAATATGAAGAAAAGATAGGTAAGACTTGCAAACTGGAAACTACTAATCATTGCTGAGAGAAACTAAAGAAGACCTAAATAAATGGAAATATATGTAGTATTCATGGATCAGAAGATTCAATACTGATAAGATATTAATTCTTCTCAAGTTGATCTGTAGATTCAATGCAATCCTAATAAAAATCCCAGCAGGCTTTTTAAAAATAGGAATTGACAAGCTGATTCTAAAATTCATATGGAAATGCGAAAGATCCAATATAGCTAAAACAGTTCAGAAAAAGAATGACTTATAAAACTCCAGTGATGAAGAAAGTGTGGTATTGGCATCGAGATAGACAAATTGACCAATGGAACTGAATAGAAAATCCAGAAATAGATCTACACATATACTGTCAATTGATTTTTAGCAAAGTTGAAAAGACAATTCTCTGCAGAAAGGATAGTCTCTTCAACAAATGGTGCTGGGACATTTGGATATCCATATGCAAAAAGATCCACTTCAAGACATACCTCACACCATGTGCAAAAATTAACTCAAAATGGGTCATACTTAAATGTAAACCCTAAAAGTATCAAAGTTCTAGATGAAAATATAGGAGAAATTTGTGTGAACTTGGGTTAGGCAAAGATATCTTAGCTACAACACCAGAAACATGATCCATAAAAAAAAAAAAAGGATAAATTGGACTTCATCAAAGTGAATAACTTCTGTTCTTTGAAAGACATGGTTAAGAGAATGAAAAGACAAACCTGAGACTGGGAGAAAATATTTGCAGATCACATATATATCTAGAATACATAAAAAATGCTCATAACTCAATAAAAATAGTTAAAAAAATGGGCAAAAAAATTGAACAGATGCTTCACCAAAGAAGATATAGAGGGATGGCAAATTAGCATAGGAAAAGTTGCTCATCATCATTTAGACATTAGGGAATTTAAAATCACAGTGAGACGCCACCACACATCTGTTAGAATGTAAATTGGCACTACTTTGAAAACAGTTTGGCAGTTTCTTAAAAAGTGAGTGACAGATCTATAGTGACAGAAAGGAGATGAGTGGTTGCCAAGGGAAAGGAGAAATGCTGCGAGGGAAGGGCAGGAGGGATCACAAAGAGACAAGAGGAAACTTGAGGGCGCTGTGGACGTGTTCATTATCTTAATTGTGATGATGGTTTCGTGGGTGTATACATTTATCAAAACATTAAATTGTATACTTTAAGTATGTGCAGTTTATTATATATCAATTAGACATCAATAAAGTTGTTTTTTAAAAATCAAACGGAATGTTTACACATGTGGAACTAAGGCTATTTGTAGAGCTCTCACACCAGTGATAAAAAAAAATCACAAAACAATAGAAACTGCTAGGTGGAGGGTAGATATTTAGGCTTTTAGACTTGGTTTTCAGAAGTTTGAAAGTCAGAGAACAATAGAACCAGTTCTTTCTTTGGCCACGATTAATTTATCCTGCTTCTTTGAGGTCAGCCAACACTTGCAATGTTGAATTGCCCTCAAAATTTCTGTGGAATAATGAGATTATTTGAAAATAAGTGTAGCTTCTTCGGTGGAAGGGCAGGTAGTGGCTGTGTTGGACTATGGAACAACTAGTCCCTGAGCCTTTCTGTAAAGTTCCAAGAAGGCGGTGTGAAACTCGGATGGCTTGGGCCATCTTTGAAGAGATGTGAGGACAGGTTTTCCCTTGAGTCTGTGGAGAGGGCTGAGCTGACGTGCTGACTCTGTCCTCATGCACACAGTGTGTTTGCCAGTTGGTGGATGCTCTGGCTCTCAGCCGCTGCGGAGGTGCAAACTTGCAATCCCAGCTGGAAAATATTATAGGCGTGCTGTTCGTGCAGGTGAGTGCTGTGGGGCTCGAAGCATCCTGGGCTTGCTCTTTGTCTCTTCTTTGGAGATGATAGCTACCCCAGTCCAGGCCACAACGTCCACGCAGCCCGGGGACATGTACATGGTGACCTTAACCATACATCCGTCAGGCTTCCCTGGAACAGGTCAATGCCTGGATTCTGGGCATTGAGTGGGATATTCTCCACGAGGAAAACTGGACACGTTCTGTATGTTTCTTGGGGGGACAGGTCTTTGTTGCTTCCCCTAAACTCTGAAGGTTCAAATGGCAGAAGGTTCAAACCACTCCATCATGCCTGTAGGAAATGTCAGGCCTTCTGTGCTGCGGACAGAAGAGGGAAATTGAACATTTCAATGGAAGTGGGAAGAGGACAATTGAACATTTTGCAAAAGGTGTTACCTTCCATATATTTAATTTGTTGGCCACTGTCTTCTTCCCTTTGGGGCTGGGAATGTGGATTCCTGGGTTCTATTTTCCTGTTCTCTTTATGGCCCAGCACCACACTTTTCATGGCTACATGCCTCAGTTTCCCCATCCACACCCAGGGCCCCTGGTTCCAGTCCTCCCAGGTCTGATGGCCTTGCTTTCCCCACAGCTGAGTGAAAATGTCAACAACTCAGATCCTTACTCCATACAGAACCACAGCCCCGCCCTGAGGACTTTCTACTTCCTGAGTGAGTTAACACGTTTCCCTGGTGCCAGCTATGTGTGCGTGTGGGTACTCAAGACTACCTTTGTCTCCCCCTGGACTGGACTGGGGGCCTATGTTCCCATGAGGGGCTTCCATCCTGATGGACATGTTGTGAAGTAATCTACGTGGGCTTGGCCTGAAATTCAGTGAACTGGCAAGGGCATAGACATTGCTCCACTCCTACCCTTTTTTCCCACTCCCTTCACCTGGTGTTGGCTTCTCTTTCTTCTTTGGTGTCCCCAGCTCAGAAAGGTGATAATGCAATCACAGTGCTGATGAGTATGAGAGGTGTTCTCACCCCTGGGAGGGCACATGGTAGCGCAGGGGAGGGACAAGGCCTAGCTCAGGAAAAGCATCAGGCCCCGCGCTTAGCACATGGTAAATGCTGGACAAACATGGCTCTCTCTCTTCTTCCTTCCTTTCTCCAACCTAATGGACCCTATTTTATCCTGCCCCTGGCATCAGTGGTTTTCTGTGAGCATGATTTACTCCTACTTACCACCTGCCACTCAAACATACTCTTGATTCCCTTGTATTCACACCCTTCTGATAGCCAAGTTATACAGTGATCAGGTGGTATTCCTAATACGAAAGACCATGGAATCCAACGATCCAATCAAGATAGTACCAGCCCTTCAAGTCTTCACGGATGTGTTCCAGGATGGTGAGTGGGAATCGGGCCCGGTCCTAGGGATCTTCTTTCCTATGAGATGTTCTTTCTCTGGGAGACAGTCCTGCATAGTAGTTAAAAACATAGCTTAAAACTCAATGTAATTCAAAGTCAATGGGTTCAAATCTTGCCGCTTTTCCTCCTATTAGCTGTGCAAACTTGGGCAGATTACTTTTAGTCTCTGCTCTATTCCTCGTCTGAAAAATGGAGATAAAATTAACACCTACCTTTAGGGTATTTTACTGAGGATTAAATGAGAAAACATATGTGAGGTGCTTAGATGATTGCCTACTATGCAGTTTTGTGTTGCTTTAGTCTATAATTAGTATCTCGGAGAGTAGGCTTCAGCTCCAATCTAGCGTTTGTTAAACTGTCGCTGGGTGTGTGGCACAGTGCTGGCCACTGCAAATACACATGGTCCCTGCTCTCAATGAGCTCACTGAGTAGGGAAGATGAGGCTGTGCACACAGCGAAACGACGCAAGATAGTTTGCATTAAGTTGCTTAAATGTGAGCATGGCAATGTGCAGCAGGAATGTAGAGAAGGGACCAGTCGAGGGGAGGGGATGGGCTCTGGGCAGGAGATGAACCGAGAGCAGGGGAGGAGATTGTGATGGTGGGTTAGGAGGCATTCATGTGGAAGAGCAGTGGTCGCAATTCTAAAGGTTGAGATGTACAGAGGGGAGGGGAGGACAGCTCAGCTGGAGTGGTGGATTTGTGTGAGCAGTCATGGGAGACTGGCAAGGGCTGGGGTTCAAATGTCAGCCTGATGACAGTACTGTTTTAGGTCACTCTTCAGTCTGGTTTGAATCAGAGGAATGGTGGAGATAACCTCTGGGGACTCCACCTGGCTTTTGAAGACCAGGATTATACCTAGAATGCCTCCTACCTGTCTGTCTTCTTATGCCTCTCAAAGCAACAGAGGAAGAGGGAGAAAACTGAGCCCCAGCTGTATGTCTCTTTTCTCTAGTGTCCCAGACAGAGAATCTGAAGAGTGAGGTGATGCACTCAGTCGTTGCCGTGATTCAGGAGGATCTCAAACCAGTGAGCAGAAAGGCGGAATGTTTGGGTTGGGAGGGCCATTGCTTTCTTGAGACCTTGAGGTCACGGAAAATGGAAAAGGAGAGGCTGTTGGGGGATGAGGAGAGAGAAAAGGCACACTTCACAAGCCAGTTCTGGCCTCAGACCACTGCCCATGGGTTACATTTGGGCTCTTCGAAGCCTGAGAAGGGTTTGGGAAGTAGGCAGGTGGTTCCTCCCTACTTTCAGAGTCTTTTCTGTGGGCGGCACTGTCTTATGCCTGGTGGGGACATGGAGCTCTAAGAGATACTAATTCTGCCTCCTGAGAATTCACGACTTGCTTGCAGAGAGAAGATCTCAAAGATCCTCTCTGCATGGGGTCTGAGAAGCCATGTCTTTAACGAGCTCTGCAGGCAGGGTTGGAGGCAGCAGAGACTGCTTCCAGCTTTGGATTGTGCAGGACAGGGGAGCAAGGGGGCAGTGGTTTGGGGTGCTGATTGGATGACATCATCCCTGAAAACAAAGTCCTAAATCCTCAGAGGGTCAACGGAGAGTCTGGGATCTTGAGGACTGGGCCCTCAGGGCTTGTGGGGTTCATTCCTAGCTTTCCCTATGAAGGCCGGAACATGAGACCTTTCCTGGTTTTAGATTCTCCTCCTACCCAACCCTCCTGCCAGTTTTCATATCTCTGAGGAAATAAGGTGTAGGCAAGCTAGATGCTTAGACTTCTCCAGGACGGTTGTAGGAGCTCAAGTGAGTTGGAACTTCAGGGTGGAGTACAGAAGTGGTCAGGTTCAGCGACTGGTGATCTGTCATCACCCAGAGCCCACTGAAGAGTCACATTGGGCTTGGAGTCAGGAAATCTGAGTCCTTTGAAGACACTCGTCCCCTGCTTTGGTTCTCTGTGTCCTCACCTGGAACATGAGGGGTCATACTGGTGGTCCCTGACATGACTTCCTGTCTTGCCATGTGATGGTCTGTGACCCCACAGGTGCGGAAGGCCCTCCTGAACTTCACTGAGATGCTGGGCCAGAGGAATTACTTGGCCCTGCCCCAGGGGAACATCATCATCAACTATGTCATCAAGCTCAGCAAGTCTGACAGCTCACTAAGCAAGACCCAGGCAGGGAGGGGACAGAGATGGGAGCAGACCTCAGGGGAGAGAACAAGAACAGGGCAGCGTTGGGAGCAGAGGGAAAGAAGAGGAGGGTATGGCCAGCATGATGGGAGGGGCTTTGAGCTGTGAGCCAGGGGAGGCCTGGAACCAGGAGTCTCAGTAGCATTGGTTTCAGATGTAAATCTTCCCTTTTATTATGCTAGGATGAAGAGGACATCCAACTAATGTGTTCCAAAATCCTACAGAAGGTACAAACAGCTGGGGTCAAAGAGGCCTCTCTGTTTCCTCCTCCCCTGGCACCCCAGATCACTACCCTGCCCCCGAGTCTGCATTCTCCCACCCCCTCTGTCTAACCCCTGTACTGTCTCTCTCACCCCTCCCTACCTTCACTTGTTCCCAATCCTTTGCCTGGGCCCCTTTGAGATACTCAGTGGAACAGAAGATGGTCACTGCATGGTGAATCTGGAGGCCTCCACTTGAGTCCTGCTCGCCCAGTTTCTAGCTGTAAAATCTTGAGTAAACTGTTCCGGCTGCAGTTTCTCCTTCTGTAAGAAAGCAGTTGATGATGTGCCCTGCCTGCTCACAGCAACCTCTAAGGATTCTTGGAGGCTCATGGAGATTCTTGGAAGCTGATGTGTGGGTCAGAGTTGAGTGAAAGGCTGTGGGAGGAAGAGGACAGCTGTGACTTCCTCTCCTTCCCAGAATCGCAGTGACCCTCCCTCCCAGCAGTCTCTGCCTCTTGACCTTTAGCTGCCCCTGGCATGTTCCCCAGTGAAGGCCATCATGAGTCACACAATGCCAAAGTTCAAGAAGCCCCTCTATCTGATGAAATTCTTCTGCTGTAATTTTAATCAGGACCTTGGTTACGTTTTACCAATATGGAGTGGGAGAAGAGAGAGACAGAGAGGGAAAGAGAGAGAAAAAGGAATGATAGAGAATATCGCTGGGGGGAAGGCGTGCATATAGGTCTCAAATACCCCTCCAGGAAAGGAAGACAAAGTCATAGGGTTGGAGAACTTGTGACTGGGGCCGACTGGGGCCTGGCATTGAAGGCTTTGCCACATCTCCTGCCAGGTGTCCTTGCCCAAACTGATCACCTTGGCATGTCAGCCCAGCAACATCTTGGCCTTTGTGCCCCTGAGTGAGACAGCCACAGAAATGGCTCTGAGGGCCCAGTCCCTGGGGCCAGTTCCCCTACCTCAGCAGTTTTCACCTCAGGCGTAAGTGTAAGTACAAGAGTCGGGCAGCCTGTGGAGAGGTGCCCACTGTGAAAGCTCAGGCTGCTACGGGCTGAGACTCTGTAGGGGTGATGGGTATAGGGGAGAAGATGTGGATCTGTGGGGTTCGGGGGGTGACTGTAGGCCATGAGCCTGGGACAAGGTGGGAGGAGGAGGGCAAAGGGTTAGGACAGCAGCTTAAGGCCATTTGGCTCCTTACATGGATGGAAAGGGTACTCCTGTGGAAAAGAGACAACTCCAGACATGGTTCCATCTGGCCATTAGTCCTCATTTTAAAACACTGGAGTCAAGCTGTAAAAATGTTGTTGTTAATTACAAAGTCATGAATACACAGACATTCCTGCCCCTTAGTTCTTCCTTTGCCCCAGCTCTGAGCCTCACTCTAGACTCACCCCATCCCTGACCTCTAATCCCAAGGGAGTCAGGGTTGGGGTGAGGATGTCCATTTAGCACATTACTTGGTATATTATTGTTGTTGTTGTTTTCAGCTGAAAATATAATGGTTTGTTTTTTAGGCTGAGTCAAAGTGTCTCAAGCTCCCATGGCTTTGGCACCAATGCTCCTTCCCCACTTAGCTCTTTTTCCTCCTCTGAAGTACTGACGGTGTTAGCCCACCCCCAATGGGGGCTGGAGGTCAGACATCCTGGAACACGCACTGACTCTGTCCTCTTCTTTTATCCTTTCTCTAACTTAGCCATGTAGTTCATCTCCCCACAGAAACTCCTGACCCATTTGTGGTAAGTGATGCTGGGATGAATACTACATCCCTCCATCCATCCATCCATCCATCCATCCATCCATCCAGTCATTACACAAATAGTTGAGTACAACGATATTCCAGGCATTATGCTGGACATGGAATAAAGAGGTAGGGCCAAGAATCATGGAGGCTCTGGGGAGAGGTATTCTAGGCCAAAGAGCTTAGAAAAAGGAACTGGGAGCATAGTGGTAGGGCCTGGAGGTGGGGAAGGAGTTGGGGATGGGGAAGGCTGGGCTTGTCTCCTGTATGGCCTTGTCATAGCTTCTCTCTGTTGACCTTGGACAAGTCTACATGTCTTTACGGATCTCATTTTCTCAGCAAGTATGTTTTGAGTTTCTCTATTTTCCCAAACATTGTGTGCTAGACATTACGAACACTTGGAGAGACAAGGTATAGACCTGTTCTTGGGGTGTTCACAGTCTTAGTGGGAAGACAAGCCTGGGAATAACCACCCATAATTCAGTGTGATAACCGTACTCATGAAGGAATACACAGGGTGCAATGGGATCTTAGAAGCGGAATGAGCTGACTTGGTCTCCAAGAGTCAAGGAAGACATCACAGAGGAGGTGACGTTTCGAGAGCATCTTGAAGAACATGTAGGAGTTCAACAGGAGGAAAAGAATGGGGAGAGTCTAAGTGTCAGCTTTGCCATTCTATGAGTTTGTTCTAATTTTCTTCTCTTCCTTTAAATCCTGTCTCTGCCTTCTGCTTGCTTCTCCTGTTTCTCAGATGTTATCGCTGAAGCCCTACAGAGAGAAGCAGGTTGGTGTAAGCTCCCTAAAGCTACTCTATGCCCTGCATCCGATCACCTCCCTGCACCCTGTTATCAACTCTGACATGGGCCAGCTGTGGAAGAAGATGATCCCTCAGATGTTGAACATACTAGCTGGTGAGGGGTTGGCTGGGAGTGGGGAGGAATGGAGCTGGGGCAGTGGGGCAGACTCCAGAAGAGATGGAGTCTGAGGTGCAGGATGGACCTTTCTCAGTGTGAGGAGGACTGGGGCCAGCCTCTCTGTCCCTCTGAGATGCCGTTTGGATGAGTCTGCTTATTTGGACCGTGATCTGCACTGAGCAGGTATGTGGTCCAGAGTTCTGTGGCTCCAGAGTTCCCAGAACAACTCCTGCCGTTTCTTGTGGGCGGAGGATCAGGGAAGAGTGTGGGCTTTGGAACCAGACAAACCCAGGTTTGTATCTTTGCTCTGACACTGACCAGCTGTGTATCTTTGACCTTTGGAAAGTCATTCATCTCCTGGAGCCTCTGTAAAGTGGCAGAGCAGTTGTCTTGTAGGATCATGGTGAGAACAAAATGAGATGATGGACACATAGCCCCTGGCATAGTGTTCAATGTTGGTTCTTTTGCCCTGGCTGGGTCCTTCTGGTCGGCTGGGTCCCATGCTCTCTCCTTTCCTAGGTCACACTAAGGAGGACCTTAATCAGAAGGAGTGGGAAGACAGGCTGCTCCAGGTGAGCACTCCCAGGGAGGTGCCTCCGTCCACACGTGCCTTGTTTCCCCTCTTCAGGACTCACCTTCCACGCCCTCAAGGCCCTGTCGTCAAGGGGAGTAAGGGAAAGGGCCAAGCTGTGTGCCCTTCGGCAAGTTCTTTAGGCTTTACAGGCCTCAGCTGCTTCATCTGTAAAATATGAATGCCTATCTCCCAGAATTAAATAGGATAGAGTCTCATAAACTGGAGAGGGCTTCACACATGTAGTTGGCATTACCATCATTGTCATTGTATTGTCATTCTTCAGTTCTGACAAACCCCCTTCCGTGTATTTCAGTTCCTCCCCATTTCTTGAGCTCTTTTTCCATATTTTCAAACCATGCCCCTTGTCTCTTGCTTCCTTCTGATCCCACTTCCGTGGGACAGAAAAGTCCTATCACTGTTCTTCATGGTTCTCTTCTCCTTTCCTCTTATTCAGTTTTCAAGTCGGTCACTAGTAGCCATCAATGATGACAACTGGCTCGAGCAACTCATGGAAGTCATCTTGGAGAGGATAAACGATTTCAGCAATGAAGACGAGGAGAAGGTGTGTCTCTGTGTGTGTGTGTGGCTGAGGTTTGTGGTTGCAAGGGGGGAAATTGGGGGGGAGGAACCTGGTAGGGAAGGGCTGTAGAAATGCACATGAAGTTCAGGCCTTTAGGGAAGAGCCCATGGATGGGTGCTCCGGGTCCTGGGGCATCAGGATGGGGATGATCAAGAGCTGGTGGTCACCCAGGAGCAGCAAAAATATCGAAGTGTCTAACATTTGAATAGTGTTTCAGGCTTTATCAAGAACTTTGCCATCTGTTGTCTTAATTGAACTTCCCAGCTGTTCTGAACAGAATGGAGCTGGTGTTTGGGTGCAGTGGAAAGATTATTGACCTTGGAGTCAGATTTAAGCAAGTTAATTCAAGTAATCTCTGAGGGCATACCGTGGGTTAGGAACCGTGCTTGGTGTTGGGAACATGATGCTGAGGAAGAAAGACGGGCTCCTTTCCTCAAGGAGCTCAAGGTGGGTGGTGGCAAAGGCCTGGGGCCCTGCCCTGGCATCTCCGTGCACCCCTGGTGTAATCTGGTTCGAGGGTCCTAGCCTCCCTGAGATTTCAGTGCCTCACGTGGGAAGTGGCAAAAGTAACTTCTACACCACAGGAGAGCAGACGAGGAGCAAACGAGGATACCTGTGAAGGGGCTTTGTAAAGTCAAAAGGCTAACTCACCGGACAGCCGTCATTACCCCTCCCTCGCCAATGAGGCAACCCCATCCTGAGGGTTTCAGTCTTCAACAAATTATTGGCAAAACTGGCGCTTGAATCCAGGTTTCTCGGTTTCTCGTCTTGTTTTTCTGTCACTGAGCAACACTTTATTTGGGCTTTGAGGGGTCTCCAGAAAAGAGGCCTTATTTCCAAGACTGATCGTTTGCTCTCTAATTATGAACACATATTTATGAAGCACCTATTATGTGTAGATGGGAGATTGGGGTGAAAAATGAAGCGAGCAGGACTCTGATGGCATTGGTTCAGTTATTAAATTGTGTGCTAAATGCCCGCAGCACGACAGGCGCTGCCTGGGTGCAGGTGCTCACAGACGAGACGCGGGCTGCCTTTGGGAAACCATTGTCTGCGGGAGTGAATAGATAAGAAAACGGGCAATTATAATAAGTGTGCTAAGTGGCAGGATCACTATCTGCTCTGTATGCTTGGGAGCCCAGAGGAGGACGCATGTGGCCTGTGGGGGCTGCACAGAGAAGCTTTCTCAGAGGGGACCCACCATCTCAGTTTGCTCCAGACTTCCAAGGGTTAGCACTGAAAGTCCAGCACCCCGGAAAACACCTCAGTCCTGGGCAAACTGGGAGGATTAGTCACCCTACAGAGGAGTGAGTAGGTCTGGAAAGATGAGTGGTTGTTTGCCAGCCAAGCAGAGAAGTGGGCACCTTAGGTCAGGGCTCATGGAAGCGGAGCCTGAGGCGGGGTTCTTGCCACATGGTTTAGCCAGGGAGCGCTGCCCGGAGAAGCTGTGGCAGAGCTGAAGGAAGCAGGATGGGAGGGGGAGAGGCTGAGCAAGGATGTGGTCTGAGCCCATGGGGAGCCCTGGATGGAAACTGCACTGCAGAGTCTGTCCTGCCTGGAGACAAGTGAGGGGGGCTTTTGTACCTATGCCCCCCACCTGTCTGTCATTGACTCCAGGCTTCCATGGTTGGTATGGGCCAGGGACGGGTGAGGGAAGAATGTAATTCCCAGGCGCCACCAGGCAAGGAGGCCCAAGTTACCCCAGGACACCAAGGCTGCAGGTGGGAACTGTTTCCAACAGTGCCTGCAGCCAGTCACAGGCAAGGAGCCCTGGGGTCTGGACAAGGCGCCAAGAGCATCTGCTGGAGGGACAAAATGTGCCCGTAGAGAGGGGGTTCTAGGGGGTGAGTGGAAACCAGGTAAGACATTCATCAAACAACTGGTATGTCCTGTTTGCCTCCTGTGTCAGGCACTGTGTTAGCGCTGGGAGAGCCATGAACCAGACAGACCCTGCTCCTGACCTTGATTCTGGTTAGAGATGTGGGGTTGGGGTGAGTTAGGAACTAACCAAACAAATGCATGAGGAGATACCTAGTGATTGTGCTGAAGCTCAGAAGGAAAGAAACAGAACGGTGAGCTGAGGAACAGGGAACAGGGTAGGCTCACTGAGCCAGGATCTGAGAGACGAGAACGGGCCGGAAGGTGTTCCGGATAGAGATAGGGAATGCAGACTCGGATGCAGGGAAGCGGGTGAATGTGTAAATACGGGTGTTACAAGGTAGACAGGGCGATGCATAGCATGCGGGGACAAAGGCCCCTGAAGTTCAGAGAAGGGAGAGAGAAATGGTTTATAAAAGTACTTTTTCAATTACTCAATTTTGATTTGAAAACTGCAAATTTAAGGAAGTGTTTTTATTTCTTAGCTGGAAAGTAGGAAGAGCGTGGGTCAGGGAAAGTTTCTAAAGGACAAGCCCTACCCTAAGTGGCTGAGAAATTAGAGATGCAGCTTTCCCTTCCCTCTGGCTGAGCCCCTGCTCTGTACAATCACTGCCTTGCCCAGATGCCCCCAGAGAGCAAGAGGGCCAGTGTGGAGGATGAGACGGTGGGCGAAGTTACAAAGCTAGTGTCAGAAATGGCTGTTCCCCAGGCCGCCCTAAACTCATTCCAAGCTGTGCATGACCCTCCCCTTCCACCTCCCCTAGGCTTTCCTATATAAATTCTTCGGCTGCACCCTGCTGACCTCGAGGGATGTGAAACTGGTCAAGAAGATGCTCTCCTCCGCCCACAAACTGCCCACGAGGAGCTGCAGGAGAGGGAGGTGAGGTGGAGGGCACTGGCAAAGAGGGACCATTTTTAGTTTAAGAGGCAGGATGGCAAGGTGGCTAAAAGCTGGGGCCTGACAAGCCGGACCACCTGGATGGGAACCCCAGCTCTGCCACTTACTAGCTGTGTGCCCTTGGGCAAGTTGCTGAACCTCTGTGTGCCTCAGAGTTTCCTATTCTGTAAGATGAGGCTATGGTACCTTCCTCATGGGACATTTTCTAAAAAGTTTTTAGTCTGAAATAACCCCACACAAAGAAAAGTTGCAAAAAACTCCCAGAGAATTTCTGTATACTCTCCTTCCAGATTCCCAAAATCTTAACATTTTCCCATGTTTGCTTTATCATTCTCTCTCTCTCCCATTCTCTCTTTCTCACTATAAAATTTATTTATTATTATTTTATTTTCTGAACCATTTCATGAAGTTGCAGTCATGATGCTCATTTTACCCTAAATGGTGCAGTGTGTATTACCGAAAAATAAAGACATTCTCTTACATAACCACAGTACAATGATTAAAATCCGGAAATTAACATTGCTACAATGCTATTTTCTAATTTATAGACCTGATTTGAAAATTGTTAGTTGTCCCGCTAATGTTTTTTAGAGCAAAAGAAAAGCATTTTTATTTGTCTGGTCTGTGATCTAATTCAGAGTCAAATAGTGCATTTAGTTGTCATTTATTTACTTAATTTTTTAAGTTTATTGAGATCACATTGGTTTATAACACTATGTAAATTTCAGGTGTACATCATTATATTTTGGCTTCTGTATAGACAACATTGTGTTCACCACCAAAAGTCTGGTTTCTGTCCACCACCTTACATATGTGCCCTTTTCCCCCTTTTGCCTTCCCCCCTCCCTGTTGTCTTTTTTTTTTTTTTGAGGAAGATTTGCCCTGAGCTAACACCTGCTGCCAATCCTCCTCTTTTTGCTGAGGAAGACTGGCCCTGAGCTAACATCCGTGCCCGTCTTCCTCTACTTTTTATGTGGGACCCCTACCACAGCATGGCTTGCCAAGAGGTGTCACCTCTGCACCCAGGATCCAAATAGACCAACCCCAGGCCACTGAAGTGGAATGTGCGCACTTAACTGCTGAGCCACCAGGCCGGCCACTGTTGTCACTTATTTTTAATAGTCTTTAATCTGGAACAGTTCCTCAGTCTTTATCTTCTATGATCTTGACATTTTAAAAATGTACAGATCATTTATTTTGTAGAAGGTCCCTCATTTTTGGTTTGTCTCATATTTCCTCATGATTCGATTCAGATTGTGTATTTTTAGCGAGAATACCACGGCAGTGATGTGTGTCACAGGATGGTTTTGAGGATTAAAGATGTGACAGCACTTAGAACAATGCCTGGCACATGAGCACTCTTTAAGCGTTGATTCCTGGCAGAGTTGGTGTCCTTGCTCTCGGGCCTGCCCTCCCCAGTGCCCTTCCCCAGCCAGATTCTCAGAGCACCCATCACCATCATGGCTATCATCAGGCATTTGCCAAGCCCAAGTTGCAGACGGTATCACTGGGGAGACAAGACATGTCCAGGAAGAAAACAGCTGACTACACAGAATAGCCTTACTCGAGGTTACGTGAGCAGTCACAGAGACATATAGTAGCTATGTAGGAGGGTGGTTGGGACTTGGGCTGGTTGGCGCTGGTTTAGGAGAAGGAGGGAAGCAGGTATTTCCACTTGATATAATATTCTGAGTCAAGACTCAGGAACTTTTAGAGGCACGTCTAGAGAATAGTTAGTGGTCTGGTGGGATGCGAGTACACAGTTCTTTGACAGGGAAGTAAAAGCTATCCCTCTGACAGCCCTAGGGGACAGAATGGATACAGAAGATGAAGATAAGAGGGAAGAGGATGTCCAGGATGGTTCCTGGGTTTCTGGCATGCTCAATTGGGAGGATAATAATGGTATCCTTCACTGAGAACAGGAACCCAGGACAAAACGGGGAGGAAGAGGATGCATTCAGCTTTTGACTGGGAGGGGTTGGGGAGCCTCAGGATAGCCAGGTGGAAAGATCCAGTAGCCATGTAGATCTGGAACTAAGATCTGGGCTGGATGTCTAGATTTGGGATACATTATATTTTCCCTGTCTGTAAAACAGGGGTGATAATATTGACCTGAAAATTTTAGTGTGAGGATCAATGAGATCATATGTGTAAGGCTGGTACAAACTAAAGCACTAATATTCTGATGATGTCAATGATGCTGATGATGACGACTATGATGAGTGGAAGCCATGGCTAAGGGAGGTCATGAGAAGAGGGACAGAAAAGAACCCCCTTCTGATGCTCAACTAGTCCCTGCTTTCTACCTAGCCAGAATTTTCCCTTCATGTACATGGAGACCAAAGGTCTGCCAGTCCCACTAATACTTCATCCCTTCTTGAGGATCTGTGTCCTGGAGCAACTGTCACTGTCCCCAGGGTCCCATCCACTCTGCCACTCTCTGCTGCAAAGTCTTAGTGGGGGGCCTTCCTGCACAAATGAGTCAGTTCATAAACAGCTGGCACTTGCATCTCTGGGTTAGGCATTCTTTTAGCTCCATGCCAGGATATCCTGTTGAGTAAGCTCTGGGAAGAGACTGGGCTGACATTTAAGTCAAAATGGCCTACTATGAGATGGAGGAATTTAAATTAAATATTGTTACTGGCAGGAAATGTAGAACCCCCAAGCCTTCTGTGCTCATGACTCTCACTAGGTTGTCGATTCCCAAATCCACACTTATAGCCCCAGCTGTCAGACCCACCAGTCACTGACATCATTTTCACTCAATTGTCGTGCCACTGTGTCCCACACAACACATCTAGGAGCTCACTCCTTCCTCTCTCCCAAGGCCTAGACAGGCCCCCTTTTCCACCTGCCCATTTTGGTCAGAGTTACTGCTGTTTCCTGTTTTCCTGGACTAGGAATATTGGTGTTGCAGGTCTTCCCGCTCCTCTGTCTCCTCTCTGATTAGCCATCCAATCCTGCTGATAATATGCCTCCGATTTGTTCTTCCTCTCCATTCCCTCTTCAGAAAAACTCTTCTCTGAATTCATAGTGCAAATAAGTATGTTCTGTTTTGCAATGTCAGATTTGACAATCCCAAGATTTTGTAAATCTGTGACTAACGTTTCATAATCTGGGATAATTTGCTTCTTAAATTACTTCCTGCAAAGATGTTTGGTTCTCCATCTGGATTTTAAACAGTTCAAGTCCAGGGAACCAAATTTCCCTTCCATTTCTGTTCTTTCCCTCTCCTCTGCCTTCCTCTCTCTAAATCCCTGGTTCTGGGGGAGCATGCGGGTGCTTGGCTTCCCCTGAGCTGTGGCATGAGGCTGAGCCTAGCTCTGTTCCAGGGCATTGCTGTGGCGCTCAGTATCATGTCCACGAAACACCTGGAGCCAGCCCTGGATGAGCTGCAGGTGTATAGTGCTCTACTCACTGACAAGGACTCATCGTCCATCCTCAAGCTGATGAAGGTGATGGCATTCCCGGGGCCTCTGCCAGCCTCCCACACAAAGCCTCCCAAGGCATCCCCATCACCCCAGCCTCCCCACTTTTCTGAGGCCTTGTGACTTACCTCTAAATGCTTCTCTTTCCCTCTGACCAATAGTGGGGAAGTTTCATCCTCCCCTCCCTTTCCCTCGCTCCCTCACACCCATGCTTCAGGCCCTGAGATCACCAGCTGCACCTCCCAGCTCTTCACCATTCCACAGCCCCATCTTTCCTTCCGTGCGCTCTGGGTGATCTTTTCCTCTCTGATCCTCCATTTCTACTGCAGACAAGGGGGATAAGGAGAGGAGAAGGCAAGTTTTCCCCTTCCCCTACAGGAGCATCAGCAAAGGGAATGGGGGCTCATCTGTAACACCATCTACTTAAGCTATGGCAAGATTATTTTAGAGAGTGAGGGAGCTGTCAAGCATTTAGATGCCATTCTCGCTTTGGTCCTGCAACACTACCGCAACTGTATTGTGGAAAAGGTACTTCCTGCTTATTCTTTCTCTCCCACACCCCATCCCTGCCTTCTCTCTTCCCCTCCAAGGACAAGATGCCTGGCCTTGAATGGAACTCAGTGTGGGGCTAGTGCAGTGACTTCCTTGACCACATTTCAATGCTTTTACTTAATACTGCTACTCTGAAACTCTAACCAGCCCAAGGAAGAGCCTACAGAAATTTTAGGGCTGTTGAAAAGTGTCACCTCCCCTGCTGGCATGCTATGTAACATGCTTTTGGGCTCTTCACTGCCTCTCCAAGGGACGAGGAGGAACAGATGAGTAATCCCTAAATTCCCTAACACATGGGAAGAAGTGTTCAGGGGAGGTAGAGGGAGCCACAAGGAAACGTCTTGCCTTTGTTATTTGTCCTGAACATCTGTCCCTAGGGCAGGGAGAAGAAGCACTTCTTATTCCCTGTCCATCTGCCACCCAACTAGACACCCTTCGGGAGAACTCCTTGTGTGAAGACAGCATCCTAAGAGATAAGGAAGTTAGACCTGTCCTAATTTAGGAGTTGTATGAGGGACTCTGGAAGTAGGTTGGTGAGAGGAGTGGCCCTTTTCCCCTTTTGGGCTTCCCCTTCCTGAGCTGCCCTCAGAGGGAAGATGCAGGGCTTCGGCTAGGGGAGGCTATGGCAGGCTGAGCTCCTCATCCCCCAGGTTCTGTGTAGGCAGTTTTGCCTGGCTCCAGGATCATGCCTACCTTGGAGCTCTCTAGCATACTGGTTGTTTTAGGGTATGAACCTGAAGCTGGATTATCTGAACACCCTGACCAAGCTGACAAACATCCTGAGCAGCCAGCCCCTGGCCTTTCAATTCAAGTTCCCTCAGAAACTGGAAATTGTAACCTTCATGGTGGTAAGTACCGCTCAGGAGGATGGAGGTGGAAATGCAGAGAGCAGGGAGGATGGGTCCTCATGGAAACCATTGGCAGTGCTCCTAGGCTAGGCCTGGAGGGTAGAAGTCCAGATTTTCCAGTGTTCTCGTCCTACCTCAGTGTTCCCTTTCCCATCCTCAAGGCAGGGGGAGCACTGTGGGGAAGACGTGGTTGGGAGTAGGAGAGAGGTGCTGTTCTTCAGAGTCTTTGCAAGTCCCTGAAGATTCCACGTTCTGCCTCTTGTGAATATGGCCTGGAATGGGAGGAGGGGAGGAGCGCAAGAAAAATATGTTCATGATCCTCTTGGTCTCTGGGGGTATGTGTGGGTGTCTCAGGAGCTAATCAAGGAGGAGCCCGTTGAACTCCATCTCCAGCCCCATTAGGCAGAAGGCAATGAACATCATCAC